>NC_133426.1:67332500-68582500 GCF_049350105.2 Macaca mulatta | reverse complement strand
GAAATACAGATGTAACTCTGTGAGATGAATTAACAGAACACTAAGCAGTTTCTCAGAAAGCTTCTTTCCAGATTTCATCTGAGTATATTTCCTTTTTCATTATAGCCCTCTATGGGCTTAAAAATATCACTTTGCCACTTCCACAAGAACTGTCTTCGCGAAAGGCTTCTTGAGGGGAAAGCTGTAACTCTGGGAGATGATTTCACAGAACACAAAGAAGTTTCTCAGAAAGCTTCTCTCTTTGTTATCGGAGGATATTTCCTTTGGCCCTATGGTCTTCAAAGGGATCCGAAATATCTGTTCTCAGATTCCACAGAAATAAGGCTACCAAAGAGATCCACGAAATACAGATGTAACTCTGTGAGATGAATTAAAAGAACACTAAGCAGTTTCTCAGAAAGCTTCTTTCCAGATTTCATCTGAGGATATTTCCTTTTTCACCGTAGCCCTCTATGGGCTTAAAAATATCACTGTGCCAATTGCACAAGAACTGTCTTAGCGAAAGGCTCCTTGAGGGGAAAGCTGTAACGCTGTGAGATGATTTCACAGAACACAAAGAAGTTTCTCAGAAAGCTTCTTTGTCTTTGCTATCGGAGGATATTTCCTTTGGCCCCATGGTCTTCATAGGGATCCGAAATATCTGTTCTCAGATTCCACTGAAATAAGGCTAGCAAAGAGATCCACGAAATACAGATGTAACTCTGTGAGATGAATTAACAGAACACGAAGCAGTTTCTCAGAAAGCTTCTTTCCAGATTTCATCTGAGGATATTTCCTTTTTCTCCATAGCCCTCTATGTGTTTCCAAATATCACTTTGCCAATTCCACAAGAACTGTCTTAGCGAAAGGCTTCTTGAGGGGAAAGCTGGAACTCTGTGAGATGATTTCACAGAACACAAAGAAGTTTCTCACAAAGCTTCTTTCTCTTTGTTATCGGAGGATATTTCCTTTGGCCCTATGATCTTCAAATTGATCCGAAATATCTGTTCTCAGATTCCAAAGAAATAAGGCTAGCAAATAGATCCACGAAATGCAGGTGTAACTCTGTGAGATGAATTAACAGAACACGAAGTAGTTTCTCAGAAAGCTTCTTTCCAGATTTCATCTGAGGATATTTCCTTTTTCACCATAGCCCTCTATGGGCTTCCAAATATCACTTTGCCAATTCCACAAGAACTGTCTTAGCGAAAGTCTTCTTCAGGGGAAAGCTCTAACTCTGTGAGATGATTTCACAGAACACAAAGAAGTTTCTCAGAAAGCTTCTTTCTCTTTGTAATCGGAGGATATTTCCTTTGGCCCTATAGTCTCCAAAGGGATCCGAAATATCGGTTCTCAGATTCCAGAGAAATAAGGCTAACAAAGAGATCCACGAAATACAGATGTAACTCTGTGAGATGAATTAACAGAACACGAAGCAGTTTCTCAGAAAGCTTCTTTCCAGATTTCATCTGAGGATATTTCCTTTTTCACCCTAGGCCTCTATGGGCTTCCAAATATCACTTCGCCAATTCCACAAGAACTGTCTTAGCGAAAGGCTTCTTGAGGGGAAAGCTGTAACTCTGTGAGATGATTTCACAGAACACAAAGAAGTTTCTCAGAAAGCTTCTTTCTCTTTGTTATCGGTGGATATTTCCTTTGGCCTTATAGTCTTCAAAGGGATCCGAAATATCTGTTCTCAGATTCCACAGAAATAAGGCTAGCAAAGAGATCCACGAAATACAGATGTAACTCTGTGAGATGAATTAACAGAACACTAAGCAGTTTCTCAGAAAGCTTCTTTCCAGATTTCCTCTGAGGATATTTCCTTTTTCACCGTAGCCCTCTATGGGATTCCAAATATCACTTTGCCAATTCCACAAGAACTGTCTTAGCGAAAGGCTTCTGGAGGGGAAAGCTCTAACTCTGTGAGATGATTTCACAGAACACAAAGAAGTTTCTCAGAAAGCTTCTTTCCTATTGTTATCGGAGGATATTTCCTTTGGCCCTATAGTCTTCAAAGGGATCCGAAATATCTGTTCTCAGATTCCACAGAAATAAGGCTAGCAAATAGATCCACGAAATACAGGTGTAACTCTGTGACATGAATTAACAGAACGCGAAGCAGTTTCTCAGAAAGCTTCTTTCCAGATTTCATCTGAGGATATTTCCTTTCTCACCTTAGCCCTCTATGGGCTTCCAAATATCACTTTGCCAATTCCACAAGAACTGTCTTCGCGAAAGGCTTCTTGAGGGGAAAGCTGTAACTCTGGGAGATGATTTCACAGAACACAAAGAAGTTTCTCAGAAAGCTTCTCTCTTTGTTATCGGAGGATATTTCCTTTGGCCCTATGGTCTTCAAAGGGATCCGAAATATCTGTTCTCAGATTCCACAGAAATAAGGCTAGCAAAGAGATCCACGAAATACAGATGTAACTCTGTGAGATGAATTAACAGAACACTAAGCAGTTTTTCAGAAAGCTTCTTTCCAGATTTCATCTGAGGATATTTCCTTTTTCACCATAGCCCTCTATGGGCTTCCAAATATCACTTTGCCAATTCCACAAGAACTGTCATAGCAAATGGCTTCTTGAGGGGAAAGCTGTAACTCTGTGAGATGATTTCACAGAACACAAAGAAGTTTCTCAGAAAGCTTCTTTCTCTTTGTTATCGGAGGATATTTCCTTTGGCCATATAGTCTTCAAAGGGATCCGAAATATCTCTTCTCAGATTCCACAGAAATAAGGCTAGCAAAGAGATCCACGAAATGCAGATGTAACTCTGTGAGATGAATTAACAGAACACTAAGCAGTTTATCAGAAAGCTTCTTTCCAGATTTCATCTGAGGATATTTCCTTTTTCACCATTGCCCTCTAAGGGCTTCCAAATATCACTGTGCCAATTCCACAAGAACTGTCTTACCGAAAGGCTTCTTGAGGGGAAAGCTGTAACTCTGTGAGATGATTTCACAGAACACAAAGAAGTTTCTCAGAAAGCTTCTTTCTCTTTGTTATCGGAGGATATTTCCTTTGGCCCTATAGTCTTCAAAGGGATCCGAAATATCTGTTCTCAGATTCCACAGAAATAAGGCTAGCAAAGAGATCCACGAAATACAGATGTAACTCTGTGAGATGAATTAAAAGAACACTAAGCAGTTTCTCAGAAAGCTTCTTTCCAGATTTCATCTGAGGATATTTCCTTTTTCACCGTAGCCCTCTATGGGCTTAAAAATATCACTGTGCCAATTGCACAAGAACTGTCTTAGCGAAATGCTTCTTGAGGGGAAAGCTGTAACGCTGTGAGATGATTTCACAGAACACAAAGAAGTTTCTCAGAAAGCTTCTTTGTCTTTGCTATCGGAGGATATTTCCTTTGGCCCCATGGTCTTCACATGGGATCCGAAATATCTGTTCTCAGATTCCACAGAAATAAGGCTAGCAAAGAGATCCACGAAATACAGATGTAACTCTGTGAGATGAATTAACAGAACACGAAGCAGTTTCTCAGAAAGCTTCTTTCCAGATTTCATCTGAGGATATTTCCTTTTTCACCATAGCCCTCTAAGGGTTTCCAAATATCACTTTGCCAATTCCACAAGAACTGTCTTAGCGAAAGGCTTCTTGAGGGGAAAGCTGGAACTCTGTGAGATGATTTCACAGAACACAAAGAAGTTTCTCACAAAGCTTCTTTCTCTTTGTTATCGGAGGATATTTCCTTTGGCCCTATAGTCTTCAAAGGGATCCGAAATATCTGTTCTCAGATTCCACAGAAATAAGGCTAGCAAAGAGATCCACGAAATACAGGTGAAACTCTGTGACATGAATTAACAGAACACGAAGCAGTTTCTCAGAAAGCTTCTTTCCAGATTTCATCAGAGGATATTTCCTTTTTCACCTTAGCCCTCTATGGGCTTCCAAATATCACTTTGCCAATTCCACAAGAACTGTCTTAGCGAAAGGCTTCTTGAGGGGAAAGCTGTAACTCTGTGAGATGATTTCACAGAACAAAAAGAAGTTTCTCAGAAAGCTTCTTTCTCTTTGTTATCGGAGGATATTTCCTTTGGCTCTATAGTCTCCAAAGGGATCCGAAATATCTGTTCTCAGATTCCAGAGAAATAAGGCTAACAAAGAGATCCACGAAATACAGATGTAACTCTGTGAGATGAATTAACAGAACACGAAGCAGTTTCTCAGAAAGCTTCTTTCCAGATTTCATCTGAGGATATTTCCTTTTTCACCTTAGCCCTCTATGGGCTTCCAAATATCACTTTGCCAATTCCACAAGAACTGTCTTAGCGAAAGGCTTCTTGAGGGGAAAGCTGTAACCCTGGGACATGATTTCACAGAACACAAAGAAGTTTCTCAGAAAGCTTCTTTCTCTTTGTTATCGGAGGATATTTCCTTTGGCCATATAGTCTTCCAAGGGATCCGAAATATCTGTTCTCAGATTCCACAGAAATAAGGCTAGCAAAGAGATCCACGAAATAAAGATGTAACTCTGTGAGATGCATTAACAGAACGTTAAGCAGTTTCTCAGAAAGCTTCTTTCCAGATTTCCTCTGAGGATATTTCCTTTTTCACCGTAGCCCTCTATGGGATTCCAAATATCACTTTGCCAATTCCACAAGTACTGTCTTAGCGAAAGGCTTCTGGAGGGGAAAGCTCTAACTCTGTGAGATGATTTCACAGAACACAAAGAAGTTTCTCAGAAAGCTTCTTTCCTATTGTTATCGGAGGATATTTCCTTTGGCCCTATAGTCTTCAAAGGGATCCGAAATATCTGTTCTCAGATTCCACAGAAATAAGGCTAGCAAATAGATCCACGAAATACAGGTGTAACTCTGTGACATGAATTAACAGAACACGAAGCAGTTTCTCAGAAAGCTTCTTTCCAGATTTCATCAGAGGATATTTCCTTTCTCACCTTAGCCCTCTATGGGCTTCCAAATATCACTTTGCCAATTCCACAAGTACTGTCTTAGCGAAAGGCTTCTTGAGGGGAAACCTGTAACTCTGTGAGATGATTTCACAGAACACAAAGAAGTTTCTCAGAAAGCTTCTTTCTCTTTGTTATCGGAGGATATTTCCTTTGGCTCTATAGTCTCCAAAGGGATACGAAATATCTGTTCTCAGATTCCAGAGAAATAAGGCTAACAAAGAGATCCACGAAATACAGATGTAACTCTGTGAGATGAATTAACAGAACACGAAGCAGTTTCTCAGAAAGCTTCTTTCCAGATTTCATCTGAGGATATTTCCTTTTTCACCTTAGCCCTCTATGGGCTTCCAAATATCACTTTGCCAATTCCACAAGAACTGTCTTAGCGAAAGGCTTCTTGAGGGGAAAGCTGTAACCCTGGGACATGATTTCACAGATCACAAAGAAGTTTCTCAGAAAGCTTCTTTCTCTTTGTTATCGGAGGATATTTCCTTTGGCCATATAGTCTTCCAAGGGATCCGAAATATCTGTTCTCAGATTCCACAGAAATAAGGCTAGCAAAGAGATCCACGAAATAAAGATGTAACTCTGTGAGATGCATTAACAGAACGTTAAGCAGTTTCTCAGAAAGCTTCTTTCCAGATTTCCTCTGAGGATATTTCCTTTTTCACCGTAGCCCTCTATGGGATTCCAAATATCACTTTGCCAATCCCACAAGTACTGTCTTAGCGAAAGGCTTCTGGAGGGGAAAGCTCCAACTCTGTGAGATGATTTCACAGAACACAAAGAAGTTTCTCAGAAAGCTTCTTTCCTATTGTTATCGGAGGATATTTCCTTTGGCCCTATAGTCTTCAAAGGGATCCGAAATATCTCTTCTCAGATTACACAGAAATAAGGCTAGCAAAGAGATCCACGAAATGCAGATGTAACTCTGTGAGATGAATTAACAGAACACTAAGCAATTTCTCAGAAAGCTTCTTTCCAGATTTCATCTGTGAATATTTCCTTTTTCATCATAGCCCTCTAGGGGTTAAAAATATCACTTTGCCAATTCCACAAGAACTGTCTTAGCGAAAGGCTCTTGGAGGGGAAAGCTGGAACTCTGTGAGATGATTTCACAGAATACAAAGAAGTTTCTCAGAAAGCTTCTTTCTCTTTGTTATCGGAGGATATTTCCTTTGGCCCTATCGTCTTCAAAGGGATCCGAAATATCTGTTCTCAGATTCCACAGAAATAAGGCTAACAAAGAGATCCACGAAATACATATGTAACTCTGTGAGATGAATTAACAGAACACTAAGCAGTTTCTCAGAAAGCTTCTTTCCAGATTTCATCTGAGGATATTTCCTTTTTCACCGTAGCCCTCTATGGGCTTCCAAATATCACTGTGCCAATTCCACAAGAACTGTCTTACCGAAAGGCTTCTTGAGGGGAAAGCTGTAACTCTGTGAGATGATTTCACAGAACACAAAGAAGTTTCTCAGAAAGCTTCTTTCTCTTTGTTATCGGAGGATATTTCCTTTGGCCCTATAGTCTTCAAAGGGATCCGAAATATGTGTTCTCAGATTCCACAGAAATAAGGCTAGCAAAGAGATCCACGAAATACAGATGTAACTCTGTGAGATGAATTAAAAGAACACTAAGCAGTTTCTCAGAAAGCTTCTTTCCAGATTTCATCTGAGGATATTTCCTTTTTCACCGTAGCCCTCTATGGGCTTAAAAATATCACTGTGCCAATTGCACAAGAACTGCTTAGCGAAAGGCTTCTTGAGGGGAAAGCTGTAACGCTGTGAGATGATTTCACAGAACACAAAGAAGTTTCTCAGAAAGCTTCTTTGTCTTTGCTATCGGAGGATATTTCCTTTGGCCCCATGATCTTCACAGGTATCCGAAATATCTGTTCTCAGATTCCACAGAAATAAGGCTAGCAAAGAGATCCACGAAATACAGATGTAACTCTGTGACATGAATTAACAGAACACGAAGCAGTTTCTCAGAAAGCTTCTTTCCAGATTTCATCTGAGGATATTTCCTTTTTCACCATATCCCTCTATGGGTTTCCAAATATCACTTTGCCAATTCCACAAGAACTGTCTTAGCGAAAGGCTTCTTGAGGGGAAAGCTGTAACTCTGTGAGATGATTTCACAGAACACAAAGAAGTTTCTCAGAAAGCTTCTTTCTCTTTGTTATCGGAGGATATTTCCTTTGGCCCTATAGTCTTCAAAGGGATCCGAAATATCTGTTCTCAGATTCCACAGAAATAAGGCTAGCAAAGAGATCCACGAAATACAGGTGAAACTCTGTGACATGAATTAACAGAACACGAAGCAGTTTCTCAGAAAGCTTCTTTCCAGATTTCATCTGAGGATATTTCCTTTTTCACCTTAGCCCTCTATGGGGTTCCAAATATCACTTTGCCAATTCCACAAGAACTGTCTTAGCGAAAGGCTTCTTGAGGGGAAAGCTGTAACTCTGTGAGATGATTTCACAGAACAAAAAGAAGTTTCTCAGAAAGCTTCTTTCTCTTTGTTATCGGAGGATATTTCCTTTGGCCATATAGTCTTCCAAGGGATCCGAAATATCTGTTCTCAGATTCCACACAAATAAGGCTAGCAAATAGATCCACGAAATACAGATGTAACTCTGTGAGATGCATTAACAGAACGTTAAGCAGTTTCTCAGAAAGCTTCTTTCCAGATTTCATCTGAGGATATTTCCTTTTTCACCGTAGCCCTCTATGGGATTCCAAATATCACTTTGCCAATTCCACAAGTACTGTCTTAGCGAAAGGCTTCTGGAGGGGAAAGCTCTAACTCTGTGAGATGATTTCACAGAACACAAAGAAGTTTCTCAGAAAGCTTCTTTCTCTTTGTAATCAGAGGATATTTACTTTGGCCCTATAGTCTTCAAAGGGATCCGAAATATCGGTTCTCAGATTCCAGGGAAATAAGGCTAACAAAGAGATCCACGAAATACAGATGTAACTCTGTGAGATGAATTAACAGAACACGAAGCAGTTTCTCAGAAAGCTTCTTTCCAGATTTCATCTGAGGATATTTCCTTTTTCACCCTAGGCCTCTATGGGCTTCCAAATATCACTTCGCCAATTCCACAAGAACTGTCTTAGCGAAAGGCTTCTTGAGGGGAAAGCTGTAACTCTGTGAGATGATTTCACAGAAGACAAAGAAGTTTCTCAGAAAGCTTCTTTCCCTTTGTTATCGGAGGATATTTCCTTTGGCCATATAGTCTTCAAAGGGATCCGAAATATCTGTTCTCAGATTCCACAGAAATAAGGCTAGCAAAGAGATCCACGAAATACAGATGTAACTCTGTGAGATGAATTAACAGAACACTAAACAGTTTCTCAGAAAGCTTCTTTCCAGATTTCATCTGAGGATATTTCCTTTTTCACCATAGCCCTCTAGGGGCTTCCAAATATCACTGTGCCAATTCCACAAGAACTGTCTTAGAGAAAGGCTTCTTGAGGGGAAAGCTGTAACTCTGGGAGATGATTTCACAGAACAAAAAGAAGTTTCTCAGAAAGCTTCTTTCTCCTTGTTATCGGAGGATATTTCCTTTGGCCCTATGGTCTTCAAAGGGATCCGAAATATCTGTTCTCAGATTCCACAGAAATAAGGCTAGCAAAGAGATCCACGAAATACAGATGTAACTCTGTGAGATGAATTAACAGAACACAAAGCAGTTTCTCAGAAAGCTTCTTTCCAGATTTCATCTGAGGATATTTCCTTTTTCACCATAGCCCTCTATGGGCTTCCAAATATCACTTTGCCAATTCCACAAGAACTGTCATAGCAAATGGCTTCTTGAGGGGAAAGCTGTAACTCTGGGAGATGATTTCACAGAACACAAAGAAGTTTCTCAGAAAGCTTCTTTCTCTTTGTATCGGAGGATATTTCCTTTGGCCCTATACTCTTCCAAGGGATCCGAAATATCTGTTCTCAGATTCCACAGATATAAGGCTAGCAAAGAGATCCACGAAATACAGATGTAACTCTGTGAGATGAATTAACAGAACACTAAGCAGTTTCTCAGAAAGCTTCTTTCCAGATTTCATCTGAGGATATTTCCTTTTTCACCGTAGCGCTCTATGGGCTTAAAAATATCACTGTGCCAATTGCACAAGAACTGTCTTAGCGAAAGGCTTCTTGAGGGGAAAGCTGTAACTCTGTGAGATGATTTCACAGAACACAAAGAAGTTTCTCAGAAAGCTTCTTTCTCTTTGTTATCGGAGGATATTTCCTTTGGCCCTATAGTCTTCAAAGGGATCCGAAATATCTGTTCTCAGATTCCACAGAAATAAGGCTAGCAAAGAGATCCACGAAATACAGGTGAAACTCTGTGACATGAATTAACAGAACACGAAGCAGTTTCTCAGAAAGCTTCTTTCCAGATTTCATCTGAGGATATTTCCTTTTTCACCTTAGCCCTCTATGGGCTTCCAAATATCACTTTGCCAATTCCACAAGAACTGTCTTAGCGAAAGGCTTCTTGAGGGGAAAGCTGTAACTCTGTGAGGTGATTTCACAGAACAAAAAGAAGTTTCTCAGAAAGCTTCTTTCTCTTTGTTATCGGAGGATATTTCCTTTGGCTCTATAGTCTCCAAAGGGATCCGAAATATCTGTTCTCAGATTCCAGAGAAATAAGGCTAACAAAGAGGTCCACGAAATACAGATGTAACTCTGTGAGATGAATTAACAGAACACGAAGCAGTTTCTCAGAAAGCTTCTTTCCAGATTTCATCTGAGGAAATTTCCTTTTTCACCTTAGCCCTCTATGGGCTTCCAAATATCACTTTGCCAATTCCACAAGAACTGTCTTAGCGAAAGGCTTCTTGAGGTTAAAGCTGTAACCCTGGGACATGATTTCACAGAACACAAAGAAGTTTCTCAGAAAGCTTCTTTCTCTTTGTTATCGGAGGATATTTCCTTTGGCCATATAGTCTTCCAAGGGATCCGAAATATATGTTCTCAGATTCCACAGAAATAAGGCTAGCAAAGAGATCCACGCAATACAGATGTAACTCTGTGAGATGCATTAACAGAACGTTAAGCAGTTTCTCAGAAAGCTTCTTTCCAGATTTCCTCTGAGGATAATTCCTTTTTCACCGTTGCCCTCTATGGGATTCCAAATATCACTTTGCCAATTCCACAAGTACTGTCTTAGCGAAAGGCTTCTGTAGGGGAAAGCTGTAACTCTGTGAGATGATTTCACAGAACACAAAGAAGTTTCTCAGAAGGCTTCTTTCCTATTGTTATCGGAGGATATTTCCTTTGGCCCTATAGTCTTCAAAGGGATCCGAAATATCTCTTCTCAGATTCCACAGAAATAAGGCTAGCAAAGAGATCCAAGAAATACAGGTGTAACTCTGTGACATGAATTAACAGAACACGAATCAGTTTCTCAGAAAGCTTCTTTCCAGATTTCATCTGAGGATATTTCCTTTCTCACCTTAGCCCTCTATGGGCTTCCAAATATCACTTTGCCAATTCCACAACAACTGTCTTAGCGAAAGGCTTCTTGAGGGGATAGCTGTAACTCTGTGAGATGATTTCACAGAACACAAAGAAGTTTCTCAGAAAGCTTCTTTCTGTTTGTTATCGGAGGATATTTCCTTTGGCCGTATGGTCTTCAAAGGGATCCTAAATATCTGTTCTCAGATTCCACAGAAATAAGGATAGCAAAGAGATCCACGAAATACAGATGTAACTCTCTGAGATGAATTAACAGAACACTAAGCAGTTTCTCAGAAAGCTTCTTTCCAGATTTCATGTGAGTATATTTCCTTTTTCATTATAGCCCTCTATGGGCTTAAAAATATCACTTTGTCACTTCCACAAGAACTGTCTTCGCGAAAGGCTTCTTGAGGGGAAAGCTGTAACTCTGGGAGATGATTTCACAGAACACAAAGAAGTTTCTCAGAAAGCTTCTCTCTTTGTTATCGGAGGATATTTCCTTTGGCCCTATCGTCTTCAAAGGGATCCGAAATATCTGTTCTCAGATTCCACAGAAATAAGGCTAACAAAGAGATCCACGAAATACAGATGTAACTCTGTGAGATGAATTAACAGAACACTAAGCAGTTTCTCAGAAAGCTTCTTTCCAGATTTCATCTGAGGATATTTCCTTTTTCACCGTAGCCCTCTATGGGCTTCCAAATATCACTGTGCCAATTCCACAAGAACTGTCTTACCGAAAGGCTTCTTGAGGGGAAAGCTGTACCTCTGTGAGATGATTTCACAGAACACAAAGAAGTTTCTCAGAAAGCTTCTTTGTCTTTGCTATCGGAGGATATTTCCTTTGGCCCCATGGTCTTCACAGGGATCCGAAATATCTGTTCTCAGATTCCACAGAAATAAGGCTAGCAAAGAGATCCACGAAATACAGATGTAACTCTGTGAGATGAATTAACAGAACACGAAGCAGTTTCTCAGAAAGCTTCTTTCCAGATTTCATCTGAGGATATTTCCTTTTTCACCATAGCCCTCTATGGGTTTCCAAATATCACTTTGCCAATTCCACAAGAACTGTCTTAGCGAAAGGCTTCTTGAGGGGAAAGCTGGAACTCTGTGAGATGATTTCACAGAACACAAAGAAGTTCTCACAAAGCTTATTTCTCTTTGTTATCGGAGGATATTTCCTTTGGCCCTATGATCTTCAAATTGATCCGAAATATCTGTTCTCAGATTCCAAAGAAATAAGGCTAGCAAATAGATCCACGAAATGCAGGTGTAACTCTGTGAGATGAATTAACAGAACACTAAGCAGTTTCTCAGAAAGCTTCTTTCCAGATTTCATCTGAGGATATTTCCTTTTTCACCATAGCCCTCTATGGGCTTCCAAATATCACTTTGCCAATTCCACAAGAACTGTCATAGCAAATGGCTTCTTGAGGGGAAAGCTGTAACTCTGGGAGATGATTTCACAGAACACAAAGAAGTTTCTCAGAAAGCTTCTTTCTCTTTGTATCGGAGGATATTTCCTTTGGCCCTATAGTCTTCAAAGGGATCCGAAATATCTGTTCTCAGATTCCACAGATATAAGGCTAGCAAAGAGATCCACGAAATACAGATGTAACTCTGTGAGATGAATTAACAGAACACTAAGCAGTTTCTCAGAAAGCTTCTTTCCAGATTTCATCTGAGGATATTTCCTTTTTCACCGTAGCGCTCTATGGGCTTAAAAATATCACTGTGCCAATTGCACAAGAACTGTCTTAGCGAAAGGCTTCTTGAGGGGAAAGCTGTAACTCTGTCAGATGATTTCACAGAACACAAAGAAGTTTCTCAGAAAGCTTCTTTCTCTTTGTTATCGGAGGATATTTCCTTTGGCCATATAGTCTTCAAAGGGATCCGAAATATCTGTTCTCAGATTCCACAGAAATAAGGCTAGCAAAGAGATCCACGAAATACAGGTGTAACTCTGTGACATGAATTAACAGAACACGAAGCAGTTTCTCAGAAAGCTTCTTTCCAGATTTCATCTGAGGATATTTCCTTTTTCACCTTAGCCCTCTATGGGCTTCCAAATATCACTTTGCCAATTCCACAAGAACTGTCTTAGCGAAAGGCTTCTTGAGGGGAAAGCTGTAACTCTGTGAGATGATTTCACAGAACAAAAAGAAGTTTCTCAGAAAGCTTCTTTCTCTTTGTTATCGGAGGATATTTCCTTTGGCTCTATAGTCTCCAAAGGGATCCGAAATATCTGTTCTCAGATTCCAGAGAAATAAGGCTAACAAAGAGATCCACGAAATACAGATGTAACTCTGTGAGATGAATTAACAGAACACGAAGCAGTTTCTCAGAAAGCTTCTTTCCAGATTTCATCTGAGGATATTTCCTTTTTCACCATAGCCCTCTATGGGCATCCAAATATCACTTTGCCAATTCCACAGGAACTGTCTTAGCGAAAGGCTTCTTGAGGGGAAAGCTGTAACTCTGGGACATGATTTCACAGAACACAAAGAAGTTTCTCAGAAAGCTTCTTTCTCTTTGTTATCGGAGGATATTTCCTTTGGCCATATAGTCTTCCAAGGGATCCGAAATATCTGTTCTCAGATTCCACAGAAATAAGGCTAGCAAAGAGATCCACGAAATACAGATGTAACTCTGTGAGATGCATTAACAGAACGTTAAGCAGTTTCTCAGAAAGCTTCTTTCCAGATTTCCTCTGAGGATATTTCCTTTTTCACCGTAGCCCTCTATGGGATTCCAAATATCACTTTGCCAATTCCACAAGTACTGTCTTAGCGAAAGGCTTCTGGAGGGGAAAGCTCTAACTCTGTGAGATGATTTCACAGAACACAAAGAAGTTTCTCAGAAAGCTTCTTTCCTATTGTTATCGGAGGATATTTCCTTTGGCCCTATAGTCTTCAAAGGGATCCGAAATATCTGTTCTCAGATTCCACAGAAATAAGGCTAGCAAATAGATCCACGAAATACAGGTGTAACTCTGTGACATGAATTAACAGAAGACGAAGCAGTTTCTCAGAAAGCTTCTTTCCAGATTTCATCTGAGGATATTTCCTTTCTCACCTTAGCCCTCTATGGGCTTCCAAATATCACTTTGCCAATTCCACAAGAACTGTCATAGCAAATGGCTTCTTGAGGGGAAAGCTGTAACTCTGGGAGATGATTTCACAGAACACAAAGAAGTTTCTCAGAAAGCTTCTTTCTGTTTGTTACTGGAGGATATTTCCTTTGGCTCTATAGTCTCCAAAGGGATTCGAAATATCTGTTCTCAGATTCCAGAGAAAGAAGGCTAACAAAGAGATCCACGAAATACAGATGTAACTCTGTGAGATGAATTAACAGAACACGAAGCAGTTTTTCAGAATGCTTCTTTCCAGATTTCATCTGAGGATATTTCCTTTTTCACCATAGCCCTCTAGGGGCTTCCAAATATCACTTTACCAATTCCACAAGAACTGTCTTAGCGAAAGGCTTCTTGAGGGGAAAGCTTTAACTCTGGGAGATGATTTCATAGAACACAAAGAAGTTCTCAGAAAGCTTCTTTCTCTTTGTTATCGGAGGATATTTCCTTTGGCCGTATGGTCTTCAAAGGGATCCGAAATATCTGTTCTCAGATTCCACAGAAATAAGGATAGCAAAGAGATCCACGAAATACAGATGTAACTCTGTGAGATGAATTAACAGAACACTAAGCATTTTTCAGAAAGCGTCTTTCCAGATTTCATCTGAGGATATTTCCTTTTTCACCATAGCCCTCTATGGGCTTCCAAGTATCACTTTGCCAATTCCACAAGAACTGTCATAGCAAATGGCTTCTTGAGGGGAAAGCTGTAACTCTGTGAGATGATTTCACAGAACACAAAGAAGTTTCTCAGAAAGCTTCTTTCTCTTTGTTATCGGAGGATATTTCCTTTGGCCATATAGTATTCAAAGGGATCCGAAATATCTCTTCTCAGATTCCACAGAAATAAGGCTAGCAAAGAGATCCACGAAATGCAGATGTAACTCTGTGAGATGAATTAACAGAACACGAAGCAGTTTCTCAGAAAGCTTCTTTCCAGATTTCATCTGTGAATATTTCCTTTTTCATCATAGCCCTCTAGGGGTTAAAAATATCACTTTGCCAATTCCACAACAACTGTCTTAGCGAAAGGCTCTTGGAGGGGAAAGCTGGAACTCTGTGAGATGATTTCACAGAACCCAAAGAAGTTTCTCACAAAGCTTCTTTCTCTTTGTTATCGGAGGATATTTCCTTTGGCCCTATGATCTTCAAATTGATCGGAAATATCTGTTCTCAGATTCCAAAGAAATAAGGCTAGCAAATAGATCCACGAAATGCAGGTGTAACTCTGTGAGATGAATTAACAGAACACGAAGTAGTTTCTCAGAAAGCTTCTTTCCAGATTTCATCTGAGGATATTTCCTTTTTCACCATAGCCCTCTATGGGCTTCCAAATATCACTTTGCCAATTCCACAAGAACTGTCTTAGCGAAAGTCTTCTTCAGGGGAAAGCTCTAACTCTGTGAGATGATTTCACAGAACACAAAGAAGTTTCTCAGAAAGCTTCTTTTTCTTTGTAATCGTAGGATATTTCCTTTGGCCCTATAGTCTCCAAAGGGATCCGAAATATCGGTTCTCAGATTCCAGAGAAATAAGGCTAACAAAGAGATCCACGAAATACAGATGTAACTCTGTGAGATGAATTAACAGAACACGAAGCAGTTTCTCAGAAAGCTTCTTTCCAGATTTCATCTGAGGATATTTCGTTTTTCACCCTAGGCCTCTATGGGCTTCCAAATATCACTTCGCCAATTCCACAAGAACTGTCTTAGCGAAAGGCTTCTTGAGGGGAAAGCTGTAACTCTGTGAGATGATTTCACAGAACACAAAGAAGTTTCTCAGAAAGCTTCTTTCTCTTTGTTATCGGAGGATATTTCCTTTGGCCCTATAGTCTTCAAAGGGATCCGAAATATCTGTTCTCAGATTCCACAGAAATAAGGCTAGCAAAGAGATCCACGAAATACAGATGTAACTCTGTGAGATGAATTAGCAGAAGACTATGCAGTTTCTCAGAAAGCTTCTTTCCAGATTTCATCTGAGGATATTTCCTTTTTCACCATAGCGCTCTATGGGCTTCCACATATCACATTGCCAATTCCACAAGAACTGACTTAGAGAAAGGCTTCTTGAGGGGAAAGTTGTAACGCTGTGAGATGATTTCACAGAACACAAAGAAGTTTCTCAGAAAGCTTCTTTGTCTTTGCTATCGGAGGATATTTCCTTTGGCCCCATGGTCTTCACAGGGATCCGAAATATCTGTTCTCAGATTCCACAGAAATAAGGCTAGCAAAGAGATCCACGAAATACAGATGTAACTCTGTGAGATGAATTAACAGAACACTAAGCAGTTTCTCAGAAAGCTTCTTTCCAGATTTCATCTGAGGATATTTTCTTTTTCACCATAGCCCTCTATGGGTTTCCAAATATCACTTTGCCAATTCCACAAGAACTGTCTTAGCGAAAGGCTTCTTGAGGGGAAAGCTGGAACTCTGTGAGATGATTTCACAGAACACAAACAAGTTTCTCAGAAAGCTTCTTTCTCTTTGTTATCGGAGGATATTTCCTTTGGCCCTATGGTCTTCAAATTGATCCGAAATATCTGTTCTCAGATTCCACAGAAATAAGGCTAGCAAATAGATCCACGAAATGCAGGTGTAAATCTGTGAGATGAATTAACAGAACACGAAGTAGTTTCTCAGAAAGCTTCTTTCCAGATTTCATCTGAGGATATTTCCTTTTTCACCATAGCCCTCTATGGGCTTCCAAATATCACTTTGCCAATTCCACAAGAACTGTCTTAGCGAAAGTCTTCTTCAGGGGAAAGCTCTAACTCTGTGAGATGATTTCACAGAACACAAAGAAGTTTCTCAGAAAGCTTCTTTCTCTTTGTAATCAGAGGATATTTCCTTTGGCCCTATAGTCTTCAAAGGGATCCGAAATATCGGTTCTCAGATTCCAGAGAAATAAGGCTAACAAAGAGATCCACGAAATACAGATGTAACTCTGTGAGATGAATTAACAGAACACGAAGCAGTTTCTCAGAAAGCTTCTTTCCAGATTTCATCTGAGGATATTTCCTTTTTCACCCTAGGCCTCTATGGGCTTCCAAATATCACTTCGCCAATTCCACAAGAACTGTCGTAGCGAAAGGCTTCTTGAGGGGAAAGCTGTAACTCTGTGAGATGATTTCACAGAACACAAAGAAGTTTCTCAGAAAGCTTCTTTCCCTTTGCTATCGGAGGATATTTCCTTTGGCCATATAGTCTTCAAAGGGATCCGAAATATCTGTTCTCAGATTCCACAGAAATAAGGCTAGCAAAGAGATCCACGAAATACAGATGTAACTCTGTGAGATGAATTAACAGAACACTAAACAGTTTCTCAGAAAGCTTCTTTCCAGATTTCATCTGAGGATATTTCCTTTTTCACCATAGCAATCTAGGGGCTTCCAAATATCACTTTGCCAATTCCACAAGAACTGTCTTAGCGAAAGGCTTCTTGAGGGGAAAGCTGTAACTCTGGGAGATGATTTCACAGAACACAAAGAAGTTTCTCAGAAAGCTTCTTTCTCTTTGTTTTCGGAGGATATTTCCTTTGGCCCTATGGTCTTCAAAGGGATCCGAAATATCTGTTCTCAGATTCCACAGAAATAAGGCTAGCAAAGAGATCCACGAAATACAGATGTAACTCTGTGAGATGAATTAACAGAACACTAAGCAGTTTCTCAGAAAGCTTCTTTCCAGATTTCATCTGAGGATATTTCCTTTTTCACCGTAGCCCTCTATGGGCTTCCAAATATCACTTTGCCAATTCCACAAGAACTGTCATAGCAAATGGCTTCTAGAGGGGAAAGCTGTAACTCTGGGAGATGATTTCACAGAACACAAAGAAGTTTCTCAGAAAGCTTCTTTCTCTTTGTTATCGGAGGATATTTCCTTTGGCCCTATAGTCTTCAAAGGGATCCGAAATATCTGTTCTCAGATTCCACAGATATAAGGCTAGCAAAGAGATCCACGAAATACAGATGTAACTCTGTGAGATGAATTAACAGAACACGAAGCAGTTTCTCAGAAAGCTTCTTTCCAGATTTCATCTGAGGATATTTCCTTTTTCACCTTAGCCCTCTATGGGCTTCCAAATATCACTTTGCCAATTCCACAAGAACTGTCTTAGCGAAAGGCTTCTTGAGGGGAAAGCTGTAACCCTGGGACATGATTTCACAGATCACAAAGAAGTTTCTCAGAAAGCTTCTTTCTCTTTGTTATCGGAGGATATTTCCTTTGGCCATATAGTCTTCCAAGGGATCCGAAATATCTGTTCTCAGATTCCACAGAAATAAGGCTAGCAAAGAGATCCACGAAATGCAGATGTAACTCTGTGAGATGAATTAACAGAACACTAAGCAATTTCTCAGAAAGCTTCTTTCCAGATTTCATCTGTGAATATTTCCTTTTTCATCATAGCCCTCTAGGGGTTAAAAATATCACTTTGCCAATTCCACAAGAAGTGTCTTAGCGAAAGGCTCTTGGAGGGGAAAGCTGGAACTCTGTGAGATGATTTCACAGAACAAAAAGAAGTTTCTCAGAAAGCTTCTTTCTCTTTGTTATCGGAGGATATTTCCTTTGGCTCTATAGTCTCCAAAGGGATCCGAAATATCTGTTCTCAGATTCCAGAGAAATAAGGCTAACAAAGAGAGCCACGAAATACAGATGTAACTCTGTGAGATGAATTAACAGAACACGAAGCAGTTTCTCAGAAAGCTTCTTTCCAGATTTCCTCTGAGGATATTTCCTTTTTCACCGTAGCCCTCTATGGGATTCCAAATATCACTTTGCCAATTCCACAAGTACTGTCTTAGCGAAAGGCTTCTTGAGGGGAAAGCTCTAACTCTGTGAGATGATTTCACAGAACACAAAGAAGTTTCTCAGAAAGCTTCTTTCCTATTGTTATCGGAGGATATTTCCTTTGGCCCTATAGTCTTCAAAGGGATCCGAAATATCTGTTCTCAGATTCCACAGAAATAAGGCTAGCAAATAGATCCACGAAATACAGGTGTAACTCTGTGACATGAATTAACAGAAGACGAAGCAGTTTCTCAGAAAGCTTCTTTCCAGATTTCATCTGAGGATATTTCCTTTCTCACCTTAGCCCTCTATGGGCTTCCAAATATCACTTTGCCAATTCCACAAGAACTGTCTTAGCGAAAGGCTTCTTGAGGGGAAAGATGTAACTCTGTGAGATGATTTCACAGAACACAAAGAAGTTTCTCAGAAAGCTTCTTTATGTTTGTTACTGGAGGATATTTCCTTTGGCTCTATAGTCTCCAAAGGGATTCGAAATATCTGTTCTCAGATTCCAGAGAAAGAAGGCTAACAAAGAGATCCACGAAATACAGATGTAACTCTGTGAGATGAATTAACAGAACACGAAGCAGTTTTTCAGAATGCTTCTTTCCAGATTTCATCTGAGGATATTTCCTTTTTCACCATAGCCCTCTAGGGGCTTCCAAATATCACTTTACCAATTCCACAAGAACTGTCTTAGCGAAAGGCTTCTTGAGGGGAAAGCTTTAACTCTGGGAGATGATTTCACAGAACACAAAGAAGTTTCTCAGAAAGCTTCTTTCTCTTTGTTATCGGAGGATATTTCCTTTGGCCGTATGGTCTTCAAAGGGATCCGAAATATCTGTTCTCAGATTCCACAGAAATAAGGATAGCAAAGAGATCCACGAAATACAGATGTAACTCTGTGAGATGAATTAACAGAACACTAAGCAGTTTCTCAGGAAGCTTCTTTCCAGATTTCATCTGAGTATATTTCCTTTTTCATTATAGCCCTCTATGGGCTTAAAAATATCACTTTGCCACTTCCACAAGAACTGTCTTCGCGAAAGGCTTCTTGAGGGGAAAGCTGTAACTCTGGGAGATGATTTCACAGAACACAAAGAAATTTCTCAGAAAGCTTCTCTCTTTGTTATCGGAGGATATTTCCTTTGGCCCTAGGGTCTTCAAAGGGATCCGAAATATCTGTTCTCAGATTCCACAGAAATAAGGCTAGCAAAGAGATCCAAGAAATACAGATGTAACTCTGTGAGATGAATTAACAGAACACTAAGCATTTTTCAGAAAGCGTCTTTCCAGATTTCATCTGAGGATATTTCCTTTTTCACCATAGCCCTCTATGGGCTTCCAAGTATCACTTTGCCAATTCCACAAGAACTGTCATAGCAAATGGCTTCTTGAGGGGAAAGCTGTAACTCTGTGAGATGATTTCACAGAACACAAAGAAGTTTCTCAGAAAGCTTCTTTCTCTTTGTTATCGGAGGATATTTCCTTTGGCCATATAGTATTCAAAGGGATCCGAAATATCTCTTCTCAGATTCCACAGAAATAAGGCTAGCAAAGAGATCCACGAAATGCAGATGTAACTCTGTGAGATGAATTAACAGAACACGAAGCAGTTTCTCAGAAAGCTTCTTTCCAGATTTCATCTGTGAATATTTCCTTTTTCATCATAGCCCTCTTGGGGTTAAAAATATCACTTTGCCAATTCCACAACAACTGTCTTAGCGAAAGGCTCTTGGAGGGGAAAGCTGGAACTCTGTGAGATGATTTCACAGAACACAAAGAAGTTTCTCACAAAGCTTCTTTCTCTTTGTTATCGGAGGATATTTCCTTTGGCCCTATGATCTTCAAATTGATCCGAAATATCTGTTCTCAGATTCCAAAGAAATAAGGCTAGCAAATAGATCCACGAAATGCAGGTGTAACTCTGTGAGATGAATTAACAGAACACGAAGTAGTTTCTCAGAAAGCTTCTTTCCAGATTTCATCTGAGGATATTTCCTTTTTCACCATAGCCCTCTATGGGCTTCCAAATATCACTTTGCCAATTCCACAAGAACTGTCTTAGCGAAAGTCTTCTTCAGGGGAAAGCTCTAACTCTGTGAGATGATTTCACAGAACACAAAGAAGTTTCTCAGAAAGCTTCTTTTTCTTTGTAATCGGAGGATATTTCCTTTGGCCCTATAGTCTCCAAAGGGATCCGAAATATCGGTTCTCAGATTCCAGAGAAATAAGGCTAACAAAGAGATCCACGAAATACAGATGTAACTCTGTGAGATGAATTAACAGAACACGAAGCAGTTTCTCAGAAAGCTTCTTTCCAGATTTCATCTGAGGATATTTCCTTTTTCACCCTAGGCCTCTATGGGCTTCCAAATATCACTTCGCCAATTCCACAAGAACTGTCTTAGCGAAAGGCTTCTTGAGGGGAAAGCTGTAACTCTGTGAGATGATTTCACAGAACACAAAGAAGTTTCTCAGAAAGCTTCTTTCTCTTTGTTATCGGAGGATATTTCCTTTGGCCCTATAGTCTTCAAAGGGATCCGAAATATCTGTTCTCAGATTCCACAGAAATAAGGCTAGCAAAGAGATCCACGAAATACAGATGTAACTCTGTGAGATGAATTAGCAGAACACTAAGCAATTTCTCAGAAAGCTTCTTTCCAGATTTCATCTGAGGATATTTCCTTTTTCACCATAGCGCTCTATGGGCTTCCAAATATCACATTGCCAATTCCACAAGAACTGACTTAGAGAAAGGCTTCTTGAGGGGAAAGTTGTAACGCTGTGAGATGATTTCACATAACACAAAGAAGTTTCTCAGAAAGCTTCTTTGTCTTTGCTATCGGAGGATATTTCCTTTGGCCCCATGGTCTTCACAGGGATCCGAAATATCTGTTCTCAGATTCCACAGAAATAAGGCTAGCAAAGAGATCCACGAAATACAGATGTAACTCTGTGAGATGAATTAACAGAACACTAAGCAGTTTCTCAGAAAGCTTCTTTCCAGATTTCATCTGAGGATATTTCCTTTTTCACCATAGCCCTCTATGGGTTTCCAAATATCACTTTGCCAATTCCACAAGAACTGTCTTAGCGAAAGGCTTCTTGAGGGGAAAGCTGGAACTCTGTGAGATGATTTCACAGAACACAAACAAGTTTCTCAGAAAGCTTCTTTCTCTTTGTTATCGGAGGATATTTCCTTCGGCCCTATGGTCTTCAAATTGATCCGAAATATCTGTTCTCAGATTCCACAGAAATAAGGCTAGCAAATAGATCCACGAAATGCAGGTGTAAATCTGTGAGATGAATTAACAGAACACGAAGTAGTTTCTCAGAAAGCTTCTTTCCAGATTTCATCTGAGGATATTTCCTTTTTCACCATAGCCCTCTATGGGCTTCCAAATATCACTTTGCCAATTCCACAAGAACTGTCTTAGCGAAAGTCTTCTTCAGGGGAAAGCTCTAACTCTGTGAAATGATTTCACAGAACACAAAGAAGTTTCTCAGAAAGCTTCTTTCTCTTTGTAATCAGAGGATATTTCCTTTGGCCCTATAGTCTCCAAAGGGATCCGAAATATCGGTTCTCAGATTCCAGAGAAATAAGGCTAACAAAGAGATCCACGAAATACAGATGTAACTCTGTGAGATGAATTAACAGAACACGAAGCAGTTTCTCAGAAAGCTTCTTTCCAGATTTCATCTGAGGATATTTCCTTTTTCACCCTAGGCCTCTATGGGCTTCCAAATATCACTTCGCCAATTCCACAAGAACTGTCGTAGCGAAAGGCTTCTTGAGGGGAAAGCTGTAACTCTGTGAGATGATTTCACAGAACACAAAGAAGTTTCTCCGAAAGCTTCTTTCCCTTTGCTATCGGAGGATATTTCCTTTGGCCATATAGTCTTCAAAGGGATCCAAAATATCTGTTCTCAGATTCCACAGAAATAAGGCTAGCAAAGAGATCCACGAAATACAGATGTAACTCTGTGAGATGAATTAACAGAACACTAAACAGTTTCTCAGAAAGCTTCTTTCCAGATTTCATCTGAGGATATTTCCTTTTTCACCATAGCAATCTAGGGGCTTCCAAATATCACTTTGCCAATTCCACAAGAACTGTCTTAGCGAAAGGCTTCTTGAGGGGAAAGCTGTAACTCTGGGAGATGATTTCACAGAACACAAAGAAGTTTCTCAGAAAGCTTCTTTCTCTTTGTTTTCGGAGGATATTTCCTTTGGCCCTATGGTCTTCAAAGGGATCCGAAATATCTGTTCTCAGATTCCACAGAAATAAGGCTAGCAAAGAGATCCACGAAATACAGATGTAACTCTGTGAGATGAATTAACAGAACACTAAGCAGTTTCTCAGAAAGCTTCTTTCCAGATTTCATCTGAGGATATTTCCTTTTTCACCATAGCCCTCTATGGGCTTCCAAATATCACTTTGCCAATTCCACAAGAACTGTCATAGCAAATGGCTTCTAGAGGGGAAAGCTGTAACTCTGGGAGATGATTTCACAGAACACAAAGAAGTTTCTCAGAAAGCTTCTTTCTCTTTGTTATCGGAGGATATTTCCTTTGGCCCTATAGTCTTCAAAGGGATCCGAAATATCTGTTCTCAGATTCCACAGATATAAGGCTAGCAAAGAGATCCACGAAATACAGATGTAACTCTGTGAGATGAATTAACAGAACACGAAGCAGTTTCTCAGAAAGCTTCTTTCCAGATTTCATCTGAGGATATTTCCTTTTTCACCTTAGCCCTCTATGGGCTTCCAAATATCACGTTGCCAATTCCACAAGAACTGTCTTAGCGAAAGGCTTCTTGAGGGGAAAGCTGTAACCCTGGGACATGATTTCACAGATCACAAAGAAGTTTCTCAGAAAGCTTCTTTCTCTTTGTTATCGGAGGATATTTCCTTTGGCCATATACTCTTCCAAGGGATCCGAAATATCTGTTCTCAGATTCCACAGAAATAAGGCTAGCAAAGAGATCCACGAAATAAAGATGTAACTCTGTGAGATGCATTAACAGAACGTTAAGCAGTTTCTCAGAAAGCTTCTTTCCAGATTTCCTCTGAGGATATTTCCTTTTTCACCGTAGCCCTCTATGGGATTCCAAATATCACTTTGCCAATCCCACAAGTACTGTCTTAGCGAAAGGCTTCTGGAGGGGAAAGCTCCAACTCTGTGAGATGATTTCACAGAACACAAAGAAGTTTCTCAGAAAGCTTCTTTCTCTTTGTTATCGGAGGATATTTCCTTTGGCCCTATCGTCTTCAAAGGGATCCGAAATATCTGTTCTCAGATTCCACAGAAATAAGGCTAACAAAGAGATCCACGAAATACATATGTAACTCTGTGAGATGAATTAACAGAACACTAAGCAGTTTCTCAGAAAGCTTCTTTCCAGATTTCATCTGAGGATATTTCCTTTTTCACCGTAGCCCTCTATGGGCTTCCAAATATCACTGTGCCAATTCCACAAGAACTGTCTTACCGAAAGGCTTCTTGAGGGGAAAGCTGTAACTCTGTGAGATGATTTCACAGAACACAAAGAAGTTTCTCAGAAAGCTTCTTTCTCTTTGTTATCGGAGGATATTTCCTTTGGCCCTATAGTCTTCAAAGGGATCCAAATATCTGTTCTCAGATTCCACAGAAATAAGGCTAGCAAAGAGATCCACGAAATACAGATGTAACTCTGTGAGATGAATTAAAAGAACACTAAGCAGTTTCTCAGAAAACTTCTTTCCAGATTTCATCTGAGGATATTTCCTTTTTCACCGTAGCCCTCTATGGGCTTAAAAATATCACTGTGCCAATTGCACAAGAACTGTCTTAGCGAAAGGCTTCTTGAGGAGAAAGCTGTAACGCTGTGAGATGATTTCACAGAACACAAAGAAGTTTCTCAGAAAGCTTCTTTGTCTTTGCTATCGGAGGATATTTCCTTTGGCCCCATGCTCTTCACAGGTATCCGAAATATCTGTTCTCAGATTCCACAGAAATAAGGCTAGCAAAGAGATCCACGAAATACAGATGTAACTCTGTGACATGAATTAACAGAACACGAAGCAGTTTCTCAGAAAGCTTCTTTCCAGATTTCATCTGAGGATATTTCCTTTTTCACCATAGCCCTCTATGGGTTTCCAAATATCACTTTGCCAATTCCACAAGAACTGTCTTAGCGAAAGGCTTCTTGAGGGGAAAGCTGTAACTCTGTGAGATGATTTCACAGAACACAAAGAAGTTTCTCAGAAAGCTTCTTTCTCTTTGTTATCGGAGGATATTTCCTTTGGCCCTATAGTCTTCAAAGGGATCCGAAATATCTGTTCTCAGATTCCACAGAAATAAGGCTAGCAAAGAGATCCACGAAATACAGGTGAAACTCTGTGACATGAATTAACAGAACACGAAGCAGTTTCTCAGAAAGCTTCTTTCCAGATTTCATCTGAGGATATTTCCTTTTTCACCTTAGCCCTCTATGGGGTTCCAAATATCACTTTGCCAATTCCACAAGAACTGTCTTAGCGAAAGGCTTCTTGAGGGGAAAGCTGTAACTCTGTGAGATGATTTCACAGAACAAAAAGAAGTTTCTCAGAAAGCTTCTTTCTCTTTGTTATCGGAGGATATTTCCTTTGGCTCTATAGACTCCAAAGGGATCCGAAATATCTGTTCTCAGATTCCAGAGAAATAAGGCTAACAAAGAGAGCCACGAAATACAGATGTAACTCTGTGAGATGAATTAACAGAACACGAAGCAGTTTCTCAGAAAGCTTCTTTCCAGATATCATCTGAGGATATTTCCTTTTTCACCTTAGCCCTCTATGGGCTTCCAAATATCACTTTGCCAATTCCACAAGAACTGTCTTAGCGAAAGGCTTCTTGAGGGGAAAGCTGTAACCCTGGGACATGATTTCACAGAACACAAAGAAGTTTCTCAGAAAGCTTCTTTCTCTTTGTTATCGGAGGATATTTCCTTTGGCCATATAGTCTTCCAAGGGATCCGAAATATCTGTTCTCAGATTCCACACAAATAAGGCTAGCAAATAGATCCACGAAATACAGATGTAACTCTGTGAGATGCATTAACAGAACGTTAAGCAGTTTCTCAGAAAGCTTCTTTCCAGATTTCATCTGAGGATATTTCCTTTTTCACCGTAGCCCTCTATGGGATTCCAAATATCACTTTGCCAATTCCACAAGTACTGTCTTAGCGAAAGGCTTCTGGAGGGGAAAGCTCTAACTCTGTGAGATGATTTCACAGAACACAAAGAAGTTTCTCAGAAAGCTTCTTTTTCTTTGTAATCAGAGGATATTTACTTTGGCCCTATAGTCTTCAAAGGGATCCGAAATATCGGTTCTCAGATTCCAGAGAAATAAGGCTAACAAAGACATCCACGAAATACAGATGTAACTCTGTGAGATGAATTAACAGAACACGAAGCAGTTTCTCAGAAAGCTTCTTTCCAGATTTCATCTGAGGATATTTCCTTTTTCACCCTAGGCCTCTATGGGCTTCCAAATATCACTTCGCCAATTCCACAAGAACTGTCTTAGCGAAAGGCTTCTTGAGGGGAAAGCTGTAACTCTGTGAGATGATTTCACAGAACACAAAGAAGTTTCTCAGAAAGCTTCTTTCCCTTTGTTATCGGAGGATATTTCCTTTGGCCGTATAGTCTTCAAAGGGATCCGAAATATCTGTTCTCAGATTCCACAGAAATAAGGCTAACAAAGAGATCCACGAAATACAGATGTAACTCTGTGAGATGAATTAACAGAACACTAAGCAGTTTCTCAGAAAGCTTCTTTCCAGATTTCATCTGAGGATATTTCCTTTTTCACCGTAGCCCTCTATGGGCTTCCAAATATCACTGTGCCAATTCCACAAGAACTGTCTTACCGAAAGGCTTCTTGAGGGGAAAGCTGTAACTCTGTGAGATGATTTCACAGAACACAAAGAAGTTTCTCAGAAAGCTTCTTTCTCTTTGTTATCGGAGGATATTTCCTTTGGCCCTATAGTCTTCAAAGGGATCCAAATATCTGTTCTCAGATTCCACAGAAATAAGGCTAGCAAAGAGATCCACGAAATACAGATGTAACTCTGTGAGATGAATTAAAAGAACACTAAGCAGTTTCTCAGAAAACTTCTTTCCAGATTTCATCTGAGGATATTTCCTTTTTCACCGTAGCCCTCTATGGGCTTAAAAATATCACTGTGCCAATTGCACAAGAACTGTCTTAGCGAAAGGCTTCTTGAGAGGAAAGCTGTAACGCTGTGAGATGATTTCACAGAACACAAAGAAGTTTCTCAGAAAGCTTCTTTGTCTTTGCTATCGGAGGATATTTCCTTTGGCCCCATGCTCTTCACAGGTATCCGAAATATCTGTTCTCAGATTCCACAGAAATAAGGCTAGCAAAGAGATCCACGAAATACAGATGTAACTCTGTGACATGAATTAACAGAACACGAAGCAGTTTCTCAGAAAGCTTCTTTCCAGATTTCATCTGAGGATATTTCCTTTTTCACCATAGCCCTCTATGGGTTTCCAAATATCACTTTGCCAATTCCACAAGAACTGTCTTAGCGAAAGGCTTCTTGAGGGGAAAGCTGTAACTCTGTGAGATGATTTCACAGAACACAAAGAAGTTTCTCAGAAAGCTTCTTTCTCTTTGTTATCGGAGGATATTTCCTTTGGCCCTATAGTCTTCAAAGGGATCCGAAATATCTGTTCTCAGATTCCACAGAAATAAGGCTAGCAAAGAGATCCACGAAATACAGGTGAAACTCTGTGACATGAATTAACAGAACACGAAGCAGTTTCTCAGAAAGCTTCTTTCCAGATTTCATCTAAGGATATTTCCTTTTTCACCTTAGCCCTCTATGGGGTTCCAAATATCACTTTGCCAATTCCACAAGAACTGTCTTAGCGAAAGGCTTCTTGAGGGGAAAGCTGTAACTCTGTGAGATGATTTCACAGAACAAAAAGAAGTTTCTCAGAAAGCTTCTTTCTCTTTGTTATCGGAGGATATTTCCTTTGGCTCTATAGTCTCCAAAGGGATCCGAAATATCTGTTCTCAGATTCCAGAGAAATAAGGCTAACAAAGAGAGCCACGAAATACAGATGTAACTCTGTGAGATGAATTAACAGAACACGAAGCAGTTTCTCAGAAAGCTTCTTTCCAGATTTCATCTGAGGATATTTCCTTTTTCACCTTAGCCCTCTATGGGCTTCCAAATATCACTTTGCCAATTCCACAAGAACTGTCTTAGCGAAAGGCTTCTTGAGGGGAAAGCTGTAACCCTGGGATATGATTTCACAGAACACAAAGAAGTTTCTCAGAAAGCTTCTTTCTCTTTGTTATCGGAGGATATTTCCTTTGGCCATATAGTCTTCCAAGGGATCCGAAATATCTGTTCTCAGATTCCACACAAATAAGGCTAGCAAATAGATCCACGAAATACAGATGTAACTCTGTGAGATGCATTAACAGAACGTTAAGCAGTTTCTCAGAAAGCTTCTTTCCAGATTTCATCTGAGGATATTTCCTTTTTCACCGTAGCCCTCTATGGGATTCCAAATATCACTTTGCCAATTCCACAAGTACTGTCTTAGCGAAAGGCTTCTGGAGGGGAAAGCTCTAACTCTGTGAGATGATTTCACAGAACACAAAGAAGTTTCTCAGAAAGCTTCTTTCTCTTTGTAATCAGAGGATATTTACTTTGGCCCTATAGTCTTCAAAGGGATCCGAAATATCGGTTCTCAGATTCCAGAGAAATAAGGCTAACAAAGAGATCCACGAAATACAGATGTAACTCTGTGAGATGAATTAACAGAACACGAAGCAGTTTCTCAGAAAGCTTCTTTCCAGATTTCATCTGAGGATATTTCCTTTTTCACCCTAGGCCTCTATGGGCTTCCAAATATCACTTCGCCAATTCCACAAGAACTGTCTTAGCGAAAGGCTTCTTGAGGGGAAAGCTGTAACTCTGTGAGATGATTTCACAGAACACAAAGAAGTTTCTCAGAAAGCTTCTTTCCCTTTGTTATCGGAGGATATTTCCTTTGGCCGTATAGTCTTCAAAGGGATCCGAAATATCTGTTCTCAGATTCCACAGAAATAAGGCTAGCAAAGAGATCCACGAAATACAGATGTAACTCTGTGAGATAAATTAACAGAACACTAAACAGTTTCTCAGAAAGCTTCTTTCCAGATTTCATCTGAGGATATTTCCTTTTTCACCATAGCCCTCTAGGGGCTTCCAAATATCACTTTGCCAATTCCACAAGAACTGTCTTAGCGAAAGGCTTCTTGAGGTGAAAGCTGTAACTCTGGGAGATGATTTCACAGAACACAAAGAAGTTTCTCAGAAAGCTTCTTTCTCCTTGTTATCGGAGGATATTTCCTTTGGCCCTATGGTCTTCAAAGGGATCCGAAATATCTGTTCTCAGATTCCACAGAAATAAGGCTAGCAAAGAGATCCACGAAATACAGATGTAACTCTGTGAGATGAATTAACAGAACACTAAGCAGTTTCTCAGAAAGCTTCTTTCCAGATTTCATCTGAGGATATTTCCTTTTTCACCATAGCCCTCTATGGGCTTCCAAATATCACTTTGCCAATTCCACAAGAACTGTCATAGCAAATGGCTTCTTGAGGGGAAAGCTGTAACTCTGGGAGATGATTTCACAGAACACAAAGAAGTTTCTCAGAAAGCTTCTTTCTCTTTGTATCGGAGGATATTTCCTTTGGCCCTATAGTCTTCAAAGGGATCCGAAATATCTGTTCTCAGATTCCACAGATATAAGGCTAGCAAAGAGATCCACGAAATACAGATGTAACTCTGTGAGATGAATTAACAGAACACTAAGCAGTTTCTCAGAAAGCTTCTTTCCAGATTTCATCTGAGGATATTTCCTTTTTCACCGTAGCGCTCTATGGGCTTAAAAATATCACTGTGCCAATTGCACAAGAACTGTCTTAGCGAAAGGCTTCTTGAGGGGAAAGCTGTAACTCTGTGAGATGATTTCACAGAACACAAAGAAGTTTCTCAGAAAGCTTCTTTCCCTTTGTTATCGGAGGATATTTCCTTTGGCCGTATAGTCTTCAAAGGGATCCGAAATATCTGTTCTCAGATTCCACAGAAATAAGGCTAGCAAAGAGATCCACGAAATACAGATGTAACTCTGTGAGATAAATTAACAGAACACTAAACAGTTTCTCAGAAAGCTTCTTTCCAGATTTCATCTGAGGATATTTCCTTTTTCACCATAGCCCTCTAGGGGCTTCCAAATATCACTTTGCCAATTCCACAAGAACTGTCTTAGCGAAAGGCTTCTTGAGGTGAAAGCTGTAACTCTGGGAGATGATTTCACAGAACACAAAGAAGTTTCTCAGAAAGCTTCTTTCTCCTTGTTATCGGAGGATATTTCCTTTGGCCCTATGGTCTTCAAAGGGATCCGAAATATCTGTTCTCAGATTCCACAGAAATAAGGCTAGCAAAGAGATCCACGAAATACAGATGTAACTCTGTGAGATGAATTAACAGAACACTAAGCAGTTTCTCAGAAAGCTTCTTTCCAGATTTCATCTGAGGATATTTCCTTTTTCACCATAGCCCTCTATGGGCTTCCAAATATCACTTTGCCAATTCCACAAGAACTGTCATAGCAAATGGCTTCTTGAGGGGAAAGCTGTAACTCTGGGAGATGATTTCACAGAACACAAAGAAGTTTCTCAGAAAGCTTCTTTCTCTTTGTATCGGAGGATATTTCCTTTGGCCCTATAGTCTTCAAAGGGATCCGAAATATCTGTTCTCAGATTCCACAGATATAAGGCTAGCAAAGAGATCCACGAAATACAGATGTAACTCTGTGAGATGAATTAACAGAACACTAAGCAGTTTCTCAGAAAGCTTCTTTCCAGATTTCATCTGAGGATATTTCCTTTTTCACCGTAGCGCTCTATGGGCTTAAAAATATCACTGTGCCAATTGCACAAGAACTGTCTTAGCGAAAGGCTTCTTGAGGGGAAAGCTGTAACTCTGTGAGATGATTTCACAGAACACAAAGAAGTTTCTCAGAAAGCTTCTTTCTCTTTGTTATCGGAGGATATTTCCTTTGGCCCTATAGTCTTCAAAGGGATCCGAAATATCTGTTCTCAGATTCCACAGAAATAAGGCTAGCAAAGAGATCCACGAAATACAGGTGAAACTCTGTGACATGAATTAACAGAACACGAAGCAGTTTCTCAGAAAGCTTCTTTCCAGATTTCATCTGAGGATATTTCCTTTTTCACCTTAGCCCTCTATGGGCTTCCAAATATCACTTTGCCAATTCCACAAGAACTGTCTTAGCGAAAGGCTTCTTGAGGGGAAAGCTGTAACTCTGTGAGGTGATTTCACAGAACAAAAAGAAGTTTCTCAGAAAGCTTCTTTCTCTTTGTTATCGGAGGATATTTCCTTTGGCTCTATAGTCTCCAAAGGGATCCGAAATATCTGTTCTCAGATTCCAGAGAAATAAGGCTAACAAAGAGATCCACGAAATACAGATGTAACTCTGTGAGATGAATTAACAGAACACGAAGCAGTTTCTCAGAAAGCTTCTTTCCAGATTTCATATGAGGATATTTCCTTTTTCACCTTAGCCCTCTATGGGCTTCCAAATATCACTTTGCCAATTCCACAAGAACTGTCTTAGCGAAAGGCTTCTTGAGGGGAAAGCTGTAACCCTGGGACATGATTTCACAGAACACAAAGAAGTTTCTCAGAAAGCTTCTTTCTCTTTGTTATCGGAGGATATTTCCTTTGGCCATATAGTCTTCCAAGGGATCCGAAATATCTGTTCTCAGATTCCACAGAAATAAGGCTAGCAAAGAGATCCACGCAATACAGATGTAACTCTGTGAGATGCATTAACAGAACGTTAAGCAGTTTCTCAGAAAGCTTCTTTCCAGATTTCCTCTGAGGATATTTCCTTTTTCACCGTAGCCCTCTATGGGATTCCAAATATCACTTTGCCAATTCCACAAGTACTGTCTTAGCGAAAGGCTTCTGGAGGGGAAAGCTGTAACTCTGTGAGATGATTTCACAGAACACAAAGAAGTTTCTCAGAAAGCTTCTTTCCTATTGTTATCGGAGGATATTTCCTTTGGCCCTATAGTCTTCAAAGGGATCCGAAATATCTCTTCTCAGATTCCACAGAAATAAGGCTAGCAAAGAGATCCACGAAATACAGGTGTAACTCTGTGACATGAATTAACAGAACACGAATCAGTTTCTCAGAAAGCTTCTTTCCAGATTTCATCTGAGGATATTTCCTTTCTCACCTTAGCCCTCTATGGGCTTCCAAATATCACTTTGCCAATTCCACAAGAACTGTCTGAGCGAAAGGCTTCTTGAGGGGATAGCTGTAACTCTGTTAGATGATTTCACAGAACACAAAGAAGTTTCTCAGAAAGCTTCTTTCTGTTTGTTATCGGAGGATATTTCCTTTGGCCGTATGGTCTTCAAAGGGATCCTAAATATCTGTTCTCAGATTCCACAGAAATAAGGATAGCAAAGAGATCCACGAAATACAGATGTAACTCTCTGAGATGAATTAACGGAACACTAAGCAGTTTCTCAGAAAGCTTCTTTCCAGATTTCATCTGAGTATATTTCCTTTTTCATTATAGCCCTCTATGGGCTTAAAAATATCACTTTGCCACTTCCACAAGAACTGTCTTCGCGAAAGGCTTCTTGAGGGGAAAGCTGTAACTCTGGGAGATGATTTCACAGAACACAAAGAAGTTTCTCAGAAAGCTTCTCTCTTTGTTATCGGAGGATATTTCCTTTGGCCCTATCGTCTTCAAAGGGATCCGAAATATCTGTTCTCAGATTCCACAGAAATAAGGCTAACAAAGAGATCCACGAAATACAGATGTAACTCTGTGAGATGAACTAACAGAACACTAAGCAGTTTCTCAGAAAGCTTCTTTCCAGATTTCATCTGAGGATATTTCCTTTTTCACCGTAGCCCTCTATGGGCTTCCAAATATCACTGTGCCAATTCCACAAGAACTGTCTTACCGAAAGGCTTCTTGAGGGGAAAGCTGTACCTCTGTGAGATGATTTCACAGAACACAAAGAAGTTTCTCAGAAAGCTTCTTTGTCTTTGCTATCGGAGGATATTTCCTTTGGCCCCATGGTCTTCACAGGGATCCGAAATATCTGTTCTCAGATTCCACAGAAATAAGGCTAGCAAAGAGATCCACGAAATACAGATGTAACGCTGTGAGATGAATTAACAGAACACGAAGCAGTTTCTCAGAAAGCTTCTTTCCAGATTTCATCTGAGGATATTTCCTTTTTCACCATAGCCCTCTATGGGTTTCCAAATATCACTTTGCCAATTCCACAAGAACTGTCTTAGCGAAAGGCTTCTTGAGGGGAAAGCTGGAACTCTGTGAGATGATTTCACAGAACACAAAGAAGTTCTCACAAAGCTTATTTCTCTTTGTTATCGGAGGATATTTCCTTTGGCCCTATGATCTTCAAATTGATCCGAAATATCTGTTCTCAGATTCCAAAGAAATAAGGCTAGCAAATAGATCCACGAAATGCAGGTGTAACTCTGTGAGATGAATTAACAGAACACTAAGCAGTTTCTCAGAAAGCTTCTTTCCAGATTTCATCTGAGGATATTTCCTTTTTCACCATAGCCCTCTATGGGCTTCCAAATATCACTTTGCCAATTCCACAAGAACTGTCATAGCAAATGGCTTCTTGAGGGGAAAGCTGTAACTCTGGGAGATGATTTCACAGAACACAAAGAAGTTTCTCAGAAAGCTTCTTTCCTATTGTTATCGGAGGATATTTCCTTTGGCCCTATAGTCTTCAAAGGGATCCGAAATATCTGTTCTCAGATTCCACAGAAATAAGGCTAGCAAATAGATCCACGAAATACAGGTGTAACTCTGTGACATGAATTAACAGAACACGAAGCAGTTTCTCAGAAAGCTTCTTTCCAGATTTCATCTGAGGATATTTCCTTTCTCACCATAGCCCTCTATGGGCTTCCAAATATCACTTTGCCAATTCCACAAAAACTGTCTTAGCGAAAGGCTTCTTGAGGGGAAAGATGTAACTCTGTGAGATGATTTCACAGAACACAAAGAAGTTTCTCAGAAAGCTTCTTTCTGTTTGTTACCGGAGGATATTTCCTTTGGCTCTATAGTCTCCAAAGGGATTCGAAATATCTGTTCTCAGATTCCAGAGAAAGAAGGCTAACAAAGAGATCCACGAAATACAGATGTAACTCTGTGAGATGAATTAACAGAACACGAAGCAGTTTTTCAGAATGCTTCTCTCCAGATTTCATCTGAGGATATTTCCTTTTTCACCATAGCCCTCTAGGGGCTTCCAAATATCACTTTACCAATTCCACAAGAACTGTCTTAGCGAAAGGCTTCTTGAGGGGAAGCTTTAACTCTGGGAGATGATTTCACAGAACACAAAGAAGTTTCTCAGAAAGCTTCTTTCTCTTTGTTATCGGAGGATATTTCCTTTGTCCGTATGGTCTTCAAAGGGATCCGAAATATCTGTTCTCAGATTCCACAGAAATAAGGATAGCAAAGAGATCCACGAAATACAGATGTAACTCTGTGAGATGAATTAACAGAACACTAAGCAGTTTCTCAGGAAGCTTCTTTCCAGATTTCATCTGAGTATATTTCCTTTTTCATTATAGCCCTCTATGGGCTTAAAAATATCACTTTGCCACTTCCACAAGAACTGTCTTCGCGAAAGGCTTCTTGAGGGGAAAGCTGTAACTCTGGGAGATGATTTCACAGAACACAAAGAAGTTTCTCAGAAAGCTTCTCTCTTTGTTATCGGAGGATATTTCCTTTGGCCCTAGGGTCTTCAAAGGGATCCGAAATATCTGTTCTCAGATTCCACAGAAATAAGGCTAGCAAAGAGATCCACGAAATACAGATGTAACTCTGTGAGATGAATTAACAGAACACTAAGCATTTTTCAGAAAGCGTCTTTCCAGATTTCATCTGAGGATATTTCCTTTTTCACCATAGCCCTCTATGGGCTTCCAAGTATCACTTTGCCAATTCCACAAGAACTGTCATAGCAAATGGCTTCTTGAAGGGAAAGCTGTAACTCTGTGAGATGATTTCACAGAACACAAAGAAGTTTCTCAGAAAGCTTCTTTCTCTTTGTTATCGGAGGATATTTCCTTTGGCCCTATAGTATTCAAAGGGATCCGAAATATCTCTTCTCAGATTCCACAGAAATAAGGCTAGCAAAGAGATCCACGAAATGCAGATGTAACTCTGTGAGATGAATTAACAGAACACTAAGCAGTTTCTCAGAAAGCTTCTTTCCAGATTTCATCTGTGAATATTTCCTTTTTCATCATAGCCCTCTAGGGGTTAAAAATATCACTTTGCCAATTCCACAACAACTGTCTTAGCGAAAGGCTCTTGGAAGGGAAAGCTGTAACTCTGTGAGATGATTTCACAGAACACAAAGAAGTTTCTCAGAAAGCTTCTTTCTCTTTGTTATCGGAGGATATTTCCTTTGGCCCTATAGTCTTCAAAGGGATCCGAAATATCTGTTCTCAGATTCCACAGAAATAAGGCTATCAAAGAGATCCACGAAATTCAGATGTAACTCTGTGAGATGAATTAAAAGAACACTAAGCAGTTTCTCAGAAAGCTTCTTTCCAGATTTCATCTGAGGATATTTCCTTTTTCACCGTAGCCCTCTATGGGCTTAAAAATATCACTGTGCCAATTGCACAAGAACTGTCTTAGCGAAAGGCTTATTGAGGGGAAAGCTGTAACGCTGTGAGATGATTTCACAGAACACAAAGAAGTTTCTCAGAAAGCTTCTTTGTCTTTGCTATCGGAGGATATTTCCTTTGGCCCCATGGTCTTCACAGGGATCCGAAATATCTGTTCTCAGATTCCACAGAAATAAGGCTAGCAAAGAGATCCACGAAATACAGATGTAACTCTGTGAGATGAATTAACAGAACACGAAGCAGTTTCTCAGAAAGCTTCTTTCCAGATTTCATCTGAGGATATTTCCTTTTTCACCATAGCCCTCTATGGGTTTCCAAATATCACTTTGCCAATTCCACAAGAACTGTCTTAGCGAAAGGCTTCTTGAGGGGAAAGCTGGAACTCTGTGAGATGATTTCACAGAACACAAAGAAGTTTCTCACAAAGCTTCTTTCTCTTTGTTATCGGAGGATATTTCCTTTGGCCCTATGATCTTCAAATTGATCCGAAATATCTGTTCTCAGATTCCAAAGAAATAAGGCTAGCAAATAGATCCACGAAATGCAGGTGTAACTCTGTGAGATGAATTAACAGAACACGAAGTAGTTTCTCAGAAAGCTTCTTTCCAGATTTCATCTGAGGATATTTCCTTTTTCACCATAGCCCTCTATGGGCTTCCAAATATCACTTTGCCAATTCCACAAGAACTGTCTTAGCGAAAGTCTTCTTCAGGGGAAAGCTCTAACTCTGTGAGATGATTTCACAGAACACAAAGAAGTTTCTCAGAAAGCTTCTTTTTCTTTGTAATCGGAGGATATTTCCTTTGGCCCTATAGTCTTCAAAGGGATCCGAAATATCTGTTCTCAGATTCCACAGAAATAAGGCTAGCAAAGAGATCCACGAAATACAGATGTAACTCTGTGAGATGAATTAACAGAACACTAAGCAGTTTCTCAGAAAGCTTCTTTCCAGATTTCATCTGAGGATATTTCCTTTTTCACCATAGCGCTCTATGGGCTTCCAAATATCACATTGCCAATTCCACAAGAACTGACTTAGAGAAAGGCTTCTTGAGGGGAAAGTTGTAACGCTGTGAGATGATTTCACAGAACACAAAGAAGTTTCTCAGAAAGCTTCTTTGTCTTTGCTATCGGAGGATATTTCCTTTGGCCCCATGGTCTTCAGAGGGATCCGAAATATCTGTTCTCAGATTCCACAGAAATAAGGCTAGCAAAGAGATCCACGAAATACAGATGTAACTCTGTGAGATGAATTAACAGAACACTAAGCAGTTTCTCAGAAAGCTTCTTTCCAGATTTCATCTGAGGATATTTCCTTTTTCACCATAGCCCTCTATGGGTTTCCAAATATCACTTTGCCAATTCCACAAGAACTGTCTTAGCGAAAGGCTTCTTGAGGGGAAAGCTGGAACTCTGTGAGATGATTTCACAGAACACAAACAAGTTTCTCAGAAAGCTTCTTTCTCTTTGTTATCGGAGGATATTTCCTTTGGCCCTATGGTCTTCAAATTGATCCGAAATATCTGTTCTCAGATTCCACAGAAATAAGGCTAGCAAATAGATCCACGAAATGCAGGTGTAAATCTGTGAGATGAATTAACAGAACACGAAGCAGTTTCTCAGAAAGCTTCTTTCCAGATTTCATCTGAGGATACTTCCTTTTTCACCGTAGCCCTCTATGGGCTTCCAAATATCACTTTGCCAATTCCACAAGAACTGTCTTAGCGAAAGGCTTCTTGAGGGGAAACCTGTGACTCTGGGACATGATTTCACAGAACACAAAGAAGTTTCTCAGAAAGCTTCTTTCTCTTTGTTATCGGAGGATATTTCCTTTGGCTATATAGTCTTCCAAGGGATCCGAAATATCTGTTCTCAGATTCCACAGAAATAAGGCTAGCAAAGAGATCCAAGAAATACAGATGTAACTCTGTGAGATGCATTAACAGAACGTTAAGCAGTTTCTCAGAAAGCGTCTTTCCAGATTTCCTTTGAGGATATTTCCTTTTTCACCGTTGCCCTCTATGGGATTCCAAATATCACTTTGCCAATTCCACAAGTACTGTCTTAGCGAAAGGCTTCTGGAGGGGAAAGCTCTAACACTGTGAGATGATTTCACAGAACACAAAGAAGTTTCTCAGAAAGCTTCTTTCTCTTTGTTATCGGAGGATATTTCCTTTGGCCCTATAGTCTTCAAAGGGATCCGAAATATCTGTTCTCAGATTCCACAGAAATAAGGCTAGCAAATAGATCCACGAAATACAGGTGTAACTCTGTGACATGAATTAACAGAACACGAAGCAGTTTCTCAGAAAGCTTCTTTCCAGATTTCATCTGAGGATATTTCCTTTCTCACCTTAGCCCTCTATGGGCTTCCAAATATCACTTTGCCAATTCCACAAGAACTGTCTTAGCGAAAGGCTTTTTGAAGGGAAAGCTGGAACTCTGTGAGATGATTTCACAGAACACAAAGAAGTTTCTCAGAAAGCTTCTTTCTGTTTGTTATCGGAGGATATTTCCTTTGGCTCTATAGTCTCCAAAGGGATTCGAAATATCTGTTCTCAGATTCCAGAGAAAGAAGGCTAACAAAGAGATCCACGAAATACAGATGTAACTCTGTGAGATGAATTAACAGAACACGAAGCAGTTTTTCAGAATGCTTCTTTCCAGATTTCATCTGAGGATATTTCCTTTTTCACCCTAGCCCTCTATGGGCTTCCAAATATAACTTTACCAATTCCACAAGAACTGTCTTAGCGAAAGGATTCTTGAGGCGAAAGCTTTAACTCTGGGAGATGATTTCACAGAACACAAAGAAGTTTCTCAGAAAGCTTCTTTCTCTTTGTTATCGGAGGATATTTCCTTTGGCCGTACGGTCTTCAAAGGGATCCGAAATATCTGTTCTCAGATTCCACAGAAATAAGGATAGCAAAGAGATCCACGAAATACAGATGTAACTCTGTGAGATGAATTAACAGAACACTAAGCAGTTTCTCAGGAAGCTTCTTTCCAGAATTCATCTGAGTATATTTCCTTTTTCATTATAGCCCTCTATGGGCTTAAAAATATCACTTTGCCACTTCCACAAGAACTGTCTTCGCGAAAGGCTTCCTGAGGGGAAAGCTGTAACTCTGGGAGATGATTTCACAGAACACAAAGAAGTTTCTCAGAAAGCTTCTCTCTTTGTTATCGGAGGATATTTCCTTTGGCCCTATGGTCTTCAAAGGGATCCGAAATATCTGTTCTCAGATTCCACAGAAATAAGGCTAGCAAAGAGATCCACGAAATACAGATGTAACTCTGTGAGATGAATTAACAGAACACTAAGCAGTTTTTCAGAAAGCGTCTTTCCAGATTTCATCTGAGGATATTTCCTTTTTCACCATAGCCCTCTATGGGCTTCCAAATATCACTTTGCCAATTCCACAAGAACTGTCATAGCAAATGGCTTCTTGAGGGGAAAGCTGTAACTCTGGGAGATGATTTCACAGAACACAAAGAAGTTTCTCAGAAAGTTTCTTTCTCTTTGTTTTCGGAGGATATTTCCTTTGGCCCTATGGTCTTCAAAGAGATCCGAAATATCTGTTCTCAGATTCCACAGAAATAAGGCTAGCAAAGAGATCCACGAAATACAGATGTAACTCTGTGAGATGAATTAACAGAACACTAAGCAGTTTCTCAGAAAGCTTCTTTCCAGATTTCATCTGAGGATATTTCCTTTTTCACCATAGCCCTCTACGGGCTTCCAAATATCACTTTGCCAATTCCACAAGAACTGTCATAGCAAATGGCTTCTAGAGGGGAAAGCTGTAACTCTGGGAGATGATTTCACAGAACACAAAGAAGTTTCTCAGAAAGCTTCTTTCTCTTTGTTATCGGAGGATATTTCATTTGGCCCTATAGTCTTCAAAGGGATCCGAAATATCTGTTCTCAGATTCCACAGATATAAGGCTAGCAAAGAGATCCACGAAATACAGATGTAACTCTGTGAGATGAATTAACAGAACACGAAGCAGTTTTTCAGAATGCTTCTTTCCAGATTTCATCTGAGGATATTTCCTTTTTCACCATAGCCCTCTATGGGCTTCCAAATATAACTTTACCAATTCCACAAGAACTGTCTTAGCGAAAGGATTCTTGAGGGGAAAGCTTTAACTCTGGGAGATGATTTCACAGAACACAAAGAAGTTTCTCAGAAAGCTTCTTTCTCTTTGTTATCGGAGGATATTTCCTTTGGCCGTATGGTCTTCAAAGGGATCCGAAATATCTGTTTTCAGATTCCACAGAAATAAGGCTAGCAAAGAGATCCACGAAATACAGATGTAACTCTGTGAGATGAATTAACAGAACACTAAGCAGTTTCTCAGGAAGCTTCTTTCCAGAATTCATCTGAGTATATTTCCTTTTTCATTATAGCCCTCTATGGGCTTAAAAATATCACTTTGCCACTTCCACAAGAACTGTCTTCGCGAAAGGCTTCTTGAGGGGAAAGCTGTAACTCTGGGAGATGATTTCACAGAACACAAAGAAGTTTCTCAGAAAGCTTCTCTCTTTGTTATCGGAGGATATTTCCTTTGGCCCTATGGTCTTCAAAGGGATCCGAAATATCTGTTCTCAGATTCCACAGAAATAAGGCTAGCAAAGAGATCCACGAAATACAGATGTAACTCTGTGAGATGAATTAACAGAACACTAAGCAGTTTTTCAGAAAGCGTCTTTCCAGATTTCATCTGAGGATATTTCCTTTTTCACCATAGCCCTCTATGGGCTTCCAAATATCACTTTGCCAATTCCACAAGAACTGTCATAGCAAATGGCTTCTTGAGGGGAAAGCTGTAACTCTGTGAGATGATTTCACAGAACACAAAGAAGTTTCTCAGAAAGCTTCTTTCTCTTTGTTATCGGAGGATATTTCCTTTGGCCATATGGTATTCAAAGGGATCCGAAATATCTCTTCTCAGATTCCACAGAAATAAGGCTAGCAAAGAGATCCACGAAATGCAGATGTAACTCTGTGAGATGAATTAACAGAACACTAAGCAGTTTCTCAGAAAGCTTCTTTCCAGATTTCATCTGTGAATATTTCCTTTTTCATCATAGCCCTCTAGGGGTTAAAAATATCACTTTGCCAATTCCACAAGAACTGTCTTAGCGAAAGGCTCTTGGAGGGGAAAGCTGGAACTCTGTGAGATGATTTCACAGAACACAAAGAAGTTTCTCAGAAAGCTTCTTTCTCTTTGTTATCGGAGGATATTTCCTTTGGCCCTATAGTCTTCAAAGGGATCCGAAATATCTGTTCTCAGATTCCACAGAAATAAGGCTAGCAAAGAGATCCACGAAATACAGATGTAACTCTGTGAGATGAATTAAAAGAACACTAAGCAGTTTCTCAGAAAGCTTCTTTCCAGATTTCATCTGAGGATATTTCCTTTTTCACCGTAGCCCTCTATGGGCTTAAAAATATCACTGTGCCAATTCCACAAGAACTGTCTTAGCGAAAGGCTTCTTGAGGGGAAAGCTGTAACGCTGTGAGATGATTTCACAGAACACAAAGAAGTTTCTCAGAAAGCTTCTTTCACTTTGTTATCGGAGGATATTACCTTTGGCCCTATAGTCTCCAAAGGGATACGAATTATCTGTTCTCAGATTCCACAGAAATAGGGCTAGCAAAGAGATCCACGAAATACAGATGTAACACTGGGAGATGAATTAACAGAACACTAAGCAGTTTCTCAGAAAGCTTCTTTCCAGATTTCATCTGAGGATATTTCCTTTTTCACCGTAGCGCTCTATGGGCTTAAAAATATCACTGTGCCAATGGCACAAGAACTGTCTTAGTGAAAGACTTCTTGAGGGGAAAGCTGTAACTCTGTGAGATGATTTCACAGAACACAAAGAAGTTTCTCAGAAAGCTTCTTTCTCTTTGTTATCGGAGGATATTTCCTTTGGCCCTATAGTCTTCAAAGGGATCCGAAATATCTGTTCTCAGATTCCACAGAAATAAGGCTAGCAAAGAGATCCACGAAATACAGGTGTAACTCAGTGACATGAATTAACAGAACACGAAGCAGTTTCTCAGAAAGCTTCTTTCCAGATTTCATCTGAGGATATTTCCTTTTTCACCTTAGCCCTCTATGGGCTTCCAAATATCACTTTGCCAATTCCACAAGAACTGTCTTAGCGAAAGGCTTCTTGAGGGGAAAGCTGTAACTCTGTGAGATGATTTCACAGAACAAAAAGAAGTTTCTCAGAAAGCTTCTTTCTCTTTGTTATCGGAGGATATTTCCTTTGGCTCTATAGTCTCCAAAGGGATCCGAAATATCTGTTCTCAGATTCCAGAGAAATAAGGCTAACAAAGAGATCCACGAAATACAGATGTAACTCTGTGAGATGAATTAACAGAACACGAAGCAGTTTCTCAGAAAGCTTCTTTCCAGATTTCATCTGAGGATACTTCCTTTTTCACCGTAGCCCTCTATGGGCTTCCAAATATCACTTTGCCAATTCCACAAGAACTGTCTTAGCGAAAGGCTTCTTGAGGGGAAACCTGTGACTCTGGGACATGATTTCACAGAACACAAAGAAGTTTCTCAGAAAGCTTCTTTCTCTTTGTTATCGGAGGATGTTTCCTTTGGCCATATAGTCTTCCAAGGGATCCGAAATATCTGTTCTCAGATTCCACAGAAATAAGGCTAGCAAAGAGATCCAAGAAATACAGATGTAACTCTGTGAGATGCATTAACAGAACGTTAAGCAGTTTCTCAGAAAGCTTCTTTCCAGATTTCCTCTGAGGATATTTCCTTTTTCACCGTAGCCCTCTATGGGATTCCAAATATCACTTTGCCAATTCCACAAGTACTGTCTTAGCGAAAGGCTTCTGGAGGGGAAAGCTCTAACTCTGTGAGATGATTTCACAGAACACAAAGAAGTTTCTCAGAAAGCTTCTTTCCTATTGTTATCGGAGGATATTTCCTTTGGCCCTATAGTCTTCAAAGGGATCCGAAATATCTGTTCTCAGATTCCACAGAAATAAGGCTAGCAAATAGATCCACGAAATACAGGTGTAACTCTGTGACATGAATTAACAGAACACGAAGCAGTTTCTCAGAAAGCTTCTTTCCAGATTTCATCTGAGGATATTTCCTTTCTCACCTTAGCCCTCTATGGGCTTCCAAATATCACTTTGCCAATTCCACAAGAACTGTCTTAGCGAAAGGCTTTTTGAAGGGAAAGCTGGAACTCTGTGAGATGATTTCACAGAACACAAAGAAGTTTCTCAGAAAGCTTCTTTCTGTTTGTTATCGGAGGATATTTCCTTTGGCTCTATAGTCTCCAAAGGGATTCGAAATATCTGTTCTCAGATTCCAGAGAAAGAAGGCTAACAAAGAGATCCACGAAATACAGATGTAACTCTGTGAGATGAATTAACAGAACACGAAGCAGTTTTTCAGAATGCTTCTTTCCAGATTTCATCTGAGGATATTTCCTTTTTCACCATAGCCCTCTATGGGCTTCCAAATATAACTTTACCAATTCCACAAGAACTGTCTTAGCGAAAGGATTCTTGAGGGGAAAGCTTTAACTCTGGGAGATGATTTCACAGAACACAAAGAAGTTTCTCAGAAAGCTTCTTTCTCTTTGTTATCGGAGGATATTTACTTTGGCCGTATGGTCTTCAAAGGGATCCGAAATATCTGTTCTCAGATTCCACAGAAATAAGGCTAGCAAAGAGATCCACGAAATACAGATGTAACTCTGTGAGATGAATTAAGAGAACACTAAGCAGTTTTTCAGAAAGCGTCTTTCCAGATTTCATCTGAGGATATTTCCTTTTTCACCATAGCCCTCTATGGGCTTCCAAATATCACTTTGCCAATTCCACAAGAACTGTCATAGCAAATGGCTTCTTGAGGGGAAAGCTGTAACTCTGGGAGATGATTTCACAGAACACAAAGAAGTTTCTCAGAAAGCTTCTTTCTCTTTGTTTTCGGAGGATATTTCCTTTGGCCCTATGGTCTTCAAAGGGATCCGAAATATCTGTTCTCAGATTCCACAGAAATAAGGCTAGCAAAGAGATCCACGAAATACAGGTGTAACTCTGTGAGATGAATTAACAGAACACTAAGCAGTTTCTCAGAAAGCTTCTTTCCAGATTTCATCTGAGGATATTTCCTTTTTCACCATAGCCCTCTATGGGCTTCCAAATATCACTTTGCCAATTCCACAAGAACTGTCATAGCAAATGGCTTCTAGAGGGGAAAGCTGTAACTCTGGGAGATGATTTCACAGAACACAAAGAAGTTTCTCAGAAAGCTTCTTTCTCTTTGTTATCGGAGGATATTTCATTTGGCCCTATAGTCTTCAAAGGGATCCGAAATATCTGTTCTCAGATTCCACAGATATAAGGCTAGCAAAGAGATCCACGAAATACAGATGTAACTCTGTGAGATGAATTAACAGAACACTAAGCAGTTTCTCAGAAAGCTTCTTTCCAGATTTCATCTGAGGATATTTCCTTTTTCACCGTAGCGCTCTATGGGCTTAAAAATATCACTGTGCCAATGGCACAAGAACTGTCTTAGTGAAAGACTTCTTGAGGGGAAAGCTGTAACTCTGTGAGATGATTTCACAGAACACAAAGAAGTTTCTCAGAAAGCTTCTTTCTCTTTGTTATCGGAGGATATTTCCTTTGGCCCTATAGTCTTCAAAGGGATCCGAAATATCTGTTCTCAGATTCCACAGAAATAAGGCTAGCAAAGAGATCCACGAAATACAGGTGTAACTCTGTGACATGAATTAACAGAACACGAAGCAGTTTCTCAGAAAGCTTCTTTCCAGATTTCATCTGAGGATATTTCCTTTTTCACCTTAGCCCTCTATGGGCTTCCAAATATCACTTTGCCAATTCCACAAGAACTGTCTTAGCGAAAGGCTTCTTGAGGGGAAAGCTGTAACTCTGTGAGATGATTTCACAGAACAAAAAGAAGTTTCTCAGAAAGCTTCTTTCTCTTTGTTATCGGAGGATATTTCCTTTGGCTCTATAGTCTCCAAAGGGATCCGAAATATCTGTTCTCAGATTCCAGAGAAATAAGGCTAACAAAGAGATCCACGAAATACAGATGTAACTCTGTGAGATGAATTAACAGAACACGAAGCAGTTTCTCAGAAAGCTTCTTTCCAGATTTCATCTGAGGATACTTCCTTTTTCACCGTAGCCCTCTATGGGCTTCCAAATATCACTTTGCCAATTCCACAAGAACTGTCTTAGCGAAAGGCTTCTTGAGGGGAAACCTGTGACTCTGGGACATGATTTCACAGAACACAAAGAAGTTTCTCAGAAAGCTTCTTTCTCTTTGTTATCGGAGGATGTTTCCTTTGGCCATATAGTCTTCCAAGGGATCCGAAATATCTGTTCTCAGATTCCACAGAAATAAGGCTAGCAAAGAGATCCAAGAAATACAGATGTAACTCTGTGAGATGCATTAACAGAACGTTAAGCAGTTTCTCAGAAAGCTTCTTTCCAGATTTCCTCTGAGGATATTTCCTTTTTCACCGTAGCCCTCTATGGGATTCCAAATATCACTTTGCCAATTCCACAAGTACTGTCTTAGCGAAAGGCTTCTGGAGGGGAATGCTCTAACTCTGTGAGATGATTTCACAGAACACAATGAAGTTTCTCAGAAAGCTTCTTTCCTATTGTTATCGGAGGATATTTCCTTTGGCCCTATAGTCTTCAAAGGGATCCGAAATATCTGTTCTCAGATTCCACAGAAATAAGGCTAGCAAATAGATCCACGAAATACAGGTGTAACTCTGTGACATGAATTAACAGAACACGAAGCAGTTTCTCAGAAAGCTTCTTTCCAGATTTCATCTGAGGATATTTCCTTTCTCACCTTAGCCCTCTATGGGCTTCCAAATATCACTTTGCCAATTCCACAAGAACTGTCTTAGCGAAAGGCTTTTTGAAGGGAAAGCTGGAACTCTGTGAGATGATTTCACAGAACACAAAGAAGTTTCTCAGAAAGCTTCCTTCTGTTTGTTATCGGAGGATATTTCCTTTGGCTCTATAGTCTCCAAAGGGATTCGAAATATCTGTTCTCAGATTCCAGAGAAAGAAGGCTAACAAAGAGATCCACGAAATACAGATGTAACTCTGTGAGATGAATTAACAGAACACGAAGCAGTTTTTCAGAATGCTTCTTTCCAGATTTCATCTGAGGATATTTCCTTTTTCACCATAGCCCTCTATGGGCTTCCAAATATAACTTTACCAATTCCACAAGAACTGTCTTAGCGAAAGGATTCTTGAGGGGAAAGCTTTAACTCTGGGAGATGATTTCACAGAACACAAAGAAGTTTCTCAGAAAGCTTCTTTCTCTTTGTTATCGGAGGATATTTCCTTTGGCCGTATGGTCTTCAAAGGGATCCGAAATATCTGTTCTCAGATTCCACAGAAATAAGGCTAGCAAAGAGATCCACGAAATACAGATGTAACTCTGTGAGATGAATTAACAGAACACTAAGCAGTTTTTCAGAAAGCGTCTTTCCAGATTTCATCTGAGGATATTTCCTTTTTCACCATAGCCCTCTATGGGCTTCCAAATATCACTTTGCCAATTCCACAAGAACTGTCATAGCAAATGGCTTCTTGAGGGGAAAGCTGTAACTCTGGGAGATGATTTCACAGAACACAAAGAAGTTTCTCAGAAAGCTTCTTTCTCTTTGTTTTCGGAGGATATTTCCTTTGGCCCTATGGTCTTCAAAGGGATCCGAAATATCTGTTCTCAGATTCCACAGAAATAAGGCTAGCAAAGAGATCCACGAAATACAGATGTAACTCTGTGAGATGAATTAACAGAACACTAAGCAGTTTCTCAGAAAGCTTCTTTCCAGATTTCATCTGAGGATATTTCCTTTTTCACCATAGCCCTCTATGGGCTTCCAAATATCACTTTGCCAATTCCACAAGAACTGTCATAGCAAATGGCTTCTAGAGGGGAAAGCTGTAACTCTGGGAGATGATTTCACAGAACACAAAGAAGTTTCTCAGAAAGCTTCTTTCTCTTTGTTATCGGAGGATATTTCATTTGGCCCTATAGTCTTCAAAGGGATCCGAAATATCTGTTCTCAGATTCCACAGATATAAGGCTAGCAAAGAGATCCACGAAATACAGATGTAACTCTGTGAGATGAATTAACAGAACACTAAGCAGTTTCTCAGAAAGCTTCTTTCCAGATTTCATCTGAGGATATTTCCTTTTTCACCGTAGCGCTCTATGGGCTTAAAAATATCACTGTGCCAATGGCACAAGAACTGTCTTAGTGAAAGACTTCTTGAGGGGAAAGCTGTAACTCTGTGAGATGATTTCACAGAACACAAAGAAGTTTCTCAGAAAGCTTCTTTCTCTTTGTTATCGGAGGATATTTCCTTTGGCCCTATAGTCTTCAAAGGGATCCGAAATATCTGTTCTCAGATTCCACAGAAATAAGGCTAGCAAAGAGATCCACGAAATACAGGTGTAACTCTGTGACATGAATTAACAGAACACGAAGCAGTTTCTCAGAAAGCTTCTTTCCAGATTTCATCTGAGGATATTTCCTTTTTCACCTTAGCCCTCTATGGGCTTCCAAATATCACTTTGCCAATTCCACAAGAACTGTCTTAGCGAAAGGCTTCTTGAGGGGAAAGCTGTAACTCTGTGAGATGATTTCACAGAACAAAAAGAAGTTTCTCAGAAAGCTTCTTTCTCTTTGTTATCGGAGGATATTTCCTTTGGCTCTATAGTCTCCAAAGGGATCCGAAATATCTGTTCTCAGATTCCAGAGAAATAAGGCTAACAAAGAGATCCACGAAATACAGATGTAACTCTGTGAGATGAATTAACAGAACACGAAGCAGTTTCTCAGAAAGCTTCTTTCCAGATTTCATCTGAGGATACTTCCTTTTTCACCGTAGCCCTCTATGGGCTTCCAAATATCACTTTGCCAATTCCACAAGAACTGTCTTAGCGAAAGGCTTCTTGAGGGGAAACCTGTGACTCTGGGACATGATTTCACAGAACACAAAGAAGTTTCTCAGAAAGCTTCTTTCTCTTTGTTATCGGAGGATATTTCCTTTGGCCATATAGTCTTCCAAGGGATCCGAAATATCTGTTCTCAGATTCCACAGAAATAAGGCTAGCAAAGAGATCCAAGAAATACAGATGTAACTCTGTGAGATGCATTAACAGAACGTTAAGCAGTTTCTCAGAAAGCTTCTTTCCAGATTTCCTCTGAGGATATTTCCTTTTTCACCGTAGCCCTCTATGGGATTCCAAATATCACTTTGCCAATTCCACAAGTACTGTCTTAGCGAAAGGCTTCTGGAGGGGAAAGCTCTAACTCTGTGAGATGATTTCACAGAACACAAAGAAGTTTCTCAGAAAGCTTCTTTCCTATTGTTATCGGAGGATATTTCCTTTGGCCCTATAGTCTTCAAAGGGATCCGAAATATCTGTTCTCAGATTCCACAGAAATAAGGCTAGCAAATAGATCCACGAAATACAGGTGTAACTCTGTGACATGAATTAACAGAACACGAAGCAGTTTCTCAGAAAGCTTCTTTCCAGATTTCATCTGAGGATATTTCCTTTCTCACCTTAGCCCTCTATGGGCTTCCAAATATCACTTTGCCAATTCCACAAGAACTGTCTTAGCGAAAGGCTTTTTGAAGGGAAAACTGGAACTCTGTGAGATGATTTCATAGAACACAAAGAAGTTTCTCAGAAAGCTTCCTTCTGTTTGTTATCGGAGGATATTTCCTTTGGCTCTATAGTCTCCAAAGGGATTCGAAATATCTGTTCTCAGATTCCAGAGAAAGAAGGCTAACAAAGAGATCCACGAAATACAGATGTAACTCTGTGAGATGAATTAACAGAACACGAAGCAGTTTTTCAGAATGCTTCTTTCCAGATTTCATCTGAGGATATTTCCTTTTTCACCATAGCCCTCTATGGGCTTCCAAATATAACTTTACCAATTCCACAAGAACTGTCTTAGCGAAAGGATTCTTGAGGGGAAAGCTTTAACTCTGGGAGATGATTTCACAGAACACAAAGAAGTTTCTCAGAAAGCTTCTTTCTCTTTGTTATCGGAGGATATTTCCTTTGGCCGTATGGTCTTCAAAGGGATCCGAAATATCTGTTTTCAGATTCCACAGAAATAAGGCTAGCAAAGAGATCCACGAAATACAGATGTAACTCTGTGAGATGAATTAACAGAACACTAAGCAGTTTCTCAGGAAGCTTCTTTCCAGAATTCATCTGAGTATATTTCCTTTTTCATTATAGCCCTCTATGGGCTTAAAAATATCACTTTGCCACTTCCACAAGAACTGTCTTCGCGAAAGGCTTCTTGAGGGGAAAGCTGTAACTCTGTGAGATGATTTCACAGAACACAAAGAAGTTTCTCAGAAAGCTTCTCTCTTTGTTATCGGAGGATATTTCCTTTGGCCCTATGGTCTTCAAAGGGATCCGAAATATCTGTTCTCAGATTCCACAGAAATAAGGCTAGCAAAGAGATCCACGAAATACAGATGTAACTCTGTGAGATGAATTAACAGAACACTAAGCAGTTTTTCAGAAAGCGTCTTTCCAGATTTCATCTGAGGATATTTCCTTTTTCACCATAGCCCTCTATGGGCTTCCAAATATCACTTTGCCAATTCCACAAGAACTGTCATAGCAAATGGCTTCTTGAGGGGAAAGCTGTAACTCTGTGAGATGATTTCACAGAACACAAAGAAGTTTCTCAGAAAGCTTCTTTCTCTTTGTTATCGGAGGATATTTCCTTTGGCCATATGGTATTCAAAGGGATCCGAAATATCTCTTCTCAGATTCCACAGAAATAAGGCTAGCAAAGAGATCCACGAAATGCAGATGTAACTCTGTGAGATGAATTAACAGAACACTAAGCAGTTTCTCAGAAAGCTTCTTTCCAGATTTCATCTGTGAATATTTCCTTTTTCATCATAGCCCTCTAGGGGTTAAAAATATCACTTTGCCAATTCCACAAGAACTGTCTTAGCGAAAGGCTCTTGGAGGGGAAAGCTGGAACTCTGTGAGATGATTTCACAGAACACAAAGAAGTTTCTCAGAAAGCTTCTTTCTCTTTGTTATCGGAGGATATTTCCTTTGGCCCTATAGTCTTCAAAGGGATCCGAAATATCTGTTCTCAGATTCCACAGAAATAAGGCTAGCAAAGAGATCCACGAAATACAGATGTAACTCTGTGAGATGAATTAAAAGAACACTAAGCAGTTTCTCAGAAAGCTTCTTTCCAGATTTCATCTGAGGATATTTCCTTTTTCACCGTAGCCCTCTATGGGCTTAAAAATATCACTGTGCCAATTCCACAAGAACTGTCTTAGCGAAAGGCTTCTTGAGGGGAAAGCTGTAACGCTGTGAGATGATTTCACAGAACACAAAGAAGTTTCTCAGAAAGCTTCTTTCACTTTGTTATCGGAGGATATTACCTTTGGCCCTATAGTCTCCAAAGGGATACGAATTATCTGTTCTCAGATTCCACAGAAATAGGGCTAGCAAAGAGATCCACGAAATACAGATGTAACACTGGGAGATGAATTAACAGAACACTAAGCAGTTTCTCAGAAAGCTTCTTTCCAGATTTCATCTGAGGATATTTCCTTTTTCACCATAGCCCTCTATGGGTTTCCAAATATCACTTTGCCAATTCCACAAGAACTGTCTTAGCGAAAGGCTTCTTGAGCGGAAAGCTGGAACTCTGTAAGATGGTTTCACAGAACACAAAGAAGTTTCTCACAAAGCTTCTTTCTCTTTGTTATCGGAGGATATTTCCTTTGGCCCTATGATCTTCAAATTGATCCGAAATATCTGTTCTCAGATTCCACAGAAATAAGGCTAGCAAATAGATCCACGAAATGCGGGTGTAACTCTGTGAGATGAATTAACAGAACACGAAGTAGTTTCTCAGAAAGCTTCTTTTCAGATTTCATCTGAGGATATTTCCTTTTTCACCATAGCCCTCTATGGGCTTCCGAATATCACTTTGCCAATTCCACAAGAACTGTCTTAGCGAAAGTCTTCTTCAGGGGAAAGCTCTAACTCTGTGAGATGATTTCACAGAACACAAAGAAGTTTCTCAGAAAGCTTCTTTCTCTTTGTAATCGGAGGATATTTCCTTTGGCCCTATAGTCTCCAAAGGGATCCGAAATATCGGTTCTCAGATTCCAGAGAAATAAGGCTAACAAAGAGATCCACGAAATAAAGATGTAACTCTGTGAGATGAATTAACAGAACACGAAGCAGTTTCTCAGAAAGCTTCTTTCCAGATTTCATCTGAGGATATTTCCTTTTTCACCCTAGCCCTCTATGGGCTTCCAAATATCACATTGCCAATTCCACAAGAACTGAGTTAGAGAAAGGCTTCTTGAGGGAAAAGTTGTAACGCTGTGAGATGATTTCACAGAACACAAAGAAGTTTCTCAGAAAGCTTCTTTGTCTTTGCTATCGGAGGATATTTCCTTTGGCCCCATGGTCTTCACAGGGATCGGAAATATCTGTTCTCAGATTCCACAGAAATAAGGCTAGCAAAGAGATCCACGAAATACAGATGTAACTCTGTGAGATGAATTAACAGAACACGAAGCAGTTTCTCAGAAAGCTTCTTTCCAGATTTCATCTGAGGATATTTCCTTTTTCACCATAGCCCTCTATGGGTTTCCAAATATCACTTTGCCAATTCCACAAGAACTGTCTTAGCGAAAGGCTTCTTGAGGGGAAAGCTGTAACTCTGTGAGATGATTTCACAGAACACAAAGAAGTTTCTCAGAAATCTTCTTTCTCTTTGTTATCGGAGGATATTTCCTTTGGCCCTATGGTCTTCAAATTGATCCGAAATATCTGTTCTCAGATTCCACAGAAATAAGGCTAGCAAATAGATCCACGAAATGCAGGTGTAACTCTGTGAGATGAATTAACAGAACACGAAGTAGTTTCTCAGAAAGCTTCTTTCCAGATTTCATCTGAGGATATTTCCTTTTTCACCATAGCCCTCTATGGGCTTCCAAATATCACTTTGCCAATTCCACAAGAACTGTCTTAGCGAAAGTCTTCTTCAGGGGAAAGCTCTAACTCTGTGAGATGATTTCACAGAACACAAAGAAGTTTCTCAGAAAGCTTCTTTCTCTTTGTAATCAGAGGATATTTCCTTTGGCCCTATAGTCTCCAAAGGGATCCGAAATATCGGTTCTCAGATTCCAGAGAAATAAGGCTAACAAAGAGATCCACGAAATACAGATGTAACTCTGTGAGATGAATTAACAGAACACGAAGCAGTTTCTCAGAAAGCTTCTTTCCAGATTTCATCTGAGGATATTTCCTTTTTCACCCTAGGCCTCTATGGGCTTCCAAATATCACTTCGCAAATTCCACAAGAACTGTCTTAGCGAAAGGCTTCTTGAGGGGAAAGCTGTAACTCTGTGAGATGATTTCACAGAACACAAAGAAATTTCTCAGAAAGCTTCTTTCTCTTTGTTATCGGATTATATTTCCTTTGGCCCTATGATCTTCAAAGGGATCCGAAATATCTGTTCTCAGATTCCACAGAAATAAGGCTAGCAAAGAGATCCACGAAATACAGATGTTACTCTGTGAGATGAATTAACAGAACACTAAGCAGTTTCTCAGAAAGCTTCTTTCCAGATTTCATCTGAGGATATTTCCTTTTTCACCGTAGCCCTCTATGGGCTTTCAAATGTCACTTTGCCCATTTCACAAGAACTGTCTTAGCGAAAGGCTTCCTGAGGGGAAAGCTGAAACTCTGTGAGATTATTTCACAGAACACAAAGAAGTTTCAAATAAAGCTTCTTTCTCTTTGTTACCGGAGGATATTTCCTTTGGCCCTATAGTCTCCAAAGGGATCCGAAATATCTGTTCTCAGATTCCACAGAAATACGGCTAGCAAAGAGATCCACGAAATACAGATGTAACTCTGTGAGATGAATTAACAGAACACGAAACAGTTTCTCAGAAAGCTTCTTTCCAGATTTCATCTGAGGATATTTCCTTTTTCACCAAAGCCCTCTATGGGCTTTCAAATATCACTTTGCCAATTCCACAAGAAATGTCTTAGCAAAAGGCTTCTTGCGGGGGAAAGCTGTATCTCTGTGAGATGATTTCACAGAACACAAAGAAGTTTCTTAGAAAGCTTCTTTCTCTTTGTTATCGGAGGATATTTCCTTTGGCCTTATGGTCTTCAAAGGGATCCGAAATATCTGTTCTCAGATTCCACAGAAATAAGGCTAGCAAAGAGATCCACGAAATACAGATGTAACTCTGTGAGATGAATTAACAGAACACTAAGCAGTTTCTCAGAAAGCTTCTTTCCAGATTTCATCTGAGGATATTTCCTTTTTCTCCATAGCCCTCTATGGGCTTCCAAATATCACATTGCCAATTCCACAAGAACTGTCTTAGCGAAAGGCTTCTTGAGGGGAAAGCTGTAACTCTGTGAGATGATTACACAGAACACAAAACAGTTTCTCAGAAAGCTTCTTTCTCTTTGCTATCGGAGGATATTTCCTTTGGCCCCATGGTCTTCACAGGGATCCGAAATATCTGTTCTCAGATTCCACAGAAATAAGGCTAGCAAAGAGATCCACGAAATACAGATGTAACTCTGTGCGATGAATTAAAAGAACACTAAGCAGATTCTCAGAAAGCTTCTTTCCAGATTTCATCTGAGGACATTTCCTTTTTCACCATAGCCCTCTATGGGTTTCCAAATATCACTTTGCCAATTCCACAAGAACTGTCTTAGCGAAAGGCTTCTTGAGGAGAAAGCTGTAACTCTGTGAGATGATTTCACAGAACACAAAGAAGTTTCTCTGAAAGCTTCTTTCTCTTTGTTATCGGAGGATATTTTCTTTGGCCCTATAGTCTTCAAAGGGATCCGAAATATCTTTTCTCAGATTCCACAGAAATAAGGCTAGCAAGGTGATCCACGAAATACAGATGTAACTCTGTGAGATGAATTAACAGAACACTAAGCAGTTTCTCAGAAAGCTTCTTTCCATATTTCATCTGAGGATATTTCCTTTTTCACCATAGCCCTCTATGGGCTTCCAAATATCACATTGCCAATTCCACAAGAACTGTCTTAGCGAAAGGCTTTTTGAGGGGAAAGCTGTAACTCTGTGAGATGATTTCACAGGACACAAAGAAGTTTCTCAGAAAGCTTCTTTCTCTTTGTTATCGGAGGATATTTCCTTTGGCCCTATAGTCTTAAAAGGGATCCGAAATATCTGTTCTCAGATTCCACAGAAATAAGGCTAGCAAAGAGATCCACGAAATACAGATGTAACTCTGGGAGATGAATTAACAGAACACTAAGCAGTTTCTCAGAAAGCTTCTTTCCAGATTTCATCTGAGGATATTTCCTTTTTCACCATAGCCCACTATGGGCTTCCAAATATCACATTGCCAATTCCACAAGAACTGTCTTAGCGAAAGGCTTCTTGAGGGGAAAGCTGTAACTCTGTGAGATGATTTCACAGAACACAAAGCAGTTTCTCAGAAAGCTTCTTTCTCTTTGTTATCGGAGGATATTTCCCTTGGCCCTATAGTCTTCAAAGGGATCCGAAATATCTGTTCTCAGATTCCACAGAAATAAGGCTAGCAAAGAGATCCACGAAATACAGATGTAACTCTGTGAGATGAATTAACAGAACACTAAGCAGTTTCTCAGAAAGCTTCTTTCCACATTTCATCTGAGGATATTTCCTTTTTCACCATAGCCCTCTATGGGCTTCCAAATATCACATTGCCAATTCCACAAGAACTGTCTTCGCGAAAGGCTTCTTGAGGGGAAAGCTGTAACTCTGTGAGATGATTTCACAGAACACAAAGAAGTTTCTCAGAAAGCTTCTTTCTCTTTGCTATCGGAGGATATTTCCTTTGGCCCCACGGTCTTCAAAGGGATCCGAAATATCTGTTCTCAGATTCCACAGAAATAAGGCTAGCAAATAGATCCACGAAATACAGATGTAACTCTGTGAGATGAATTAACAGAACACTAAGCAGTTTCTCAGAAAGCTTCTTTCCAGATTTCATCTGAGGATATTTCCTTTTTCACCATAGCCCTCTATGGGTTTCCAAATATCACTTTGACAATTCCACAAGAACTGTCTTAGCGAAAGGTTTCTTGAGGGGAAAGCTGTAACTCTGTGAGATGATTTCACAGAACACAAAGAAGTTTCTCAGAAAGCTTCTTTCTCTTTGTTATCGGAGGATATTTCCTATGGCCCTATGGTCTTCAAAGGGATCCGAAATATCTGTTCTCAGATTCCAAAGAAATAAGGCTAGCAAAGAGATCCACGAAATACAGATGTAACTCTGTGAGATGAATTAACAGAACACTAAGCAGTTTCTCAGAAAGCTTCTTTCCAGATTTCATCTAGGATATTTCCTTTTTCACCATAGCCCTCTATGGGCTTCCAAATATCACTTTGCCAATTCCACAAGAACTGTCATAGCAAATGGCTTCTTGAGGGGAAAGCTGTAACTCTGTGAGATGATTTCACAGAACACAAAGAAGTTTCTCAGAAAGCTTCTTTCTCTTTGTTATCGGAGGATATTTCCCTTGGCCCTATAGTCTTCAAAGGGATCCGAAATATCTGTTCTCAGATTCCACAGAAATAAGGCTGGCAAAGAGATCCACGAAATACAGATGTAACTCTGTGAGATGAATTAACAGAACACTAAGTCAGTTTCTCAGAAAGCTTCTTTCCAGATTTCATATGAGGATATTTCCTTTTTCACCATAGCGCTCTATGGGCTTCCAAATATCACTTTGCCAATTCCACAAGAACTGTCTTAACGAAAGACTTCTTGCGGGGAAAGCTGTAAATCTGTAAGATGATTTCACAGAACACAAAGAAGTTTCTTAGAAAGCTTCTTTCTCTTTGTTATCGGAGGATATTTCCTTTGGCCCTATGGTCTTCAAAGGGATCCGAAATATCTATTCTCAGATTCCACAGAAATAAGGCTAGCAAAGAGATCCACGAAATACAGATGTAACTCTGTGAGATGAATTAACAGAACACTAAGCAGTTTCTCAGAAAGTTTCTTTCCAGATTTCATCTGAGGATATTACCTTTTTCACCATAGCCCTCTATGGGCTTCCAAATATCACATTGCGAATTTCACAAGAACTGTCTTAGCGAAAGGCTTCTTGAGGGGAAAGCTGTAACTCTGTGAGATTATTTCACAGAACACAAAGAAGTTTCTCAGAAAGCTTCTTTCTCTTTGCTATCGGAGGATATTTCCTTTGGCCCCATGGTCATCACAGGGATCCGAAATATCTGTTCTCAGATTCCACAGAAATATGGCTAGCAAAGAGATCCACGAAATACAGATGTAACTCTGTGAGATGAATTAACAGAACACTAAGCAGTTTCTCAGAAAGCTTCTTTCCAGATTTCATCTTAGGATATTTCCTTTTTCACCATAGCCCTCTATGGGTTTCCAAATATCACTTTGCCAATTCCACAAGATCTGTCTTAGCGAAAGGCTTCTTGAGGGGAAAGCTCTAACTCTGTGAGATGATTTCACAGAACACAAAGAAGTTTCTCTGAAAGCTTCTTTCTCTTTGTTATCGGAGGATATTTCCTTTGGCCCTATAGTCTTCGAAGGGATCCGAAATATTTGTTCTCAGATTCCACAGAAATAAGGCTAGCAAAGAGATCCACGAAATACAGATGTAACTCTGTGAGATGAATTAACAGAACACTAAGCAGTTTCTCAGAAAGCTTCTTTCCAGATTTCATCTGAGGATATTTCCTTTTTCACCGTAGCGCTCTATGGGGTTAAAAATATCACTGTGCCAATTCCACAAGAACTGTCTTAGCGAAAGGCTTCTTGAGGGGAAAGCTGTAACTCTGTGAGATGATTTCACAGAACACAAAGGAGTTTCTCAGAAAGCTTCTTTCTCTTTGTTATCGGAGGATATTTCCTGTGGCCCTATAGTCTCCAAAGGGATCCGAAATATCTGTTCTCAGATTCCACAGAAATAAGGCTAGCAAAGAGATCCACGAAATACAGATGTAACTCTGTGAGATGAATTAACAGAACACGAAGCAGTTTCTCAGAAAGCTTCTTTCCAGATTTCATCTGAGGATATTTCCTTTTTCACCACAGCCCTCTATGGGCTTCCAAATATCACTTTGCCAATTCCACAAGAACTATCTTAGCGAAAGGCTTCTTTAGGGGAAAGCTGTAACTCTGTGCGATGATTTCACAGAACACAAAGAAGTTTCTCAGAAAGCTTCTTTCTCTTTGTTATCGCAGGATATTTCCTTTGGCCCTATAGTCTTCAAAGGGTTCCGAAATATCTGTTCTCAGATTCCACAGAAATAAGGCTAGCAAAGAGATCCACGAAATACAGATGTTACTCTGTGAGATGAATTAACAGAACACTAAGCAGTTTCTCAGAATGCTTCTTTCCAGATTTCATCTGAGGATATTTCCTTTTTCACCATAGCCCTCTATGGGATTCCAAATATCACTTTGCAATTCCACAAGAACTGTCTTAGCGAAAGGCTTCTTGCGGGGAAAGCTGTAACTCTGTGAGATGATTTCACAGAACACAAAGAAGTTTCTTAGAAAGCTTCTTTCTCTTTGTTATCGGAGGATATTTCCTTTGGCCTTATGGTCTTCAAAGGGATCCGAAATATCTGTTCTCAGATTCCACAGAAATAAGGCTAGCAAAGAGATCCACGAAATACAGATGTAACTCTGTGAGATGAATTAACACAACACTAAGCAGTTTCTCAGAAAGCTTCTTTCCAGATTTCATCTGAGGATATTTCCTTTTTCACCATAGCCCTCTATGGGTTTCCAAATATCACTTTGCCAATTCCACAAGAACTGTCTTAGCGAAAGGCTTCTTGAGGGGAAAGCTGTAACTCTGTGAGATGATTTCACAGAACACAAAGAAGTTTCTCAGAAAGCTTCTTTCTCTTTGTTATCGGAGGATATTTCCCTTGGCCCTATAGTCTTCAAAGGGATCCGAAATATCTGTTCTCAGATTCCACAGAAATAAGGCTGGCAAAGAGATCCACGAAATACAGATGTAACTCTGTGAGATGAATTAACAGAACACTAAGCAGTTTCTCAGAAAGCTTCTTTCCAGATTTCATCTGAGGATATTTCCTTTTTCACCATAGCGCTCTATGGGCTTCCAAATATCACTTTGCCAATTCCACAAGAACTGTCTTAACGAAAGACTTCTTGCGGGGAAAGCTGTAAATCTGTGAGATGATTTCACAGAACACAAAGAAGTTTCTTAGAAAGCTTCTTTCTCTTTGTTATCGGAGGATATTTCCTTTGGCCCTATGGTCTTCAAAGGGATCCGAAATATCTATTCTCAGATTCCACAGAAATAAGGCTAGCAAAGAGATCCACGAAATACAGATGTAACTCTGTGAGATGAATTAACAGAACACTAAGCAGTTTCTCAGAAAGTTTCTTTCCAGATTTCATCTGAGGATATTACCTTTTTCACCATAGCCCTCTATGGGCTTCCAAATATCACATTGCCAATTTCACAAGAACTGTCTTAGCGAAAGGCTTCTTGAGGGGAAAGCTGTAACTCTGTGAGATTATTTCACAGAACACAAAGAAGTTTCTCAGAAAGCTTCTTTCTCTTTGCTATCGGAGGATATTTCCTTTGGCCCCATGGTCTTCACAGGGATCCGAAATATCTGTTCTCAGATTCCACAGAAATATGGCTCCAAAGAGATCCACGAAATACAGATGTAACTCTGTGAGATGAATTAACAGAACACTAAGCAGTTTCTCAGAAAGCTTCTTTCCAGATTTCATCTTAGGATATTTACTTTTTCACCATAGCCCTCTATGGGTTTCCAAATATCACTTTGCCAATTCCACAAGAGCTGTCTTAGCGAAAGGCTTCTTGAGGGGAAAGCTCTAACTCTGTGAGATGATTTCACAGAACACAAAGAAGTTTCTCTGAAAGCTTCTTTCTCTTTGTTATCGGAGGATATTTCCTTTGGCCCTATAGTCTTCGAAGGGATCCGAAGTATTTGTTCTCAGATTCCACAGAAATAAGGCTAGCAAAGAGATCCACGAAATACAGATGTAACTCTGTGAGATGAATTAACAGAACACTAAGCAGTTTCTCAGAAAGCTTCTTTCCAGATTTCATCTGAGGATATTTCCTTTTTCACCTTAGCGCTCTATGGGGTTAAAAATATCACTGTGCCAATTCCACAAGAACTGTCTTAGCGAAAGGCTTCTTGAGGGGAAAGCTGTACCTCTGTGAGATGATTTCACAGTACACAAAGGAGTTTCTCAGAAAGCTTCTTTCTCTTTGTTATCGGAGGATATTTCCTGTGGCCCTATAGTCTCCAAAGGGATCCGAAATATCTGTTCTCAGATTCCACAGAAATAAGGCTAGCAAAGAGATCCACGAAATACAGATGTAACTCTGTGAGATGAATTAACAGAACACTAAGCAGTTTCTCAGAAAGCTTCTTTCCAGATTTCATCTGAGGATATTTCCTTTTTCTCCATAGCCCTCTATGGGCTTCCAAATATCACATTGCCAATTCCACAAGAATTGTCTTAGCGAAAGGCTTCTTGAGGGGAAAGCTGTAACTCTGTGAGATGATTTCACAGAACACAAAACAGTTTCTCAGAAAGCTTCTTTCTCTTTGCTATCGGAGGATATTTCCTTTGGCCCCATGGTCTTCACAGGAATCCGAAATATCTGTTCTCAGATTCCACAGAAATAAGGCTAGCAAAGAGATCCACGAAATACAGATGTAACTCTGTGAGATGAATTAAAAGAACACTAAGCTGTTTCTCAGAAAGCTTCTTTCCAGATTTCATCTGAGGACATTTCCTTTTTCACCATAGCCCTCTATGGGTTTCCAAATATCACTTTGCCAATTCCAAAAGAACTGTCCTAGCGAAAGGCTTCTTGAGGGGAAAGCTCTAACTCTGTGAGATGATTTCACAGAACACAAAGAAGTTTCTCTGAAAGCTTCTTTCTCTTTGTTATCGGAGGATATTTTCTTTGGCCCTATAGTCTTCAAAGGGATCCGAAATATCTTTTCTCAGATTCCACAGAAATAAGGCTAGCAAAGAGATCCACGAAATACAGATGTAACTCTGTGAGATGAATTAACAGAACACTAAGCAGTTTCTCAGAAAGCTTCTTTCCAGATTTCATCTGAGGATATTTCCTTTTTCACCATAGCCCTCTATGGGCTTCCAAATATCACATTGCCAATTCCACAAGAACTGTCTTCGCGAAAGGCTTCTTGAGGGGAAAGCTGTAACTCTGTGAGATGATTTCACAGAACACAAAGAAGTTTCTCAGAAAGCTTCTTTCTCTTTGCTATCGGAGGATATTTCCTTTGGCCCCACGGTCTTCAAAGGGATCCGAAATATCTGTTCTCAGATTCCACAGAAATAAGGCTAGCAAGTAGATCCACGAAATACAGATGTAACTCTGTGAGATGAATTAACAGAACACTAAGCAGTTTCTCAGAAAGCTTCTTTCCAGATTTCATCTGAGGATATTTCCTTTTTCACCATAGCCCTCTATGAGTTTCCAAATATCACTTTGACAATACCACAAGAACTGTCTTAGCGAAAGGCTTCTTGAGGGGAAAGCTGTAACTCTGTGAGATGATTTCACAGAACACAAAGAAGTTTCTCAGAAAGCTTCTTTCTCTTTGTTATCGGAGGATATTTCCTTTGGCCCTATGGTCTTCAAAGGGATCCGAAATATCTGTTCTCAGATTCCAAAGAAATAAGGCTAGCAAAGAGATCCACGAAATACAGATGTAACTCTGTGAGATGAATTAACAGAACACTAAGCAGTTTCTCAGAAAGCTTCTTTCCAGATTTCATCTAGGATATTTCCTTTTTCACCATAGCCCTCTATGGGCTTCCAAATATCAGTTTGCCAATTCCACAAGAACTGTCATAGCAAATGGCTTCTTGAGGGGAAAGCTGTAACTCTGTGAGATGATTTCACAGAACACAAAGAAGTTTCTCAGAAAGCTTCTTTCTCTTTGTTATCGGAGGATATTTCCCTTGGCCCTATAGTCTTCAAAGGGATCCGAAATATCTGTTCTCAGATTCCACAGAAATAAGGCTGGCAAAGAGATCCACGAAATACAGATGTAACTCTGTGAGATGAATTAACAGAACACTAAGCAGTTTCTCAGAAAGCTTCTTTCCAGATTTCATCTGAGGATATTTCCTTTTTCACCATAGCGCTCTATGGGCTTCCAAATATCACTTTGCCAATTCCACAAGAACTGTCTTAACGAAAGACTTCTTGCGGGGAAAGCTGTAAATCTGTGAGATGATTTCACAGAACACAAAGAAGTTTCTTAGAAAGCTTCTTTCTCTTTGTTATCGGAGGATATTTCCTTTGGCCCTATGGTCTTCAAAGGGATCCGAAATATCTATTCTCAGATTCCACAGAAATAAGGCTAGCAAAGAGATCCACGAAATACAGATGTAACTCTGTGAGATGAATTAACAGAACACTAAGCAGTTTCTCAGAAAGTTTCTTTCCAGATTTCATCTGAGGATATTACCTTTTTCACCATAGCCCTCTATGGGCTTCCAAATATCACATTGCCAATTTCACAAGAACTGTCTTAGCGAAAGGCTACTTGAGGGGAAAGCTGTAACTCTGTGAGATTATTTCACAGAACACAAAGAAGTTTCTCAGAAAGCTTCTTTCTCTTTGCTATCGGAGGATATTTCCTTTGGCCCCATGGTCTTCACAGGGATCCGAAATATCTGTTCTCAGATTCCACAGAAATATGGCTCCAAAGAGATCCACGAAATACAGATGTAACTCTGTGAGATGAATTAACAGAACACTGAGCAGTTTCTCAGAAAGCTTCTTTCCAGATTTCATCTTAGGATATTTCCTTTTTCACCATAGCCCTCTATGGGTTTCCAAATATCACTTTGCCAATTCCACAAGAGCTGTCTTAGCGAAAGGCTTCGTGAGGGGAAAGCTCTAACTCTGTGAGATGATTTCACAGAACACAAAGAAGTTTCTCTGAAAGCTTCTTTCTCTTTGTTATCGGAGGATATTTCCTTTGGCCCTATAGTCTTCGAAGGGATCCGAAATATTTGTTCTCAGATTCCACAGAAATAAGGCTAGCAAAGAGATCCACGAAATACAGATGTAACTCTGTGAGATGAATTAACAGAACACTAAGCAGTTTCTCAGAAAGCTTCTTTCCAGATTTCATCTGAGGATATTTCCTTTTTCTCCATAGCCCTCTATGGGCTTCCAAATATCACATTGCCAATTCCACAAGAACTGTCGTAGCGAAAGGCTTCTTGAGGGGAAAGCTGTAACTCTGTGAGATGATTTCACAGAAAACAAAACAGTTTCTCAGAAAGCTTCTTTCACTTTGCTATCGGAGGATATTTCCTTTGGCCCCATGGTCTTCACAGGGATCCGAAATATCTGTTCTCAGATTCCACAGAAATAAGGCTAGCAAAGAGATCCACGAAATACAGATGTAACTCTGTGAGATGAATTAACAGAACACTAAGCAGTTTCTCAGAAAGCTTCTTTCCATATTTCATCTGAGGATATTTCCTTTTTCACCATAGCCCTCTATGGGCTTCCAAATATCACATTGCCAATTCCACAAGAACTGTCTTAGCGAAAGGCTTTTTGAGGGGAAAGCTGTAACTCTGTGAGATGATTTCACAGGACACAAAGAAGTTTCTCAGAAAGCTTCTTTCTCTTTGTTATTGGAGGATATTTCCTTTGGCCCTATAGTCTTAAAAGGGATCAGAAATATCTGTTCTCAGATTCCACAGAAATAAGGCTAGCAAAGAGATCCACGAAATACAGATGTAACTCTGGGAGATGAATTAACAGAACACTAAGCAGTTTCTCAGAAAGCTTCTTTCCATATTTCATCTGAGGATATTTCCTTTTTCACCATAGCCCACTATGGGCTTCCAAATATCACATTGCCAATTCCACAAGAACTGTCTTCGCGAAAGGCTTCTTGAGGGGAAAGCTGTAACTCTGTGAGATGATTTCACAGAACACAAAGCAGTTTCTCAGAAAGCTTCTTTCTCTTTGTTATCGGAGGATATTTCCCTTGGCCCTATAGTCTTCAAAGGGATCCGAAATATCTGTTCTCAGATTCCACAGAAATAAGGCTAGCAAAGAGATCCACGAAATACAGATGTAACTCTGTGAGATGAATTAACAGAACACTAAGCAGTTTCTCAGAAAGCTTCTTTCCAGATTTCATCTGAGGATATTTCCTTTTTCACCATTGCCCTCTATGGGCTTCCAAATATCACATTGCCAATTCCACAAGAACTGTCATAGCGAAAGGCTTCTTGAGGGGAAAGCTGTAACTCTGTGAGATGATTTCACAGAACACAAAGAAGTTTCTCAGAAAGCTTCTTTCTCTTTGCTATCGAGGACATTTCCTTTGGCCCCACGGTCTTCAAAGGGATCCGAAATATCTGTTCTCAGATTCCACAGAAATAAGGCTAGCAAATAGATCCACGAAATACAGATGTAACTCTGTGAGATGAATTAACAGAACACTAAGCAGTTTCTCAGAAAGCTTCTTTCCAGATTTCATCTGAGGATATTTCCTTTTTCACCGTAGCCCTCTATGGGTTTCCAAATATCACTTTGACAATTCCACAAGAACTGTCTTAGCGAAAGGCTTCTTGAGGGGAAAGCTCTAACTCTGTGAGATGATTTCACAGAACACAAAGAAGTTTCTCTGAAAGCTTCTTTCTCTTTGTTATCGGAGGATATTTCCTTTGGCCCTATGGTCTTCAAAGGGATCCGAAATATCTGTTCTCAGATTCCAAAGAAATAAGGCTAGCAAAGAGATCCACGAAATACAGATGTATCTCTGTGAGATGAATTAACAGAACACTAAGCAGTTTCTCAGAAAGCTTCTTTCCAGATTTCATCTAGGATATTTCCTTTTTCACCATAGCCCTCTATGGGCTTCCAAATATCACTTTGCCAATTCCACAAGAACTGTCATAGCAAATGGCTTCTTGAGGGGAAAGCTGTAACTCTGTGAGATGATTTCACAGAACACAAAGAAGTTTCTCAGAAAGCTTCTTTCTCTTTGTTATCGGAGGATATTTCCCTTGGCCCTATAGTCTTCAAAGGGATCCGAAATATCTGTTCTCTGATTCCACAGAAATAAGGCTGGCAAAGAGATCCACGAAATACAGATGTAACTCTGTGAGATGAATTAACAGAACACTAAGCAGTTTCTCAGAAAGCTTCTTTCCAGATTTCATCTGAGGATATTTCCTTTTTCACCATAGCGCTCTATGGGCTTCCAAATATCACTTTGCCAATTCCACAAGAACTGTCTTAACGAAAGACTTCTTGCGGGGAAAGCTGTAAATCTGTGAGATGATTTCACAGAACACAAAGAAGTTTCTTAGAAAGCTTCTTTCTCTTTGTTATCGGAGGATATTTCCTTTGGCCCTATGGTCTTCAAAGGGATCCGAAATATCTATTCTCAGATTCCACAGAAATAAGGCTAGCAAAGAGATCCACGAAATACAGATGTAACTCTGTGAGATGAATTAACAGAACACTAAGCAGTTTCTCAGAAAGTTTCTTTCCAGATTTCATCTGAGGATATTACCTTTTTCACCATAGCCCTCTATGGGCTTCCAAATATCACATTGCCAATTTCACAAGAACTGTCTTAGCGAAAGGCTTCTTGAGGGGAAAGCTGTAACTCTGTGAGATTATTTCACAGAACACAAAGAAGTTTCTCAGAAAGCTTCTTTCTCTTTGCTATCGGAGGATATTTCCTTTGACCCCATGGTCTTCACAGGGATCCGAAATATCTGTTCTCAGATTCCACAGAAATATGGCTCCAAAGAGATCCACGAAATACAGATGTAACTCTGTGAGATGAATTAAAAGAACACTAAGCTGTTTCTCAGAAAGCTTCTTTCCAGATTTCATCTGAGGATATTTCCTTTTTCACCATAGCCCTCTATGGGTTTCCAAATATCACTTTGCCAATTCCACAAGAGCTGTCTTAGCGAAAGGCTTCTTGAGGGGAAAGCTCTAACTCTGTGAGATGATTTCACAGAACACAAAGAAGTTTCTCTGAAAGCTTCTTTCTCTTTGTTATCGCAGGATATTTCCTTTGGCCCTATAGTCATCAAAGGGTTCCGAAATATCTGTTCTCAGATTCCACAGAAATAAGGCTAGCAAAGAGATCCACGAAATACAGATGTAACTCTGTGAGATGAATTAACAGAACACTAAGCAGTTTCTCAGAATGCTTCTTTCCAGATTTCATCTGAGGATATTTCCTTTTTCACCGTAGCGCTCTATGAGTTTAAAAATATCACTGTGCCAATTCCAAAAGAACTGTCTTAGCGAAAGGCTTCTTGAGGGGAAAGCTGTAACTCTGTGAGATGATTTCACAGAACACAAAGAAGTTTCTCAGAAAGCTTCTTTCTCTTTGTTATCGGAGGATATTTCCTGTGGCCCTATAGTCTCCAAAGGGATCCGAAATATCTGTTCTCAGATTCCACAGAAATAAGGCTAGCAAAGCGATCCACGAAATACAGATGTAACTCTGTGAGATGAATTAACAGAACACGAAACAGTTTCTCAGAAAGCTTCTTTCCAGATTTCATCTGAGGATATTTCCTTTTTCACCATAGCCCTCTATGGGATTCCAAATATCACTTTGCAATTCCACAAGAACTGTCTTAGCGAAAGGCTTCTTGCGGGGAAAGCTGTAAGTCTGTGAGATGATTTCACAGAACACAAAGAAGTTTCTTAGAAAGCTTCTTTCTCTTTGTTATCGGAGGATATTTCCTTTGGCCTTATGGTCTTCAAAGGGATCCGAAATATCTGTTCTCAGATTCCACAGAAATAAGGCTAGCAAAGAGATCCACGAAATACAGATGTAACTCTGTGAGATGAATTAACACAACACTAAGCAGTTTCTCAGAAAGCTTCTTTCCATATTTCATCTGAGGATATTTCCTTTTTCACCATAGCCCTCTATGGGCTTCCAAATATCACTTTGCCAATTGCACAAGAACTGTCTTAGCGAAAGGGTTCTTGAGGGGAAAGCTGCAACTCTGTGAGATGATTTCGCAGAACACAAAGAAGTTTCTCAGAAAGCTTCTTTCTCTTTGCTATCGGAGGATATTTCCTTTGGCCCCATGGTCTTCACAGGGATCCGAAATATCTGTTCTCAGATTCCACAGAAATAAGGCTAGCAAAGAGATCCACGAAATACAGATGTAACTCTGGGAGATGAATTAAAAGAACACTAAGCTGTTTCTCAGAAAGCTTCTTTCCAGATTTCATCTGAGGATATTTCCCTTTTCACCATAGCCCTCTATCGGTTTCCAAATATCACTTTGCCAATTCCACAAGAACTGTCTTAGCGAAAGGCTTCTTGAGGGGAAAGCTGTAACTCTGTGAGATGATTTCACAGAACACAAAGAAGTTTCTCAGAAAGCTTCTTTCTCTTTGTTATCGGAGGATATTTCCTTTGGCCCTATGGTCTTCAAAGGGATCCGAAATATCTGTTCTCAGATTCCAAAGAAATAAGGCTAGCAAAGAGATCCACGAAATACAGATGTAACTCTGTGAGATGAATTAACAGAACACTAAGCAGTTTCGCAGAAAGCTTCTTTCCAGATTTCATCTAGGTTATTTCCTTTTTCACCATAGCCCTCTATGGGCTTCCAAATATCACTTTGCCAATTCCACAAGAACTGTCATAGCAAATGGCTTCTTGAGGGGAAAGCTGTAACTCTGTGAGATGATTTCACAGAACACAAAGAAGTTTCTTAGAAAGCTTCTTTCTCTTTGTTATCGGAGGATATTTCCCTTGGCCCTATAGTCTTCTAAGGGATCCGAAATATCTGTTCTCAGATTCCACAGAAATAAGGCTGGCAAAGAGATCCACGAAATACAGATGTAACTCTGTGAGATGAATTAACAGAACACTAAGCAGTTTCTCAGAAAGCTTCTTTCCAGATTTCATCTGAGGATATTTCCTTTTTCACCATAGCGCTCTATGGGCTTCCAAATATCACTTTGCCAATTCCACAAGAACTGTCTTAACGAAAGACTTCTTGCGGGGAAAGCTGTAAATCTGTGAGATGATTTCACAGAACACAAAGAAGTTTCTTAGAAAGCTTCTTTCTCTTTGTTATCGGAGGATATTTCCTTTGGCCCTATGATCTTCAAAGGGATCCGAAATATCTATTCTCAGATTCCACAGAAATAAGGCTAGCAAAGAGATCCACGAAATACAGATGTAACTCTGTGAGATGAATTAACAGAACACTAAGCAGTTTCTCAGAAAGTTTCTTTCCAGATTTCATCTCAGGATATTACCTTTTTCACCATAGCCCTCTATGGGCTTCCAAATATCACATTGCCAATTTCACAAGAACTGTCTTAGCGAAAGGCTTCTTGAGGGGAAAGCTGTAACTCTGTGAGATTATTTCACAGAACACAAAGAAGTTTCTCAGAAAGCTTCTTTCTCTTTGCTATCGGAGGATATTTCCTTTGGCCCCATGGTCTTCACAGGGATCCGAAATATCTGTTCTCAGATTCCACAGAAATATGGCTCCAAAGAGATCCACGAAATACAGATGTAACTCTGTGAGATGAATTAACAGAACACTGAGCAGTTTCTCAGAAAGCTTCTTTCCAGATTTCATCTTAGGATATTTCCTTTTTCACCATAGCCCTCTATGGGTTTCCAAATATCACTTTGCCAATTCCACAAGAGCTGTCTTAGCGAAAGGCTTCTTGAGGGGAAAGCTCTAACTCTGTGAGATGATTTCACAGAACACAAAGAAGTTTCTCTGAAAGCTTCTTTCTCTTTGTTATCGGAGGATATTTCCTTTGGCCCTATAGTCTTCGAAGGGATCCGAAATATTTGTTCTCAGATTCCACAGAAATAAGGCTAGCAAAGAGATCCACGAAATACAGATGTAACTCTGTGAGATGAATTAACAGAACACTAAGCAGTTTCTCAGAAAGCTTCTTTCCACATTTCATCTGAGGATATTTCCTTTTTCTCCATAGCCCTCTATGGGCTTCCAAATATCACATTGCCAATTCCACAAGAACTGTCGTAGCGAAAGGCTTCTTGAGGGGAAAGCTGTAACTCTGTGAGATGATTTCACAGAACACAAAACAGTTTCTCAGAAAGCTTCTTTCTCTTTGCTATCGGAGGATATTTCCTTTGGCCCCATGGTCTTCACAGGGATCCGAAATATCTGTTCTCAGATTCCACAGAAATAAGGCTAGCAAAGAGATCCACGAAATACAGATGTAACTCTGTGAGATGAATTAAAAGAACACTAAGCTGTTTCTCAGAAAGCTTCTTACCAGATTTCATCTGAGGACATTTCCTTTTTCACCATAGCCCTCTATGGGTTTCCAAATATCACTTTGCCAATTCCACAAGAACTGTCTTAGCGAAAGGCTTCTTGAGGGGAAAGCTCTAACTCTGTGAGATGATTTCACAGAACACAAAGAAGTTTCTCTGAAAGCTTCTTTCTCTTTGTTATCGGAGGATATTTTCTTTGGCCCTATAGTCTTCAAAGGGATCCGAAATATCTTTTCTCAGATTCCACAGAAATAAGGCTAGCAAAGAGATCCACGAAATACAGATGTAACTCTGTGAGATGAATTAACAGAACACTAAGCAGTTTCTCAGAAAGCTTCTTTCCATATTTCATCTGAGGATATTTCCTTTTTCACCATAGCCCTCTATGGGCTTCCAAATATCACTTTGCCAATTCCACAAGAACTGTCTTAGCGAAAGGCTTTTTGAGGGGAAAGCTGTAACTCTGTGAGATGATTTCACAGGACACAAAGAAGTTTCTCAGAAAGCTTCTTTCTCTTTGTTATTGGAGGATATTTCCTTTGGCCCTATAGTCTTAAAAGGGATCCGAAATATCTGTTCTCAGATTCCACAGAAATAAGGCTAGCAAAGAGATCCACGAAATACAGATGTAACTCTGGGAGATGAATTAAGAGAACACTAAGCAGTTTCTCAGAAAGCTTCTTTCCAGATTTCATCTGAGGATATTTCCTTTTTCACCATAGCCCACTATGGGCTTCCAAATATCACATTGCCAATTCCACAAGAACTGTCTTCGCGAAAGGCTTCTTGAGGGGAAAGCTGTAACTCTGTGAGATGATTTCACAGAACACAAAGCAGTTTCTCAGAAAGCTTCTTTCTCTTTGTTATCGGAGGATATTTCCCTTGGCCCTATAGTCTTCAAAGGGATCCGAAATATCTGTTCTCAGATTCCACAGAAATAAGGCTAGCAAAGAGATCCACGAAATACAGATGTAACTCTGTGAGATGAATTAACAGAACACTAAGCAGTTTCTCAGAAAGCTTCTTTCCAGATTTCATCTGAGGATATTTCCTTTTTCACCATTGCCCTCTATGGGCTTCCAAATATCACATTGCCAATTCCACAAGAACTGTCATAGCGAAAGGCTTCTTGAGGGGAAAGCTGTAACTCTGTGAGATGATTTCACAGAACACAAAGAAGTTTCTCAGAAAGCTTCTTTCTCTTTGCTATCGGAGGACATTTCCTTTGGCCCCACGGTCTTCAAAGGGATCCGAAATATCTGTTCTCAGATTCCACAGAAATAAGGCTAGCAAATAGATCCACGAAATACAGATGTAACTCTGTGAGATGAATTAACAGAACACTAAGCAGTTTCTCAGAAAGCTTCTTTCCAGATTTCATTTGAGGATATTTCCTTTTTCACCATAGCCCTCTATGGGTTTCCAAATATCACGTTGACAATTCCACAAGAACTGTCTTAGCGAAAGGCTTCTTGAGGGGAAAGCTGTAACTCTGTGAGATGATTTCACAGAACACAAAGAAGTTTCTCAGAAAGCTTCTTTCTCTTTGTTATCGGAGGATATTTCCTTTGGCCTTATGGTCTTCAAAGGGATCCGAAATATCTGTTCTCAGATTCCAAAGAAATAAGGCTAGCAAAGAGATCCACGAAATACAGATGTATCTCTGTGAGATGAATTAACAGAACACTAAGCAGTTTCTCAGAAAGCTTCTTTCCAGATTTCATCTAGGTTATTTCCTTTTTCACCATAGCCCTCTATGGGCTTCCAAATATCACTTTGCCAATTCCACAAGAACTGTCATAGCAAATGGCTTCTTGAGGGGAAAGCTGTAACTCTGTGAGATGATTTCACAGAACACAAAGAAGTTTCTCAGAAAGCTTCTTTCTCTTTGTTATCGGAGGATATTTCCCTTGGCCCTATAGTCTTCAAAGGGATCCGAAATATCAGTTCTCAGATTCCACAGAAATAAGGCTGGCAAAGAGATCCACGAAATACAGATGTAACTCTGTGAGATGAATTAACAGAACACTAAGCAGTTTCTCAGAAAGCTTCTTTCCAGATTTCATCTGAGGATATTTCCTTTTTCACCATAGCGCTCTATGGGCTTCCAAATATCACTTTGCCAATTCCACAAGAACTGTCTTAACGAAAGACTTCTTGCGGGGAAAGCTGTAAATCTGTGAGATGATTTCACAGAACACAAAGAAGTTTCTTAGAAAGCTTCTTTCTCTTTGTTATCGGAGGATATTTCCTTTGGCCCTATGGTCTTCAAAGGGATCCGAAATATCTATTCTCAGATTCCACAGAAATAAGGCTAGCAAAGAGATCCACGAAATACAGATGTAACTCTGTGAGATGAATTAACAGAACACTAAGCAGTTTCTCAGAAAGTTTCTTTCCAGATTTCATCTGAGGATATTACCTTTTTCACCATAGCCCTCTATGGGCTTCCAAATATCACATTGCCAATTTCACAAGAACTGTCTTAGCGAAAGGCTTCTTGAGGGGAAAGCTGTAACTCTGTGAGATTATTTCACAGAACACAAAGAAGTTTCTCAGAAAGCTTCTTTCTCTTTGCTATCGGAGGATATTTCCTTTGGCCCCATGGTCTTCACAGGGATCCGAAATATCTGTTCTCAGATTCCACAGAAATATGGCTCCAAAGAGATCCACGAAATACAGATGTAACTCTGTGAGATGAATTAAAAGAACACTAAGCTGTTTCTCAGAAAGCTTCTTTCCAGATTTCATCTTAGGATATTTCCTTTTTCACCATAGCCCTCTATGGGTTTCCAAATATCACTTTGCCAATTCCACAAGAGCTGTCTTAGCGAAAGGCTTCTTGAGGGGAAAGCTCTAACTCTGTGAGATGATTTCACAGAACACAAAGAAGTTTCTCTGAAAGCTTCTTTCTCTTTGTTATCGGAGGATATTTCCTTTGGCCCTATAGTCTTCAAAGGGTTCCGAAATATCTGTTCTCAGATTCCACAGAAATAAGGCTAGCAAAGAGATCCACGAAATACAGATGTAACTCTGTGAGATGAATTAACAGAACACTAAGCAGTTTCTCAGAATGCTTCTTTCCAGATTTCATCTGAGGATATTTCCTTTTTCACCGTAGCGCTCTATGAGTTAAAAAATATCACTGTGCCAATTCCAAAAGAACTGTCTTAGCGAAAGGCTTCTTGAGGGGAAAGCTGTAACTCTGTGAGATGATTTCACAGAACACAAAGAAGTTTCTCAGAAAGCTTCTTTCTCTTTGTTATCGGAAGATATTTCCTGTGGCCCTATAGTCTCCAAAGGGATCCGAAATATCTGTTCTCAGATTCCACAGAAATAAGGCTAGCAAAGAGATCCACGAAATACAGATGTAACTCTGTGAGATGAATTAACAGAACACGAAACAGTTTCTCAGAAAGCTTCTTTCCAGATTTCATCTGAGGATATTTCCTTTTTCACCATAGCCCTCTATGGGATTCCAAATATCACTTTGCAATTCCAGAAGAACTGTCTTAGCGAAAGGCTTCTTGCGGGGAAAGCTGTAAGTCTGTGAGATGATTTCACAGAACACAAAGAAGTTTCTTAGAAAGCTTCTTTCTCTTTGTTATCGGAGGATATTTCCTTTGGCCTTATGGTCTTCAAAGGGATCCGAAATATCTGTTCTCAGATTCCACAGAAATAAGGCTAGCAAAGAGATCCACGAAATACAGATGTAACTCTGTGAGATGAATTAACACAACACTAAGCAGTTTCTCAGAAAGCTTCTTTCCATATTTCATCTGAGGATATTTCCTTTTTCACCATAGCCCTCTATGGGCTTCCAAATATCACATTGCCAATTGCACAAGAACTGTCTTAGCGAAAGGGTTCTTGAGGGGAAAGCTGCAACTCTGTGAGATGATTTCGCAGAACACAAAGAAGTTTCTCAGAAAGCTTCTTTCTCTTTGTTATCGGAGGATATTTCCTTTGGCCCCATGGTCTTCACAGGGATCCGAAATATCTGTTCTCAGATTCCACAGAAATAAGGCTAGCAAAGAGATCCACGAAATACAGATGTAACTCTGTGAGATGAATTAAAAGAACACTAAGCTGTTTCTCAGAAAGCTTCTTTCCAGATTTCATCTGAGGATATTTCCCTTTTCACCATAGCCCTCTATCGGTTTCCAAATATCACTTTGCCAATTCCACAAGAACTGTCTTAGCGAAAGGCTTCATGAGGGGAAACCTGTAACTCTGTGAGATGATTTCACAGAACACAAAGAAGTTTCTCAGAAAGCTTCTTTCTCTTTGTTATCGGAGGATATTTCCTTTGGCCCTATAGTCTTCAAAGGGATCCGAAATACCTATTCTCAGATTCCACAGAAATAAGGCTAGCAAAGAGATCCATGAAATACAGATGTAACTCTGTGAGATGAATTAACAGAACACTAAGCAGTTTCTCGGAAAGCTTCTTTCCAGATTTCATCTGAGCATATTTCCTTTTTCACCATAGCCCTCTATGGGCTTCCAAATATCACTTCGCCAATTCCACAAGAACTGTCTTAATGAAAGGCTTCTTGAGGGGAAAGCTGTAACTCTGTGAGATGATTTCACAGAACACAAAGAAGTTTCTCAGAAAGCTTCTTTCTCTTTGTTATCGGAGGATATTTCCTTTGGCCCTATGGTCTTCAAAGGGATCCGAAATATCTCTTCTCAGATTCCTCAGAAATAAGGCTAGCAAAGAGATCCACGAAAAACAGATGTAACTCTGTGAGATGAATTAACAGAACACTAAGCAGTTTCTCAGAAAGCTTCTTTCCAGATTTCATCTGAGGATATTTCCTTTTTCACCATAGCCCTCTATGGGCTTCCTAATATCACTTTGCCAATTCCACAAGAACTGTCTTAGCGAAAGGGTTCTTGAGGGGAAAGCTGTAACTCTGTGAGATGATTTCGCAGAACACAAAGAAGTTTCTCAGAAAGCTTCTTTCTCTTTGCTATCGGAGGATATTTCCTTTGGCCCCATGGTCTTCACAGGGATCCGAAATATATGTTCTCAGATTCCACAGAAATAAGGCTAGCAAAGAGATCCACGAAATACAGATGTAACTATGTGACATGAATTAAAAGAACACTAAGCAGTTTCTCAGAAAGCTTCTTTCCAGATTTCATCTGAGGATATTTCCTTTTTCACCATAGCCCTCTATGGGTTTCCAAATATCACTTTGCCAATTCCACAAGAAGTGTCTTAGCGAAAGGCTTCTTGAGGGGAAAGCTGTAACTCTGTGAGATGATTTCACAGAACACAAAGAAGTTTCTCAGAAAGCTTCTTTCTCTTTGTTATCGGAGGATATTTCCCTTGGCCCTATAGTCTTCAAAGGGATCCGAAATATCTGTTCTCAGATTCCACAGAAATAAGGCTGGCAAAGAGATCCACGAAATACAGATGTAACTCTGTGAGATGAATTAACAGAACACTAAGCAGTTTCTCAGAAAGTTTCTTTCCAGATTTCATCTGAGGATATTACCTTTTTCACCATAGCCCTCTATGGGCTTCCAAATATCACATTGCCAATCTCACAAGAACTGTCTTAGCGAAAGGCTTCTTGAGGGGAAAGCTGTAACTCTGTGAGATTATTTCACAGAACACAAAGAAGTTTCTCAGAAAGCTTCTTTCTCTTTGCTATCGGAGGATATTTCCCTTGGCCCCATGGTCTTCACAGGGATCCGAAATATCTGTTCTCAGATTCCACAGAAATATGGCTCCAAAGAGATCCACGAAATACAGATGTAACTCTGTGAGATGAATTAACAGAACACTAAGCAGTTTCTCAGAAAGCTTCTTTCCAGATTTCATCTGAGGATATTTCCTTTTTCACCGTAGCGCTCTATGGGGTTAAAAATATCACTGTGCCAATTCCACAAGAACTGTCTTAGCGAAAGGCTTCTTGAGGGGAAAGCTGTAACTCTATGAGATGATTTCACAGAACACAAAGGAGTTTCTCAGAAAGCTTCTTTCTCTTTGTTATCGGAGGATATTTCCTGTGGCCCTATAGTCTCCAAAGGGATCCGAAATATCTGTTCTCAGATTCCACAGAAATAAGGCTAGCAAAGAGATCCACGAAATACAGATGTAACTCTGTGAGATGAATTAACAGAACACTAAGCAGTTTCTCAGAAAGCTTCTTTCCAGATTTCATCTGACGATATTTCCTTTTTCTCCATAGCCCTCTATGGGCTTCCAAATATCACATTGCCAATTCCACAAGAACTGTCTTAGCGAAAGGCTTCTTGAGGGGAAAGCTGTAACTCTGTGAGATGATTTCACAGAACACAAAACAGTTTCTCAGAAAGCTTCTTTCTCTTTGCTATCGGAGGATATTTCCTTTGGCCCCATGGTCTTCACAGGGATCCGAAATATCTGTTCTCAGATTCCACAGAAATAAGGCTAGCAAAGAGATCCACGAAATACAGATGTAACTCTGTGAGATGAATTAAAAGAACACTAAGCTGTTTCTCAGAAAGCTTCTTTCCAGATTTCATCTGAGGACATTTCCTTTTTCACCATAGCCCTCTATGGGATTCCAAATATCACTTTGCCAATTCCACAAGAACTGTCTTAGCGAAAGGCTTCTTGAGGGGAAAGCTCTAACTCTGTGAGATGATTTCACAGAACACAAAGAAGTTTCTCTGAAAGCTTCTTTCTCTTTGTTATCGGAGGATATTTTCTTTGGCCCTATAGTCTTCAAAGGGATCCGAAATATCTTTTCTCAGATTCCACAGAAATAAGGCTAGCAAAGAGATCCACGAAATACAGATGTAACTCTGTGAGATGAATTAACAGAACACTAAGCAGTTTCTCAGAAAGCTTCTTTCAATATTTCATCTGAGGATATTTCCTTTTTCACCATAGCCCTCTATGGGCTTCCTAATATCACATTGCCAATTCCACAAGAACTGTCTTAGCGAAAGGCTTTTTGAGGGGAAAGCTATAACTCTGTGAGATGATTTCACAGGACACAAAGAAGTTTCTCAGAAAGCTTCTTTCTCTTTGTTATTGGAGGATATTTCCTTTGGCCCTATAGTCTTAAAAGGGATCCGAAATATCTGTTCTCAGATTCCACAGAAATAAGGCTAGCAAAGAGATCCACGAAATACAGATGTAACTCTGGCAGATGAATTAACAGAACACTAAGCAGTTTCTCAGAAAGCTTCTTTCCAGATTTCATCTGAGGATATTTCCTTTTTCACCATAGCCCACTATGGGCTTCCAAATATCACATTGCCAATTCCACAAGAACTGTCTTAGCGAAAGTCTTCTTGAGGGGAAAGCTGTAACTCTGTGAGATGATTTCACAGAACACAAAGCAGTTTCTCAGAAAGCTTCTTTCTCTTTGTTATCGGAGGATATTTCCCTTGGCCCTATAGTCTTCAAAGGGATCCGAAATATCTGTTCTCAGATTCCACAGAAATAAGGCTAGCAAAGAGAACCACGAAATACAGATGTAACTCTGTGAGATGAATTAACAGAACACTAAGCAGTTTCTCAGAAAGCTTCTTTCCAGATTTCATCTGAGGATATTTCCTTTTTCACCATAGCCCTCTATGGGCTTCCAAATATCACTTTGCCAATTGCACAAGAACTGTCTTAGCGAAAGGCTTCTTGAGGGGAAAGCTGTAACTCTGTGAGATGATTTCACAGAACACAAAGAAGTTTCTCAGAAAGCTTCTTTCTCTTTGTTATCGGAGGATATTTCCCTTGGCCCTATAGTCTTCAAAGGGATCCGAAATATCTGTTCTCAGATTCCACAGAAATAAGGCTGGCAAAGAGATCCACGAAATACAGATGTAACTCTGTGAGATGAATTAACAGAACACTAAGCAGTTTCTCAGAAAGCTTCTTTCCAGATTTCATCTTAGGATATTTCCTTTTTCACCATAGCCCTCTATGGGTTTCCAAATATCACTTTGCCAATTCCACAAGAGCTGTCTTAGCGAAAGGCTTCTTGAGGGGAAAGCTCTAACTCTGTGAGATGATTTCACAGAACACAAAGAAGTTTCTCTGAAAGCTTCTTTCTCTTTGTTATCGGAGGATATTTCCTTTGGCCCTATACTCTTCGAAGGGATCCGAAATATTTGTTCTCAGATTCCACAGAAATAAGGCTAGCAAAGAGATCCACGAAATACAGATGTAACTCTGTGAGATGAATTAACAGAACACTAAGCAGTTTCTCAGAAAGCTTCTTTCCAGATTTCATCTGAGGATATTTCCTTTTTCTCCATAGCCCTCTATGGGCTTCCAAATATCACATTGCCAATTCCACAAGAACTGTCGTAGCGAAAGGCTTCTTGAGGGGAAAGCTGTAACTCTGTGAGATGATTTCACAGAACACAAAACAGTTTCTCAGAAAGCTTCTTTCTCTTTGCTATCGGAGGATATTTCCTTTGGCCCCATGGTCTTCACAGGGATCCGAAATATCTGTTCTCAGATTCCACAGAAATAAGGCTAGCAAAGAGATCCACGAAATACAGATGTAACTCTGTGAGATGAATTAAAAGAACACTAAGCTGTTTCTCAGAAAGCTTCTTACCAGATTTCATCTGAGGACATTTCCTTTTTCACCATAGCCCTCTATGGGTTTCCAAATATCACTTTGCCAATTCCACAAGAACTGTCTTAGCGAAAGGCTTCTTGAGGGGAAAGCTCTAACTCTGTGAGATGATTTCACAGAACACAAAGAAGTTTCTCTGAAAGCTTCTTTCTCTTTGTTATCGGAGGATATTTTCTTTGGCCCTATAGTCTTCAAAGGGATCCGAAATATCTTTTCTCAGATTCCACAGAAATAAGGCTAGCAAAGAGATCCACGAAATACAGATGTAACTCTGTGAGATGAATTAACAGAACACTAAGCAGTTTCTCAGAAAGCTTCTTTCCATATTTCATCTGAGGATATTTCCTTTTTCACCATAGCCCTCTATGGGCTTCCAAATATCACTTTGCCAATTCCACAAGAACTGTCTTAGCGAAAGGCTTTTTGAGGGGAAAGCTGTAACTCTGTGAGATGATTTCACAGGACACAAAGAAGTTTCTCAGAAAGCTTCTTTCTCTTTGTTATTGGAGGATATTTCCTTTGGCCCTATAGTCTTAAAAGGGATCTGAAATATCTGTTCTCAGATTCCACAGAAATAAGGCTAGCAAAGAGATCCACGAAATACAGATGTAACTCTGGGAGATGAATTAAGAGAACACTAAGAAGTTTCTCAGAAAGCTTCTTTCCAGATTTCATCTGAGGATATTTCCTTTTTCACCATAGCCCACTATGGGCTTCCAAATATCACATTGCCAATTCCACAAGAACTGTCTTCGCGAAAGGCTTCTTGAGGGGAAAGCTGTAACTCTGTGAGATGATTTCACAGAACACAAAGCAGTTTCTCAGAAAGCTTCTTTCTCTTTGTTATCGGAGGATATTTCCCTTGGCCCTATAGTCTTCAAAGGGATCCGAAATATCTGTTCTCAGATTCCACAGAAATAAGGCTAGCAAAGAGATCCACGAAATACACATGTAACTCTGTGAGATGAATTAACAGAACACTAAGCAGTTTCTCAGAAAGCTTCTTTCCAGATTTCATCTGAGGATATTTCCTTTTTCACCATTGCCCTCTATGGGCTTCCAAATATCACATTGCCAATTCCACAAGAACTGTCATAGCGAAAGGCTTCTTGAGGGGAAAGCTGTAACTCTGTGAGATGATTTCACAGAACACAAAGAAGTTTCTCAGAAAGCTTCTTTCTCTTTGCTAGCGGAGGACATTTCCTTTGGCCCCACGGTCTTCAAAGGGATCCGAAATATCTGTTCTCAGATTCCACAGAAATAAGGCTAGCAAATAGATCCACGAAATACAGATGTAACTCTGTGAGATGAATTAACAGAACACTAAGCAGTTTCTCAGAAAGCTTCTTTCCAGATTTCATCTGAGGATATTTCCTTTTTCACCATAGCCCTCTATGGGTTTCCAAATATCACGTTGACAATTCCACAAGAACTGTCTTAGCGAAAGGCTTCTTGAGGGGAAAGCTGTAACTCTGTGAGATGATTTCACAGAACACAAAGAAGTTTCTCAGAAAGCTTCTTTCTCTTTGTTATCGGAGGATATTTCCTTTGGCCTTATGGTCTTCAAAGGGATCCGAAATATTTGTTCTCAGATTCCACAGAAATAAGGCTAGCAAAGAGATCCACGAAATACAGATGTAACTCTGTGAGATGAATTAACAGAACACTAAGCAGTTTCTCAGAAAGCTTCTTTCCAGATTTCATCTGAGGATATTTCCTTTTTCACCGTAGCGCTCTATGGGGTTAAAAATATCACTGTGCCAATTCCACAAGAACTGTCTTAGCGAAAGGCTTCTTGAGGAGAAAGCTGTAACTCTGTGAGATGATTTCACAGAACACAAAGGAGTTTCTCAGAAAGCTTCTTTCTCTTTGTTATCGGAGGATATTTCCTGTGGCCCTATAGTCTTCAAAGGGATCCGAAATATCTGTTCTCAGATTCCACAGAAATAAGGCTAGCAAAGAGATCCACGAAATACAGATGTAACTCTGTGAGATGAATTAACAGAACACGAAGCAGTTTCTCAGAAAGCTTCTTTCCAGATTTCATCTGAGGATATTTCCTTTTTCACCATAGCCCTCTATGGGATTCCAAATATCACTTTGCAATTCCAGAAGAACTGTCTTAGCGAAAGGCTTCTTGAGGGGAAAGCTGTAACTCTGTGCGATGATTTCACAGAACACAAAGAAGTTTCTCAGAAAGCTTCTTTCTCTTTGTTATCGGAGGATATTTCCTTTGGCCTTATGGTCTTCAAAGGGATCCGAAATATCTGTTCTCAGATTCCACAGAAATAAGGCTAGCAAAGAGATCCACGAAATACAGATGTAACTCTGTGAGATGAATTAACACAACACTAAGCAGTTTCTCAGAAAGCTTCTTTCCATATTTCATCTGAGGATATTTCCTTTTTCACCATAGCCCTCTATGGGCTTCCAAATATCACTTTGCCAATTGCACAAGAACTGTCTTAGCGAAAGGGTTCTTGAGGGGAAAGCTGCAACTCTGTGAGATGATTTCGCAGAACACAAAGAAGTTTCTCAGAAAGCTTCTTTCTCTTTGCTATCGGAGGATATTTCCTTTGGCCCCATGGTCTTCACAGGGATCCGAAATATCTGTTCTCAGATTCCACAGAAATAAGGCTAGCAAAGAGATCCACGAAATACAGATGTAACTCTGTGAGATGAATTAAAAGAACACTAAGCTGTTTCTCAGAAAGCTTCTTTCCAGATTTCATCTGAGGATATTTCCCTTTTCACCATAGCCCTCTATCGGTTTCCAAATATCACTTTGCCAATTCCACAAGAACTGTCTTAGCGAAAGGCTTCTTGAGGGGAAACCTGTAACTCTGTGAGATGATTTCACAGAACACAAAGAAGTTTCTCAGAAAGCTTCTTTCTCTTTGTTATCGGAGGATATTTCCTTTGGCCCTATAGTCTTCAAAGGGATCCGAAATACCTATTCTCAGATTCCACAGAAATAAGGCTAGCAAAGAGATCCATGAAATACAGATGTAACTCTGTGAGATGAATTAACAGAACACTAAGCAGTTTCTCAGAAAGCTTCTTTCCAGATTTCATCTGAGCATATTTCCTTTTTCACCATAGCCCTCTATGGGCTTCCAAATATCACTTTGCCAATTCCACAAGAACTGTCTTAATGAAAGGCTTCTTGAGGGGAAAGCTGTAACTCTGTGAGATGATTTCACAGAACACAAAGAAGTTTCTCAGAAAGCTTCTTTCTCTTTGTTATCGGAGGATATTTCCTTTGGCCCTATGGTCTTCAAAGGGATCCGAAATATCTCTTCTCAGATTCCTCAGAAATAAGGCTAGCAAAGAGATCCACGAAATACAGATGTAACTCTGTGAGATGAATTAACAGAACACTAAGCAGTTTCTCAGAAAGCTTCTTTCCAGATTTCATCTGAGGATATTTCCTTTTTCACCATAGCCCTCTATGGGCTTCCTAATATCACTTTGCCAATTCCACAAGAACTGTCTTAGCGAAAGGGTTCTTGAGGGGAAAGCTGTAACTCTGTGAGATGATTTCGCAGAACACAAAGAAGTTTCTCAGAAAGCTTCTTTCTCTTTGCTATCGGAGGATATTTCCTTTGGCCCCATGGTTTTCACAGGGATCCGAAATATATGTTCTCAGATTCCACAGAAATAAGGCTAGCAAAGAGATCCACGAAATACAGATGTAACTATGTGACATGAATTAAAAGAACACTAAGCAGTTTCTCAGAAAGCTTCTTTCCAGATTTCATCTGAGGATATTTCCTTTTTCACCATAGCCCTCTATGGGTTTCCAAATATCACTTTGCCAATTCCACAAGAAGTGTCTTAGCGAAAGGCTTCTTGAGGGGAAAGCTGTAACTCTGTGAGATGATTTCACAGAACACAAAGAAGTTTCTCAGAAAGCTTCTTTCTCTTTGTTATCGGAGGATATTTCCCTTGGCCCTATAGTCTTCAAAGGGATCCGAAATATCTGTTCTCAGATTCCACAGAAATAAGGCTGGCAAAGAGATCCACGAAATACAGATGTAACTCTGTGAGATGAATTAACAGAACACTAAGCAGTTTCTCAGAAAGTTTCTTTCCAGATTTCATCTGAGGATATTACCTTTTTCACCATAGCCCTCTATGGGCTTCCAAATATCACATTGCCAATTTCACAAGAACTGTCTTAGCGAAAGGCTTCTTGAGGGGAAAGCTGTAACTCTGTGAGATTATTTCACAGAACACAAAGAAGTTTCTCAGAAAGCTTCTTTCTCTTTGCTATCGGAGGATATTTCCCTTGGCCCCATGGTCTTCACAGGGATCCGAAATATCTGTTCTCAGATTCCACAGAAATATGGCTCCAAAGAGATCCACGAAATACAGATGTAACTCTGTGAGATGAATTAACAGAACACTAAGCAGTTTCTCAGAAAGCTTCTTTCCAGATTTCATCTGAGGATATTTCCTTTTTCACCGTAGCGCTCTATGGGGTTAAAAATATCACTGTGCCAATTCCACAAGAACTGTCTTAGCGAAAGGCTTCTTGAGGGGAAAGCTGTAACTCTATGAGATGATTTCACAGAACACAAAGGAGTTTCTCAGAAAGCTTCTTTCTCTTTGTTATCGGAGGATATTTCCTGTGGCCCTATAGTCTCCAAAGGGATCCGAAATATCTGTTCTCAGATTCCACAGAAATAAGGCTAGCAAAGAGATCCACGAAATACAGATGTAACTCTGTGAGATGAATTAACAGAACACTAAGCAGTTTCTCAGAAAGCTTCTTTCCAGATTTCATCTGAGGATATTTCCTTTTTCTCCATAGCCCTCTATGGGCTTCCAAATATCACATTGCCAATTCCACAAGAACTGTCTTAGCGAAAGGCTTCTTGAGGGGAAAGCTGTAACTCTGTGAGATGATTTCACAGAACACAAAACAGTTTCTCAGAAAGCTTCTTTCTCTTTGCTATCGGAGGATATTTCCTTTGGCCCCATGGTCTTCACAGGGATCCGAAATATCTGTTCTCAGATTCCACAGAAATAAGGCTAGCAAAGAGATCCACGAAATACAGATGTAACTCTGTGAGATGAATTAAAAGAACACTAAGCTGTTTCTCAGAAAGCTTCTTTCCAGATTTCATCTGAGGACATTTCCTTTTTCACCATAGCCCTCTATGGGTTTCCAAATATCACTTTGCCAATTCCACAAGAACTGTCTTAGCGAAAGGCTTCTTGAGGGGAAAGCTCTAACTCTGTGAGATGATTTCACAGAACACAAAGAAGTTTCTCTGAAAGCTTCTTTCTCTTTGTTATCGGAGGATATTTTCTTTGGCCCTATAGTCTTCAAAGGGATCCGAAATATCTTTTCTCAGATTCCACAGAAATAAGGCTAGCAAAGAGATCCACGAAATACAGATGTAACTCTGTGAGATGAATTAACAGAACACTAAGCAGTTTCTCAGAAAGCTTCTTTCAATATTTCATCTGAGGATATTTCCTTTTTCACCATAGCCCTCTATGGGCTTCCTAATATCACATTGCCAATTCCACAAGAACTGTCTTAGCGAAAGGCTTTTTGAGGGGAAAGCTGTAACTCTGTGAGATGATTTCACAGGACACAAAGAAGTTTCTCAGAAACCTTCTTTCTCTTTGTTATTGGAGGATATTTCCTTTGGCCCTATAGTCTTAAAAGGGATCCGAAATATCTGTTCTCAGATTCCACAGAAATAAGGCTAGCAAAGAGATCCACGAAATACAGATGTAACTCTGGGAGATGAATTAACAGAACACTAAGCAGTTTCTCAGAAAGCTTCTTTCCAGATTTCATCTGAGGATATTTCCTTTTTCACCATAGCCCACTATGGGCTTCCAAATATCACATTGCCAATTCCACAAGAACTGTCTTAGCGAAAGGCTTCTTGAGGGGAAAGCTGTAACTCTGTGAGATGATTTCACAGAACACAAAGCAGTTTCTCAGAAAGCTTCTTTCTCTTTGTTATCGGAGGATATTTCCCTTGGCCCTATAGTCTTCAAAGGGATCCGAAATATCTGTTCTCAGATTCCACAGAAATAAGGCTAGCAAAGAGATCCACGAAATACAGATGTAACTCTGTGAGATGAATTAACAGAACACTAAGCAGTTTCTCAGAAAGCTTCTTTCCAGATTTCATCTGAGGATATTTCCTTTTTCACCATAGCCCTCTATGGGCTTCCAAATATCACTTTGCCAATTGCACAAGAACTGTCTTAGCGAAAGGCTTCTTGAGGGGAAAGCTGTAACTCTGTGAGATGATTTCACAGAACACAAGGAAGTTTCTCAGAAAGCTTCTTTCTCTTTGTTATCGGAGGATATTTCCCTTGGCCCTATAGTCTTCAAAGGGATCCGAAATATCTGTTCTCAGATTCCACAGAAATAAGGCTGGCAAAGAGATCCACGAAATACAGATGTAACTCTGTGAGATGAATTAACAGAACACTAAGCAGTTTCTCAGAAAGCTTCTTTCCAGATTTCATCTGAGGATATTTCCTTTTTCTCCATAGCCCTCTATGGGCTTCCAAATATCACATTGCCAATTCCACAAGAACTGTCTTAGCGAAAGGCTTCTTGAGGGGAAAGCTGTAACTCTGTGAGATGATTTCACAGAACACAAAACAGTTTCTCAGAAAGCTTCTTTCTCTTTGCTATCGGAGGATATTTCCTTTGGCCCCATGGTCTTCACAGGGATCCGAAATATCTGTTCTCAGATTCCACAGAAATAAGGCTAGCAAAGAGATCCACGAAATACAGATGTAACTCTGTGAGATGAATTAAAAGAACACTAAGCTGTTTCTCAGAAAGCTTCTTTCCAGATTTCATCTGAGGACATTTCCTTTTTCACCATAGCCCTCTATGGGTTTCCAAATATCACTTTGCCAATTCCACAAGAACTGTCTTAGCGAAAGGCTTCTTGAGGGGAAAGCTCTAACTCTGTGAGATGATTTCACAGAACACAAAGAAGTTTCTCTGAAAGCTTCTTTCTCTTTGTTATCGGAGGATATTTTCTTTGGCCCTATAGTCTTCAAAGGGATCCGAAATATCTTTTCTCAGATTCCACAGAAATAAGGCTAGCAAAGAGATCCACGAAATACAGATGTAACTCTGTGAGATGAATTAACAGAACACTAAGCAGTTTCTCAGAAAGCTTCTTTCAATATTTCATCTGAGGATATTTCCTTTTTCACCATAGCCCTCTATGGGCTTCCTAATATCACATTGCCAATTCCACAAGAACTGTCTTAGCGAAAGGCTTTTTGAGGGGAAAGCTATAACTCTGTGAGATGATTTCACAGGACACAAAGAAGTTTCTCAGAAAGCTTCTTTCTCTTTGTTATTGGAGGATATTTCCTTTGGCCCTATAGTCTTAAAAGGGATCCGAAATATCTGTTCTCAGATTCCACAGAAATAAGGCTAGCAAAGAGATCCACGAAATACAGATGTAACTCTGGGAGATGAATTAACAGAACACTAAGCAGTTTCTCAGAAAGCTTCTTTCTAGATTTCATCTGAGGATATTTCCTTTTTCACCATAGCCCACTATGGGCTTCCAAATATCACATTGCCAATTCCACAAGAACTGTCTTAGCGAAAGGCTTCTTGAGGGGAAAGCTGTAACTCTGTGAGATGATTTCACAGAACACAAAGCAGTTTCTCAGAAAGCTTCTTTCTCTTTGTTATCGGAGGATATTTCCCTTGGCCCTATAGTCTTCAAAGGGATCCGAAATATCTGTTCTCAGATTCCACAGAAATAAGGCTAGCAAAGAGATCCACGAAATACAGATGTAACTCTGTGAGATGAATTAACAGAACACTAAGCAGTTTCTCAGAAAGCTTCTTTCCAGATTTCATCTGAGGATATTTCCTTTTTCACCATAGCCCTCTATGGGCTTCCAAATATCACATTGCCAATTCCACAAGAACTGTCTTCGCGAAAGGCTTCTTGAGGGGAAAGCTGTAACTCTGTGAGATGATTTCACAGAACACAAAGAAGTTTCTTAGAAAGCTTCTTTCTCTTTGTTATCGGAGGATATTTCCTTTGGCCTTATGGTCTTCAAAGGGATCCGAAATATCTGTTCTCAGATTCCACAGAAATAAGGCTAGCAAAGAGATCCACGAAATACAGATGTATCTCTGTGAGATGAATTAACACAACACTAAGCAGTTTCTCAGAAAGCTTCTTTCCATATTTCATCTGAGAATATTTCCTTTTTCACCATAGCCCTCTATGGGCTTCCAAATATCACTTTGCCAATTGCACAAGAACTGTCTTAGCGAAAGGGTTCTTGAGGGGAAAGCTGCAACTCTGTGAGATGATTTCGCAGAACACAAAGAAGTTTCTCAGAAAGCTTCTTTCTCTTTGCTATCGGAGGATATTTCCTTTGGCCCCATGGTCTTCACAGGGATCCGAAATATCTGTTCTCAGATTCCACAGAAATAAGGCTAGCAAAGAGATCCACGAAATACAGATGTAACTCTGTGAGATGAATTAAAAGAACACTAAGCTGTTTCTCAGAAAGCTTCTTTCCAGATTTCATCTGAGGATATTACCTTTTTCACCATAGCCCTCTATCGGTTTCCAAATATCACTTTGCCAATTCCACAAGAACTGTCTTAGCGAAAGGCTTCTTGAGGGGAAACCTGTAACTCTGTGAGATGATTTCACAGAACACAAAGAAGTTTCTCAGAAAGCTTCTTTCTCTTTGTTATCGGAGGATATTTCCTTTGGCCCTATAGTCTTCAAAGGGATCCGAAATACCTGTTCTCAGATTCCACAGAAATAAGGCTAGCAAAGAGATCCACGAAATACAGATGTAACTCTGTGAGATGAATTAACAGAACACTAAGCAGTTTCTCAGAAAGATTCTTTCCAGATTTCATCTGAGGATATTTCCTTTTTCACCATAGCCCTCTATGGGCTTCCAAATATCACTTTGCCAATTCCACAAGAACTGTCTTAATGAAAGGCTTCTTGAGGGGAAAGCTGTAACTCTGTGAGATGATTTCACAGAACACAAAGAAGTTTCTCAGAAAGCTTCTTTCTCTTTGTTATCGGAGGATATTTCCTTTGGCCCTATGGTCTTCAAAGGGATCCGAAATATCTCTTCTCAGATTCCACAGAAATAAGGCTAGCAAAGAGATCCACGAAATACAGATGTAACTCTGTGAGATGAATTAACAGAACACTAAGCAGTTTCTCAGAAATCTTCTTTCCATATTTCATCTGAGGATATTTCCTTTTTCACCATAGCCCTCTATGGGCTTCCTAATATCACTTTGCCAATTCCACAAGAACTGTCTTAGCGAAAGGGTTCTTGAGGCGAAAGCTGTAACTCTGTGAGATGATTTCGCAGAACACAAAGAAGTTTCTCAGAAAGCTTCTTTCTCTTTGCTATCGGAGGATATTTCCTTTGGCCCCATGGTCTTCACAGGGATCCGAAACATATGTTCTCAGATTCCACAGAAATAAGGCTAGCAAAGAGATCCACGAAATACAGATGTAACTCTGTGACATGAATTAAAAGAACACTAAGCAGTTTCTCAGAAAGCTTCTTTCCAGATTTCATCTGAGGATATTTCCTTTTTCACCATAGCCCTCTATGGGTTTCCAAATATCACTTTGCCAATTCCACAAGAAGTGTCTTAGCGAAAGGCTTCTTGAGGGGAAAGCTGTAACTCTGTGAGATGATTTCACAGAACACAAAGAAGTTTCTCAGAAAGCTTCTTTCTCTTTGTTATCGGAGGATATTTCCCTTGGCCCTATAGTCTTCAAAGGGATCCGAAATATCTGTTCTCTGATTCCACAGAAATAAGGCTGGCAAAGAGATCCACGAAATACAGATGTAACTCTGTGAGATGAATTAACAGAACACTAAGCAGTTTCTCAGAAAGCTTCTTTCCAGATTTCATCTGAGGATATTTCCTTTTTCACCATAGCGCTCTATGGGCTTCCAAATATCACTTTGCCAATTCCACAAGAACTGTCTTAACGAAAGACTTCTTGCGGGGAAAGCTGTAAATCTGTGAGATGATTTCACAGAACACAAAGAAGTTTCTTAGAAAGCTTCTTTCTCTTTGTTATCGGAGGATATTTCCTTTGGCCCTATGGTCTTCAAAGGGATCCGAAATATCTATTCTCAGATTCCACAGAAATAAGGCTAGCAAAGAGATCCACGAAATACAGATGTAACTCTGTGAGATGAATTAACAGAACACTAAGCAGTTTCTCAGAAAGTTTCTTTCCAGATTTCATCTGAGGATATAACCTTTTTCACTATAGCCCTCTATGGGCTTCCAAATATCACATTGCCAATTTCACAAGAACTGTCTTAGCGAAAGGCTTCTTGAGGGGAAAGCTGTAACTCTGTGAGATTATTTCACAGAACACAAAGAAGTTTCTCAGAAAGCTTCTTTCTCTTTGCTATCGGAGGATATTTCCTTTGGCCCCATGGTCTTCACAGGGATCCGAAATATCTGTTCTCAGATTCCACAGAAATATGGCTCCAAAGAGATCCACGAAATACAGATGTAACTCTGTGAGAGGAATTAACAGAACACTAAGCAGTTTCTCAGAAAGTTTCTTTCCAGATTTCATCTTAGGATATTTCCTTTTTCACCATAGCCCTCTATGGGTTTCCAAATATCACTTTGCCAATTCCACAAGAGCTGTCTTAGCGAAAGGCTTCTTGAGGGGAAAGCTCTAACTCTGTGAGATGATTTCACAGAACACAAAGAAGTTTCTCTGAAAGCTTCTTTCTCCTTGTTATCGGAGGATATTTCCTTTGGCCCTATAGTCTTCGAAGGGATCCGAAATATTTGTTCTCAGATTCCACAGAAATAAGGCTAGCAAAGAGATCCACGAAATACAGATGTAACTCTGTGAGATGAATTAACAGAACACTAAGCAGTTTCTCAGAAAGCTTCTTTCCAGATTTCATCTGAGGATATTTCCTTTTTCACCGTAGCGCTCTATGGGGTTAAAAATATCACTGTGCCAATTCCACAAGAACTGTCTTAGCGAAAGGCTTCTTGAGGGGAAAGCTGTAACTCTGTGAGATGATTTCACAGAACACAAAACAGTTTCTCAGAAAGCTTCTTTCTCTTTGCTATCGGAGGATATTTCCTTTGGCCCCATGGTCTTCACAGGGATCCGAAATATCTGTTCTCAGATTCCACAGAAATAAGGCTAGCAAAGAGATCCACGAAATACAGATGTAACTCTGTGAGATGAATTAAAAGAACACTAAGCTGTTTCTCAGAAAGCTTCTTTCCAGATTTCATCTGAGGACATTTCCTTTTTCACCATAGCCCTCTATGGGTTTCCAAATATCACATTGCCAATTCCACAAGAACTGTCTTAGCGAAAGGCTTCTTGAGGGGAAAGCTCTAACTCTGTGAGATGATTTCACAGAACACAAAGAAGTTTCTCTGAAAGCTTCTTTCTCTTTGTTATCGGAGGATATTTTCTTTGGCCCTATAGTCTTCAAAGGGATCCGAAATATCTTTTCTCAGATTCCACAGAAATAAGGCTAGCAAAGAGATCCACGAAATACAGATGTAACTCTGTGAGATGAATTAAGAGAACACTAAGCAGTTTCTCAGAAAGCTTCTTTCCATATTTCATCTGAGGATATTTCCTTTTTCACCATAGCCCTCTATGGGCTTCCAAATATCACATTGCGAATTCCACAAGAACTGTCTTAGCGAAAGGCTTTTTGAGGGGAAAGCTGTAACTCTGTGAGATGATTTCACAGGACACAAAGAAGTTTCTCAGAAAGCTTCTTTCTCTTTGTTATTGGAGGATATTTCCTTTGGCCCTATAGTCTTAAAAGGGATCCGAAATATCTGTTCTCAGATTCCACAGAAATAAGGCTAGCAAAGAGATCCACGAAATACAGATGTAACTCTGGGAGATGAATTAACAGAACACTAAGCAGTTTCTCAGAAAGCTTCTTTCCAGATTTCTCTGAGGATATTTCCTTTTTCACCATAGCCCACTATGGGCTTCCAAATATCACATTGCCAATTCCACAAGAACTGTCTTAGCGAAAGGCTTCTTGAGGGGAAAGCTGTAACTCTGTGAGATGATTTCACAGAACACAAAGCAGTTTCTCAGAAAGCTTCTTTCTCTTTGTTATCGGGGGATATTTCCCTTGGCCCTATAGTCTTCAAAGGGATCCGAAATATCTGTTCTCAGATTCCACAGAAATAAGGCTAGCAAAGAGATCCACGAAATACAGATGTAACTCTGTGAGATGAATTAACAGAACACTAAGCAGTTTCTCAGAAAGCTTCTTTCCAGATTTCATCTGAGGATATTTCCTTTTTCACCATAGCCCTCTATGGGCTTCCAAATATCACATTGCCAATTCCACAAGAACTGTCTTAGCGAAAGGCTTCTTGAGGGGAAAGCTGTAACTCTGTGAGATGATTTCACAGAACACAAAGAAGTTTCTCAGAAAGCTTCTTTCTCTTTGCTATCGGAGGATATTTCCTTTGGCCCCACGGTCTTCAAAGGGATCCGAAATATCTGTTCTCAGATTCCACAGAAATAAGGCTAACAAATATATCCACGAAATACAGATGTAACTCTGTGAGATGAATTAACAGAACACTAAGCAGTTTCTCAGAAAGCTTCTTTCCAGATTTCATCTGAGGATATTTCCTTTTTCACCATAGCCGTCTATGGGTTTCCAAATATCACTTTGACAATTCCACAAGAACTGTCTTAGCGAAAGGCTTCTTGAGGGGAAAGCTGTAACTCTGTGAGATGATTTCACAGAACACAAAGAAGTTTCTCAGAAAGCTTCTTTCTCTTTGTTATCGGAGGATATTTCCTTTGGCCCTATGGTCTTCAAAGGGATCCGAAATATCTGTTCTCAGATTCCAAAGAAATAAGGCTAGCAAAGAGATTTACGAAATACAGATGTAACTCTGTGAGATGAATTAACAGAACACTAAGCAGTTTCTCAGAGAGCTTCTTTCCAGATTTCATCTAGGATATTTCCTTTTTCACCATAGCCCTCTATGGGCTTCCAAATATCACTTTGCCAATTCCACAAGAACTGTCATAGCAAATGGCTTCTTGAGGGGAAAGCTGTAACTCTGTGAGATGATTTCACAGAACACAAAGAAGTTTCTCAGAAAGCTTCTTTCTCTTTGTTATCGGAGGATATTTCCCTTGGCCCTATAGTCTTCAAAGGGATCCGAAATATCTGTTCTCAGATTCCACAGAAATAAGGCTGGCAAAGATATCCACGAAATACAGATGTAACTCTGTGAGTTGAATTAACAGAACACTAAGCAGTTTCTCAGAAAGCTTCTTTCCAGATTTCATCTGAGGATATTTCCTTTTTCACCATAGCGCTCTATGGGCTTCCAAATATCACTTTGCCAATTCCACAAGAACTGTCTTAACGAAAGACTTCTTGCGGGGAAAGCTGTAAATCTGTGAGATGATTTCACAGAACACAAAGAAGTTTCTTAGAAAGCTTCCTTCTCTTTGTTATCGGAGGATATTTCCTTTGGCCCTATGGTCTTCAAAGGGATCCGAAATATCTATTCTCAGATTCCACAGAAATAAGGCTAGCAAAGAGATCCAAGAAATACAGATGTAACTCTGTGAGATGAACTAACAGAACACTAAGCAGTTTCTCAGAATGCTTCTTTCCAGATTTCATCTGAGGATATTTCCTTTTTCACCGTAGCGCTCTATGGGGTTAAAAATATCACATTGCCAATTTCACAAGAACTGTCTTAGCGAAAGGCTTCTTGAGGGGAAAGCTGTAACTCTGTGAGATTATTTCACAGAACACAAAGGAGTTTCTCAGAAAGCTTCTTTCTCTTTGCTATCGGAGGATATTTCCTTTGGCCCCATGGTCTTCACAGGGATCCGAAATATCTGTTCTCAGATTCCACAGAAATATGGCTCCAAAGAGATCCACGAAATACAGATGTAACTCTGTGAGATGAATTAACAGAACACTAAGCAGTTTCTCAGAAAGCTTCTTTCCAGATTTCATCTTAGGATATTTCCTTTTTCACCATAGCCCTCTATGGGTTTCCAAATATCACTTTGCCAATTCCACAAGAGCTGTCTTAGCGAAAGGCTTCTTGAGGGGAAAGCTCTAACTCTGTGAGATGATTTCACGGAACACAAAGAAGTTTCTCTGAAAGCTTCTTTCTCTTTGTTATCGGAGGATATTTCCTTTGGCCCTATAGTCTTCGAAGGGATCCGAAATATTTGTTCTCAGATTCCACAGAAATAAGGCTAGCAAAGAGATCCACGAAATACAGATGTAAATCTGTGAGATGAATTAACAGAACACTAAGCAGTTTCTCAGAAAGCTTCTTTCCAGATTTCATCTGAGGATATTTCCTTTTTCACCATAGCCCACTATGGGCTTCCAAATATCACATTGCCAATTCCACAAGAACTGTCTTCGCGAAAGGCTTCTTGAGGGGAAAGCTGTAACTCTGTGAGATGATTTCACAGAACACAAAGGAGTTTCTCAGAAAGCTTCTTTCTCTTTGTTATCGGAGGATATTTCCTGTGGCCCTATAGTCTCCAAAGGGATCCGAAATATCTGTTCTCAGATTCCACAGAAATAAGGCTAGCAAAGAGATCCACGAAATACAGATGTAACTCTGTGAGATGAATTAACAGAACACTAAGCAGTTTCTCAGAAAGCTTCTTTCCAGATTTCATCTGAGGATATTTCCTTTTTCTCCATCCCCTCTATGGGCTTCCAAATATCACATTGCCAATTCCACAAGAACTGTCTTAGCGAAAGGCTTCTTGAGGGGAAAGCTGTAACTCTGTGAGATGATTTCACAGAACACACAACAGTTTCTCAGAAAGCTTCTTTCTCTTTGCTATCGGAGGATATTTCCTTTGGCCCCATGGTCTTCACAGGGATCCGAAATATCTGTTCTCAGATTCCACAGAAATAAGGCTAGCAAAGAGATCCACGAAATACAGATGTAACTCTGTGAGATGAATTAAAAGAACACTAAGCTGTTTCTCAGAAAGCTTCTTTCCAGATTTCATCTGAGGACATTTCCTTTTTCACCATAGCCCTCTATGGGTTTCCAAATATCACTTTGCCAATTCCACAAGAACTGTCTTAGCGAAAGGCTTCTTGAGGGGAAAGCTCTAACTCTGTGAGATGATTTCACAGAACACAAAGAAGTTTCTCTGAAAGCTTCTTTCTCTTTGTTATCGGAGGATATTTTCTTTGGCCCTATAGTCTTCAAAGGGATCCGAAATATCTTTTCTCAGATTCCACAGAAATAAGGCTAGCAAAGAGATCCACGAAATACAGATGTAACTCTGTGAGATGAATTAAGAGAACACTAAGCAGTTTCTCAGAAAGCTTCTTTCCATATTTCATCTGAGGATATTTCCTTTTTCACCATAGCCCTCTATGGGCTTCCAAATATCACATTGCCAATTCCACAAGAACTGTCTTAGCGAAAGGCTTTTTGAGGGGAAAGCTGTAACTCTGTGAGATGATTTCACAGGACACAAAGAAGTTTCTCAGAAAGCTTCTTTCTCTTTGTTATTGGAGGATATTTCCTTTGGCCCTATAGTCTTAAAAGGGATCCGAAATATCTGTTCTCAGATTCCACAGAAATAAGGCTAGCAAAGAGATCCACGAAATACAGATGTAAGTCTGGGAGATGAATTAACAGAACACTAAGCAGTTTCTCAGAAAGCTTCTTTCCAGATTTCATCTGAGGATATTTCCTTTTTCACCATAGCCCACTATGGGCTTCCAAATATCACATTGCCAATTCCACAAGAACTGTCTTAGCGAAAGGCTTCTTGAGGGGAAAGCTGTAACTCTGTGAGATGATTTCACAGAACACAAAGCAGTTTCTCAGAAAGCTTCTTTCTCTTTGTTATCGGAGGATATTTCCCTTGGCCCTATAGTCTTCAAAGGGATCCGAAATATCTGTTCTCAGATTCCACAGAAATAAGGCTAGCAAAGAGATCCACGAAATACAGATGTAACTCTGTGAGATGAATTAACAGAACACTAAGCAGTTTCTCAGAAAGCTTCTTTCCAGATTTCATCTGAGGATATTTCCTTTTTCACCATAGCCCTCTATGGGCTTCCAAATATCACATTGCCAATTCCACAAGAACTGTCTTCGCGAAAGGCTTCTTGAGGGGAAAGCTGTAACTCTGTGAGATGATTTCACAGAACACAAAGAAGTTTCTCAGAAAGCTTCTTTCTCTTTGCTATCGGAGGATATTTCCTTTGGCCCCACGGTCTTCAAAGGAATCCGAAATATCTGTTCTCAGATTCCACAGAAATAAGGCTAGCAAATAGATCCACGAAATACAGATGTAACTCTGTGAGATGAATTAACAGAACACTAAGCAGTTTCTCAGAAAGCTTCTTTCCAGATTTCATCTGAGGATATTTCCTTTTTCACCATAGCCCTCTATGGGCTTCCAAATATCACATTGCCAATTCCACAAGAACTGTCTTAGCGAAAGGCTTTTTGAGGGGAAAGCTGTAACTCTGTGAGATGATTTCACAGGACACAAAGAAGTTTCTCAGAAAGCTTCTTTCTCTTTGTTATTGGAGGATATTTCCTTTGGCCCTATAGTCTTAAAAGGGATCCGAAATATCTGTTCTCCGATTCCACAGAAATAAGGCTAGCAAAGAGATCCACGAAATACAGATGTAACTCTGGGAGATGAATTAACAGAACACTAAGCAGTTTCTCAGAAAGCTTCTTTCCAGATTTCTCTGAGGATATTTCCTTTTTCACCATAGCCCACTATGGGCTTCCAAATATCACATTGCCAATTCCACAAGAACTGTCTTAGCGAAAGGCTTCTTGAGGGGAAAGCTGTAACTCTGTGAGATGATTTCACAGAACACAAAGCAGTTTCTCAGAAAGCTTCTTTCTCTTTGTTATCGGGGGATATTTCCCTTGGCCCTATAGTCTTCAAAGGGATCCGAAATATCTGTTCTCAGATTCCACAGAAATAAGGCTAGCAAAGAGATCCACGAAATACAGATGTAACTCTGTGAGATGAATTAACAGAACACTAAGCAGTTTCTCAGAAAGCTTCTTTCCAGATTTCATCTGAGGATATTTCCTTTTTCACCATAGCCCTCTATGGGCTTCCAAATATCACATTGCCAATTCCACAAGAACTGTCTTAGCGAAAGGCTTCTTGAGGGGAAAGCTGTAACTCTGTGAGATGATTTCACAGAACACAAAGAAGTTTCTCAGAAAGCTTCTTTCTCTTTGCTATCGGAGGATATTTCCTTTGGCCCCACGGTCTTCAAAGGGATCCGAAATATCTGTTCTCAGATTCCACAGAAATAAGGCTAACAAATAGATCCACGAAATACAGATGTAACTCTGTGAGATGAATTAACAGAACACTAAGCAGTTTCTCAGAAAGCTTCTTTCCAGATTTCATCTGAGGATATTTCCTTTTTCACCATAGCCGTCTATGGGTTTCCAAATATCACTTTGACAATTCCACAAGAACTGTCTTAGCGAAAGGCTTCTTGAGGGGAAAGCTGTAACTCTGTGAGATGATTTCACAGAACACAAAGAAGTTTCTCAGAAAGCTTCTTTCTCTTTGTTATCGGAGGATATTTCCTTTGGCCCTATGGTCTTCAAAGGGATCCGAAATATCTGTTCTCAGATTCCAAAGAAATAAGGCTAGCAAAGAGATTTACGAAATACAGATGTAACTCTGTGAGATGAATTAACAGAACACTAAGCAGTTTCTCAGAGAGCTTCTTTCCAGATTTCATCTAGGATATTTCCTTTTTCACCATAGCCCTCTATGGGCTTCCAAATATCACTTTGCCAATTCCACAAGAACTGTCATAGCAAATGGCTTCTTGAGGGGAAAGCTGTAACTCTGTGAGATGATTTCACAGAACACAAAGAAGTTTCTCAGAAAGCTTCTTTCTCTTTGTTATCGGAGGATATTTCCCTTGGCCCTATAGTCTTCAAAGGGATCCGAAATATCTGTTCTCAGATTCCACAGAAATAAGGCTGGCAAAGATATCCACGAAATACAGATGTAACTCTGTGAGTTGAATTAACAGAACACTAAGCAGTTTCTCAGAAAGCTTCTTTCCAGATTTCATCTGAGGATATTTCCTTTTTCACCATAGCGCTCTATGGGCTTCCAAATATCACTTTGCCAATTCCACAAGAACTGTCTTAACGAAAGACTTCTTGCGGGGAAAGCTGTAAATCTGTGAGATGATTTCACAGAACACAAAGAAGTTTCTTAGAAAGCTTCCTTCTCTTTGTTATCGGAGGATATTTCCTTTGGCCCTATGGTCTTCAAAGGGATCCGAAATATCTATTCTCAGATTCCACAGAAATAAGGCTAGCAAAGAGATCCAAGAAATACAGATGTAACTCTGTGAGATGAACTAACAGAACACTAAGCAGTTTCTCAGAATGCTTCTTTCCAGATTTCATCTGAGGATATTTCCTTTTTCACCGTAGCGCTCTATGGGGTTAAAAATATCACATTGCCAATTTCACAAGAACTGTCTTAGCGAAAGGCTTCTTGAGGGGAAAGCTGTAACTCTGTGAGATTATTTCACAGAACACAAAGGAGTTTCTCAGAAAGCTTCTTTCTCTTTGCTATCGGAGGATATTTCCTTTGGCCCCATGGTCTTCACAGGGATCCGAAATATCTGTTCTCAGATTCCACAGAAATATGGCTCCAAAGAGATCCACGAAATACAGATGTAACTCTGTGAGATGAATTAACAGAACACTAAGCAGTTTCTCAGAAAGCTTCTTTCCAGATTTCATCTTAGGATATTTCCTTTTTCACCATAGCCCTCTATGGGTTTCCAAATATCACTTTGCCAATTCCACAAGAGCTGTCTTAGCGAAAGGCTTCTTGAGGGGAAAGCTCTAACTCTGTGAGATGATTTCACGGAACACAAAGAAGTTTCTCTGAAAGCTTCTTTCTCTTTGTTATCGGAGGATATTTCCTTTGGCCCTATAGTCTTCGAAGGGATCCGAAATATTTGTTCTCAGATTCCACAGAAATAAGGCTAGCAAAGAGATCCACGAAATACAGATGTAAATCTGTGAGATGAATTAACAGAACACTAAGCAGTTTCTCAGAAAGCTTCTTTCCAGATTTCATCTGAGGATATTTCCTTTTTCACCATAGCCCACTATGGGCTTCCAAATATCACATTGCCAATTCCACAAGAACTGTCTTCGCGAAAGGCTTCTTGAGGGGAAAGCTGTAACTCTGTGAGATGATTTCACAGAACACAAAGGAGTTTCTCAGAAAGCTTCTTTCTCTTTGTTATCGGAGGATATTTCCTGTGGCCCTATAGTCTCCAAAGGGATCCGAAATATCTGTTCTCAGATTCCACAGAAATAAGGCTAGCAAAGAGATCCACGAAATACAGATGTAACTCTGTGAGATGAATTAACAGAACACTAAGCAGTTTCTCAGAAAGCTTCTTTCCAGATTTCATCTGAGGATATTTCCTTTTTCTCCATCCCCTCTATGGGCTTCCAAATATCACATTGCCAATTCCACAAGAACTGTCTTAGCGAAAGGCTTCTTGAGGGGAAAGCTGTAACTCTGTGAGATGATTTCACAGAACACACAACAGTTTCTCAGAAAGCTTCTTTCTCTTTGCTATCGGAGGATATTTCCTTTGGCCCCATGGTCTTCACAGGGATCCGAAATATCTGTTCTCAGATTCCACAGAAATAAGGCTAGCAAAGAGATCCACGAAATACAGATGTAACTCTGTGAGATGAATTAAAAGAACACTAAGCTGTTTCTCAGAAAGCTTCTTTCCAGATTTCATCTGAGGACATTTCCTTTTTCACCATAGCCCTCTATGGGTTTCCAAATATCACTTTGCCAATTCCACAAGAACTGTCTTAGCGAAAGGCTTCTTGAGGGGAAAGCTCTAACTCTGTGAGATGATTTCACAGAACACAAAGAAGTTTCTCTGAAAGCTTCTTTCTCTTTGTTATCGGAGGATATTTTCTTTGGCCCTATAGTCTTCAAAGGGATCCGAAATATCTTTTCTCAGATTCCACAGAAATAAGGCTAGCAAAGAGATCCACGAAATACAGATGTAACTCTGTGAGATGAATTAAGAGAACACTAAGCAGTTTCTCAGAAAGCTTCTTTCCATATTTCATCTGAGGATATTTCCTTTTTCACCATAGCCCTCTATGGGCTTCCAAATATCACATTGCCAATTCCACAAGAACTGTCTTAGCGAAAGGCTTTTTGAGGGGAAAGCTGTAACTCTGTGAGATGATTTCACAGGACACAAAGAAGTTTCTCAGAAAGCTTCTTTCTCTTTGTTATTGGAGGATATTTCCTTTGGCCCTATAGTCTTAAAAGGGATCCGAAATATCTGTTCTCAGATTCCACAGAAATAAGGCTAGCAAAGAGATCCACGAAATACAGATGTAAGTCTGGGAGATGAATTAACAGAACACTAAGCAGTTTCTCAGAAAGCTTCTTTCCAGATTTCATCTGAGGATATTTCCTTTTTCACCATAGCCCACTATGGGCTTCCAAATATCACATTGCCAATTCCACAAGAACTGTCTTAGCGAAAGGCTTCTTGAGGGGAAAGCTGTAACTCTGTGAGATGATTTCACAGAACACAAAGCAGTTTCTCAGAAAGCTTCTTTCTCTTTGTTATCGGAGGATATTTCCCTTGGCCCTATAGTCTTCAAAGGGATCCGAAATATCTGTTCTCAGATTCCACAGAAATAAGGCTAGCAAAGAGATCCACGAAATACAGATGTAACTCTGTGAGATGAATTAACAGAACACTAAGCAGTTTCTCAGAAAGCTTCTTTCCAGATTTCATCTGAGGATATTTCCTTTTTCACCATAGCCCTCTATGGGCTTCCAAATATCACATTGCCAATTCCACAAGAACTGTCTTCGCGAAAGGCTTCTTGAGGGGAAAGCTGTAACTCTGTGAGATGATTTCACAGAACACAAAGAAGTTTCTCAGAAAGCTTCTTTCTCTTTGCTATCGGAGGATATTTCCTTTGGCCCCACGGTCTTCAAAGGAATCCGAAATATCTGTTCTCAGATTCCACAGAAATAAGGCTAGCAAATAGATCCACGAAATACAGATGTAACTCTGTGAGATGAATTAACAGAACACTAAGCAGTTTCTCAGAAAGCTTCTTTCCAGATTTCATCTGAGGATATTTCCTTTTTCACCATAGCCCTCTATGGGTTTCCAAATATCACTTTGACAATTCCACAAGAACTGTCTTAGCGAAAGGCTTCTTGAGGGGAAAGCTGTAACTCTGTGAGATGATTTCACAGAACACAAAGAAGTTTCTCAGAAAGCTTCTTTCTCTTTGTTATCGGAGGATATTTCCTTTGGCCCTATGGTCTTCAAAGGGATCCGAAATATCTGTTCTCAGATTCCAAAGAAATAAGGCTAGCAAAGAGATCCACGAAATACAGATGTAACTCTGTGAGATGAATTAACAGAACACTAAGCAGTTTCTCAGAGAGCTTCTTTCCAGATTTCATCTAGGATATTTCCTTTTTCACCATAGCCCTCTATGGGCTTCCAAATATCACTTTGCCAATTCCACAAGAACTGTCATAGCAAATGGCTTCTTGAGGGGAAAGCTGTAACTCTGTGAGATGATTTCACAGAACACAAAGAAGTTTCTCAGAAAGCTTCTTTCTCTTTGTTATCGGAGGATATTTCCCTTGGCCCTATAGTCTTCAAAGGGATCCGAAATATCTGTTCTCAGATTCCACAGAAATAAGGCTGGCAAAGAGATCCACGAAATACAGATGTAACTCTGTGAGATGAATTAACAGAACACTAAGCAGTTTCTCAGAAAGCTTCTTTCCAGATTTCATCTGAGGATATTTCCTTTTTCACCATAGCGCTCTATGGGCTTCCAAATATCACTTTGCCAATTCCACAAGAACTGTCTTAACGAAAGACTTCTTGCGGGGAAAGCTGTAAATCTGTGAGATGATTTCACAGAACACAAAGAAGTTTCTTAGAAAGCTTCTTTCTCTTTGTTATCGGAGGATATTTCCTTTGGCCCTATGGTCTTCAAAGGGATCCGAAATATCTATTCTCAGATTCCACAGAAATAAGGCTAGCAAAGAGATCCACGAAATACAGATGTAACTCTGTGAGATGAATTAACAGAACACTAAGCAGTTTCTCAGAAAGTTTCTTTCCAGATTTCATCTGAGGATATTACCTTTTTCACCATAGCCCTCTATGGGCTTCCAAATATCACATTGCCAATTTCACAAGAACTGTCTTAGTGAAAGGCTTCTTGAGGGGAAAGCTGTAACTCTGTGAGATTATTTCACAGAACACAAAGAAGTTTCTCAGAAAGCTTCTTTCTCTTTGCTATCGGAGGATATTTCCTTTGGCCCCATGGTCTTCACAGGGATCCGAAATATCTGTTCTCAGATTCCACAGAAATAAGGCTAGCAAAGAGATCCACGAAATACAGATGTAACTCTGTGAGATGAATTAACAGAACACTAAGCAGTTTCTCAGAAAGCTTCTTTCCAGATTTCATCTGAGGATATTTCCTTTTTCACCATAGCCCTCTATGGGTTTCCAAATATCACTTTGCCAATTCCACAAGAGCTGTCTTAGCGAAAGGCTTCTAGAGGGGAAAGCTCTAACTCTGTGAGATGATTTCACAGAACACAAAGAAGTTTCTCTGAAAGCTTCTTTCTCTTTGTTATCGGAGCATATTTCCTTTGGCCCTATAGTCTTCGAAGGGATCCGAAATATTTGTTCTCAGATTCCACAGAAATAAGGCTAGCAAAGAGATCCACGAAATACAGATGTAACTCTGTGAGATGAATTAACAGAACACTAAGCAGTTTCTCAGAAAGCTTCTTTCCAGATTTCATCTGAGGATATTTCCTTTTTCACCGTAGCGCTCTATGGGGTTAAAAATATCACTGTGCCAATTCCACAAGAACTGTCTTAGCGAAAGGCTTCTTGAGGGGAAAGCTGTAACTCTGTGAGATGATTTCACAGAACACAAAGGAGTTTCTCAGAAAGCTTCTTTCTCTTTGTTATCGGAGGATATTTCCTGTGGCCCTATAGTCTCCAAAGGGATCCGAAATATCTGTTCTCAGATTCCACAGAAATAAGGCTAGCAAAGAGATCCACGAAATACAGATGTAACTCTGTGAGATGAATTAACAGAACACTAAGCAGTTTCTCAGAATGCTTCTTTCCATATTTCATCTGAGGATATTTCCTTTTTCACCGTAGCGCTCTATGAGCTTAAAAATATCACTGTGCCAATTCCACAAGAACTGTCTTAATGAAAGGCTTCTTGAGGGGAAAGCTGTAACTCTGTGAGATGATTTCACAGAACACAAAGAAGTTTCTCAGAAAGCTTCTTTCTCTTTGTTATCGGAGGATATTTCCTTTGGCCCTAGGGTCTTCAAAGGGATCCGAAATATCTCTTCTCAGATTCCACAGAAATAAGGCTAGCAAAGAGATCCACGAAATACTGATGTAACTCTGTGAGATGAATTAACAGAACACTAAGCAGTTTCTCAGAAAGCTTCTTTCCATATTTCATCTGAGGATATTTCCTTTTTCACCATAGCCCTCTATGGGCTTCCTAATATCACTTTGCCAATTCCACAAGAACTGTCTTAGCGAAAGGGTTCTTGAGGGGAAAGCTGTAACTCTGTGAGATGATTTCGCAGAATACAAAGAAGTTTCTCAGAAAGCTTCTTTCTCTTTCCTATCGGAGGATATTTCCTTTGGCCCCATGGTCTTCACAGGGATCCGAAATATATGTTCTCAGATTCCACAGAAATAAGGCTAGCAAAGAGATCCACGAAATACAGATGTAATTCTGTGACATGAATTAAAAGAACACTAAGCAGTTTCTCAGAAAGCTTCTTTCCAGATTTCATCTGAGGATATTTCCTTTTTCACCGTAGCCCTCTATGGGTTTCCAAATATCACATTGCCAATTCCACAAGAAGTGTCTTAGCGAAAGGCTTCTTGAGGGGAAAGCTGTAACTCTGTGAGATGATTTCACAGAACACAAAGAAGTTTCTCAGAAAGCTTCTTTCTCTTTGTTATCGGAGGATATTTCCCTTGGCCCTATAGTCTTCAAAGGGATCCGAAATATCTGTTCTCAGATTCCACAGAAATAAGGCTCGCAAAGAGATCCACGAAATACAGATGTAACTCTGGGAGATGAATTAACGGAACACTAAGCAGTTTCTCAGAAAGCTTCTTTCCAGATTTCATCTGAGGATATTTCCTTTTTCACCATAGCCCTCTATGGGCTTCCAAATATCACTTTGCCAATTCCACAAGAACTGTCTTAACGAAAGACTTCTTGCAGGGAAAGCTGTAAATCTGTGAGATGATTTCACAGAACACAAAGAAGTTTCTTAGAAAGCTTCTTTCTCTTTGTTATCGGAGGATATTTCCTTTGGCCCTATGGTCTTCAAAGGGATCCGAAATATCTATTCTCAGATTCCACAGAAATATGGCTAGCAAAGAGATCAACGAAATATAGATGTAACTCTGTGAGATGAATTAACAGAACACTAAGCAGTTTCTCAGAAAGTTTCTTTCCAGATTTCATCTGAGGATATTTCCTTTTTCACCATAGCCCTCTATGGGCTTCCAAATATCACATTGCCAATTCCACAAGAACTGTATTATCGAAAGGCTTCTTGAGGGGAAAGCTGTAACTCTGTGAGATTATTTCACAGAACACAAAGAAGTTTCTCAAAAAGCTTCTTTCTCTTTGCTATCGGAGGATATTTCCTTTGGCCCCATGGTCTTCACAGGGATCCGAAATATCTGTTCTCAGATTCCACAGAAATATGGCTAGCAAAGAGATCCACGAAATACAGATGTAACTCTGTGAGATGAATTAACAGAACACTAAGCAGTTTCTCAGAAAGCTTCTTTCCAGATTTCATCTTAGGATATTTCCTTTTTCACCGTAGCCCTCTAAGGGTTTCCAAATATCACTTTGCCAATTCCACAAGAGCTGTCTTAGCGAAAGGCTTCTTGAGGGGAAAGCTCTAACTCTGTGAGATGATTTCACAGAACACAAAGAAGTTTCTCTGAAAGCTTCTTTCTCTTTGTTATCGGAGGATATTTCCTTTGGCCCTATAGTCTTCGAAGGGATCCGAAATATTTGTTCTCAGATTCCACAGAAATAAGGCTAGCAAAGAGATCCACGAAATACAGATGTAACCCTGTGAGATGAATTAACAGAACACTAAGCAGTTTCTCAGAAAGCTTCTTTCCAGATTTCATCTGAGGATATTTCCTTTTTCACCGTAGCGCTCTATGGGCTTAAAAATATCACTGTGCCAATTCCACAAGAACTGTCTTAGCGAAAGGCTTCTTGAGGGGAAAGCTGTAACTCTGTGAGATGATTTCACAGAACACAAAGAAGTTTCTCAGAAAGCTTCTTTCTCTTTGTTATCGGAGGATATTTCCTGAGGCCCTATAGTCTCCAAAGGGATCCGAAATATCTGTTCTCAGATTTCACAGAAATAAGGCTAGCAAAGAGATCCACGAAATACTGATGTAACTCTGTGAGATGAATTAACAGAACACGAAACAGTTTCTCAGAATGCTTCTTTCCAGATTTCATCTGAGGATATTTCCTTTTTCACCATAGCCCTCTATGGGCTTCCAAATATCACTTTGCCAATTACACAAGAACTGTCTTAGCAAAAGGCTTCTTGCGGGGAAAGCTGTATCTCTGTGAGATGATTTCACAGAACACAAAGAAGTTTCTTAGAAAGCTTCTTTCTCTTTGTTATCGGAGGATATTTCCTTAGGCCTTATGGTCTTCAAAGGGATCCGAAATATCTGTTCTCAGATTCCACAGAAATAAGGCTAGCAAAGAGATCCACGAAATACAGATGTAACTCTGTGAGATGAATTAAAAGAACACTAAGCTGTTTCTCAGAAAGCTTCTTTCCAGATTTCATCTGAGGACATTTCCTTTTTCACCATAGCCCTCTATGGGTTTCCAAATATCACTTTGCCAATTCCACAAGAACTGTCTTAGCGAAAGGCTTCTTGAGGGGAAAGCTCTAACTCTGTGAGATGATTTCACAGAACACAAAGAAGTTTCTCTGAAAGCTTCTTTCTCTTTGTTATCGGAGGATATTTTCTTTGGCCCTATAGTCTTCAAAGGGATCCGAAATATCTTTTCTCAGATTCCACAGAAATAAGGCTAGCAAAGAGATCCACGAAATACAGATGTAACTCTGTGAGATGAATTAACAGAACACTAAGCAGTTTCTCAGAAAGCTTCTTTCCATATTTCATCTGAGGATATTTCCTTTTTCACCATAGCCCTCTATGGGCTTCCAAATATCACATTGCCAATTCCACAAGAACTGTCTTAGCGAAAGGCTTTTTGAGGGGAAAGCTGTAACTCTGTGAGATGATTTCACAGAACACAAAGAAGTTTCTCTGAAAGCTTCTTTCTCTTTGCTATCGGAGGATATTTCCTTTGGCCCCATGGTCTTCACAGGGATCCGAAATATCTGTTCTCAGATTCCACAGAAATAAGGCTAGCAAAGAGATCCACGAAATACAGATGTAACTGTGTGAGATGAATTAAAAGAACACTAAGCTGTTTCTCAGAAAGCTTCTTTCCAGATTCCATCTGAGGATATTTCCTTTTTCACCATAGCCCTCTATGGGTTTCCAAATATCACTTTGCCAATTCCACAAGAACTGTCTTAGCGAAAGGCTTCTTGAGGGGAAAGTTCTAACTCTGTGAGATGATTTCACAGAACACAATGAAGTTTCTCTGAAAGCTTCTTTCTCTTTGTTATCGGAGGATATTTCCTTTGGCCCTATAGTCTTCATAGGGGTCCGAAATATCTGTTCTCAGATTCCACAGAAATAAGGCTAGCAAAGAGATCCACGAAATACAGATGTAACTCTGTGAGATGAATTAACAGAACACTAAGCAGTTTCTCAGAAAGCTTCTTTCCAGATTTCATCTGAGGATATTTCCTTTCTCACCATAGCCCTCTATGGGTTTCCAAATATCACTTTGCCAATTCCACAAGAACTGTCTTAGCGAAAGGCTTCTTGAGGGGAAAGCTGAAACTCTGTGCGATGATTTCACAGAACACAAAGAAGTTTCTCAGAAAGCTTCTTTCTCTTTGTTATCGGAGGATATTTCCTTTGGCCCTATAGTCTTCAAAGGGATCCGAAATATCTGTTCTCAGATTCCACAGAAATAAAGCTATCAAAGAAATCCACGAAATACAGATGTAACTCTGTGAGATGAATTAACAGAACACTAAGCAGTTTCTCAGAAAGCTTCTTTCCAGATTTCATCTGAGGATATTTCCTTTTTCACCATAGCCTTCTATGGGCTTCCAAATATCACTGTGCCAATTCCACAAGAACTGTCTTAGCGAAAGGCTTCTTCAGGGGAAACCTGTAACTCTGTGAGATGATTTCACAGAACACAAAGAAGTTTCTCAGAAAGCTTCTTTCTCTTTGTTATCGGAGGATATTTCCTTTGGCCCTATAGTCTTCAAAGGGATCCGAAATACCTATTCTCAGATTCCACAGAAATAAGGCTAGCAAAGAGATCCACGAAATACAGATGTAACTCTCTGAGATGAATTAACAGAACACTAAGCAGTTTCTCAGAAAGCTTCTTTCCAGATTTCATCTGAGGATATTTCCTTTTTCACCATAGCCCTCTATGGGCTTCCAAATATCACTTTGCCTATTCCACAAGAACTGTCTTAACGGAAGGCTTCTTGAGGGGAAAGCTGTAACTCTGTGAGATGATTTCACAGAACACAAAGGAGTTTCTCAGAAAGCTTCTTTCTCTTTGTTATCGGAGGATATTTCCTTTGACCCTATGGTCTTCAAAGGGATCCGAAATATCTCTTCTCAGATTCCATACAAATAAGGCTAGCAAAGAGATCCATGAAATACAGATGTAACTCTGTGAGATGAATTAACAGAACACAAAGCAGTTTCTCAGAAAGCTTCTTTCCATATTTCATCTGAGGATAATTCCTTTTTCACCATAGCCCTCTATGGGCTTCCTAATATCACTTTGCCAATTCCACAAGAACTGTCTTAGCGAAAGGGTTCTTGAGGGGAAAGCTGTAACTCTGTGAGATGATTTTGCAGAACACAAAGAAGTTTCTCAGAAAGCTTCTTTCTCTTTGCTATCGGAGGATATTTCCTTTGGCCCCATGGTCTTCACAGGGATCCGAAATATATGTTCTCAGATTCCACAGAAATAAGGCTAGCAAAGAGATCCAGGAAATACAGATGTAACTCTGTGACAAGAATTAAAAGAACACTAAGCAGTTTCTCAGAAAGCTTCTTTCCAGATTTCATCTGAGGATATTTCCTTTTTCACCCTAGCCCTCTATGGGTTTCCAAATATCACTTTGCCAATTCCACAAGAACTGTCTTAGCGAAAGGATTCTTGAGGGGAAAGCTCTAACTCTGTGAGATGATTTCACAGAACACAAAGAAGTTTCTCAGAAAGATTCTTTCTCTTTGTTATCGGAGGATATTTCCTGTGGCCCTATAGTCTCCAAAGGGATCCGAAATATCTGTTCTCAGATTCCACAGAAATAAGGCTAGCAAAGAGATCCACGAAATACAGATGTAACTCTGTCAGATGAATTAACAGAACACTAAGCAGTTTCTCAGAAAGCTTCTTTCCAGATTTCATCTGAGGATATTTCCTTTTTCACCATAGACCTCTATGGGCTTCCAAATATCACTTTGCCAATTCCACAAGAACTGTCTTAAGGAAAGGCTTCTTGAGGGGAAAGCTGTAACTCTGTGAGATGATTTCACAGAACACAAAGACGTTTCTTAGAAAGCTTCTTTCTCTTTGTTATCGGAGGATATTTCCTTTGGCCCTATGGTCTTCAAAGGGATCTGAAATATCTGTTCTCAGATTCCACAGAAATAAGGCTAGCAAAGATCCACGAAATACAGATGTAACTCTGTGAGATGAATTAACAGAACACTAAGCAGTTTCTCAGAAAGCTTCTTTCCATATTTCATCTGAGGATATTTCCTTTTTCACCATAGCCCTCTATGGGCTTCCAAATATCACATTGCCAATTCCACAAGAATTGTCTTAGGGAAAGGCGTTCTGAGGGGAAAGCTGTACCTCTGTGAGATGATTTCACAGAACACAAAGAAATTTCTCAGAAAGCTTCTTTCTCTTTGTTATCGGAGGATATTTCCTTTGGCCCTATAGTCTTCAAAGGGATCCGAAATATCTGTTCTCAGATTCCACAGAAATAAGGCTAGCAAAGAGATCCACGAAATACAGATGTAACTCTCTGAGATGAATTAACAGAACACTAAGCAATTTCTCAGAAAGCTTCTTTCCAGATTTCATCTGAGGATATTTCCTTTTTCACCGTAGCGCTCTATGGGCTTAAAAATATCACTGTGCCAATTCCACAAGAACTGTCTTAGCGAAAGGCTTCTTGAGGGGAAAGCTGTAACTCTGTGAGATGATTTCACAGAACACAAAGAAGTTTCTCAGAAAGCTTCTTTCTCTTTGTTATCGGAGGGTATTTCCTGTGGCCCTATAGTCTCCAAAGGGATCCGAAATATCTGTTCTCAGATTCCACAGAAATAAGGCTAGCAAAGAGATCCACGAAATACTGATGTAACTCTGTGAGATGAATTAACAGAACACGAAACAGTTTCTCAGAAAGCTTCTTTCCAGATTTCATCTGAGGATATTTCTTTTTTCACCATAGCCCTCTATGGGCTTCCAAATATCACTTTGCCAATTCCACAAGAACTGTCTTAGCAAAAGGCTTCTTGCGGGGAAAGCTGTATCTCTGTGAGATGATTTCACAGAACACAAAGAAGTTTCTTAGAAAGCTTCTTTCTCTTTGTTATCGGAGGATATTTCCTTTGGCCTGATGGTCTTCAAAGGGATCCGAAATATCTGTTCTCAGATTCCACAGAAATAAGGCTAGCAAAGAGATCCACGAAATACAGATGTAACTCTGTGAGATGAATTAACAGAACACTAAGCAGTTTCTCAGAAAGCTTCTTTCCAGATTTCATCTGAGGATATTTCCTTTTTCTCCATAGCCCTCTATGGGCTTCCAAATATCACATTGCCAATTCCACAAGAACTGTCTTAGCGAAAGGCTTCTGGAGGGGAAAGCTGTAACTCTGTGAGATGATTTCACAGAACACAAAACAGTTTCTCAGAAAGCTTCTTTCTCTTTCCTATCGGAGGATATTTCCTTTGGCCCCATGGTCTTCAGAGGGATCCGAAATATCTGTTCTCAGATTCCACAGAAATAAGGCTAGCAAAGAGATCCACGAAATACAGATGTAACTCTGTGAGATGAATTAAAAGAACACTAAGCTGTTTCTCAGAAAGCTTCTTTCCAGATTTCATCTGAGGACATTTCCTTTTTCACCATAGCCCTCTATGGGTTTCCAAATATCACTTTGCCAATTCCACAAGAACTGTCTTAGCGAAAGGCTTCTTGAGGGGAAAGCTCTAACTCTGTGAGATGATTTCACAGAACACAAAGAAGTTTCTCTGAAAGCTTCTTTCTCTTTGTTATCGGAGGATATTTTCTTTGGCCCTATAGTCTTCAAAGGGATCCGAAATATCTTTTCTCAGATTCCACAGAAATAAGGCTAGCAAAGAGATCCACGAAATACAGATGTAACTCTGTGAGATGAATTAAGAGAACACTAAGCAGTTTCTCAGAAAGCTTCTTTCCATATTTCATCTGAGGATATTTCCTTTTTCACCATAGCCCTCTATGGGCTTCCAAATATCACATTGCCAATTCCACAAGAACTGTCTTAGCGAAAGGCTTTTTGAGGAGAAAGCTGTAACTCTGTGAGATGATTTCACAGAACACAAAGAAGTTTCTCTGAAGGCTTCTTTCTCTTTGCTATCGGAGGATATTTCCTTTGGCCCCATGGTCTTCACAGGGATCCGAAATATCTGTTCTCAGATTCCACAGAAATAAGGCTAGCAAAGAGATCCACGAAATACAGATGTAACTGTGTGAGATGATTTAAAAGAACACTAAGCTGTTTCTCAGAAAGCTTCTTTCCAGATTCCATCTGAGGATATTTCCTTTTTCACCATAGCCCTCTATGGGTTTCCAAATATCACTTTGCCAATTCCACAAGAACTGTCTTAGCGAAAGGCTTCTTGAGGGGAAAGCTCTAACTCTGTGAGATGATTTCACAGAACACAATGAAGTTTCTCTGAAAGCTTCTTTCTCTTTGTTATCGGAGGATATTTCCTTTGGCCCTATAGGCTTCAAAGGGGTCCGAAATATCTGTTCTCAGATTCCACAGAAATAAGGCTAGCAAAGAGATCCACGAAATACAGATGTAACTCTGTGAGTTGAATTAACAGAACACTAAGCAGTGTCTCAGAAAGCTTCTTTCCAGATTTCATCTGAGGATATTTCCTTTCTCACCATAGCCCTCTATGGGTTTCCAAATATCACTTTGCCAATTCCACAAGAACTGTCTTAGCGAAAGGCTTCTTGAGGGGAAAGCTGTAACTCTGTGCGATGATTTCACAGAACACAAAGAAGTTTCTCAGAAAGCTTCTTTCTCTTTGTTATCGGAGGATATTTCCTTTGGCCCTATAGTCTTCAAAGGGATCCGAAATATCTGTTCTCAGATTCCACAGAAATAAAGCTATCAAAGAAATCCACGAAATACAGATGTAACTCTCTGAGATGAATTAACAGAACACTAAGCAGTTTCTCCGAAAGCTTCTTTCCAGATTTCATCTGAGGATATTTCCTTTTTCACCATAGCCTTCTATGGGCTTCCAAATATCACTGTGCCAATTCCACAAGAACTGTCTTAGCGAAAGGATTCTTCAGGGGAAACCTGTAACTCTGTGAGATGATTTCACAGAACACAAAGAAGTTTCTCAGAAAGCTTCTTTCTCTTTGTTATCGGAGGATATTTCCTTTGGCCCTATAGTCTTCAAAGGGATCCGAAATACCTATTCTCAGATTCCACAGAAATAAGGCTAGCAAAGAGATCCACGAAATACAGATGTAACTCTGTCAGATGAATTAACAGAACACTAAGCAGTTTCTCAGAAAGCTTCTTTCCAGATTTCATCTGAGGATATTTCCTTTTTCACCATAGACCTCTATGGGCTTCCAAATATCACTTTGCCAATTCCACAAGAACTGTCTTAAGGAAAGGCTTCTTGAGGGGAAAGCTGTAACTCTGTGAGATGATTTCACAGAACACAAAGACGTTTCTTAGAAAGCTTCTTTCTCTTTGTTATCGGAGGATATTTCCTTTGGCCCTATGGTCTTCAAAGGGATCTGAAATATCTGTTCTCAGATTCCACAGAAATAAGGCTAGCAAAGATCCACGAAATACAGATGTAACTCTGTGAGATGAATTAACAGAACACTAAGCAGTTTCTCAGAAAGCTTCTTTCCATATTTCATCTGAGGATATTTCCTTTTTCACCATAGCCCTCTATGGGGTTCCAAATATCACATTGCCAATTCCACAAGAATTGTCTTAGGGAAAGGCGTTCTGAGGGGAAAGCTGTACCTCTGTGAGATGATTTCACAGAACACAAAGAAATTTCTCAGAAAGCTTCTTTCTCTTTGTTATCGGAGGATATTTCCTTTGGCCCTATAGTCTTCAAAGGGATCCGAAATATCTGTTCTCAGATTCCACAGAAATAAGGCTAGCAAAGAGATCCACGAAATACAGATGTAACTCTCTGAGATGAATTAACAGAACACTAAGCAATTTCTCAGAAAGCTTCTGTCCATATTTCATCTGAGGATATTTCCTTTTTCACCATAGCCCTCTAATGGCTTCCAAATATCACATTGCCAATTCCACAAGAACTGTCTTAGCGAAAGGCCTCTTGGGGGGAAAGCTGTAACTCTGAGAGATGATTTCGCAGAACACAAAGAGGTTTCTCAGAATGCTTCTTTCTCTTTGCTATCGGAGGATATTTCCTTTGGCCCCATGGTCTTCAAAAGGATCCGAAATATATGTTCCCAGATTCCACAGAAATAAGGCTAGCAAAGAGATCCACGAAATACAGATGTAACTCTGTGAGATGAATTAACAGAACACTAAGCAGTTTCTCAGAAAGCTTCTTTCCAGATTTCATCTGAGGATATTTCCTTTTTCACCATAGCCCTCTATGGGTTTCCAAATATCACTTTGCCAATTCCACAAGAACTGTCTTAGCGAAAGGCTTCTGGAGGGGAAAGCTCTAACTCTGTGAGATGATTTCACAGAACACAAAGAAGTTTCTCAGACAGCTTCTTTCTCTTTGTTATCGGAGGATATTTCCTGTGGCCCTATAGTCTCCAAAGGGATCCGAAATATCTCTTCTCAGATTCCACAGAAATAAGGCTAGCAAAGAGATCCACGAAATACAGATGTAACTCAGTGAGATGAATTAATAGAACATGAAGCAGTTTCTCAGAAAGCTTCTTTCCAGATTTCATCTGAGGATATTTCCTTTTTCACCCTAGGTCTCCATGGGCTTCTAAATATCACTTCACCAATTCCACAAGAACTGTCTTAGCGAAAGGCTTCTTGAGGGGAAAGCTGTAACTCTGTGAGATGATTTCACAGAACACAAAGAAGTTTCTCAGAAAGCTTCTTTCTCTTTGTTATCGGAGGATATTTCCTGTGGCCCTATAGTCTCCAAAGGAATCCGAAATATCTGTTCTCAGATTCCACAGAAATAAGGCTAGCAAAGAGATCCACGAAATACAGATGTAACTCTGTCAGATGAATTAACAGAACACTAAGCAGTTTCTCAGAAAGCTTCTTTCCAGATTTCATCTGAGGATATTTCCTTTTTCACCATAGACCTCTATGGGCTTCCAAATATCACTTTGCCAATTCCACAAGAACTGTCTTAAGGAAAGGCTTCTTGAGGGGAAAGCTGTAACTCTGTGAGATGATTTCACAGAACACAAAGACGTTTCTTAGAAAGCTTCTTTCTCTTTGTTATCGGAGGATATTTCCTTTGGCCCTATGGTCTTCAAAGGGATCTGAAATATCTGTTCTCAGATTCCACAGAAATAAGGCTAGCAAAGATCCACGAAATACAGATGTAACTCTGTGAGATGAATTAACAGAACACTAAGCAGTTTCTCAGAAAGCTTCTTTCCATATTTCATCTGAGGATATTTCCTTTTTCACCATAGCCCTCTATGGGGTTCCAAATATCACATTGCCAATTCCACAAGAATTGTCTTAGGGAAAGGCGTTCTGAGGGGAAAGCTGTACCTCTGTGAGATGATTTCACAGAACACAAAGAAATTTCTCAGAAAGCTTCTTTCTCTTTGTTATCGGAGGATATTTCCTTTGGCCCTATAGTCTTCAAAGGGATCCGAAATATCTGTTCTCAGATTCCACAGAAATAAGGCTAGCAAAGAGATCCACGAAATACAGATGTAACTCTCTGAGATGAATTAACAGAACACTAAGCAATTTCTCAGAAAGCTTCTGTCCATATTTCATCTGAGGATATTTCCTTTTTCACCATAGCCCTCTAATGGTTTCCAAATATCACATTGCCAATTCCACAAGAACTGTCTTAGCGAAAGGCCTCTTGGGGGGAAAGCTGTAACTCTGAGAGATGATTTCGCAGAACACAAAGAGGTTTCTCAGAATGCTTCTTTCTCTTTGCTATCGGAGGATATTTCCTTTGGCCCCATGGTCTTCAAAAGGATCCGAAATATATGTTCCCAGATTCCACAGAAATAAGGCTAGCAAAGAGATCCACGAAATACAGATGTAACTCTGTGAGATGAATTAACAGAACACTAAGCAGTTTCTCAGAAAGCTTCTTTCCAGATTTCATCTGAGGATATTTCCTTTTTCACCATAGCCCTCTATGGGTTTCCAAATATCACTTTGCCAATTCCACAAGAACTGTCTTAGCGAAAGGCTTCTGGAGGGGAAAGCTCTAACTCTGTGAGATGATTTCACAGAACACAAAGAAGTTTCTCAGACAGCTTCTTTCTCTTTGTTATCGGAGGATATTTCCTGTGGCCCTATAGTCTCCAAAGGGATCCGAAATATCTCTTCTCAGATTCCACAGAAATAAGGCTAGCAAAGAGATCCACGAAATACAGATGTAACTCAGTGAGATGAATTAATAGAACATGAAGCAGTTTCTCAGAAAGCTTCTTTCCAGATTTCATCTGAGGATATTTCCTTTTTCACCCTAGGTCTCCATGGGCTTCTAAATATCACTTCACCAATTCCACAAGAACTGTCTTAGCGAAAGGCTTCTTGAGGGGAAAGCTGTAACTCTGTGAGATGATTTCACAGAACACAAAGAAGTTTCTCAGAAAGCTTCATTCTCTTTGTTATCGGAGGATATTTCCTTTGGCCCTATCGTCTTGAAAGGGATCCGAAATGTCTGTTCTCAGATTCCACAGAAATAAGGCTAGCAAAGAGATCCACGACATACAGATGTAACTCTGTGAGATGAATTAACAGAAGACTAAGCAGTTTCTCAGAAAGCTTCTTTCCAGATTTCATCTGAGGATATTTCCTTTTTCACCATAGCCCTCTAGGGGCTTCCAAATATCACTTTGCCAATTCCACAAGAACTGTCTTAGCGAAAGGCTTCTTCTAGGGAAAGCTGTAACTCTGTGAGATGATTTCACAGAACACAAAGAAGTTTCTCAGAAAGCTTCTTTCTCTTTGTTATCGGAGGATATTTCCTTTGGCCCTATAGTCTTCCAAGGCATCGGAAATATCTGTTCTCAGATTCCACAGAAATAAGGCTAGCAAAGAGATCCACGAAATACAGATGTAACTCTGTGAGATGAATTAACAGAACACTAAGCAGTTTCTCAGAAAGCTTCTTTCCAGATGTCATCTGAGGATATTTCCTTTTTCACCAAAGCCCTCTATGGGCTTCCAAATATCACTTTGCCAATTCCACAAGAACTGTCTTAGCGAAAGGCTTCTTGAGGGCAAAGGTGTAACTCTGTGAGATGATTTCACAGAACACAAAGAAGTTTCTCAGAAAGCTTCTTTCTCTTTGTTATCGGAGGATATTTCCTTTGCACGTATAATCTTCAAAGGGATCCGAAATATCTGTTCTCAGATTCCACAGAAATAATGCTAGCAAAGAGATCCACGAAATACAGATGTAACTCTATGAGATGAATTAACAGAACACTAAGCAGTTTCTCTGAAAGCTTCTTTCCAGATTTCATCTGAGGATATTTCCTTTTTCACCATAGCCCTCTATGCGCTTCCAAATATCACTTTGTCAATTCCACAAGAACTGTCTTAGCGAAAGGCTTCTTCTAGGGAAAGCTGTAACTCTGTGAGATGATTTCACAGAACACAAAGAAGTTTCTCAGAAAGCTTCTTTCCTTTTGTCATCGGAGGATATTTCCTTTGGCCCTATAGTCTTGAAAGGGATCCGAAATATCTGTTCTCTGATTCCACAGAAATAAGGCCAGCAAAGAGATCCACGACATACAGATGTAACTCTGTGAGATGAATTAACAGAACATTAAGCAGTTTCTCAGAAAGCTTCTTTCCAGATTTCACATGAGGATATTTCCTTTTTCACCATAGCCCTCTATGGGCTTCCAAATATCACTTTGCCAATTCCACAAGAACTCTCTTAGCGAAAGGCTTCTTGAGGGGAAAGCTGTAACTCTGTGAGGTGATTTCACAGAACACAAAGAAGTTTCTCAGAAAGTTTCTTTCTCTTTGTTATCGGAGGATATTTCCTTTGGCCCATTAGTCTTCAAAGGGATCCGAAATATCTGTTCTCAGATTCCACAGAAATAAGGCTAGCAAAGAGATCCACGAAATACAGATGTAAATCTGTGAGACGAATTAACAGAACACTAAGCAGTTTCTCAGAAAGCTTCTTTCCAGATTTCATCTGAGGATATTTCCTTTTTCACCATAGCCCTCTATGGGCTTCCAAATATCACTTTGCCAATTCCACAAGAACTGTCTTAGCGAAAGGCTTCTTGAGGGGAAAGCTGTAACTCGGTGAGATGATTTCACAGAAAACAAAGAAGTTTCTCTAAAAGCTTCTTTCTCTTTGTTATCAGAGGATATTTCCTTTGGCCCTATAGTCTCCAAAGGGATCCGAAATATCTCTTCTCAGATTCCACAGAAATAAGGCTAGCAAAGAGATCCACGAAATACAGATGTAACTCTGTGAGATGAATTAACAGAACACTAAGCAGTTTCTCAGAAATCTTCTTTCTAGATTTCATCTGAGGATATTTCCTTTTTCACCATAGCCCTCTATGGGCTTCCAAATATCACTTTGCCAATTCCACAAGAACTGTCTTAGCGAAAGGCTTCTTGAGGGGAAAGCTGTACCTCTGTGAGATGATTTCACAGAACACAAAGAAGTTTCTCAGAAAGCTTCCTTCTCTTTGTTATTGGAGGATGTTTCCTTTGGCCCTATGGTCTTCAAAGGGATCCGAAATATCTGTCCACAGATTCCACAGAAATAAGGCTAGCAAGGAGATCCACGAAATACAGATGTAACTCTGTGGGATGAATTAACAGAACACTAAGCAGTTTCTCATAAAGCTTCTTTCCAGTTTTCATCTGAGGATATTTCCTTTTTCACCATAGCCCTCTATGGGCTTCCAAATATCACTTTGCCAATTCCACAAGAACTGTCTTAGCGAAAGGCTTCTTGAGGGAAAAGCTGTAACTCTGTGAGATGATTTCACAGAACACAAAGAAGTTTCTCAGAAAGCTTCTTTCTCTTTGTTATCGGAGGATATTTCCTTTGTACGTATAATCTTCAAAGGGATCCGAAATATCTGTTCTCAGATTCCACAGAAATAATGCTAGCAAAGAGATCCACGAAATACAGATGTAACTCTATGAGATGAATTAACAGAACAGTAAGCAGTTTCTCAGAAAGCTTCTTTCCAGATTTCATCTGAGGATATTTCATTTTTCACCATAGAACTCTATGGGCTTCCAAATATCACTTTGTCAATTCCACAAGAACTGTCTTAGCGAAAGGCTTCTTCTAGGGAAAGCTGTAACTCTGTGAGATGATTTCACAGAACACAAAGAAGTTTCTCAGAAAGCTTCTTTCCTTTTGTCATCGGAGGATATTTCCTTTGGCCCTATAGTCTTGAAAGGGATCCGAAATATCTGTTCTCAGATTCCACAGAAATAAGGCTAGCAAAGAGATCCACGACATACAGATGTAACTCTGTGAGATGAATTAACAGAACATTAAGCAGTTTCTCAGAAAGCTTCTTTGCAGATTTCACATGAGGATATTTCCTTTTTCACCATAGCCCTCTATGGGCTTCCAAATATCACTTTGCCAATTCCACAAGAACTCTCTTAGCGAAAGGCTTCTTGAGGGGAAAGCTGTAACTCTGTGAGGTGATTTCACAGAACACAAAGAAGTTTCTCAGAAAGCTTCTTTCTCTTTGTTATCAGAGGATATTTCCTTTGGCCCATTAGTCTTCAAAGGGATCCGAAATATCTGTTCTCAGATTCCACAGAAATAAGGCTAGCAAAGAGATCCACGAAATAAAGAAGTAACTCTGTGAGATGAATTAACAGAACACTAAGCAGTTTCTCAGAAAGCTTCTTTCCAGATTTTATCTGAGGATATTTCCTTTTTCACCATAGCCCTCTATGGGCTTCCAAATATCACTTTGCCAATTCCACAAGAACTGTCTTAGCGAAAGGCTTCTTCAAGGGATAGCTGTAACTCTGTGAGATGATTTCACAGATCACAAAGAAGTTTCTCAGAAAGCTTCCTTCTCTTTGTTATCGGAGGATATTTCCTTTGGCCCTATAGTCTCCAAAGGGATCCGAAATATCTGTTCTCAGATTCCACAGAAATAAGGCTAGCAAAGAGATCCACGAAATACAGATGTAACTCTATGAGATGAATTAACAGAACAGTAAGCAGTTTCTCAGAAAGCTTCTTTCCAGATTTCATCTGAGGATATTTCCTTTTTCACCATAGCCCTCTATGGGCTTCCAAATATCACTTTGTCAATTCCACAGGAACTGTCTTAGCGAAAGGCTTCTTCTAGGGAAAGCTGTAAAGCTGTGAGATGATTTCACAGAACACAAAGAAGTTTCTCAGAAAGCTTCTTTCCTTTTGTCATCGGAGGATATTTCCTTTGGCCCTATAGTCTTGAAAGGGATCCGAAATATCTGTTCTCTGATTCCACAGAAATAAGGCCAGCAAAGATACACGACATACAGATGTAACTCTGTGAGATGAATTAACAGAACATTAAGCAGTTTCTCAGAAAGCTTCTTTCCAGATTTCACATGAGGATATTTCCTTTTTCACCATAGCCCTCTATGGGCTTCCAAATATCACTTTGCCACTTCCACAAGAACTCTCTTAGCGAAAGGCTTCTTGAGGGGAAAGCTGTAACTCTGTGAGGTGATTTCACAGAACACAAACAAGTTTCTCAGAAAGCTTCTTTCTCTTTGTTATCCGAGGATATTTCCTTTGGCCCATTAGTCTTCAAAGGGATCCGAAATATCTGTTCTCAGATTCCACAGAAATAAGGCTGGCAAAGAGATCCACGAAATACAGAAGTAACTCTGTGAGATGAATTAACAGAACACTAAGCAGTTTCTCAGAAAGCTTCTTTCCAGATTTTATCTGAGGATATTTGCTTTTTCACCATAGCCCTCTATGGGCTTCCAAATATCACTTTGCCAATTCCACAAGAACTGTCTTAGCGAAAGGCTTCTTGAGGGGAAAGCTAAAACACTGTGAGATGATTTCACAGAACACAAAGAAGTTTCTCAGAAAGCTTCTTTCTCTTTGTTATCGGAGGATATTTCCTTTGGCCCTATGGTCTTCAAAGGGATCCGAAATATCTGTTCTCAGATTCCACAGAAATAAGGCTAGCAAAGAGATCCACGAAATACAGATGTAACTCTGTGAGATGAATTAACAGAACACTAAGCAGTTTCTCAGAAAGCTTCTTTCCAGATTTCATCTGAGGATATTTCCTTTTTCACCATAGCCCTCTTGGGGCTTCCAAATACCACTTTGCCAATTCCACAAGAACTGTCTTAGCGAAAGGTTTCTTCTAGGGAAAGCTGTAACTCTGTGAGATGATTTCACAGAACACAAAAAAGTTTCTCAGAAAGCTTCTTTCTCTTTGTTATCGGAGGATATTTCCTTTGGCCCAATAGATTTCAAAGGGATCCGAAATATCTGTTCTCAGATTCCACAGAAATAAGGCTAGCAAAGAGATCCACGAAATACAGATGTAACTCTGTGAGATGAATTAACAGAACACTAAGCAGTTTCTCAGGAAGCTTCTTTCCCTATTTCATCTGAGGATATTTCCTTTTTCACCATAACCCTCTAGGGGCTTCCAAATACCACTTTGCCAATTCCACAAGAACTGTCTTAGCGAAAGGCTTCTTCTAGGGAAAGCTGTAACTCTGTGAGATGATTTCACAGAACACAAAGAAGTTTCTCAGAAAGCTTCTTTCTCTTTGTTATCGGACGATATTTCCTTTGGCCCTAGAATCTTCCAAGGGATCCGAAATATCTGTTCTCAGATTCCACAGAAATAAGGCTAGCAAAGAGATCCACGAAATACAGATGTAACTCTGTGAGATGAATTAACAGAACACTAAGCAGTTTCTCAGAAAGCTTCTTTCCAGATTTCATCTGAGGATATTTCCTTTTTCACCATAGCCCTCTATGGGCTTCCAAATATCACTTTGCCAATTCCACAAGAACTGCCTTAGCGAAAGGCTTCTTGAGGGGAAAGCTGTAACTCTGTGAGATGATTTCACAGAACACAAAGAAGTTTCTCAGAAAGCTTCTTTCTCTTTGTTATGCGAGGATATTTCCTTTGGCCCTATAGTCTTCAAAGGGATCCGAAATATCTGTTCTCAGATTCCACAGAAATAAGGCTAGCAAAGAGATCCACGAAATACAGATGTAACTCTGTGAGATGAATTAACAGAACACTAAGCAGTTTCTCAGAAAGCTTCTTTCCAGATTTCATCTGAGGATATTTCGTTTTTCAACATAGCCCTCTGTGGGCTTCCAAATATCACTTTGCCAATTCCACAAGAACTGTCTTAGCGAAAGGCTTCTTGAGGGGAAAGGTGTAACTCTGTGAGATGATTTCACAGAACACAAAGAAGTTTCTCAGAAAGCTTTTTTCATTTGTTATCTGCGGATATTTCCTTTGGCCCTATAGTCTTGAAAGGGATCCGAAATATCTGTTCTCAGATTCCACAGAAATAAGGCTAACAAAGAGATCCACGAAATACAGATGTAACTCTGTGAGATGAATTAACAGAACACTAAGCAGTTTCTCAGAAAGCTTCTTTCCAGATTTCATCTGAGGATATTTCCTTTTTCACCACAGCTCTCTATGGGCTTCGAAATATCATTTGCCAATTCCACAAGAACTGTCTTAGCGAAAGGCTTCTTGAGGGGAAAGCTGTAACTCCGTGAGTTGATTTCACAGAACACAAGGAAGTTTCTCAGAAAGCTTCTTTCTCTTTGTTATCGGAGGATATTTCCTTTGCACGTATAATCTTCAAAGGGATCCGAAATATCTGTTCTCAGATTCCACAGAAATAATGCTAGCAAAGAGATCCACGAAATACAGATGTAACTCTATGAGATGAATTAACAGAACACTAAGCAGTTTCTCTGAAAGCTTCTTTCCAGATTTCATCTGAGGATATTTCCTTTTTCACCATAGCCCTCTATGCGCTTCCAAATATCACTTTGTCAATTCCACAAGAACTGTCTTAGCGAAAGGCTTCTTCTAGGGAAAGCTGTAACTCTGTGAGATGATTTCACAGAACACAAAGAAGTTTCTCAGAAAGTTTCTTTCCTTTTGTCATCGGAGGATATTTCCTTTGGCCCTATAGTCTTGAAAGGGATCCGAAATATCTGTTCTCTGATTCCACAGAAATAAGGCCAGCAAAGAGATCCACGACATACATATGTAACTCTGTGAGATGAATTAACAGAACATTAAGCAGTTTCTCAGAAAGCTTCTTTCCAGATTTCACATGAGGATATTTCCTTTTTCACCATAGCCCTCTATGGGCTTCCAAATATCACTTTTCCAATTCCACAAGAACTCTCTTAGCGAAAGGCTTCTTGAGGGGAAAGCTGTAACTCTGTGAGGTGATTTCACAGAACACAAAGAAGTTTCTCAGAAAGCTTCTTTCTCTTTGTTATCAGAGGATATTTCCTTTGGCCCATTAGTCTTCAAAGGGGTCCGAAATATCTGTTCTCAGATTCCACAGAAATAAGGCTAGCAAAGAGATCCACGAAATACAGAAGTAACTCTGTGAGATGAATTAACAGAACACTAAGCAGTTTCTCAGAAAGCTTCTTTCTAGATTTTATCTGAGGATATTTCCTTTTTCACCATAGCCCTCTAGGGGCTTCCAAATATGACTTTGCCAATTCCACAAGAACTGTCTTAGCGAAAGGCTTCTTCAAGGGATAGCTGTAACTCTGTGAGATGATTTCACAGATCACAAAGAAGTTTCTCAGAAAGCTTCCTTCTCTTTGTTTTCGGAGGATATTTCCTTTGGCCCTATAGTCTCCAAAGGGATCCGAAATATCTGTTCTCAGATTCCACAGAAATAAGGCTAGCAAAGAGATCCACGAAATACAGATGTAACTCTGTGAGATGAATTAACAGAACACTAAGCAGTTTCTCAGAAAGCTTTTATCCAGATTTCATCTGAGGATATTTCCTTTTTCACCATAGCCCTCTATGGGCTTCCAAATATCACTTTGCCAATTCCACAAGAACTGTCTTAGCGAAAGGCTTCTTGAGGGGAAAGCTAAAACACTGTGATATGATTTCACAGAACACAAAGAAGTTTCTCAGAAAGCTTCTTTCTCTTTGTTATCGGAGGATATTTCCTTTGGCCTTATGGTCTTCAAAGGGATCCGAAATATCTCTTCTCAGATTCCACAGAAATAAGGCTAGCAAAGAGATCCACGAAATACAGATGTAACTCTGTGAGATGAATTAACAGAACACTAAGCAGTTTCTCAGAAAGCTTCTTTCCAGATTTCATCTGAGGATATTTCCTTTTTCACCATAGCCCTCTATGGCCTTCCAAATATCACTTTGCCAATTCCACAAGAACTCTCTTAGCGAAAGGCTTCTTGAGGGGAAAGCTGTAACTCTGTGAGATGATTTCACAGAACACAAAGAAGTTTCTCAGAAAGCTTCCTTCTCTTTGTTATTGGAGGATATTTCCTGTGGCCCTATGGTCTTCAAAGGGATCCGAAATATCTGTCCACAGATTCCACAGAAATAAGGCTAGCAAGGAGATCCACGAAATACAGATGTAACTCTGTGGGATGAATTAACAGAACACTAAGCACTTTCTCATAAAGCTTCTTTCCAGTTTTCATCTGAGGATATTTCCTTTTTCACCATAGCCCTCTATGGGCTTCCAAATATCACTTTGCCAATTCCACAAGAACTGTCTTAGCGACAGGCTTCTTGAGGGAAAAGCTGTAACTCTGTGAGATGATTTCACAGAACACAAAGAAGTTTCTCAGAAAGCTTCTTTCTCTTTGTTATCGGAGGATATTTCCTTTGTACGTATAATCTTCAAAGGGATCCAAAATATCTGTTCTCAAATTCCAAAGAAATAATGCTAGCAAAGAGATCCACGAAATACAGATGTAACTCTATGAGATGAATTAACAGAACAGTAAGCAGTTTCTCAGAAAGCTTCTTTCCAGATTTCATCTGAGGATATTTCCTTTTTCACCATAGCCCTCTATGGGCTTCCAAATATCACTTTGTCAATTCCACAAGAACTGTCTTAGCGAAAGGCTTCTTCTAGGGAAAGCTGTAACTCTGTGAGATGATTTCACAGAACACAAAGAAGTTTCTCAGAAAGCTTCTTTCCTTTTGTCATCGGAGGATATTTCCTTTGGCCCTATAGTCTTCAAAGGGATCCGAAATATCTGTTCTCAGATTCCACAGAAATAAGGCTAGCAAAGAGATCCACGACATACAGATGTAACTCTGTGAGATGAATTACCAGAACATTAAGCAGTTTCTCAGAAAGCTTCTTTCCAGATTTCACATGAGGATATTTCCTTTTTCACCATAGCCCTCTATGGGCTTCCAAATATCACTTTGCCAATTCCACAAGAACTCTCTTAGCGAAAGGCTTCTTGAGGGGAAAGCTGTAACTCTGTGAGATGATTTCACAGAACACAAAGAAGTTTCTCAGAAACCTTCTTTCTCTTTGTTATCCGAGGATATTTCCTTTGGCCCATTAGTCTTCAAAGGGATCCGAAATATCTGTTCTCAGATTCCACAGAAATAAGGCTGGCAAAGAGATCCACGAAATACAGAAGTAACTCTGTGAGATGAATTAACAGAACACTAAGCAGTTTCTCAGAAAGCTTCTTTCCAGATTTTATCTGAGGATATTTGCTTTTTCACCATAGCCCTCTATGGGCTTCCAAATATCACTTTGCCAATTCCACAAGAACTGTCTTAGCGAAAGGCTTCTTGAGGGGAAAGCTAAAACACTGTGAGATGATTTCACAGAACACAAAGAAGTTTCTCAGAAAGCTTCTTTCTCTTTGTTATCGGAGGATATTTCCTTTGGCCCTATGGTCTTCAAAGGGATCCGAAATATCTGTTCTCAGATTCCACAGAAATAAGGCTAGCAAAGAGATCCACGAAATACAGATGTAACTCTGTGAGATGAATTAACAGAACACTAAGCAGTTTCTCAGAAAGCTTCTTTCCAGATGTCATCTGAGGATATTTCCTTTTTCACCACAGCCCTCTAAGGGCTTCCAAATATCACTTTGCCAATTCCACAAGAACTGTCTTAGCGAAAGACTTCTTGAGGGGAAAGCTGTAACTCTGTGAGATGATTTCACAGAACACAAAGAAGTTTCTCTAAAAGCTTCTTTCTCTTTGTTATCGGAGGATATTTCCTTTGGCCCTACAGTCTCCAAAGGGATCCGAAATATCTCTTCTCAGATTCCACAGAAATAAGGCTAGCAAAGAGATCCACGAAATACAGATGTAACTCTGTGAGATGAATTAACAGAACACTAAGCAGTTTCTCAGAAAGCTTCTTTCCAGATTTCATCTGAGGATATTTCCTTTTTCACCATAGCCCTCTATGGCCTTCCAAATATCACTTTGCCAATTCCACAAGAACTGTCTTAGCGAAAGGCTTCTTGAGGTCAAATCTGTAACTCTGTGATATGATTTCACAGAACACTAAGAAGTTTCTCAGAAAGCTTCCTTCTCTTTGTTATTGGAGGATATTTCCTTTGGCCCTATGGTCTTCAAAGGGATCCGAAATATCTGTCCACAGATTCCACAGAAATAAGGCTAGCAAGGAGATCCACGAAATACAGATGTAACTCTGTGGGATGAATTAACAGAACACTAAGCAGTTTCTCATAAAGCTTCTTTCCAGTTTTCATCTGAGGATATTTCCTTTTTCACCATAGCCCTCTATGGGCTTCCAAATATCACTTTGCCAATTCCACAAGAACTGTCTTAGCGACAGGCTTCTTGAGGGAAAAGCTGTAACTCTGTGAGATGATTTCACAGAACACAAAGAAGTTTCTCAGAAAGCTTCTTTCTCTTTGTTATCGGAGGATATTTCCTTTGTACGTATAATCTTCAAAGGGATCCGAAATATCTGTTCTCAGATTCCAAAGAAATAATGCTAGCAAAGAGATCCACGAAATACAGATGTAACTCTATGAGATGAATTAACAGAACAGTAAGCAGTTTCTCAGAAAGCTTCTTTCCAGATTTCATCTGAGGATATTTCCTTTTTCACCATAGCCCTCTATGGGCTTCCAAATATCACTTTGTCAATTCCACAAGAACTGTCTTAGCGAAAGGCTTCTTCTAGGGAAAGCTGTAACTCTGTGAGATGATTTCACAGAACACAAAGAAGTTTCTCAGAAAGCTTCTTTCCTTTTGTCATCGGAGGATATTTCCTTTGGCCCTATAGTCTTGAAAGGGATCCGAAATATCTGTTCTCAGATTCCACAGAAATAAGGCTAGCAAAGAGATCCACGACATACAGATGTAACTCTGTGAGATGAATTAACAGAACATTAAGCAGTTTCTCAGAAAGCTTCTTTCCAGATTTCACATGAGGATATTTCCTTTTTCACCATAGCCCTCTATGGGCTTCCAAATATCACTTTGCCAATTCCACAAGAACTCTCTTAGCGAAAGGCTTCTTGAGGGGAAAGCTGTAACTCTGTGAGATGATTTCACAGAACACAAAGAAGTTTCTCAGAAAGCTTCTTTGTCTTTGTTATCCGAGGATATTTCCTTTGGCCAATTAGTCTTCAAAGGGATCCGAAATATCTGTTCTCAGATTCCACAGAAATAAGGCTGGCAAAGAGATCCACGAAATACTGAAGTAACTCTGTGAGATGAATTAACAGAACACTAAGCAGTTTCTCAGAAAGCTTCTTTCCAGATTTTATCTGAGGATATTTGCTTTTTCACCATAGCCCTCTATGGGTTTACAAATATCACTTTGCCAATTCCACAAGAACTGTCTTAACGAAAGGCTTCTTGAGGGGAAAGCTAAAACACTGTGAGATGATTTCACAGAACACAAAGAAGTTTCTCAGAAAGCTTCTTTCTCTTTGTTATCGGAGGATATTTCCTTTGGCCCTATGGTCTTCAAAGGGATCCGAAATATCTGTTCTCAGATTCCACAGAAATAAGGCTAGCCAAGAGATCCACGAAATACAGATGTACCTCTGTGAGATGAATTAACAGAACACTAAGCAGTTTCTCAGAAAGCTTCTTTCCAGATGTCATCTGAGGATATTTCCTTTTTCACCATAGCCCTCTATAGGCTTCCAAATATCACTTTGCCAATTCCACAAGAACTGTCTTAGCGAAAGGCTTCTTGAGGGGAAAGCTGTAACTCTGTGAGATGATTTCACAGAACACAAAGAAGTTTCTCAGAAAGCTTCTTTCTCTTTGTTATCGGAGGATATTTCCTTTGGCCCTATAGTCTCCAAAAGGATCCGAAATATCTGTTCTCAGATTCCAAAGAAATAAGGCAAACAAAGAGATCCACGAAACACAGATGTAACACGGTGAGATGAATTAACAGAACACTAAGCAGTTTCTCAGAAAGCTTCTTTCCAGATTTCATCTGAGGATATTTCCTTTTTCACCATTGACCTCTGTGAGCTTCCAAATATGACTTTGCCAATTCCACAAGAACTGTCTTAGCGAAAGGCTTCTTCTAAGTAAAGATGTAACTCTGTGAGATGATTTCACAGAACACAAAGAAGTTTCTCAGAAATCTTCTTTCTCTTTGTTATCTGAGGATATTTCCTTTGGCCCTTAAGTCTCCAAAGGGATCCGAAATATCTGTTCTCAGATTCCACAGAAATAAGGCTAGCAAAGAGGTCCACGAAATACAGATGTAACTCTGTGAGATGAATTAACAGAACACTAAGCATTTTCTCAGAAAGCTTCTTTCCAGATTTCATCTGAGGATATTTCCTTTTTCAAAATAGCCGTCTATGGGCTTCCAAATATCACTTTGCCAATTTCACGAGAACTGTCTTAGCGAAAGGCTTCTCCTAGGGAAAGCTGTAACTGTGTGAGATGATTTCACAGAACACAAAGAAGTTTTTCAGAAAGCTTCTTTCTCTTTGTTATGCGAGGATATTTCCTTTGGCCCGATAGTCTTGAAAGGGATCCGAAATATCTGTTCTCATATTCCACAGAAATAAGGCTAGCAAAGAGATCCACGAAATACAGATGTAACTCTGTGAGATGAATTAACAGAACACTAAGCAGTTTCTCAGAAAGCTTCTTTCCAGATTTCATCTGAGGATATTTCGTTTTTCACCATAGCCCTCTGTGGGCTTCCAAATATGACTTTGCCAATTCCACAAGAACTGTCTTAGCGAAAGGCTTCTTGAGGGGCAAGGTGTAACTCTGTGAGATGATTTCACAGAACACAAAGAAGTTTCTCAGAAAGATTTTTTCATTTGTTATCCCAGGATATTTAATTTGGCCCAACAGTCTTCAAAGGGATCCGAAATATCTGTTCTCAGATTCCACAGAAATAAGGCTAGCAAAGAGATCCACGGAATACAGATGTAACTCTGTGACATGAATTAACAGAACACTAAGCAGTTTCTCAGAAAGCTTCTTTCCAGATTTCATCTGAGGATATTTACTTTTTCACCATAGCCCTCTATGGGCTTCCAAATATCACTTTGCCAATTCCACAAGAACTGTCTTAGCGAAAGGCTTCTTTAGGGGAAAGCTGTAACTCTGTGAGATGATTTCACAGAACACAAGGAAATTTCTCAGAAAGCTTCTTTCTCTTTGTTATCGGCGGATATTTCCTTTGGCCCTATAGTCTTGAAAGGGATGCGAAATATCTGTTCTCAGATTCCACAGAAATAAGGCTAGCAAAGAGATCCACGAAATACAGATGTAACTCTGTGAGATGAATTAACAGAACACTAAGCAGTTTCTCAGAAAGCTTCTTTCCAGATTTCATCTGAGGATATTTCCTTTTTCACCACAGCTCTCTATGGGCTTCGAAATATCATTTGATAATTCCACAAGAACTGTCTTAGCGAAAGGCTTCTTGAGGGGAAAGCTGTAACTCTGTCAGATGATTTCACAGAACACAAAGAAGTTTCTCAGAAAGCTTCTTTCTCTTTGTTATCGGAGGATATTTCCTTTGCACATATAATCTTCAAAGGGATCCGAAATATCTGTTCTCATATTCCACAGAAATAAGGCTACCAAAGAGATCCACGAAATACAGAAGTAACTCTGTGAGATGAATTAACAGAACACTAAGCAGTTTCTCAGAAAGCTTCTTTCCAGATTTCACATGATGATATTTCCTTTTTCACCATAGTCCTCTATGGGCTTCCAAATATCACTTTGCCAATTCCACAAGAACTGTCTTAGTGAAAGGCTTCTTGAGGGGAAAGCTGTAACTCTGTGAGATGATTTCACAGAACACAAAGAAGTTTCCCAGAAAGCTTCTTTCTCTTTGTTATCCGAGGATATTTCCTTTGACCCATTAGTCTTCAAAGGGATCCGAAATATCTGTTCTCAGATTCCACAGAAATAAGGCTAGCAAAGAAATCCACGAAATACAGAAGTAACTCTGTGAGATGAATTAACAGAACACTAAGCAGTTTCTCAGAAAGCTTCTTTCCAGATTTTATCTGAGGATATTTCCTTTTTCACCATAGCCCTCTATGGGCTTCCAAATATCACTTTGCCAATTCCACAAGAACTGTCTTAGCGAAAGGCTTCTTCAAGGGAAAGCTGTAACTCTGTGAGATGATTTCACAGAACACAGAGAAGTTTCTCAGAAAGCTTCCTTCTCTTTGTTATCGGAGGATATTTCCTTTGGCCCTATAGTCTCCAAAGGGATCCGAAATATCTGTTCTCAGATTCCACAGAAATAATGCTAGCAAAGAGATCCACGAAATACAGATGTAACTCTGTGAGATGAATTAACAGAACACTAAGCAGTTTCTCAGAAAGCTTCTTTCCAGGTTTCATCTGAGGATATTTCCTTTTTCACCATAGCACTCTATGGGCTTCCAAATATCACTTTGCCAATTCCACAAGAACTGTCTTAGCGAAAGGCTTCTTCTAGGGAAAGCTAAAACACTGTGAGATGATTTCACAGAACACAAACAAGTTTCTCAGAAAGCTTCTTTCTCTTTGTTATCGGAGGATATTTCCTTTGGCCCTATGGTCTTCAAAGGGATCCGAAATATCTGTTCTCAGATTCCACAGAAATAAGGCTAGCAAAGAGATCCACGAAATACAGATGTAACTCTGTGAGATGAATTAACAGAACACTAAGCAGTTTCTCAGAAAGCTTCTTTCCAGATTTCATCTGAGGATATTTCCTGTTTCACCGTAGTGCTCTATGGGCTTAAAAATATCACTGTGCCAATTCCACAAGAACTGTCTTAGCGAAAGGCTTCTTGAGGGGAAAGCTGTAACTCTGTGAGATGATTTCACAGAACACAAAGAAGTTTCTCAGACAGCTTCTTTCTCTTTGTTATCGGAGGGTATTTCCTGTGGCCCTATAGTCTCCAAAGGGATCCGAAATATCTGTTCTCAGATTCCACAGAAATAAGGCTAGCAAAGAGATCCACGAAATACAGATGTAACTCTGAGAGATGAATTAATAGAACATGAAGCAGTTTCTCAGAAAGCTTCTTTCCAGATTTCATCTGAGGATATTTCCTTTTTCACCCTAGGCCTCTATGGGCTTCCAAATATCACTTCGCCAATTCCACAAGAACTGTCTTAGCGAAAGGCTTCTTGAGGGGAAAGCTGTAACTCTGTGAGATGATTTGACAGAACACAAAGAAGTTTCTCAGAAAGCTTCATTCTCTTTGTTATCGGAGGATATTTCCTATGGCCCTATCGTCTTGAAAGGGATCCGAAATATCTGTTCTCAGATTCCACAGAAATAAGGCTAGCAAAGAGATCCACGAAATACAGATGTAACTCTGTGAGATGAATTAGCAGAACACTAAGCAGTTTCTCAGAAAGTTTCTTTCCAGATTTCATCTGAGGATATTTCCTTTTTCACCATAGCCCTCTATGGGCTTCCAAATATCACTTTGCCAATTCCACAAGAACGGTCTTAGCGAAAGGCTTCTTGAGGGGAAAGCTGTAACTCTGTGAGGTGATTTCACAGAACACAAAGAAGTTTCTCAGAAAGCTTCTTTCTCTTTGTTATCGGAGGATATTTCCTTTGGCCCTATAGTCTTGAAAGGGATCCGAAATATCTCTTCTCACATTCCACAGAAATAAGGCTAGCAAATAGATCCACGAAATATAGATGCAACTCTGTGAGATGAATTAACAGAACACTAAGCAGATTCTCAGAAAGCTTCTTTCCAGATTTCATCTGAGGATATTTCCTTTTTCACCCTAGCCCTCCATGGGCTTCCAAATATCACTTTGCCAATTCCACAAGAACTGTCTTAGCGAAAGGCTTTTTCTAGGGAAAGCTGTAACTCTCTGAGATGATTTCACAGAACACAAAGAAGTTTCTCAGAAAGCTTCTTTCTCTTTGTTATCGGAGGATATTTCCTTTGGCCCTATAGTCTTCAAAGGGATCCGAAATATCTGTTCTCAGATTCCACAGAAATAAGGCTAGCAAAGAGATCCACGAAATACAGATGTAACTCTGTGAGATGAATTAACAGAACACTAAGCAGATTCTCAGAAAGCTTCTTTCCAGATTTCATCTGAGGATATTTCCTTTTTCACCATAGCCCTCTATGGGCATCCAAATATCACTTTGCCAATTCCACAAGAACTGTCTTAGCGAAAGGCTTCTTGAGGGGAAAGCTGTAACTCTGTGAGATGATTTCAAAGAACACAAAGAAGGTTCTCCGATAGCTTCTTTCTCTTTGTTATCGGAGGATATTTCCTTTGGCCCTATAGTCTTCAAAGGGATCCGAAATATCTGTTCTCAGATTCCACAGAAATAAGGCTAGCAAAGAGATCCACGAAATACAGATGTAACTCTGTGAGATGAATTAACAGAACACTAAGCAGTTTCTCAGAAAGCTTCTTTCCAGATTTCATCTGAGGATATTTCCTTTTTCACCGTAGCCCTCTATGGGCTTCGAAATATCATTTGCCAATTCCACAAGAACTGTCTTAGCGAAAGGCTTCTTGAGGGGAAAGCTGTAACTCTGTGAGATGATTTCACAGAACACAAAGAAGTTTCTCAGAAAGCATCTTTCTCTTTGTTATCGGAGGATTTTTCCTTTGGCTCTATAGTCTTCAAAGGGATCCGAAATATCTGTTCTCAGATTCCACAGAAATAAGGCTAGCAAAGAGATCCACGAAATACAGATGTAACTCTGTGAGATGAATTAACAGAACACTAAGCAGTTTCTCAGAAAGCTTCTTTCCAGATGTCATCTGAGGATATTTCCTTTTTCACCAAAGCCCTCTATGGGCTTCCAAATATCACTTTGCCAATTCCACAAGAACTGTCTTAGCGAAAGGCTTCTTGAGGGGAAAGCTGTAACTCTGTGAGATGATTTCACAGAACACAAAGAAGTTTCTCAGAAAGCTTCTTTCTCTTTGTTATCGGAGGATATTTCCTCTGGCCCTATAGTCTTGAAAGGGATCCGAAATATCTGTTCTCAGATTCCACAGAAATAAGGCTAGCAAAGAGATCCACGAAATACAGATGTAACTCTGTGAGATGAATTAACAGAACACTAAGCAGTTTCTCAAAAGCTTCTTTCCAGATTTCATCTGAGGATATTTTCTTTTTCACCATAGCCCTCTATGGGCTTCCAAATATCACTTTGCCAATTCCACAAGAAGTGTCTTAGCGAAAGGCTTCTTCTAGGGAAAGCTGGAACTCTGTGAGATGATTTCACAGAACACAAAGAAGTTTCTCAGAAAGCTTCTTTCTCTTTGTTATCGGAGGATATTTCATTTGGCCCAATAGTCTTCAAAGGGATCCGAAATATCTGTTATCATATTCCACGGAAATAAGGCTAGCAAAGAGATCCACGGAATACAGATGTAACTTTGTAAGATGAATTAACAGAACACTAAGCAGTTTCTCAGAAAGCTTCTTTCCAGATTTCATCTGAGGATATTTCCTTTTTCACCGTAGCCCTCTAGGGGCTTCCAAATACCACTTTGCCAATTCCACAAGAACTGTCTTAGGGAAAGGTTTCTTCTAGGGAAAGCTGTAACTCTGTGAGATGATTTCACAGAACACAAAGAAGTTTCTCAGAAAGCTTCTTTCTCTTTGTTATCCGAGGATATTTCCTTTGGCCCAAGAGATTTCAAAGGGATCCGAAATATCTGTTCTCAGATTCCACAGAAATAAGGCTAGCAAAGAGATCCACGAAATACAGATGTAACTCTGTGAGATGAATTAACAGAACACTAAGCAGTTTCTCAGAAAGCTTCTTTCCAGATTTCATCTGAGGATATTTCCTTTTTCACCACAGCTCTCTATGGGCTTCGAAATATCATTTGCCAATTCCACAAGAACTGTCTTAGCGAAAGGCTTCTTGAGAAGAAAGTTGTAACTCTGTGAGATGATTTCACAGATCACAAAGAAGTTTCTCAGAAAGCTTCTGTCTCTTTGTTATCGGAGGATATTTCCTTTGGCCCTATAGTCTTGAAAGGGATCCGAAATATCTGTTCTCAGATTCCACAGAAATAAGGCTAGCAAAGAGATCCACGAAATACAGATGTAACTCTGTGAGATGAATTAACAGAACACTAAGCAGTTTCTCAGAAAGCTTCTTTCCAGATTTCATCTGAGGATATTTCATTTTTCAACATAGCCCTCTAGGGGCTTCCAAATATCACTTTGCCAATTCCACAAAAACTGTCTTAGCGAAAGGCTTCTTGAGGGGAAAGCTGTAACTCTGTGAGATGATTTCACAGAACACAAAGAAGTTTCTCAGAAAGCTTCTTTCTCTTTGTTATCCGAGGATATTTCCTTTGGCCCTATAGTCTTGAAAGGGATCCGAAATATCTGTTCTCAGATTCCACAGAAATAAGGCTAGCAAAGATATCCACGAAATACAGATGTAACTCTGTGAGATGAATTAACAGAACACTAAGCAGTTTCTCAGAAAGCTTCTTTCCAGATTTCATCTGAGGATATTTCCTTTTTCACCCTAGCCCTCTATGGGCTTCCAAATATCACTTTGCCAATCCCACAAGAACTGTCGTAGCGAAAGGCTTCTTGAGGGGAAAGCTGTAACTCTGTGAGATGATTTCACAGAACACAAAGAAGTTTCTCAGAAAGCTTCTTTCTCTTTGTTATCGGAGGATATTTCCTTTGGCCCTATAGTCTCCAAAAGATCCGAAATATCTGTTCTCAGATACCAAAGAAATAAGGCTAACAAAGAGATCCACGAAACACAGATGTAACACGGTGAGATGAATTAACAGAACACTAAGCAGTTTCTCAGAAAGCTTCTTTGCAGATTTCATCTGAGGATATTTCCTTTTTCACCATAGACCTTTGTGAGCTTCCAAATATGACTTTGCCAATTCCACAAGAACTGTCTTAGCGAAAGGCTTCTTCTAAGCAAAGATGTAACTCTGTGAGATGATTTCACAGAACACAAAGAAGTTTCTCAGAAAGCTTCTTTCTCTTTGTTATCTGAGGATATTTCCTTTGGCCCTTAAGTCTCCAATGGGATCCGAAATATCTGTTCTCAGATTCCACAGAAATAAAGCTAGCAAAGAGGTCCAAGAAATACAGATGTAACTCTGTGAGATGAATTAACAGAACACTAAGCATTTTCTCAGAAAGCATCTTTCCAGATTTCATCTGAGGATATTTCCTTTTTCAAAATAGCCCTCTATGGGCTTCCAAATATCACTTTGCCAATTTCACGAGAACTGTCTTAGCGAAAGGCTTCTTCTAGGGAAAGCTGTAACTGTGTGAGATGATTTCACAGAACACAAAGAAGTTTCTCAGAAAGCTTCTTTCTCTTTGTTATGCGAGGATATTTCCTTTGGCCCTATAGTCTTGAAAGGGATCCGAAATATCTGTTCTCAGATTCCACAGAAATAAGGCTAGCAAAGAGATCCACGAAATACAGATGTAACTCTGTGAGATGAATTAACAGAACACTAAGCAGTTTCTCAGAAAGCTTCTTTCCAGATTTCATCTGAGGATATTTCGTTTTTCACCATAGCCCTCTGTGGGCTTCCAAATATGACTTTGCCAATTCCACAAGAACTGTCTTAGCGAAAGGCTTCTTGAGGGGCAAGGTGTAACTCTGTGAGATGATTTCACAGAACACAAAGAAGTTTCACAGAAAGCTTTTTTCATTTGTTATCCGAGGATATTTAATTTGGCCCAACAGTCTTCAAAGGGATCCGAAATATCTGTTCTCAGATTCCACAGAAATAAGGCTAGCAAAGAGATCCACGAAATACAGATGTAACTCTGTGAGATGAATTAACAGAACACTAAGCAGTTTCTCAGAAAGCTTCTTTCCAGGTTTCATCTGAGGATATTTCCTTTTTCACCATAGCCCTCTATGGGCTTCCAAATATCACTTTGCCAATACCACAAGAACTGTCTTAGCGAAAGGCTTCTTCTAGGGAAAGCTAAAACACTGTGAGATGATTTCACAGAACACAAACAAGTTTCTCAGAAAGCTTCTTTCTCTTTGTTATCGGAGGATATTTCCTTTGCCCCTATGGTCTTCCAAGGGATCCGAAATATCTGTTCTCAGATTCCACAGAAATAAGGCTAGCAAAGAGATCCACGAAATACAGATGTAACTCTGTGAGATGAATTAACAGAACACTAAGCAGTTTCTCAGAAAGCTTCTTTCCAGATTTCATCTGAGGATATTTCCTTTTTCACCATAGCCCTCTATGGGCTTCCAAATATCACTTTGCCAATTCCACAAGAACTGTCTTAGCGAAAGGCTTCTTGAGAAGAAAGTTGTAACTCTGTGAGATGATTTCACAGATCACAAAGAAGTTTCTCTGAAAGCTACTTTCTCTTTGTTATCGGAGGATATTTCCTTTGGCCCTATAGTCTCCGAAGGGATCCGAAATATCTGTTCTCAGATTCCACAGAAATAAGGCTAGCAAAGAGATCCACGAAATACAGATGTAACTCTGTGAGATGAATTAACAGAACACTAAGCAGTTTCTCAGAAAGCTTCTTTCCAGATTTCATCTGAGGATATTTCATTTTTCAACATAGCCCTCTAGGGGCTTCCAAATATCACTTTGCCAATTCCACAAAAACTGTCTTAGCGAAAGGCTTCTTGAGGGGAAAGCTGTAACTCTGTGAGATGATTTCACAGAACACAAAGAAGTTTCTCAGAAAGCTTCTTTCTCTTTGTTATCCGAGGATATTTCCTTTGGCCCAATAGAATTCAAAGGGATCCGAAATATCTGTTCTCAGATTCCACAGAAATAAGGCTAGCAAAGAGATCCACGAAATACAGATGTAACTCTGTGAGATGAATTAACAGAACACTAAGCAGTTTCTCAGAAAGTTTCTTTCCAGATTTCATCTGAGGATATTTCCTTCTTCACCATAGCCCTCTATGGGCTTCAAAATATCACTTTGCCAATTCCACAAAAACTGTCTTAGCGAAAGGCTACTTTAGGGGAAAGCTGTAACTCTGTGAGATGATTTCACAGAACACAAAGAAATTTCTCAGAAAGCTTCTTTCTCTTTGTTATCGGCGGATATTTCCTTTGGCCCTATAGTCTTGAAAGTGATCCGAAATATCTGTTCTCAGATTCCACAGAAATAAGGCTAGCAAAGAGATCCACGAAATACAGATGTAACTCTGTGAGATGAATTAACAGAACACTAAGCAGTTTCTCAGAAAGCTTCTTTCCAGATTTCATCTGAGGATATTTCCTTTTTCACCACAGCTCTCTATGTGCTTCGAAATATCATTTCCCAATTCCACAAGAACTGTCTTAGCGAAAGGCTTCTTGAGGGGAAAGCTGTAACTCTGTGAGATGATTTCACAGAACACAAAGAAGTTTCTCAGAAAGCTTCTTTCTCTTTGTTATCGGAGGATATTTCCTTTGGCCCTATGGTCTTCAAAGGGATCCGAAATATCTGTTCTCAGATTCCACAGAAATAAGGCTAGCAAAGAGATCCACGAAATACAGATGTAACTCTGTGAGATTAATTAACAGAACACTAAGCAGTTTCTCAGAAAGCTTCTTTCCAGATTTCATCTGAGGATATTTCCTTTTTCACCATAGTCCTCTATGGGCTTCCAAATATCACTTTGCCAATTCCACAAGAACTGTCTTAGCGAAAGGATTCTTGAGAAGAAAGTTGTAACTCTGTGAGATGATTTCACAGATCACAAAGAAGTTTCTCTGAAAGCTTCTGTCTCTTTGTTATCGGAGGATATTTCCTTTGGCCCTATAGTCTCCGAAGGGATCCGAAATATCTGTTCTCAGATTCCACAGAAATAAGGCTAGCAAAGAGATCCACGAAATACAGATGTAACTCTGTGAGATGAATTAACAGAACACTAAGCAGTTTCTCAGAAAGCTTCTTTCCAGATTTCATCTGAGGATATTTCCTTTTTCACCATAGCCCTCTATGGGCTTCCAAATATCACTTTGCCAATTCCACAAGAACTGTCTTAGCGAAAGGCTTCTTGAGGGGAAAGCTGTAACTCTGTGAGATGATTTCACAGAACACAAAGAAGTTTCTCAGGAAGCTTCTTTCTCTTTGTTATCGGAGGATATTTCCTTTGGCCCTATAGTCTTCAAAGGGATCCGAAATATCTGTTCTGAGATTCCACAGAAATAAGGCTAGCAAAGAGATCCACGAAATACAGATGTAACTCTGTGAGATGAATTAACAGAACACTAAGCAGTTTCTCAGAAAGCTTCTTTCCAGATTTCATCTGAGGATATTTCATTTTTCAACATAGCCCTCTAGGGGCTTCCAAATATCACTTTGCCAATTCCACAAAAACTGTCTTAGTGAAAGGCTTCTTGAGGGGAAAGCTGTAACTCTGTGAGATGATTTCACAGAACACAAAGAAGTTTCTCAGAAAGCTTCTTTCTCTTTGTTATCCGAGGATATTTCCTTTGGCCCTATAGTCTTGAAAGGGATCCGAAATATCTGTTCTCAGATTCCACAGAAATAAGGCTAGCAAAGAGATTCACGAAATACAGATGTAACTCTGTGAGATGAATTAACAGAACACTAAGCAGTTTCTCAGAAAGCTTCTTTCCAGATTTCATCTGAGGATATTTCCTTTTTCACCCTAGCCCTCTATGGGCTTCCAAATATCACTTTGCCAATTCCACAAGAACTCTCTTAGCGAAAGGCTTCTTGAGGGGAAAGCTGTAACTCTGTGAGATGATTTCACAGAACACAAAGAAGTTTCTCAGAAACCTTATTTCTCTTTGTTATCGGAGGATATTTCCTTTGGCCCTATAGTCTCCAAAAGGATCCGAAATATCTGTTCTCAGATACCAAAGAAATAAGGCTAACAAAGAGATCCACGAAACACAGATGTAACACGGTGAGATGAATTAACAGAACACTAAGCAGTTTCTCAGAAAGCTTCTTTGCAGATTTCATCTGAGGATATTTCCTTTTTCACCATAGACCTCTGTGAGCTTCCAAATATGACTTTGCCAATTCCACAAGAACTGTCTTAGCGAAAGGCTTCTTCTAAGTAAAGATGTACCTCTGTGAGATGATTTCACAGAACACAAAGAAGTTTCTCAGAAAGCTTCTTTCTCTTTGTTATCTGAGGATATTTCCTTTGGCCCTTAAGTCTCCAATGGGATCCGAAATATCTGTTCTCAGATTCCACAGAAATAAAGCTAGCAAAGAGGTCCAAGAAATACAGATGTAACTCTGTGAGATGAATTAACAGAACACTAAGCATTTTCTCAGAAAGCTTCTTTCCAGATTTCATCTGAGGATATTTCCTTTTTCAAAATAGCCCTCTATGGGCTTCCAAATATCACTTTGCCAATTTCACGAGAACTGTCTTAGCGAAAGGCTTCTTCTAGGGAAAGCTGTAACTGTGTGAGATGATTTCACAGAACACAAAGAAGTTTCTCAGAAAGCTTCTTTCTCTTTGATATGCGAGGATATTTCCTTTGGCCCTATAGTCTTGAAAGGGATCCGAAATATCTGTTCTCAGATTCCACAGAAATAAGGCTAGCAAAGAGATCCACGAAATACAGATGTAACTCTGTGAGATGAATTAACAGAACACTAAGCAGTTTCTCAGAAAGCTTCTTTCCAGATTTCATCTGAGGATATTTCGTTTTTCACCATAGCCCACTGTGGGCTTCCAAATATGACTTTGCCAATTCCACAAGAACTGTCTTAGCGAAAGGCTTCTTGAGGGGCAAGGTGTAACTCTGTGAGATGATTTCACAGAACACAAAGAAGTTTCTCAGAAAGCTTTTTTCATTTGTTATCCGAGGATATTTAATTTGGCCCAACAGTCTTCAAAGGGATCCGAAATATCTGTTCTCAGATTCCACAGAAATAAGGCTAGCAAAGAGATCCACGAAATACAGATGTAACTCTGTGAGATGAATTAACAGAACACTAAGCAGTTTCTCAGAAAGCTTCTTTCCAGGTTTCATCTGAGGATATTTCCTTTTTCACCATAGCCCTCTATGGGCTTCCAAATATCACTTTGCCAATTCCACAAGAACTGTCTTAGCGAAAGGCTTCTTCTAGGGAAAGCTAAAACACTGTGAGATGATTTCACAGAACACAAACAAGTTTCTCACAAAGCTTCTTTCTCTTTGTTATCGGAGGATATTTCCTTTGCCCCTATGGTCTTCAAAGGGATCCGAAATATCTGTTCTCAGATTCCACAGAAATAAGGCTAGCAAAGAGATCCACGAAATACAGATGTAACTCTGTGAGATGAATTAACAGAACACTAAGCAGTTTCTCAGAAAGCTTCTTTCCAGGTTTCATCTGAGGATATTTCCTTTTTCACCATAGCCCTCTATGGGCTTCCAAATATCACTTTGCCAATTCCACAAGAACTGTCTTAGCGAAAGGCTTCTTGAGGGGAAAGCTGTAACTGTGTGAGATGATTTCACAGAACACAAAGAAGTTTCTCAGAAAGCTTCTTTCTCTTTGTTATCGGAGGATATTTCCTTTGGCCCTATAGTCTCCAAAAGGATCCGAAATATCTGTTCTCAGATTCCAAAGAAATAAGGCTAACAAAGAGATCCACGAAACACAGATGTAACTCCGTGAGATGAATTAACGGAACACTAAGCAGTTTCTCAGAAAGCTTCTTTCCAGATTTCATCTGAGGATATTTCATTTTTCACCATAGCCCTCTGTGGGCTTCCAAATATGACTTTGCCAATTCCACAAGAACTGTCTTAGCGAAAGGCTTCTTCTAAGTAAAGATGTAACTCTGTGAGATGATTACACAGAACACAAAGAAGTTTCTCAGAAAGGTTCTTTCTCTTTGTTATCTGTGGATATTTCCTTTGGCCCTTACGTCTCCAAAGGGATCCGAAATATCTGTTCTCAGATTCCACAGAAATAAGGCTAGCAAAGAGATCCACGAAATACAATTGTAACTCTGTGAGATGAATTAACAGAACACTAAGCAGTTTCTCAGAAGGCTTCTTTCCAGATTTCATCTGAGGATATTTCCTTTTTCACCATAGCCCTCTATGGGCTTCCATATATCACTTTGCCAATTCCACAAGAACTGTCTTAGCGAAAGGCTTCTTGAGGGGAAAGCTGTAACTCTGTGAGATGATTTCACAGAACATGAAGAAGTTTCTCAGAAAGCTTCTTTCTCTTTGTTATCGGAGGATATTTCCTTTGGCCCTATGGTCTTCAAAGGGATCCGAAATATCTGTTCTCAGATTCCACAGAAATAAGGCTAGCAAAGAGATCCACGAAATACAGATGTAACTCTGTGAGATGAATTAACAGAACACTAAGCAGTTTCTCAGAAAGCTTCTTTCCAGATTTCATCTGAGGATATTTCCTTTTTACCATAGCCCTCTAGGGGCTTCCAAATACCACTTTGCAAATTCCACAAGAACTGTCTTAGCGAAAGGATTCTTCTAGGGAAAGCTGTAACTCTGTGAGATGATTTCACAGAACACAAAGAAGTTTCTCAGAAGGCTTCTTTCTCTTTGTTATCCGAGGATATTTCCTTTGGCCCAATAGACTTCAAAGGGATCCGAAATATCTGTTCTCAGATTCCAGAGAAATAAGGCTAGCAAAGAGATCCACGAAATACAGATGTAACTCTTTAAGATGAATTAACAGAACACTAAGTTGTTTCTCAGAAAGCTTCTTTCCAGATTTCATCTGAGGATATATCCTTTTTCACCATAGCCCTCTAGGGGCTTCCAAATACCACTTTGCCAATTCCGCAAGAACTGTCTTAGCGAAAGGCTTCTTCTAGGGAAAGCTGTAACTCTGTGAGATGATTTCACAGAACACAAAGAAGTTTCTCAGAAAGCTTCTTTCTCTTTGTTATCCGAGGATATTTCCTTTGGCCCAGTAGACTTCAAAGGGTTCCGAAATATCTGTTCTCACATTCCACAGAAATAAGGCTAGCAAAGAGATCCACGAAATACAGATGTAACTCTCTAAGATGAATTAAGAGAACACTAAGCAGTTTCTCAGAAAGCTTCTTTCCAGATTTCATCTGAGGATATATCCTTTTTCACCACAGCCCTATAGGGGCTTCCAAATACCACTTTGCCAATTCCACAAGAACTGTCTTAGCGAAAGACTTCTTGAGGGGAAAGCTGTAACTCTGTGAGATGATGTCACAGAACACAAAGAAGTTTCTCAGGAAGCTTCTTTCTCTTTGTTATCGAAGGATACTTCCTTTGGCCCTTTAGTCTCCAAAGGGATCCGAAATATCAGTTCTCATATGCCACAGAAATAAGGCTAGCAAAGAGATCCACGAAATACAGATGTAACTCTGTGAGATGAATTAACAGAACACTAAGCAGTTTCTCAGAAAGCTTCTTTCCAGATTCCATCTGAGGATATTTCCTTTTTCACCATAACCCTCTATGGGCTTCCAAATATCACTTTGCCAAATCCACAAGAACTGTCTTAGCGAAAGGTTTCTTGAGGGGAAAGCTGTAACTCGGTGAGTTGATTTCACAGAAAACAAAGAAGTTTCTCAGAAAGCTTCTTTCTCTTTGTTATCCGAGGATATTTCCTTTGGCCCTTTAGTCTCCAAAGGGATCCGAAATATCTGTTCTCAGATTCCACAGAAATAAGGCTAGCAAAGAGATCCACGAAATACAGATGTAACTCTGTGAGATGAATTAACAGAACACTATGCAGTTTCTCAGAAAGCTTCTTTCCAGATTTCATCTGAGGATATTTCCTTTTTCACCATAGCCCTCTATGGGCTTCCAAATATCACTTTGCCAATTCAACAAGAAGTGTCTTAGCGAAAGGATTCTTCTAGGGAAAGCTGTAACTCTGTGAGATGATTTCACAGAACACAAAGAAGTTTCTCAGAAGGCTTCTTTCTCTTTGTCATCCGAGGATATTTCCTTTGGCCCAATAGACTTCAAAGGGAACCGAAATATCTGTTCTCAGATTGCAGAGAAATAAGGCTAGCAAAGAGATCCACGAAATACAGATGTAACTCTTTAAGATGAATTAAGAGAACACTAAGCAGTTTCTCAGCAAGCTTCTTTCCAGATTTCATCTGAGGATATTTCCTTTTTCACCATAGCCCTCTAGGGGCTTCCAAATACCACTTTGCCAATTCCGCAAGAACTGTCTTAGCCAAAGGCTTCTTCTAGGGAAAGCTGTAACTCTGTGAGATGATTAAACAGATCACAAAGAAGTTTCTCAGAAAGCTTCTTTCTCTTTGTTATCCGAGGATGTTTCCTTTGGCCCAATAGACTTCAAAGGGATCCGAAATATCTGTTCTCACATTCCACAGAAATAAGGCTAGCAAAGAGATCCACGAAATACAGATGTAACTCTCTAAGATGAATTAAGAGAACACTAAGCAGTTTCTCAGAAAGCTTCTTTCCAGATTTCATCTGAGGATATTTCCTTTTTCACCATAGCCCTCTAGGGGCTTACAAATACCACTTTGCCAATTCCACAAGAACTGTCTTAGCGAATGGCTTCTTGAGGGGAAAGCTGTAACTCTGTGAGATGATGTCACAGAACACAAAGAAGTTTCTCAGGAAGCTTCTTTCTCTTTGTTATCGGAGGATACTTCCTTTGGCCTTTTAGTCTCCAAAGGGATCCGAAATATCAGTTCTCATATGCCACAGAAATAAGGCTCGCAAAGAGATCCACGAAATACAGATGTAACTCTGTGAGATGAATTAACAGAACACTAAGCAGTTTCTCAGAAAGCTTCTTTCCAGAATCCATCTGAGGATATTTCCTTTTTCACCATAACCCTCTATGGGCTTCCAAATATCACTTTGCCAATTCCACAAGAACTGTCTTAGCGAAAGGTTTCTTGAGGGGAAAGCTGTAACTCGGTGAGTTGATTTCACAGAAAACAAAGAAGTTTTTCAGAAAGCTTCTTTCTCTTTGTTATCAGAGGATATTTCCTTTGGCCCTATAGTCTCCAAAGGGATCCGAAATATCTCTTCTCAGATTCCACAGAAATAAGGCTAGCATAGATATCCATGAAATACAGATGTAATACTGTGAGATGAATTAACAGAACACTAAGCAGTTTCTCAGAAAGCTTCTTTCCAGATTTCATCTGAGGATATTTCCTTTTTCACCATAGTCCTCTATGGGCTTCCAAATATCACTTTGCCAATTCCACAAGAACTGTCTTAGCGAAAGGCTTCTTGAGGGGAAAGCTGTAACTCTGTGAGATGATTTCACAGAACACAAAGAAGTTTCTCAGAAAGCTTCTTTCTCTTTGTTATCGGAGGATATTTCCTTTGGCCCTTTAGTCTCCAAAGGGATCCGAAATATCTGTTCTCAGATTCCACAGAAATAAGGCTAGCAAAGAGATCCACGAAATACAGATGTAACTCTGTGAGATGAGTTAACAGAACACTATGTAGTTTCTCAGAAAGGTTCTTTCCAGATTTCATCTGAGGATATTTCCTTTTTCACCATAGCCTTCTATGGGCTTCCAAATATCACTTTGCCAATTCCACAAGAACTGTCTTAGCGAAAGGCTTCTTGAGAAGAAAGCTGTAACTCTGTGAGATGATTTCACAGAACACAAAGAAGTTTCTCAGAAAGCTTCTTTCTCTTTGTCATCGGAGGATATTTCCTTTGGCCCTATGGTCTTCAAAGGGATCCGAAATATCTGTTCTCAGATTCCACAGAAATAAGGCTAGCAAAGAGATCCATGAAATACAGATGTAACTCTGTGAGATGAATTAACAGAACACTAAGCAGTTTCTCAGAAAGCTTCTTTCCAGATTTCATCTGAGGATATTTCCTTTTTCACCATAGCCCTCTAGGGGCTTCCAAATACCACTTTGCCAATTCCACAAGAACTGTCTTAGCGAAAGGCTGCTTCTAGGGAAAGCTGTAACTCTGTGAGATGATTTCAGAGAACACAAAGAAGTTTCTCAGAAAGCTTCTTTCTCTTTGTTATCCGAGGATATTTCCTTTGCCCCAATAGACTTCAAAGGGATCCGAAATATCTGTTCTCAGATTCCAGAGAAATAAGGCTAGCAAAGAGATCCACGAAATACAGATGTAACTGTTTAAGATGAATTAACAGAACACTAAGCAGTTTCTCAGAAAGCTTCTTTCCAGATTTCATCTGAGGATATTTCCTTTTTCACCATAGCCCTCTATGGGCATCCAAATATCACTTTGCCAATTCCACAAGAACTGTCTTAGCGAAAGGCTTCTTGAGGGGATAGCTGTAACTCTGTGAGTAGATTTCACGGAACACAAAAAAGTTTCTCAGAAAGCTTCTTTCTCTTTGTTATCCGAGGATATTTCCTTTGGCCCAATAGTCTTCAAAGGGATCCGAAATATCTGTTCTCAGATTCCACAGAAATAAGGCTCGCAAAGAGATCCACGAAATACAGATGTAACTCTGTAAGATGAATTAAGAGAACACTAAGCAGTTTCTCAGAAAGCTTCTTTCCAGATTTCATCTGAGGATATTTCCTTTTTCAGCGTAGCCCTCTATGGGCTTCCAAATATCACTTTGCCAATTCCACAAGAACTGTCTTAGCGAAAGGCTTTTTGAGAAGAAAGCTGTAACTCTGTGAGATGATTTCACAGAACACAAAGAAGTTTCTCAGAAAGCTTCTTTCTCTTTGTTATCGAAGGATATTTCCTTTGGCCCTTTAGTCTCCAAAGGCATCCGAAATATCTGTTCTCAGATTCCACAGAAATAAGGCTAGCAAAGAGATCCACGAAATACAGATGTAACTCTGTGAGATGAATTAACAGAACACTATGTAGTTTCTCAGAAAGGTTCTTTCCAGATTTCATCTGCGGATATTTCCTTTTTCACCTTAGCCTTCTATGGGCTTCCAAATATCACTTTGCCAATTCCACAAGAACTGTCTTAGCGAAAGGCTTCTTGAGAAGAAAGCTGTAACTCTGTGAGATGATTTCACAGAACACAAAGAAGTTTCTCAGAAAGCTTCTTTCTCTTTGTTATCGGAGGATATTTCCTTTGGCCCTATGGTCTTCAAAGGGATCCGAAATATCTGTTCTCAGATTCCACAGAAATAACGCTAGCAAAGAGATCCACGAAATACAGATGTAACTCTGTGAGATGAATTAACAGAACACTAAGCAGTTTCTCAGAAAGCTTCTTTCCAGATTTCATCTGAGGATATTTCCTTTTTCACCATAGCCCTCTAGGGGCTTACAAATACCACTTTGCCAATTCCACAAGAACTGTCTTAGCGAAAGGCTTCTTGAGGGGAAAGCTGTAACTCTGTGAGATGATGTCACAGAACACAAAGAAGTTTCTCAGGAAGCTTCTTTCTCTTTGTTATCGGAGGATACTTCCTTTGGCCTTTTAGTCTCCAAAGGGATCCGAAATATCAGTTCTCATATGCCACAGAAGTAAGGCTAGCAAAGAGATCCACGAAATACAGATGTAACTCTGTGAGATGAATTAACAGAACACTAAGCAGTTTCTCAGAAAGCTTCTTTCCAGATTTCATCTGAGGATATTTCCTTTTTCACCATAGCCCTCTATGGGCTTCCAAATATCACTTTGCCAATTCCACAAGAAGTGTCTTAGCGAAGGGCTTCTTCTAGGGAAAGCTGGAACTCTGTGAGATGATTTCACAGAACACAAAGAAGTTTCTCAGAAAGCTTCTTTCTCTTTGTTATCCGAGGATATTTCCTTTGGCCCAATAGTCTTCAAAGGGATCCGAAATATCTGTTCTCAGTTTCCACAGAAATAAGGCTAGCAAAGAGATCCACGGAATACAGATGTAACACTTTAAGATGAATTAACAGAACACTAAGCAGTTTCTCAGCAAGCTTCTTTCCAGATTTCATCTGAGGATATTTCCTTTTTCACCATAGCCCTCTATGGGCTTCCAAATATCACTTTGCCAATTCCACAAGAACTGTCTTAGCGAAAGGCTTCTTGAGGGGAAAGCTGTAACTCTGTGAGTAGATTTCACGGAACACAAAAAAGTTTCTCAGAAAGCTTCTTTCTCTTTGTTATCCGAGGATATTTCCTTTGGCCCAATAGTCTTCAAAGGGATCCGAAATATCTGTTCTCAGATTCCACAGAAATAAGGCTCGCAAAGAGATCCACGAAATACAGATGTAACTCTGTAAGATGAATTAACAGAACACTAAGCAGTTTCTCAGAAAGCTTCTTTCCAGATTTCATCTGAGGATATTTCCTTTTTCAGCATAGCCCTCTATGGGCTTCCAAATATCACTTTGCCAATTCCACAAGAACTGTCTTAGCGAAAGGCTTCTTGAGAAGAAAGCTGTAACTCTGTGAGATGATTTCACAGAACACAAAGAAGTTTCTCAGAAAGCTTCTTTCTCTTTGTTATCGGAGGATATTTCCTTTGGCCCTATAGTCTCCAAAGGCATCCGAAATATCTGTTCTCAGATTCCACAGAAATAAGGCTAGCAAAGAGATCCACGAAATACAGATGTAACTCTGTGAGATGAATTAACAGAACACTATGTAGTTTCTCAGAAAGGTTCTTTCCAGATTTCATCTGCGGATATTTCCTTTTTCACCATAGCCTTCTATGGGCTTCCAAATATCACTTTGCCAATTCCACAAGAACTGTCTTAGCGAAAGGCTTCTTGAGAAGAAAGCTGTAACTCTGTGAGATGATTTCACAGAACACAAAGAAGTTTCTCAGAAAGCTTCTTTCTCTTTGCTATTGGAGGATATTTCCTTTGGCCCTATGGTCTTCAAAGGGATCCGAAATATCTGTTCTCAGATTCCACAGAAATAACGCTAGCAAAGAGATCCACGAAATACAGATGTAACTCTGTGAGATGAATTAACAGAACACTAAGCAGTTTCTCAGAAAGCTTCTTTCCAGATTTCATCTGAGGATATTTCCTTTTTCACCATAGCCCTCTAGGGGCGTCCAAATACCACTTTGCCAATTCCACAAGAACTGTCTTAGCGAAAGGCTTCTTCTAGGGAAAGCTGTAACTCTGTGAGATGATTTCACAGAACACAAAGAAGTTTCTCAGAAGGCTTCTTTCTCTTTGTTATCCGAGGATATTTCCTTTGGCCCAATAGACTTCAAAGGGATCCGAAATATCTGTTCTCAGATTCCAGAGAAATAAGGCTAGCAAAGAGATCCACGAAATACAGATTTAACTCTGTAAGATGAATTAACAGAACACTAAGCAGTTTCTCAGGAATCTTCTTTCCAGATTTCATCTGAGGATATATCCTTTTTCACCATAGCCCTCTAGGGGCTTCCAAATACCACTTTGCCAATTCCACAAGAACTGTCTTAGCGACAGGCTTCTTCTAGGGAAAGCTGTAACTCTGTGAGATGATTTCACAGAACATGAAGAAGTTTCTCAGAAAGCTTCTTTCTCTTTGTTATCGGAGGATATTTCCTTTGGCCCTATGGTCTTCAAAGGGATCCGAAATATCTGTTCTCAGATTCCACAGAAATAAGGCTAGCAAAGAGATCCACGAAATACAGATGTAACTCTGTGAGATGAATTAACAGAACACTAAGCAGTTTCTCAGAAAGCTTCTTTCCAGATTGCATCTGAGGATATTTCCTTTTTTACCATAGCCCTCTAGGGGCTTCCAAATACCACTTTGCAAATTCCACAAGAACTGTCTTAGCGAAAGGATTCTTCTAGGGAAAGCTGTAACTCTGTGAGATGATTTCACAGAACACAAAGAAGTTTCTCAGAAGGCTTCTTTCTCTTTGTCATCCGAGGATATTTCCTTTGGCCCAATAGACTTCAAAGGGATCCGAAATATCTGTTCTCAGATTCCAGAGAAATAAGGCTAGCAAAGAGATCCACGAAATACAGATGTAACTCTTTAAGATGAATTAACAGAACACTAAGCAGTTTCTCAGCAAGCTTCTTTCCAGATTTCATCTGAGGATATTTCCTTTTTCACCATAGCCCTCTTGGGGCTTCCAAATACCACTTTGCCAATTCCGCAAGAACTGTCTTAGCCAAAGGCTTCTTCTAGGGAAAGCTGTAACTCTGTGAGATGATTAAACAGAACACAAAGAAGTTTCTCAGAAAGCTTCTTTCTCTTTGTTATCCGAGGATATTTCCTTTGGCCCAATAGACTTCAAAGGGATCCGAAATATCTGTTCTCACATTCCACAGAAATAAGGCTAGCAAAGAGATCCACGAAATACAGAAGTAACTCTCTAAGATGAATTAAGAGAACACTAAGCAGTTTCTCAGAAAGCTTCTTTCCAGATTTCATCTGAGGATATTTCCTTTTTCACCATAGCCCTCTAGGGGCTTACAAATACCACTTTGCCAATTCCACAAGAACTGTCTTAGCGAAAGGCTTCTTGAGGGGAAAGCTGTAACTCTGTGAGATGATGTCACAGAACACAAAGAAGTTTCTCAGGAAGCTTCTTTCTCTTTGTTATCGGAGGATACTTCCTTTGGCCCTTTAGTCTCCAAAGGGATCCGAAATATCAGTTCTCATATGCCACAGAAATAAGGCTAGCAAAGAGATCCACGAAATACAGATGTAACTCTGTGAGATGAATTAACAGAACACTAAGCAGTTTCTCAGAAAGCTTCTTTCCAGAATCCATCTGAGGATATTTCCTTTTTCACCATAACCCTCTATGGGCTTCCAAATATCACTTTGCCAATTCCACAAGAACTGTCTTAGCGAAAGGTTTCTTGAGGGGAAAGCTGTAACTCGGTGAGTTGATTTCACAGAACACAAAGAAGTTTCTCAGAAAGCTTCTTTCTCTTTGTTATCAGAGGATATTTCCTTTGGCCCTATAGTCTCCAAAGGGATCCGAAATATCTCTTCTCAGATTCCACAGAAATAAGGCTAGAAAAGATATCCACGAAATACAGATGTAACACTGTGAGATGAATTAACAGAACACTAAGCAGTTTCTCAGAAAGCTTCTTTCCAGATTTCATCTGAGGATATTTCCTTTTTCACCATAGCCCTCTATGGGCTTCCAAATATCACTTTGCCAATTCCACAAGAACTGTCTTAGCGAAAGGCTTCTTGAGGGGAAAGCTGTATCTCTGTGAGATGATTTCACAGAACACAAAGAAGTTTCTCAGAAAGCTTTTTTCTCTTTGTTATCCGAGGATATTTCCTTTGGCCCTTTAGTCTCCAAAGGGATCCGAAATATCTGTTCTCAGATTCCAAAGAAATAAGGCTAGCAAAGAGATCCACGAAATACAGATGTAACTCTGTGAGATGAATTAACAGAACACTAAGCAGTTTCTCAGAAAGCTTCTTTCCAGATTTCATCTGAGGATATTTCCTTTTTCACCATAGCCCTCTATGGGCTTCCAAATATCACTTTGCCAATTCCACAAGAAGTGTCTTAGCGAAGGGCTTCTTCTAGGGAAAGCTGGAACTCTGTGAGATGATTTCACAGAACACAAAGAAGTTTCTCAGAAAGCTTCTTTCTCTTTGTTATCCGAGGATATTTCCTTTGGCCCAATAGTCTTCAAAGGGATCCGAAATATCTGTTCTCAGTTTCCACAGAAATAAGGCTAGCAAAGAGATCCACGGAATACAGATGTAACTCTTTAAGATGAATTAACAGAACACTAAGCAGTTTCTCAGCAAGCTTCTTTCCAGATTTCATCTGAGGATATTTCCTTTTTCACCATAGCCCTCTATGGGCTTCCAAATATCACTTTGCCAATTCCACAAGAACTGTCTTAGCGAAAGGCTTCTTGAGGGGAAAGCTGTAACTCTGTGAGTAGATTTCACGGAACACAAAAAAGTTTCTCAGAAAGCTTCTTTCTCTTTGTTATCCGAGGATATTTCCTTTGGCCCAATAGTCTTCAAAGGGATCCGAAATATCTGTTCTCAGATTCCACAGAAATAAGACTCGCAAAGAGATCCACGAAATAAAGATGTAACTCTGTAAGATGAATTAACAGAACACTAAGCAGTTTCTCAGAAAGCTTCTTTCCAGATTTCATCTGAGGATATTTAATTTTTCAGCATAGCCCTCTATGGGCTTCCAAATATCACTTTGCCAATTCCACAAGAACTGTCTTAGCGAAAGGCTTCTTGAGAAGAAAGCTGTAACTCTGTGAGATGATTTCACAGAACACAAAGAAGTTTCTCAGAAAGCTTCTTTCTCTTTGTTATCGGAGGATATTTCCTTTGGCCCTATAGTCTCCAAAGGCATCCGAAATATCTGTTCTCAGATTCCACAGATATAAGGCTAGCAAAGAGATCCACGAAATACAGATGTAACTCTGTGAGATGAATTAACAGAACACTATGTAGTTTCTCAGAAAGGTTCTTTCCAGATTTCATCTGCGGATATTTCCTTTTTCACCATAGCCTTCTATGGGCTTCCAAATATCACTTTGCCAATTCCACAAGAACTGTCTTAGCGAAAGGCTTCTTGAGAAGAAAGCTGTAACTCTGTGAGATGATTTCACAGAACACAAAGAAGTTTCTCAGAAAGCTTCTTTCTCTTTGTTATTGGAGGATATTTCCTTTGGCCCTATGGTCTTCAAAGGGATCCGAAATATCTGTTCTCAGATTCCACAGAAATAAGGCTAGCAAAGAGATCCACGAAATACAGATGTAACTCTGTGAGATGAATTAACAGAACACTAAGCAGTTTCTCAGAAAGCTTCTTTCCAGATTTCATCTGAGGATATTTCCTTTTTCACCATAGCCCTCTAGGGGCGTCCAAATACCACTTTGCCAAATCCACAAGAACTGTCTTAGCGAAAGGCTTCTTCTAGGGAAAGCTGTAACTCTGTGAGATGATTTCACAGAACACAAAGAAGTTTCTCAGAAGGCTTCTTTCTCTTTGTTATCCGAGGATATTTCCTTTGGCCCAATAGACTTCAAAGGGATCCGAAATATCTGTTCTCAGATTCCACAGAAATAAGGCTAGCAAAGAGATCCACGAAATACAGATTTAACTCTGTAAGATGAATTAACAGAACACTAAGCAGTTTCTCAGGAATCTTCTTTCCAGATTTCATCTGAGGATATATCCTTTTTCACCATAGCCCTCTTGGGGCTTCCAAATACCACTTTGCCAATTCCACAAGAACTGTCTTAGCGACAGGCTTCTTCTAGGGAAAGCTGTAACTCTGTGAGATGATTTCACAGAACATGAAGAAGTTTCTCAGAAAGCTTCTTTCTCTTTGTTATCGGAGGATATTTCCTTTGGCCCTATGGTCTTCAAAGGGATCCGAAATATCTGTTCTCAGATTCCACAGAAATAAGGCTAGCAAAGAGATCCACGAAATACAGATGTAACTCTGTGAGATGAATTAACAGAACACTAAGCAGTTTCTCAGAAAGCTTCTTTCCAGATTTCATCTGAGGATATTTCCTTTTTTACCATAGCCCTCTAGGGGCTTCCAAATACCACTTTGCAAATTCCACAAGAACTGTCTTAGCGAAAGGATTCTTCTAGGGAAAGCTGTAACTCTGTGAGATGATTTCACAGAACACAAAGAAGTTTCTCAGAAGGCTTCTTTCTCTTTGTCATCCGAGGATATTTCCTTTGGCCCAATAGACTTCAAAGGGATCCGAAATATCTGTTCTCAGATTCCAGAGAAATAAGGCTAGCAAAGAGATCCACGAAATACAGATGTAACCCTTTAAGATGAATTAACAGAACACTAAGCAGTTTCTCAGCAAGCTTCTTTCCAGATTTCATCTGAGGATATTTCCTTTTTCACCATAGCCCTCTTGGGGCTTCCAAATACCACTTTGCCAATTCCGCAAGAACTGTCTTAGCCAAAGGCTTCTTCTAGGGAAAGCTGTAACTCTGTGAGATGATTAAACAGAACACAAAGAAGTTTCTCAGAAAGCTTCTTTCTCTTTGTTATCCGAGGATATTTCCTTTGGCCCAATAGACTTCAAAGGGATCCGAAATATCTGTTCTCACATTCCACAGAAATAAGGCTAGCAAAGAGATCCACGAAATACAGAAGTAACTCTCTAAGATGAATTAAGAGAACACTAAGCAGTTTCTCAGAAAGCTTCTTTCCAGATTTCATCTGAGGATATTTCCTTTTTCACCATAGCCCTCTAGGGGCTTCCAAATATCACTTTGCCAATTCCACAAGAACTGTCTTAGCGAAAGGCTTCTTGAGGGGAAATCTGTAACTCTGTGAGATGATTTCACAGAACACAAAGAAGTTTCTCAGAAAGCTTCTTTCTCTTTGTTATCGGCGGATATTTCCTTTGGCCCTATAGTCCTGAAAGGGATCCGAAATATCTGTTCTCAGATTCCACAGAAATAAGGCTAGCAAAGAGATCCACGAAATACAGATGTAACTCTGTTAGATGAATTAACAGAACACTAAACAGTTTCTCAGAAAGCTTCTTTCCAGATTTCATCTGAGGATATTTCCTTTTTCACCATAGCCCTCTATGGGCTTCCAAATATCACTTTGCCAATTCCACAAGAAATGTCTTAGCGAAGGCTTCTTCTAGGGAAAGCTGTAACTCTGTGAGATGATTTCACAGAACACAAAGAAGTTTCTCAGAAAGCTTCTTTCTCTTTGTTATCGGACGATATTTCCTTTGGCCCTATGGTCTTCAAAGAGATCCGAAATATCTGTTCTCAGATTCCACAGGAATAAGGCTAGCAAAGAGATCCACGAAATACAGATGTAACTCTGTGAGATGAATTAACAGAACAATAAGCAGTTTCTCAGAAAGCTTCTTTCCAGATTTCATCTGAGGATATTTCCTTTTTCACCATAGCCCTCTAGGGGCTTCCAAATACCACTTTGCCAATTCCACAAGAACTGTCTTAGCGAAAGGTTTCTTCTAGGGAAAGCTGTAACTCTGTGAGATGATTTCACAGAACACAAAGAAGTTTCTCAGAAAGCTTCTTTCTCTTTGTTATCGGCAGATATTTCCTTTGGCCCTATAGTCTTCAAAGGGATCCGAAATATCTGTTCTCAGATTCCACAGAAATAAGGCTAGCAAAGAGATCCACGAAATACAGATGTAACTCTGTGAGATGAATTAACAGAACACTAAGCAGTTTCTCACAAAGCTTCTTTCCATATTTCATCTGAGGATATTTCCTTTTTCACCATAGCCCTCTATGGGCTTCCAAATACCACTTTGCCAATTCCACAAGAACTGTCTTAGCGAAAGGCTTCTTCTAGGGAAAGCTGTAACTCTGTGAGATGATTTCACAGAACACAAAGAAGTTTCTCAGAAAGCTTCTTTGTCTTTGTTATCCGAGGATATTTCCTTTGGCCCTATGGTCTTCAAAGAGATCCGAAATATCTGTTCTCAGATTCCACAGGAATAAGGCTAGCAAAGAGATCCACGAAATACAGATGTAACTCTGTGAGATGAATTAACAGAACACTAAGCAGTTTCTCAGAAAGCTTCTTTCCAGATTTAATCTGAGGATATTTCCTTTTCACCATAGCACTCTAAGGGCTTCCAAATATCACTTTGCCAATTCCACAAGAACTGTGTTAGCGAGAGGCTTCTTGAGGGGAAAGCTGTAACTCTGTGAGATGATTTCACAGAACACAAAGAAGTTTCTCAGAAAGCTTCTTTCTCTTTGTTATCCGAGGATATTTCCTTTGGCCCTATGGTCTTCAAAGGGATCCGAAATATCTGTTCTCAGATTCCACAGAAATAAGGCTAGCAAAGAGATCCACGATATACAGATGTAACTCTGTGAGATGAATTAAGAGAACACTAAGCAGTTTCTCAGAAAGCTTCTTTCCAGATTTCATCTGAGGATATTTCCTTTTTCACCATAGCCCTCTAGGGGCTTCCAAATATCACTTTGCCAATTCCACAAAAACTGTCTTAGCGAAAGGCTTCTTCTAGGGAAAGCTGTAACTCTGTGAGATGATTTCACAGAACACAAAGAAGTTTCTCAGAAAGCTTCTTTCTCTTTGTTATCGGCGGATATTTCCTTTGGCCCTATGGTCTTGAAAGGGATCCGAAATATCTGTTCTCAGATTCCACAGAAATAAGGCTAGCAAAGAGATCCACGAAATACAGATGTAACTCTGTGAGATGAATTAACAGAACACTAAACAGTTTCTCAGAAAGCTTCTTTCCAGATTTCATCTGAGGATATTTCCTTTTTCACCATAGCCCTCTATGGGCTTCCAAATATCACTTTGCCAATTCCACAAGAACTGTCTTAGCGAAGGCTTCTTCTAGGGAAAGCTGTAGCTCTGTGAGATGATTTCAGAGAACACAAAGAAGTTTCTCAGAATGCTTCTTTCTCTTTGTTATCGGAGGATATTTCCTTTGGCCCTATGGTCTTCAAAGGGATCCGAAATATCTGTTCTCATATTCCACAGAAATAAGGCGAGCAAAGAGATCCACGAAATACAGTTGTAACTCTGTGAGATGATTAACCGAACACTAAGCAGTTTCTCAGAAAGCTTCTTTCCAGATTTCTTCTGAGGATATTTCCTTTTTCACCATAGCCCTCTATGGGCTTCCAAATATCACTTTGCCAATTCCACAAGAACTGTCTTAGCGAAAGGCTTCTTGAGGGGAAACCTGTAACTCTGTGAGATGATTTCACGGAACACAAAAAAGTTTCTCAGAAAGCTTCTTTCTCTTTGTTATCCGAGGATATTTCCTTTGGCCCAATAGTCTTCAAAGGGATCCGAAATATCTGTTCTCAGATTCCACAGAAATAAGGCTCGCAAAGAGATCCACGAAATACAGATGTAACTCTGTAAGATGAATTAAGAGAACACTAAGCAGTTTCTCAGAAAGCTTCTTTCCAGATTTCATCTGAGGATATTTCCTTTTTCACCATAGCCCTCTATGGGCTTCCAAATATCACTTTGCCAATTCCACAAGAACTGTCTTAGAGAAAGGCTTCTTGAGAAGAAAGCTGTAACTCTGTGAGATGATTTCACAGAACACAAAGAAGTTTCTCAGAAAGCTTCTTTCTCTTTGTTATCGGAGGATATTTCCTTTGGCCCTATTGTCTCCAAAGGGATCCGAAATATCTGTTCTCAGATTCCACAGAAATAAGGCTAGCAAAGAGATCCACGAAATACAGATGTAACTCTGTGAGATGAATTAAAAGAACACTATGTAGTTTCTCAGAAAGGTTCTTTCCAGATTTCATCTGAGCATATTTCCTTTTTCACCATAGCCTTCTATGGGCTTCCAAATATCACTTTGCCAATTCCACAAGAACTGTCTTAGCGAAAGGCTTCTTGAGAAGAAAGCTGTAACTCTGAGAGATGATTGCACAGAACACAAAAAAGTTTCTCAGAAAGCTTCTTTCTCTTTGTTATCAGAGGATATTTCCTTTGGCCCTATGGTCTTCAAAGGGATCCGAAATATCTGTTCTCAGATTCCACAGAAATAAGGCTAGCAAAGAGATCCACGAAATACAGATGTAACTCGGTGAGATGAATTAACAGAACACTAAGCAGTTTCCCAGAAAGCTTCTTTCCAGATTTCATCTGAGGATATTTCCTTTTTTACCATAGCCCTCTAGGGGCTTCCAAATACCACTTTGCAAATTACACAAGAACTGTCTTAGCGAAAGGATTCTTCTAGGGAAAGCTGTAACTCTGTGAGAGGATTTCACAGAACACAAAGAAGTTTCACAGAAGGCTTCTTTCTCTTTGTTATCCGAGGATATTTCCTTTGGCCCAATAGACTTCAAAGGGATCCGAAATATCTGTTCTCAGATTGCAGAGAAATAAGGCTAGCAAAGAGATCCACGAAATACAGATGTAACTCTTTAAGATGAATTAACAGAACACTAAGCAGTTTCTCAGAAAGCTTCTTTCCAGATTTCATCTGAGGATATTTCCTTTTTCACCATAGCCCTCTATGGGCTTCCAAATATCACTTTGCCAATTCCACAAGAACTGTCTTAGCGAAAGGTTTCTTGAGGGGAAAGCTGTAACTCGGTGAGTTGATTTCACAGAACACAAAGAAGTTTCTCAGAAAGCTTCTTTCTCTTTGTTATCGGACGATATTTCCTTTGGCCCTTTAGTCTCCAAAGGGATCCGAAATATCTGTTCTCAGATTCCAAAGAAATAAGGCTAGCAAAGAGATCCACGAAATACAGATGTAACTCTGTGAGATGAATTACCAGAACACTAAGCAGTTTCTCAGAAAGCTTCTTTCCAGATTTCATCTGAGGATATTTCCTTTTTCACCATAGCCCTCTATGTGCTTCCAAATATTACTTTGCCAATTCCACAAGAACTGTCTTAGCGAAGAGCTTCTTCTAGGGAAAGCTGGAACTCTGTGAGATGATTTCACAGAACACAAAGAAGTTTCTCAGAAAGCTTCTTTCTCTTTGTTATCCGAGGATATTTCCTTTGGCCCAATAGTCTTCAAAGGGATCCGAAATATCTGTTCTCAGTTTCCACAGAAATAAGGCTAGCAAAGAGATCCACGGAATACAGATGAAACTTTGTAAGATGAATTAACAGAACACTAAGCAGTTTCTCAGCAAGCTTCTTTCCAGTTTTCATCTGAGGATATTTCCTTTTTCACCATAGCCCTCCATGGGCTTCCAAATATCACTTTGCCAATTCCACAAGAACTGTCTTAGCGAAAGGTTTCTTCTAGGGAAAGCTGTAACTCTGTGAGATGATTTCACAGAACACAAAGAAGTTTCTCAGAATGCTTCTTTCTCTTTCTTATCCGAGGATATTTCCTTTGGCCCAATAGACTTCAAAGGGATCCGAAATATCTGTTCTCAGATTCCACAGAAATAAGGCTAGCAAAGAGATCCACGAAATACAGATGTAACTCTGTAAGATGAATTAACAGAACACTAAGCAGTTTCTCAGAAAGCTTCTTTCCAGATTTCATCTGAGGATATTTCCTTTTTCACCATAGCCCTCTAGGGGCTTCCAAATACCACTTTGCCAATTCCACAAGAACTGTCTTAGCGAAAGGCTTCTTCTAGGGAAAGCTGTAACTCTGTGAGATGATTTCACAGAACACAAAGAAGTTTCTCAGAAAGCTTCTTTCTCTTTGTTATCGGCAGATATTTCCTTTGGCCCTATAGTCTTCAAACTGATCCGAAATATCTGTTCTGAGATTCCACAGAAATAAGGCTAGCAAAGAGATCCACGAAATACAGATGTAACTCTGTGAGATGAATTAACAGAACACTAAGCAGTTTCTCAGAAAGCTTCTTTCCATATTTCATCTGAGGATATTTCCTTTTTCACCATAGCCCTCTATGGGCTTCCAAATACCACTTTGCCTATTCCACAAGAACTGTCTTAGCGAAAGGCTTCTTCTAGGGAAAGCTGTAACTCTGTGAGGTGATTTCACAGAACACAAAGAAGTTTCTCAGAAAGCTTCTTTGTCTTTGTTATCCGAGGATATTTCCTTTGGCCCTATGGTCTTCAAAGACATCCGAAATATCTGTTCTCAGATTCCACAGGAATAAGGCTAGCAAAGAGATCCACGAAATACAGATGTAACTCTGTGAGATGAATTAACAGAACACTAAGCAGTTTCACAGAAAGCTTCTTTCCAGATTCAATCTGAGGATATTTCCTTTTCACAATAGCACTCTATGGGCTTCCAAATATCACTTTGCCAATTCCACAAGAACTGTCTTAGCGAAAGGCTTCTTGAGGGGAAAGCTGTAACTCTGTGCGATGATTTCACAGCACACAAAGAAGTTTCTGAGAAAGCTTCTTTCTCTTTGCTATCGGAGGATATTTCCTTTGGCCCTATGGTCTTGAAAGGGATCCGAAATATCTGTTCTCAGATTCCACAGAAATAAGGCTAGCAAAGAGATCCACGAAATACAGATGTAACTCTGTGAGATGAATTAACAGAACACTAAACAGTTTCTCAGAAAGCTTCTTTCCAGATTTCATCTGAGGATATTTCCTTTTTCACCATAGCCCTCTATGGGCTTCCAAATATCACTTTGCCAATTCCACAAGAACTGTCTTAGCGAAGGCTTCTTCTAGGGAAAGCTGTAACTCTGTGAGATGATTTCACAGAACACAAAGAAGTTTCTCAGAAGGCTTCTTTCTCTTTGTTATCCGAGGATATTTCCTTTGGCCCAATAGACTTCAAAGGGATCCGAAATATCTGTTCTCAGATTCCAGAGAAATAAAGCTAGCAAAGAGATCCACGAAATACAGATGTAACTCTGTAAGATGAATTAACAGAACACTAAGCAGTTTCTCAGGAAGCTTCTTTCCAGATTTCATCTGAGGATATATCCTTTTTCACCATAGCAATCTAGGGGCTTCCAAATACCACTTTGCCAATTCCACAAGAACTGTCTTAGCGAAAGGTTTCTTGAGGGGAAAGCTGTAACTCGGTGAGTTGATTTCACAGAAAACAAAGAAGTTTCTCAGAAAGCTTCTTTCTCTTTGTTATCAGAGGATATTTCCTTTGGCCCTATAGTCTCCAAAGGGATCCGAAATATCTCTTCTCAGATTCCACAGAAATAAGGCTAGCAAAGATATCCACGAAATACAGATGTAACACAGTGAGATGAAGTAACAGAACACTAAGCAGTTTCTCAGAAAGCTTCTTTCCAGATTTCATCTGAGGATATTTCCTTTTTCACCATAGCCCTCTATGGGCTTCCAAATATCACTTTGCCAATTCCACAAGAACTGTCTTAGCGAAAGGCTTCTTGAGGGGAAAGCTGTAACTCTGTGAGATGATTTCACAGAACACAAAGAAGTTTCTCAGAAAGCTTCTTTCTCTTTGTTATCGGACGATATTTCCTTTGGCCCTTTAGTTTCCAAAGGAATCCGAAATATCTGTTCTCAGATTCCAAAGAAATAAGGCTAGCAAAGAGATCCAGGAAATACAGATGTAACTCTGTGAGATGAATTAACAGAACACTAAGCAGTTTTTCAGAAAGCTTCTTTCCAGGTTTCATCTGAGGATATTTCCTTTTTCACCATAGCCCACTATGGGCTTCCAAATATCACTTTGCCAATTCCACAAGAACTGTCTTAGCGAAGGGCTTCTTCTAGGGAAAGCTGGAACTCTGTGAGATGATTTCACAGAACACAAAGAAGTTTCTCAGAAAGCTTCTTTCTCTTTGTTATCCGAGGATATTTCCTTTGGCCCAATAGTCTTCAAAGGGATCCGAAATATCTGTTCTCAGTTTCCACAGAAATAAGGCTAGCAAAGAGATCCACGCAATACAGATGTAACTTTGTAAGATGAATTAACAGAACACTAAGCAGTTTCTCAGCAAGCTTCTTTCCAGTTTTCATCTGAGGATATTTCCTTTTTCACCATAGCCCTCCATGGGCTTCCAAATATCACTTTGCCAATTCCACAAGAACTGTCTTAGCGAAAGGTTTCTTCTAGGGAAAGCTGTAACTCTGTGAGATGATTTCACAGAACACAAAGAAGTTTCTCAGAATGCTTCTTTCTCTTTCTTATCCGAGGATATTTCCTTTGGCCCAATAGACTTCAAAGGGATCCGAAATATCTGTTCTCAGATTCCACAGAAATAAGGCTAGCAAAGAGATCCACGAAATACAGATGTAACTCTGTAAGATGAATTAACAGAACACTAAGCAGTTTCTCAGAAAGCTTCTTTCCAGATTTCATCTGAGGATATTTCCTTTTTCACCATAGCCCTCTAGGGGCTTCCAAATACCACTTTGCCAATTCCACAAGAACTGTCTTAGCGAAAGGCTTCTTCTAGGGAAAGCTGTAACTCTGTGCGATGATTTCACAGAACACAAAGAAGTTTCTGAGAAAGCTTCTTTCTCTTTGCTATCGGAGGATATTTCCTTTGGCCCTATGGTCTTCAAAGGGATCCGAAATATCTGTTCTCAGATTCCACAGAAATAAGGCTAGCAAAGAGATCCACGAAATACAGATGTAACTCTGTGAGATGAATTAACAGAACACTAAGCAGTTTCTCAGAAAGCTTCTTTCCATATTTCATCTGAGGATATTTCCTTTTTCACCATAGCCCTCTATGGGCTTCCAAATACCACTTTGCCAATTCCACAAGAACTGTCTTAGCGAAAGGCTTCTTGAGGGGAAAGCTGTAACTCTGTGAGATGAATTCACAGAACACAAAGAAGTTTCTCAGAAAGCTTCTTTGTCTTTGTTATCCGAGGATATTTCCTTTGGCCCTATGGTCTTCAAAGAGATCCGAAATATCTGTTCTCAGATTCCACAGGAATAAGGCTAGCAAAGAGATCCACGAAATACAGATGTAACTCTGTGAGATGAATTAACAGAACACTAAGCAGTTTCTCAGAAAGCTTCTTTCCAGATTTCATCTGAGGATATTTCCTTTTTCACCATAGCCCTCTATGGGCTCCAAATACCACTTTGCCAATTCCACAAGAACTGTCTTAGCGAAAGGCTTCTTGAGGGGAACGCTGTAACTCTGTGAGATGATTTCACAGAACACAAAGAAGTTTCTCAGAAAGCTTCTTTGTCTTTGTTATCCGAGGATATTTCCTTTGGCCCTATGGTCTTCAAAGAGATCCGAAATATCTGTTCTCAGATTTCACAGGAATAAGGCTAGCAAAGAGATCCACGAAATACAGATGTAACACTGTGAGATGAATTAACAGAACACTAAGCAGTTTCTCAGAAAGCTTCTTTCCAGATTTCATCTGAGGATATTTCCTTTTTCACCATAGCCCTCTATGGGCTTCCAAATATCACTTTGCCAATTCCACAAGAAGTGTCTTAGCGAAGGGCTTCTTCTAGGGAAAGCTGGAACTCTGTGAGATGATTTCACAGAACACAAAGAAGTTTCTCAGAAAGCTTCTTTCTCTTTGTTATCCGAGGATATTTCCTTTGGCCCAATAGTCTTCAAAGGGATCCGAAATATCTGTTCTCGGATTCCACAGAAATAAGGCTAGCAAAAAGATCCACGAAATACAGATGTAACTCTGTAAGATGAATTAACAGAACACTAAGCAGTTTCTCAGAAAGCTTCTTTCCAGATTTCATCTGAGGATATTTCCTTTTTCACCATAGCCCTCTAGGGGCTTCCAAATGCCACTTTGCCAATTCCACAAGAACTGTCTTAGCGACAGGCTTCTTCTAGGGAAAGCTGTAACTCTGTGAGATGATTTCACAGAACACAAAGAAGTTTCTCAGAAAGCTTCTTTCTCTTTGTTATCGGCAGATATTTCCTTTGGCCCTATAGTCTTCAAAGGGATCCGAAATATCTGTTCTGAGATTCCACAGAAATAAGGCTAGCAAAGAGATCCACGAAAAACAGATGTAACTCTGTGAGATGAATTATCAGAACACTAAGCAGTTTCTCAGAAAGCTTCTTTCCATATTTCATCTGAGGATATTTCCTTTTTCACCATAGCCCTCTATGGGCTTCCAAATACCACTTTACCAATTCCAGAAGAACTGTCTTAGCGAAAGGCTTCTTCTAGGGAAAGCTGTAACTCTGTGAGATGATTTCACAGAACACAAAGAAGTTTCTCAGAAAGCTTCTTTGTCTTTGTTATCCGAGGATATTTCCTTTGGCCCTATGGTATTCAAAGACATCCGAAATATCTGTTCTCAGATTCCACAGGAATAAGGCTAGCAAAGAGATCCACGAAATACAGATGTAACTCTGTGAGGTGAATTAACAGAACACTAAGTAGTTTCTCAGAAAGCTTCTTTCCAGATTCAATCTGAGGATATTTCCTTTTCACCATAGCACTCTATGGGCTTCCAAATATCACTTTGCCAATTCCACAAGAACTGTCTTAGCGAAAGGCTTCTTGAGGGGAAACCTGTAACTCTGTGCGATGATTTCACAGAACACAAAGAAGTTTCTCAGAAAGCTTCTTTCTCTTTGTTATCGGAGGATATTTCCTTTGGCCCTATGGTCTTCAAAGGGATCCGAAATATCTGTTCTCAGATTCCACAGAAATAAGGCTAGCAAAGAGATCCACGAAATACAGATGTAACTCTGTGAGATGAATTAACAGAACACTAAGCAGTTTCTCAGAAAGCTTCTTTCCATATTTCATCTGAGGATATTTCCTTTTTCACCATAGCCCTCTAGGGGCTTCCAAATACCACTTTGCCAATTCCACAAGAACTGTCTTAGCGAAAGGCTTCTTCTAGGGAAAGCTGTAACTCTGTGAGATGATTTCACAGAACACAAAGAAGTTTCTCAGAAAGCTTCTTTCTCTTTGCTATCATAGGATATTTCCTTTAGCCCTATAGTCTCAAAAGGAATCCGAAATATCTGTTCTCAGATTCCACAGAAATAAGGGTAGCAAAGAGATCAACGAAATACAGATGTAACTCTGTGAGATGAATTGACAGAAAACTAAGCAGTTTCTCAGAAAGCTTCTTTCCAGATTTCAGCTGTGAATATTTGCTTTTTCACCATAGCCCTCTATGGGCTTCCAAATATCACTTTGCCAATTCCACAAGAACAGTCTTAGCGAAAGGCTTCTTGAGGGGAAAGCTGTAACTCTATGAGATGATTTCAAAGAACACAAAGAAGTTTCTCAAAAAGCTTCTTTCTCTTTGTTATCAGAGGATATTTCCTTTGGCCCTATAGACTTCAAAGGGATCCGAAATATCTGTTCTCAGATTCCACAGAAATAAGGCTAGCAAAGAGATCAAGGAAATACAGATGTAACTCTGTGAGATGAATTAACAGAACACTAAGCAGTTTCTCAGAAAGCTTCTTTCCAGATTTCATCTGAGGATATTTCCTTTTTCACCATAGCCCTCTATGGGCTTCCAAATATCACTTTGCCAATTCCACAAGAACTGTCTTAGCGAAAGGCTTCTTCTAGGGAAAGCTGTTACTCTGTGAGATGATTTCAAAGAACACAAAGAAGTTTCTCAGAAAGCTTCTTTCTCTTTGTTATCGGAGGATATTTCCTTTGGCCCTATGGTCTTCAAAGGGATCCTAAATATCTGTTCTCAGATTCCACAGAAATAAGGCTAGCAAAGAGATCGACGAAATACAGATGTAACTCTGTGAGATGAATTAACAGAACACTAAGCAGTTTCTCAGAAAGCTTCTTTTCAGATTTCATCTGAGGATATTTCCTTTTTGAACATAGCCCTCTAGGGGCTTCCAAATATCACTTTGCCAATTGCACAAGAACTGTCTTACCGAAAGGCTTGTTGAGGGGAAAGCTGTAACTCTGTGAGATGATTTCACAGAACACAAAGAAGTTTCTCAGAAAGCTTCTTTCTCTTTGTTATCGGAGGATATTTCCTTTGGCCCTATAGTATTCAAAGGGATCCGAAATATCTGTTCTCAGATTCCACAGAAATAAGGCTAGCAAAGAGATCCAGGAAATACAGATGTAACTCTGTGAGATGAATTAACAGAACACTAAGCAGTTTCTCAGAAAGCTTCTTTCCAGATTTCATCTGAGGATATTTCCTTTATCACCATAGCCCTCTATGGGCTTCCAAATATCACTTTGCCAATTTCACAAGAACTGTCTTAGCGAAAGGCTTCTTCTAGGGAAAGCTGTAACTCTGTGATATGATTTCACAGAACACAAAGAAGTTTCTCAGAAAGCTTCTTTCTCTTTGTTATCGGAGGATATTTCCTTTGGCCCTATGGTCTTCAAAGGGATCCGAAATATCTGTTCTCAGATTCCACAGAAATAAGGCTAGCAAAGATATCCACGAAATACAGATGTAACTCTGTGAGATGAATTAACAGAACAAGAAGCAGTTTCTCAGAAAGCTTCTTTCCAGATTTCATCTGAGGATATTTCCTTTTTCACCATAGCCCTCTATGGGCTTCCAAATATCACTTTGCCAATTCCTCAAGAACTGTCTTAGCGAAAGGCTTCTTGTGAGACAAGCTGTAACTCTGTGAGATGATTTCACAGAACACAAAGAAGTTTCTCAGAAAGCTTCTTTCTCTTTATTATCGGAGGATATTTCCTTTGGCCCTATAGTATTCAAAGGGATCCGAAATATCTGTTCTCACATTCCACAGAAATAAGGCTAGCAAAGAGATCCACGAAACACAGATGTAACTCTGTGAGATGAATTAACAGAACACTAAGCAGTTTCTCAGAAAGGTTCTTTCCAGATTTCATCTGAGGATATTTCGTTTTTCACCATAGCCCTCTATGGGCTCTCAAATATCACTTTCCCAATTCCACAAGAACTTTCTTAGCGAAAGGCTTCTTGAGGGGAAAGATGTTACTCTGCGAGATGATTTCACAGAACACAAAGAAGTTTCTCAGAAAGCTTCTTTCTCTTTGTTATCGGAGGATATTTCCCTTGGCCCTATAGTCTTCAAAGGGATCCGAAATATCTGTTCTCAGATTCCACAGAAATAAGGCTAGCAAAGAGATCCACGAAATACAGATGTAACTCTGTGTGTTGAATTAACAGAACACTAAGCAGTTTCTCAGAAAGTTTCTTTCCAGATTTCATCTGAGGATATTTCCTTTTTCACCATAGCCATCTATGGGCTTCCAAATATCACTTTGCCAATTCCACAAGAACTGTCTTAGCGTAAGGCTTGTTGAGGGGAAAGCAGTAACTCTGTGAGATGATTTCACAGAACACAAAGAAGTTTCTCAGAAAGCTTCTTTCTCTTTGTTATCATAGAATATTTCCTTTAGCCCTATAGTCTCCAAAGGGATCCGAAATATCTGTTCTCAGATTCCATAGAAATAAGGCTAGCAAAGAGATCCACGAAATACAGATGTAACTCTGTGAGATGAATTAACAGAACACTAAGCAGTTTCTCAGAAAGCTTCTTTCCAGATTTCATCTGAGGATATTTCCTTTTTCACCGTAGCCCTCTATGGGCTTCCAAATATCACTTTGCCAATTCCAGAAGAACTGTCGTAGCGAAAGTCTTCTTGAGGGCGAAGCTGAAACTGTGTGAGATGATTTCACAGAACACAAAGAAGTTTCTCAGAAAGCTTCTTTCTCTTTGTTATCGGAGGATATTTCCTTTGGCCCTATGGTCTTCAAAGGGATCCGAAAAATCTGTTCTCAGATTCCAAAGAAATAAGGCTAGCAAAGAGATCCACGAAATACAGATGTAACTCTGTGCGATGAATTAACAGAACACTAAGCAGTTTCTCAGAAAGCTTCTTTCCAGATTTCATCAGCGGATATGTCCTTTTTCACCATAGCCCTCTTGGGCTTCCAAATATCACTTTGCCTATTCCACAAAAACTGTCTTAGCGAAAGGCTTCTTGAGGGGAAAGCTGTAACTCTGTGAGATGATTTCACAGAACACAAAGAAGTTTCTCAGAAAGCTTCTTTCTCTTTGTTATCGGAGGATATTTCCTTTGGCCCAATAGTCTTCAAAGTCATCCGAAATATCTCTTCTCATATTCCACAGAAATAAGGCTAGCAAAGAGATACACGAAATACAGATGTAACTCTCTGAGATGAATTAACAGAACACTAAGCAGTTTCTCAGAAAGCTTCTTTCCGGATTTCATCTGAGGATATTTCTTTTTTCACCATAGCCCTCTATGGACTTCCAAATATCACTTTGCCAATTCCACAAGAACTGTCTTAGTGAAAGGCTTCTTCTAGGGCAAGCTGTAACTCTGCGAGATGATTTCACAGAACACAAAGAAGTTTCTCAGAAAGCTTCTTTCTCTTTGTTATCGGAGGATATTTCCTTTGGCCCTATAGTCTTCAAAGGGATCCGAAATATCTGTTCTCAGATTCCACAGAAATAAGTCTAGCAAAGAGATCCACGAAATACATATGTAACTCTGTTAGATGAATTAACAGAAATCTAAGCAGTTTCTCAGAAAGCTTCTTTCCAGATTTCATCTGAGGATATTTCCCTTTTCACCATAGCCCTCTATGGGCTTCCAAATATCACTCTGCCAATTCCACAAGAACTGTCTTAGCGAAAGTCTTCTTGAGGGGAAAGCTGAAACTGTGTGTGATGATTTCACAGAACACAAAGAAGTTTCTCAGAAAGCTTCTTTCTCTTTGTTATCGGAGGATATTTCCTTTGGCCCTATAGTCTTCAAAGTTATTCGAAATATCTGTTCTCAGATTCTACAGAAATAAGGCTAGCAAAGAGATCCACGAAATACCGATGTAACTCTGTGAGATGAATTAACAGAACACAAAGCAGTTTCTCAGAAAGCTTCTTTCCAGTTTTCATCTGAGGATATTTCCTTTTTCAATAACCCTCTATGGGCTTCCAAATATCACTTTGCCAATTACACAAGAACTGTCTTAGCGAAAGGCTTCTTGAAGGGAAAGGTGTAACTCTGTGAGATTATTTCACAGAACACCAAGAAGTTTCTCAGAAAGCTTCTTTCTCTTTGTTATCGGAGGATATTTCTATTGGCCCTATAGTCTCCAAAGGAATCCGAAATATCTGTTCTCAGATTCCACAGAAATAAGGCTAGCAAAGAGATCCACGAAATACAGATGTAACTCTGTGAGATGAATTAACAGAACACTAAGCAGTTTCTCAGAAAGCTTCTTTCCAGATTTCATCTGAGGATATTTCCTTTTTCAATAACCCTCTATGGGCTTCCAAATATCACTTTGCCAATTACACAAGAACTGTCTTAGCGAAAGGCTTCTTGAGGGGAAAGCTGTAACTCTGTGAGATGATTTCACAGAACACAAAGAAGTTTCTCAGAAAGCTTCTTTCTCTTTGTTATCATAGGATATGTTCTTTAGCCCTATAGTCTCCAAAGGGATCCGAAATATCTGTTCTCAGATTCCACAGAAAAAAGGCTAGCAAAGAGATCCACGAAATACGGATGTAACTCTGTGAGATGAATTAACAGAACACTAAGCAGTGTCTCAGAAAGCTTCTTTCCAGATTTCATCTGAGGATATTTCCTTTTTCACCATAGGCCTCTATGGGCTTCTAAATATCACTTTGCCAATTCCACAAGAACTGTCTTAGAGAAAGGCTTCTTGAGGGGAAAGCTGTAACTCTGTGAGATGATTTCATAGAACACAAAGAAGATTCTCAGAAAGCTTCTTTCTCTTTGTTATCGGAGGATATTTCCTTTGGCCCTATGGTCTTCAAAGGGATCCGAAATATCTGCTCTCAGATTCCACAGAAATAAGGCTAGCAAAGAGATCCACGAAATACAGATGTAACTCTGTGAGATGAATTTACAGAACACTGAGCAGTTTCTCAGAAAGCTACTTTCCAGATTTCATCTGAGGATATTTCCTTTTTCACCATAGCCCTCAAGGGGCTTCCAAATATCACTTTGCCAATTCCACAAGAACTGTCTTAGCGAAAGCCTTCTTGAGGGGAAGGCTGTAACTCTGTGAGATGATTTCACAGAACTCAAAGGAGTTTCTCAGAAAGCTTCTTTCTCTTTGTTATCGAAGGATATTTTCTTTGGCCCTATAGTCTTCCAAGGGATCCGAAATATCTGTTCTCAGATTCCACAGAAATAAGGCTAGCAAAGAGATCCACGAAATACAGATGTAACTCTGTGAGATGAATTAACAGAACACGAAGCAGTTTCTCAGAAAGCTTCTTTCCAGATTTCATCTGAGGATATTTCCTTTTTCACCATAGCCCTCTAGGGGCTTCCAAATATCACTTTGCCAATTCCACAAGAAGTGTCTTAGCGAAAGGCTTCTTGAGGGGCAAGCTGTAACTCTGTGAGATGATTTCACAGAACACAAAGAAGTTTCTCAGAAAGCTTCCTTCTCTTTGTTATCGGAGGATATTTCCTTTGGCCCTATAGTCTTCAAAGGAATCCGAAATATCTGTTCTCAGATTCCACAGAAATAAGGCTAGCAAAGAGATCCACGAAATACAGATGTAACTCTGTGAGGTGAACTAACAGAACACTAAGCAATTCCTCAGAAAATTTCTTTCCAGATTTCATTTGAGGATATTTCGTTTTTCACTATAGGCCTCTAAGGGCTTCCAAATATCACTTTCCCAATGACACAAGAACTGTCTTAGCGAAAGGCTTCTTGAGGGGAAAGCTGTAACTCTGCGAGATGATTTCACAGAACACAAAGAAGTTTCTCAGAAAGCTTCTTTCTCTTTGTTATCGGAGGATATTTCCTTTGGCCCTATAGTCTTCAAAGGGATCCGAAATATCTGTTCTCAGATTGCACAGAAATAAGGCTAGCAAAGAGATCCACGAAATACAGATGTAACTCTGTGAGATGAATTAACAGAACACTAAGCAGTTTCTCAGAAAGCTTCTTTCCAGATTTCATCTGAGGATATTTCCTTTTTCACCATAGCCCTCTATGGGCTTCTAAATATCACTTTGCCAATTCCACAAGAACTGTCTTAGCGAAAGTCTTCTTGAGGGGAAAGCTGTAACTCTGTGAGATGATTTCACAGAACACAAAGAAGTTTCTCAGAAAGCATCTTTCTCTTTGTTATCGGAGGATATTTCCTTTGGCCCTATGGTCTTCAAAGGGATCCGAAATATCTGTTCTCAGATTCCACACAAATAAGGCTAGCAAAGAGATCCACGAAATACAGATGTAACTCTGTGAGATGAATTAACAGAACACTAAGCAGTTTCTCAGAAAGCTTCTTTCCAGATTTCATCTGAGGATATTTCGTTTTTCACCACAGCCCTCTATGGGCTTCCAAATATCACTTTGCCAATTTCACAAGAACTGTCTTAGCGAAAGGCTTCTTAAGGGGAAAGCTGTATCTCTGTGAGATGATTTCATAGAACACAAAGAAGTTTCTCAGAAAGCTTCTTTCTCTTTGTTATCGAAGGATATTTCCTTTGGCCCTATGGTCTTCAAAGGGATCCGAAATCTGTTCTCAGATTCCACAGAAATAAGGCTAGCAAAGCGATCCACGAAATACAGATGTAACTCTGTGAGATGAATTAACAGAACACTAAGCAGTTTCTCAGAAAGCTTCTTTCCAGATTTCATCTGAGGATATTTCCTTTTTCACCAAAGCCCTCTATGGGCTTCCAAATATCACTTTGCCAATTCCACAAGAACTGTCTTAGCCAATGGCTTCTTGAGGGGAAAGCTGAAACTGTGTGAGATGATTTCACAGAACACAAAGAAGTTTCTCAGAAAGCTTCTTTCTCTTTGTTATCGGAGGATATTTCCTTTGGCCCTATAGTCTTCAAAGGTATCCGAAATATCTGTTCTCAGATTCCACAGAAATAAGGCTAGCAAAGAGATCCACGAAATACAGATGTAACTCTGTGAGGTGAACTAACAGAACACTAAGCAATTCCTCAGAAAATTTCTTTCCAGATTTCATTTGAGGATATTTCGTTTTTCACTATAGGCCTCTATGGGCTTCCAAATATCACTTTCCCAATGACACAAGAACTGTGTTAGCGAAAGGCTTCTTGAGGGGAAAGCTGTAACTCTGCGAGATGATTTCACAGAACACAAAGAAGTTTCTCAGAAAGCTTCTTTCTCTTTGTTATCGGAGGATATTTCCTTTGGCCCTATAGCCTTCAAAGGGATCCGAAATATCTGTCCTCAGATTCCACAGAAATAAGGCTAGCAAAGAGATCCACGAAATACAGATGTAACTCTGTGTGATGAATTAACAGAACACGAAGCAGTTCCTCAGAAAGCTTCTTTCCAGATTTCATCAGAGGATATTTCCTTTTTCACCATAGCCCTCTATGGGCTTCCAAATATCACTTTGCCAATTCCACAAGAACTGTCTTAGCGAAAGGCTTCTTCAGGGGCAAGCTGTAACACTGTGAGATGATTTCACAGAACATAAAGAAGTTTCTCAGAAAGCTTCCTTCACTTTGTTATCGGAGGATATTTCCTTTGGCCCTATAGCCTTCAAAGGGATCCGAAATATCTGTCCTCAGATTCCACAGAAATAAGGCTAGCAAAGAGATCCACGAAATACAGATGTAACTCTGTGTGATGAATTAACAGAACACGAAGCAGTTCCTCAGAAAGCTTCTTTCCACATTTCATCTGAGGATATTTCCTTTTTCACCATAGCCCTCTATGGGCTTCCAAATATCACTTTGCCAATTCCACAAGAACTGTCTTAGCGAAAGGCTTCTTCAGGGGCAAGCTGTAACACTGTGAGATGATTTCACAGAACACAAAGAAGTTTCTCAGAAAGCTTCCTTCACTTTGTTATCGGAGGATATTTCCTTTGGCCCTATGGTCTTCAAAGGGATCCGAAATATCTGTTCTCAGATTCCACAGAAATAAGGCTAGCAAAGAGATCCACGAAATACAGATGTAACTCTGTGAGATGAATTAACAGAACACTAAGCAGTTTCTCAGAAAGCTTCTTTACAGATTTCATCTGAGGATATTTCCTTTTTCACCATAGCCCTCTTTGGGCTTCCAAATATCACTTTGCCAATTCCACAAGAACTGTCTTAGCAAAAGGCTTCTTGAGAGGAAAGCTGTAACTCTGTGAGATGATTTCACAGAACACAAAGAAGTTTCTCAGAAAGCTTCTTTCTCTTTGTTATCGAAGGATATTTCCTTTGGCCCTATAGTCTTCAAAGGGATCCGAAATATCTGTTCTCAGATTGCACAGAAATAAGGCTAGCAAAGAGATCCACGAAATACAGATGTAACTCTGTGAGATGAATTAACAGAACACTAAGCAGTTTCTCAGAAAGCTTCTTTCCAGATTTCATCTGAGGATATTTCCTTTTTCACCATAGCCCTCTATGGGCTCTCAAATATCACGTTCCCAATTCCACAAGAACTGTCTTAGCGAAAGGCTTCTTGAGGGGAAAGCTGTAACTCTGCGAGATGATTTCACAGAACACAAAGAAGTTTCTCAGAAAGCTTCTTTCTCTTTGTTATCGGAGGATATTTCCTTTGGCCCTATAGTCTTCAAAGGGATCCGAAATATCTGTTCTCAGATTCCACAGAAATAAGGCTAGCAAAGAGATCCACGAAATACGGATGTAACTCTGTGTGATGAATTAACAGAACACTAAGCAGTTTCTCAGAAAGTTTCTTTCCAGATTTCATCTGAGGATATTTCCTTTTTCACCATAGCCCTCAGGGGGCTTCCAAATATCACTTTGCCAATTCCACAAGAACTGTCTTAGCGAAAGGCTTGTTGAGTCGAAAGCTGTAACTCTGTGAGATGATTTCACAGAACACAAAGAAGTTTCTCAGAAAGCTTCTTTCTCTTTGTTATCGGAGGATATTTCCTTGGGCCCTATAGTCTTCAAAGGGATCCGAAATATCTGTTCTCAGATTGCACAGAAATAAGGCTAGCAAAGAGATCCACGAAATACAGATGTAACTCTGTGTGATGAATTTACAGAACACTAAGCAGTTTCTCAGAAATCTTCTTTCCAGATTTCATCTGAGGATATTTCCTTTTTCACCATAGCCCTCTAGGGGCTTCCAAATATCATTTTGCCAATTCCACAAAAACTGTCTTAGCGAAAGGCTTGTTGAGGGGAAAGCTGTAACTCTGTGAGATGATTTCACAGAACACAAAGAAGTTTCTCAGAAAGCTTCTTTCTCTTTGTTATCATAGGATATTTCCTTTAGCCCTATAGTCTTCAAAGGGATCCGAAATATCTGTTCTCAGATTCCACAGAAATAAGGCTAGCAAAGAGATCCAGGAAATACAGTTGTAACACTGTGAGATGAATTAACAGAACACTAAGCAGTGTCTCAGAAAGCTTCTTTCCAGATTTCATCTGAGGATATTTCCTTTTTCACCATAGCCCTCTATGGGATTCCAAATATCACTTTGCCAATTCCACAAGAACTGTCTTAGCGAAAGGCTTCGTCTAGGGAAAGCTGTAACTCGGTGAGATGATTTCACAGAACACAAATAAGTTTCTCAGAAAGCTTCTTTCTCTTTGTTATCGGAGGATATTTCCTTCTCCCTATAGTCTTCAAAGGCATCCGAAATATCTGTTCTCAGATTCCACAGAAATAAGGCTAGCAAAGAGATCCACGAAATACAGATGTAACTCTGTGAGATGAATTAACAGAACACTAAGCAGTTTCTCAGAAGGCTTCCTTCCAGATTTCATCTGAGGATATTTCCTTTTTCACCATAGCCCTCTATGGGCTTCCAAATATCACTTTGCCAATTCCACAAGAACTGTCTTAGCGAAAGGCTTCATGAGGGGAAAGCTGTAACTCTGTGAGATGATTTCACAGAACACAAAGAAGTTTCTCAGAAAGCTTCCTTCTCTTTGTTATCGGAGGATGTTTCCTTTGGCCCTATAGTCTTCAAAGGGATCCGAAATATCTGTTCTCAGATTCCACAGAAATAAGGCTAGCAAAGAGATCCACGAAATACAGATGTAACTCTGTGAGATGAATTAACAGAACACTAAGCAGTTTCTCAGAAAGCTTCTTTCCATATTTCATCTGAGGATATTTCCTTTTTCACCATAGCCCTCTATGGGCTTCCAAATATCACTTTGCCAATTCCACAAGAACTGTCTTAGCAAAAGGCTTCTTGAGAGGAAAGCTGTAACTCGGTGAGATGATTTCATAGAACACAAAGAAGTTTCTCAGAAAGCTTCTTTCTCTTTGTTATCGAAGGATATTTCCTTTGGCCCTAAGGTCTTCAAAGGGATCCGAAATATCTGTTCTCAGATTCCACAGCAATAAGGCTAGCAAAGAGATCCACGAAATACAGATGTAACTCTGTGAGATGAATTAACAGAACACGAAGCAGTTTCTCAGAAAGCTTCTTTCCAGGTTTCATCTGAGGATATTTCCTTTTTCACCATAGCCCTCTATGGGCTTCCAAATATCACTTTGCCAATTCCACAAGAACTGTCTTAGCCAAAGGCTTCTTGAGGGGAAAGCTGAAACTGTGTGAGGTGATTTCACAGAACACAAAGAAGTTTCTCAGAAAGCTTCTTTTTCTTTGTTATCGAAGGATATTTCCTTTGGCCCTATAGTCTTCAAAGGGATCCGAAATATCTGTTCTCAGATTCCACAGAAATAAGGCTAGCAAAGAGATCCACGAAATGCAGATGTAACTCTGTGAGGTGAATTAACAGAACACTAAGCAGTTTCTCAGAAATCTTCTTTCCAGATTTCATCTGAGGATATTTCCTTTTTCACCATAGCCCTCTATGGGCTTCCAAATATCACTTTCCCAATTCCACAAGTACTGTCTTAGCGAAAGGCTTCTTGAGGGGAAAGTTGTAACTCTGCGAGATGATTTCACAGAACACGAAGATGTTTCTCAGAAAGCTTCTTTCTTTGTTATCATAGGATATTTCCTTTAGCCCTATAGTCTCCAAAGGGATCCGAAATATCTGTTCTCAGATTCCACAGAAATAAGGCTAGCAAAGAGATCCACGAAATACAGATGTAACTCTGTGAGATGAATAAACAGAACACTAAGCAGTGTCTCAGAAAGCTTCTTTCCAGATTTCATCTGAGGATATTTCCTTTTTCACCATAGCCCTCTATGGGCTTCCAAATATCACTTTGCCAATTCCACAAGAACTGTCTTAGCGAAAGGCTTCGTCTATGGAAAGCTGTAACTCTGTGAGATGATTTCACAGAACACAAAGAAGTTTCTCAGAAAGCTTCTTTCTCTTTGTTATCGGAGGATATTTCCTTTGGCCCTATGGTCTTCAAAGGGATCCGAAATATCTGTTCTCAGATTCCACAGAAATAAGGCTAGCAAAGAGATCCACGAAATACAGATGTAACTCTGTGAAATGAATTAACAGAACACTAAGCAGTTTCTCAGAAAGCTTCTTTCCAGATTTCATCTGAGGATAATTCCTTTTTCACCATAGCCCTCCATGGGCTTCCAAATATCACTTTGCCTATTTCACAAGAACTGTCTTAGCGAAAGGCTTCTTGAGGGGCAAGTTGTAACTCTGTGAGATGATTTCACAGAACACAAAGAAGTTTCTCAGAAAGCTTCTTTCTCTTTGCTATCATAGGATATTTCCTTTAGCCCTATAGTCTCAAAAGGAATCCGAAATATCTGTTCTCAGATTCCACAGAAATAAGGCTAGCAAAGAGATCAACGAAATACAGATGTAACTCTGTGAGATGAATTGACAGAAAACTAAGCAGTTTCTCAGAAAGCTTCTTTCCAGATTTCAGCTGTGGATATTTGCTTTTTCACCATAGCCCTCTATGGGCTTCCAAATATCACTTTGCCAATTCCACAAGAACAGTCTCAGCGAAAGGCTTCTTGAGGGGAAAGCTGTAACTCTGTGAGATGATTTCAAAGAACACAAAGAAGTTTCTCAGAAAGCTTCTTTCTCTTTGTTATCAGAGGATATTTCCTTTGGCCCTATAGACTTCAAAGGGATCCGAAATATCTGTTCTCAGATTCCACAGAAATAAGGCTAGCAAAGAGATCCAGGAAATACAGATGTAACTCTGTGAGATGAATTAACAGAACACTAAGCAGTTTCTCAGAAAGCTTCTTTCCAGATTTCATCAGAGGATATTTCCTTTTTCACCATAGCCCTCTATGGGCTTCCAAATATCACTTTGCCAATTCCACAAGAACTGTCTTAGCGAAAGGCTTCTTCTAGGGAAAGCTGTTACTCTGTGAGATGATTTCAAAGAACACAAAGAAGTTTCTCAGAAAGCTTCTTTCTCTTTGTTATCGGAGGATATTTCCTTTGGCCCTATGGTCTTCAAAGGGATCCTAAATATCTGTTCTGAGATTCCACAGAAATAAGGCTAGCAAAGAGATCCACGAAATACACATGTAACTCTGTGAGATGAATTAACAGAACACTAAGCAGTTTCTCAGAAAGCTTCTTTCCAGATTTCACCAGCGGATATGTCCTTTTTCACCATAGCCCTCTTGGGCTTCCAAATATCACTTTGCCTATTTCACAAAAACTGTCTTAGCGAAAGGCTTCTTGAGGGGAAAGCTGTAACTCTGTGAGATGATTTCACAGAACACAAAGAAGTTTCTCAGAAAGCTTCTTTCTCTTTGTTATCGGAGGATATTTCCTTTGGCCCAATAGTCTTCAAAGTCATCCGAAATATCTCTTCTCAGATTCCACAGAAATAAGGCTAGCAAAGAGATACACGAAATACAGATGTAACTCTGTGAGATGAATTAACAGAACACTAAGCAGTTTCTCAGAAAGCTTCTTTCCAGATTTCATCTGAGGATATTTCCTTTTTCACCGTAGCCCTCTATGGGCTTCCAAATATCACTTTGCCAATTCCACAAGAACTGTCGTAGCGAAAGGCTTCTGGAGGTGAAAGCTGTAACTCTGTGAGATGATTTCACAGAACACAAAGAAGTTTCTCAGAAAGCTTCTTTCTCTTTGTTATCGAAGGATATTTCCTTTGGCCCTATAGTCTTCAAAGGGATCCGAAATATCTGTTCTCAGATTCCACAGAAATAAGGCTAGCAAAGAGATCCACGAAATACAGATGTAACTCTGTGAGATGAATTAACAGAACACTAAGCAGTTTCTCAGAAAGCTTCTTTCCAGATTTCATCTGAGGATATTTCCTTTTTCAACATAGCCCTCTAGGGGCTTCCAAATATCACTTTGCCAATTCCACAAGAACTGTTTTAGGGAAAGGCTTCTTGAGGGGAAAGCTATAACTCTGTGAGATGATTTCACAGAACACAAAGAAGTTTCTCAGAAAGCTTCTTTCTCTTTGTTATCGGAGGATATTTCCTTTGGCCCAATAGTCTTCAATGGCATCCGAAATATCTGTTCTCAGATTCCACAGAAATAAGGCTAGCAAAGAGATCCACGAAATACAGATGTAACTCTGTGAGATGAATTAACAGAACACTAAGCAGTTTCTCAGAAAGCTTCTTTCCAGATTTCATCTGAGGATATTTCTTTTTTCACCATAGCCCTCTAGGGGCTTCCAAATATCACTTTGCCAATTCCACAAGAACTGTCTTAGCGAAAGGCTTCTTCTAGAGAAAGCTGTAACTCTGTGAGATGATTTCACAGAACACAAAGAAGTTTCTCAGAAAGCTTCTTTCTCTTTGTTATCGGATGATATTTCCTTTGGCCCTATAGTCTCCAAAGGAATCCGAAATATCTGTTCCCATATTCCACAGAAATAAGGCTAGCAAAGAGAACCACGAAATACAGATGTAACTCTGTGAGATGAATTAACAGAACACTAAGCACTTTCTCAGAAATCTTCTTTCCAGATTTCATCTGAGGATATTTCCTTTTTCACCATAGCCCTCTATGGGCTTCCAAATATCACTTTGCCAATTCCACAAGAACTGTCTTAGCGAAAGGCTTGTTGAGGGGAAAGCTGTAACTCTGTGAGATGATTTCACAGAACACAAAGAAGTTTCTCAGAAAGCTTCTTTTTCTTTGTTATCGGAGGATATTTCCTTTGGCCCTATAGTCTTCAAAGGGATCCGAAATATCTGTTCTCAGATTCCAAAGAAATAAGGCTAGCAAAGAGATCCACGAAATACAGATGTAACTCTGTGAGATGAATTAACAGAACACTAAGCAGTTTCTCAGAAAGCTTATTTCCAGATTTCATCTGAGGATATTTCCTTTTTCACCATAGCCCTCTATGGGCTTCCAAATGTCACTTTGCCAATTCCCCAAGAACTGTCTTAGCGAAAGGCTCCTTGAGGGGAAAGCTGTAACTCTGTGAGATGATTTCACAGAATACAAAGAAGTTTCTCAGAAAGCTTCTTTCTCTTTGTTATCGAATGATATTTCCTTTGGCCCTATAGTCTTCAAACGGATCCGAAATATCAGTTCTCAGATTCCACAGAAATAAGGCTAGCAAAGAGATCCACGAAATACAGATGTAACTCTGTGAGATGAATTAACAGAACACTAAGCAGTTTCTCAGAAAGCTTCTTTCCAGATTTCATCTGAGGATATTTCCTTTTTCACCATAGCCCTGTATGGGCTTCCAAATATCACTTTGCCAATTCCACAAGAACTGTCTTAGCGAAAGGCTTCTTGAGGGGAAAACTGTAACTCTGTGAGATGACTTCACAGAACACAAAGAAGTTTCTCAGAAAGCTTCTTTCTCTTTGTTATCGGAGGATATTTCCTTGGGCCCTATAGTCTTCAAAGGGATCCGAAATATCTGTTCTCAGATTGCACAGAAATAAGGCTAGCAAAGAGATCCACGAAATACAGATGTAACTCTGTGTGATGAATTTACAGAACACTAAGCAGTTTCTCAGAAATCTTCTTTCCAGATTTCATCTGAGGATATTTCCTTTTTCACCATAGCCCTCTAGGGGCTTCCAAATATCATTTTGCCAATTCCACAAAAACTGTCTTAGCGAAAGGCTTGTTGAGGGGAAAGCTGTAACTCTGTGAGATGATTTCACAGAACACAAAGAAGTTTCTCAGAAAGCTTCTTTCTCTTTGTTATCATAGGATATTTCCTTTAGCCCTATAGTCTTCAAAGGGATCCGAAATATCTGTTCTCAGATTCCACAGAAATAAGGCTAGCAAAGAGATCCAGGAAATACAGTTGTAACACTGTGAGATGAATTAACAGAACACTAAGCAGTGTCTCAGAAAGCTTCTTTCCAGATTTCATCTGAGGATATTTCCTTTTTCACCATAGCCCTCTATGGGATTCCAAATATCACTTTGCCAATTCCACAAGAACTGTCTTAGCGAAAGGCTTCGTCTAGGGAAAGCTGTAACTCGGTGAGATGATTTCACAGAACACAAATAAGTTTCTCAGAAAGCTTCTTTCTCTTTGTTATCGGAGGATATTTCCTTCTCCCTATAGTCTTCAAAGGCATCCGAAATATCTGTTCTCAGATTCCACAGAAATAAGGCTAGCAAAGAGATCCACGAAATACAGATGTAACTCTGTGAGATGAATTAACAGAACACTAAGCAGTTTCTCAGAAGGCTTCCTTCCAGATTTCATCTGAGGATATTTCCTTTTTCACCATAGCCCTCTATGGGCTTCCAAATATCACTTTGCCAATTCCACAAGAACTGTCTTAGCGAAAGGCTTCATGAGGGGAAAGCTGTAACTCTGTGAGATGATTTCACAGAACACAAAGAAGTTTCTCAGAAAGCTTCCTTCTCTTTGTTATCGGAGGATGTTTCCTTTGGCCCTATAGTCTTCAAAGGGATCCGAAATATCTGTTCTCAGATTCCACAGAAATAAGGCTAGCAAAGAGATCCACGAAATACAGATGTAACTCTGTGAGATGAATTAACAGAACACTAAGCAGTTTCTCAGAAAGCTTCTTTCCATATTTCATCTGAGGATATTTCCTTTTTCACCATAGCCCTCTATGGGCTTCCAAATATCACTTTGCCAATTCCACAAGAACTGTCTTAGCAAAAGGCTTCTTGAGAGGAAAGCTGTAACTCGGTGAGATGATTTCATAGAACACAAAGAAGTTTCTCAGAAAGCTTCTTTCTCTTTGTTATCGAAGGATATTTCCTTTGGCCCTAAGGTCTTCAAAGGGATCCGAAATATCTGTTCTCAGATTCCACAGCAATAAGGCTAGCAAAGAGATCCACGAAATACAGATGTAACTCTGTGAGATGAATTAACAGAACACGAAGCAGTTTCTCAGAAAGCTTCTTTCCAGGTTTCATCTGAGGATATTTCCTTTTTCACCATAGCCCTCTATGGGCTTCCAAATATCACTTTGCCAATTCCACAAGAACTGTCTTAGCCAAAGGCTTCTTGAGGGGAAAGCTGAAACTGTGTGAGGTGATTTCACAGAACACAAAGAAGTTTCTCAGAAAGCTTCTTTTTCTTTGTTATCGAAGGATATTTCCTTTGGCCCTATAGTCTTCAAAGGGATCCGAAATATCTGTTCTCAGATTCCACAGAAATAAGGCTAGCAAAGAGATCCACGAAATGCAGATGTAACTCTGTGAGGTGAATTAACAGAACACTAAGCAGTTTCTCAGAAATCTTCTTTCCAGATTTCATCTGAGGATATTTCCTTTTTCACCATAGCCCTCTATGGGCTTCCAAATATCACTTTCCCAATTCCACAAGTACTGTCTTAGCGAAAGGCTTCTTGAGGGGAAAGTTGTAACTCTGCGAGATGATTTCACAGAACACGAAGATGTTTCTCAGAAAGCTTCTTTCTTTGTTATCATAGGATATTTCCTTTAGCCCTATAGTCTCCAAAGGGATCCGAAATATCTGTTCTCAGATTCCACAGAAATAAGGCTAGCAAAGAGATCCACGAAATACAGATGTAACTCTGTGAGATGAATAAACAGAACACTAAGCAGTGTCTCAGAAAGCTTCTTTCCAGATTTCATCTGAGGATATTTCCTTTTTCACCATAGCCCTCTATGGGCTTCCAAATATCACTTTGCCAATTCCACAAGAACTGTCTTAGCGAAAGGCTTCGTCTATGGAAAGCTGTAACTCTGTGAGATGATTTCACAGAACACAAAGAAGTTTCTCAGAAAGCTTCTTTCTCTTTGTTATCGGAGGATATTTCCTTTGGCCCTATGGTCTTCAAAGGGATCCGAAATATCTGTTCTCAGATTCCACAGAAATAAGGCTAGCAAAGAGATCCACGAAATACAGATGTAACTCTGTGAAATGAATTAACAGAACACTAAGCAGTTTCTCAGAAAGCTTCTTTCCAGATTTCATCTGAGGATAATTCCTTTTTCACCATAGCCCTCCATGGGCTTCCAAATATCACTTTGCCTATTTCACAAGAACTGTCTTAGCGAAAGGCTTCTTGAGGGGCAAGTTGTAACTCTGTGAGATGATTTCACAGAACACAAAGAAGTTTCTCAGAAAGCTTCTTTCTCTTTGCTATCATAGGATATTTCCTTTAGCCCTATAGTCTCAAAAGGAATCCGAAATATCTGTTCTCAGATTCCACAGAAATAAGGCTAGCAAAGAGATCAACGAAATACAGATGTAACTCTGTGAGATGAATTGACAGAAAACTAAGCAGTTTCTCAGAAAGCTTCTTTCCAGATTTCAGCTGTGGATATTTGCTTTTTCACCATAGCCCTCTATGGGCTTCCAAATATCACTTTGCCAATTCCACAAGAACAGTCTCAGCGAAAGGCTTCTTGAGGGGAAAGCTGTAACTCTGTGAGATGATTTCAAAGAACACAAAGAAGTTTCTCAGAAAGCTTCTTTCTCTTTGTTATCAGAGGATATTTCCTTTGGCCCTATAGACTTCAAAGGGATCCGAAATATCTGTTCTCAGATTCCACAGAAATAAGGCTAGCAAAGAGATCCAGGAAATACAGATGTAACTCTGTGAGATGAATTAACAGAACACTAAGCAGTTTCTCAGAAAGCTTCTTTCCAGATTTCATCAGAGGATATTTCCTTTTTCACCATAGCCCTCTATGGGCTTCCAAATATCACTTTGCCAATTCCACAAGAACTGTCTTAGCGAAAGGCTTCTTCTAGGGAAAGCTGTTACTCTGTGAGATGATTTCAAAGAACACAAAGAAGTTTCTCAGAAAGCTTCTTTCTCTTTGTTATCGGAGGATATTTCCTTTGGCCCTATGGTCTTCAAAGGGATCCTAAATATCTGTTCTGAGATTCCACAGAAATAAGGCTAGCAAAGAGATCCACGAAATACACATGTAACTCTGTGAGATGAATTAACAGAACACTAAGCAGTTTCTCAGAAAGCTTCTTTCCAGATTTCACCAGCGGATATGTCCTTTTTCACCATAGCCCTCTTGGGCTTCCAAATATCACTTTGCCTATTTCACAAAAACTGTCTTAGCGAAAGGCTTCTTGAGGGGAAAGCTGTAACTCTGTGAGATGATTTCACAGAACACAAAGAAGTTTCTCAGAAAGCTTCTTTCTCTTTGTTATCGGAGGATATTTCCTTTGGCCCAATAGTCTTCAAAGTCATCCGAAATATCTCTTCTCAGATTCCACAGAAATAAGGCTAGCAAAGAGATACACGAAATACAGATGTAACTCTGTGAGATGAATTAACAGAACACTAAGCAGTTTCTCAGAAAGCTTCTTTCCAGATTTCATCTGAGGATATTTCCTTTTTCACCGTAGCCCTCTATGGGCTTCCAAATATCACTTTGCCAATTCCACAAGAACTGTCGTAGCGAAAGGCTTCTGGAGGTGAAAGCTGTAACTCTGTGAGATGATTTCACAGAACACAAAGAAGTTTCTCAGAAAGCTTCTTTCTCTTTGTTATCGAAGGATATTTCCTTTGGCCCTATAGTCTTCAAAGGGATCCGAAATATCTGTTCTCAGATTCCACAGAAATAAGGCTAGCAAAGAGATCCACGAAATACAGATGTAACTCTGTGAGATGAATTAACAGAACACTAAGCAGTTTCTCAGAAAGCTTCTTTCCAGATTTCATCTGAGGATATTTCCTTTTTCAACATAGCCCTCTAGGGGCTTCCAAATATCACTTTGCCAATTCCACAAGAACTGTTTTAGGGAAAGGCTTCTTGAGGGGAAAGCTATAACTCTGTGAGATGATTTCACAGAACACAAAGAAGTTTCTCAGAAAGCTTCTTTCTCTTTGTTATCGGAGGATATTTCCTTTGGCCCAATAGTCTTCAATGGCATCCGAAATATCTGTTCTCAGATTCCACAGAAATAAGGCTAGCAAAGAGATCCACGAAATACAGATGTAACTCTGTGAGATGAATTAACAGAACACTAAGCAGTTTCTCAGAAAGCTTCTTTCCAGATTTCATCTGAGGATATTTCTTTTTTCACCATAGCCCTCTAGGGGCTTCCAAATATCACTTTGCCAATTCCACAAGAACTGTCTTAGCGAAAGGCTTCTTCTAGAGAAAGCTGTAACTCTGTGAGATGATTTCACAGAACACAAAGAAGTTTCTCAGAAAGCTTCTTTCTCTTTGTTATCGGATGATATTTCCTTTGGCCCTATAGTCTCCAAAGGAATCCGAAATATCTGTTCCCATATTCCACAGAAATAAGGCTAGCAAAGAGAACCACGAAATACAGATGTAACTCTGTGAGATGAATTAACAGAACACTAAGCACTTTCTCAGAAATCTTCTTTCCAGATTTCATCTGAGGATATTTCCTTTTTCACCATAGCCCTCTATGGGCTTCCAAATATCACTTTGCCAATTCCACAAGAACTGTCTTAGCGAAAGGCTTGTTGAGGGGAAAGCTGTAACTCTGTGAGATGATTTCACAGAACACAAAGAAGTTTCTCAGAAAGCTTCTTTTTCTTTGTTATCGGAGGATATTTCCTTTGGCCCTATAGTCTTCAAAGGGATCCGAAATATCTGTTCTCAGATTCCAAAGAAATAAGGCTAGCAAAGAGATCCACGAAATACAGATGTAACTCTGTGAGATGAATTAACAGAACACTAAGCAGTTTCTCAGAAAGCTTATTTCCAGATTTCATCTGAGGATATTTCCTTTTTCACCATAGCCCTCTATGGGCTTCCAAATGTCACTTTGCCAATTCCCCAAGAACTGTCTTAGCGAAAGGCTCCTTGAGGGGAAAGCTGTAACTCTGTGAGATGATTTCACAGAATACAAAGAAGTTTCTCAGAAAGCTTCTTTCTCTTTGTTATCGAATGATATTTCCTTTGGCCCTATAGTCTTCAAACGGATCCGAAATATCAGTTCTCAGATTCCACAGAAATAAGGCTAGCAAAGAGATCCACGAAATACAGATGTAACTCTGTGAGATGAATTAACAGAACACTAAGCAGTTTCTCAGAAAGCTTCTTTCCAGATTTCATCTGAGGATATTTCCTTTTTCACCATAGCCCTGTATGGGCTTCCAAATATCACTTTGCCAATTCCACAAGAACTGTCTTAGCGAAAGGCTTCTTGAGGGGAAAACTGTAACTCTGTGAGATGACTTCACAGAACACAAAGAAGTTTCTCAGAAAGCTTCTTTCTCTTTGTTATCGGAGGATATTTCCTTTGGCCCTATGGTCTTCAAAGGGATCCGAAATATCTGTTCTCAGATTCCACAGAAATAAGGCTAGCAAAGAGATCCACGAAATACAGATGTAACTCTGTGAGATGAATTAACAGAACACTAAGCAGTTTCTCAGAAAGCTTCTTTCCAGATTTCATCTGAGGATATTTCCTTTTTCACCATAGCCCTCTATGGGCTTCCAAATATCACTTTGCTAATTCCACAAGAACTGTCTTAGGGAAAGGCTTCTTGAGGGGAAAGCTGTAACTCTGTGAGATGATTTCACAGAACACAAAGAAGTTTCTCAGAAAGCTTCCTTCTCTTTGTTATCGGGGGATATTTCCTTTAGCCCTATAGTCTCCAAAGGGATCCGAAATATCAGTTCTCAGATTCCACAGAAATAAGGCTAGCAAAGAGATCCACGAAATACAGATGTAACTCTGTGAGATGAATTAACAGAACACTAAGCAGTTTCTCAGAAAGCTTCTTTCCATATTTCATCTGAGGATAATTCCTTTTTCACCATAGCCCTCTATGGGCTTCTAAATATCACTTTGCCAGTTCCACAAGAACTGTCTTAGCGAAAGGCTTCTTGAGGGGAAAGCTCTAACTCTGTGAGATGATTTCATTGAACACAAAGAAGTTTCTCAGAAAGCTTCCTTCTCTTTGTTATCGGAGGATATTTCCTTTGGCCCTATAGTCTTCAAAGGGATCCGAAATATCTGTTCTCAGATTCCACAGAAATAAGGCTAGCAAAGAGATCCACGAAATACAGATGTAACTCGGTGAGATGAATTAACAGAACACTAAGCAGTTTCTCAGAAAGCTTCTTTCCAGATTTCATCTGAGGATATTTCGTTTTTCACCATAGCCCTCTATGGGCTCTCAAATATCACTTTCCCAATTCCACAAGAACTGTCTTAGCGAAAGGCTTCTTGAGGGGAAAGATGTTACTCTGCGAGATGATTTCACTGAACACAAAGAAGTTTCTCAGAAAGGTTCTTTCTCTTTGTTATCGGATGATATTTCCTTTGGCCCTATAGTCTTCAAAGGGATCCGAAATATCTGTTCTCAGATTCCACAGAAATAAGGCTAGCAAAGAGATCCACGAAATACAGATGTAACTCTGTGTGATGAATTAACGGAACGCTCAGCAGTTTCTCAGAAAGTTTCTTTCCAGATTTCATCTGAGGATATTTCCTTTTTCACCATAGCCCTCTAGGGGCTTCCAAATATCACTTTCCCAATTCCACAAGAACTGTCTTAGCGAAAGGCTTCTTGAGGGGAAAGCTGTAACTCTGTGAGATGATTTCACAGAACACAAAGAAGTTTCTCAGAAAGCTTCTTTCTCTTTGTTATCATAGGATATTTCCTTTAGGCCTATAGTCTCCAAAGGGATCCGAAATATCTGTTCTCAGATTCCACAGAAATAAGGCTAGCAAAGAGATCCACGAAACACGGATGTAACTCTGTGAGATGAATTAACAGAACACTAAGCAGTTTCTCCGAAAGCTTCTTTCCAGATTTCATCTGAGGATATTTCCTTTTTCACCATAGCCCTCTATGGGCTTCTAAATATCACTTTGCCAATTCCACAAGAACTGTCTTAGCGAAAGTCTTCTTGAGGGGAAAGCTGTAACTCTGTGAGATGATTTCACAGAACACAAAGAAGTTTCTCAGAAAGCTTCTTTCTCTTTGTTATCATAGGATATTGCCTTTGGCCCTGTAGTCTTCAAAGGGATCCGAAATATCTGTTCTCAGATTCCACAGAAATAAGGGTAGCAAAGAGATCCACGAAATACAGATGTAACTCTGTGAGATGAATTAACAGAACACTAAGCAGTGTCTCAGAAAGCTTCTTTCCAGATTTCATCTGAGGATATTTCCTTTTTCACCATAGGCCTCTATGGGCTTCTAAATATCACTTTGCCAATTCCACAAGAACTGTCTTAGCGAAAGGCTTGTTGAGTCGAAAGCTGTAACTCTGTGAGATGATTTCACAGAACACAAAGAAGTTTCTCATAAAGCTTCTTTCTCTTTGTTATCAGAGGATATTTCCTTTGGCCCAATAGTCTTCAAAGGCATCCGAAATATCTGTTCTCAGATTCCACAGAAAAAAGGCTAGCAAAGAGATCCACGAAATAGAGATGTAACTCTGTGAGATGAATTAACAGAACACTAAGCAGTTTCTCAGAAAGCTTCTTTCCAGATTTCATCTGAGGATATTTCCTTTTTCACCATAGCCCTCTATGGGCTTCCAAATATCACTTTGCCAATTCCACAAGAACTGTCTTAGCGAAAGGCTTCTTCTAGGGAAAGCTGTAATTCTGTGAGATGATTTCACAGAACACAAAGAAGTTTCTCAGAAAGCTTCTTTCTCTTTGTTATCGGAGGATATTTCCTTTGGCCCTATGGTCTTCAAAGGGATCCGAAATATCTGTTCTCAGATTCCACAGAAATAAGGCTAGCAAAGAGATCCACGAAATACAGATGTAACTCTGTGAGATGAATTTACGGAACACTGAGCAGTTTCTCAGAAAGCTACTTTCCAGATTTCATCTGAGGATATTTCCTTTTTCACCATAGCCCTCAAGGGGCTTCCAAATATCACTTTGCCAATTCCACAAGAAATGTCTTAGCGAAAGCCTTCTTGAGGGGAAAGCTGTAACTCTGTGAGATGATTTCACAGAACTCAAAGGAGTTTCTCAGAAAGCTTCTTTCTCTTTGTTATCGAAGGATATTTTCTTTGGCCCTATAGTCTTCCAACGGATCCGAAATATCTGTTCTCAGATTCCACAGAAATAAGGCTAGCAAAGAGATCCACGAAATACAGATGTAACTCTGTGAGATGAATTAACAGAACACGAAGCAGTTTCTCAGAAAGCTTCTTTCCAGATTTCATCTGAGGATATTTCCTTTTTCACCATAGCCCTCTAGGGGCTTCCAAATATCACTTTGCCAATTCCACAAGAAGTGTCTTAGCGAAAGGCTTCTTGAGGGGCAAGCTGTAACTCTGTGAGATGATTTCACAGAACACAAAGAAGTTTCTCAGAAAGCTTCCTTCTCTTTGTTATCGGAGGATATTTCCTTTGGCCCTATAGTCTTCAAAGGAATCCGAAATATCTGTTCTCAGATTCCACAGAAATAAGGCTAGCAAAGAGATCCACGAAATACAGATGTAACTCTGTGAGGTGAACTAACAGAACACTAAGCAATTCCTCAGAAAATTTCTTTCCAGATTTCATTTGAGGATATTTCGTTTTTCACTATAGGCCTCTATGGGCTTCCAAATATCACTTTCCCAATGACACAAGAACTGTCTTAGCGAAAGGCTTCTTGAGGGGAAAGCTGTAACTCTGCGAGATGATTTCACAGAACACAAAGAAGTTTCTCAGAAAGCTTCTTTCTCTTTGTTATCGGAGGATATTTCCTTCTCCCTATAGTCTTCAAAGGGATCCGAAATATCTGTTCTCAGATTGCACAGAAATAAGGCTAGCAAAGAGATCCACGAAATACAGATGTAACTCTGTGTGATGAATTAACAGAACGCTCAGCAGTTTCTCAGAAAGTTTCTTTCCAGATTTCATCTGAGGATATTTCCTTTTTCACCATAGCCCTCTAGGGGCTTCCAAAAATCACTTTCCCAATTCCACAAGAACTGTCTTAGCAAAAGGCTTCTTGAGGGGAAAGCTGTAACTCTGTGAGATGATTTCACAGAACACAAAGAAGTTTCTCAGAAAGCTTCTTTCTCTTTGTTATCATAGGATATTGCCTTTAGCCCTATAGTCTCCAAAGGGATCCGAAATATCTGTTCTCAGATTCCACAGAAATAAGGCTAGCAAAGAGATCCAGGAAATACAGTTGTAACTCTGTGAGATGAATTAACAGAACACTAAGCAGTGTCTCAGAAAGCTTCTTTCCAGATTTCATCGGAGGATATTTCCTTTTTCACCATAGCCCTCTATGGGATTCCAAATATCACTTTGCCAATTCCACAAGAACTGTCTTAGCGAAAGGCTTCGTCTAGGGAAAGCTGTAACTCTGTGAGATGATTTCACAGAACACAAAGAAGTTTCTCAGAAAGCTTCTTTCTCTTTGTTATCGGAGGATATTTCCTTCTCCCTGTAGTCTTCAAAGGGATCCGAAATATCTGTTCTCAGATTCCACAGAAATAAGGCTAGCAAAGAGATCCACGAAATACAGATGTAACTCTGTGAGATGAATTAACAGAACACTAAGGAGTTTCTCAGAAAGCTTCCTTCCAGATTTCATCTGAGGATATTTCCTTTTTCACCATAGCCCTCTATGGGCTTCCAAATATCACATTGCCAATTACACAAGAACTGTCTTAGCGAAAGGCTTCTTGAGGGGAAAGCTGTAACTCTGTGAGATGATTTCACAGAACACAAAGAAGTTTCTCAGAAAGCTTCCTTCTCTTTGTTATCGGAGGATATTTCCTTTGGCCCTATAGTCTTCAAAGGGATCCGAAATATCTGTTCTCAGATTCCACAGAAATAAGGCTAGCAAAGAGATCCACGAAATACAGATGTAACTCGGTGAGATGAATTAACAGAACACTAAGCAGTTTCTCAGAAAGCTTCTTTCCAGATTTCATCTGAGGATATTTCGTTTTTCACCATAGCCCTCTATGGGCTCTCAAATATCACTTTCCCAATTCCACAAGAACTGTCTTAGCGAAAGGCTTCTTGAGGGGAAAGCTGTAGCTCTGCCAGATGATTTCACAGAACACAAAGAAGTTTCTCAGAAAGCTTCTTTCTCTTTGTTATCGGATGATATGTCCTTTGGCCCTATAGTCTTCAAAGGGATCCGAAATATCTGTTCTCAGATTCCACAGAAATAAGGCAAGCAAAGAGATCCACGAAATACAGATGTAACTCTGTGTGATGAATTAACAGAACGCTCAGCAGTTTCCCAGAAAGTTTCTTTCCAGATTTCATCTGAGGATATTTCCTTTTTCACCGTAGCCCTCTATGGGCTTCCAAATATCACTTTGCCAATTCCACAAGAACTGTCTTAACCAAAGGCTTCTTGAGGGGAAACCTGAAACTGTGTGAGATGATTTCACAGAACACAAAGAAGTTTCTCAGAAAGCTTCTTTCTCTTTGTTATCGGAGGATATTTCCTTGGGCCCTATAGTCTTCAAAGGGATCCGAAATATCTGTTCTCAGATTGCACAGAAATAAGGCTAGCAAAGAGATCCACGAAATACAGATGTAACTCTGTGTGATGAATTAACAGAACACTAAGCAGTTTCTCAGAAATCTTCTTTCCAGATTTCATCTGAGGATATTTCCTTTTTCACCATAGTCCTCTAGGGGCTTCCAAATATCACTTTGCCAATTCCACAAGAACTGTCTTAGCGAAAGGCTTGTTGAGGGGAAAGCTGTAACTCTGTGAGATGATTTCACAGAACACAAAGAAGTTTCTCAGAAAGCTTCTTTCTCTTTGTTATCATAGGATATTTCCTTTAGCCCTATAGTCTCCAAAGGGATCCGAAATATCTGTTCTCAGATTCCACAGAAATAAGGCTAGCAAAGAGATCCAGGAAATACAGTTGTAACTCTGTGAGATGAATTAACAGAACACTAAGCAGTGTCTCAGAAAGCTTCTTTCCAGATTTCATCGGAGGATATTTCCTTTTTCACCATAGCCCTCTATGGGATTCCAAATATCACTTTGCCAATTCCACAAGAACTGTCTTAGCGAAAGGCTTCGTCTAGGGAAAGCTGTAACTCGGTGAGATGATTTCACAGAACACAAAGAAGTTTCTCAGAAAGCTTCTTTCTCTTTGTTATCGGAGGATATTTCCTTCTACCTATAGTCTTCAAAGGGATCCGAAATATCTGTTCTCAGATTCCACAGAAATAAGGCTAGCAAAGAGATCCACGAAATACAGATGTAACTCTGTGAGATGAATTAACAGAACACTAAGCAGTTTCTCAGAAAGCTTCCTTCCAGATTTCATCTGAGGATATTTCCTTTTTCACCATAGCCCTCTATGGGCTTCCAAATATCACATTGCCAATTCCACAAGAACTGTCTTAGCGAAAGGCTTCTTGAGGGGAAAGCTGTAACTCTGTGAGATGATTTCACAGAACACAAAGAAGTTTCTCAGAAAGCTTCCTTCTCTTTGTTATCGGAGGATATTTCCTTTGGCCCTATAGTCTTCAAAGGGATCCGAAATATCTGTTCTCAGATTCCACAGAAATAAGGCTAGCAAAGAGATCCACGAAATACAGATGTAACTCGGTGAGATGAATTAACAGAACACTAAGCAGTTTCTCAGAAAGCTTCTTTCCAGATTTCATCTGAGGATATTTCGTTTTTCAACATAGCCCTCTTTGGGCTCTCAAATATCACTTTCCCAATTCCACAAGAACTGTCTTAGCGAAAGGCTTCTTGAGGGGAAAGCTGTAGCTCTGCCAGATGATTTCACAGAACACAAAGAAGTTTCTCAGAAAGCTTCTTTCTCTTTCTTATCGGATGATATTTCCTTTGGCCCTATAGTCTTCAAAGGGATCCGAAATATCTGTTCTCAGATTCCACAGAAATAAGGCAAACAAAGAGATCCACGAAATACAGATGTAACTCTGTGTGATGAATTAACAGAACGCTCAGCAGTTTCTCAGAAAGTTTCTTTCCAGATTTCATCTGAGGATATTTCCTTTTTCACCATAGCCCTCTAGGGTCTTCCAAATATCACTTTCCCAATTCCACAAGAACTGTCTTAGCGAAAGGCTTCTTGAGGGGAAAGCTGTAACTCTGTGAGATGATTTCACAGAACACAAAGAAGTTTCTCAGAAAGCTTCTTTCTCTTTGTTATCATAGGATATTTCCTTTAGCCCTATAGTCTCCTAAGGGATCCGAAATATCTGTTCTCAGATTCCACAGAAATAAGGCTAGCAAAGAGATCCACGAAATACAGATGTAACTCTGTGAGATGAATTAACAGAACACTAAGCAGTTTCTCAGAAAGCTTCTTTCCAGATTTCATCTGAGGATATTTCCTTTTTCACCATAGCCCTCTATGGGCTTCTAAATATCACTTTGCCAATTCCACAAGAACTGTCTTAGCGAAAGTCTTCTTGAGGGGAAAGCTGTAACTCTGTGAGATGATTTCACAGAACACAAAGAAGTTTCTCAGAAAGCATCTTTCTCTTTGTTATCGGAGGATATTTCCTTTGGCCCTATGGTCTTCAAAGGGATCCGAAATATCTGTTCTCAGATTCCACACAAATAAGGCTAGCAAAGAGATCCACGAAATACAGATGTAACGCTGTGAGATGAATTAACAGAACACTAAGCAGTTTCTCAGAAAGCTTCTTTCCAGATTTCATCTGAGGATATTTCCTTTTTCACCAAAGCCCTCTATGGGCTTCCAAATATCACTTTGCCAATTCCACAAGAACTGTCTTAGCCAATGGCTTCTTGAGGGGAAAGCTGAAACTGTGTGAGATGATTTCACAGAACACAAAGAAGTTTCTCAGAAAGCTTCTTTCTCTTTGTTATCGGAGGATATTTCCTTTGGCCCTATAGTCTTCAAAGGTATCCGAAATATCTGTTCTCAGATTCCACAGAAATAAGGCTAGCAAAGAGATCCACGAAATACAGATGTAACTCTGTGAGGTGAACTAACAGAACACTAAGCAATTTCTCAGAAAATTTCTTTCCAGATTTCATTTGAGGATATTTCGTTTTTCACTATAGCCCTCTATGGGCTTCCAAATATCACTTTCCCAATGACACAAGAACTTTCTTAGCGAAAGGCTTCTTGAGGGGAAAGCTGTAACTCTGCGAGATGATTTCACAGAACACAAAGAAGTTTCTCAGAAAGCTTCTTTCTCTTTGTTATCGGAGGATATTTCCTTTGGCCCTATAGCCTTCAAAGGGATCCGAAATATCTGTCCTCAGATTCCACAGAAATAAGGCTAGCAAAGAGATCCACGAAATACAGATGTAACTCTGTGTGATGAATTAACAGAACACTAAGCAGTTTCTCAGAAAGCTTCTTTCCAGATTTCATCTGAGGATATTTCCTTTTTCACCATAGCCCTCTAAGGGCTTCCAAATATCACTTTGCCAATTCCACAAGAACTGTCTAAGCGAAAGGCTTCTTGAGGGGCAAGCTGTAACACTGTGAGATGATTTCACAGAACACAAAGAAGTTTCTCAGAAAGCTTCCTTCACTTTGTTATCGGAGGATATTTCCTTTGGCCCTATGGTCTTCAAAGGGATCCGAAATATCTGTTTTCAGATTCCACAGAAATAAGGCTAGCAAAGAGATCCACGAAATACAGATGTAACTCTGTGAGATGAATTAACAGAACACTAAGCAGTGTCTCAGAAAGCTTCTTTCCAGATTTCATCTGAGGATATTTCCTTTTTCACCATAGCCCTCTATGGGCTTCCAAATATCACTTGGCCAATTCCACAAGAACTGTCTTAGCAAAAGGCTTCTTGAGAGGAAAGCTGTAACTCTGTGAGATGATTTCATAGAACACAAAGAAGTTTCTCAGAAAGCTTCTTTCTCTTTGTTATCGAAGGATATTTCCTTTGGCCCTAAGGTCTTCAAAGGGATCCGAAATATCTGTTCTCAGATTCCACAGCAATAAGGCTAGCAAAGAGATCCACGAAATACAGATGTAACTCTGTGAGATGAATTAACAGAACAATAAGCAGTTTCTCAGAAAGCTTCTTTCCAGATTTCATCTGAGGATATTTCCTTTTTCACCATAGCCCTCTAAGGGCTTCCAAATATCACTTTGCCAATTCCACAAGAACTGTCTTAGCCAAAGGCTTCTTGAGGGGAAAGCTGAAACTGTGTGAGATGATTTCACAGAACACAAAGAAGTTTCTCAGAAAGCTTCTTTCTCTTTGTTATCGAAGTATATTTCCTTTGGCCCTATAGTCTTCAAAGGGATCCGAAATATCTGTTCTCAGATTCCACAGAAATAAGGCTAGCAAAGAGATCCACGAAATACAGATGTAACTCGGTGAGAAGAATTAACAGAACACTAAGCAGTTTCTCAGAAAGCTTCTTTCCAGATTTCATCTGAGGATATTTCGTTTTTCACCATAGCCCTCTATGGGCTCTCAAATATCACTTTCCCAATTCCACAAGAACTGTCTTAGCGAAAGGCTTCTTGAGGGGAAAGCTGTAGCTCTGCCAGATGATTTCACAGAACACAAAGAAGTTTCTCAGAAAGCTTCTTTCTCTTTGTTATCGGAGGATATTTCCTTTGGCCCTATAGTCTTCAAAGGGATCCGAAATATCTGTTCTCAGATTCCACAGAAATAAGGCAAGCAAAGAGATCGACGAAATACAGATGTAACTCTGTGTGATGAATTAACAGAACGCTCAGCAGTTTCTCAGAAAGTTTCTTTCCAGATTTCATCTGAGGATATTTCCTTTTTCACCATAGCCCTCTAGGGGCTTCCAAATATCACTTTCCCAATTCCACAAGAACTGTCTTAGCGAAAGGCTTCTTGAGGGGAAAGCTGTAACTCTGTGAGATGATTTCACAGAACACAAAGAAGTTTCTCAGAAAGCTTCTTTCTCTTTGTTATCATAGGATATTTCCTTTAGGCCTATAGTCTCCAAAGGGATCCGAAATATCTGTTCTCAGATTCCACAGAAATAAGGCTAGCAAAGAGATCCAAGAAATACAGATGTAACTCTGTGTGATGAATTAACAGAACACTAAGCAGTTTCTCAGAAATCTTCTTTCCAGATTTCATCTGAGGATATTTCCTTTTTCACCATAGCCCTCTATGGGCTTCCAAATATCACATTGCCAATTCCACAAGAACTGTCTTAGCGAAAGGCTTCTTGAGGGGAAAGCTGTAACTCTGTGAGTTGATTTCACAGAACACAAAGAAGTTTCTCAGAAAGCTTCCTTCTCTTTGTTATCGGAGGATATTTCCTTTGGCCCTATAGTCTTCAAAGGGATCCGAAATATCTGTTCTCAGATTCCACAGAAATAAGGCTAGCAAAGAGATCCACGAAATACAGATGTAACTCGGTGAGATGAATTAACAGAACACTAAGCAGTTTCTCAGAAAGCTTCTTTCCAGATTTCATCTGAGGATATTTCCTTTTTCACCATAGCCCTCTATGGGCTTCTAAATATCACTTTGCCAATTCCACAAGAACTGTCTTAGCGAAAGTCTTCTTGAGGGGAAAGCTGTAACTCTGTGAGATGATTTCACAGAACACAAAGAAGTTTCTCAGAAAGCATCTTTCTCTTTGTTATCGGAGGATATTTCCTTTGGCCCTATGGTCTTCAAAGGGATCCGAAATATCTGTTCTCAGATTCCACACAAATAAGGCTAGCAAAGAGATCCACGAAATACAGATGTAACTCTGTGAGATGAATTAACAGAACACTAAGCAGTTTCTCAGAAAGCTTCTTTCCAGATTTCATCTGAGGATATTTCCTTTTTCACCAAAGCCCTCTATGGGCTTCCAAATATCACTTTGCCAATTCCACAAGAACTGTCTTAGCCAATGGCTTCTTGAGGGGAAAGCTGAAACTGTGTGAGATGATTTCAAAGAACACAAAGAAGTTTCTCAGAAAGCTTCTTTCTCTTTGTTATCGGAGGATATTTCCTTTGGCCCTATAGTCTTCAAAGGTATCCGAAATATCTGTTCTCAGATTCCACAGAAATAAGGCTAGCAAAGAGATCCACGAAATACAGATGTAACTCTGTGAGGTGAACTAACAGAACACTAAGCAATTTCTCAGAAAATTTCTTTCCAGATTTCATTTGAGGATATTTCGTTTTTCACTATAGCCCTCTATGGGCTTCCAAATATCACTTTCCCAATGACACAAGAACTGTCTTAGCGAAAGGCTTCTTGAGGGGAAAGCTGTAACTCTGCGAGATGATTTCACAGAACACAAAGAAGTTTCTCAGAAAGCTTCTTTCTCTTTGTTATCGGAGGATATTTCCTTTGGCCCTATAGCCTTCAAAGGGATCCGAAATATCTGTCCTCAGATTCCACAGAAATAAGGGTAGCAAAGAGATCCACGAAATACAGATGTAACTCTGTGTGATGAATTAACAGAACACTAAGCAGTTTCTCAGAAAGCTTCTTTCCAGATTTCATCTGAGGATATTTCCTTTTTCACCATAGCCCTCTATAGGATTCCAAATATCACTTTGCCAATTCCACAAGAACTGTCTTAGCGAAAGGCTTCGTCTAGGGAAAGCTGTAACTCGGTGAGATGATTTCACAGAACACAAAGAAGTTTCTCAGAAAGCTTCTTTCTCTTTGTTATCGGAGGATATTTCCTTCTCCCTATAGTCTTCAAAGGGATCCGAAATATCTGTTCTCAGATTCCACAGAAATAAGGCTAGCAAAGAGATCCACGAAATACAGATGTAACTCTGTGAGATGAATTAACAGAACACTAAGCAGTTTCTCAGAAAGCTTCCTTCCAGATTTCATCTGAGGATATTTCCTTTTTCACCATAGCCCTCTATGGGCTTCCAAATATCACATTGCCAATTCCACAAGAACTGTCTTAGCGAAAGGCTTCTTGAGGTGAAAGCTGTAACTCTATGAGATGATTTCACAGAACACAAAGAAGTTTCTCAGAAAGCTTCCTTCTCTTTGTTATTGGAGGATATTTCCTTTGGCCCTATAGTCTTCAAAGGGATCCGAAATATCTGTTCTCAGATTCCACAGAAATAAGGCTAGCAAAGAGATCCACGAAATATAGATGTAACTCGGTGAGATGAATGAACAGAACACTAAGCAGTTTCTCAGAAAGCTTCTTTCCAGATTTCATCTGAGGATATTTCGTTTTTCACCATAGCCCTCTATGGGCTCTCAAATATCACTTTCCCAATTCCACAAGAACTGTCTTAGCGAAAGGCTTCTTGAGGGGAAAGATGTAGCTCTGCCAGATGATTTCACAGAACACAAAGAAGTTTCTCAGAAAGCTTCTTTCTCTTTGTTATCGGATGATATTTCCTTTGGCCCTGTACTCTTCAAAGGGATCCGAAATATCTGTTCTCAGATTCCACAGAAATAAGGCAAGCAAAGAGATCCACGAAATACAGATGTAACTCTGTGTGATGAATTAACAGAACGCTCAGCAGTTTCTCAGAAAGTTTCTTTCCAGATTTCATCTGAGGATATTTCCTTTTTCACCGTAGCCCTCTATGGGCTTCCAAATATCACTTTGCCAATTCCACAAGAACTGTCTTAACCAAAGGCTTCTTGAGGGGAAACCTGAAACTGTGTGAGATGATTTCATAGAACACAAAGAAGTTTCTCAGAAAGCTTCTTTCTCTTTGTTATCGGAGGATATTTCCTTGGGCCCTATAGTCTTCAAAGGGATCCGAAATATCTGTTCTCAGATTGCACAGAAATAAGGCTAGCAAAGAGATCCACGAAATACAGATGTAACTCTGTGTGATGAATTAACAGAACACTAAGCAGTTTCTCAGAAAGCTTCTTTCCAGATTTCATCTGAGGATATTTCCTTTTTCACCATAGCCCTCTAGGGGCTTCCAAATATCACTTTACCAATTCCACAAGAACTGTCTTAGCGAAAGGCTTGTTAAGGGGAAAGCTGTAACTCTGTGAGATGATTTCACAGAACACAAAGAAGTTTCTCAGAAAGCTTCTTTCTCTTTGTTATCATAGGATATTTCCTTTAGCCCTATAGTCTCCAAAGGGATCCGAAATATCTGTTCTCAGATTCCACAGAAATAAGGCTAGCAAAGAGATCCAGGAAATACAGTTGTAATTCTGTGAGCTGAATTAACAGAACACTAAGCAGTGTCTCAGAAAGCTTCTATCCAGATTTTATCGGAGGATATTTCCTTTTTCAACATAGCCCTCTATGGGATTCCAAATATCACTTTGCCAATTCCACAAGAACTGTCTTAGCGAAAGGCTTCGTCTAGGGAAAGCTGTAACTCGGTGAGATGATTTCACAGAACACAAAGGAGTTTCTCAGAAAGCTTCTTTCTCTTTGTTATCGGAGGATATTTCCTTCTCCCTATAGTCTTCAAAGGGATCCGAAATATCTGTTCTCAGATTCCACAGAAATAAGGCTAGGAAAGAGATCCACGAAATACAGATGTAACTCTGTGAGATGAATTAACAGAACACTAAGCAGTTTCTCAGAAAGCTTCCTTCCAGATTTCATCTGAGGATATTTCCTTTTTCACCATAGCCCTCTATGGGCTTCCAAATATCACATTGCCAATTCCACAAGAACTGTCTTAGCGAAAGGCTTCTTGAGGGGAAAGCTGTAACTCTGTGAGATGATTTCACAGAACACAAAGAAGTTTCTCAGAAAGCTTCCTTCTCTTTGTTATCGGAGGATATTTCCTTTGGCCCTATAGTCTTCAAAGGGATCCGAAATATCTGTTCTCAGATTCCACAGAAATAAGGCTAGCAAAGAGATCCACGAAATACAGATGTAACTCGGTGAGATGAATTAACAGAACACTAAGCAGTTTCTCAGAAAGCTTCTTTCCAGATTTCATCTGAGGATATTTCGTTTTTCACCATAGCCCTCTATGGGCTCTCAAATATCACTTTCCCAATTCCACAAGAACTGTCTTAGCGAAAGGCTTCTTGAGGGGAATGCTGTAGCTCTGCCAGATGATTTCACAGAACACAAAGAAGTTTCTCAGAAAGCTTCTTTCTCTTTGTTATCGGATGATATTTCCTTTGGCCCTATAGTCTTCAAAGGGATCCGAAATATCTGTTCTCAGATTCCACAGAAATAAGGCAAACAAAGAGATCCACGAAATACAGATGTAACTCTGTGTGATGAATTAACAGAACGCTCAGCAGTTTCTCAGAAAGTTTCTTTCCAGATTTCATCTGAGGATATTTCCTTTTTCACCATAGCCCTCTAGGGGCTTCCAAATATCACTTTCCCAATTCCACAAGAATTGTCTTAGCGAAAGGCTTCTTGAGGGGAAAGCTGTAACTCTGTGAGATGATTTCACAGAACACAAAGAAGTTTCTCAGAAAGCTTCTTTCTCTTTGTTATCTTAGGATATTTCCTTTAGCCCTATAGTCTCCAAAGGGATCCGAAATATCTGTTCTCAGATTCCACAGAAATAAGGCTAGCAAAGAGATCCACGAAATACAGATGTAACTCTGTGAGATGAATTAACAGAACACTAAGCAGTTTCTCAGAAAGCTTCTTTCCAGATTTCATCTGAGGATATTTCCTTTTTCACCATAGCCCTCTAAGGGCTTCTAAATATCACTTTGCCAATTCCACAAGAACTGTCTTAGCGAAAGTCTTCTTGAGGGGAAAGCTGTAACTCTGTGAGATGATTTCACAGAACACAAAGAAGTTTCTCAGAAAGCATCTTTCTCTTTGTTATCGGAGGATATTTCCTTTGGCCCTATGGTCTTCAAAGGGATCCGAAATATCTGTTCTCAGATTCCACACAAATAAGGCTAGCAAAGAGATCCACGAAATACAGATGTAACTCTGTGAGATGAATTAACAGAACACTAAGCAGTTTCTCAGAAAGCTTCTTTCCAGATTTCATCTGAGGATATTTCCTTTTTCACCAAAGCCCTCTATGGGCTTCCAAATATCACTTTGCCAATTCCACAAGAACTGTCTTAGCCAATGGCTTCTTGAGGGGAAAGCTGAAACTGTGTGAGATGATTTCACAGAACACAAAGAAGTTTCTCAGAAAGCTTCTTTCTCTTTGTTATCGGAGGATATTTCCTTTGGCCCTATAGTCTTCAAAGGTATCCGAAATATCTGTTCTCAGATTCCACAGAAATAAGGCTAGCAAAGAGATCCACGAAATACAGATGTAACTCTGTGAGGTGAACTAACAGAACACTAAGCAATTTCTCAGAAAATTTCTTTCCAGATTTCATTTGAGGATATTTCGTTTTTCACTATAGCCCTCTATGGGCTTCCAAATATCACTTTCCCAATGACACAAGAACTGTCTTAGCGAAAGGCTTCTTGAGGGGAAAGCTGTAACTCTGCGAGATGATTTCACAGAACACAAAGAAGTTTCTCAGAAAGCTTCTTTCTCTTTGTTATCGGAGGATATTTCCTTTGGCCCTATAGCCTTCAAAGGGATCCGAAATATCTGTCCTCAGATTCCACAGAAATAAGGCTAGCAAAGAGATCCACGAAATACAGATGTAACTCTGTGAGATGAATTAACAGAACAATAAGCAGTTTCTCAGAAAGCTTCTTTCCAGATTTCATCTGAGGATATTTCCTTTTTCACCATAGCCCTCTATGGGCTTCCAAATATCACTTTGCCAATTCCACAAGAAATGTCTTAGCCAAAGGCTTCTTGAGGGGAAAGCTGAAACTGTGTGAGATGATTTCACAGAACACAAAGAAGTTTCTCAGAAAGCTTCTTTCTCTTTGTTATCGAAGGATATTTCCTTTGGCCCTATAGTCTTCAAAGGGATCCGAAATATCTGTTCTCAGATTCCACAGAAATAAGGCTAGCAAAGAGATCCACGAAATACAGATGTAACTCAGTGAGATGAATTAACAGAACACTAAGCAGTTTCTCAGAAAGCTTCTTTCCAGATTTCATCAGAGGATATTTCGTTTTTCACCATAGCCCTCTATGGGCTCTCAAATATCACTTTCCCAATTCCACAAGAACTGTCTTAGCGAAAGGCTTCTTGAGGGGAAAGCTGTAGCTCTGCCAGATGATTTCACAGAACACAAAGAAGTTTCTCAGAAAGCTTCTTTCTCTTTGTTATCGGATGATATTTCCTTTGGCCCTATAGTCTTCAAAGGGATCCGAAATATCTGTCCTCAGATTCCACAGAAATAAGGCAAGCAAAGAGATCCACGAAATACAGATGTAACTCTGTGTGATGAATTAACAGAACGCTCAGCAGTTTCTCAGAAAGTTTCTTTCCAGATTTCATCTGAGGATATTTCCTTTTTCACCATAGCCCTCTAGGGGCTTCCAAATATCACTTTCCCAATTCCAGAAGAACTGTCTTAGCGAAAGGCTTCGTCTAGGGAAAGCTGTAACTCGGTGAGATGATTTCACAGAACACAAAGGAGTTTCTCAGAAAGCTTCTTTCTCTTTGTTATCGGAGGATATTTCCTTCTCCCTATAGTCTTCAAAGGGATCCGAAATATCTGTTCTCAGATTCCACAGAAATAAGGCTAGCAAAGAGATCCACGAAATACAGATGTAACTCTGTGAGATGAATTAACAGAACACTAAGCAGTTTCTCAGAAAGCTTCCTTCCAGATTTCATCTGAGGATATTTCCTTTTTCACCATAGCCCTCTATGGGCTTCCAAATATCACATTGCCAATTCCACAAGAACTGTCTTAGCGAAAGGCTTCTTGAGGGGAAAGCTGTAACTCTGTGAGATGATTTCACAGAACACAAAGAAGTTTCTCAGAAAGCTTCCTTCTCTTTGTTATCGGAGGATATTTCCTTTGGCCCTATAGTCTTCAAAGGGATCCGAAATATCTGTTCTCAGATTCCACAGAAATAAGGCTAGCAAAGAGATCCACGAAATACAGATGTAACTCGGTGAGATGAATTAACAGAACACTAAGCAGTTTCTCAGAAAGCTTCTTTCCAGATTTCATCTGAGGATATTTCGTTTTTCACCATAGCCCTCTATGGGCTCTCAAATATCACTTTCCCAATTCCACAAGAACTGTCTTAGCGAAAGGCTTCTTGAGGGGAAAGCTGTAGCTCTGCCAGATGATTTCACAGAACACAAAGAAGTTTCTCAGAAAGCTTCTTTCTCTTTCTTATCGGATGATATTTCCTTTGGCCCTATAGTCTTCAAAGGGATCCGAAATATCTGTTCTCAGATTCCACAGAAATAAGGCAAACAAAGAGATCCACGAAATACAGATGTAACTCTGTGTGATGAATTAACAGAACGCTCAGCAGTTTCTCAGAAAGTTTCTTTCCAGATTTCATCTGAGGATATTTCCTTTTTCACCATAGCCCTCTAGGGGCTTCCAAATATCACTTTCCCAATTCCACAAGAACTGTCTTAGCGAAAGGCTTCTTGAGGGGAAAGCTGTAACTCTGTGAGATGATTTCACAGAACACAAAGAAGTTTCTCAGAAAGCTTCTTTCTCTTTGTTATCATAGGATATTTCCTTTAGCCCTATAGTCTCCAAAGGGATCCGAAATATCTGTTCTCAGATTCCACAGAAATAAGGCTAGCAAAGAGATCCACGAAATACAGATGTAACTCTGTGAGGTGAATTAACAGAACACTAAGCAGTTTCTCAGAAAGCTTCTTTCCAGATTTCATCTGAGGATATTTCCCTTTTCACCATAGCCGTCTATGGGCTTCCAAATATCACTTTGCCAATTCCACAAGAACTGTCTTAGCGAAAGGCTTCTTCTAGGGAAAGCTGTAACTCTGTGAGATGATTTCACAGAACACAAAGAAGTTTCTCAGAAAGCTTCTTTCTCTTTGTTATCGGAGGATATTTCCTTTGGCCCTATGGTCTTCAAAGGGATCCGAAAAATCTGTTCTCAGATTCCAAAGAAATAAGGCTAGCAAAGAGATCCACGAAATACAGATGTAACTCTGTGAGATGAATTAACAGAACACTAATCAGTTTCTCAGAAAGCTTCTTTCCAGATTGCATCAGCGGATATGTCCTTTTTCACCATAGCCCTCTTGGGCTTCCAAATATCACTTTGCCTATTCCACAAAAACTGTCTTAGCGAAAGGCTTCTTGAGGGGAAAGCTGTAACTCTGTGAGATGATTTCACAGAACACAAAGAAGTTTCTCAGAAAGCTTCTTTCTCTTTGTTATCGGAGGATATTTCCTTTGGCCCAATAGTCTTCAAAGTCATCCGAAATATCTGTTCTCAGATTCCACAGAAATAAGGCTAGGAAAGAGATATACGAAATACAGATGTAACTCTGTGAGATGAATTAACAGAACACTAAACGGTTTCTCAGAAAGCTTCTTTCCGGATTTCATCTGAGGATATTTCCTTTTTCACAATAGCCCTCTAGGGGCTTCCAAATATCACTTTGCCAATTCCACAAGAACTGTTTTAGCGAAAGGCTTCTTGAGGGGAAAGCTATAACTCTGTGAGATGATTTCACAGAACACAAAGAAGTTTCTCAGAAAGCTTCTTTCTCTTTGTTATCGGAGGATATTTCCTTTGGCCCAATAGTCTTCAATGGCATCCGAAATATCTGTTATCAGATTCCACAGAAATAAGTCTAGCAAAGAGATCCACGAAATACAGATGTAACTCTGTGAGATTAATTAACAGAACACTAAGCAGTTTCTCAGAAAGCTTCTTTCCAGATTTCATCTGAGGATATTTCTTTTTTCACCGTAGCCCTCTAGGGGCTTCCAAATATCACTTTGCCAATTCCACAAGAACTGTCTTAGCGAAAGGCTTCTTCTAGGGAAAGCTGTAACTCCGTGAGATGATTTCACAGAACACAAAGAAGTTTCTCAGAAAGCTTCTTTCTCTTTGTTATCGGATGATATTTCCTTTGGCCCTATAGTCTCCAAAGGAATCCGAAATATCTGTTCCCATATTCCACAGAAATAAGGCTAGCAAAGAGATCCACGAAATACAGATGTAACTCTGTGAGATGAATTAACAGAACACTAAGCAGTTTCTCAGAAAGCTTCTTTCCAGATTTCATCTGAGGATATTTCCTTTTTCACCATCGCCCTCTATGGGCTTCCAAATATCACTTTGCCAATTCCACAAGAACTGTCTTTGCGAAAATCTTGTTGAGGGGAAAGCTGTAACTCCGTGAGATGATTTCACAGAACACAAAGAAGTTTCTCAGAAAGCTTCTTTCTCTTTGTTATCGGAGGATATTTCCTTTGGCCCTATAGTCTTCAAAGGGATCAGAAATATCTGTTCTCAGATTCCACAGAAATAAGGCTAGCAAAGAGATCCACGAAATACAGATGTAACTCTGTGAGATGAATTAACAGAACACTAAGCAGTTTCTCAGAAAGCTTCTTTCCTGATTTCATCTGAGGATATTTCCTTTTTCACCATAGCCCTCTATGGGCTTCCAAATATCACTTTGCCAATTCCACAAGAACTGTCTTAGCGAAAGGCTCCTTGAGGGGAAAGCTGTAACTCTGTGAGATGATTTCACAGAATACAAAGAAGTTTCTCAGAAAGCTTCTTTCTCTTTGTTATCGAATGATATTTCCTTTGGCCCTATAGTCTTCAAACGGATCCGAAATATCTGTTCTCAGATTCCACAGAAATAAGGCTAGCAAAGAGATCCACGAAATACAGATGTAACTCTGTGAGATGAATTAACAGAACACTAAGCAGTTTCTCAGAAAGCTTCTTTCCAGATTTCATCTGAGGATATTTCCTTTTTCACCATAGCCCTCTATGGGCTCTCAAATATCAGTTTCCCAATTCCACAAGAACTGTCTTAGAGAAAGGCTTCTTGAGTGAAAGCTGTAACTCTGTGAGATGATTTCACAGAACACAAAGAAGTTTCTCAGAAAGCTTCTTTCTCTTTGTTATCGGATGATATTTCCTTTGGCCCTATAGTCTCCAAAGGAATCCGAAATATCTGTTCCCAGATTCCACAGAAATAAGGCTAGCAAAGAGATCCACGAAATACAGATGTAACTCTGTGAGATGAATTAACAGAACACTAAGCAGTTTCTCAGAAAGCTTCTTTCCAGATTTCATCTGAGGATATTTCCTTTTTCACCATAGCCCTCTATGGGCTTCCAAATATCACTTTGCCAATTCCACAAGAACTGTCTTAGCGAAAGGCTTCTTGAGGGAAAGCTGTAACTGTGTGCGTTGATTTCACAGAACGCAAAGAAGTTTCTCAGAAAGCTTCTTTCTCTTTGTTATCGGAGGATATTTCCTTTGGCCCTATAGTCTTCAAAGGGATCCGAAATATCTGTTCTCAGATTCCACAGAAATAAGGCTAGCAAAGAGATCCACGAAATACAGATGTAACTCTGTGACATGAATTAACAGAACACTAAGCAGTTTCTCAGAAAGCTTCTTTCCAGATTTCATCTGAGGATATTTCGTTTTTCACCATAGCCCTCTATGGGCTTCCAAATATCACTTTCCCAATTCCACAAGAACTGTCTTAGCGAAAGGCTTCTTGAGGGGAAAGCTGTAACTCTGCGAGATGATTTCACAGAACACAAACATGTTTCTCAGAACGCTTCTTTCTCTTTGTTATCAGAGGATATTTCCTTTGGCCCTATAGTCTTGAAAGGGATCCGAAATATCTGTTCTCACATTCCACAGAAATAAGGCTAACAAAGAGATCCACGAAATACAGATGTAACTCTGTGAGATGAATTAACAGAACACTAAGCAGTTTCTCAGAAAGCTTCTTTCCAGATTTCATCTGAGGATATTTCGTTTTTCACCATAGCCCTCTATGGGCTTCCAAATATCACTTTGCCAATTCCACAAGAACTGTCTTAGCGAAAGGCTTCTTGAGGGGAAAGCTGTAACTCTGCGAGATGATTTCACAGAACACAAAGAAGTTTCTCAGAAAGCTTCTTTCTCTTTGTTATCGGAGGATATTTCCTTTGGCCCTATAGCCTTCAAAGGGATCCGAAATATCTGTTCTCAGATTCCACAGAAATAATGCTAGCAAAGAGATCCACGAAATTCAGATGTAACACTGTGTGATGAATTAACAGAACACTAAGCAGTTTCTCAGAAAGCTTCTTTCCAGATTTCATCTGAGGATATTTCCTTTTTCACCGTAGCCCTCTAGGGGCTTCCAAATATCACTTTGCCAATTCCACAAGAAGTGTCTTAGCGAAAGGCTTCTTGAGGGGAAAGCTGTAACTCTGTGAGATGATTTCACAGAACACAAAGAAGTTTCTCAGAAAGCTTCCTTCTCTTTGTTATCGGAGGATATTTCCTTTGGCCCTATAGTCTTCAAAGGGATCCGAAATATCTGTTCTCAGATTCCACAGAAATAAGGCTAGCAAAGAGATCCACGAAATACAGATGTAACTCTGTGAGATGAATTAACAGAACACTAAGCAGTTTCTCAGAAAGCTTCTTTCCAGATTTCATCTGAGGATATTTCGTTTTTCACCATAGCCCTCTATGGGCTTCCAAATATCACTTTCCCAATTCCACAAGAACAGTCTTAGCGAAAGGCTGCTTGAGGGGAAAGCTGTAACTCAGCGAGATGATTTCACAGAACACAAAGAAGTTTCTCAGAAAGCTTCTTTCTCTTTGTTATCGGAGGATATTTCCTTTGGCCCTATAGTCTTCAAAGGGATCCGAAATATCCGTTCTCAGATTCCACAGAAACAATGCTAGCAAAGAGATCCACGAAATACAGATGTAACACTGTGTGATGAATTAACAGAACACTAAGCAGTTTCTCAGAAAGCTTCTTTCCAGATTTCATCTGAGGATATTTCCTTTTTCACCATAGCCCTCTAGGGGCTTCCTAATATCACTTTGCCAATTCCACAAGAACTGTCTTAGCGAAAGGCTTCTTGAGGGGAAAGCTGTAACTCTGTGAGATGATTTCACAGAACACAAAGAAGTTTCTCAGAAAGCTTCTTTCTCTTTGTTATCGGAGGATATTTCCTTTGGCCCTATAGTCTTCAAAGGGATCCGAAATATCTGTTCTCAGATTCCACAGAAATAAGGCTAGCAAAGAGATCCACGAAATACAGATGTAACTCTGTGAGATGAATTAATAGAACACTAAGCAGTTTCTCAGAAAGCTTCTTTCCAGATTTCATCTGAGGATATTTCCTTTTTCACCATAGCCCTATATGGGCTTCCTAATATCACTTTGCCAATTCCACAAGAACTGTCTTAGGGAAAGGCTTCTTGAGGGGCAAGCTGTAACTCTGCGAGATGATTTCACAGAACACAAAGAAGTTTCTCAGAAAGCTTCCTTCTCTTTGTTATCGGAGGATATTTCCTTTGGCCCTATAGTCTTCAAAGGGATCCGAAATATCTGTTCTCAGATTCCACAGAAATAAGGTTAGCAAAGAGATCCACGAAATACAGATGTAACTCTGTGAGATGAATTATCAGAACACTAAGCAGTTTCTCAGAAAGCTTCTTTCCAGATTTCATCTGAGGATATTTCCTTTTTCACCATAGCCCTCTATGGGCTCTCAAATATCACTTTCCCAATTCCACAAGAACTGTCTTAGCGAAAGGCTTCTTGAGGGGAAAGATGTAACTCTGCGAGATGATTTGACAGAACACAAAGAAGTTTCTCAGAAAGCTTCTTTCTCTTTGTTATCGGAGGATATTTCCTTTGGCCCTATAGTCTTCAAAGGGATCCGAATTATCTGTTCTCAGATTCCACTGAAATAAGGCTAGCAAAGAGATCCAGGAAATACAGATGTAACTCTGTGTGATGAATTAGCAGAACAGAAAGCAGTTTCTCAGAAAGTTTCTTTCCAGATTTCATCTGAGGATATTTCCTTTTTCACCGCAGCCCTCTAGGGGCTTCCAAATATCACTTCGCCAATTCCACAAAAACTGTCTTAGCGAAAGGCTTCTTGAGGGGAAAGCTGTAACTCTGTGAGATGATTTCACAGAACACAAAGAATTTTCTCAGACGGCTTCTTTCTCTTTGTTATCGGAGGATATTTCCTTTAGACCTATAGTCTCCAAAGGGATCCGAAATATCTGTTCTCAGATTCCACAGAAAAAAGGCTAGCAAAGAGATCCACGAAATACAGATGTAACTCTGTGAGATGAATTAACAGAACACTAAGCAGTTTCTCAGAAAGCTTCTTTCCAGATTTCATCTGAGGATATTTCCTTTTTCACCATAGCCCTCTATGGGCTTCTAAATATCACTTTGCCAATTCCACAAGAACTGTCTTAGCGAAAGGCTTCTTGAGGGGAAAGCTGTAACTCTGCGATATGATTTCACAGAACACAAAGAAGATTCTCAGAAAGCATCTTTCCCTTTGTTATCGGAGGATATTTCCTTTGGCCCTATGGTCTTCAAAGGGATCCGAAATATCTGTTCTCAGATTCCACAGAAATAAGGCGAGCAAAGGGATCCACGAAATACAGATGTAACTCTGTGAGGTGAATTAACAGAACACTAAGCAGTTTCTCAGAAAGCTTCTTTCCAGATTGCATCAGCGGATATGTCCTTTTTCACCATAGCCCTCTTGGGCTTCCAAATATCACTTTGCCTATTCCACAAAAACTGTCTTAGCGAAAGGCTTCTTGAGGGGAAAGCTGTAACTCTGTGAGATGATTTCACAGAACACAAAGAAGTTTCTCAGAAAGCTTCTTTCTCTTTGTTATCGGAGGATATTTCCTTTGGCCCAATAGTCTTCAAAGTCATCCGAAATATCTGTTCTCAGATCCCACAGAAATAAGGCTAGCAAAGAGATCCACGAAATACAGATGTAACTCTGTGAGATGAATTAACAGAACACTAAACGGTTTCTCAGAAAGCTTCTTTCCGGATTTCATCTGAGGATATTTCCTTTTTCACAATAGCCCTCTAGGGGCTTCCAAATATCACTTTGCCAATTCCACAAGAACTGTTTTAGCGAAAGGCTTCTTGAGGGGAAAGCTATAACTCTGTGAGATGATTTCACAGAACACAAAGAAGTTTCTCAGAAAGCTTCTTTCTCTTTGTTATCGGAGGATATTTCCTTTGGCCCAATAGTCTTCAATGGCATCCGAAATATCTGTTATCAGATTCCACAGAAATAAGTCTAGCAAAGAGATCCACGAAATACAGATGTAACTCTGTGAGATTAATTAACAGAACACTAAGCAGTTTCTCAGAAAGCTTCTTTCCAGATTTCATCTGAGGATATTTCTTTTTTCACCGTAGCCCTCTAGGGGCTTCCAAATATCACTTTGCCAATTCCACAAGAACTGTCTTAGCGAAAGGCTTCTTCTAGGGAAAGCTGTAACTCCGTGAGATGATTTCACAGAACACAAAGAAGTTTCTCAGAAAGCTTCTTTCTCTTTGTTATCGGATGATATTTCCTTTGGCCCTATAGTCTCCAAAGGAATCCGAAATATCTGTTCCCATATTCCACAGAAATAAGGCTAGCAAAGAGATCCACGAAATACAGATGTAACTCTGTGAGATGAATTAACAGAACACTAAGCAGTTTCTCAGAAAGCTTCTTTCCAGATTTCATCTGAGGATATTTCCTTTTTCACCATCGCCCTCTATGGGCTTCCAAATATCACTTTGCCAATTCCACAAGAACTGTCTTTGCGAAAATCTTGTTGAGGGGAAAGCTGTAACTCCGTGAGATGATTTCACAGAACACAAAGAAGTTTCTCAGAAAGCTTCTTTCTCTTTGTTATCGGAGGATATTTCCTTTGGCCCTATAGTCTTCAAAGGGATCAGAAATATCTGTTCTCAGATTCCACAGAAATAAGGCTAGCAAAGAGATCCACGAAATACAGATGTAACTCTGTGAGATGAATTAACAGAACACTAAGCAGTTTCTCAGAAAGCTTCTTTCCTGATTTCATCTGAGGATATTTCCTTTTTCACCATAGCCCTCTATGGGCTTCCAAATATCACTTTGCCAATTCCACAAGAACTGTCTTAGCGAAAGGCTCCTTGAGGGGAAAGCTGTAACTCTGTGAGATGATTTCACAGAATACAAAGAAGTTTCTCAGAAAGCTTCTTTCTCTTTGTTATCGAATGATATTTCCTTTGGCCCTATAGTCTTCAAACGGATCCGAAATATCTGTTCTCAGATTCCACAGAAATAAGGCTAGCAAAGAGATCCACGAAATACAGATGTAACTCTGTGAGATGAATTAACAGAACACTAAGCAGTTTCTCAGAAAGCTTCTTTCCAGATTTCATCTGAGGATATTTCCTTTTTCACCATAGCCCTCTATGGGCTCTCAAATATCAGTTTCCCAATTCCACAAGAACTGTCTTAGAGAAAGGCTTCTTGAGTGAAAGCTGTAACTCTGTGAGATGATTTCACAGAACACAAAGAAGTTTCTCAGAAAGCTTCTTTCTCTTTGTTATCGGATGATATTTCCTTTGGCCCTATAGTCTCCAAAGGAATCCGAAATATCTGTTCCCAGATTCCACAGAAATAAGGCTAGCAAAGAGATCCACGAAATACAGATGTAACTCTGTGAGATGAATTAACAGAACACTAAGCAGTTTCTCAGAAAGCTTCTTTCCAGATTTCATCTGAGGATATTTCCTTTTTCACCATAGCCCTCTATGGGCTTCCAAATATCACTTTGCCAATTCCACAAGAACTGTCTTAGCGAAAGGCTTCTTGAGGGAAAGCTGTAACTGTGTGCGTTGATTTCACAGAACGCAAAGAAGTTTCTCAGAAAGCTTCTTTCTCTTTGTTATCGGAGGATATTTCCTTTGGCCCTATAGTCTTCAAAGGGATCCGAAATATCTGTTCTCAGATTCCACAGAAATAAGGCTAGCAAAGAGATCCACGAAATACAGATGTAACTCTGTGACATGAATTAACAGAACACTAAGCAGTTTCTCAGAAAGCTTCTTTCCAGATTTCATCTGAGGATATTTCGTTTTTCACCATAGCCCTCTATGGGCTTCCAAATATCACTTTCCCAATTCCACAAGAACTGTCTTAGCGAAAGGCTTCTTGAGGGGAAAGCTGTAACTCTGCGAGATGATTTCACAGAACACAAACATGTTTCTCAGAACGCTTCTTTCTCTTTGTTATCAGAGGATATTTCCTTTGGCCCTATAGTCTTGAAAGGGATCCGAAATATCTGTTCTCACATTCCACAGAAATAAGGCTAACAAAGAGATCCACGAAATACAGATGTAACTCTGTGAGATGAATTAACAGAACACTAAGCAGTTTCTCAGAAAGCTTCTTTCCAGATTTCATCTGAGGATATTTCGTTTTTCACCATAGCCCTCTATGGGCTTCCAAATATCACTTTGCCAATTCCACAAGAACTGTCTTAGCGAAAGGCTTCTTGAGGGGAAAGCTGTAACTCTGCGAGATGATTTCACAGAACACAAAGAAGTTTCTCAGAAAGCTTCTTTCTCTTTGTTATCGGAGGATATTTCCTTTGGCCCTATAGCCTTCAAAGGGATCCGAAATATCTGTTCTCAGATTCCACAGAAATAATGCTAGCAAAGAGATCCACGAAATTCAGATGTAACACTGTGTGATGAATTAACAGAACACTAAGCAGTTTCTCAGAAAGCTTCTTTCCAGATTTCATCTGAGGATATTTCCTTTTTCACCGTAGCCCTCTAGGGGCTTCCAAATATCACTTTGCCAATTCCACAAGAAGTGTCTTAGCGAAAGGCTTCTTGAGGGGAAAGCTGTAACTCTGTGAGATGATTTCACAGAACACAAAGAAGTTTCTCAGAAAGCTTCCTTCTCTTTGTTATCGGAGGATATTTCCTTTGGCCCTATAGTCTTCAAAGGGATCCGAAATATCTGTTCTCAGATTCCACAGAAATAAGGCTAGCAAAGAGATCCACGAAATACAGATGTAACTCTGTGAGATGAATTAACAGAACACTAAGCAGTTTCTCAGAAAGCTTCTTTCCAGATTTCATCTGAGGATATTTCGTTTTTCACCATAGCCCTCTATGGGCTTCCAAATATCACTTTCCCAATTCCACAAGAACAGTCTTAGCGAAAGGCTGCTTGAGGGGAAAGCTGTAACTCAGCGAGATGATTTCACAGAACACAAAGAAGTTTCTCAGAAAGCTTCTTTCTCTTTGTTATCGGAGGATATTTCCTTTGGCCCTATAGTCTTCAAAGGGATCCGAAATATCCGTTCTCAGATTCCACAGAAACAATGCTAGCAAAGAGATCCACGAAATACAGATGTAACACTGTGTGATGAATTAACAGAACACTAAGCAGTTTCTCAGAAAGCTTCTTTCCAGATTTCATCTGAGGATATTTCCTTTTTCACCATAGCCCTCTAGGGGCTTCCTAATATCACTTTGCCAATTCCACAAGAACTGTCTTAGCGAAAGGCTTCTTGAGGGGAAAGCTGTAACTCTGTGAGATGATTTCACAGAACACAAAGAAGTTTCTCAGAAAGCTTCTTTCTCTTTGTTATCGGAGGATATTTCCTTTGGCCCTATAGTCTTCAAAGGGATCCGAAATATCTGTTCTCAGATTCCACAGAAATAAGGCTAGCAAAGAGATCCACGAAATACAGATGTAACTCTGTGAGATGAATTAATAGAACACTAAGCAGTTTCTCAGAAAGCTTCTTTCCAGATTTCATCTGAGGATATTTCCTTTTTCACCATAGCCCTATATGGGCTTCCTAATATCACTTTGCCAATTCCACAAGAACTGTCTTAGGGAAAGGCTTCTTGAGGGGCAAGCTGTAACTCTGCGAGATGATTTCACAGAACACAAAGAAGTTTCTCAGAAAGCTTCCTTCTCTTTGTTATCGGAGGATATTTCCTTTGGCCCTATAGTCTTCAAAGGGATCCGAAATATCTGTTCTCAGATTCCACAGAAATAAGGTTAGCAAAGAGATCCACGAAATACAGATGTAACTCTGTGAGATGAATTATCAGAACACTAAGCAGTTTCTCAGAAAGCTTCTTTCCAGATTTCATCTGAGGATATTTCCTTTTTCACCATAGCCCTCTATGGGCTCTCAAATATCACTTTCCCAATTCCACAAGAACTGTCTTAGCGAAAGGCTTCTTGAGGGGAAAGATGTAACTCTGCGAGATGATTTGACAGAACACAAAGAAGTTTCTCAGAAAGCTTCTTTCTCTTTGTTATAGGAGGATATTTCCTTTGGCCCTATAGTCTTCAAAGGGATCCGAATTATCTGTTCTCAGATTCCACTGAAATAAGGCTAGCAAAGAGATCCAGGAAATACAGATGTAACTCTGTGTGATGAATTAGCAGAACAGAAAGCAGTTTCTCAGAAAGTTTCTTTCCAGATTTCATCTGAGGATATTTCCTTTTTCACCGCAGCCCTCTAGGGGCTTCCAAATATCACTTCGCCAATTCCACAAAAACTGTCTTAGCGAAAGGCTTCTTGAGGGGAAAGCTGTAACTCTGTGAGATGATTTCACAGAACACAAAGAATTTTCTCAGACGGCTTCTTTCTCTTTGTTATCGGAGGATATTTCCTTTAGACCTATAGTCTCCAAAGGGATCCGAAATATCTGTTCTCAGATTCCACAGAAAAAAGGCTAGCAAAGAGATCCACGAAATACAGATGTAACTCTGTGAGATGAATTAACAGAACACTAAGCAGTTTCTCAGAAAGCTTCTTTCCAGATTTCATCTGAGGATATTTCCTTTTTCACCATAGCCCTCTATGGGCTTCTAAATATCACTTTGCCAATTCCACAAGAACTGTCTTAGCGAAAGGCTTCTTGAGGGGAAAGCTGTAACTCTGCGATATGATTTCACAGAACACAAAGAAGATTCTCAGAAAGCATCTTTCCCTTTGTTATCGGAGGATATTTCCTTTGGCCCTATGGTCTTCAAAGGGATCCGAAATATCTGTTCTCAGATTCCACAGAAATAAGGCGAGCAAAGGGATCCACGAAATACAGATGTAACTCTGTGAGGTGAATTAACAGAACACTAAGCAGTTTCTCAGAAAGCTTCTTTCCAGATTTCATCTGAGGATACTTCGTTTTTCACCATAGCCCTCTATGGGCTTCCAAATATCACTTTCCCAATGACACAAGAACTGTCTTAGCGAAAGGCTTCTTGAGGGGAAAGCTGTAACTCTGCGAGATGATTTCACAGAACACAAAGAAGTTTCTCAGAACGCTTCTTTCTCTTTGTTATCGGAGGATATTTCCTTTGGACCTATAGTCTTCAAAGGGATCCGAAATATCTGTTCTCAGATCCCACAGAAATAAGGCTAGCAAAGAGATCCACGAAATACAGATGTAACTCTGTGAGATGAATTAACAGAACACTAAGCAGTTTCTCAGAAAGCTTCTTTCCAGATTTCATCTGAGGATATTTCGTTTTTCACCATAGCCCTCTATGGGCTCTCAAATATCACTTTCCCAATTCCACAAGAACTGTCTTAGCGAAAGGATTCTTGAGGAGAAAGATGTTACTCTGCGAGATGATTTCACAGAACACAAAGAAGTTTCTGAGAAAGCTTCTTTCTCTTTGTTATCGGAGGATATTTTCTTTGGCCCTATAGTCTTCAAAGGGATCCGAAATATCTGTTCTCAGATTCAACAGAAATAAGGCTAGCAAAGAGATCCACGAAATACAGATGTAACTCTGTTTGATGAATTAACAGAACACTAAGCAGTTTCTCAGAAAGGTTCTTTCCAGATTTCATCTGAGGATATTTCCTTTTTCACCAAAGCCCTCTAGGGGCTTCCAAATATCACTTTGTCAATTCCACAAAAACTGTCTTAGCGAAAGGCTTCTTGAGGGGAAAGCTGTAACTCTGTGAGATGATTTCACAGAACACAAAGAAGTTTCTCCGAAAGCTTCTTTCTCTTTGTTATCAGAGGATATTTCCTTTAGCCCTATAGTCTCCAAAGGGATCCGAAATATCTGTTCTCAGATTCCACAGAAATAAGGCTAGCAAAGAGATCCATGAAATACAGATATAACTCTGTGAGATGAATTAACAGAACACTAAGCAGTTTCTCAGAAAGCTTCTTTCCAGATTTCATCTGAGGATATTTCCTTTTGCACCATAGCCCTCTTTGGGCTTCTAAATATAACTTTCCCAATTCCACAAGAACTGTCTTAGCGAAAGGCTGCTTGAGGGGAAAGCTGTAACTCTGCGAGCCGATTTCACAGAACACAAAGAAGTTTCTCAGAAAGCATCTTTCTCTTTGTTATCAGAGGATATTTCTTTTGGCCCTATGGTCTTCAAAGGGATCCGAAATATCTGTTCTCAGATTCCACAGAAATAAGGCTAGCCAAGAGATCCACGAAATACAGATGTTACTCTGTGAGGTGAATTAACAGAACACTAAGCAGTTTCTCAGAAAGCTTCTTTCCAGATTTCATCTGAGGATATTTCGTTTTTCACCATAGCCCTCTGGGGGCTTCCAAATATCACTTTCCCAATTCCACAAGAACTGTCTTAGCGAAAGGCTTCTTGAGGGGCAAGCTGTAACTCTGCGAGATGATTTCACAGAACACAAAGAAGTTTCTCAGAACGCTTCTTTCTCTTTGTTATCGGAGGATATTTCCTTTGGCCCTATAGTCTTCAAAGGGATCCGAAATATCTGTTCTCACATTCCACAGAAATAAGGCTAGCAAAGAGATCCACGAAATACAGATGTAACTCTGTGTGATGAATTAACAGAACACTAAGCAGTTTCTCAGAAAGCTTCTTTCCAGATTTCATCTGAGGATATTTCCTTTTTCACCATAGCCCTCAAGGGGCTTCCAAATATCACTTTGCCAATTCCACAAGAACTGTCTTAGCGAAAGGCTTGTTGAGGGGAAAGCTGTAACTCTGTGAGATGATTTCACAGAACACAAAGTAGTTTCTCAGAAAGCTTCTTTCTCTTTGTTATCATAGGATATTTCCTTTAGCCCTATAGTCTCCAAAGGGATCCGAAATATCTGTTCTCAGATTCCACAGAAATAAGGCTAGCAAAGAGATCCACGAAATACAGATGTAACTCTGTGTGATGAATTAAGAGAACACTAAGCGGTTTCTCAGAAAGCTTCTTTCCAGATTTCATCTGAGGATATTTCCTTTTTCACCATAGCCCTCTTTGGGTTTCCAAATATCACTTGGCCAATTCCACAAGAACTGTCTTAGCGCAAGGTTTCTTGAGGGGAAAGCTGTAACTCTGTGAGATGATTTCACAGAACACAAAGAAGTTTCTCAGAAAGCTTCTTTCTCTTTGTTATCATAGGATATTTCCTTTGGCCCTATAGTCTTCAAAGGGATCCGAAATATCTGTTCTCAGATTCCACAGAAATAAGGCTAGCAAAGAGATCCACGAAATACAGATGTAACTCTGTGAGATGAATTAACAGAACACTAAGCAGTTTCTCAGAAAGCTTCTTTCCAGATTTCATCTGAGGATATTTCCTTTTGCACCATAGCCCTCTATGGGCTTCCAAATATCACTTTGCCAATTCCACAAGAACTGTCTTAGTGAAAGGCTTCTTGAGGGGGAAGCTGTAACTCTGTGAGATGATTTCACAGAACACAAAGAAGTTTCTCAGAAAGCTTCTTTCTCTTTGTTATCGGAGGATATTTCCTTTGGCCCTATAGTCTTCAAAGGGATCCGAAATATCTGTTCTCAGATTCCACAGAAATAAGGCTAGCAAAGAGATCCACGAAATACAGATGTAACTCTGTGAGATGAATTAACAGAACACTAAGCAGTTTCTCAGAAAGCTTCTTTACAGATTTCATCTGAGGATATTTCCTTTTTCACCATAGCCCTCTATGGGCTTCCAAATATCACTTTGCCAATTCCACAAGAACTGTCTTAGCGAAAGGCTTCTTGAGGGGGAAGCTGTAACTCTGTGAGACGATTTCACAGAACACAAAGAAGTTTCTCAGAAAGCTTCTTTCTCTTTGTTATCGGAGGATATTTCCTTTGGCCCTATAGTCTTCAAAGGGATCCGAAATATCTGTTCTCAGATTCCACAGAAATAAGGCTAGCAAAGAGATCCACGAAATACAGATGTAACTCTGTGAGATGAATTATCAGAACACTAAGCAGTTTCTCAGAAAGCTTCTTTCCAGATTTCATCTGAGGATATTTCCTTTTTCACCATAGCCCTCTATGGGCTCTCAAATATCACTTTCCCAATTCCACAAGAACTGTCTTAGCGAAAGGCTTCTTGAGGGGAAAGATGTAACTCTGCGAGATGATTTGACAGAACACAAAGAAGTTTCTCAGAAAGCTTCTTTCTCTTTGTTATCGCAGGATATTTCCTTTGGCCCAATAGTCTTCAAAGGGATCCGAAATATCTGTTCTCAGATTCCACTGAAATAAGGCTAGCAAAGAGATCCAGGAAATACAGATGTAACTCTGTGTGATGAATTAGCAGAACAGAAAGCAGTTTCTCAGAAAGTTTCTTTCCAGATTTCATCTGAGGATATTTCCTTTTTCACCGCAGCCCTCTAGGGGCTTCCAAATATCACTTCGCCAATTCCACAAAAACTGTCTTAGCGAAAGGCTTCTTGAGGGGAAAGCTGTAACTCTGTGAGATGATTTCACAGAACACAAAGAATTTTCTCAGACGGCTTCTTTCTCTTTGTTTTCGGAGGATATTTCCTTTAGACCTATAGTCTCCAAAGGGATCCGAAATATCTGTTCTCAGATTCCACAGAAAAAAGGCTAGCAAAGAGATCCACGAAATACAGATGTAACTCTGTGAGATGAATTAACAGAACACTAAGCAGTTTCTCAGAAAGCTTCTTTCCAGATTTCATCTGAGGATATTTCCTTTTTCACCATAGCCCTCTATGGGCTTCTAAATATCACTTTGCCAATTCCACAAGAACTGTCTTAGCGAAAGGCTTCTTGAGGGGAAAGCTGTAACTCTGCGAGATGATTTCACAGAACACAAAGAAGATTCTCAGAAAGCATCTTTCCCTTTGTTATCGGAGGATATTTCCTTTGGCCCTATGGTCTTCAAAGGGATCCGAAATATCTGTTCTCAGATTCCACAGAAATAAGGCGAGCAAAGGGATCCACGAAATACAGATGTAACTCTGTGAGGTGAATTAACAGAACACTAAGCAGTTTCTCAGAAAGCTTCTTTCCAGATTTCATCTGAGGATACTTCGTTTTTCACCATAGCCCTCTATGGGCTTCCAAATATCACTTTCCCAATTCCACAAGAACTGTCTTAGCGAAAGGCTTCTTGAGGGGAAAGCTGTAACTCTGCGAGATGATTTCACAGAACACAAAGAAGTTTCTCAGAACGCTTCTTTCTCTTTGTTATCGGAGGATATTTCCCTTGGACCTATAGTCTTCAAAGGGATCCGAAATATCTGTTCTCAGATCCCACAGAAATAAGGCTAGCAAAGAGATCCACGAAATACAGATGTAACTCTGTGAGATGAATTAACAGAACACTAAGCAGTTTCTCAGAAAGCTTCTTTCCAGATTTCATCTGAGGATATTTCGTTTTTCACCTTAGCCCTCTATGGGCTCTCAAATATCACTTTCCCAATTCCACAAGAACTGTCTTAGCGAAAGGATTCTTGAGGAGAAAGATGTAACTCTGCGAGATGATTTCACAGAACACAAAGAAGTTTCTCAGAAAGCTTCTTTCTCTTTGTTATCGGAGGATATTTCCTTTGGCCCTATAGTCTTCAAAGGGATCCGAAATATCTGTTCTCAGATTCCACTGAAATAAGGCTAGCAAAGAGATCCACAAAATACAGATGTAACTCTGTGTGATGAATTAACAGAACACTAAGCAGTTTCTCAGAAAGGTTCTTTCCAGATTTCATCTGAGGATATTTCCTTTTTCACCAAGCCCTCTAGGGGCTTCCAAATATCACTTTGTCAATTCCACAAAAACTGTCTTAGCGAAAGGCTTCTTGAGGGGAAAGCTGTAACTCTGTGAGATGATTTAACAGAACACAAAGAAGTTTCTCAGAAAGCTTCTTTCTCTTTGTTATCAGATGATATTTCCTTTAGCCCTATAGTCTCCAAAGGGATCCGAAATATCTGTTCTCAGATTCCACAGAAATAAGGCTAGGAAAGAGATCCATGAAATACAGATATAACTCTGTGAGATGAATTAACAGAACACTAAGCAGTTTCTCAGAAAGCTTCTTTCCAGATTTCATCTGAGGATATTTCCTTTTGCACCATAGCCCTCTATGGGCTTCTAAATATAACTTTCCCAATTCCACAAGAACTGTCTTAGCGAAAGGCTGCTTGAGGGGAAAGCTGTAACTCTGCGAGACGATTTCACAGAATACAAAGAAGTTTCTCAGAAAGCATCTTTCTCTTTATTATCAGAGGATATTTCCTTTGGCCCTATGGTCTTCAAAGGTTTCCGAAATATCTGTTCTCAAATTCCACAGAAATAAGGCTAGCCAAGAGATCCACGAAATACAGATGTTACTCTGTGAGGTGAATTAACAGAACACTAAGCAGTTTCTCAGAAAGCTTCTTTCCAGATTTCATCTGAGGATATTTCGTTTTTCACCATAGCCCTCTAGGGGCTTCCAAATATCACTTTCCCAATTCCACAAGAACTGTCTTAGCGAAAGGCTTCTTGAGGGGAAAGCTGTAACTCTGCGAGATGATTTCACAGAACACAAAGAAGTTTCTCAGAACTCAACTTTCTCTTTGTTATCGGAGGATATTTCCTTTGGCCCTATAGTCTTCAAAGGGATCCGAAATATCTGTTCTCACATTCCACAGAAATAAGGCTAGCAAAGAGATCCACGAAATACAGATGTAACTCTGTGTGATGAATTAACAGAACACTACGCAGTTTCTCAGAAAGCTTCTTTCCAGATTTCATCTGAGGATATTTCCTTTTTCACCATAGCCCTCAAGGGGCTTCCAAATATCACTTTGCCAATTCCACAAGAACTGTCTTAGCGAAAGGCTTGTTGAGGGGAAAGCTGTAACTCTGTGAGATGATTTCACAGAACACAAAGAAGTTTCTCAGAAAGCTTCTTTCTCTTTGTTATCATAGGATATTTCCTTTAGCCCTATAGTCTCCAAAGGGATCCGAAATATCTGTTCTCAGATTCCACAGAAATAAGGCTAGCAAAGAGATCCACGAAATACAGATGTAACTCTGTGAGACGAATTAACAAAACACTAAGCAGTTTCTCAGAAAGTTTCTTTCCGATTTCATCTGAGGATATTTAATTTTTCACCATAGCCCACTATGGGCTTCCAAATATCACTTTGCCAATTCCACAAGAACTGTCTTAGCGAAAGGCTTCTTGAGGGGAAAGCTGTAACTCTGGGAGATGATTTCACAGAACACAAAGAAGTTTCTCAGAAAGCTTCTTTCTCTTAGTTATCGGAGGATATTTCCTTTAGCCCAAAGTCTCCAAAGGGATCCGAAATATCTGTTCTCAGATTCCACAGAAATAAGGCTAGTAAAGAGATCCACGAAATACAGATGTAACTCTGTGAGATGAATTAACAGAACAGTAAGCAGTTTCTCAGAAAGCTTCTTTCCAGATTTCATCTGAGGATATTTCCTTTTTCACCTTCGCCCTCAATGGGCTTCCAAATATCACTTTGTCAATTCCACAAGAACAGTCTTAGCGAAAGTTTTCATGAGGGGAAAGCTGTAACTCTGTGAGATGATTTCAAAGAACACAAAGAACTTTCTCAGAAAGCTTCTTTCTCTTTGTTATCGGAGGATATTTCCTTTGGCCCTATAGTCTTCAAAGGGATCCGAAATATCTCTTCTCAGATTGCACAGAAATAAGGCTAGCAAGGAGATCCAAGAAATACAGATGTAACTCTGTGAGGTGAATTAACAGAACACTAAGCAGTTTCTCAGAAAGCTTCTTTCCAGAATTCTTCTGAGGATATTTCCTTTTTCACCGTAGCCCTTTATGGGCTTCCAAATATCTCTTTGCCAATTCCACAAGAACTGTCTTAGCGAAAGGCTTCTTGAGGGGAAAGTTGTAACTGTGTGAGATGATTTCACAGAACACAAAGAAGTTTCTCAGAAAGCTTCTTTCTGTTTGTTATCATAGGATATTTCCTTTAGCCCTATAGTCTCCAAAGGGATCCGAAATATCTGTTCTCAGATTCCACAGAAATAAGGCTAGCAAAGAGATCCACTAAATACAGATGTAACTCTGTGAGATGAATTAACACAACACTAAGCAGTTTCTCAGAAAGCTTCTTTCCAGATTTCATCTGAGGATATTTCCTTTTTCACTATAGCCCTCTATGGGCTTCCAAATATCACTTTGCCAATTCCACAACAACAGTCTTAGCGAAAGGCTTCTTGAGGGGAAAGCTGTAACTCTGTGAGATGATTTCACAGAACACAAAGAAGTTTCTCAGAAAGCTTCTTTCTCTTTGTTATCGTAGGTTATTTACTTTGGCCCTATGGTCTTCAAAGGGATCCGAAATATCTGTTCTCAGATTCCACAGAAATAAGGCTAGCAAAGAGATCCACGAAATGCAGATGTAACTCTGTGAGATGAATTAACAGAACACTGAGCAGTTTCTCAGAAAGCTTCTTTCCAGATTTCATCTGAGGATATTTCGTTTTTCACCATAGCCCTCTATGGGCTTCCAAATATCACTTTGACAATTCCACAAGAACTGTCTTAGCGAAAGGCTTCTTGAGGGGAAAGCTGTAACTCTGTGAGATGATTTCACAGAACACAAAGAAGTTTCACAGAAAGCTTCTTTCTCTTTGTTATCATAGAATATTTCCTTTAGCCCTATAGTCTCCAAAGGGATCCGAAATATCTGTTCTCGGATTCCACAGAAATAAGGCTAGCAAAGAGATCCACGAAATACAGATGTAACTCTGTGAGATGAATTAACAGAACAGAAAGCAGTTTCTCAGAAAGCTTCTTTCCAGATTTCATCTGAAGATATTTCCTTTTTCACCATAGCCCTCTATGGGCTTCCAAATATCACTTTGCAAATTCCACAAGAACAGTCTTAGCGAAAGTCTTCCAGAGGGAAAGCTGTAACTCTGTGAGATGATTTCAAAGAATACAAAGAACTTTCTCAGAAAGCTTCTTTCTCTTTGTTATCGGAGGATATTTCCTTTGGCCTTATGGTCTTCAAAGGGGTCCGAAATATCTGTTCTCAGATTCCACAGAAATAAGGCTAGCAAAGAGATCCACGAAATACAGATGTAACTCTGTGTGATGAATTAAGAGAACACTAAGCGGTTTCTCAGAAAGCTTCTTTCCAGATTTCATCTGAGGATATTTCCTTTTTCACCATAGCCCTCTATTGGTTTCCAAATATCACTTGGCCAATTCCACAAGAACTGTCTTAGCGAAAGGTTTCCTGAGGGGAAAACTGTAACTCTGTGAGATGATTTCACAGAACACAAAGAAGTTTCTCAGAAAGCTTCTTTCTCTTTGTTATCGGAGGATATTTCCTTTGGCCCTATAGTCTTCAAAGGGATCCGAAATATCTGTTCTCAGATTGCACAGAAATAAGGCTAGCAAGGAGATCCAAGAAATACAGATGTACCTCTGTGAGGTGAATTAACAGAACACTAAGCAGTTTCTCAGAAAGCTTCTTTCCAGAATTCATCTGAGGATATTTCCTTTTTCACCGTAGCCCTTTATGGGCTTCCAAATATCTCTTTGCCAATTCCACAAGAACTGTCTTAGCGAAAGGCTTCTTGAGGGGAAAGTTGTAACTGTGTGAGATGATTTCACAGAACACAAAGAAGTTTCTCAGAAAGCTTCTTTCTCTTTGTTATTGGAGGATATTTCCTTTGGCCCTATATTCTTCAAAGGTTTCGGAAATAACTGCTCTCAGATTCCACAGAAATAAGGCTAGCAAAGAGATCCACGAAATACAGATATAACTCTGTGAGATGAATTAACAGAATACTAAGCAGTTACTCAGAAAGCTTCTTTCCAGATTTCATCTGAGGATATTTCCTTTTTCACCATAGCCCTCTATGGGCTTCCAAATATCACCTTGCCAATTCCACAAGAACTGTCTTGGCGAAAGGCTTGTTGAGGGGAAAGCTGTAACTCTGTGAGATGATTTCACAGAACACAAAGAAGTTTCTCAGAAAGCTTCTTTCTCTTTGTTATCGGAGGATATTTCCTTAGGCCCTATGGTCTTCAAAGGGATCCGAAATATCTGTTCTCAGATTCCACAGAAATAAGGCTAGCAAAGAGATCCACGAAATACAGATGTAATTCTGTGAGCTGAATTACCAGAACACTAAGCAGTTTCTCAGAAAGCTTCCTTCCAGATTTCATCTGAGGATATTTCCTTTTTCACCATAGCCCTCTATGGGTTCCAAATATCACTTGGCCAATTCCACAAGAACTGTCTTAGCGAAAGGCTTCTTGTGGGGAAAGCTGTAACTCTGTGAGATGATTTAACAGAACACAAAGAAGTTTCTCAGAAAGCTTCTTTCTCTTTGTTATCGGAGGATATTTCCTTTGGCCCTATAGTCTTCAAAGGGATCCGAAATATCTGTTCTCAGATTCCACAGAAATAAGGCTAGCAAAGAGATCCACGAAATACAGATGTAACTCTGTGAGATGAATTAACAGAACACTAAGCAGTTTCTCAGAAAGCTTCCTTCCAGATTTCATCTGAGGATATTTCCTTTTTCTCCATAGCCCTCTATGGGCTTCCAAATATCACTTTGTCAATTCCACAAGAACTGTCTTAGCGAAAGGCTTCTTGAGGGGGAAGCTGTAACTCTGTGAGATGATTTCACAGAACACAAAGAAGTTTCTCAGAAAGCTTCTTTCTCTTTGTTATCGGAGGATATTTCCTTTGGCCCTATAGTCTTCAAAGGGATCCGAAATATCTGTTCTCAGATTCCACAGAAATAAGGCTAGCAAAGAGATCCACGAAATACAGATGTAACTCTGTGAGATGAATTAACAGAACACTAAGCAGTTTCTCAGAAAGCTTCTTTCCAGATTTCATCTGAGGATATTTCCTTTTTCACCATAGCCCTCTATGGGCTTCCAAATATCACTTTGCAAATTCCACAAGAACTGTCTTAGCGAAAGGCTTCTTGAGGGGGAAGCTGTAACTCTGTGAGATGATTTCACAGAACACAAAGAAGTTTCTCAGAAAGCTTCTTTCTCTTTGTTATCGGAGGATATTTCCTTTGGCCCTATAGACTTCAAAGGGATCCGAAATATCTGTTCTCAGATTCCACAGAAATAAGGCTAACAAAGAGATCCACGAAATACAGATGTAACTCTGTGAGATGAATTAACAGAACACTAAGCAGTTTCTCAGAAAGCTTCTTTCCAGATTTCATCTGAGGATATTTCCTTTTTCCCCATAGCCCTCTATGGGCTTCCCAATATCACTTTGCCAATTCCACAAGAACTGTCTTAGCGAAAGTCTTCTTGAGGGGAAAGCTGTAACTATGTGAGATGATTTCACAGAACACAAAGAAGTTTCTCAGAAAGCTTCTTTCTCTTTGTTATCAGAGGATATTTTCTTTGGCCCTATGGTCTTCAAAGGCATCCGAAATATCTATTCTCAGATTCCACAGAAATAAGAATAGCAAAGAGATCCACGAAATACAGATGTAACTCTGTGAGATGAATTTACAGAACACTAAGCAGTTTCTCAGAAAGCTTCTTTCCAGTTTTCATCTGAGGATATTTCCTTTTTCACCATAGCCCTCTATGGGCTTCCAAATATCACTTTGCCAATTCCACAAGAACTGTCTTAGCGAAAGGCTTCTTAAGGGGAAAGCTGTAACTCTTCGAGATGATTTCACAGAACACAAAGAAGTTTCTCAGAAAGCTTCTTTCTCTTTGTTATCGGAGGATATTTCCTTTGGCCCTATGGTCTTCAAAGGCATCCGAAATATCTGTTCTCAGATTCCACAGAAATAAGGCTAGCAAAGAGATCCAAGAAATACAGATGTAACTCTGTGAGATGAATTAACAGAACACTAAGCAGTTTCTCAGAAAGCTTCTTTCCAGATTTCATCTGAGCATATTTCCTTTTTCACCATAGCCCTCTATGGGCTTCCAAATATCACTTTGCCAATTCCACAAGAACTGTCTTAGCGAAAGGCTTCTTGAGGGGAAAGCTGGAACTCTGTGAGATGATTTGACAGAACACAAAGAAGTATCTCAGAAAGCTTCCTTCTCTTTGTTATTGGAGGATATTTCCTTTGGCCCTACAGTCTTCAAAGGAATCCGAAATATCTGTTCTCAGATTCCACAGAAATAAGGCTAGCAAAGAGATCCACGAAATACAGATGTAACTCTGTGAGATGAATTAACAGAACACTAAGGAGTTTCTCAGAAAGCTTCTTTCCAGATTTCATCTGAGGATATTTCCTTTTTCACCATAACCCTCTATGGGCTTCCAAATATCACTTTGCCAATTCCACAGGAAGTGCCATAGCGAAAGGCTTCTTGAGGGGAAAGCTGTAATTCTGCCAGATGATTTCACAGAACACAAAGAAGTTTCTCAGAAAGCTTCTTTCTCTTTGTTATCGGAGGATATTTCCTTTGGCCCTATAGTCTTCAAAGGGATCTGAAATATCTGCTCTCAGATTCCACGGAAATAAGGCTAGCAAAGAGATCCACGAAATACAGATGTAACTCTGTCAGATAAATTGACAGAACACTAAGCAGTGTCTCAGAAAGCTTCTTTCCAGATTTCATCTGAGGATATTTCCTTTTTCACCATACCCCTCTATGGGCTTCCAAATATCACTTTGCCAATTCCACAAGAAGTGCCTTAGCGAAAGGCTTCTTGAGGGGAAAGCTGTGACTCTGCGAGATGATTTCACAGAACACCAAGAAGTTTCTCAGAAAGCTTCTTTCTCTTTGTTATCGGGGGATATTTCCTTTGGCCCTATAGTCTTCAAAGGGATCCGAAATATCTGTTCTCAGATTCCACTGAAATAAAGCGAACAAAGAGATCAACGAAACACAGACGTAACTCTTTCAGATGAATTAACAGAACACTAAGCAGTTTCTCAGAAAGCTTCTTTCCAGATTTCATCTGAGGATATTTCCTTTTTCACCATAGCCCTCTATGGGCTTCCAAATATCACTTTGCCAATCCCACAAGAACTGTCTTAGCGAAAGGCTTCTTGAGGAGAAAGCTGTAACTCTGTGAGATGACTTCACAGAACACAAAGAAGTTTCTCAGAAAGCTTCTTTCTCTTTGTTATCGGAGGATATTTCATTTGGCCCTATAGTCTTCAAAGGGATCTGAAATATCTGCTCTCAGATTCCACGGAAATAAGGCTAGCAAAGAGATCCACGAAATACAGATGTAACTCTGTCAGATGAATTGACAGAACACTAAGCAGTGTCTCAGAAAGCTTTTTCCAGATTTCATGTGAGGATATTTCCTTTTTCACCATAGCCCTCTATGGGCTTCCAAATATCACTTTGCCAATTCCACAAGAAGTGCCTTAGCGAAAGGCTTCTTGAGGGGAAAGCTGTAACTCTGCGAGATGATTTCACAGAACACAAAGAAGTTTCTCAGAAAGCTTCTTTCTCTTTGTTATCGGGGGATATTTCCTTTGGCCCTATAGTCTCCAAAGGGATCCGAAATATCTGTTCTCAGATTCCACAGAAATAAGGCTAGCAAAGAGATCCACGAAATACAGATGTAACTCTGTGAGATGAATTAACACAACACTAAGCAGTTTCTCAGAAAGCTTCTTTCCAGATTTCATCTGAGGATATTTCTTTTTTCACTATAGCCCTCTATGGGCTTCCAAATATCACTTTGCCAATTCCACAACAACAGTCTTATCGAAAGGCTTCTTGAGGGGAAAGCTGTAACTCTGTGAGATGATTTCACAGAACACAAAGAAGTTTCTCAGAAAGCTTCTTTCTCTTTGTTATCGTAGGTTATTTACTTTGGCCCTATGGTCTTCAAAGGGATCCGAAATATCTGTTCTCAGATTCCACAGAAATAAGGCTAGCAAAGAGATCCAAGAAATGCAGATGTAACTCTGTGAGATGAATTAACAGAACACTGAGCAGTTTCTCAGAAAGCTTCTTTCCAGATTTCATCTGAGGATATTTCGTTTTTCACCATAGCCCTCTATGGGCTTCCAAATATCACTTTGACAATTCCACAAGAACTGTCTTAGCGAAAGGCTTCTTGAGGGGAAAGCTGTAACTCTGTGAGATGATTTCACAGAACACAAAGAAGTTTCACAGAAAGCTTCTTTCTCTTTGTTATCATAGAATATTTCCTTTAGCCCTATAGTCTCCAAAGGGATCTGAAATATCTGTTCTCGGATTCCACAGAAATAAGGCTAGCAAAGAGATCCACGAAATACAGATGTAACTCTGTGAGATGAATTAACAGAACAGTAAGCAGTTTCTCAGAAAGCTTCTTTCCAGATTTCATCTGAAGATAATTCCTTTTTCACCATAGCCCTCTATGGGCTTCCAAATATCACTTTGCAAATTCCACAAGAACAGTCTTAGCGAAAGTCTTCCTGAGGGGAAAGCTGTAACTCTGTGAGATGATTTCAAAGAATACAAAGAACTTTCTCAGAAAGCTTCTTTCTCTTTGTTATCGGAGGATATTTCCTTTGGCCCTATGGTCTTCAAAGGGGTCCGAAATATCTGTTCTCAGATTCCACAGAAATAAGGCTAGCAAAGAGATCCACGAAATACAGATGTAACTCTGTGTGATGAATTAAGAGAACACTAAGCGGTTTCTCAGAAAGCTTCTTTCCAGATTTCATCTGAGGATATTTCCTTTTTCCCATAGCCCTCTATGGGTTTCCAAATATCACTTGGCCAATTCCACAAGAACTGTCTTAGCGAAAGGTTTCTTGAGGGGAAAGCTGTAACTCTGTGAGATGATTTCACAGAACACAAAGAAGTTTCTCAGAAAGCTTCTTTCTCTTTGTTATCGGAGGATATTTCCTTTGGCCCTATAGTCTTCAAAGGGATCCGAAATATCTGTTCTCAGATTGCACAGAAATAAGGCTAGCAAGGAGATCCACGAAATACAGGTATAACTCTGTGAGATGAATTAACAGAATACTAAGCAGTTACTCTGAAAGCTTCTTTCCAGATTTCATCTGAGGATATTTCCTTTTTCACCATAGCACTCTATGGGCTTCCAAATATCACCTTGCCAATTCCACAAGAACTGTCTTGGCGAAAGGCTTGTTGAGGGGAAAGCTGTAACTCTGTGAGATGATTTCACAGAACACAAAGAAGTTTCTCAGAAAGCTTCTTTCTCTTTGTTATCGGAGGATATTTCCTTTGGCCCTATGGTCTTCAAAGGGATCCGAAATATCTGTTCTCAGATTCCACAGAAATAAGGCTAGCAAAGAGATCCACGAAATACAGATGTAATTCTGTGAGCTGAATTACTAGAACAATAAGCAATTTCTCAGAAAGCTTCCTTCCAGATTTCATCTGAGGATATTTCCTTTTTCACCATAGCCCTCTATGGGCTTCCAAATATCACTTGGCCAATTCCACAAGAACTGTCTTAGCGAAAGGCTTCTTGTGGGGAAAGCTGTAACTCTGTGAGATGATTTAACAGAACACAAAGAAGTTTCTCAGAAAGCTTCTTTCTCTTTGTTATCGGAGGATATTTCCTTTGGCCCTATAGTCTTCAAAGGGATCCGAAATATCTGTTCTCAGATTCCACAGAAATAAGGCTAGCAAAGAGATCCACGAAATACAGATGTAACTCTGTGAGATGAATTAACAGAACACTAAGCAGTTTCTCAGAAAGCTTCCTTCCAGATTTCATCTGAGGATATTTCCTTTTTCTCCATACCCCTCTATGGGCTTCCAAATATCACTTTGTCAATTCCACAAGAACTGTCTTAGCGAAAGGCTTCTTGAGGGGGAAGCTGTAACTCTGTGAGATGATTTCACAGAACACAAAGAAGCTTCTCAGAAAGCTTCTTTCTCTTTGTTATCGGAGGATATTTCCTTTGGCCCTATAGTCTTCAAAGGGATCCGAAATATCTGTTCTCAGATTCCACAGAAATAAGGCTAGCAAAGAGATCCACGAAATACAGATGTAACTCTGTGAGATGAATTAACAGAACACTAAGCAGTTTCTCAGAAAGCTTCTTTCCAGATTTCATCTGAGGATATTTCCTTTTTCACCATAGCCCTCTATGGGCTTCCAAATATCACTTTGCAAATTCCACAAGAACTGTCTTAGCGAAAGGCTTCTTGAGGGGAAAGCTGGAACTCTGTGAGATGATTTGACAGAACACAAAGAAGTATCTCAGAAAGCTTCCTTCTCTTTGTTATTGGAGGATATTTCCTTTGGCCCTACAGTCTTCAAAGGAATCCGAAATATCTGTTCTCAGATTCCACAGAAATAAGGCTAGCAAAGAGATCCACGAAATACAGATGTAACTCTGTGAGATGAATTAACAGAACACTAAGGAGTTTCTCAGAAAGCTTCTTTCCAGATTTCATCTGAGGATATTTCCTTTTTCACCATAACCCTCTATGGGCTTCCAAATATCACTTTGCCAATTCCACAGGAAGTGCCTTAGCGAAAGGCTTCTTGAGGGGAAAGCTGCAATTCTGCCAGATGATTTCACAGAACACAAAGAAGTTTCTCAGAAAGCTTCTTTCTCTTTGTTATCGGAGGATATTTCCTTTGGCCCTATAGTCTTCAAAGGGATCTGAAATATCTGCTCTCAGATTCCACGGAAATAAGGCTAGCAAAGAGATCCACGAAATACAGATGTAACTCTGTCAGATGAATTGACAGAACACTAAGCAGTGTCTCAGAAAGCTTCTTTCCAGATTTCATCTGAGGATATTTCCTTTTTCACCATAGCCCTCTATGGGCTTCCAAATATCACTTTGCCAATTCCACAAGAAGTGCCTTAGCGAAAGGCTTCTTGAGGGGAAAGCTGTAACTCTGCGAGATGATTTCACAGAACACAAAGAAGTTTCTCAGAAAGCTTCTTTCTCTTTGTTATCGGGGGATATTTCCTTTGGCCCTATATTCTTCAAAGGGATCCGAAATATCTGTTCTCAGATTCCACTGAAATAAAGCGAGCAAAGAGATCCACGAAATACAGACGTAACTCTTTCAGATGAATTAACAGAACACTAAGCAGTTTCTCAGAAAGCTTCTTTCCAGATTTCATCTGAGGATATTTCCTTTTTCACCATAGCCCTCTAAGGGCTTCCAAATATCACTTTACCAATCCCACAAGAAGTGCCTTAGCGAAAGGCTTCTTGAGGGGAAAGCTGTAACTCTGCGAGATGATTTCACAGAACACAAAGAAGTTTCTCAGAAAGCTTCTTTCTCTTTGTTATCGGGGGATATTTCCTTTGGCCCTATAGTCTTCAAAGGGATCCGAAATATCTGTTCTCAGATTCCACTGAAATAAAGCGAGCAAAGAGATCCACGAAATACAGATGTAACTCTGTGAGATGAATTAACAGAACACTAAGCAGTTTCTCAGAAAGCTTCTTTCCAGATTTCATCTGAGGATATTTCCTTTTTCACCATACCCCTCTATGGGCTTCCAAATATCACTTTGCCAATTCCACAAGAAGTGCCTTAGCGAAAGGCTTCTTGAGGGGAAAGCTGTGACTCTGCGAGATGATTTCACAGAACACCAAGAAGTTTCTCAGAAAGCTTCTTTCCCTTTGTTATCGGGGGATATTTCCTTTGGCCCTATAGTCTTCAAAGGGATCCGAAATATCTGTTCTCAGATTCCACTGAAATAAAGCGAGCAAAGAGATCAACGAAACACAGACGTAACTCTTTCAGATGAATTAACAGAACACTAAGCAGTTTCTCAGAAAGCTTCTTTCCAGATTTCATCTGAGGATATTTCCTTTTTCACCATAGCCCTCTATGGGCTTCCAAATATCACTTTGCCAATCCCACAAGAACTGTCTTAGCGAAAGGCTTCTTGAGGAGAAAGCTGTAACTCTGTGAGATGACTTCACAGAACACAAAGAAGTTTCTCAGAAAGCTTCTTTCTCTTTGTTATCGGAGGATATTTCCTTTGGCCCTATAGTCTTCAAAGGGATCTGAAATATCTGCTCTCAGATTCCACGGAAATAAGGCTAGCAAAGAGATCCACGAAATACAGATGTAACTCTGTCAGATGAATTGACAGAACACTAAGCAGTGTCTCAGAAAGCTTTTTCCAGATTTCATGTGAGGATATTTCCTTTTTCACCATAGCCCTCTATGGGCTTCCAAATATCACTTTGCCAATTCCACAAGAAGTGCCTTAGCGAAAGGCTTCTTGAGGGGAAAGCTGTAACTCTGCGAGATGATTTCACAGAACACAAAGAAGTTTCTCAGAAAGCTTCTTTCTCTTTGTTATCGGGGGATATTTCCTTTGGCCCTATAGTCTTCAAAGGGATCCGAAATATCTGTTCTCAGATTCCACTGAAATAAAGCGAGCAAAGAGATCCACGAAATACAGACGTAACTCTTTCAGATGAATTAACAGAACACTGAGCAGTTTCTCAGAAAGCTTCTTTCCAGATTTCATCTGAGGATATTTCCTTTTTCACCATAGCCCTATATGGGCTTCCAAATATCACTTTGCCAATCCCACAAGAACTGTCTTAGCGAAAGGCTTCTTGAGGAGAAAGCTGTAACTCTGTGAGATGATTTCACAGAACACAAAGAAGTTTCTCAGAAAGCTTCTTTCTCTTTGTTATCGGAGGATATTTCCTTTGGCCCTATACTCTCCAAAGGGATCCGAAATATCTGTTCTCAGATTCCACAGAAATAAGGCTAGCAAAGAGATCCACGAAATACAGATGTAACTCTGTGAGATGAATTAACAGAACACTAAGCAGTTTCTCAGAAAGCTTCTTTCCAGATTTCATCTGAGGATATTTCCTTTTTCACCATAGCCCTCTATGGGCTTCCAAATATCACTTTGCCAATTCCACAAGAACTGTCTTAGCGAAAGGCTTCTTGAGGAGAAAGCTGTAACTCTGTGAGATGATTTCACAGAACACAAAGAAGTTTCTCAGAAAGCTTCTTTCTCTTTGTTATCGGAGGATATTTACTTTGGCCCTATAGTCTCCAAAGGGATCCGAAATATCTGTTCTCAGATTCCACAGAAATAAGGCTAGCAAAGAGATCCACGAAATACAGATGTAACTCTGTGAGATGAATTAACAGAACACTAAGCAGTGTCTCAGAAAGCTTCTTTCCAGATTTCATCTGAGGATATTTCCTTTTTCACCATAGCCCTCTATGGGCTTCCAAATATCACTTTGCCAATTCCACAAGAACTGTCTTAGCGAAAGGCTTCTTTAGGGGAAAGCTCTAACTCTGCGAGATGATTTCACAGAACACAAAGAAATTTCTCAGAAAGCTTCTTTCTCTTTGTTATCGGGGGATATTTCCTTTGGCCCTATGGTCTTCAAAGGGATCCGAAATATCTGTTCTCAGATTCCACAGAAATAAGGCTAGCAAAGGGATCCACGAAATACAGATGTAACTCTGTGAGACGAATTAACAGAACACTAAGCAGTTTCTCAGAAAGCTTCTTTCCAGATTTCATCTGAGGATATTTCCTTTTTCACCATAGCCCTCTATGGGCTTCCAAATATCACTTTGCCAATTCCACAAGAACTGTCTTAGCGAAAGGCTTCTTGAGGGGAAAGCTGTAACTCTGTGAGATGATTTGACAGAACACAAAGAAGTATCTCAGAAAGCTTCTTTCTCTTTGTTATCGGAGGATATTTCCTTTGGCCCTATAGTCTTCAAAGGTATCCGAAATATCTGTTCTCAGATTCCACAGAAATAAGGCTAGCAAAGAAATCCACGAAATACAGATGTAACACTGTGAGATGAATTAACAGAACACTAAGCAGTTTCTCAGAAAGCTTCTTTCCAGATTTCATCTGAGGATATTTCCTTTTTCAACGTAAACCTCTATGGGCTTCCAAATATCACTTTGCCAATTCCACAAGAAGTGCCTTAGCGAAAGGCTTCTTGAGGGGAAAGCTGTAACTCTGCGAGATGATTTCACAGAACACAAAGAAGTTTCTCAGAAAGCTTCTTTCTCTTTGTTATCGGAGGATATTTCCTTTGGCCCTATAGTCTACAAAGGGATCCGAAATATCTGTTCTCAGATTCCACAGAAATAAGGCAAGCAAAGGGATCCACGAAATACAGATGTAACTCTGTGAGACGAATTAACAGAACACTAAGCAGTTTCTCAGAAAGATTCTTTCCAGATTTCATCTGAGGATATTTCCTTTTTCACCATAGCCCTCTAAGGGCTTCCAAATATCACTTTGCCAATTCTACAAGAAGTGTCTTAGTGAAAGGCTTCTTGAGGGGAAAGCTGTAACTCTGTGAGATGATTTCACAGAACACAAAGAAGTTTCTCAGAAACCTTCTTTCTCTTTGTTTTCGGAGGATATTTACTTTGGCCTTATAGTCTTCAAAGGGATCCGAAATATCTGTTCTCAGATTCCACAGAAATAAAGCTACCAAAGAGATCCATGAAATACAGATGTAACTCTGTGAGATGAATTAACAGAACACTAAGCAGTTTCTCAGAAATCTTCTTTCCAGATTTCATCTGAGGATATTTCTTTTTTCACCATAGCCCTCTATGGGCTTCCAAATATCACTTTGACAATTCCACAAGAGCTGTCTTAGCGAAAGGCTTCTTGAGGGGAAAGGTGTAACTCTGTGAGATGATTTCACCGAACACAAAGAAGTTTCTCAGAAAGCTTCTTTCTCTTTGTTATCGGAGGATATTTCCTTTGGCCCTATGGTCTTCAAAGGCATCCGAAATATGTGTTCTCAGATTCCACAGAAATAAGGCTAGCAAAGAGATCCACGAAATACACATGTAACTCTGTGAGATGAATTAAGAGAACACTAAGCATTGTCTCAGAAAGCTTCTTTCCAGATTTCATCTGAGGATATTTCGTTTTTCACCATAGCCCTCTATGGGCTTCCAAATATCACTTTGCCAATTCCACAAGAAGTGCCTTAGCGAAAGGCTTCTTCAGGGCAAAGCTGTAACTCTGTGAGATGATTTCACAGAACACAACGAAGTTTCTCAGAAAGCTTCTTTCTCTTTGTTATCGGGGGATATTTCCTTTGGCCCTATAGTCTTCAAAGGGATCCGAAATGTCTGTTCTCAGATTCCACAGAAATAAGGCTAGCAAAGAGATTCACGAAATACAGATGTAACTCTGTGAGATGAATTAACAGAACACTAAGCAGTTTCTCAGAAAGCTTCTTTCCAGATTTCATCTGAGGCTATTTCCTTTTTCACCATAGCCCTCTATGGGCTTCCAAATATCACTTTGCCAATTCCACAAGAACTGTCTTAGCGAAAGGCTTCTTCTAGGGAAAGCTGTAACTCTGTGAGATGATTTCACAGAACACAAAGCAGTTTCTCAGAAAGCTTCTTTCTCTTTGTTATCGGATCATATTTCCTTTGGCCCTATAGTCTCCAAAGGAATCCGAAATATCTGTTCCCTTATTCCACAGAAATAAGGCTAGCAAAGAGATCCACGAAATACAGATGTAACTCTGTGAGCTGAATTACCAGAAAAATAAGCAATTTCTCAGAAAGCTTCCTTCCAGATTTCATCTGAGGATATTTCCTTTTTCACCATAGCCCTCTATGGGCTTCCAAGTATCACTTGGCCAATTCCACAAGAACTGTCTTAGCGAAAGGCTTCTTGTGGGGAAAGCTGTAACTCTGTGAGATGATTTAACAGAACACAAAGAAGTTTCTCAGAAAGCTTCTTTCTCTTTGTTATCGGAGGATATTTCCTTTGGCCCTATAGTCTTCAAAGGGATCCGAAATATCTGTTCTCAGATTCCACAGAAATAAGGCTAGCAAAGAGATCCACGAAATACAGATGTAACTCTGTGAGATGAATTAACAGAACACTAAGCAGTTTCTCAGAAAGCTTCCTTCCAGATTTCATCTGAGGATATTTCCTTTTTCTCCATAGCCCTCTATGGGCTTCCAAATATCACTTTGTCAATTCCACAAGAACTGTCTTAGCGAAAGGCTTCTTGAGGGGGAAGCTGTAACTCTGTGAGATGATTTCACAGAACACAAAGAAGTTTCTCAGAAAGCTTCTTTCTCTTTGTTATCGGAGGATATTTCCTTTGGCCCTATAGTCTTCAAAGGGATCCGAAATATCTGTTCTCAGATTCCACAGAAATAAGGCTAGCAAAGAGATCCACGAAATACAGATGTAACCCTGTGAGATGAATTAACAGAAAACTAAGCAGTTTCTCAGAAAGCTTCTTTCCAGATTTCATCTGAGGATATTTCCTTTTTCACCATAGCCCTCTATGGGCTTCCAAATATCACTTTGCAAATTCCACAAGAACTGTCTTAGCGAAAGGCTTCTTGACGGGAGAGCTGGAACTCTGTGAGATGATTTGACAGAACACAAAGAAGTATCTCAGAAAGCTTCCTTCTCTTTGTTATTGGAGGATATTTCCTTTGGCCCTACAGTCTTCAAAGGAATCCGAAATATCTGTTCTCAGATTCCACAGAAATAAGGCTAGCAAAGAGATCCACGAAATACAGATGTAACTCTGTGAGATGAATTAACAGAACACTAAGGAGTTTCTCAGAAAGCTTCTTTCCAGATTTCATCTGAGGATATTTCCTTTTTCACCATAACCCTCTATGGGCTTCCAAATATCACTTTGCCAATTCCACAGGAAGTGCCTTAGCGAAAGGCTTCTTGAGGGGAAAGCTGTAATTCTGCCAGATGATTTCACAGAACACAAAGAAGTTTCTCAGAAAGCTTCTTTCTCTTTGTTATCGGAGGATATTTCCTTTGGCCCTATAGTCTTCAAAGGGATCTGAAATATCTGCTCTCAGATACCACGGAAATAAGGCTAGCAAAGAGATCCACGAAATACAGATGTAACTCTGTCAGATGAATTGACAGAACACTAAGCAGTGTCTCAGAAAGCTTCTTTCCAGATTTCATCTGAGGATATTTCCTTTTTCACCATAGCCCTCTATGGGCTTCCAAATATCACTTTGCCAATTCCACAAGAAGTGCCTTAGCGAAAGGCTTCTTGAGGGGAAAGCTGTAACTCTGCGAGATGATTTCACAGAACACAAAGAAGTTTCTCAGAAAGCTTCTTTCTCTTTGTTATCGGGGGATATTTCCTTTGGCCCTATATTCTTCAAAGGGATCCGAAATATCTGTTCTCAGATTCCACTGAAATAAAGCGAGCAAAGAGATCCACGAAATACAGACGTAACTCTTTCAGATGAATTAACAGAACACTAAGCAGTTTCTCAGAAAGCTTCTTTCCAGATTTCATCTGAGGATATTTCCTTTTTCACCATAGCCCTCAAGGGGCTTCTAATATCACTTTGCCAATTCCACAAGAACTGTCTTAGCGAAAGGCTTGTTGAGGGGAAAGCTGTAACTCTGTGAGATGATTTCACAGAACACAAAGAAGTTTCTCAGAAAGCTTCTTTCTCTTTGTTATCATAGGATATTTCCTTTAGCCCTATAGTCTCCAAAGGGATCCGAAATATCTGTTCTCAGATTCCACAGAAATAAGGCTAGCAAAGAGATCCACGAAATACAGATGTAACTCTGTGTGATGAATTAAGAGAACACTAAGCGGTTTCTCAGAAAGCTTCTTTCCAGATTTCATCTGAGGATATTTCCTTTTTCACCATAGCCCTCTATGGGTTTCGAAATATCACTTGGCCAATTCCACAAGAACTGTCTTAGCGCAAGGTTTCTTGAGGGGAAAGCTGTAACTCTGTGAGATGATTTCACAGAACACAAAGAAGTTTCTCAGAAAGCTTCTTTCTCTTTGTTATCATAGGATATTTCATTTGGCCCTATAGTCTTCAAAGGGATCCGAAATATCTGTTCTCAGATTCCGCAGAAATAAGGCTAGCAAAGAGATCCACGAAATACAGATGTAACTCTGTGAGATGAATTAACAGAACACTAAGCAGTTTCTCAGAAAGCTTCTTTCCAGATTTCATCTGAGGATATTTCCTTTTTCACCATAGCCCTCTATGGGCTTCCAAATATCACTTTGCCAATTCCACAAGAACTGTCTTAGCGAAAGGCTTCTTGAGGGGGAAGCTGTAACTCTGTGAGACGATTTCACAGAACACAAAGAAGTTTCTCAGAAAGCTTCTTTCTCTTTGTTATCGGAGGATATTTCCTTTGGCCCTATAGTCTTCAAAGGGATCCGAAATATCTGTTCTCAGATTCCACAGAAATAAGGCTAGCAAAGAGATCCACGAAATACAGATGTAACTCTGTGAGACGTATTAACAAAACACTAAGCAGTTTCTCAGAAAGTTTCTTTCCGATTTCATCTGAGGATATTTAATTTTTCACCATAGTCCACTATGGGCTTCCAAATATCAATTTGCCAATTCCACAAGAACTGTCTTAGCGAAAGGCTTCTTGAGGGGAAAGCTGTAACTCTGGGAGATGATTTCACAGAACACAAAGAAGTTTCTCAGAAAGCTTCTTTCTCTTTGTTATCGGAGGATATTACCTTTAGCCCAAAGTCTCCAAAGGGATCCGAAATATCTGTTCTCAGATTCCACAGAAATAAGGCTAGTAAAGAGATCCACGAAATACAGATGTAACTCTGTGAGATGAATTAACAGAACAGTAAGCAGTTTCTCAGAAAGCTTCTTTCCAGATTTCATCTGAGGATATTTCCTTTTTCACCTTCGCCCTCAATGGGCTTCCAAATAACACTTTGTCAATTCCACAAGAACAGTCTTAGCGAAAGTCTTCATGAGGGGAAAGCTGTAACTCTGTGAGATGATTTCAAAGAATACAAAGAACTTTCTCAGAAAGCTTCTTTCTCTTTGTTATCGGAGGATATTTCCTTTGGCCCTATGGTCTTCAAAGGGGTCCGAAATATCTGTTCTCAGATTCCACAGAAATAAGGCTAGCAAAGAGATCCACGAAATACAGATGTAACTCTGTGTGATGAATTAAGAGAACACTAAGCGGTTTCTCAGAAAGCTTCTTTCCAGATTTCATCTGAGGATATTTCCTTTTTCACCATAGCCCTCTAAGGGTTTCCAAATATCACTTGGCCAATTCCACAAGAACTGTCTTAGCGAAAGGTTTCTTGAGGGGAAAGCTGTAACTCTGTGAGATGATTTCACAGAACACAAAGAAGTTTCTCAGAAAGCTTCTTTCTCTTTGTTATCATAGGATATTTCCTTTGGCCCTATAGTCTTCAAAGGGATCCGAAATATCTGTTCTCAGATTGCACAGAAATAAGGCTAGCAAGGAGATCCAAGAAATACAGATGTAACTCTGTGAGGTGAATTAACAGAACACTAAGCAGTTTCTCAGAAAGCTTCTTTCCAGAATTCATCTGAGGATATTTCCTTTTTCACCGTAGCCCTTTATGGGCTTCCAAATATCTCTTTGCCAATTCCACAAGAACTGTCTTAGCGAAAGGCTTCTTGAGGGGAAAGTTGTAACTGTGTGAGATGATTTCACAGAACACAAAGAAGTTTATCAGAAAGCTTCTTTCTCTTTGTTATTGGAGGATATTTCCTTTGGCCCTATATTCTTCAAAGGGTTCGGAAATAACTGTTCTCAGATTCCACAGAAATAAGGCTAGCAAAGGGATCCACGAAATACAGATATAACTCTGTGAGATGAATTAACAGAATACTAAGCAGTTACTCAGAAAGCTTCTTTCCAGATTTCATCTGAGGATATTTCCTTTTTCACCATAGCCCTCTATGGGCTTCCAAATATCACCTTGCCAATTCCACAAGAACTGTCTTGGCGAAAGGCTTGTTGAGGGGAAAGCTGTAACTCTGTGAGATGATTTCACAGAACACAAAGAAGTTTCTCAGAAAGCTTCTTTCTCTTTGTTATCGGAGGATATTTCCTTTGGCCCTATGGTCTTCAAAGGGATCCGAAATATCTGTTCTCAGATTCCACAGAAATAAGGCTAGCAAAGAGATCCACGAAATACAGATGTAATTCTGTGAGCTGAATTACCAGAACAATAAGCAATTTCTCAGAAAGCTTCCTTACAGATTTCATCTGAGAATATTTCCTTTTTCACCATAGCCCTCTATGGGCTTCCAAATATCACTTGGCCAATTCCACAAGAACTGTCTTAGCGAAAGGCTTCTTGTGGGGAAAGCTGTAACTCTGTGAGATGATTTAACAGAACACAAAGAAGTTTCTCAGAAAGCTTCTTTCTCTTTGTTATCGGAGGATATTTCCTTTGGCCCTATAGTCTTCAAAGGGATCCGAAATATCTGTTCTCAGATTCCACAGAAATAAGGCTAGCAAAGAGATCCACGAAATACAGATGTAACTCTGTGAGATGAATTAACAGAACACTAAGCAGTTTCTCAGAAAGCTTCCTTCCAGATTTCATCTGAGGATATTTCCTTTTTCTCCATAGCCCTCTATGGGCTTCCAAATATCACTTTGTCAATTCCACAAGAACTGTCTTAGCGAAAGGCTTCTTGAGGGGGAAGCTGTAACTCTGTGAGATGATTTCACAGAACACAAAGAAGTTTCTCAGAAAGCTTCTTTCTCTTTGTTATCGGAGGATATTTCCTTTGGCCCTATAGTCTTCAAAGGGATCCGAAATATCTGTTCTCAGATTCCACAGAAATAAGGCTAGCAAAGAGATCCACGAAATACAGATGTAACTTTGTGAGATGAATTAACAGAACACTAAGCAGTTTCTCAGAAAGCTTCTTTCCAGATTTCATCTGAGGATATTTCCTTTTTCACCATAACCCTCTATGGGCCTCCAAATATCACTTTGCCAATTCCACAGGAAGTGCCTTAGCGAAAGGCTTCTTGAGAGGAAAGCTGTAATTCTGCCAGATGATTTCACAGAACACAAAGAAGTTTCTCAGAAAGCTTCTTTCTCTTTGTTATCGGAGGATATTTCCTTTGGCCCTATAGTCTTCAAAGGGATCTGAAATATCTGCTCTCAGATTCCACGGAAATAAGGCTAGCAAAGAGATCCACGAAATACAGATGTAACTCTGTCAGATGAATTGACAGAACACTAAGCAGTGTCTCAGAAAGCTTCTTTCCAGATTTCATCTGAGGATATTTCCTTTTTCACCATAGCCCTCTATGGGCTTCCAAATATCACTTTGCCAATTCCACAAGAAGTGCCTTAGCGAAAGGCTTCTTGAGGGGAAAGCTGTAACTCTGCGAGATGATTTCACAGAACACAAAGAAGTTTCTCAGAAAGCTTCTTTCTCTTTGTTATCGGGGGATATTTCCTTTGGCCCTATAGTCTTCAAAGGGATCCGAAATATCTGTTCTCAGATTCCACTGAAATAAAGCGAGCAAAGAGATCCACGAAATACAGATGTAACTCTGTGAGATGAATTAACAGAACACTAAGCAGTTTCTCAGAAAGCTTCTTTCCAGATTTCATCTGAGGATATTTCCTTTTTCACCATACCCCTCTATGGGCTTCCAAATATCACTTTGCCAATTCCACAAGAAGTGCCTTAGCGAAAGGCTTCTTGAGGGGAAAGCTGTGACTCTGCGAGATGATTTCACAGAACACCAAGAAGTTTCTCAGAAAGCTTCTTTCTCTTTGTTATCGGGGGATATTTCCTTTGGCCCTATAGTCTTCAAAGGGATCCGAAATATCTGTTCTCAGATTCCACTGAAATAAAGCGAGCAAAGAGATCAACGAAACACAGACGTAACTCTTTCAGATGAATTAACAGAACACTAAGCAGTTTCTCAGAAAGCTTCTTTCCAGATTTCATCTGAGGATATTTCCTTTTTCACCATAGCCCTCTATGGGCTTCCAAATATCACTTTGCCAATCCCACAAGAACTGTCTTAGCGAAAGGCTTCTTGAGGAGAAAGCTGTAACTCTGTGAGATGACTTCACAGAACACAAAGAAGTTTCTCAGAAAGCTTCTTTCTCTTTGTTATCGGAGGATATTTCCTTTGGCCCTATAGTCTTCAAAGGGATCTGAAATATCTGCTCTCAGATTCCACGGAAATAAGGCTAGCAAAGAGATCCACGAAATACAGATGTAACTCTGTCAGATGAATTGACAGAACACTAAGCAGTGTCTCAGAAAGCTTTTTCCAGATTTCATGTGAGGATATTTCCTTTTTCACCATAGCCCTCTATGGGCTTCCAAATATCACTTTGCCAATTCCACAAGAAGTGCCTTAGCGAAAGGCTTCTTGAGGGGAAAGCTGTAACTCTGCGAGATGATTTCACAGAACACAAACAAGTTTCTCAGAAAGCTTCTTTCTCTTTGTTATCGGGGGATATTTCCTTTGGCCCTATAGTCTTCAAAGGGATCCGAAATATCTGTTCTCAGATTCCACTGAAATAAAGCGAGCAAAGAGATCCACGAAATACAGACGTAACTCTTTCAGATGAATTAACAGAACACTGAGCAGTTTCTCAGAAAGCTTCTTTCCAGATTTCATCTGAGGATATTTCCTTTTTCACCATAGCCCTATATGGGCTTCCAAATATCACTTTGCCAATCCCACAAGAACTGTCTTAGCGAAAGGCTTCTTGAGGAGAAAGCTGTAACTCTGTGAGATGATTTCACAGAACACAAAGAAGTTTCTCAGAAAGCTTCTTTCTCTTTGTTATCGGAGAATATTTCCTTTGGCCCTATACTCTCCAAAGGGATCCGAAATATCTGTTCTCAGATTCCACAGAAATAAGGCTAGCAAAGAAATCCACGAAATACAGATGTAACACTGTGAGATGAATTAACAGAACACTAAGCAGTTTCTCAGAAAGCTTCTTTCCAGATTTCATCTGAGGATATTTCCTTTTTCAACGTAAACCTCTATGGGCTTCCAAATATCACTTTGCCAATTCCACAAGAAGTGCCTTAGCGAAAGGCTTCTTGAGGGGAAAGCTGTAACTCTGCGAGATGATTTCACAGAACACAAAGAAGTTTCTCAGAAAGCTTCTTTCTCTTTGTTATCGGAGGATATTTCCTTTGGCCCTATAGTCTACAAAGGGATCCGAAATATCTGTTCTCAGATTCCACAGAAATAAGGCAAGCAAAGGGATCCACGAAATACAGATGTAACTCTGTGAGACGAATTAACAGAACACTAAGCAGTTTCTCAGAAAGATTCTTTCCAGATTTCATCTGAGGATATTTCCTTTTTCACCATAGCCCTCTAAGGGCTTCCAAATATCACTTTGCCAATTCTACAAGAAGTGTCTTAGCGAAAGGCTTCTTGAGGGGAAAGCTGTAACTCTGTGAGATGATTTCACAGAACACAAAGAAGTTTCTCAGAAACCTTCTTTCTCTTTGTTTTCGGAGGATATTTACTTTGGCCTTATAGTCTTCAAAGGGATCCGAAATATCTGTTCTCAGATTCCACAGAAATAAAGCTACCAAAGAGATCCATGAAATACAGATGTAACTCTGTGAGATGAATTAACAGAATACTAAGCAGTTACTCAGAAAGCTTCTTTCCAGATTTCATCTGAGGATATTTCCTTTTTCACCATAGCCCTCTATGGGCTTCCAAATATCACCTTGCCAATTCCACAAGAACTGTCTTGGCGAAAGGCTTGTTGAGGGGAAAGCTGTAACTCTGTGAGATGATTTCACAGAACACAAAGAAGTTTCTCAGAAAGCTTCTTTCTCTTTGTTATCGGAGGATATATCCTTTGGCCCTATGGTCTTCAAAGGGATCCGAAATATCTGTTCTCAGATTCCACAGAAATAAGGCTAGCAAAGAGATCCACGAAATACAGATGTAACTCTGTGAGCTGAATTACCAGAACACTAAGCAATTTCTCAGAAAGCTTCCTTCCAGATTTCATCTGAGGATATTTCCTTTTTCACCATAGCCCTCTATGGGCTTCCAAATATCACTTTGCCAATTCCACAAGAACTGTCTTAGCGAAAGGCTTCTTGAGGGGAAAGCTGTAACTCTGTGAGATGATTTCACAGAACACAAAGTAGTTTCTCAGAAAGCTTCTTTCTCTTTGTTATCGGAGGATATTTCCTTTGGCCCTATAGTCTTCAAAGGGATCCGAAATATCTGTTCTCAGATTCCACAGAAATAAGGCTAGCAAAGAGATCCACGAAATACAGATGTAACTCTGTGAGATGAATTAACAGAACACTAAGCAGTTTCTCAGAAAGCTTCCTTCCAGATTTCATCTGAGGATATTTCCTTTTTCTCCATAGCCCTCTATGGGCTTCCAAATATCACTTTGTCAATTCCACAAGAACTGTCTTAGCGAAAGGCTTCTTGAGGGGGAAGCTGTAACTCTGTGAGATGATTTCACAGAACACAAAGGAGTTTCTCATAAAGCTTCTTTCTCTTTGTTATCGGAGGATATTTCCTTTGGCCCTATAGTCTTCAAAGGGATCCGAAATATCTGTTCTCAGATTCCACAGAAATAAGGCTAGCAAAGAGATCCACGAAATACAGATGTAACTCTGTGAGATGAATTAACAGAACACTAAGCAGTTTCTCAGAAAGCTTCTTTCCAGATTTCATCTGAGGATATTTCCTTTTTCACCATAGCCCTCTATGGGCTTCCAAATATCACTTGGCAAATTCCACAAGAACTGTCTTAGCGAAAGGCTTCTTGAGGGGGAAGCTGCAACTCTGTGAGATGATTTCACAGAACACAAAGAAGTTTCTCAGAAAGCTTCTTTCTCTTTGTTATCGGAGGATATTTCCTTTGGCCCTATAGACTTCAAAGGGATCCGAAATATCTGTTCTCAGATTCCACATAAATAAGGCTAACAAAGAGATCCACGAAATACAGATGTATCTCTGTGAGATGAATTAACAGAACACTAAGCAGTTTCTCAGAAAGCTTCTTTCCAGATTTCATCTGAGGATATTTCCTTTTTCCCCATAGCCCTCTATGGGCTTCCCAATATCACTTTGCCAATTCCACAAGAACTGTCTTAGCGAAAGTCTTCTTGAGGGGAAAGCTGTAACTCTGTGAGATGATTTCACAGAACACAAAGAAGTTTCTCAGAAAGCTTCTTTCTCTTTGTTATCAGAGGATATTTTCTTTGGCCCTATGGTCTTCAAAGGCATCCGAAATATCTATTCTCAGATTCCACAGAAATAAGACTAGCAAAGAGATCCACGAAATACAGATGTAACTCTGTGAGATGAATTAACAGAACACTAAGCAATTTCTCAGAAAGCTTCTTTCCAGATTTCATCTGAGGATATTTCCTTTTTCACCATAGCCCTCTATGGGCTTCCAAATATCACTTTGCCAATTCCACAAGAACTGTCTTAGCGAAAGGCTTCTTAAGGGGAAAGCTGTAACTCTGCGAGATGATTTCACAGAACACAAAGAAGTTTCTCAGAAAGCTTCTTTCTCTTTGTTATCGGAGGATATTTCCTTTGGCCCTATGGTCTTCAAAGGCATCCGAAATATCTGTTCTCAGATTCCACAGAAATAAGGCTAGCAAAGAGATCCACGAAATACAGATGTAACTCTGTGAGATGAATTAACAGAACACTAAGCAGTTTCTCAGAAAGCTTCTTTCCAGATTTCATCTGAGCATATTTCGTTTTTCACCTTAGCCCTCTATGGGCTTCCAAATATCACTTTGCCAATTCCACAAGAACTGTCTCAGCGAAAGGCTTCTTGAGGGGAAAGCTGGAACTCTGTGAGATGATTTGACAGAACACAAAGAAGTATCTCAGAAAGCTTCCTTCTCTTTGTTATTGGAGGATATTTCCTTTGGCCCTACAGTCTTCAAAGGAATCCGAAATATCTGTTCTCAGATTCCACAGAAATAAGGCTAGCAAAGAGATCCACGAAATACAGATGTAACTCTGTGAGATGAATTAACAGAACACTAAGCAGTTTCTCAGAAAGCTTCTTTACAGATTTCATCTGAGGATATTTCCTTTTTCCCCATAGCCCTCTATGGGCTTCCCAATATCACTTTGCCAATTCCACAAGAACTGTCTTAGCGAAAGTCTTCTTGAGGGGAAAGCTGTAACTCTGTGAGATGATTTCACAGAACACAAAGAAGTTTCTCAGAAAGCTTCTTTCTCTTTGTTATCAGAGGATATTTTCTTTGGCCCTATGGTCTTCAAAGGCATCCGAAATATCTATTCTCAGATTCCACAGAAATAAGACTAGCAAAGAGATCCACGAAATACAGATGTAAATCTGTGAGATGAATTAACAGAACACTAAGCAGTTTCTCAGAAAGCTTCTTTCCAGATTTCATCTGAGGATATTTCCTTTTTCACCATAGCCCTCTATGGGCTTCCAAATATCACTTTGCCAATTCCACAAGAACTGTCTTAGCGAAAGGCTTCTTAAGGGGAAAGCTGTAACTCTGCGCGATGATTTCACAGAACACAAAGAAGTTTCTCAGAAAGCTTCTTTCTCTTTGTTATCGGAGGATATTTCCTTTGGCCCTATGGTCTTCAAAGGCATCCGAAATATCTGTTCTCAGATTCCACAGAAATAAGGCTAGCAAAGAGATCCACGAAATACAGATGTAACTCTGTGAGATGAATTAACAGAACACTAAGCAGTTTCTCAGAAAGCTTCTTTCCAGATTTCATCTGAGCATATTTCCTTTTTCACCATAGCCCTCTATGGGCTTCCAAATATCACTTTGCCAATTCCACAAGAACTGTCTCAGCGAAAGGCTTCTGGAGGGGAAAGCTGGAACTCTGTGAGATGATTTGACAGAACACAAAGAAGTATCTCAGAAAGCTTCCTTCTCTTTGTTATTGGAGGATATTTCCTTTGGCCCTACAGTCTTCAAAGGAATCCGAAATATCTGTTCTCAGATTCCACAGAAATAAGGCTAGCAAAGAGATCCACGAAATACAGATGTAACTCTGTGAGATGAATTAACAGAACACTAAGCAGTTTCTCAGAAAGCTTCTTTCCAGATTTCATCTGAGGATATTTCCTTTTTCACCATAACCCTCTATGGGCTTCCAAATATCACTTTGCCAATTCCACAGGAAGTGCCTTAGCGAAAGGCTTCTTGAGGGGAAAGCTGTAATTCTGCCAGATGATTTCACAGAACACAAAGAAGTTTCTCAGAAAGCTTCTTTCTCTTTGTTATCGGAGGATATTTCCTTTGGCCCTATAGTCTTCAAAGGGATCTGAAATATCTGCTCTCAGATTCCACGGAAATAAGGCTAGCAAAGAGATCCACGAAATACAGATGTAACTCTGTCAGATGAATTGACAGAACACTAAGCAGTGTCTCAGAAATCTTCTTTCCAGATTTCATCTTAGGATATTTCCTTTTTCACCATAACCCTCTATGGGCTTCCAAATATCACTTTGCCAATTCCACAAGAAGTGCCTTAGCGAAAGGCTTCTTGAGGGGAAAGCTGTAACTCTGCGAGATGATTTCACAGAACACAAAGAAGTTTCTCAGAAAGCTTCTTTCTCTTTGTTATCGGGAGATATTTCCTTGGGCCCTATATTCTTCAAAGGGATCCGAAATATCTGTTCTCAGATTCCACTGAAATAAAGCGAGCAAAGAGATCCACGAAATACAGACGTAACTCTTTCAGATGAATTAACAGAACACTAAGCAGTTTCTCAGAAAGCTTCTTTCCAGATTTCATCTGAGGATATTTCCTTTTTCACCATAGCCCTCTATGGGCTTCCAAATATCACTTTGCCAATCCCACAAGAACTGTCTTAGCGAAAGGCTTCTTGAGGAGAAAGCTGTAACTCTGTGAGATGATTTCACAGAACACAAAGAAGTTTCTCAGAAAGCTTCTTTCTCTTTGTTATCGGAGGATATTTCCTTTGGCCCTATAGTCTTCAAAGGGATCTGAAATACCTGCTCTCAGATTCCACGGAAATAAGGCTAGCAAAGAGATCCACGAAATACAGATGTAACTCTGTCAGATGAATTGGCAGAACACTAAGCAGTGTCTCTGAAAGCTTCTTTCCAGATTTCATCTGAGGATATTTCCTTTTTCACCATAGCCCTCTATGGGCTTCCAAATATCACTTTGCCAATTCCACAAGAAGTGCCTTAGCGAAAGGCTTCTTGAGGGGAAAGCTGTAACTCTGCGAGATGATTTCACAGAACACAAAGAAGTTTCTCAGAAAGCTTCTTTCTCTTTGTTATCGGGGGATATTTCCTTTGGCCCTATAGTCTTCAAAGGGATCCGAAATATCTGTTCTCAGATTCCACTGAAATAAAGCGAGCAAAGAGATCCACGAAATACAGATGTAACTCTGTGAGATGAATTAACAGAACACTAAGCAGTTTCTCAGAAAGCTTCTTTCCAGATTTCATCTGAGGATATTTCCTTTTTCACCATACCCCTCTATGGGCTTCCAAATATCACTTTGCCAATTCCACAAGAAGTGCCTTAGCGAAAGGCTTCTTGAGGGGAAAGCTGTGACTCTGTGAGATGATTTCACAGAACACCAAGAAGTTTCTCAGAAAGCTTCTTTCTCTTTGTTATCGGGGGATATTTCCTTTGGCCCTATAGTCTTCAAAGGGATCCGAAATATCTGTTCTCAGATTCCACTGAAATAAAGCGAGCAAAGAGATCCACGAAACACAGACGTAACTCTTTCAGATGAATTAACAGAACACTAAGCAGTTTCTCAGAAAGCTTCTTTCCAGATTTCATCTGAGGATATTTCCTTTTTCACCATAGTCCTCTATGGGCTTCCAAATATCACTTTGCCAATCCCACAAGAACTGTCTTAGCGAAAGGCTTCTTGAGGAGAAAGCTGTAACTCTGTGAGATGACTTCACAGAACACAAAGAAGTTTCTCAGAAAGCTTCTTTCTCTTTGTTATCGGAGGATATTTACTTTGGCCCTATAGTCTTCAAAGGGATCTGAAATATCTGCTCTCAGATTCCACGGAAATAAGGCTAGCAAAGAGATCCACGAAATACAGATGTAACTCTGTCAGATGAATTGACAGAACACTAAGCAGTGTCTCAGAAAGCTTCTTTCCAGATTTCATGTGAGGATATTTCCTTTTTGACCATAGCCCTCTATGGGCTTCCAAATATCACTTTGCCAATTCCACAAGAACTGTCTTAGCGAAAGGCTTCTTGAGGGCAAAGCTGTAACTCTGTGAGATGATTTCACAGAACACAAAGAAGTTTCTCAGAAACCTTCTTTCTCTTTGTTTTCGGAGGATATTTACTTTGGCCTTATAGTCTTCAAAGGGATCCGAAATATCTGTTCTCAGATTCCACAGAAATAAAGCTAGCAAAGAGATCCATGAAATACAGATGTAACTCTGTGAGGTGAATTAACAGAACACTAAGCAGTTTCTCAGAAATCTTCTTTCCAGATTTCATCTGAGGATATTTCTTTTTTCACCATAGCCCTCTATGGGCTTCCAAATATCACTTTGCCAATTCCACAAGAGCTGTCTTAGCGAAAGGCTTCTTGAGGGGAAAGGTGTAACTCTGTTAGATGATTTCACAGAACACAAAGAAGTTTCTCAGAAAGCTTCTTTCTCTTTGTTATCGGAGGATATTTCCTTTGGCCCTATGGTCTTCAAAGGCATCCGAAATATGTGTTCTCAGATTCCACAGAAATAAGGCTAGCAAAGAGATCCACGAAATACACATGTAACTCTGTGAGATGAATTAAGAGAACACTAAGCATTGTCTCAGAAAGCTTCTTTCCAGATTTCATCTGAGGATATTTCGTTTTTCACCATAGCCCTCTATGGGCTTCCAAATATCACTTTGCCAATTCCACAAGAAGTGCCTTAGCGAAAGGCTTCTTCAGGGCAAAGCTGTAACTCTGTGAGATGATTTCACAGAACACAAAGAAGTTTCTCAGAAAGCTTCTTTCTCTTTGTTATCGGGGGATATTTCCTTTGGCCCTATAGTCTTCAAAGGGATCCGAAATGTCTGTTCTCAGATTCCACAGAAATAAGGCTAGCAAAGAGATTCACGAAATACAGATGTAACTCTGTGAGATGAATTAACAGAACACTAAGCAGTTTCTCAGAAAGCTTCTTTCCAGATTTCATCTGAGGCTATTTCCTTTCTCACCATAGCCCTCTATGGGCTTCCAAATATCACTTTGCCAATTCCACAAGAACTGTCTTAGCGAAAGGCTTCTTGAGGGGAAAGCTGTAACTCTGCGAGATGATTTCACAGAACACAAAGAAGTTTCTCAGAAAGCTTCTTTCTCTTTGTTATCGGAGGATATTTCCTTTGGCCCTATAGTCTTCAAAGGGATCAGAAATATCTGTTCTCAGATTCCACAGAAATAAGGCTAGCAAAGAGATCCACGAAATACAGATGTAACTCTGTGAGATGAATTAACAGTACACTAAGCAGTTTCTCAGAAAGCTTCTTTCCAGATTTCATCTGAGGATATTTCCTTTTTCACCATAGCCCTCTATGGGCTTCCAAATATCACTTTGCCAATTCCACAAGAACTGTCTTTGCGAAAGGCTTCTTTAGGGGAAAGCTCTAGCTCTGCGAGATGATTTCACAGAACACAAATAAATTTCTCAGAAAGCTTCTTTCTCTTTGTTATCGGAGGATATTTCCTTTGGCCCTATGGTCTTCAAAGGGATCCGAAATCTCTGTTCTCAGATTCCACAGAAATAAGGCTAGCAAAGGGATCCACGAAATACAGATGTAACTCTGTGAGACGAATTAACAGAACACTAAGCAGTTTCTCAGAAAGCTTCTTTCCAGATTTCATCTGAGGATATTTCCTTTTTCACCATAGCCCTCTATTGGCTTCGAAATATCACTTTGCCAATTCCACAAGAACTGTCTTAGCGAAAGGCTTCTTGAGGGGAAAGCTGTAACTCTGTGAGATGATTTGACAGAACACAAAGAAGTATCTCAGAAAGCTTCTTTCTCTTTGTTATCGGAGGATATTTCCTTTGGCCCTATAGTCTTCAAAGGGATCCGAAATATCTGTTCTCAGATTCCACAGAAATAAGGCTAGCAAAGAAATCCACGAAATACCGATGTAACACTGTGAGATGAATTAACAGGACACTAAACAGTTTCTCAGAAAGCTTCTTTCCAGATTTCATCTGAGGATATTTCGTTTTTCACTGTAAACCTCTATGGGCTTCCAAATATCACTTTGCCAATTCCACAAGAATTGCCTTAGCGAAAGGCTTCTTGAGGGGAAAGCTGTAACTCTGCGAGATGATTTCACAGAACACAAAGAAGTTTCTCAGAAAGCTTCTTTCTCTTTGTTATCGGAGGATATTTCCTTTGGCCCTATAGTCTTCGAAGGGATCCGAAATATCTGTTCTCAGATTCCACAGAAATAAGGCTAGCAAAGGGATCCACGAAATACAGATGTAACTCTGTGAGACGAATTAACAGAACACTAAGCAGTTTCTCAGAAAGCTTCTTTCCAGATTTCATCTGAGAATATTTCCTTTTTCACCATAGCCCTCTAAGGGCTTCCAAATATCACTTTGCCAATTCTACAAGAACTGTCTTAGCGAAAGGCTTCTTGAGGGGAAAGCTGTAACTCTGTGAGATGATTTCACAGAACACAAAGAAGTTTCTCAGAAAGCTTCTTTCTCTTTGTTATCGGAGGATATTTCCTTTGGCCCTATGGTCTTCAAAGGCATCCGAAATATGTGTTTTCAGATTCCACAGAAATAAGGCTAGCAAAGAGATCCACGAAATACACATGTAACTCTGTGAGATGAATTAAGAGAACACTAAGCAGTGTCTCAGAAAGCTTCTTTCCAGATTTCATCTGAGGATATTTCTTTTTCACCATAGCCCTCTATGGGCTTCCAAATATCACTTTGCCAATTCGACAAGAACTGTCTTAGCGAAAGGCTTCTTGAGGGGAAAGCTGGAACTCTGTGAGATGATTTGACAGAACACAAAGAAGTATCTCAGAAAGCTTCCTTCTCTTTGTTATTGGAGGATATTTCCTTTGGCCCTACAGTCTTCAAAGGAATCCGAAATATCTGTTCTCAGATTCCACAGAAATAAGGCTAGCAAAGAGATCCACGAAATACAGATGTAACTCTGTGAGATGAATTAACAGAACACTAAGCAGTTTCTCAGAAAGCTTCTTTCCAGATTTCATCTGAGGATATTTCCTTTTTCACCATAACCCTCTATGGGCTTCCAAATATCACTTTGCCAATTCCACAGGAAGTGCCTTAGCGAAAGGCTTCTTGAGGGGAAAGCTGTAATTCTGCCAGATGATTTCACAGAACACAAAGAAGTTCCTCAGAAAGCTTCTTTCTCTTTGTTATCGGAGGATATTTCCTTTGGCCCTATAGTCTTCAAAGGGATCTGAAATATCTGCTCTCAGATTCCACGGAAATAAGGCTAGCAAAGAGATCCAAGAAATACAGATGTAACTCTGTCAGATGAATTGACAGAACACTAAGCAGTGTCTCAGAAATCTTCTTTCCAGATTTCATCTGAGGATATTTCCTTTTTCACCATAGCCCTCTATGGGCTTCCAAATATCACTTTGCCAATTCCACAAGAAGTGCCTTAGCGAAAGGCTTCTTGAGGGGAAAGCTGTAACTCTGCGAGATGATTTCACAGAACACAAAGAAGTTTCTCAGAAAGCTTCTTTCTCTTTGTTATCGGGAGATATTTCTTTGGCCCTATATTCTTCAAAGGGATCCAAAATATCTGTTCTCAGATTCCACTGAAATAAAGCGAGCAAAGAGATCCACGAAATACAGCGTAACTCTTTCAGATGAATTAACAGAACACTAAGCAGTTTCTCAGAAAGCTTCTTTCCAGATTTCATCTGAGGATATTTCCTTTTTCACCATTGCCCTCTATGGGCTTCCAAATATCACTTTGCCAATCCCACAAGAACTATCTTAGCGAAAGGCTTCTTGAGGAGAAAGCTGTAACTCTGTGAGATGATTTCACAGAACACAAAGAAGTTTCTCAGAAAGCTTCTTTCTCTTTGTTATCGGTGGATATTTCCTTTGGCCCTATAGTCTTCAAAGGGATCTGAAATATCTGCTCTCAGATTCCACGGAAATAAGGCTAGCAAAGAGATCCACGAAATACAGATGTAACTCTGTCAGATGAATTGGCAGAACACTAAGCAGTGTCTCTGAAAGCTTCTTTCCAGATTTCATCTGAGGATATTTCCTTTTTCACCATAGCCCTCTATGGGCTTCCAAATATCACTTTGCCAATTCCACAAGAAGTGCCTTAGCGAAAGGCTTCTTGAGGGGAAAGCTGTAACTCTGCGAGATGATTTCACAGAACACAAAGAAGTTTCTCAGAAAGCTTCTTTCTCTTTGTTATCGGGGGATATTTCCTTTGGCCCTATAGTCTTCAAAGGGATCCGAAATATCTGTTCTCAGATTCCACTGAAATAAAGCGAACAAAGAGATCCACGAAATACAGATGTAACTCTGTGAGATGAACTAACAGAACACTAAGCAGTTTCTCAGAAAGCTTCTTTCCAGATTTCATCTGAGGATATTTCCTTTTTCACCATACCCCTCTATGGGCTTCCAAATATCACTTTGCCAATTCCACAAGAAGTGCTTAGCGAAAGGCTTCTTGAGGGGAAAGCTGTGACTCTGCGAGATGATTTCACAGAACACCAAGAAGTTTCTCAGAAAGCTTCTTTCTCTTTGTTATCGGGGGATATTTCCTTAGGCCCTATAGTCTTCAAAGGGATCCGAAATATCTGTTCTCAGATTCCACTGAAAAAAAGCGAGCAAAGAGATCCACGAAACACAGACGTAACTCTTTCAGATGAATTAACAGAACACTAAGCAGTTTCTCAGAAAGCTTCTTTCCAGATTTCATCTGAGGATATTTCCTTTTTCACCATAGTCCTCTATGTGCTTCCAAATATCACTTTGCCAATCCCACAAGAACTGTCTTAGCGAAAGGCTTCTTGAGGAGAAAGCTGTAACTCTGTGAGATGACTTCACAGAACACAAAGAAGTTTCTCAGAAAGCTTCTTTCTCTTTGTTATCGGAGGATATTTCCTTTGGCCCTATAGTCTTCAAAGGGATCTGAAATATCTGCTCTCAGATTCCACGGAAATAAGGCTAGCAAAGAGATCCACGAAATACAGATGTAACTCTGTCAGATGAATTGACAGAACACTAAGCAGTGTCTCAGAAAGCTTCTTTCCAGATTTCATGTGAGGATATTACCTTTTTGACCATAGCCCTCTATGGGCTTCCAAATATCACTTTGCCAATTCCACAAGAAGTGCCTTAGCGAAAGGCTTCTTGAGGGGAAAGCTGTAACTCTGCGAGATGATTTCACAGAACACAAAGAAGTTTCTCAGAAAGCTTCTTTCTCTTTGTTATCGGGGGATATTTCCTTTGGCCCTATAGTCTTCAAAGGGATCCGAAATATCTGTTCTCAGATTCCACTGAAATAAAGCGAGCAAAGAGATCCACGAAATACAGACGTAACTCTTTCAGATGAATTAACAGAACACTAAGCAGTTTCTCAGAAAGCTTCTTTCCAGATTTCATCTGAGGATATTTCCTTTTTCACCATAGCCCTATATGGGCTTCCAAATATCACTTTGCCAATCCCACAAGAACTGTCTTAGCGAAAGGCTTCTTGAGGAGAAAGCTGTAACTCTGTGAGATGATTTCACAGAACACAAAGAAGTTTCTCAGAAAGCTTCTTTCTCTTTGTTATCGGAGGATATTTCCTTTGGCCCTATACTCTCCAAAGGGATCCGAAATATCTGTTCTCAGATTCCACAGAAATAAGGCTAGCAAAGAGATCCACGAAATACAGATGTAACTCTGTGAGATGAATTAACAGAACACTAAGCAGTTTCTCAGAAAGCTTCTTTCCAGATTTCATCTGAGGATATTTCCTTTTTCACCATAGCCCTCTATGGGCTTCCAAATATCACTTTGCCAATTCCACAAGAACTGTCTTAGCGAAAGGCTTCTTGAGGAGAAAGCTGTAACTCTGTGAGATGATTTCACAGAACACAAAGAAGTTTCTCAGAAAGCTTCTTTCTCTTTGTTATCGGAGGATATTTACTTTGGCCCTATAGTCTCCAAAGGGATCCGAAATATCTGTTCTCAGATTCCACAGAAATAAGGCTAGCAAAGAGATCCACGAAATACAGATGTAACTCTGTGAGATGAATTAACAGAACACTAAGCAGTGTCTCAGAAAGCTTCTTTCCAGATTTCTTCTGAGGATATTTCCTTTTTCACCATAGCCCTCTATGGGCTTCCAAATATCACTTTGCCAATTCCACAAGAACTGTCTTAGCGAAAGGCTTCTTTAGGGGAAAGCTCTAACTCTGCGAGATGATTTCACAGAACACAAAGAAATTTCTCAGAAAGCTTCTTTCTCTTTGTTATCGGAGGATATTTCCTTTGGCCCTATGGTCTTCAAAGGGATCCAAAGTATCTGATCTCAGATTCCACAGAAATAAGGCTAGCAAAGGGATCCACGAAATACAGATGTAACTCTGTGAGACGAATTAACAGAACACTAAGCAGTTTCTCAGAAATCTTCTTTCCAGATTTCATCTGAGGATATTTCTTTTTTCACCATAGCCCTCTATGGGCTTCCAAATATCACTTTGCCAATTCCACAAGAGCTGTCTTAGCGAAAGGCTTCTTGAGGGGAAAGGTGTAACTCTGTGAGATGATTTCACAGAACACAAAGAAGTTTCTCAGAAAGCTTCTTTCTCTTTGTTATCGGAGGATATTTCCTTTGGCCCTATGGTCTTCAAAGGCATCCGAAATATGTGTTTTCAGATTCCACAGAAATAAGGCTAGCAAAGAGATCCACGAAATACACATGTAACTCTGTGAGATGAATTAAGAGAACACTAAGCAGTGTCTCAGAAAGCTTCTTTCCAGATTTCATCTGAGGATATTTCTTTTTCACCATAGCCCTCTATGGGCTTCCAAATATCACTTTGCCAATTCGACAAGAACTGTCTTAGCGAAAGGCTTCTTGAGGGGAAAGCTGGAACTCTGTGAGATGATTTGACAGAACACAAAGAAGTATCTCAGAAAGCTTCCTTCTCTTTGTTATTGGAGGATATTTCCTTTGGCCCTACAGTCTTCAAAGGAATCCGAAATATCTGTTCTCAGATTCCACAGAAATAAGGCTAGCAAAGAGATCCACGAAATACAGATGTAACTCTGTGAGATGAATTAACAGAACACTAAGCAGTTTCTCAGAAAGCTTCTTTCCAGATTTCATCTGAGGATATTTCCTTTTTCACCATAACCCTCTATGGGCTTCCAAATATCACTTTGCCAATTCCACAGGAAGTGCCTTAGCGAAAGGCTTCTTGAGGGGAAAGCTGTAATTCTGCCAGATGATTTCACAGAACACAAAGAAGTTCCTCAGAAAGCTTCTTTCTCTTTGTTATCGGAGGATATTTCCTTTGGCCCTATAGTCTTCAAAGGGATCTGAAATATCTGCTCTCAGATTCCACGGAAATAAGGCTAGCAAAGAGATCCAAGAAATACAGATGTAACTCTGTCAGATGAATTGACAGAACACTAAGCAGTGTCTCAGAAATCTTCTTTCCAGATTTCATCTGAGGATATTTCCTTTTTCACCATAGCCCTCTATGGGCTTCCAAATATCACTTTGCCAATTCCACAAGAAGTGCCTTAGCGAAAGGCTTCTTGAGGGGAAAGCTGTAACTCTGCGAGATGATTTCACAGAACACAAAGAAGTTTCTCAGAAAGCTTCTTTCTCTTTGTTATCGGGAGATATTTCTTTGGCCCTATATTCTTCAAAGGGATCCGAAATATCTGTTCTCAGATTCCACTGAAATAAAGCGAGCAAAGAGATCCACGAAATACAGACGTAACTCTTTCAGATGAATTAACAGAACACTAAGCAGTTTCTCAGAAAGCTTCTTTCCAGATTTCATCTGAGGATATTTCCTTTTTCACCATTGCCCTCTATGGGCTTCCAAATATCACTTTGCCAATCCCACAAGAACTATCTTAGCGAAAGGCTTCTTGAGGAGAAAGCTGTAACTCTGTGAGATGATTTCACAGAACACAAAGAAGTTTCTCAGAAAGCTTCTTTCTCTTTGTTATCGGAGGATATTTCCTTTGGCCCTATAGTCTTCAAAGGGATCTGAAATATCTGCTCTCAGATTCCACGGAAATAAGGCTAGCAAAGAGATCCACGAAATACAGATGTAACTCTGTCAGATGAATTGGCAGAACACTAAGCAGTGTCTCTGAAAGCTTCTTTCCAGATTTCATCTGAGGATATTTCCTTTTTCACCATAGCCCTCTATGGGCTTCCAAATATCACTTTGCCAATTCCACAAGAAGTGCCTTAGCGAAAGGCTTCTTGAGGGGAAAGCTGTAACTCTGCGAGATGATTTCACAGAACACAAAGAAGTTTCTCAGAAAGCTTCTTTCTCTTTGTTATCGGGGGATATTTCCTTTGGCCCTATAGTCTTCAAAGGGATCCGAAATATCTGTTCTCAGATTCCACTGAAATAAAGCGAACAAAGAGATCCACGAAATACAGATGTAACTCTGTGAGATGAACTAACAGAACACTAAGCAGTTTCTCAGAAAGCTTCTTTCCAGATTTCATCTGAGGATATTTCCTTTTTCACCATACCCCTCTATGGGCTTCCAAATATCACTTTGCCAATTCCACAAGAAGTGCCTTAGCGAAAGGCTTCTTGAGGGGAAAGCTGTGACTCTGCGAGATGATTTCACAGAACACCAAGAAGTTTCTCAGAAAGCTTCTTTCTCTTTGTTATCGGAGGATATTTCCTTTGGCCCTATGGTCTTCAAAGGCATCCGAAATATGTGTTTTCAGATTCCACAGAAATAAGGCTAGCAAAGAGATCCACGAAATACACATGTAACTCTGTGAGATGAATTAAGAGAACACTAAGCAGTGTCTCAGAAAGCTTCTTTCCAGATTTCATCTGAGGATATTTCTTTTTCACCATAGCCCTCTATGGGCTTCCAAATATCACTTTGCCAATTCGACAAGAACTGTCTTAGCGAAAGGCTTCTTGAGGGGAAAGCTGGAACTCTGTGAGATGATTTGACAGAACACAAAGAAGTATCTCAGAAAGCTTCCTTCTCTTTGTTATTGGAGGATATTTCCTTTGGCCCTACAGTCTTCAAAGGAATCCGAAATATCTGTTCTCAGATTCCACAGAAATAAGGCTAGCAAAGAGATCCACGAAATACAGATGTAACTCTGTGAGATGAATTAACAGAACACTAAGCAGTTTCTCAGAAAGCTTCTTTCCAGATTTCATCTGAGGATATTTCCTTTTTCACCATAACCCTCTATGGGCTTCCAAATATCACTTTGCCAATTCCACAGGAAGTGCCTTAGCGAAAGGCTTCTTGAGGGGAAAGCTGTAATTCTGCCAGATGATTTCACAGAACACAAAGAAGTTCCTCAGAAAGCTTCTTTCTCTTTGTTATCGGAGGATATTTCCTTTGGCCCTATAGTCTTCAAAGGGATCTGAAATATCTGCTCTCAGATTCCACGGAAATAAGGCTAGCAAAGAGATCCAAGAAATACAGATGTAACTCTGTCAGATGAATTGACAGAACACTAAGCAGTGTCTCAGAAATCTTCTTTCCAGATTTCATCTGAGGATATTTCTTTTTTCACCATAGCCCTCTATGGGCTTCCAAATATCACTTTGCCAATTCCACAAGAGCTGTCTTAGCGAAAGGCTTCTTGAGGGGAAAGGTGTAACTCTGTGAGATGATTTCACAGAACACAAAGAAGTTTCTCAGAAAGCTTCTTTCTCTTTGTTATCGGAGGATATTTCCTTTGGCCCTATGGTCTTCAAAGGCATCCGAAATATGTGTTTTCAGATTCCACAGAAATAAGGCTAGCAAAGAGATCCACGAAATACACATGTAACTCTGTGAGATGAATTAAGAGAACACTAAGCAGTGTCTCAGAAAGCTTCTTTCCAGATTTCATCTGAGGATATTTCTTTTTCACCATAGCCCTCTATGGGCTTCCAAATATCACTTTGCCAATTCGACAAGAACTGTCTTAGCGAAAGGCTTCTTGAGGGGAAAGCTGGAACTCTGTGAGATGATTTGACAGAACACAAAGAAGTATCTCAGAAAGCTTCCTTCTCTTTGTTATTGGAGGATATTTCCTTTGGCCCTACAGTCTTCAAAGGAATCCGAAATATCTGTTCTCAGATTCCACAGAAATAAGGCTAGCAAAGAGATCCACGAAATACAGATGTAACTCTGTGAGATGAATTAACAGAACACTAAGCAGTTTCTCAGAAAGCTTCTTTCCAGATTTCATCTGAGGATATTTCCTTTTTCACCATAACCCTCTATGGGCTTCCAAATATCACTTTGCCAATTCCACAGGAAGTGCCTTAGCGAAAGGCTTCTTGAGGGGAAAGCTGTAATTCTGCCAGATGATTTCACAGAACACAAAGAAGTTCCTCAGAAAGCTTCTTTCTCTTTGTTATCGGAGGATATTTCCTTTGGCCCTATAGTCTTCAAAGGGATCTGAAATATCTGCTCTCAGATTCCACGGAAATAAGGCTAGCAAAGAGATCCAAGAAATACAGATGTAACTCTGTCAGATGAATTGACAGAACACTAAGCAGTGTCTCAGAAATCTTCTTTCCAGATTTCATCTGAGGATATTTCCTTTTTCACCATAGCCCTCTATGGGCTTCCAAATATCACTTTGCCAATTCCACAAGAAGTGCCTTAGCGAAAGGCTTCTTGAGGGGAAAGCTGTAACTCTGCGAGATGATTTCACAGAACACAAAGAAGTTTCTCAGAAAGCTTCTTTCTCTTTGTTATCGGGAGATATTTCTTTGGCCCTATATTCTTCAAAGGGATCCGAAATATCTGTTCTCAGATTCCACTGAAATAAAGCGAGCAAAGAGATCCACGAAATACAGACGTAACTCTTTCAGATGAATTAACAGAACACTAAGCAGTTTCTCAGAAAGCTTCTTTCCAGATTTCATCTGAGGATATTTCCTTTTTCACCATTGCCCTCTATGGGCTTCCAAATATCACTTTGCCAATCCCACAAGAACTATCTTAGCGAAAGGCTTCTTGAGGAGAAAGCTGTAACTCTGTGAGATGATTTCACAGAACACAAAGAAGTTTCTCAGAAAGCTTCTTTCTCTTTGTTATCGGAGGATATTTCCTTTGGCCCTATAGTCTTCAAAGGGATCTGAAATATCTGCTCTCAGATTCCACGGAAATAAGGCTAGCAAAGAGATCCACGAAATACAGATGTAACTCTGTCAGATGAATTGGCAGAACACTAAGCAGTGTCTCTGAAAGCTTCTTTCCAGATTTCATCTGAGGATATTTCCTTTTTCACCATAGCCCTCTATGGGCTTCCAAATATCACTTTGCCAATTCCACAAGAAGTGCCTTAGCGAAAGGCTTCTTGAGGGGAAAGCTGTAACTCTGCGAGATGATTTCACAGAACACAAAGAAGTTTCTCAGAAAGCTTCTTTCTCTTTGTTATCGGGGGATATTTCCTTTGGCCCTATAGTCTTCAAAGGGATCCGAAATATCTGTTCTCAGATTCCACTGAAATAAAGCGAACAAAGAGATCCACGAAATACAGATGTAACTCTGTGAGATGAACTAACAGAACACTAAGCAGTTTCTCAGAAAGCTTCTTTCCAGATTTCATCTGAGGATATTTCCTTTTTCACCATACCCCTCTATGGGCTTCCAAATATCACTTTGCCAATTCCACAAGAAGTGCCTTAGCGAAAGGCTTCTTGAGGGGAAAGCTGTGACTCTGCGAGATGATTTCACAGAACACCAAGAAGTTTCTCAGAAAGCTTCTTTCTCTTTGTTATCGGAGGATATTTCCTTTGGCCCTATGGTCTTCAAAGGCATCCGAAATATGTGTTTTCAGATTCCACAGAAATAAGGCTAGCAAAGAGATCCACGAAATACACATGTAACTCTGTGAGATGAATTAAGAGAACACTAAGCAGTGTCTCAGAAAGCTTCTTTCCAGATTTCATCTGAGGATATTTCTTTTTCACCATAGCCCTCTATGGGCTTCCAAATATCACTTTGCCAATTCGACAAGAACTGTCTTAGCGAAAGGCTTCTTGAGGGGAAAGCTGGAACTCTGTGAGATGATTTGACAGAACACAAAGAAGTATCTCAGAAAGCTTCCTTCTCTTTGTTATTGGAGGATATTTCCTTTGGCCCTACAGTCTTCAAAGGAATCCGAAATATCTGTTCTCAGATTCCACAGAAATAAGGCTAGCAAAGAGATCCACGAAATACAGATGTAACTCTGTGAGATGAATTAACAGAACACTAAGCAGTTTCTCAGAAAGCTTCTTTCCAGATTTCATCTGAGGATATTTCCTTTTTCACCATAACCCTCTATGGGCTTCCAAATATCACTTTGCCAATTCCACAGGAAGTGCCTTAGCGAAAGGCTTCTTGAGGGGAAAGCTGTAATTCTGCCAGATGATTTCACAGAACACAAAGAAGTTCCTCAGAAAGCTTCTTTCTCTTTGTTATCGGAGGATATTTCCTTTGGCCCTATAGTCTTCAAAGGGATCTGAAATATCTGCTCTCAGATTCCACGGAAATAAGGCTAGCAAAGAGATCCAAGAAATACAGATGTAACTCTGTCAGATGAATTGACAGAACACTAAGCAGTGTCTCAGAAATCTTCTTTCCAGATTTCATCTGAGGATATTTCCTTTTTCACCATAGCCCTCTATGGGCTTCCAAATATCACTTTGCCAATTCCACAAGAAGTGCCTTAGCGAAAGGCTTCTTGAGGGGAAAGCTGTAACTCTGCGAGATGATTTCACAGAACACAAAGAAGTTTCTCAGAAAGCTTCTTTCTCTTTGTTATCGGGAGATATTTCTTTGGCCCTATATTCTTCAAAGGGATCCAAAATATCTGTTCTCAGATTCCACTGAAATAAAGCGAGCAAAGAGATCCACGAAATACAGCGTAACTCTTTCAGATGAATTAACAGAACACTAAGCAGTTTCTCAGAAAGCTTCTTTCCAGATTTCATCTGAGGATATTTCCTTTTTCACCATTGCCCTCTATGGGCTTCCAAATATCACTTTGCCAATCCCACAAGAACTATCTTAGCGAAAGGCTTCTTGAGGAGAAAGCTGTAACTCTGTGAGATGATTTCACAGAACACAAAGAAGTTTCTCAGAAAGCTTCTTTCTCTTTGTTATCGGTGGATATTTCCTTTGGCCCTATAGTCTTCAAAGGGATCTGAAATATCTGCTCTCAGATTCCACGGAAATAAGGCTAGCAAAGAGATCCACGAAATACAGATGTAACTCTGTCAGATGAATTGGCAGAACACTAAGCAGTGTCTCTGAAAGCTTCTTTCCAGATTTCATCTGAGGATATTTCCTTTTTCACCATAGCCCTCTATGGGCTTCCAAATATCACTTTGCCAATTCCACAAGAAGTGCCTTAGCGAAAGGCTTCTTGAGGGGAAAGCTGTAACTCTGCGAGATGATTTCACAGAACACAAAGAAGTTTCTCAGAAAGCTTCTTTCTCTTTGTTATCGGGGGATATTTCCTTTGGCCCTATAGTCTTCAAAGGGATCCGAAATATCTGTTCTCAGATTCCACTGAAATAAAGCGAACAAAGAGATCCACGAAATACAGATGTAACTCTGTGAGATGAACTAACAGAACACTAAGCAGTTTCTCAGAAAGCTTCTTTCCAGATTTCATCTGAGGATATTTCCTTTTTCACCATACCCCTCTATGGGCTTCCAAATATCACTTTGCCAATTCCACAAGAAGTGCCTTAGCGAAAGGCTTCTTGAGGGGAAAGCTGTGACTCTGCGAGATGATTTCACAGAACACCAAGAAGTTTCTCAGAAAGCTTCTTTCTCTTTGTTATCGGGGGATATTTCCTTAGGCCCTATAGTCTTCAAAGGGATCCGAAATATCTGTTCTCAGATTCCACTGAAAAAAAGCGAGCAAAGAGATCCACGAAACACAGACGTAACTCTTTCAGATGAATTAACAGAACACTAAGCAGTTTCTCAGAAAGCTTCTTTCCAGATTTCATCTGAGGATATTTCCTTTTTCACCATAGTCCTCTATGTGCTTCCAAATATCACTTTGCCAATCCCACAAGAACTGTCTTAGCGAAAGGCTTCTTGAGGAGAAAGCTGTAACTCTGTGAGATGACTTCACAGAACACAAAGAAGTTTCTCAGAAAGCTTCTTTCTCTTTGTTATCGGAGGATATTTCCTTTGGCCCTATAGTCTTCAAAGGGATCTGAAATATCTGCTCTCAGATTCCACGGAAATAAGGCTAGCAAAGAGATCCACGAAATACAGATGTAACTCTGTCAGATGAATTGACAGAACACTAAGCAGTGTCTCAGAAAGCTTCTTTCCAGATTTCATGTGAGGATATTACCTTTTTGACCATAGCCCTCTATGGGCTTCCAAATATCACTTTGCCAATTCCACAAGAAGTGCCTTAGCGAAAGGCTTCTTGAGGGGAAAGCTGTAACTCTGCGAGATGATTTCACAGAACACAAAGAAGTTTCTCAGAAAGCTTCTTTCTCTTTGTTATCGGGGGATATTTCCTTTGGCCCTATAGTCTTCAAAGGGATCCGAAATATCTGTTCTCAGATTCCACTGAAATAAAGCGAGCAAAGAGATCCACGAAATACAGACGTAACTCTTTCAGATGAATTAACAGAACACTAAGCAGTTTCTCAGAAAGCTTCTTTCCAGATTTCATCTGAGGATATTTCCTTTTTCACCATAGCCCTATATGGGCTTCCAAATATCACTTTGCCAATCCCACAAGAACTGTCTTAGCGAAAGGCTTCTTGAGGAGAAAGCTGTAACTCTGTGAGATGATTTCACAGAACACAAAGAAGTTTCTCAGAAAGCTTCTTTCTCTTTGTTATCGGAGGATATTTCCTTTGGCCCTATACTCTCCAAAGGGATCCGAAATATCTGTTCTCAGATTCCACAGAAATAAGGCTAGCAAAGAGATCCACGAAATACAGATGTAACTCTGTGAGATGAATTAACAGAACACTAAGCAGTTTCTCAGAAAGCTTCTTTCCAGATTTCATCTGAGGATATTTCCTTTTTCACCATAGCCCTCTATGGGCTTCCAAATATCACTTTGCCAATTCCACAAGAACTGTCTTAGCGAAAGGCTTCTTGAGGAGAAAGCTGTAACTCTGTGAGATGATTTCACAGAACACAAAGAAGTTTCTCAGAAAGCTTCTTTCTCTTTGTTATCGGAGGATATTTACTTTGGCCCTATAGTCTCCAAAGGGATCCGAAATATCTGTTCTCAGATTCCACAGAAATAAGGCTAGCAAAGAGATCCACGAAATACAGATGTAACTCTGTGAGATGAATTAACAGAACACTAAGCAGTGTCTCAGAAAGCTTCTTTCCAGATTTCTTCTGAGGATATTTCCTTTTTCACCATAGCCCTCTATGGGCTTCCAAATATCACTTTGCCAATTCCACAAGAACTGTCTTAGCGAAAGGCTTCTTTAGGGGAAAGCTCTAACTCTGCGAGATGATTTCACAGAACACAAAGAAATTTCTCAGAAAGCTTCTTTCTCTTTGTTATCGGAGGATATTTCCTTTGGCCCTATGGTCTTCAAAGGGATCCAAAGTATCTGATCTCAGATTCCACAGAAATAAGGCTAGCAAAGGGATCCACGAAATACAGATGTAACTCTGTGAGACGAATTAACAGAACACTAAGCAGTTTCTCAGAAATCTTCTTTCCAGATTTCATCTGAGGATATTTCTTTTTTCACCATAGCCCTCTATGGGCTTCCAAATATCACTTTGCCAATTCCACAAGAGCTGTCTTAGCGAAAGGCTTCTTGAGGGGAAAGGTGTAACTCTGTGAGATGATTTCACAGAACACAAAGAAGTTTCTCAGAAAGCTTCTTTCTCTTTGTTATCGGAGGATATTTCCTTTGGCCCTATGGTCTTCAAAGGCATCCGAAATATGTGTTTTCAGATTCCACAGAAATAAGGCTAGCAAAGAGATCCACGAAATACACATGTAACTCTGTGAGATGAATTAAGAGAACACTAAGCAGTGTCTCAGAAAGCTTCTTTCCAGATTTCATCTGAGGATATTTCTTTTTCACCATAGCCCTCTATGGGCTTCCAAATATCACTTTGCCAATTCGACAAGAACTGTCTTAGCGAAAGGCTTCTTGAGGGGAAAGCTGGAACTCTGTGAGATGATTTGACAGAACACAAAGAAGTATCTCAGAAAGCTTCCTTCTCTTTGTTATTGGAGGATATTTCCTTTGGCCCTACAGTCTTCAAAGGAATCCGAAATATCTGTTCTCAGATTCCACAGAAATAAGGCTAGCAAAGAGATCCACGAAATACAGATGTAACTCTGTGAGATGAATTAACAGAACACTAAGCAGTTTCTCAGAAAGCTTCTTTCCAGATTTCATCTGAGGATATTTCCTTTTTCACCATAACCCTCTATGGGCTTCCAAATATCACTTTGCCAATTCCACAGGAAGTGCCTTAGCGAAAGGCTTCTTGAGGGGAAAGCTGTAATTCTGCCAGATGATTTCACAGAACACAAAGAAGTTCCTCAGAAAGCTTCTTTCTCTTTGTTATCGGAGGATATTTCCTTTGGCCCTATAGTCTTCAAAGGGATCTGAAATATCTGCTCTCAGATTCCACGGAAATAAGGCTAGCAAAGAGATCCAAGAAATACAGATGTAACTCTGTCAGATGAATTGACAGAACACTAAGCAGTGTCTCAGAAATCTTCTTTCCAGATTTCATCTGAGGATATTTCCTTTTTCACCATAGCCCTCTATGGGCTTCCAAATATCACTTTGCCAATTCCACAAGAAGTGCCTTAGCGAAAGGCTTCTTGAGGGGAAAGCTGTAACTCTGCGAGATGATTTCACAGAACACAAAGAAGTTTCTCAGAAAGCTTCTTTCTCTTTGTTATCGGGAGATATTTCTTTGGCCCTATATTCTTCAAAGGGATCCGAAATATCTGTTCTCAGATTCCACTGAAATAAAGCGAGCAAAGAGATCCACGAAATACAGACGTAACTCTTTCAGATGAATTAACAGAACACTAAGCAGTTTCTCAGAAAGCTTCTTTCCAGATTTCATCTGAGGATATTTCCTTTTTCACCATTGCCCTCTATGGGCTTCCAAATATCACTTTGCCAATCCCACAAGAACTATCTTAGCGAAAGGCTTCTTGAGGAGAAAGCTGTAACTCTGTGAGATGATTTCACAGAACACAAAGAAGTTTCTCAGAAAGCTTCTTTCTCTTTGTTATCGGAGGATATTTCCTTTGGCCCTATAGTCTTCAAAGGGATCTGAAATATCTGCTCTCAGATTCCACGGAAATAAGGCTAGCAAAGAGATCCACGAAATACAGATGTAACTCTGTCAGATGAATTGGCAGAACACTAAGCAGTGTCTCTGAAAGCTTCTTTCCAGATTTCATCTGAGGATATTTCCTTTTTCACCATAGCCCTCTATGGGCTTCCAAATATCACTTTGCCAATTCCACAAGAAGTGCCTTAGCGAAAGGCTTCTTGAGGGGAAAGCTGTAACTCTGCGAGATGATTTCACAGAACACAAAGAAGTTTCTCAGAAAGCTTCTTTCTCTTTGTTATCGGGGGATATTTCCTTTGGCCCTATAGTCTTCAAAGGGATCCGAAATATCTGTTCTCAGATTCCACTGAAATAAAGCGAACAAAGAGATCCACGAAATACAGATGTAACTCTGTGAGATGAACTAACAGAACACTAAGCAGTTTCTCAGAAAGCTTCTTTCCAGATTTCATCTGAGGATATTTCCTTTTTCACCATACCCCTCTATGGGCTTCCAAATATCACTTTGCCAATTCCACAAGAAGTGCCTTAGCGAAAGGCTTCTTGAGGGGAAAGCTGTGACTCTGCGAGATGATTTCACAGAACACCAAGAAGTTTCTCAGAAAGCTTCTTTCTCTTTGTTATCGGGGGATATTTCCTTAGGCCCTATAGTCTTCAAAGGGATCCGAAATATCTGTTCTCAGATTCCACTGAAAAAAAGCGAGCAAAGAGATCCACGAAACACAGACGTAACTCTTTCAGATGAATTAACAGAACACTAAGCAGTTTCTCAGAAAGCTTCTTTCCAGATTTCATCTGAGGATATTTCCTTTTTCACCATAGTCCTCTATGGGCTTCCAAATATCACTTTGCCAATCCCACAAGAACTGTCTTAGCGAAAGGCTTCTTGAGGAGAAAGCTGTAACTCTGTGAGATGACTTCACAGAACACAAAGAAGTTTCTCAGAAAGCTTCTTTCTCTTTGTTATCGGAGGATATTTCCTTTGGCCCTATACTCTCCAAAGGGATCCGAAATATCTGTTCTCAGATTCCACAGAAATAAGGCTAGCAAAGAGATCCACGAAATACAGATGTAACTCTGTGAGATGAATTAACAGAACACTAAGCAGTTTCTCAGAAAGCTTCTTTCCAGATTTCATCTGAGGATATTTCCTTTTTCACCATAGCCCTCTATGGGCTTCCAAATATCACTTTGCCAATTCCACAAGAACTGTCTTAGCGAAAGGCTTCTTGAGGAGAAAGCTGTAACTCTGTGAGATGATTTCACAGAACACAAAGAAGTTTCTCAGAAAGCTTCTTTCTCTTTGTTATCGGAGGATATTTACTTTGGCCCTATAGTCTCCAAAGGGATCCGAAATATCTGTTCTCAGATTCCACAGAAATAAGGCTAGCAAAGAGATCCACGAAATACAGATGTAACTCTGTGAGATGAATTAACAGAACACTAAGCAGTGTCTCAGAAAGCTTCTTTCCAGATTTCTTCTGAGGATATTTCCTTTTTCACCATAGCCCTCTATGGGCTTCCAAATATCACTTTGCCAATTCCACAAGAACTGTCTTAGCGAAAGGCTTCTTTAGGGGAAAGCTCTAACTCTGCGAGATGATTTCACAGAACACAAAGAAATTTCTCAGAAAGCTTCTTTCTCTTTGTTATCGGAGGATATTTCCTTTGGCCCTATGGTCTTCAAAGGGATCCAAAGTATCTGATCTCAGATTCCACAGAAATAAGGCTAGCAAAGGGATCCACGAAATACAGATGTAACTCTGTGAGACGAATTAACAGAACACTAAGCAGTTTCTCAGAAAGCTTCTTTCCAGATTTCATCTGAGGATATTTCCTTTTTCACCATAGCCCTCTAAGGGCTTCCAAATATCACTTTGCCAATTCTACAAGAAGTGTCTTAGCGAAAGGCTTCTTGAGGGGAAAGCTGTAACTCTGTGAGATGATTTCACAGAACACAAAGAAGTTTCTCAGAAACCTTCTTTCTCTTTGTTTTCGGAGGATATTTACTTTGGCCTTATAGTCTTCAAAGGGATCCGAAATATCTGCTCTCAGATTCCACAGAAATAAAGCTAGCAAAGAGATCCATGAAATACAGATGTAACTCTGTGAGATGAATTAACAGACACTAAGCAGTTTCTCAGAAATCTTTTTCCAGATTTCATCTGAGGATATTTCTTTTTTCACCATAGCCCTCTATGGGCTTCCAAATATCACTTTGCCAATTCCACAAGAGCTGTCTTAGCGAAAGGCTTCTTGAGGGGAAAGGTGTAACTCTGTGAGATGATTTCACAGAACACAAAGAAGTTTCTCAGAAAGCTTCTTTCTCTTTGTTATCGGAGGATATTTCCTTTGGCCCTATGGTCTTCAAAGGCATCCGAAATATGTGTTCTCAGATTCCACAGAAATAAGGCTAGCAAAGAGATCCACGAAATACACATGTAACTCTGTGAGATGAATTAAGAGAACACTAAGCAGTGTCTCAGAAAGCTTCTTTCCAGATTTCATCTGAGGATATTTCGTTTTTCACCATAGCCCTCTATGGGCTTCCAAATATCACTTTGCCAATTCCACAAGAAGTGCCTTAGCGAAAGGCTTCTTCAGGGCAAAGCTGTAACTCTGTGAGATGATTTCACAGAACACAAAGAAGTTTCTCAGAAAGCTTCTTTCTCTTTGTTATCGGGGGATATTTCCTTTGGCCCTATAGTCTTCAAAGGGATCCGAAATGTCTGTTCTCAGATTCCACAGAAATAAGGCTAGCAAAGAGATTCACGAAATACAGATGTAACTCTGTGAGATGAATTAACAGAACACTAAGCAGTTTCTCAGAAAGCTTCTTTCCAGATATCATCTGAGGCTATTTCCTTTTTCACCATAGCCCTCTATGGGCTTCCAAATATCACTTTGCCAATTCCACAAGAACTGTCTTAGCGACAGGCTTCTTGAGGGGCAAGCTGTAACTCTGCGAGATGATTTCACAGAACACAAAGAAGTTTCTCAGAAAGCTTCTTTCTCTTTGTTATCGGAGGATATTTCCTTTGGCCCTATAGTCTTCAAAGGGATCAGAAATATCTGTTCTCAGATTCCACAGAAATAAGGCTAGCAAAGAGATCCACGAAATACAGATGTAACTCTGTGAGATGAATTAACAGAACACTAAGCAGTTTCTCAGAAAGCTTCTTTCCAGATTTCATCTGAGGATATTACCTTTTTCACCATAGCCCTCTGTGGGCTTCCAAATATCACTTTGCCAATTCCACAAGAACTGTCTTTGCGAAACGCTTCTTTCGGGGAAAGCTGTAACTCTGCGAGATGATTTCACAGAACACAAAGAAATTTCTCAGAAAGCTTCTTTCTCTTTGTTATCGGAGGATATTTCCTTTGGCCCTATGGTCTTCAAAGGGATCCGAAATATCTGTTCTCAGATTCCACAGAAATAAGGCTAGCAAAGGGATCCACGAAATACAGATGTAACTCTGTGAGACGAATTAACAGAACACTAAGCAGTTTCTCAGAAAGCTTCTTTCCAGATTTCATCTGAGGATATTTCCTTTTTCACCATAGCCCTATATGGGCTTCCAAATATCACTTTGCCAATTCCACAAGAACTGTCTTAGCGAAAGGCTTCTTCAGGGGAAAGCTGTAACTCTGTGAGATGATTTGACAGAACACAAAGAAGTATCTCAGAAAGCTTCTTTCTCTTTGTTATCGGAGGATATTTCCTTTGGCCCTATAGTCTTCAAAGGGATCCGAAATATCTGTTCTCAGATTCCACAGAAATAAGGCTAGCAAAGAAATCCACGAAATACAGATGTAACACTGTGAGATGAATTAACAGAACACTAAACAATTTCTCAGAAAGCTTCTTTCCAGATTTCATCTGAGGATATTTCCTTTTTCACTGTAAACCTCTATGGGCTTGCAAATATCACTTTGCCAATTCCACAAGAATTGCCTTAGCGAAAGGCTTCTTGAGGGGAAAGCTGTAACTCTGCGAGATGATTTCACAGAACACAAAGAAGTTTCTCAGAAAGCTTCTTTCTTTTTGTTATCGGAGGATATTTCCTTTGGCCCTATAGTCTTCAAAGGGATCCGAAATATCTGTTCTCAGATTCCACAGAAATAAGGCTAGCAAAGGGATCCACGAAATACAGATGTAACTCTGTGAGACGAATTAACAGAACACTAAGCAGTTTCTCAGAAAGCTTCTTTCCAGATTTCATCTGAGAATATTTCCTTTTTCACGATAGCCCTCTAAGGGCTTCCAAATATCACTTTGCCAATTCTACAAGAACTGTCTTAGCGAAAGGCTTCTTGAGGGGAAAGCTGTAACTCTTTGAGATGATTTCACAGAACACAAAGAAGTTTCTCAGAAAGCTTCTTTCTCTTTGTTTTCGGAGGATATTTACTTTGGCCCTATAGTCTTCAAAGGAATCCGAAATATCTGTTCTCAGATTCCACAGAAATAAAGCTAGCAAAGAGATCCATGAAATACAGATGTAACTCTGTGAGATGAATTAACAGAACACTAAGCAGTTTCTCAGAAATCTTCTTTCCAGATTTCATCTGAGGATATTTCTTTTTTCACCATAGCCCTCTATGGGCTTCCAAATATCACTTTGCCAATTCCACAAGAAGTGCCTTAGCGAAAGGCTTCTTGAGGGGAAAGCTGTAACTCTGCGAGATGACTTCACAGAAGACAGAGAAGTTTCTCAGAAAGCTTCTTTCTCTTTGTTATCGGAGGATATTTCCTTTGGCCCTATAGTCTTCAAAGGGATCCGAAATATCTGTTCTCAGATTCCACAGAAATAAGGCTAGCAAAGAGATCCACGAAATACAGATGTAACTCTGTGAGGTGAATTAACAGAACACTAAGCAATTTCTCAGAAAACTTCTTTCCAGATTTCATCTGAGGATATTTCCTTTTTCAACATAGCCCTCTATGGGCTTCCAAATATCACTTTGCCAATTCCACAAGAACAGTCTTTGCGAAAGGCTTCTTGAGGGGAAAGCTGTAACTCTGTTAGATGATTTCACAGAACACAAAGAAGTTTCTCAGAAAGCTCCTTTCTCTTTGTTATCGGAGGATATTTCCTTTGGTCCTATAGTCTTCAAAGGGATCAGAATTATCTGTTCTCAGATTCCACAGAAATAAGGCTAGCAAAGAGATCCACGAAATACAGATGTAACTCTGTGTGATGAATTAACAGAACACTAAGCAGTTTCTCAGAAAGGTTCTTTCCAGATTTCATCTGAGGATATTTCCTTTTTCACCGTAGCCCTCTAGGGGCTTCCAAATATCACTTTGCCAATTCCACAAGAACTGTCTTAGCGAAAGGCTTCTTGAGGGGAAAGCTGTAACTCTGTGAGATGATTTGACAGAACGCAAAGAAGTTTCTCAGAAAGCTTCTTTCTCTTTGTTATCGGAGGATATTTCCTTTGGCCCTAAAGTCTTCAAAGGGATCCGAAATATCTGTTCTCAGATTCCACAGAAATAAGGCTAGCAAAGAGATCCACGAAATACAGATGTAACTCTATGAGGTGAATTAACAGAACACTAAGCAGTTTCTCAGAAAGCTTCTATCCAGATTTCATATGAGAATATTTCCTTTTTCACCATAGCCCTCTATTGGCTTCCAAATATCACTTTGCCAATTCCACAAGAACTGTCTTCGCGAAAGGCTTCTTGAGGGGAAAGCTGTAACTCTGTGAGATGATTTCACAGAACACAAAGAAGTTTCTCAGAAAGCTTCTTTCTCTTTGTTATCGGAGGATATTTCCTTTGGCCCTATAGTCTTCAAAGGGATCCGAAATATCTGTTCTCAGATTCCACAGAAATAAGGCTAGGAAAGAGATCCACGAAATACAGATGTAACTCTGTGTGATGAATTAACAGAACACTAAGCAGTTTCTCAGAAAGATTCTTTCCAGATTTCATCTGAGGATATTTCCTTTTTCACCGTAGCCCTCTAGGGGCTTCCAAATATCACTTTGCCAATTCCACAAGAACTGTCTTAGCGAAAGGCTTCTTGAGGGGAAAGCTGTAACACTGTGAGATGATTTCACAGAACACAAAGAAGTTTCTCAGAAACCTTCTTTCTCTTTGTTATCGGGGGATATTTCCTTTGGCCGTATAGTCTTCAAAGGGATCCGAAATATCTGTTCTCAGATTCCACAGAAATAATTCTAGCAAAGAGATCCACGAAATACAGATGTAACTCTGTGAGTTGAATTAACAGATCACTAAGCAGTTTCTCAGAAAGCTTCTTTCCAGATTTCAAATGAGGCCATTTCCTTTTTCACCATAGCCCTCTAGGGGCTTCCAAATATCACTTTGCCAATTCCACAAGAACTGTCTTCGCGAAAGGCTTATTGAGGGGAAAGCTGCAACTCTGCGAGATGATTTCACAGAACACAAAGAAGTTTCTCAGAAAGCTTCTTTCTCTTTTTTATCGGGGGATATTTACTTTGGCCCTATAGTCTTCAAAGGGATCCGAAATATCTGTTCTCAGATTCCACAGAAATAAGGCTAGCAAAGAGATCCACGAAATACAGATGTAACTCTGTGAGATGAATTAACAGAACACTAAGCAGTATCTCAGAAAGCTTCTTTCCAGATTTCCTCTGAGGATATTTCCTTTTTCACCATAGCCCTCTATGGGCTTCCAAATATCACTTTGCCAATTCCACCAGAACTGTCTTAACGAAAGGCTTCTTGAGGGGAAAGCTGTAACTCTGCGAGATGATTTCACAGAACACAAAGAAGTTTCTCAGAAAGCTTCTTTCTCTTTGTTATCGGAGGATATTTCCTTTGGCCCAATAGTCTTCAAAGGCATCCGAAATATCTGTTATCAGATTCCACAGAAATAAGGCTAGCAAAGAGATCCACGAAATACAGATGTAACTCTGTGTGATGAATTAACAGAACACTAAGCAGTTTCTCAGAAAGCTTCTTTCCAGATTTCATCTGAGGATATTTCCTTTTTCACCCTAGCCCTCTAGGGCCTTCCAAATATCACTTTGCCAATTCCACAAGAACTGTCTTAGCGAAAGGCTTCTTGAGGGGAAAGCTGTAACTCTGTGAGATGATTTCACAGAACACAAAGAACTTTCTCAGAAAGCTTCTTTCTCTTTGTTATCGGAGGATATTTACTTTGGCCCTATAGTCTCCAAAGGGATCCGAAATATCTGTTCTCAGATTCCACAGAAATAAGGCTAGCAAAGAGATCCACGAAATACAGATGTAACTCTGTGAGATGAATTAACAGAACACTAAGCAGTGTCTCAGAAAGCTTCTTTCCAGATTTCATCTGAGGATATTTCCTTTTTCACCATAGCCCTCTATGGGCTTCCAAATATCACTTTGCCAATTCCACAAGAACTGTCTTAGCGAAAGGCTTCTTTAGGGGAAAGCTCTAACTCTGCGAGATGATTTCACAGAACACAAAGAAATTTCTCAGAAAGCTTCTTTCTCTTTGTTATCGGAGGATATTTCCTTTGGCCCTATGGTCTTCAAAGGGATCCGAAATATCTGATCTCAGATTCCACAGAAATAAGGTTAGCAAAGGGATCCACGAAATACAGATGTAACTCTGTGAGATGAATTAACAGACACTAAGCAGTTTCTCAGAAATCTTCTTTCCAGATTTCATCTGAGGATATTTCTTTTTTCAGCATAGCCCTCTATGGGCTTCCAAATATCACTTTGCCAATTCCACAAGAGCTGTCTTAGCGAAAGGCTTCTTGAGGGGAAAGGTGTAACTCTGTGAGATGATTTCACAGAACACAAAGAAGTTTCTCAGAAAGCTTCTTTCTCTTTGTTATCGGAGGATATTTCCTTTGGCCCTATGGTCTTCAAAGGCATCCGAAATATGTGTTCTCAGATTCCACAGAAATAAGGCTAGCAAAGAGATCCACGAAATACACATGTAACTCTGTGAGATGAATTAAGAGAACACTAAGCAGTGTCTCAGAAAGCTTCTTTCCAGATTTCATCTGAGGATATTTCGTTTTTCACCATAGCCCTCTATGGGCTTCCAAATATCACTTTGCCAATTCCACAAGAAGTGCCTTAGCGAAAGGCTTCTTCAGGGCAAAGCTGTAACTCTGTGAGATGATTTCACAGAACACAAAGAAGTTTCTCAGAAAGCTTCTTTCTCTTTGTTATCGGGGGATATTTCCTTTGGCCCTATAGTCTTCAAAGGGATCCGAAATGTCTGTTCTCAGATTCCACAGAAATAAGGCTAGTAAAGAGATTCACGAAATACAGATGTAACTCTGTGAGTTGAATTAACAGAACACTAAGCAGTTTCTCAGAAAGCTTCTTTCCAGATTTCATCTGAGGCTATTTCCTTTTTCACCATAGCCCTCTATGGGCTTCCAAATATCACTTTGCCAATTCCACAAGAACTGTCTTAGCGACAGGCTTCTTGAGGGGAAAGCTGTAACTCTGCGAGATGATTTCACAGAATACAAAGAAGTTTCTCAGAAAGCTTCTTTCTCTTTGTTATCGGAGGATATTTCCTTTGGCCCTATAGTCTTCAAAGGGATCAGAAATATCTGTTCTCAGATTCCACAGAAATAAGGCTAGCAAAGAGATCCACGAAATACAGATGTAACTCTGTGAGATGAATTAACAGAACACTAAGCAGTTTCTCAGAAAGCTTCTTTCCAGATTTCATCTGAGGATATTTCCTTTTTCACCATAGCCCTCTGTGGGCTTCCAAATATCACTTTGCCAATTCCACAAGAACTGTCTTAGCGAAAGGCTTCTTGAGGAGAAAGCTGTAACTCTGTGAGATGATTTCACAGAACACAAAGAAGTTTCTCAGAAAGCTTCTTTCTCTTTGTTATCGGAGGATATTTACTTTGGCCCTATAGTCTCCAAAGGGATCCGAAATATCTGTTCTCAGATTCCACAGAAATAAGGCTAGCAAAGAGATCCACGAAATACAGATGTAACTCTGTGAGATGAATTAAGAGAACACTAAGCAGTGTCTCAGAAAGCTTCTTTCCAGATTTCATCTGAGGATATTTCCTTTTTCACCATAGCCCTCTATGGGCTTCCAAATATCACTTTGCCAATTCCACAAGAACTGTCTTAGCGAAAGGCTTCTTTAGGGGAAAGCTCTAACTCTGCGAGATGATTTCACAGAACACAAAGAAATTTCTCAGAAAGCTTCTTTCTCTTTGTTATCGGAGGATATTTCCTTTGGCCCTATGGTCTTCAAAGGGATCCGAAATATCTGTTCTCAGATTCCACAGAAATAAGGCTAGCAAAGGGATCCAGGAAATACAGATGTAACTCTATGAGACGAATTAACAGAACACTAAGCAGTTTCTCAGAAAGCTTCTTTCCAGATTTCATCTGAGGATATTTCCTTTTTCACCATAGCCCTCTATGGGCTTCCAAATATCACTTTGCCAATTCCACAAGAACTGTCTTAGCGAAATGCTTCTTGAGGGGAAAGCTGTAACTCTGTGAGATGATTTGACAGAACACAAAGAAGTATCTCAGAAAGCTTCTTTCTCTTTGTTATCGGAGGATATTTCCTTTGGCCCTATAGTCTTCAAAGGGATCCGAAATATCTGTTCTCAAATTCCACAGAAATAAGGCTAGCAAAGAAATCCACGAAATACAGATGTAACACTGTGAGATGAATTAACAGAACACTAAGCAGTTTCTCAGAAAGCTTCTTTCCAGATTTCATCTGAGGATATTTCCTTTTTCACCGTAAACCTCTATGGGCTTCCAAATATCACTTTGCCAATTCCACAAGAAGTGCCTTAGCGAAAGGCTTCTTGAGGGGAAAGCTGTAACTCTGCGAGATGATTTCACAGAACACAAAGAAGTTTCTCAGAAACCTTCTTTCTCTTTGTTATCGGAGGATGTTTCCTTTGGCTATATAGTCTTCAAAGGGATCCGAAATATCTGTTCTCAGATTCCACAGAAATAAGGCTAGCAAAGGGATCCACGAAATACAGATGTAACTCTGTGAGACGAATTAACAGAACACTAAGCAGTTTCTCAGAAAGATTCTTTCCAGATTTCATCTGAGGATATTTCCTTTTTCACCATAGCCCTCTAAGGGCTTCCAAATATCACTTTGCCAATTCTACAAGAACTGTCTTAGCGAAAGGCTTCTTGAGGGGAAAGCTGTAACTCTGTGAGATGATTTCACAGAACACAAAGAAGTTTCTCAGAAACCTTCTTTCTCTTTGTTTTCGGAGGATATTTACTTTGGCCTTATAGTCTTCAAAGGGATCCGAAATATCTGTTCTCAGATTCCACAGAAATAAAGCTAGCAAAGAGATCCATGAAATACAGATGTAACTCTGTGAGATGAATTAACAGAACACTAAGCAGTTTCTCAGAAATCTTCTTTCCAGATTTCATCTGAGGATATTTCTTTTTTCACCATAGCCCTCTATGGGCTTCCAAATATCACTTTGCCAATTCCACAAGAGCTGTCTTAGCGAAAGGCTTCTTGAGGGGAAAGGTGTAACTCTGTGAGATGATTTCACAGAACACAAAGAGGTTTCTCAGAAAGCTTCTTTCTCTTTGTTATCGGAGGATATTTCCTTTGGCCCTATGGTCTTCAAAGGCATCCGAAATATGTGTTCTCAGATTCCACAGAAATAAGGCTAGCAAAGAGATCCACGAAATACACATGTAACTCTGTGAGATGAATTAAGAGAACACTAAGCAGTGTCTCAGAAAGCTTCTTTCCAGATTTCATCTGAGGATATTTCGTTTTTCACCATAGCCCTCTATGGGCTTCCAAATATCACTTTGCCAATTCCACAAGAAGTGCCTTAGCGAAAGGCTTCTTCAGGGCAAAGCTGTAACTCTGTGAGATGATTTCACAGAACACAGAGAAGTTTCTCAGAAAGCTTCTTTCTCTTTGTTATCGGGGGATATTTCCTTTGGCCCTATAGTCTTCAAAGGGATCCGAAATGTCTGTTCTCAGATTCCACAGAAATAAGGCTGGCAAAGAGATTCACGAAATACAGATGTAACTCTGTGAGATGAATTAACAGAACACTAAGCAGTTTCTCAGAAAGCTTCTTTCCAGATTTCATCTGAGGCTATTTCCTTTTTCACCATAGCCCTCTATGGGCTTCCAAATATCACTTTGCCAATTCCACAAGAACTGTCTTAGCGACTGGCTTCTTGAGGGGAAAGCTGTAACTCTGCGAGATGATTTCACAGAACACAAAGAAGTTTCTCAGAAAGCTTCTTTCTCTTTGTTATCGGAGGATATTTCCTTTGGCCCTATAGTCTTCTAAGGGATCAGAAATATCTGTTCTCAGATTCCACAGAAATAAGGCTAGCAAAGAGATCCACGAAATACAGATGTAACACTGTGAGATGAATTAACAGAACACTAAGCAGTTTCTCAGAAAGCTTCTTTCCAGATTTCATCTGAGGATATTTCCTTTTTCACCATAGCCCTCTATGGGCTTCCAAATATCACTTTGCCAATCCCACAAGAACTGTCTTAGCGAAAGGCTTCTTGAGGAGAAAGCTGTAACTCTGTGAGATGATTTCACAGAACACAAAGAAGTCTCTCAGAAAGCTTCTTTCTCTTTGTTATCGGAGGATATTTCCTTTGGCCCTATAGTCTTCAAAGGGATCTGAAATATCTGCTCTCAGATTCCACGGAAATAAGGCTAGCAAAGAGATCCACGAAATACAGATGTAACTCTATCAGATGAATTGGCAGAACACTAAGCAGTGTCTCAGAAAGCTTCTTTCCAGATTTCATCTGAGGATATTTCCTTTTTCACCATAGCCCTCTATGGGCTTCCAAATATCACTTTGCCAATTCCACAAGAAGTGCCTTAGCGAAAGGCTTCTTGAGGGGAAAGCTGTAACTCTGCGAGATGATTTCACAGAACACAAAGAAGTTTCTCAGAAAGCTTCTTTCTCTTTGTTATCGGGGGATATTTCCTTTGGCCCTATAGTCTTCAAAGGGATCCGAAATATCTGTTCTCAGATTCCACTGAAATAAAGCGAGCAAAGAGATCCAGGAAATACAGATGTAACTCTGTGAGATGAATTAACAGAACACTAAGCAGTTTCTCAGAAAGCTTCTTTCCAGATTTCATCTGAGGATATTTCCTTTTTCACCATACCCCTCTATGGGCTTCCAAATATCACTTTGCCAATTCCACAAGAAGTGCCTTAGCGAAAGGCTTCTTGAGGGGAAAGCTCTGACTCTGCGAGATGATTTCACAGAACACCAAGAAGTTTCTCAGAAAGCTTCTTTCTCTTTGTTATCGGAGGATATGTCCTTTGGCCCTATACTCTCCAAAGGGATCCGAAATATCTGTTCTCAGATTCCACAGAAATAAGGCTAGCAAAGAGATCCACGAAATACAGATGTAACTCTTTGAGATGAATTAACAGAACACTAAGCAGTTTCTCAGAAAGCTTCTTTCCAGATTTCATCTGAGGATATTTCCTTTTTCACCATAGCCCTCTATGGGCTTCCAAATATCACTTTGCCAATTCCACAAGAACTGTCTTAGCGAAAGGCTTCTTGAGGAGAAAGTTGTAACTCGGTGAGATGATTTCACAGAACACAAAGAAGTTTCTCAGAAAGCTTCTTTCTCTTTGTTATCGGAGGATATTTACTTTGGCCCTATAGTCTCCAAAGGGATCCGAAATATCTGTTCTCAGATTCCACAGAAATAAGGCTAGCAAAGAGATCCACGAAATACAGATGTAACTCTGTGAGATGAATTAACAGAACACTAAGCAGTGTCTCAGAAAGCTTCTTTCCAGATTTCATCTGAGGATATTTCCTTTTTCACCATAGCCCTCTATGGGCTTCCAAATATCACTTTGCCAATTCCACAAGAACTGTCTTAGCGAAAGGCTTCTTTAGGGGAAAGCTCTAACTCTGCGAGATGATTTCACAGAACACAAAGAAATTTCTCAGAAAGCTTCTTTCTCTTTGTTATCGGAGGATATTTCCTTTGGCCCTATGGTCTTCAAAGGGATCCGAAGTATCTGATCTCAGATTCCACAGAAATAAGGCTAGCAAAGGGATCCACGAAATACAGATGTAACTCTGTGAGACGAATTAACAGAACACTAAGCAGTTTCTCAGAAAGCTTCTTTCCAGATTTCATCTGAGGATATTTCCTTTTTCACCATAGCCCTCTATGGGCTTCCAAATATCACTTTGCCAATTCCACAAGAACTGTCTTAGCGAAAGGCTTCTTGAGGGGAAAGCTGTAACTCTGTGAGATGATTTGACAGAACACAAAGAAGTATCTCAGAAAGCTTCTTTCTCTTTGTTATCGGAGGATATTTCCTTTGGCCCTATAGTCTTCAAAGGGATCCGAAATATCTGTTCTCAGATTCCACAGAAATAAGGCTAGCAAAGAAATCCACGAAATACAGATGTAACACTGTGAGATGAATTAACAGAACACTATGCTGTTTCTCAGAAAGCTTCTTTCCAGATTTCATCTGAGGATATTTCCTTTTTCACCGTAAACCTCTATGGGCTTCCAAATATCACTTTGCCAATTCCACAAGAAGTGCCTTAGCGAAAGGCTTCTTGAGGGGAAAGCTGTAACTCTGCGAGATGATTTCACAGAACACAAAGAAGTTTCTCAGAAAGCTTCTTTCTCTTTGTTATCGGAGGATATTTCCTTTGGCCCTATAGTCTTCAAAGGGATCCGAAATATCTGTTCTCAGATTCCACAGAAATAAGGCTACCAAAGGGATCCACGAAATACAGATGTAACTCTGTGAGACGAATTAACAGAACACTAAGCAGTTTCTCAGAAAGATTCTTTCCAGATTTCATCAGAGGATATTTCCTTTTTCACCATAGCCCTCTAAGGGCTTCCAAATATCACTTTGCCAATTCTACAAGAAGTGTCTTAGCGAAAGGCTTCTTGAGGGGAAAGCTGTAACTCTGTGAGATGATTTCACAGAACACAAAGAAGTTTCTCAGAAACCTTCTTTCTCTTTGTTTTCGGAGGATATTTACTTTGGCCTTATAGTCTTCAAAGGGATCCGAAATATCTGTTCTCAGATTCCACAGAAATAAAGCTAGCAAAGAGATCCATGAAATACAGATGTAACTCTGTGAGATGAATTAACAGACACTAAGAAGTTTCTCAGAAATCTTCTTTCCAGATTTCATCTGAGGATATTTCTTTTTTCACCATAGCCCTCTATGGGCTTCCAAATATCACTTTGCCAATTCCACAAGAGCTGTCTTAGCGAAAGGCTTCTTCAGGGGAAAGGTGTAACTCTGTGAGATGATTTCACAGAACACAAAGAAGTTTCTCAGAAAGCTTCTTTCTCTTTGTTATCGGAGGATATTTCCTTTGGCGCTATGGTCTTCAAAGGCATCCGAAATATGTGTTCTCAGATTCCACAGAAATAAGGCTAGCAAAGAGATCCACGAAATACACATGTAACTCTGTGAGATGAATTAAGAGAACACTAAGCAGTGTCTCAGAAAGCTTCTTTCCAGATTTCATCTGAGGATATTTCGTTTTTCACCATAGCCCTCTATGGGCTTCCAAATATCACTTTGCCAATTCCACAAGAAGTGCCTTAGCGAAAGGCTTCTTCAGGGCAAAGCTGTAACTCTGTGAGATGATTTCACAGAACACAAAGAAGTTTCTCAGAAAGCTTCTTTCTCTTTGTTATCGGAGGATATTTCCTTTGGCCCTATAGTCTTCAAAGGGATCCGAAATGTCTGTTCTCAGATTCCACAGAAATAAGGCTGGCAAAGAGATTCACGAAATACAGATGTAACTCTGTGAGATGAATTAACAGAACACTAAGCAGTTTCTCAGAAAGCTTCTTTCCAGATTTCATCTGAGGCTATTTCCTTTTTCACCATAGCCCTCTATGGGCTTCCAAATATCACTTTGCCAATTCCACAAGAACTGTCTTAGCGACAGGCTTCTTGAGGGGAAAGCTGTAACTCTGCGAGATAATTTCACAGAACACAAAGAAGTTTCCCAGAAAGCTTCTTTCTCTTTGTTATCGGAGGATATTTCCTTTGGCCCTATAGTCTTCAAAGGGATCCGAAATATCTGTTCTCAGATTCCACAGAAATAAGGCTAGCAAAGAGATCCACGAAATACAGATGTAACTCTGTGAGATGAATTAACAGAACACTAAGCAGTTTCTCAGAAAGCTTCTTTCCAGATTTCATCTGAGGATATTTCCTTTTTCACCATAGCCCTCTAAGGGCTTCCAAATATCACTTTGCCAATTCTACAAGAACTGTCTTAGCGAAAGGCTTCTTGACGGGAAAGCTGTAACTCTGTGAGATGATTTCACAGAACACAAAGAAGTTTCTCAGAAACCTTCTTTCTCTTTGTTTTCGGAGGATATTTACTTTGGCCTTATAGTCTTCAAAGGGATCCGAAATATCTGTTCTCAGATTCCACAGAAATAAAGCTAGCAAAGAGATCCATGAAATACAGATGTAACTCTGTGAGATGAATTAACAGAACACTAAGCAGTTTCTCAGAAATCTTCTTTCCAGATTTCATCTGAGGATATTTCTTTTTTCACCATAGCCCTCTATGGGCTTCCAAATATCACTTTGCCAATTCCACAAGAGCTGTCTTAGCGAAAGGCTTCTTGAGGGGAAAGGTGTAACTCTGTGAGATGATTTCACAGAACACAAAGAAGTTTCTCAGAAAGCTTCTTTCTCTTTGTTATGGGAGGATATTTCCTTTGGCCCTATGGTCTTCAAAGGCATCCGAAATATGTGTTCTCAGATTCCACAGAAATAAGGCTAGTAAAGAGATCCACGAAATACACATGTAACTCTGTGAGATGAATTAAGAGAACACTAAGCAGTGTCTCAGAAAGCTTCTTTCCAGATTTCTTCTGAGGATATTTCGTTTTTCACCATAGCCCTCTATGGGCTTCCAAATATCACTTTGCCAATTCCACAAGAAGTGCCTTAGCGAAAGGCTTCTTCAGGGCAAAGCTGTAACTCTGTGAGATGATTTCACAGAACACAAAGAAGTTTCTCAGAAAGCTTCTTTCTCTTTGTTATCGGGGGATATTTCCTTTGGCCCTATAGTCTTCAAAGGGATCCGAAATGTCTGTTCTCAGATTCCACAGAAATAAGGCTGGCAAAGAGATTCACGAAATACAGATGTAACTCTGTGAGATGAATTAACAGAACACTAAGCAGTTTCTCAGAAAGCTTCTTTCCAGATTTCATCTGAGGCTATTTCCTTTTTCACCATAGCCCTCTATGGGCTTCCAAATATCACTTTGCCAATTCCACAAGAACTGTCTTAGCGACAGGCTTCTTGAGGGGAAAGTTGTAACTCTGCGAGATGATTTCACAGAACACAAAGAAGTATTTCAGAAAGCTTCTTTCTCTTTGTTATCGGAGGATATTTCCTTTGGCCCTATAGTCTTCAAAGGGATCAGAAATATCTGTTCTCAGATTCCACAGAAATAAGGCTAGCAAAGAGATCCACGAAATACAGATGTAACTCTGTGAGATGAATTAACAGAACACTAAGCAGTTTCTCAGAAAGCTTCTTTCCAGATTTCATCTGAGGATATTTCCTTTTTCACCATAGCCCTCTATGGGCTTCCAAATATCACTTTGCCAATTCCACAAGAACTGTCTTTGCGAAAGGCTTCTTTAGGGGAAAGCTCTAAATCTGCGAGATGATTTCACAGAACACAAAGAAATTTCTCAGAAAGCTTCTTTCTCTTTGTTATCGGAGGATATTTCCTTTGGCCCTATGGTCTTCAAAGGGATCCGAAATCTCTGTTCTCAGATTCCACAGAAATAAGGCTAGCAAAGGGATCCACGAAATACAGATGTAACTCTGTGAGACGAATTAACAGAACACTAAGCAGTTTCTCAGAAAGCTTCTTTCCAGATTTCATCTGAGGATATTTCCTTTTTCACCATAGCCCTCTATTGGCTTCGAAATATCACTTTGCCAATTCCACAAGAACTGTCTTAGCGAAAGGCTTCTTGAGGGGAAAGCTGTAACTCTGTGAGATGATTTGACAGAACACAAAGAAGTATCTCAGAAAGCTTCTTTCTCTTTGTTATCGGAGGATATTTCCTTTGGCCCTATAGTCTTCAAAGGGATCCGAAATATCTGTTCTCAGATTCCACAGAAATAAGGCTAGCAAAGAAATCCAGGAAATACAGATGTAACACTGTGAGATGAATTAACAGAACACTAAACAGTTTCTCAGAAAGCTTCTTTCCAGATTTCATCTGAGGATATTTCGTTTTTCACTGTAAACCTCTATGGGCTTCCAAATATCACTTTGCCAATTCCACAAGAATTGCCTTAGCGAAAGGCTTCTTGAGGGGAAAGCTGTAACTCTGCGAGATGATTTCACAGAACACAAAGAAGTTTCTCAGAAAGCTTCTTTCTCTTTGTTATCGGAGGATATTTCCTTTGGCCCTATAGTCTTCAAAGGGATCCGAAATATCTGTTCTCAGATTCCACAGAAATAAGGCTAGCAAAGGGATCCACGAAATACAGATGTAACTCTGTGAGACGAATTGACAGAACACTAAGCAGTTTCTCAGAAAGCTTCTTTCCAGATTTCATCTGAGAATATTTCCTTTTTCACCATAGACCTCTAAGGGCTTCCAAATATCACTTTGCCAATTCTACAAGAACTGTCTTAGCGAAAGGCTTCTTGAGGGGAAAGCTGTAACTCTGTGAGATGATTTCACAGAACACAAAGAAGTTTCTCAGAAAGCTTCTTTCTCTTTGTTTTCGGAGGATATTTACTTTGGCCCTATAGTCTTCAAAGGAATCCGAAATATCTGTTCTCAGATTCCACAGAAATAAAGCTAGCAAAGAGATCCATGAAATACAGATGTAACTCTGTGAGATGAATTAACAGAACACTAAGCAGTTTCTCAGAAATCTTCTTTCCAGATTTCATCTGAGGATATTTCTTTTTTCACCATAGCCCTCTATGGGCTTCCAAATATCACTTTGCCAATTCCACAAGAGCTGTCTTAGCGAAAGGCTTCTTGAGGGGAAAGGTGTAACTCTGTGAGATGATTTCACAGAACACAAAGAAGTTTCTCAGAAAGCTTCTTTCTCTTTGTTATCGGAGGATATTTCCTTTGGCCCTATGGTCTTCAAAGGCATCCGAAATATGTGTTTTCAGATTCCACAGAAATAAGGCTAGCAAAGAGATCCACGAAATACACATGTAACTCTGTGAGATGAATTAAGAGAACACTAAGCAGTGTCTCAGAAACCTTCTTTCCAGATTTCATCTGAGGATATTTCCTTTTTCACCATAGCCCTCTATGGGCTTCCAAATATCACTTTGCCAATTCCACAAGAACTGTCTTAGCGAAAGGCTTCTTGAGGGGAAAGCTGGAACTCTGTGAGATGATTTGACAGAACACAAAGAAGTATCTCAGAAAGCTTCCTTCTCTTTGTTATTGGAGGATATTTCCTTTGGCCCTACAGTCTTCAAAGGAATCCGAAATATCTGTTCTCAGATTCCACAGAAATAAGGCTAGCAAAGAGATCCACGAAATACAGATGTAACTCTGTGAGATGAATTAACAGAACACTAAGCAGTTTCTCAGAAAGCTTCTTTCCAGATTTCATCTGAGGATATTTCCTTTTTCACCAAAACCTTCTATGGGCTTCCAAATATCACTTTGCCAATTCCACAGGAAGTGCCTTAGCGAAAGGCTTCTTGAGGGGAAAGCTGTAATTCTGCCAGATGATTTCACAGGACACAAAGAAGTTTCTCAGAAAGCTTCTTTCTCTTTGTTATCGGAGGATAGTACCTTTGGCCCTATAGTCTTCAAAGGGATCTGAAATATCTGCTCTCAGATTCCACGGAAATAAGGCTAGCAAAGAGATCCACGAAATACAGATGTAACTCTGTCAGATGAATTGACAGAACACTAAGCAGTGTCTCAGAAAGCTTCTTTCCAGATTTCATCTGAGGATATTTCCTTTCTCACCATAGGCCTCTATGGGCTTCCAAATATCACTTTGCCAATTCCACAAGAAGTGCCTTAGCGAAAGGCTTCTTGAGGGGAAAGCTGTAACTCTGCGAGATGATTTCACAGAACACAAAGAAGTTTCTCAGAAAGCTTCTTTCTCTTTGTTATCGGGGGATATTTCCTTTGGCCCTATATTCTTCAAAGGGATCCGAAATATCTGTTCTCAGATTCCACTGAAATAAAGCGAGCAAAGAGATCCACGAAATACAGACGTAACTCTTTCAGATGAATTAACAGAACACTAAGCAGTTTCTCAGAAAGCTTCTTTCCAGATTTCATCTGAGGATATTTCCTTTTTCACCATAGCCCTCTATGGGCTTCCAAATATCACTTTGCCAATCCCACAAGAACTGTCTTAGCGAAAGGCTTCTTGAGGAGAAAGCTGTAACTCTGTGAGATGATTTCACAGAACACAAAGAAGTTTCTCAGAAAGCTTCTTTCTCTTTGTTATCGGAGGATATTTCCTTTGGCCCTATAGTCTTCAAAGGGATCTGAAATATCTGCTCTCAGATTCCACGGAAATAAGGCTAGCAAAGAGATCCACGAAATACAGATGTAACTCTATCAGATGAATTGGCAGAACACTAAGCAGTGTCTCAGAAAGCTTCTTTCCAGATTTCATCTGAGGATATTTCCTTTTTCACCATAGCCCTCTATGGGCTTCCAAATATCACTTTGCCAATTCCACAAGAAGTGCCTTAGCGAAAGGCTTCTTGAGGGGAAAGCTGTAACTCTGCGAGATGATTTCACAGAACACAGAGAAGTTTCTCAGAAAGCTTCTTTCTCTTTGTTATCGGGGGATATTTCCTTTGGCCCTATAGTCTTCAAAGGGATCCGAAATATATGTTCTCAGATTCCACTGAAATAAAGCGAGCAAAGAGATCCACGAAATACAGATGTAACTCTGTGAGATGAATTAACAGAACACTAAGCAGTTTCTCAGAAAGCTTCTTTCCAGATTTCATCTGAGGATATTTCCTTTTTCACCATACCCCTCTATGGGCTTCCAAATATCACTTTGCCAATTCCACAAGAAGTGCCTTAGCGAAAGGCTTCTTGAGGGGAAAGCTGTGACTCTGCGAGATGATTTCACAGAACACCAAGAAGTTTCTCAGAAAGCTTCTTTCTCTTTGTTATCGGAGGATATTTCCTTTGGCCCTATAGTCTTCAAAGGGATCCGAAATATCTGTTCTCAGATTCCACTGAAATAAAGCGAGCAAAGAGATCCACGAAACACAGACGTAACTCTTTCAGATGAATTAACAGAACACTAAGCAGTTTCTCAGAAAGCTTCTTTCCAGATTTCATCTGAGGATATTTCCTTTTTCACCATAGTCCTCTATGGGCTTCCAAATATCACTTTGCCAATCCCACAAGAACTGTCTTAGCGAAAGGCTTCTTGAGGAGAAAGCTGTAACTCTGTGAGATGACTTCACAGAACACAAAGAAGTTTCTCAGAAAGCTTCTTTCTCTTTGTTATCGGAGGATATTTCCTTTGGCCCTATAGTCTTCAAAGGGATCTGAAATATCTGCTCTCAGATTCCACGGAAATAAGGCTAGCAAAGAGATCCACGAAATACAGATGTAACTCTGTCAGATGAATTGACAGAACACTAAGCAGTGTCTCAGAAAGCTTCTTTCCAGATTTCATGTGAGGATATTTCCTTTTTCACCATAGCCCTCTATGGGCTTCCAAATATCACTTTGCCAATTCCACAAGAAGTGCCTTAGCGAAAGGCTTCTTGAGGGGAAAGCTGTAACTCTGCGAGATGATTTCACAGAACACAAAGAAGTTTCTCAGAAAGCTTCTTTCTCTTTGTTATCGGGGGATATTTCCTTTGGCCCTATAGTCTTCAAAGGGATCCGAAATATCTGTTCTCAGATTCCACTGAAATAAAGCGAGCAAAGAGATCCACGAAATACAGACGTAACTCTTTCAGATGAATTAACAGAACACTAAGCAGTTTCTCAGAAAGCTTCTTTCCAGATTTCATCTGAGGATATTTCCTTTTTCACCATAGCCCTATATGGGCTTCCAAATATCACTTTGCCAATCCCACAAGAACTGTCTTAGCGAAAGGCTTCTTGAGGAGAAAGCTGTAACTCTGTGAGATGATTTCACAGAACACAAAGAAGTTTCTCAGAAAGCTTCTTTCTCTTTGTTATCGGAGGATATTTCCTTTGGCCCTATACTCTCCAAAGGGATCCGAAATATCTGTTCTCAGATTCCACAGAAATAAGGCTAGCAAAGAGATCCACGAAATACACATGTAACTCTGTGAGATGAATTAACAGAACACTAAGCAGTTTCTCAGAAAGCTTCTTTCCAGATTTCATCTGAGGATATTTCCTTTTTCACCATAGCCCTCTATGGGCTTCCAAATATCACTTTGCCAATTACACAAGAACTGTCTTAGCGAAAGGCTTCTTGAGGAGAAAGCTGTAACTCTGTGAGATGATTTCACAGAACACAAAGAAGTTTCTCAGAAAGCTTCTTTCTCTTTGTTATCGGAGGATATTTACTTTGGCCCTATAGTCTCCAAAGGGATCCGAAATATCTGTTCTCAGATTCCACAGAAATAAGGCTAGCAAAGAAATCCACGAAATACAGATGTAACACTGTGAGATGAATTAACAGAACACTAAACAGTTTCTCAGAAAGCTTCTTTCCAGATTTCATCTGAGGATATTTCCTTTTTCACTGTAAACCTCTATGGGCTTCCAAATATCACTTTGCCAATTCCACAAGAATTGCCTTAGCGAAAGGCTTCTTGAGGGGAAAGCTGTAACTCTGCGAGATGATTTCACAGAACACAAAGAAGTTTCTCAGAAAGCTTCTTTCTCTTTGTTATCGGAGGATATTTCCTTTGGCCCTATAGTCTTCAAAGGGATCCGAAATATCTGTTCTCAGATTCCACAGAAATAAGGCTAGCAAAGGGATCCACGAAATACAGATGTAACTCTGTGAGACGAATTAACAGAACACTAAGCAGTTTCTCAGAAAGCTTCTTTCCAGATTTCATCTGAGAATATTTCCTTTTTCACGATAGCCCTCTAAGGGCTTCCAAATATCACTTTGCCAATTCTACAAGAACTGTCTTAGCGAAAGGCTTCTTGAGGGGAAAGCTGTAACTCTGTGAGATGATTTCAAAGAACACAAAGAAGTTTCTCAGAAAGCTTCTTTCTCTTTGTTTTCGGAGGATATTTACTTTGGCCCTATAGTCTTCAAAGGAATCCGAAATATCTGTTCTCAGATTCCACAGAAATAAAGCTAGCAAAGGGATCCATGAAATACAGATGTAACTCTGTGAGATGAATTAACAGAACACTAAGCAGTTTCTCAGAAATCTTCTTTCCAGATTTCATCTGAGGATATTTCTTTTTTCACCATAGCCCTCTATGGGCTTCCAAATATCACTTTGCCAATTCCACAAGAGCTGTCTCAGCGAAAGGCTTCTTGAGGGGAAAGGTGTAACTCTGTGAGATGATTTCACAGAACACAAAGAAGTTTCTCAGAAAGCTTCTTTCTCTTTGTTATCGGAGGATATTTCCTTTGGCCCTATGGTCTTCAAAGGCATCCGAAATATGTGTTTTCAGATTCCACAGAAATAAGGCTAGCAAAGAGTTCCACGAAATACACATGTAACTCTGTGAGATGAATTAAGAGAACACTAAGCAGTGTCTCAGAAAGCTTCTTTCCAGATTTCATCTGAGGATATTTCCTTTTTCACCATAGCCCTCTATGGGCTTCCAAATATCACTTTTCCAATTCCACAAGAAGTGCCTTAGCGAAAGGCTTCTTGAGGGGAAAGCTGTAACTCTGCGAGATGATTTCACAGAAGACAGAGAAGTTTCTCAGAAAGCTTCTTTCTCTTTGTTATCGGAGGATATTTCCTTTGGCCCTATAGTCTTCAAAGGGATCCGAAATATCTGTTCTCAGATTCCACAGAAATAAGGCTAGCAAAGAGATCCACGAAATACAGATGTAACTCTGTGAGGTGAATTAACAGAACACTAAGCAATTTCTCAGAAAACTTCTTTCCAGATTTCATCTGAGGATATTTCCTTTTTCAACATAGCCCTCTATGGGCTTCCAAATATCACTTTGCCAATTCCACAAGAACAGTCTTAGCGAAAGGCTTCTTGAGGGGAAAGCTGTAACTCTGTTAGATGATTTCACAGAACACAAAGAAGTTTCTCAGAAAGCTTCTTTCTCTTTGTTATCAGAGGATATTTCCTTTGGTCCTATAGTCTTCAAAAGGGATCAGAATTATCTATTCTCAGATTCCACAGAAATAAGGCTAGCAAAGAGATCCACGAAATACAGATGTAACACTGTGTGATGAATTAACAGACCACTAAGCAGTTTCTCAGAAAGGTTCTTTCCAGATTTCATCTGAGGATATTTCCTTTTTCACCGTAGCCCTCTAGGGGCTTCCAAATATCACTTTGCCAATTCCACAAGAACTGTCTTAGCGAAAGGCTTCTTGAGGGGAAAGCTGTAACTCTGTGAGATGATTTGACAGAACACAAAGAAGTATCTCAGAAAGCTTCTTTCTCTTTGTTATCGGAGGATATTTCCTTTGGCCCTATAGTCTTCAAAGGGATCCGAAATATCTGTTCTCAGATTCCACAGAAATAAGGCTAGCAAAGAGATCCACGAAATACAGATGTAACTCTATGAGGTGAATTAACAGAACACTAAGCAGTTTCTCAGAAAGCTTCTATCCAGATTTCATCTGAGAATATTTCCTTTTTCACCATAGCCCTCTATGGGCTTCCAAATATCACTTTGCCAATTCCACAAGAACTGTCTTCGCGAAAGGCTTCTTGAGGGGAAAGCTGTAACTCTGTGAGATGATTTCACAGAACACAAAGAAGTTTCTCAGAAAGCTTCTTTCTCTTTGTTATCGGAGGATATTTCCTTTGGCCCTATAGTCTTCAAAGGGATCCGAAATATCTGTTCTCAGATTCCACAGAAATGAGGCTAGGAAAGAGATCCACGAAATACAGATGTAACTCTGTGTGATGAATTAACAGAACACTAAGCAGTTTCTCAGAAAGATTCTTTCCAGATTTCATCTGAGGATATTTCCTTTTTCACCGTAGCCCTCTAGGGTCTTCCAAATATCACTTTGCCAATTCCACAAGAACTGTCTTAGCGAAAGGCTTCTTGAGGGGAAAGCTGTAACACTGTGAGATGATTTCACAGAACACAAAGAAGTTTCTCAGAAAGCTTCTTTCTCTTTGTTATCGGGGGATATTTCCTTTGGCCGTATAGTCTTCAAAGGGATCCGAAATATCTGTTCTCAGATTCCACAGAAATAATTCTAGCAAAGAGATCCACGAAATACAGATGTAACTCTGTGAGATGAATTAACAGATCACTAAGCAGTTTCTCAGAAAGCTTCTTTCCAGATTTCAAATGAGGCCATTTCCTTTTTCACCATAGCAATCTAGGGGCTTCCAAATATCACTTTGCCAATTCCACAAGAACTGTCTTCGCGAAAGGCTTATTGAGGGGAAAGCTGCAACTCTGCGAGATGATTTCACAGAACACAAAGAAGTTTCTCAGAAAGCTTCTTTCTCTTTGTTATCGGGGGATATTTACTTTGGCCCTATAGTCTTCAAAGGGATCCGAAATATCTGTTCTCAGATTCCACAGAAATAAGGCTAGCAAAGAGATCCACGAAATACAGATGTAACTCTGTGAGATGAATTAACAGAACACTAAGCAGTATCTCAGAAAGCTTCTTTCCAGATTTCCTCTGAGGATATTTCCTTTTTCACCATAGCCCTCTATGGGCTTCCAAATATCACTTTGCCAATTCCACCAGAACTGTCTTAGCGAAAGGCTTCTTGAGGGGAAAGCTGTAACTCTGCGAGATGATTTCACAGAACACAAAGAAGTTTCTCAGAAAGCTTCTTTCTCTTTGTTATCGGAGGATATTTCCTTTGGCCCAATAGTCTTCAAAGGCATCCGAAATATCTGTTATCAGATTCCACAGAAATAAGGCTAGCAAAGAGATCCACGAAATACAGATGTAACTCTGTGTGATGAATTAACAGAACACTAAGAAGTTTCTCAGAAAGCTTCTTTCCAGATTTCATCTGAGGATATTTCCTTTTTCACCCTAGCCCTCTAGGGCCTTCCAAATATCACTTTGCCAATTCCACAAGAACTGTCTTAGCGAAAGGCTTCTTGAGGGGAAAGCTGTAACTCTGTGAGATGATTTCAAAGAACACAAAGAAGTTTCTCAGAAAGCTTGTTTCTCTTTGTTATCAGAGGATATTTCCTTTGGTCCTATAGTCTTCAAAGGGATCGGAAATATCTGTTCTCAGATTCCACACAAATAAGGCTAGCAAAGAGATCCACGAAATACAGATGTAACTCTGTGAGATGAATTAACAGAACACTAAGCAGTTTCTCGGAAAGCTTCTTTCCAGATTTCATCTGAGGATATTTCCTTTTTCACCATAGCCCTCAATGGGCTTCCAAGTATCACTTGGCCATTTCCACAAGAAGTGTCTTAGCGAAAGGCTTCTTGAGGGAAAATCTGTAACTCTGTGAGATGATTTCACAGAACACAAAGAAGTTTCTCAGAAAGCTTCTTTCTCTTTGTTATCGGAGGATATTTCCTTTGGCCCAATAGTCTTCAAAGGGATCCGAAATATCTGTTCTCAGATTCCACAGAAACAAGGCTAGCAAAGAGATTCACGAAATACAGATGTAACTCTGTGAGATGAATTAACAGAACACTAAGCAGTTTCTCAGAAAGCTTCTTTCCAGATTTCATCTGAGGATATTTCCTTTTTCACCATAGCCCTCTATGGGCTTCCAAATATCACTTTGCCAATTCCACAAGAACTGTCTTAGCGAAAGACTTCTTGAGGGGAGAGCTGTAACTCTGTGAGATGATTTCACAGAACACAAAGAATTTTCTCAGAAAGCTTCTTTCTCTATGTTATCGGAGGATATTTACTTTGGCCCCATAGTCTTCAAAGGGATCCGAAATATCTGTTCTCAGATTCCACAGAAATAAGGCTAGCAAAGAGATCCACGAAATACAGATGTAACTCTGTGAGATGAATTAACAGAACACTAAGCAGTTTCTCAGAAATCTTCTTTCCAGATTTCATCTGAGGATATTTCTTTTTTCACCATAGCCCTCTATGGGCTTCCAAATATCACTTTGCCAATTCCACAAGAGCTGTCTTAGCGAAAGGCTTCTTGAGGGGAAAGGTGTAACTCTGTGAGATGATTTCACAGAACACAAAGAAGTTTCTCAGAAAGCTTCTTTCTCTTTGTTATCGGAGGATATTTCCTTTGGCCCTATGGTCTTCAAAGGCATCCGAAATATGTGTTTTCAGATTCCACAGAAATAAGGCTAGCAAAGAGTTCCACGAAATACACATGTAACTCTGTGAGATGAATTAAGAGAACACTAAGCAGTGTCTCAGAAAGCTTCTTTCCAGATTTCATCTGAGGATATTTCCTTTTTCACCATAGCCCTCTATGGGCTTCCAAATATCACTTTGCCAATTCCACAAGAAGTGCCTTAGCGAAAGGCTTCTTGAGGGGAAAGCTGTAACTCTGCGAGATGATTTCACAGAAGACAGAGAAGTTTCTCAGAAAGCTTCTTTCTCTTTGTTATCGGAGGATATTTCCTTTGGCCCTATAGTCTTCAAAGGGATCCGAAATATCTGTTCTCAGATTCCACAGAAATAAGGCTAGCAAAGAGATCCACGAAATACAGATGTAACTCTGTGAGGTGAATTAACAGAACACTAAGCAATTTCTCAGAAAACTTCTTTCCAGATTTCATCTGAGGATATTTCCTTTTTCAACATAGCCCTCTATGGGCTTCCAAATATCACTTTGCCAATTCCACAAGAACTGTCTTAGCGAAAGGCTTCTTGAGGGGAAAGCTGTACCTCTGTGAGATGATTTGACAGAACACAAAGAAGTATCTCAGAAAGCTTCTTTCTCTTTGTTATCGGAGGATATTTCCTTTGGCCCTATAGTCTTCAAAGGGATCCGAAATATCTGTTCTCAGATTCCACAGAAATAAGGCTAGCAAAGAGATCCACGAAATACAGATGTAACTCTATGAGGTGAATTAACAGAACACTAAGCAGTTTCTCAGAAAGCTTCTATCCAGATTTCATCTGAGAATATTTCCTTTTTCACCATAGCCCTCTATGGGCTTCCAAATATCACTTTGCCAATTCCACAAGAACTGTCTTCGCGAAAGGCTTCTTGAGGGGAAAGCTGTAACTCTGTGAGATGATTTCACAGAACACAAAGAAGTTTCTCAGAAAGCTTCTTTCTCTTTGTTATCGGAGGATATTTCCTTTGGCCCTATAGTCTTCAAAGGGATCCGAAATATCTGTTCTCAGATTCCACAGAAATAAGGCTAGGAAAGAGATCCACGAAATACAGATGTAACTCTGTGTGATGAATTAACAGAACACTAAGCAGTTTCTCAGAAAGATTCTTTCCAGATTTCTTCTGAGGATATTTCCTTTTTCACCGTAGCCCTCTAGGGTCTTCCAAATATCACTTTGCCAATTCCACAAGAACTGTCTTAGCGAAAGGCTTCTTGAGGGGAAAGCTGTAACACTGTGAGATGATTTCACAGAACACAAAGAAGTTTCTCAGAAAGCTTCTTTCTCTTTGTTATCGGGGGATATTTCCTTTGGCCGTATAGTCTTCAAAGGGATCCGAAATATCTGTTCTCAGATTCCACAGAAATAATTCTAGCAAAGAGATCCACGAAATACAGATGTAACTCTGTGAGATGAATTAACAGATCACTAAGCAGTTTCTCAGAAAGCTTCTTTCCAGATTTCAAATGAGGCCATTTCCTTTTTCACCATAGCAATCTAGGGGCTTCCAAATATCACTTTGCCAATTCCACAAGAACTGTCTTCGCGAAAGGCTTATTGAGGGGAAAGCTGCAACTCTGCGAGATGATTTCACAGAACACAAAGAAGTTTCTCAGAAAGCTTCTTTCTCTTTGTTATCGGGGGATATTTACTTTGGCCCCATAGTCTTCAAAGGGATCCGAAATATCTGTTCTCAGATTCCACAGAAATAAGGCTAGCAAAGAGATCCACGAAATACAGATGTAACTCTGTGAGATGAATTAACAGAACACTAAGCAGTATCTCAGAAAGCTTCTTTCCAGATTTCCTCTGAGGATATTTCCTTTTTCACCATAGCCCTCTATGGGCTTCCAAATATCACTTTGCCAATTCCACCAGAACTGTCTTAGCGAAAGGCTTCTTGAGGGGAAAGCTGTAACTCTGCGAGATGATTTCACAGAACACAAAGAAGTTTCTCAGAAAGCTTCTTTCTCTTTGTTATCGGAGGATATTTCCTTTGGCCCAATAGTCTTCAAAGGCATCCGAAATATCTGTTATCAGATTCCACAGAAATAAGGCTAGCAAAGAGATCCACGAAATACAGATGTAACTCTGTGTGATGAATTAACAGAACACTAAGAAGTTTCTCAGAAAGCTTCTTTCCAGATTTCATCTGAGGATATTTCCTTTTTCACCCTAGCCCTCTAGGGCCTTCCAAATATCACTTTGCCAATTCCACAAGAACTGTCTTAGCGAAAGGCTTCTTGAGGGGAAAGCTGTAACTCTGTGAGATGATTTCAAAGAACACAAAGAAGTTTCTCAGAAAGCTTGTTTCTCTTTGTTATCAGAGGATATTTCCTTTGGTCCTATAGTCTTCAAAGGGATCGGAAATATCTGTTCTCAGATTCCACACAAATAAGGCTAGCAAAGAGATCCACGAAATACAGATGTAACTCTGTGAGATGAATTAACAGAACACTAAGCAGTTTCTCGGAAAGCTTCTTTCCAGATTTCATCTGAGGATATTTCCTTTTTCACCATAGCCCTCAATGGGCTTCCAAATATCACTTGGCCATTTCCACAAGAAGTGTCTTAGCGAAAGGCTTCTTGAGGGAAAAGCTGTAACTCTGTGAGATGATTTCACAGAACACAAAGAAGTTTCTCAGAAAGCTTCTTTCTCTTTGTTATCGGAGGATATTTCCTTTGGCCCAATAGTCTTCAAAGGGATCCGAAATATCTGTTCTCAGATTCCACAGAAACAAGGCTAGCAAAGAGATTCACGAAATACAGATGTAACTCTGTGAGATGAATTAACAGAACACTAAGCAGTTGCTCATAAAGCTTCTTTCCAGATTTCACCTGAAGATATTTCCTTCTTCACCGTAGCCCTCTATAGGCTTCCAAATATCACTTTGCCAATTCCACCAGAACAGTCTTAGAGAAAGGCTTCTTGAGGGGAAAGCTGTAACTCTGTGAGATGATTTCACAGAACACAAAGTTTCTCAGAAAGCTTCTTTCTCTTTGTTATCGGAGGATATTTCTTTGGCCCTATAGTCTTCAAAGGGATCCGAAATATCTGTTCTCAGATTCCACAGAAATAAGGCTAGCAAAGAGATCCACGAAATACAGATGTAACTCTGTGAGACGAATTAACAGAACACTAAGCAGTTTCTCAGAAAGCTTCTTTCCAGATTTCATCTGAGGATCTTTCTTTTTCACCATAGCCCTCTATGGGCTTCGAAATATCACTTTGCCAATTCCACAAGAACTGTCTTAGCGAAAGGCTTCTTGAGGGGAAAGCTGTAACTCTGTGAGATGATTTGACAGAACACAAAGAAGTTTCTCAGAAAGCTTCTTTCTCTTTGTTATCGGAGGATATTTCCTTAGGCCCTATAGTCTTCAAAGGGATCCGAAATATCTGTTCTCAGATTCCACAGAAATAAGGCTAGCAAAGAGATCCACGAAATACAGATGTAACTCTGTGAGGTGAATTAACAGAACACTAAGCAGTTTCTCAGAAAGCTTCTATCCAGATTTCATCTGAGAATATTTCCTTTTTCACCATAGCCCTCTATGGGCTTCCAAATATCACTTTGCCAATTCCACAAGAACTGTCTTAGCGAAAGTCTTCTTGAGGGGAAAGCTGTAACTCTGTGAGATGATTTCACAGTACACAAAGAAGTTTCTCAGAAAGCTTCTTTCTCTTTGTTATCGGAGGATATTTCCTTTGGCCCTATAGTCTTCAAAGGGATCCGAAATATCTGTTTTCAGATTCCACAGAAATAAGGCTAGCAAAGAGATCCACGAAATACAGATGTAACTCTGTGTGATGAATTAACAGAACACTTAGCAGTTTCTCAGAAAGGTTCTTTCCAGATTTCATCTGAGGATATTTCCTTTTTCACCGTAGCCCTCTAGGGGCTTCCAAATATCACTTTGCCAATTCCACAAGAACTGTCTTAGCGAAAGGCTTCTTGAGGGGAAAGCTGTAACACTGTGAGATGATTTCACAGAACACAAAGAAGTTTCTCAGAAAGCTTCTTTCTCTTTGTTATCGGGGGATATTTCCTTTGGCCGTATAGTCTTCAACGGGATCCGAAATATCTGTTCTCAGATTCCACAGAAATAATTCTAGCAAAGAGATCCACGAAATGCAGATGTAACTCTGTGAGATGAATTAACAGATCGCTAAGCAGTTTCTCAGAAAGCTTCTTTCCAGATTTCAAATGAGGCCATTTCCTTTTTCACCATAGCCCTCTAGGGGCTTCCAAATATCACTTTGCCAATTCCACAAGAACTGTCTTCGCGAAAGGCTTATTGAGGGGAAAGCTGCAACTCTGCGAGATGATTTCACAGAACACAAAGAAGTTTCTCAGAAAGCTTCTTTCTCTTTGTTATCGGAGGATATTTCCTTTGGCCCTATAGTCTTCAAAGGGATCCGAAATATCTGTTCTCAGATTCCACAGAAATAAGGCTAGCAAAGAGATCCACGAAATACAGATGTAACTCTGTGAGGTGAATTAACAGAACACTAAGGAGTTTCTCAGAAAGCTTCTATCCAGATTTCATCTGAGGATATTTCCTTTTTCACCACAGCCCTCTATGGGCTTCCAAATATCACTTTGCCAATTCCACAAGAACTGTCTTAGCGAAAGGCTTCTTGAGGGGAAAGCTGTAACTCTGTGAGATGATTTCACAGAACACAAAGAAGTTTCTCAGAAAGCTTCTTTCTCTTTGTTATCGGAGGATATTTCCTTTGGTCCTATAGTCTTCAAAGGGATCCGAAATATCTGTTCTCAGATTCCACAGAAATAAGGCTAGCAAAGAGATCCACGAAATACAGATGTAACTCTGTGTGATGAATTAACAGAACACTAAGCAGTTTCTCAGAAATGTTCTTTCCAGATTTCATCTGAGGATATTTCCTTTTTCACCGTATCCCTCTAGGGGCTTCCAAATATCACTTTGCCAATTCCACAAGAACTGGCTTAGCGAAAGGCTTCTTGAGGGGAAAGCTGTAACACTGTGAGATGATTTCACAGAACACAAAGAAGTTTCTCAGAAAGCTTCTTTCTCTTTGTTATCGGGGGATATTTCCTTTGGCCCTATAGTCTTCAAAGGGATCCGAAATGTCTGTTCTCAGATTCCACAGAAATAAGGCTAGCAAAGAGATTCACGAAATACAGATGTAACTCTGTGAGATGAATTAACAGAACACTAAGCAGTTTCTCAGAAAGCTTCTTTCCAGATTTCATCTGAGGCTATTTCCTTTTTCACCATAGCCCTCTATGGGCTTCCAAATATCACTTTGCCAATTCCACAAGAACTGTCTTTGCGAAAGGCTTCTTTAGGGGAAAGCTCTAACTCTGCGAGATGATTTCACAGAACCCAAAGAAATTTCTCAGAAAGCTTCCTTCTCTTTGTTATCGGAGGATATTTCCTTTGGCCCTATGGTCTTCAAAGGGATCCGAAATATCTGTTCTCAGATTCCACAGAAATAAGGCTAGCAAAGGGATCCACGAAATACAGATGTAACTCTGTGAGACGAATTAACAGAACACTAAGCAGTTTCTCAGAAAGCTTCTTTCCAGATTTCATCTGAGGATATTTCCTTTTTCACCATAGCCCTCTATGGGCTTCGAAATATCATTTTGCCAATTTCACAAGAACTGTCTTAGCGAAAGGCTTCTTGAGGGGAAAGCTGTAACTCTGTGAGATGATTTGACAGAACACAAAGAAGTATCTCAGAAAGCTTCTTTCTCTTTGTTATCGGAGGATATTTCCTTTGGCCCTATAGTCTTCAAAGGGATCCGAAATATCTGTTCTCAGATTCCACAGAAATAAGGCTAGCAAAGAAATCCACGAAATACAGATGTAACACTGTGAGATGAATTAACAGAACACTAAACAGTTTCTCAGAAAGCTTCTTTCCAGATTTCATCTGAGGATATTTCCTTTTTCACTGTAAACCTCTATGGGCTTCCAAATATCACTTTGCCAATTCCACAAGAATTGCCTTAGCGAAAGGCTTCTTGAGGGGAAAGCTGTAACTCTGCGAGATGATTTCACAGAACACAAAGAAGTTTCTCAGAAAGCTACTTTCTCTTTGTTATCGGAGGATATTTCCTTTGGCCCTATAGTCTTCAAAGGGATCCGAAATATCTGTTCTCAGATTCCACAGAAATAAGGCTAGCAAAGGGATCCACGAATACAGATGTAACTCTGTGAGACGAATTAACAGAACACTAAGCAGTTTCTCAGAAAGCTTCTTTCCAGATTTCATCTGAGAATATTTCCTTTTTCACCATAGCCCTCTAAGGGCTTCCAAATATCACTTTGCCAATTCTACAAGAACTGTCTTAAGGAAAGGCTTCTTGAGGGGAAAGCTGTAACTCTGTGAGATGATTTCACAGAACACAAAGAAGTTTCTCAGAAAGCTTCTTTCTCTTTGTTTTCGGAGGATATTTACTTTGGCCCCATAGTCTTCAAAGGAATCCGAAATATCTGTTCTCAGATTCCACAGAAATAAAGCTAGCAAAGAGATCCATGAAATACAGATGTAACTCTGTGAGATGAATTAACAGAACACTAAGCAGTTTCTCAGAAATCTTCTTTCCAGATTTCATCTGAGGATATTTCTTTTTTCACCATAGCCCTCTATGGGCTTCCAAATATCACTTTGCCAATTCCACAAGAACTGTCTTCGCGAAAGGCTTATTGAGGGGAAAGCTGCAACTCTGCGAGATGATTTCACAGAACACAAAAAAGTTTCTCAGAAAGCTTCTTTCTCTTTGTTATCGGAGGATATTTCCTTTGGCCTATAGTCTTCAAAGGGATCCGAAATATCTGTTCTCAGATTCCACAGAAATAAGGCTGGCAAAGAGATCCACGAAATACAGATGTAACTCTGTGAGATGAATTAACAGAACACTAAGCAGTTTCTCAGAAAGCTTCTTTCCAGACTTCATCTGAGGATATTTCCTTTTTCACCATAGCCCTCTATGGGCTTCCAAATATCACTTGGCCATTTCCACAAGAACTGTCTTAGCGAAAGGCTTCTTGAGGGAAAAGCTGTAACTCTGTGAGATGATTTCACAGAACACAAAGAAGTTTCTCAGAAAGCTTCTTTCTCTTTGTTATCGGAGGATATTTCCTTTGGCCCAATAGTGTTCAAAGGGATCCGAAATATCTGTTCTCAGATACCACAGAAACAAGGCTAGGAAAGAGATCCACGAAATACAGATGTAACTCTGTGAGATGAATTAACAGAACACTACGCAGTTTCTCAGAAAGCTTCTTTCCAGTTTTCATCTGAGGATATTTCCTTTTTCACCATAGCCCTCTATGGGCTTCCAAATATCACTTTGCCAATTCCACAAGAACTGTCTTAGCGAAAGGCTTCTTGAGGGGAAAGCTGTAACTCTGTGAGATGATTTCACAGAACACAAAGAAGTTTCTCAGAAAACTTCTTTCTCTTTGTTATCGGAGGATATTTCTTTGGCCCTATAGTCTCCAAAGGGATCCGAAATATCTGTTCTCAGATTCCACAGAAATAAGGCTAGCAAAGAGATCCACGAAATACAGATGTAACTCTGTGAGACGAATTAACAGAACACTAAGCAGTTTCTCAGAAAGCTTCTTTCCAGATTTCATCTGAGGATATTTCTTTTTTCACCATAGCCCTCTATGGGCTTCGAAATATCACTTTGCCAATTCCACAAGAACTGTCTTAGCGAAAGGCTTCTTGAGGGGAAAGCTGCAACTCTGGGAGATGATTTCACAGAACACAAAGAAGTTTCTCAGAAAGCTTCTTTCTCTTTGTTATCGGAGGATATTTCCTTTGGCTATATAGTCTTCAAAGGGATCCGAAATATCTGTTCTCAGATTCCACAGAAATAAGGCTAGCAAAGAGATCCACGAAATACAGATGTAACGCTGTGAGGTGAATTAACAGAACACTAAGGAGTTTCTCAGAAAGCTTCTTTCCAGATTTCATCTGAGGATATTTCCTTTTTCACCATAGCCCTCTATGGGCTTCCAAATATCACTTTGCCAATTCCACAAGAACTGTCTTAGCGAAAGGCTTCTTGAGGGGAAATCTGTAACTCTGTGAGATGATTTCACAGAACACAAAGAAGTTTCTCAGAAAGCTTCTTTCTCTTTGTTATCGGAGGATATTTCCTTTGGCCCTATAGTCTTCAAAGGGATCCGAAATATCTGTTCTCAGATTCCACAGAAATAAGGCTAGCAAAGAGATCCACGAAAAACAGATGTAACTCTGTGTGATGAATTAACAGAACACTAAGCAGTTTCTCAGAAAGGTTCTTTCCAGATTTCATCTGAGGATATTTCGTTTTTCACCGTAGAACTCTAGGGGCTTCCAAATATCACTTTGCCAATTCCACAAGAACTGTCTTAGCGAAAGGCTTCTTGAGGGGAAAGCTGTAACTCTGTGAGATGATTTCACAGAACACAAAGAAGTTTCTCAGAAAGCTTCTTTCTCTTTGTTATCGGAGGATATTTACTTTGGCCCTATGGTCTTCAAAGGGATCCGAAATATCTGTTGTCAGAGTCCACAGAAATAAGGCTAGCAAAGAGATCCACGAAATACAGATGTAACTCTGTGAGATGAATTAACAGAACACTAAGCAGTATCTCAGAAAGCTTCTTTCCAGATTTCCTCTGAGGATATTTCCTTTTTCACCATAGCCCTCTATGGGCTTCCAAATATCACTTTGCCAATTCCACAAGAACTGTCTTAGCGAAAGGCTTCTTGAGGGGAAAGCTGTAACTCTGCGAGATGATTTCACAGAACACAAAGAAGTTTCTCAGAAAGCTTCTTTCTCTTTGTTATCGGAGGATATTTCCTTTGGCCCAATAGTCTTCAAAGGCATCCGAAATATCTGTTATCAGATTCCACAGAAATAAGGCTAGCAAAGAGATCCAGGAAATACAGATGTAACTCTGTGTGATGAATTAACAGAACACTAAGAAGTTTCTCAGAAAGCTTCTTTCCAGATTTCATCTGAGGATATTTCCTTTTTCACCCTAGCCCTCTAGGGCCTTCCAAATATCACTTTGCCAATTCCACAAGAACTGTCTTAGCGAAAGGCTTCTTGAGGGGAAAGCTGTAACTCTGTGAGATGATTTCAAAGAACACAAAGAAGTTTCTCAGAAAGCTTGTTTCTCTTTGTTATCAGAGGATATTTCCTTTGGTCCTATAGTCTTCAAAGGGATCGGAAATATCTGTTCTCAGATTCCACACAAATAAGGCTAGCAAAGAGATCCACGAAATATAGATGTAACTCTGTGAGATGAATTAACAGAACACTAAGCAGTTTCTCGGAAAGCTTCTTTCCAGATTTCATCTGAGTATATTTCCTTTTTCACCATAGCCCTCAATGGGCTTCCAAATATCACTTGGCCATTTCCACAAGAAGTGTCTTAGCGAAAGGCTTCTTGAGGGAAAAGCTGTAACTCTGTGAGATGATTTCACAGAACACAAAGAAGTTTCTCAGAAAGCTTCTTTCTCTTTGTTATCGGAGGATATTTCCTTTGGCCCAATAGTCTTCAAAGGGATCCGAAATATCTGTTCTCAGATTCCACAGAAACAAGGCTAGCAAAGAGATTCACGAAATACAGATGTAACTCTGCGAGATGAATTAACAGAACACTAAGCAGTTTCTCAGAAAGCTTCTTTCCAGATTTCATCTGAGGATATTTCCTTTTTCACCATAGCCCTCTATGGGCTTCCAAATATCACTTTGCCAATTCCACAAGAACTGTCTTAGCGAAAGACTTCTTGAGGGGAGAGCTGTAACTCTGTGAGATGATTTCACAGAACACAAAGAAGTTTCTCAGAAAGCTTCTTTCTCTATGTTATCGGAGGATATTTACTTTGGCCCCATAGTCTTCAAAGGGATCCGAAATATCTGTTCTCAGATTCCACAGAAATAAGGCTAGCAAAGAGATCCACGAAATACAGATGTAAATCTGTGAGATGAATTAACAGAACACTAAGCAGTTGCTCATAAAGCTTCTTTCCAGATTTCACCTGAAGATATTTCCTTCTTCACCGTAGCCCTCTATGGGCTTCCAAATATCACTTTGCCAATTCCACCAGAACAGTCTTAGAGAAAGGCTTCTTGAGGGGAAAGCTGTAACTCTGTGAGATGATTTCACAGAACACAAAGTTTCTCAGAAAGCTTCTTTCTCTTTGTTATCGGAGGATATTTCTTTGGCCCTATAGTCTTCAAAGGGATCCGAAATATCTGTTCTCAGATTCCACAGAAATAAGGCTAGCAAAGAGATCCACGAAATACAGATGTAACTCTGTGAGACGAATTAACAGAACACTAAGCAGTTTCTCAGAAAGCTTCTTTCCAGATTTCATCTGAGGATCTTTCTTTTTTCACCATAGCCCTCTATGGGCTTCCAAATATCACTTTGCCAATTCCACAAGAACTGTCTTAGCGAAAGGCTTCTTGAGGGGAAAGCTGTAACACTGTGAGATGATTTCACAGAACACAAAGAAGTTTCTCAGAAAGCTTCTTTCTCTTTGTTATCGGGGGATATTTCCTTTGGCCCTATAGTCTTCAAAGGGATCCGAAATGTCTGTTCTCAGATTCCACAGAAATAAGGCTAGCAAAGAGATTCACGAAATACAGATGTAACTCTGTGAGATGAATTAACAGAACACTAAGCAGTTTCTCAGAAAGCTTCTTTCCAGATTTCATCTGAGGCTATTTCCCTTTTCACCATAGCCCTCTATGGGCTTCCAAATATCACTTTGCCAATTCCACAAGAACTGTCTTAGCGACAGGCTTCTTGAGGGGAAAGCTGTAACTCTGCGAGATGATTTCACAGAACACAAAGAAGTTTCTCAGAAAGCTTCTTTCTCTTTGTTATCGGAGGATATTTCCTTTGGCCCTATAGTCTTCAAAGGGATCAGAAATATCTGTTCTCAGATTCCACAGAAATAAGGCTAACAAAGAGATCCACGAAATACAGATGTAACTCTGTGAGATGAATTAAGAGAACACTAAGCAGTTTCTCAGAAAGCTTCTTTCCAGATTTCATCTGAGGATATTTCCTTTTTCACCATAGCCCTCTGTGGGCTTCCAAATATCACTTTGCCAATTCCACAAGAACTGTCTTTGCGAAAGGCTTCTTTAGGGGAAAGCTCTAACTCTGCGAGATGATTTCACAGAACCCAAAGAAATTTCTCAGAAAGCTTCTTTCTCTTTGTTATCGGAGGATATTTCCTTTGGCCCTATGGTCTTCAAAGGGATCCGAAATATCTGTTCTCAGATTCCACAGAAATAAGGCTAGCAAAGGGATCCACGAAATACAGATGTAACTCTGTGAGACTAATTAACAGAACACTAAGCAGTTTCTCAGAAAGCTTCTTTGCAGATTTCATCTGAGGATATTTCCTTTTTCACCATAGCCCTCTATGGGCTTCGAAATATCACTTTGCCAATTCCACAAGAACTGTCTTAGCGAAAGGCTTCTTGAGGGGAAAGCTGTAACTCTGTGAGATGATTTGACAGAACACAAAGAAGTATCTCAGAAAGCTTCTTTCATTTGTTATCGGAGGATATTTCCTTTGGCCCTATAGTCTTCAAAGGGATCCGAAATATCTGTTCTCAGATCCCACAGAAATAAGGCTAGCAAAGAAATCCATGAAATACAGATGTAACACTGTGAAATGAATTAACAGAACACTAAACAGTTTCTCAGAAAGCTTCTTTCCAGATTTCATCTGAGGATACTTCCTTTTTCACTGTAAACCTCTATGGGCTTCCAAATATCACTTTGCCAATTCCACAAGAATTGCCTTAGCGAAAGGCTTCTTGAGGGGAAAGCTGTAACTCTGCGAGATGATTTCACAGAACACAAAGAAGTTTCTCAGAAAGCTTCTTTCTCTTTGTTATCGGAGGATATTTCCTTTGGCCCTATAGTCTTCAAAGGGATCCGAAATATCTGTTCTCAGATTCCACAGAAATAAGGCTAGCAAAGGGATCCACGAAATACAGATGTAACTCTGTGAGACGAATTAACAGAACACTAAGCAGTTTCTCAGAAAGCTTCTTTCCAGATTTCATCTGAGAATATTTCCTTTTTCACCATAGCCCTCTAAGGGCTTCCAAATATCACTTTGCCAATTCTACAAGAACTGTCTTAAGGAAAGGCTTCTTGAGGGGAAAGCTGTAACTCTGTGAGATGATTTCACAGAACACAAAGAAGTTTCTCAGAAAGCTTCTTTCTCTTTGTTTTCGGAGGATATTTACTTTGGCCCCATAGTCTTCAAAGGAATCCGAAATATCTGTTCTCAGATTCCACAGAAATAAAGCTAGCAAAGAGATCCATGAAATACAGATGTAACTCTGTGAGATGAATTAACAGAACACTAAGCAGTTTCTCAGAAATCTTCTTTCCAGATTTCATCTGAGGATATTTCTTTTTTCACCATAGCCCTCTATGGGCTTCCAAATATCACTTTGCCAATTCCACAAGAGCTGTCTTAGCGAAAGGCTTCTTGAGGGGAAAGGTGTAACTCTGTGAGATGATTTCACAGAACACAAAGAAGTTTCTCAGAAAGCTTCTTTCTCTTTGTTATCGGAGGATATTTCCTTTGGCCCTATGGTCTTCAAAGGCGTCCGAAATATGTGTTTTCAGATTCCACAGAAATAAGGCTAGCAAAGAGTTCCACGAAATACACATGTAACTCTGTGAGATGAATTAAGAGAACACTAAGCAGTGTCTCAGAAAGCTTCTTTCCAGATTTCATCTGAGGATATTTCCTTTTTCACCATAGCCCTCTATGGGCTTCCAAATATCACTTTGCCAATTCCACAAGAAGTGCCTTAGCGAAAGGCTTCTTGAGGGGAAAGCTGTAACTCTGCGAGATGATTTCACAGAACACAGAGAAGTTTCTCAGAAAGCTTCTTTCTCTTTGTTATCGGAGGATATTTCCTTTGGCCCTATAGTCTTCAAAGGGATCCGAAATATCTGTTCTCAGATTCCACAGAAATAAGGCTAGCAAAGAGATTCACGAAATACAGATGTAACACTGTGAGGTGAATTAACAGAACACTAAGCAATTTCTCAGAAAACTTCTTTCCAGATTTCATCTGAGGATATTTCCTTTTTCAACATAGCCCTCTATGGGCTTCCAAATATCACTTTGCCAATTCCACAAGAACAGTCTTAGCGAAAGGCTTCTTGAGGGGAAAGCTGTAACTCTGTTAGATGATTTCACAGAACACAAAGAAGTTTCTCAGAAAGCTTCTTTCTCTTTGTTATCGGAGGATATTTCCTTTGGTCCTATAGTCTTCAAAGGGATCAGAATTATCTGTTCTCAGATTCCACAGAAATAAGGCTAGCAAAGAGATCCACGAAATACAGATGTAACTCTGTGTGATGAATTAACAGAACACTAAGCAGTTTCTCAGAAAGGTTCTTTCCAGATTTCATCTGAGGATATTTCCTTTTTCACCGTAGCCCTCTAGGGGCTTCCAAATATCACTTTGCCAATTCCACAAGAACTGTGTTAGCGAAAGGCTTCTTGAGGGGAAAGCTGTAACTCTGTGAGATGATTTGACAGAACACAAAGAAGTTTCTCAGAAAGCTTCTTTCTCTTTGTTATCGGAGGATATTTCCTTTGGCCCTATAGTCTTCAAAGGGATCCGAAATATCTGTTCTCAGATTCCACAGAAATAAGGCTAGCAAAGAGATCCACGAAATACAGATGTAACTCTATGAGGTGAATTAACAGAACACTAAGCAGTTTCTCAGAAAGCTTCTATCCAGACTTCATCTGAGAATATTTCCTTTTTCACCATAGCCCTCTATGGGCTTCCAAATATCACTTTGCCAATTCCACAAGAACTGTCTTCGGGAAAGGCTTCTTGAGGGGAAAGCTGTAACTCTGTGAGATGATTTCACAGAACACAAAGAAGTTTCTCAGAAAGCTTCTTACTCTTTGTTATCGGAGGATATTTCCTTTGGCCCTATAGTCTTCAAAGGGATCCGAAATATCTGTTCTCAGATTCCACAGAAATAAGGCTAGGAAAGAGATCCACGAAATACACATGTAACTCTGTGTGATGAATTAACAAAACACTAAGCAGTTTCTCAGAAAGATTCTTTCCAGATTTCATCTGAGGATATTTCCTTTTTCACCGTAGCCCTCTAGGGGCTTCCAAATATCACTTTGCCAATTCCACAAGAACTGTCTTAGTGAAAGGCTTCTTGAGGGGAAAGCTGTAACACTGTGAGATGATTTCACAGAACACAAAGAAGTTTCTCAGAAAGCTTCTTTCTCTTTGTTATCGGGGGATATTTCCTTTGGCCGTATAGTCTTCAAAGGGATCCGAAATATCTGTTCTCAGATTCCACAGAAATAATTCTAGCAAAGAGATCCACGAAATACAGATGTAACTCTGTGAGATGAATTAACAGATCATTAAGCAGTTTCTCAGAAAGCTTCTTTCCAGATTTCAAATGAGTCATTTCCTTTTTCACCATAGCCCTCTAGGGGCTTCCAAATATCACTTTGCCAATTCCACAAGAACTGTCTTCGCGAAAGGCTTATTGAGGGGAAAGCTGCAACTCTGCGAGATGATTTCACAGAACACAAAGAAGTTTCTCAGAAAGCTTCTTTCTCTTTGTTATCGGAGGATATTTACTTTGGCCCTATAGTCTTCAAAGGGATCCGAAATATCTGTTCTCAGATTCCACAGAAATAAGGCTAGCAAAGAGATCCACGAAATACAAATGTAACTCTGTGAGATGAATTAACAGAACACTAAGCAGTATCTCAGAAAGCTTCTTTCCAGATTTCCTCTGAGGATATTTCCTTTTTCACCATAGCCCTCTATCGGCTTCCAAATATCATTTTGCCAATTCCACCAGAACTGTCTTAGCGAAAGGCTTCTTGAGGGGAAAGCTGTAACTCTGCGAGATGATTTCACAGAACACAAAGAAGTTTCTCAGAAAGCTTCTTTCTCTTTGTTATCGGAGGATATTTCCCTTGGCCCAATAGTCTTCAAAGGCATCCGAAATATCTGTTATCAGATTCCACAGAAATAAGGCTAGCAAAGAGATCCACGAAATACAGATGTAACTCTGTGTGATGAATTAACAGAACACTAAGAAGTTTCTCAGAAAGCTTCTTTCCAGATTTCATCTGAGGATATTTCCTGTTTCACCCTAGGCCTCTAGGGCCTTCCAAATATCACTTTGCCAATTCCACAAGAACTGTCTTAGCGAAAGGCTTCTTGAGGGGAAAGCTGTAACTCTGTGAGATGATTTCAAAGAACACAAAGAAGTTTCTCAGAAAGCTTCTTTCTCTTTGTTATCGGAGGATATTTCCTTTGGCCCTATGGTCTTCAAAGGCGTCCGAAATATGTGTTTTCAGATTCCACAGAAATAAGGCTAGCAAAGAGTTCCACGAAATACACATGTAACTCTGTGAGATGAATTAAGAGAACACTAAGCAGTGTCTCAGAAAGCTTCTTTCCAGATTTCATCTGAGGATATTTCCTTTTTCACCATAGCCCTCTATGGGCTTCCAAATATCACTTTGCCAATTCCACAAGAAGTGCCTTAGCGAAAGGCTTCTTGAGGGGAAAGCTGTAACTCTGCGAGATGATTTCACAGAACACAGAGAAGTTTCTCAGAAAGCTTCTTTCTCTTTGTTATCGGAGGATATTTCCTTTGGCCCTATAGTCTTCAAAGGGATCCGAAATATCTGTTCTCAGATTCCACAGAAATAAGGCTAGCAAAGAGATTCACGAAATACAGATGTAACACTGTGAGGTGAATTAACAGAACACTAAGCAATTTCTCAGAAAACTTCTTTCCAGATTTCATCTGAGGATATTTCCTTTTTCAACATAGCCCTCTATGGGCTTCCAAATATCACTTTGCCAATTCCACAAGAACAGTCTTAGCGAAAGGCTTCTTGAGGGGAAAGCTGTAACTCTGTTAGATGATTTCACAGAACACAAAGAAGTTTCTCAGAAAGCTTCTTTCTCTTTGTTATCGGAGGATATTTCCTTTGGTCCTATAGTCTTCAAAGGGATCAGAATTATCTGTTCTCAGATTCCACAGAAATAAGGCTAGCAAAGAGATCCACGAAATACAGATGTAACTCTGTGTGATGAATTAACAGAACACTAAGCAGTTTCTCAGAAAGGTTCTTTCCAGATTTCATCTGAGGATATTTCCTTTTTCACCGTAGCCCTCTAGGGGCTTCCAAATATCACTTTGCCAATTCCACAAGAACTGTGTTAGCGAAAGGCTTCTTGAGGGGAAAGCTGTAACTCTGTGAGATGATTTGACAGAACACAAAGAAGTTTCTCAGAAAGCTTCTTTCTCTTTGTTATCGGAGGATATTTCCTTTGGCCCTATAGTCTTCAAAGGGATCCGAAATATCTGTTCTCAGATTCCACAGAAATAAGGCTAGCAAAGAGATCCACGAAATACAGATGTAACTCTATGAGGTGAATTAACAGAACACTAAGCAGTTTCTCAGAAAGCTTCTATCCAGACTTCATCTGAGAATATTTCCTTTTTCACCATAGCCCTCTATGGGCTTCCAAATATCACTTTGCCAATTCCACAAGAACTGTCTTCGGGAAAGGCTTCTTGAGGGGAAAGCTGTAACTCTGTGAGATGATTTCACAGAACACAAAGAAGTTTCTCAGAAAGCTTCTTACTCTTTGTTATCGGAGGATATTTCCTTTGGCCCTATAGTCTTCAAAGGGATCCGAAATATCTGTTCTCAGATTCCACAGAAATAAGGCTAGGAAAGAGATCCACGAAATACAGATGTAACTCTGTGTGATGAATTAACAAAACACTAAGCAGTTTCTCAGAAAGATTCTTTCCAGATTTCATCTGAGGATATTTCCTTTTTCACCGTAGCCCTCTAGGGGCTTCCAAATATCACTTTGCCAATTCCACAAGAACTGTCTTAGTGAAAGGCTTCTTGAGGGGAAAGCTGTAACACTGTGAGATGATTTCACAGAACACAAAGAAGTTTCTCAGAAAGCTTCTTTCTCTTTGTTATCGGGGGATATTTCCTTTGGCCGTATAGTCTTCAAAGGGATCCGAAATATCTGTTCTCAGATTCCACAGAAATAATTCTAGCAAAGAGATCCACGAAATACAGATGTAACTCTGTGAGATGAATTAACAGATCATTAAGCAGTTTCTCAGAAAGCTTCTTTCCAGATTTCAAATGAGTCATTTCCTTTTTCACCATAGCCCTCTAGGGGCTTCCAAATATCACTTTGCCAATTCCACAAGAACTGTCTTCGCGAAAGGCTTATTGAGGGGAAAGCTGCAACTCTGCGAGATGATTTCACAGAACACAAAGAAGTTTCTCAGAAAGCTTCTTTCTCTTTGTTATCGGAGGATATTTACTTTGGCCCTATAGTCTTCAAAGGGATCCGAAATATCTGTTCTCAGATTCCACAGAAATAAGGCTAGCAAAGAGATCCACGAAATACAAATGTAACTCTGTGAGATGAATTAACAGAACACTAAGCAGTATCTCAGAAAGCTTCTTTCCAGATTTCCTCTGAGGATATTTCCTTTTTCACCATAGCCCTCTATCGGCTTCCAAATATCACTTTGCCAATTCCACCAGAACTGTCTTAGCGAAAGGCTTCTTGAGGGGAAAGCTGTAACTCTGCGAGATGATTTCACAGAACACAAAGAAGTTTCTCAGAAAGCTTCTTTCTCTTTGTTATCGGAGGATATTTCCCTTGGCCCAATAGTCTTCAAAGGCATCCGAAATATCTGTTATCAGATTCCACAGAAATAAGGCTAGCAAAGAGATCCACGAAATACAGATGTAACTCTGTGTGATGAATTAACAGAACACTAAGAAGTTTCTCAGAAAGCTTCTTTCCAGATTTCATCTGAGGATATTTCCTGTTTCACCCTAGCCCTCTAGGGCCTTCCAAATATCACTTTGCCAATTCCACAAGAACTGTCTTAGCGAAAGGCTTCTTGAGGGGAAAGCTGTAACTCTGTGAGATGATTTCAAAGAACACAAAGAAGTTTCTCAGAAAGCTTGTTTCTCTTTGTTATCAGAGGATATTTTCTTTGGTCCTATAGTCTTCAAAGGGATCGGAAATATCTGTTCTCAGATTCCACACAAATAAGGCTAGCAAAGAGATCCACGAAATACAGATGTAACTCTGTGAGATGAATTAACAGAACACTAAGCAGTTTCTCGGAAAGCTTCTTTCCAGATTTCATCTGAGGATATTTCCTTTTTCACCATAGCCCTCAATGGGCTTCCAAATATCACTTGGCCATTTCCACAAGAAGTGTCTTAGCGAAAGGCTTCTTGAGGGAAAAGCTGTAACTCTGCGAGATGATTTCACAGAACACAAAGAAGTTTCTCAGAAAGCTTCTTTCTCTTTGTTATCGGAGGATATTTCCTTTGGCCCAATAGTCTTCAAAGGGATCCGAAATATCTGTTCTCAGATTCCACAGAAACAAGGCTAGCAAAGAGATTCATGAAATACAGATGTAATTCTGTGAGATGAATTAACAGAACACTAAGCAGTTTCTCAGAAAGCTTCTTTCCAGATGTCATCTGAGGATATTTCCTTTTTCACCATAGCCCTCTATGGGCTTCCAAATATCACTTTGCCAATTTCACAAGACCTGTCTTAGCGAAAGACTTCTTGAGGGGAGAGCTGTAACTCTGTGAGATGATTTCACAGAACACAAAGAAGTTTCTCAGAAAGCTTCTTTCTCTATGTTATCGGAGGATATTTACTTTGGCCCCATAGTCTTCAAAGGGATCCGAAATATCTGTTCTCAGATTCCACAGAAATAAGGCTAGCAAAGAGATCCACGAAATACAGATGTAAATCTGTGAGATGAATTAACAGAACACTAAGCAGTTGCTCATAAAGCTTCTTTCCAGATTTCACCTGAAGATATTTCCTTCTTCACCATAGCCCTCTATGGGCTTCGAAATATCACTTTGCCAATTCCACCAGAACTGTCTTAGAGAAAGGCTTCTTGAGGGGAAAGCTGTAACTCTGTGAGATGATTTGACAGAACACAAAGAAGTTTCTCAGAAAGCTTCTTTCTCTTTGTTATCGGAGGATATTTCCTTTGGCCCTATAGTCTTCAAAGGGATCCGAAATATCTGTTCTCAGATTCCACAGAAATAAGGCTAGCAAAGAGATCCACGAAATACAGATGTAACTCTGTGAGGTGAATTGACAGAACACTAAGCAGTTTCTCAGAAAGCTTCTATCCAGATTTCATCTGAGGATATTTCCTTTTTCACCGTAGCCCTCTAGGGGCTTCCAAATATCACTTTGCCAATTCCACAAGAACTGTCTTAGCGAAAGGCTTCTTGAGGGGAAAGCTGTAACACTGTGAGATGATTTCACAGAACACAAAGAAGTTTCTCAGAAAGCTTCTTTCTCTTTGTTATCGGGGGATATTTCCTTTGGCCGTATAGTCTTCAAAGGGATCCGAAATATCTGTTCTCAGATTCCACAGAAATAATTCTAGCAAAGAGATCCACGAAATACAGATGTAACTCTGTGAGATGAATTAACAGATCATTAAGCAGTTTCTCAGAAAGCTTCTTTCCAGATTTCAAATGAGTTCATTTCCTTTTTCACCATAGCCCTCTAGGGGCTTCCAAATATCACTTTGCCAATTCCACAAGAACTGTCTTCGCGAAAGGCTTATTGAGGGGAAAGCTGCAACTCTGCGAGATGATTTCACAGAACACAAAGAAGTTTCTCAGAAAGCTTCTTTCTCTTTGTTATCGGAGGATATTTACTTTGGCCCTATAGTCTTCAAAGGGATCCGAAATATCTGTTCTCAGATTCCACAGAAATAAGGCTAGCAAAGAGATCCACGAAATACAAATGTAACTCTGTGAGATGAATTAACAGAACACTAAGCAGTATCTCAGAAAGCTTCTTTCCAGATTTCCTCTGAGGATATTTCCTTTTTCACCATAGCCCTCTATCGGCTTCCAAATATCACTTTGCCAATTCCACCAGAACTGTCTTAGCGAAAGGCTTCTTGAGGGGAAAGCTGTAACTCTGCGAGATGATTTCACAGAACACAAAGAAGTTTCTCAGAAAGCTTCTTTCTCTTTGTTATCGGAGGATATTTCCCTTGGCCCAATAGTCTTCAAAGGCATCCGAAATATCTGTTATCAGATTCCACAGAAATAAGGCTAGCAAAGAGATCCACGAAATACAGATGTAACTCTGTGTGATGAATTAACAGAACACTAAGAAGTTTCTCAGAAAGCTTCTTTCCAGATTTCATCTGAGGATATTTCCTGTTTCACCCTAGCCCTCTAGGGCCTTCCAAATATCACTTTGCCAATTCCACAAGAACTGTCTTAGCGAAAGGCTTCTTGAGGGGAAAGCTGTAACTCTGTGAGATGATTTCAAAGAACACAAAGAAGTTTCTCAGAAAGCTTGTTTCTCTTTGTTATCAGAGGATATTTTCTTTGGTCCTATAGTCTTCAAAGGGATCGGAAATATCTGTTCTCAGATTCCACACAAATAAGGCTAGCAAAGAGATCCTCGAAATACAGATGTAACTCTGTGAGATGAATTAACAGAACACTAAGCAGTTTCTCGGAAAGCTTCTTTCCAGATTTCATCTGAGGATATTTCCTTTTTCACCATAGCCCTCAATGGGCTTCCAAATATCACTTGGCCATTTCCACAAGAAGTGTCTTAGCGAAAGGCTTCTTGAGGGAAAAGCTGTAACTCTGTGAGATGATTTCACAGAACACAAAGAAGTTTCTCAGAAAGCTTCTTTCTCTTTGTTATCGGAGGATATTTCCTTTGGCCCAATAGTCTTCAAAGGGATCCGAAATATCTGTTCTCAGATTCCACAGAAACAAGGCTAGCAAAGAGATTCATGAAATACAGATGTAATTCTGTGAGATGAATTAACAGAACACTAAGCAGTTTCTCAGAAAGCTTCTTTCCAGATGTCATCTGAGGATATTTCCTTTTTCACCATAGCCCTCTATGGGCTTCCAAATATCACTTTGCCAATTTCACAAGACCTGTCTTAGCGAAAGACTTCTTGAGGGGAGAGCTGTAACTCTGTGAGATGATTTCACAGAACACAAAGAAGTTTCTCAGAAAGCTTCTTTCTCTATGTTATCGGAGGATATTTACTTTGGCCCCATAGTCTTCAAAGGGATCCGAAATATCTGTTCTCAGATTCCACAGAAATAAGGCTAGCAAAGAGATCCACGAAATACAGATGTAAATCTGTGAGATGAATTAACAGAACACTAAGCAGTTGCTCATAAAGCTTCTTTCCAGATTTCACCTGAAGATATTTCCTTCTTCACCATAGCCCTCTATGGGCTTCGAAATATCACTTTGCCAATTCCACCAGAACTGTCTTAGAGAAAGGCTTCTTGAGGGGAAAGCTGTAACTCTGTGAGATGATTTGACAGAACACAAAGAAGTTTCTCAGAAAGCTTCTTTCTCTTTGTTATCGGAGGATATTTCCTTTGGCCCTATAGTCTTCAAAGGGATCCGAAATATCTGTTCTCAGATTCCACAGAAATAAGGCTAGCAAAGAGATCCACGAAATACAGATGTAACTCTGTGAGGTGAATTGACAGAACACTAAGCAGTTTCTCAGAAAGCTTCTATCCAGATTTCATCTGAGGATATTTCCTTTTTCACCGTAGCCCTCTAGGGGCTTCCAAATATCACTTTGCCAATTCCACAAGAACTGTCTTAGCGAAAGGCTTCTTGAGGGGAAAGCTGTAACACTGTGAGATGATTTCACAGAACACAAAGAAGTTTCTCAGAAAGCTTCTTTCTCTTTGTTATCGGGGGATATTTCCTTTGGCCGTATAGTCTTCAAAGGGATCCGAAATATCTGTTCTCAGATTCCACAGAAATAATTCTAGCAAAGAGATCCACGAAATACAGATGTAACTCTTTGAGATGAATTAACAGATCGCTAAGCAGTTTCTCAGAAAGCTTCTTTCCAGATTTCAAATGAGGCCATTTCCTTTTTCACCATAGCCCTCTATGGGCTTCCAAATATCACTTTGCCAATTCCACAAGAACTGTCTTCGCGAAAGGCTTATTGAGGGGAAAGCTGCAACTCTGCGAGATGATTTCACAGAACACAAAGAAGTTTCTCAGAAAGCTTCTTTCTCTTTGTTATCGGGGGATATTTCCTTTGGCCCTATAGTCTTCAAAGGGATCCGAAATATCTGTTCTCAGATTCCACAGAAATAAGGCTAGCAAAGAGATCCACGAAATACAGATGTAACTCTGTGAGATGAATTAACAGAACACTAAGCAGTATCTCAGAAAGCTACTTTCCAGATTTCCTCTGAGGATATTTCCTTTTTCACCATAGCCCTCTATGGGCTTCCAAATATCACTTTGCCAATTCCACCAGAACTGTCTTAGCGAAAGGCTTCTTGAGGGGAAAGCTGTAACTCTGCGAGATGATTTCACAGAACACAAAGAAGTTTCTCAGAAAGCTTCTTTCTCTTTGTTATCGGAGGATATTTCCTTTGGCCCTATAGTCTTCAAAGGGATCCGAAATATCTGTTCTCAGATTCCACAGAAATAAGGCTAGCAAAGAGATCCACGAAATACAGATGTAACTCTGTGAGGTGAATTAACAGAACACTAAGGAGTTTCTCAGAAAGCTTCTATCCAGATTTCATCTGAGGATATTTCCTTTTTCACCACAGCCCTCTATGGGCTTCCAAATATCACTTTGCCAATTCCACAAGAACTGTCTTAGCGAAAGGCTTCTTGAGGGGAAAGCTGTAACTCTGTGAGATGATTTCACAGAACACAAAGAAGTTTCTCAGAAAGCTTCTTTCTCTTTGTTATCGGACGATATTTCCTTTGGTCCAATAGTCTTCAAAGGGATCCGAAATATCTGTTCTCAGATTCCACAGAAATAAGGCTAGCAAAGAGATCCACGAAATACAGATGTAACTCTGTGTGATGAATTAACAGAACACTAAGCAGTTTCTCAGAAATGTTCTTTCCAGATTTCATCTGAGGATATTTCCTTTTTCACCGTATCCCTCTAGGGGCTTCCAAATATCACTTTGCCAATTCCACAAGAACTGGCTTAGCGAAAGGCTTCTTGAGGGGAAAGCTGTAACACTGTGAGATGATTTCACAGAACACAAAGAAGTTTCTCAGAAAGCTTCTTTCTCTTTGTTATCGGGGGATATTTCCTTTGGCCCTATAGTCTTCAAAGGGATCCGAAATGTCTGTTCTCAGATTCCACAGAAATAAGGCTAGCAAAGAGATTCACGAAATACAGATGTAACTCTGTGAGATGAATTAACAGAACACTAAGCAGTTTCTCAGAAAGCTTCTTTCCAGATTTCATCTGAGGCTATTTCCTTTTTCACCATAGCCCTCTATGGGCTTCCAAATATCACTTTGCCAATTCCACAAGAACTGTCTTAGCGACAGGCTTCTTGAGGGGAAAGCTGTAACTCTGCGAGATGATTTCACAGAACACAAAGAAGTTTCTCAGAAAGCTTCTTTCTCTTTGTTATCGGAGGATATTTCCTTTGGCCCTATAGTCTTCAAAGGGATCAGAAATATCTGTTCTCAGATTCCACAGAAATAAGGCTAGCAAAGAGATCCACGAAATACAGATGTAACTCTGTGAGATGAATTAAGAGAACACTAAGCAGTTTCTCAGAAAGCTTCTTTCCAGATTTCATCTGAGGATATTTCCTTTTTCACCATAGCCCTCTGTGGGCTTCCAAATATCACTTTGCCAATTCCACAAGAACTGTCTTTGCGAAACGCTTCTTTAGGAGAAAGCTCTAACTCTGCGAGATGATTTCACAGAACCCAAAGAAATTTCTCAGAAAGCTTCTTTCTCTTTGTTATCGGAGGATATTTCCTTTGGCCCTATGGTCTTCAAAGGGATCCGAAATATCTGTTCTCAGATTCCACAGAAATAAGGCTAGCAAAGGGATCCACGAAATACAGATGTAACTCTGTGAGACGAATTAACAGAACACTAAGCAGTTTCTCAGAAAGCTTCTTTGCAGATTTCATCTGAGGATATTTCCTTTTTCACCATAGCCCTCTATGGGCTTCGAAATATCACTTTGACAATTCCACAAGAACTGTCTTAGCGAAAGGCTTCTTGAGGGGAAAGCTGTAACTCTGTGAGATGATTTGACAGAACACAAAGAAGTATCTCAGAAAGCTTCTTTCTCTTTGTTATCGGAGGATATTTCCTTTGGCCCTATAGTCTTCAAAGGGATCCGAAATATCTGTTCTCAGATTCCACAGAAATAAGGCTAGCAAAGAAATCCATGAAATACAGATGTAACACTGTGAGATGAATTAACAGAACACTAAACAGTTTCTCAGAAAGCTTCTTTCCAGATTTCATCTGAGGATATTTCCTTTTTCACTGTAAACCTCTATGGGCTTCCAAATATCACTTTGCCAATTCCACAAGAATTGCCTTAGCGAAAGGCTTCTTGAGGGGAAAGCTGTAACTCTGCGAGATGATTTCACAGAACACAAAGAAGTTTCTCAGAAAGCTTCTTTCTCTTTGTTATCGGAGGATATTTCCTTTGGCCCTATAGTCTTCAAAGGGATCCGAAATATCTGTTCTCAGATTCCACAGAAATAAGGCTAGCAAAGGGATCCACGAAATACAGATGTAACTCTGTGAGACGAATTAACAGAACACTAAGCAGTTTCTCAGAAAGCTTCTTTCCAGATTTCATCTGAGAATATTTCCTTTTTCACCATAGCCCTCTAAGGGCTTCCAAATATCGCTTTGCCAATTCTACAAGAACTGTCTTAGCGAAAGGCTTCTTGAGGGGAAAGCTGTAACTCTGTGAGATGATTTCACAGAACACAAAGAAGTTTCTCAGAAAGCTTCTTTCTCTTTGTTTTCGGAGGATATTTACTTTGGCCCTATAGTCTTCAAAGGAATCCGAAATATCTGTTCTCAGATTCCACAGAAATAAAGCTAGCAAAGAGATCCATGAAATACAGATGTAACTCTGTGAGATGAATTAACAGAACACTAAGCAGTTTCTCAGAAATCTTCTTTCCAGATTTCATCTGAGGATATTTCTTTTTTCACCATAGCCCTCTATGGGCTTCCAAATATCACTTTGCCAATTCCACAAGAGCTGTCTTAGCGAAAGGCTTCTTGAGGGGAAAGGTGTAACTCTGTGAGATGATTTCACAGAACACAAAGAAGTTTCTCAGAAAGCTTCTTTCTCTATGTTATCGGAGGATATTTACTTTGGCCCCATAGTCTTCAAAGGGATCCGAAATATCTGTTCTCAGATTCCACAGAAATAAGGCTAGCAAAGAGATCCACGAAATACAGATGTAAATCTGTGAGATGAATTAACAGAACACTAAGCAGTTGCTCATAAAGCTTCTTTCCAGATTTCACCTGAAGATATTTCCTTCTTCACCATAGCCCTCTATGGGCTTCGAAATATCACTTTGCCAATTCCACCAGAACTGTCTTAGAGAAAGGCTTCTTGAGGGGAAAGCTGTAACTCTGTGAGATGATTTGACAGAACACAAAGAAGTTTCTCAGAAAGCTTCTTTCTCTTTGTTATCGGAGGATATTTCCTTTGGCCCTATAGTCTTCAAAGGGATCCGAAATATCTGTTCTCAGATTCCACAGAAATAAGGCTAGCAAAGAGATCCACGAAATACAGATGTAACTCTGTGAGGTGAATTAACAGAACACTAAGCAGTTTCTCAGAAAGCTTCTATCCAGATTTCATCTGAGGATATTTCCTTTTTCACCGTAGCCCTCTAGGGGCTTCCAAATATCACTTTGCCAATTCCACAAGAACTGTCTTAGCGAAAGGCTTCTTGAGGGGAAAGCTGTAACACTGTGAGATGATTTCACAGAACACAAAGAAGTTTCTCAGAAAGCTTCTTTCTCTTTGTTATCGGGGGATATTTCCTTTGGCCGTATAGTCTTCAAAGGGATCCGAAATATCTGTTCTCAGATTCCACAGAAATAATTCTAGCAAAGAGATCCACGAAATACAGATGTAACTCTGTGAGATGAATTAACAGATCGCTAAGCAGTTTCTCAGAAAGCTTCTTTCCAGATTTCAAATGAGGCCATTTCCTTTTTCACCATAGCCCTCTATGGGCTTCCAAATATCACTTTGCCAATTCCACAAGAACTGTCTTCGCGAAAGGCTTATTGAGGGGAAAGCTGCAACTCTGCGAGATGATTTCACAGAACACAAAGAAGTTTCTCAGAAAGCTTCTTTCTCTTTGTTATCGGGGGATATTTCCTTTGGCCCTATAGTCTTCAAAGGGATCCGAAATATCTGTTCTCAGATTCCACAGAAATAAGGCTAGCAAAGAGATCCACGAAATACAGATGTAACTCTGTGAGATGAATTAACAGAACACTAAGCAGTATCTCAGAAAGCTACTTTCCAGATTTCCTCTGAGGATATTTCCTTTTTCACCATAGCCCTCTATGGGCTTCCAAATATCACTTTGCCAATTCCACCAGAACTGTCTTAGCGAAAGGCTTCTTGAGGGGAAAGCTGTAACTCTGCGAGATGATTTCACAGAACACAAAGAAGTTTCTCAGAAAGCTTCTTTCTCTTTGTTATCGGAGGATATTTCCTTTGGCCCTATAGTCTTCAAAGGGATCCGAAATATCTGTTCTCGGATTCCACAGAAATAAGGCTAGCAAAGAGATCCACGAAATACAGATGTAACTCTGTGAGGTGAATTAACAGAACACTAAGGAGTTTCTCAGAAAGCTTCTATCCAGATTTCATCTGAGGATATTTCCTTTTTCACCACAGCCCTCTATGGGCTTCCAAATATCACTTTGCCAATTCCACAAGAACTGTCTTAGCGAAAGGCTTCTTGAGGGGAAAGCTGTAACTCTGTGAGATGATTTCACAGAACACAAAGAAGTTTCTCAGAAAGCTTCTTTCTCTTTGTTATCGGAGGATATTTCCTTTGGTCCTATAGTCTTCAAAGGGATCCGAAATATCTGTTCTCAGATTCCACAGAAATAAGGCTAGCAAAGAGATCCACGAAATACAGATGTAACTCTGTGAGATGAATTAACAGAACACTAAGCAGTTTCTCAGAAAGCTTCTTTCCAGATTTCATCTGAGGCTATTTCCTTTTTCACCATAGCCCTCTATGGGCTAACAAATATCACTTTGCCAATTCCACAAGAACTGTCTTAGCGACAGGCTTCTTGAAGGGAAAGCTGTAGCTCTGCGAGATGATTTCACAGAACACAAAGAAGTTTCTCAGAAAGCTTCTTTCTCTTTGTTATCGGAGGATATTTCCTTTGGCCCTATAGTCTTCAAAGGGATCAGAAATATCTGTTCTCAGATTCCACAGAAATAAGGCTAGCAAAGAGATCCACGAAATACAGATGTAACTCTGTGAGATGAATTAAGAGAACACTAAGCAGTTTCTCAGAAAGCTTCTTTCCAGATTTCATCTGAGGATATTTCCTTTTTCACCATAGCCCTCTGTGGGCTTCCAAATATCACTTTGCCAATTCCACAAGAACTGTCTTTGCGAAAGGCTTCTTTAGGGGAAAGCTCTAACTCTGCGAGATGATTTCACAGAACCCAAAGAAATTTCTCAGAAAGCTTCTTTCTCTTTGTTATCGGAGGATATTTCCTTTGGCCCAATGGTCTTCAAAGGGATCCGAAATATCTGTTCTCAGATTCCACAGAAATAAGGCTAGCAAAGGGATCCACGAAATACAGATGTAACTCTGTGAGACGAATTAACAGAACACTAAGCAGTTTCTCAGAAAGCTTCTTTGCAGATTTCATCTGAGGATATTTCCTTTTTCACCATAGCCCTCTATGGGCTTCGAAATATCACTTTGCCAATTCCACAAGAACTGTCTTAGCGAACGGCTTCTTGAGGGGAAAGCTGTAACTCTGTGAGATGATTTGACAGAACACAAAGAAGTATCTCAGAAAGCTTCTTTCTCTTTGTTATCGGAGGATATTTCCTTTGGCCCTATAGTCTTCAAAGGGATCCGAAATATCTGTTCTCAGATTCCACAGAAATAAGGCTAGCAAAGAAATCCATGAAATACAGATGTAACACTGTGAGATGAATTAACAGAACACTAAACAGTTTCTCAGAAAGCTTCTTTCCAGATTTCATCTGAGGATATTTCCTTTTTCACTGTAAACCTCTATGGGCTTCCAAATATCACTTTGCCAATTCCACAAGAATTGCCTTAGCGAAAGGCTTCTTGAGGGGAAAGCTGTAACTCTGCGAGATGATTTCACAGAACACAAAGAAGTTTCTCAGAAAGCTTCTTTCTCTTTGTTATCGGAGGATATTTCCTTTGGCCCTATAGTCTTCAAAGGGATCCGAAATATCTGTTCTCAGATTCCACAGAAATAAGGCTAGCAAAGGGATCCACGAAATACAGATGTAACTCTGTGAGACGAATTAACAGAACACTAAGCAGTTTCTCAGAAAGCTTCTTTCCAGATTTCATCTGAGAATATTTCCTTTTTCACCATAGCCCTCTAAGGGCTTCCAAATATCACTTTGCCAATTCTACAAGAACTGTCTTAGCGAAAGGCTTCTTGAGGGGAAAGCTGTAACTCTGTGAGATGATTTCACAGAACACAAAGAAGTTTCTCAGAAAGCTTCTTTCTCTTTGTTTTCGGAGGATATTTACTTTGGCCCTATAGTCTTCAAAGGAATCCGAAATATCTGTTCTCAGATTCCACAGAAATAAAGCTAGCAAAGAGATCCATGAAATACAGATGTAACTCTGTGAGATGAATTAACAGAACACTAAGCAGTTTCTCAGAAATCTTCTTTCCAGATTTCATCTGAGGATATTTCTTTTTTCACCATAGCCCTCTATGGGCTTCCAAATATCACTTTGCCAATTCCACAAGAGCTGTCTTAGCGAAAGGCTTCTTGAGGGGAAAGGTGTAACTCTGTGAGATGATTTCACAGAACACAAAGAAGTTTCTCAGAAAGCTTCTTTCTCTTTGTTATCGGAGGATATTTCCTTTGGCCCTATGGTCTTCAAAGGCGTCCGAAATATGTGTTTTCAGATTCCACAGAAATAAGGCTAGCAAAGAGTTCCACGAAATACACATGTAACTCTGTGAGATGAATTAAGAGAACACTAAGCAGTGTCTCAGAAAGCTTCTTTCCAGATTTCATCTGAGGATATTTCCTTTTTCACCATAGCCCGCTATGGGCTTCCAAATATCACTTTGCCAATTCCACAAGAAGTGCCTTAGCGAAAGGCTTCTTGAGGGGAAAGCTGTAACTCTGCGAGATGATTTCACAGAACACAGAGAAGTTTCTCAGAAAGCTTCTTTCTCTTTGTTATCGGAGGATATTTCCTTTGGCCCTATAGTCTTCAAAGGGATCCGAAATATCTGTTCTCAGATTCCACAGAAATAAGGCTAGCAAAGAGATTCACGAAATACAGATGTAACACTGTGAGGTGAATTAACAGAACACTAAGCAATTTCTCAGAAAACTTCTTTCCAGATTTCATCTGAGGATATTTCCTTTTTCAACATAGCCCTCTATGGGCTTCCAAATATCACTTTGCCAATTCCACAAGAACAGTCTTAGCGAAAGGCTTCTTGAGGGGAAAGCTGTAACTCTGTTAGATGATTTCACAGAACACAAAGAAGTTTCTCAGAAAGCTTCTTTCTCTTTGTTATCGGAGGATATTTCCTTTGGTCCTATAGTCTTCAAAGGGATCAGAATTATCTGTTCTCAGATTCCACAGAAATAAGGCTAGCAAAGAGATCCACGAAATACAGATGTAACTCTGTGTGATGAATTAACAGAACACTAAGCAGTTTCTCAGAAAGGTTCTTTCCAGATTTCATCTGAGGATATTTCCTTTTTCACCGTAGCCCTCTAGGGGCTTCCAAATATCACTTTGCCAATTCCACAAGAACTGTCTTAGCGAAAGGCTTCTTGAGGGGAAAGCTGTAACTCTGTGAGATGATTTGACAGAACACAAAGAAGTTTCTCAGAAAGCTTCTTTCTCTTTGTTATCGGAGGATATTTCCTTTGGCCCTATAGTCTTCAAAGGGATCCGAAATATCTGTTCTCAGATTCCACAGAAATAAGGCTAGCAAAGAGATCCACGAAATACAGATGTAACTCTATGAGGTGAATTAACAGAACACTAAGCAGTTTCTCAGAAAGCTTCTATCCAGATTTCATCTGAGAATATTTCCTTTTTCACCATAGCCCTCTATGGGCTTCCAAATATCACTTTGCCAATACCACAAGAACTGTCTTCGGGAAAGGCTTCTTGAGGGGAAAGCTGTAACTCTGTGAGATGATTTCACAGAACACAAAGAAGTTTCTCAGAAAGCTTCTTACTCTTTGTTATCGGAGGATATTTCCTTTGGCCCTATGGTCTTCAAAGGGATCCGAAATATCTGTTCTCAGATTCCACAGAAATAAGGCTAGGAAAGAGATGCACGAAATACAGATGTAACTCTGTGTGATGAATTAACAAAACACTAAGCAGTTTCTCAGAAAGATTCTTTCCAGATTTCATCTGAGGATATTTCCTTTTTCACCGTAGCCCTCTAGGGGCTTCCAAATATCACTTTGCAATTCCACAAGAACTGTCTTAGCGAAAGGCTTCTTGAGGGGAAAGCTGTAACACTGTGAGATGATTTCACAGAACACAAAGAAGTTTCTCAGAAAGCTTCTTTCTCTTTGTTATCGGGGGATATTTCCTTTGTCCGTATAGTCTTCAAAGGGATCCGAAATATCTGTTCTCAGATTCCACAGAAATAATTCTAGCAAAGAGATCCACGAAATACAGATGTAACTCTGTGAGATGAATTAACAGATCACTAAGCAGTTTCTCAGAAAGCTTCTTTCCAGATTTCAAATGAGGCCATTTCCTTTTTCACCATAGCCCTCTAGGGGCTTCCAAATATCACTTTGCCAATTCCACAAGAACTGTCTTCGCGAAAGGCTTATTGAGGGGAAAGCTGCAACTCTGCGAGATGATTTCACAGAACACAAAGAAGTTTCTCAGAAAGCTTCTTTCTCTTTGTTATCGGAGGATATTTACTTTGGCCCTATAGTCTTCAAAGGGATCCGAAATATCTGTTCTCAGATTCCACAGAAATAAGGCTAGCAAAGAGATCCACGAAATACAAATGTAACTCTGTGAGATGAATTAACAGAACACTAAGCAGTATCTCAGAAAGCTTCTTTCCAGATTTCCTCTGAGGATATTTCCTTTTTCACCATAGCCCTCTATGGGCTTCCAAATATCACTTTGCCAATTCCACCAGAACTGTCTTAGCGAAAGGCTTCTTGAGGGGAAAGCTGTAACTCTGCGAGATGATTTCACAGAACACAAAGAAGTTTCTCAGAAAGCTTCTTTCTCTTTGTTATCGGAGGATATTTCCTTTGGCCCAATAGTCTTCAAAGGCATCCGAAATATCTGTTATCAGATTCCACAGAAATAAGGCTAGCAAAGAGATCCACGAAATACAGATGTAACTCTGTGTGATGAATTAACAGAACACTAAGAAGTTTCTCAGAAAGCTTCTTTCCAGATTTCATCTGAGGATATTTCCAGTTTCACCCTAGCCCTCTAGGGCCTTCCAAATATCACTTTGCCAATTCCACAAGAACTGTCTTAGCGAAAGGCTTCTTGAGGGGAAAGCTGTAACTCTGTGAGATGATTTCAAAGAACACAAAGAAGTTTCTCAGAAAGCTTGTTTCTCTTTGTTATCAGAGGATATTTCCTTTGGTCCTATAGTCTTCAAAGGGATCGGAAATATCTGTTCTCAGATTCCACAGAAATAAGGCTAGCAAAGAGATCCACGAAATACAGATGTAACTCTGTGAGATGAATTAACAGAACACTAAGCAGTTTCTCGGAAAGCTTCTTTCCAGATTTCATCTGAGGATATTTCCTTTTTCACCATAGCCCTCAATGGGCTTCCAAATATCACTTGGCCATTTCCACAAGAAGTGTCTTAGCGAAAGGCTTCTTGAGGGAAAAGCTGTAACTCTGTGAGATGATTTCACAGAACACAAAGAAGTTTCTCAGAAAGCTTCTTTCTCTTTGTTATCGGAGGATATTTCCTTTGGCCCAATAGTCTTCAAAGGGATCCGAAATATCTGTTCTCAGATTCCACAGAAACAAGGCTAGCAAAGAGATTCATGAAATACAGATGTAACTCTGTGAGATGAATTAACAGAACACTAAGCAGTTTCTCAGAAAGCTTCTTTCCAGATTTCATCTGAGGATATTTCCTTTTTCACCATAGCCCTCTATGGGCTTCCAAATATCACTTTGCCAATTTCACAAGAACTGTCTTAGCGAAAGACTTCTTGAGGGGAGAGCTGTAACTCTGTGAGATGATTTCACAGAACACAAAGAAGTTTCTCAGAAAGCTTCTTTCTCTATGTTATCGGAGGATATTTACTTTGGCCCCATAGTCTTCAAAGGGATCCGAAATATCTGTTCTCAGATTCCACAGAAATAAGGCTAGCAAAGAGATCCACGAAATACAGATGTAAATCTGTGAGATGAATTAACAGAACACTAAGCAGTTGCTCATAAAGCTTCTTTCCAGATTTCACCTGAAGATATTTCCTTCTTCACCATAGCCCTCTATGGGCTTCCAAATATCACTTTGCCAATTCCACCAGAACTGTCTTAGAGAAAGGCTTCTTGAGGGGAAAGCTGTAACTCTGTGAGATGATTTCAGAGAACACAAAGTTTCTCAGAAAGCTTCTTTCTCTTTGTTATCGGAGGATATTTCTTTGGCCCTATAGTCTTCAAAGGGATCCGAAATATCTGTTCTCAGATTCCACAGAAATAAGGCTAGCAAAGAGATCCACGAAATACAGATGTAACTCTGTGAGACGAATTAACAGAATACTAAGCAGTTTCTCAGAAAGCTTCTTTCAAGATTTCATCTGAGGATCTTTCTTTTTTCACCATAGCCCTCTATGGGCTTCGAAATGTCACTTTGCCATTTCCACAAGAACTGTCTTAGCGAAAGGCTTCTTGAGGGGAAAGCTGTAACTCTGTGAGATGATTTGACAGAACACAAAGAAGTTTCTCAGAAAGCTTCTTTCTCTTTGTTATCGGAGGATATTTCCTTTGGCCCTATAGTCTTCAAAGGGATCCGAAATATCTGTTCTCAGATTCCACAGAAATAAGTCTAGCAAAGAGATCCACGAAATACAGATGTAACTCTGTGAGGTGAATTAACAGAACACTAAGCAGTTTCTCAGAAAGCTTCTATCCAGATTTCATCTGAGAATATTTCCTTTTTCACCATAGCCCTCTATGGGCTTCCAAATATCACTTTGCCAATTCCACAAGAACTGTCTTAGCGAAAGGCTTCTTGAGGGGAAAGCTGTAACTCTGTGAGATGATTTCACAGAACACAAAGAAGTTTCTCAGAAAGCTTCTTTCTCTTTGTTATCGGAGGATATTTCCTTTGGCCCTATAGTCTTCAAAGGGATCCGAAATATCTGTTTTCAGATTCCACAGAAATAAGGCTAGCAAAGAGATCCACGAAATACAGATGTAACTCTGTGTGATGAATTAACAGAACACTAAGCAGTTTCTCAGAAAGGTTCTTTCCAGATTTCATCTGAGGATATTTCCTTTTTCACCGTAGCCCTCTAGGGGCTTCCAAATATCACTTTGCCAATTCCACAAGAACTGTCTTAGCGAAAGGCTTCCTGAGGGGAAAGCTGTAACACTGTGAGATGATTTCACAGAACACAAAGAAGTTTCTCAGAAAGCTTCTTTCTCTTTGTTATCGGGGGATATTTCCTTTGGCCGTATAGTCTTCAAAGGGATCCGAAATATCTGTTCTCAGATTCCACAGAAGTAATTCTAGCAAAGAGATCCACGAAATACAGATGTAACTCTGGAAGATGAATTAACAGATCACTAAGCAGTTTCTCAGAAAGCTTCTTTCCAGATTTCAAATGAGGCCATTTCCTTTTTCACCATAGCCCTCTAGGGGTTTCCAAATATCACTTTGCCAATTCCACAAGAACTGTCTTCGCGAAAGGCTTATTGAGAGGAAAGCTGCAACTCTGCGAGATGATTTCACAGAACACAAAGAAGTTTCTCAGAAAGCTTCTTTCTCTTTGTTATCGGGGGATATTTCCTTTGGCCCTATAGTCTTCAAAGGGATCCGAAATATCTGTTCTCAGATTCCACAAAAATAAGGCTAGCAAAGAGATCCACGAAATACAGATGTAACTGTGAGATGAATTAACATAACACTAAGCAGTTTCTCAGAAATCTTCTTTCCAGATTTCATCTGAGGATATTTCCTTTTTCACCATAGCCCTCTATGGGCTTCCAAATATCACTTGGCCATTTCCACAAGAACTGTCTTAGCGAAAGGCTTCTTGAGGGGAAAGCTGTAACTCTGTCCGATGATTTCACAGAACACAAAGAAGTTTCTCAGAAAGCTTCCTTCTCTTTGTTATCGGGGGATATTTCCTTTGGCCCTATAGTCTTCAAAGGGATCCGAAATATCTGTTCTCAGATTCCACAGAAATAAGGCTAGCAAAGAGATCCACGAAATACAGATGTCACTCTGTGAGATGAACTAACAGAACACTAAGCAGTTTCTCAGAAAGCTTGTTTCCAGATTTCAAATGAGGCTATTTCCTTTTTCACCATAGCCCTCTATTGGCTTCCAAATATCACTTTGCCAATTCCACAAGAACCGTCTTCGCGAAAGGCTTATTGAGGGGAAAGCTGCAACTCTGCGAGGTGATTTCACAGAACACAAAAAAGTTTCTCAGAAAGCTTCTTTCTCTTTGTTATCGGAGGATATTTCCTTTGGCCTTATAGTCTTCAAAGGGATCCGAAATATCTGTTCTCAGATTCCACAGAAATAAGGCTGGCAAAGAGATCCACGAAATACAGATGTAACTCTGTGAGATGAATTAACAGAACACTAAGCAGTTTCTCAGAAAGCTTCTTTCCAGACTACATCTGAGGGTATTTCCTTTTTCACCATATCCCTCTATGGGCTTCCAAATATCACTTGGCCATTTCCACAAGAACTGTCTTAGCGAAAGGCTTCTTGAGGGAAAAGCTGTAACTCTGTGAGATGATTTCACAGAACACAAAGAAGTTTCTCAGAAAGCTTCTTTCTCTTTGTTATCGGAGGATATTTCCTTTGGCCCAATAGTGTTCAAAGGGATCCGAAATATCTGTTCTCTGATACCACAGAAACAAGGCTGGGAAAGAGATCCACGAAATACAGATGTAACTCTGTGAGATGAATTAACAGAACACTAAGCAGTTTCTCAGAAAGCTTCTTTCCAGATTTCATCTGAGGATATTTCCTTTTTCACCATAGCCCTCTATGGGCTTCCAAATATCACTTTGCCAATTCCACAAGAACTGTCTTAGCGAAAGGCTTCTTGAGGGGAAAGCTGTAACTCTGTGAGATGATTTCAAAGAACACAAAGAAGTTTCTCAGAAAACTTCTTTCTCTTTGTTATCGGAGGATATTTCCTTTGGTCCTATGGTCTTCAAGGGGATCCGAAATATCTGTTCTCAGATTCCACAGAAATAAGGCTAGCAAAGAGATCCACGAAATACAGATGTAACTCTGTGTGATGAATTAACAGAACACTAAGCAGTTTCTCAGAAAGCTTCTTTCCAGATTTCATCTGAGGATATTTCCTTTTTCACCCTAGCCCTCTAGGGGTTTCCAAATATCACTTTGCCAATTCCACAAGAACTGTCTTAGCGAAAGGCTTGTTGAGTGGAAAGCTGTAACTCAGTGAGATGATTTCAAAGAACACAAAGAAGTTTCTCAGAAAGGTTCTTTCTCTTTGTTATCGGAGGATATTTCCTTTGGCCTATAGTCTTCAAAGGGATCCGAAATATCTGTTTTCAGATTCCACAGAAATAAGGCTGGCAAAGAGATCCACGAAATACAGATGTAACTCTGTGAGATGAATTAACAGAACACTAAGCAGTTTCTCAGAAAGCTTCTTTCCAGACTTCATCTGAGGATATTTCCTTTTTCACCATAGCCCTCTATGGGCTTCCAAATATCACTTGGCCATTTCCACAAGAACTGTCTTAGCGAAAGGCTTCTTGAAGGAAAAGCTGTAACTCTGTGAGATGATTTCACAGAACACCAAGAAGTTTCTCAGAAAGCTTCTTTCTCTTTGTTATCGGAGGATATTTCCTTTGGCCCAATAGTGTTCAAAGGGATCCGAAATATCTGTTCTCAGATACCACAGAAACAAGGCTAGGAAAGAGATCCACGAAATACAGATGTAACTCTGTGAGATGAATTAACAGAACACTAAGCAGTTTCTCAGAAAGCTTCTTTCCAGTTTTCATCTGAGGATATTTCCTTTTTCACCATAGCCCTCTATGGGCTTCCAAATATCACTTTGCCAATTCCACAAGAACTGTCTTAGCGAAAGGCTTCTTGAGGGGAAAGCTGTAACTCTGTGAGATGATTTCACAGAACACAAAGAAGTTTCTCAGAAAACTTCTTTCTCTTTGTTATCGGAGGATATTTCTTTGGCCCTATAGTCTCCAAAGGGATCCGAAATATCTGTTCTCAGATTCCACAGAAATAAGGCTAGCAAAGAGATCCACGAAATACAGATGTAACTCTGTGAGACGAATTAACAGAACACTAAGTAGTTTCTCAGAAAGCTTCTTTCCAGATTTCATCTGAGGATATTTCTTTTTTCACCATAGCCCTCTATGGGCTTCGAAATGTCACTTTGCCAATTCCACAAGAACTGTCTTAGCGAAAGGCTTCTTGAGGGGAAAGCTGCAACTCTGGGAGATGATTTCACAGAACACAAAGAAGTTTCTCAGAAAGCTTCTTTCTCTTTGTTATCGGAGGATATTTCCTTTGGCTATATAGTCTTCAAAGGGATCCGAAATATCTGTTCTCAGATTCCACAGAAATAAGGCTAGCAAAGAGATCCACGAAATACAGATGTAACGCTGTGAGGTGAATTAACAGAACACTAAGGAGTTTCTCAGAAAGCTTCTTTCCAGATTTCATCTGAGGATATTTCCTTTTTCACCATAGCCCTCTATGGGCTTCCAAATATCACTTTGCCAATTCCACAAGAACTGTCTTAGCGAAAGGCTTCTTGAGGGGAAATCTGTAACTCTGTGAGATGATTTCACAGAACACAAAGAAGTTTCTCAGAAAGCTTCTTTCTCTTTGTTATCGGAGGATATTTCCTTTGGCCCTATAGTCTTCAAAGGGATCCGAAATATCTGTTCTCAGATTCCACAGAAATAAGGCTAGCAAAGAGATCCACGAAAAACAGATGTAACTCTGTGTGATGAATTAACAGAACACTAAGCAGTTTCTCAGAAAGGTTCTTTCCAGATTTCATCTGAGGATATTTCGTTTTTCACTGTAGAACTCTAGGGGCTTCCAAATATCACTTTGCCAATTCCACAAGAACTGTCTTAGCGAAAGGCTTCTTGAGGGGAAAGCTGTAACTCTGTGAGATGATTTCACAGAACACAAAGAAGTTTCTCAGAAAGCTTCTTTCTCTTTGTTATCGGAGGATATTTGCTTTGGCCCTATGGTCTTCAAAGGGATCCGAAATATCTGTTATCAGAGTCCACAGAAATAAGGCTAGCAAAGAGATGCACGAAATACAGAAGTAACTCTGTGTGATGAATTAACAGAACTCTAAGCAGTTTCTCATTAAGTTTCTTTCCAGATTTCATCTGAGGATATTTCCTTTTTCACCATAGCCCTCTATGGGCTTCCAAATATCACTTTGCCAATTCCACAAGAACTGTCTCAGCGAAAGGCTTCTTGAGGGGAAAGCTGTAACTCTGTGAGATGATTTCACAGAACACAAATAAGTTTCTCAGAAAGCTTCTTTCTCTTTGTTATCGGAGGATATTTCCTTTGGCCCTATAGTCTTCAAAGGCATCCGAAATATCTGTTCTCAGATTCCACAGAAATAAGGCTAGCAAAGAGATCCACGAAATACAGATGTAACTCTGTGAGATGAATTAACAGAACACTAAGCAGTTTCTCAGAAAGCTTCTTTCCAGATTTCATCTGAGGATATTTCCTTTTTCACCATAGCCCTCTATGGGCTTCCAAATATCACTTTGCCATTTCCACAAGAACTGTCCTAGCGAAAGGCTTCTTGAGGGGAAAGCTGTAACTCTGTGAGATGATTTCACAGAACACAAAGAAGTTTCTCAGAAAGCTTCTTTCTCTTTGTTATCGGAGGATATTTCGTTTGCCCCTATAGTATTCAAAGGGATCCGAAATATCTGTTCTCAGATTCCACAGAAATAAGGATAGCAAAGAGATCCACGAAATACAGATGGAACTCTGTGTGATGAACTAACAGAACACTAAGCAGTTTCTCAGAAAGCTTCTTTCCATATTTCATCTGAGGATATTTCCTTTTTCACCATAGCCCTCTATGGGCTTCCAAATATCACTTTGCCAATTCCACAAGAACTGTCTTAGCGAAAGGCTTCTTCAGGGGAAAGCTGTAACTCTGTGAGATGATTTCACAGAACACAAAGAAGTTTCTCAGAAACCTTTTTTCTCTTTGTTATTGGAGGATATCTCCTTTAGCCCTATAGTCTCCAAAGGGATCCGAAATATCTGTTCTCAGATTCCACAGAAATGAGGCTAGCAAGAGATCCACGAAATACAGATGTAACTCTGTGAGATGAATTGCAGAACACTAAGCAGTTTCTCAGAAAGCTTCTTTCCAAATTTCATCTGAGAATATTTCCTTTTTCACCATAGCCCTCTATAGGCTTCCAAATATCACTTTGCCAATTCCACAAGAACTGTCTTAGCGAAAGGCTTCTTGAGGGGAAAGATGTAACTCTGTGAGATGATTTCACAGAACACAAAGAAGTTTCTCAGAAAGCTTCTTTCTCTTTGTTATCGGGGGATATTTCCTTTGGCCCTATAGTCTTCAAAGGGATCCGAAATGTCTGTTCTCAGATTCCACAGAAATAAGGCTAGCAAAGAGATCCACGAAATACAGATGTAACTCTGTGAGATGAATTAACAGAACACTAAGCAGTATCTCAGAAAGCTTCTTTCCAGATTTCCTCTGAGGATATTTCCTTTTTCACCATAGCCCTCTATGGGCTTCCAAATATCACTTTGCCAATTCCACAAGAACTGTCTTAGCGAAAGGCTTCTTGAGGGGAAAGCTGTAACTCTGCGAGATGATTTCACAGAACACAAAGAAGTTTCTCAGAAAGCTTCTTTCTCTGTGTTATCGGAGGATATTACCTTTGGCCCTATAGTCTTCTAAGGGATCCGAAATATCTGTTCTCATATTCCACAGAAATAAGGCTAGCAAAGAGATCCACGAAATACAGATGTAACTCTGTGAGATGAATTAACCGAACACTAAGCAGTTTCTCAGAAAGCTTCTTTGCAGATTTAATCTGAGGATATTTCCTTTTTCACCATAGCCCTCTATGGGCTTCCAAATATCACTTTGCCAATTCCACAAGAACTGTCTTAACGAAAGGCTTCTTGAGGGGAAAGCTGTAACTCTGTGAGATGATTTCACAGAACACAAAGAAGTTTCTCAGAAAGCTTCTTTCTCTTTGTTATCGGAGGATATTTCCTTTGGCCCTATAGTCTTCAAAGGGATCCGAAATATCTGTTCTCAGATTCCACAGAAATAACGCTAGCAAAAAGATCCAGGAAATACAGATGTAACTCTGTGAGATGAATTAACAGAACACTAAGCAGTTTCTCAGAAACCTTTTCCAAATTTCATCTGAGGATATTTCGTTTTTCACCATAGACGTTATGGGCTTCCAAATATCACTTTCCCAGTTCCACAAGAACTGTCTTAGCGAAAGGCTTCTTGAGGGGAAAGCTGTAACTCTGTGAGATGATTTCACAGAACACAAAGAAGTTTCTCAGAAAGCTTCTTTCTCTTTGTTATCGGAGGATATTTCCTTTAGCCCTATAGTCTTCAAAGGGATCCGAAATATCTGTTCTCAGATTCCACAGAAATAAGGCTAGCAAAGAGATCCAGGAAATACAGATGTAACTCTGTGTGATGAATTAACAGAACACTAAGCAGTTTCTCAGAAAGCTTCTTTCCAGATTTCATCTGAGGATATTTCCTTTTTCACCATAGCCCTCTAGGGGTTTCCAAATATCACTTTGCCAATTCCACAAGAACTGTCTTAGCGAAAGGCTCCTTGAGGGGAAAGCTGTAATTCTGTGAGATGATTTCACAGAACACAAAGAAGTTTCTCAGAAAGCTTCTTTCTCTTTGTTATCGGAGGATATTTCCTTTGGCCCTATTGTCTTCAAAGGGATCCGAAATATTTGTTCTCAGATTCCACAGAAATAAGGCTAGCAAAGAGATACACGAAATACAGATATAACTCTGTGAGATGAATTAACAGAACACTAAGCAGTTTCTCAGAAAGCTTCTTTCCAGATTTCATCTGAGGATATTTCCTTTTTCACCAGAGCCCTCCATGGGCTTCCAAATATCACTTTGCCAATTCCACAAGAACTGTCTTAGCGAAAGGCTTCTTGAGGGGAAAGCTGTAACTCTGTGAGATTATTTCACAGAACACAAAGAAGTTTCTCAGAAAGCTTCTTTCTCTTTGTTATCGTAGGATATTTCCTTTGGCCCTATAGTCTTCAAAGGGATCTGAAATATCTGCTCTCAGATTTCACAGAAATAAGGCTAGCAAAGAGATCCACGAAATACAGATGTAACTCTGTCAGATGAATTAACAGAACACTAAGCAGTTTCTCAGAAAGCTTCTTTCCAGATTTCATCTGAGGATATTTCCTTTTTCACCATAGCCCTCTAGGGGCTTAAAAATATCACTTTGCCAATTCCACAACAACTGTCTTAGCGAAAGGCTTCTTGAGGGGAAAGCTGTAACTCTGTGAGATGATTTCACAGAACACAAAGAAGTTTCTCAGAAAACTTCTTTCTCTTTGTTATCGGAGGATATTTCCTTTGGCCCTATGGTCTTCAAAGGGATCCGAAATACCTGTTCTCAGATTCCACAGAAATAAGGCTAGCAAAGAGATCCACGAAATACAGATGTAACTCTGTGAGACGAATTAACAGAACACTAAGCAGTTTCTCAGAAAGCTTCTATCCAGGTTTCATCTGAGGATATTTCCTTTTTTACCATAGCCCTCTATGGGCTTCCAAATATCACTTTGCCAATTCCACAAGAACTGTCTTAGCGAAAGGCTTCTTGTGGGGAAAGCTGTAACTCTGTGAGATGATTTGAGAGAACACAAAGAAGTGTCTCAGAAAGCTTCTTTCTCTTTGTTATCGGAGGATATTTCCTTTGGCCCTATAGTCTTCAAAGGGATCCGAAATATCTGTTTTCAGATTCCACAGAAATAAGGCTAGCAAAGAGATCCACGAAATACAGATGTAACTCTGTGAGATAAATTAACAGAACACTAAGCAGTTTCTCAGAAAGCTTCTTTCCAGATTTTATCTGAGGGTATTTCCTTTTTCATCATAACCCTCTATGGGCTTCCAAATATCACTTTGCCAATTCCACAAGAAGTGCCTTAGCGAAAGGCTTCCTGAGGGGAAAGCTGTAACTCTGCGAGATGATTTCACAGAACAGAAAGAAGTTTCTCAGAAAGCTTCTTTCTCTTTGTTATCGGAGGATATTTCCTTTGGCCCTATAGTCTTCAAAGGGATCCGAAATATCTGTTCTCAGATTCCACAGAAACAAGGCTAGCAAAGGGATCCACGAAATTCAGATGTAACTCTGTGAGACGAATTAACAGAACACTAAGCAGTTTCTCAGAAAGCTTCTTTCCAGATTTCATCTGAGGATATTTCCTTTTTCACCATAGCCCTCTATGGGCTTCCAAATATCACTTTGCCAATTCCACAAGAAGTGCCTTAGCGAAAGGCTTCTTGAGGGGAAAGTTGTACCTCTGCGAGATGATTTCACAGAACACAAAGAAGTTTCTCAGAAAGCTTCTTTCTCTTTGTTATCGGGGGATATTTCCTTTGGCCCTATAGTCTTCAAAGGGATCCGAAATATCTGTTCTCAGATTCCACAGAAATAAGGCTAGCAAAGAGATCCACGAAATACAGATAACTCTGTGAGATGAATTAACAGAACACTAAGCAGTTTCTCAGAAAGCTTCTTTCCAGATTTCATCTGAATATTTCTTTTTTCACCATAGCCCTCTATGGGCTTCCAAATATCACTTTGCCAATTCCACAAGAACTGTCTTAGCGAAAGGCTTCTTGAGGGGAAGCTGTAACTCTGTGAGATGATTTCACAGAACACAAAGAAGTTTCTCAGAAAGCTTCTTTTTTTTTTTTTAATTTATTTATTATTGTTATACTTTAAGTTGTAGGGTACATGTGCATAATGTGCAGTTTTGTTACATATGTATACTTGTGCCATGTTGCTGTGCTGCACCCATCAACTCGTCATTTACATCAGGTATAACTCCCAATGCAATCCCTCCCCCCTCCCCCCTCCCCATGATAGGCCCCGGTGTGTGATGTTCCCCTTCCTGAGTCCGAGTGATCTCATTGTTCAGTTCCCACCTATGAGTGAGAACATGCGGTGTTTGGTTTTCTGCTCTTGTGATAGTTTGCTAAGAATGATGGATTCCAGCTGCATCCAAGTCCCTACAAAGGACTCAAACTCATCCTTTTTGATGGCTGCATAGTATTCCATGGTGTATATGTGCCACATTTTCTTAATCCAATCTGTCACTGATGGACATTTGGGTTGATTCCAAGTCTTTGCTATTGTGAATAGTGCTGCAATAAACATACGTGTGCATGTGTCTTTATAGCAGCATAATTTATAATCCTTTGGGTATATACCCAGTAATGGGATGGCTGGGTCATATGGTACATCTAGTTCTAGATCCTTGAGGAATCGCCATACTGTTTTCCATAATGGTTGAACTAGCTTACAATCCCACCAACAGTGTAAAAGTGTTCCTATTTCTCCACATCCTCTCCAGCACCTGTTGTTTCCTGACTTTTTAATGATTGCCATTCTAACTTGTGTGAGATGGTATCTCATTGTGGTTTTGATTTGCATTTCTCTGATGGCCAGTGATGATGAGCATTTTTCCATGTGTCTGTTGGCTGTATGAATGTCTTCTTTTGAGAAATGTCTGTTCATGTCCTTTGCCCACTTTTTGATGGGGTTGTTTGTTTTTTTCTTGTAAATTTGTTTGAGTTCTTTGTAGGTTCTGGATATTAGCCCTTTGTCAGATGAGTAGATTGCAAAAATTTTCTCCCATTCTGTAGGTTGCCTGTTCACTCTGATGGTAGTGTCTTTTGCTGTGCAGAAGCTCTTTAGTTTAATGAGATCCCATTTGTCAATTTTGGCTTTTGCTGCCGTTGCTTTTGGTGTTTTAGACATGAAATCTTTGCCCATGCCTATGTCCTGAATGGTACTACCTAGGTTTTCCTCTAGGACTTTTATGGTATTAGGTCTAACATTTTCTCTTTGTTATCGGAGGATATTTCCTTTGGCCCTATGGTCTTCAAAGGCATCCGAATTATCTGTTCTCAGATTTCACAGAAATAAGGCTAGCAAAGAGATCCACGAAATACAGATGTAACTTTGTGAGATGAATTAACAGAACACTAAGCAGTTTCTCAGAAAGCTTCTTTCCAGATTTCATCTGAGGATATTTCCTTTTTCACCGTAGCCCTCTATGTGCTTCCAAATATCACTTTGCCAATTCCACAAGAACAGTCTTAGCAAAAGGCTTCTTGAGGGGAAAGCTGTAACTCTGTTAGATGACTTCAAAGAACACAAAGAAGTTTCTCAGAAAGCTTCTTTCTCTTTGTTATCGTAGGATATTTCCTTTGGCCCTATAGTCTTCAAAGGGATCCGAAATATCTGTTCTCAGATTCCACAGAAATAAGGCCAGCAAAGAGATACACGAAATAGAGATGTAACTCTGTGAGATGAATTAACAGAACACTAAGTAGTTTCTCAGAAAGCTTCTTTCCAGATTTCATCTGAGGATATTTCCTTTTTCACCATAGCCCTCTATGGGCTTCCAAATATCACTTTGCCGATTCCAAAAGAACTGTCTTAGCGAAAGGCTTCTTGAGGGGAAAGCTGTAACTCTGTGAGATGATTTCACAGAACACAAAGAAGTTTCTCAGAAAGCTTCTTTCTCTTTGTTATCGGAGGATATTTCCTTTGGCCCTATGGTCTTCAAAGGGATCCGAAATATCTGTTCTCAGATTCCACAGAAATAAGGCTAGCAAAGAGATCCACGAAATACAGATGTAACTCTGTGAGATGAATTAACAGAACACTAAGCAGTTTCTCAGAAAGCTTCTTTCCAGATTTCATCTGAGGATATTTCCTTTTTCAACATAGCCCTCTATGGGCTTCCAAATATCCCTTTGACATTTCCACAAGAACTGTCTTAGCGAAAGGCTTCTAGAGGGGAAAGCTGTAACTCTGTGAGATGATTTCACAGAACACAAAGAAGTTTCTCAGAAAGCTTCTTTCTCTTTGTTATCGGAGGATATTTCCTTTGGTCCTATAGTCTTCAAAGGGATCCGAAATATCTGTTCTCAGATTCCACAGAATTAAGGCTAGCAAAGAGATCCACGAAATACAGATATAACTCTGTGAGATGAATTAACAGAACACTAAGCAGTTTCTCAGAAAGCTTCTTTCCAGATTTCATCTGAGGATATTTCCTTTTTCACCATAGCCCTCTATGGGCTACCAAATATCACTTTGCAAATTCCACAAGGACAGTCTTAGCGAAAGGCTTCTTGAGGGGAAAGCTGTAACTCTGTGAGATGATTTCGAAGAACACAAAGAAGTTTCTCAGAAACCTTCTTTCTCTTTGTTATCAGAGGATATTTCCTTTGGCCCTATAGATTTCAAAGGGATCCGAAATATCTGTTCTCAGATTCCACAGAAATAAGGCTAGCAAAGAGATCCACGAAATACAGATTTAACTCTGTGAGATGAATTAACAGAACACTAAGCAGTTTCTCAGAAAGCTTCTTTCCAGATTTCATCTGAGGATATTTCCTTTTTCACCTTAGCCCTCTATGGGCTTCCAAATATCACTTTGCCAATTCCACAAGAACTGTCTTAGCGAAAGGCTTCTTCTAGGGAAAGCTGTAACTCTGTGAGATGATTTCACAGAACACAAAGAAGTTTCTCAGAAAGCTTCTTTCTCTTTGTTATCGCAGGATATTTCCTTTGGCCCTATGGTCTTCAAAGGGATCGGAAATATCTATTCTCAGATTCCACAGAAATAATGCTAGCAAACAGATACACGAAATACAGATGTAACTCTGTGAGATGAATTAACACAACACTAAGCAGTTTCTCAGAAAGCTTCTTTCCAGATTTCATCTGAGGATATTTCCTTTTTCACCATAGCCCTCTATGGGCTTCCAAATATCACTTTGCCAATTCCACAAGAACTGTCTTAGCGAAAGGCTTCTTGAGGGGAAAGCTGTAACTCTGTGAGATGATTTCACAGAACACAAAGAAGTTTCTCAGAAAGCTTCTTTCTCTTTGTTATCGGAGGATATTTCCTTTGGCCCTATGGTCTTCAATGGCATCCGAATTATCTGTTCTCAGATTCCACAGAAATAAGGCTAGCAAAGAGATCCACGAAATACAGATGTAACTCTGTGAGATGACTTAACAGAACACTAAGCAGTTTCTCAGAAAGCTTCTTTCCAGATTTCATCTGAGGATATTTCGTTTTTCACCATAGCCCTTATGGGCTTCCAAATATCACTTTCCCAGTTCCACAAGAACTGCCTTAGCGAAAGGCTTCTTGAGGGGAAAGCTGTAACTCTGTGAGATGATTTCACAGAACACAAAGAAGTTTCTCAGAAAGCTTCTTTCTCTTTGTTATCGGAGGATATTTCCTTTAGCCCTATAGTCTTCAAAGGGATCCGAAATATCTGTTCTCAGATTCCACAGAAATAAGGCTAGCAAAGAGATCCAGGAAATACAGATGTAACTCTGTGTGATGAATTAACAGAACACTAAGCAGTTTCTCAGAAAGCTTCTTTCCAGATTTCATCTGAGGATATTTCCTTTTTCACCATAGCCCTCTAGGGGCTTCCAAATATCACTTTGCCAATTCCACAAGAACTGTCTTAGCGAAAGTCTCCTTGAGGGGAAAGCTGTACCTCTGTGAGATGATTTCACAGAACACAAAGAAGTTTCTCAGAAAGCTTCTTTCTCTTTGTTATCAGAGGATATTTCCTTTTGCCCTATTGTCTTCAAAGGGATCCGAAATATCTGTTCTCAGATTCCACAGAAATAAGGCTAGCAAAGAGATACACGAAATACAGATATAACTCTGTGAGATGAATTAACAGAACACTAAGCAGTTTCTCAGAAAGCTTCTTTCCAGATTTCATCTGAGGATATTTCCTTTTTCACCATAGCCCTCTATGGGCTACCAAATATCACTTTGCCAATTCCACAAGAACTGTCTTAGCGAAAGGCTTCTTGAGGGGAAAGCTGTAACTCTGTGAGATGATTTCACAGAACACAAAGAAGTTTCTCAGAAAGCTTCTTTCTCTTTGTTATCGTAGGATATTTCCTTTGGCCCTATAGTCTTCAAAGGGATCTGAAATATCTGCTCTCAGATTTCACAGAAATAAGGCTAGCAAAGAGATCCACGAAATACAGATGTAACTCTGTCAGATGAATTAACAGAACACTAAGCAGTGTCTCAGAAAGCTTCTTTCCAGACTTCATCTGAGGATATTTCCTTTTTCACCATAGCCCTCTATGGGCTTCCAAATATCACTTTGCCAATTCCACAAGAACTGTCTTAGCGAAAGGCTTCTTGAGGGGAAAGCTGTAACTCTGTGAGATGATTTCACAGAACACAAAGAAGTTTCTCAGAAAGCTTCTTTCTCTTTGTTATCGGAGGATATTTCCTTTGGCCCTATAGTTTTCAAAGGGATCCGAAATATCTGTTCTCAGATTCCACAGAAATAAAGCTAGCAAAGAGATCCACGAAAAACAGATGTCACTCTGTGTGATGAATTAACAGAACACTAAGCAGTTTCTCAGAAAGGTTCTTTCCAGATTTCATCTGAGGATATTTCGTTTTTCACCGTAGAACTCTAGGGGCTTCCAAATATCACTTTGCCAATTCCACAAGAACTGTCTTAGCGAAAGGCTTCTTGAGGGGAAAGCTGTAACTCTGTGAGATGATTTCACAGAACACAAAGAAGTTTCTCAGAAAGCTTCTTTCTCTTTGTTATCGGAGGATACTTACTTTGGCCCTATGGTCTTCAAAGGCATCCGAAATATCTGTTCTCAGATTCCACAGAAATAAGGCTAGCAAAGAGATCCACGAAATACAGATGTAACTCTGTGAATGAATTAACAGAACACTAAGCAGTTTCTCAGAAAGCTTCTTTCCAGATTTCATCTGAGGATATTTCCTTTTTCACCATAGCCCTCTATGGGCTTCCAAATATCACTTTGCCATTTCCACGAGAACTGTCTTAGCGAAAGGCTTCTTGAGGGGAAAGCTGTAACTCTGTGAGATGATTTCACAGAACACAAAGAAGTTTCTCAGAAACCTTCTTTCTCTTTGTTATCGGAGGATATTTCCTTTAGCCCTATAGTCTCCAAAGGGATCCGAAATATCTGTTCTCAGATTCCACAGAAATAAGGCTAGCAAGAGATCCACGAAATACGGATGTAACTCTGTGAGATGAATTGCAGAACACTAAGCAGTTTCTCAGAAAGCTTCTTTCCAGATTTCATCTGAGGATATTTCGTTTTTCACCATAGCCCTTATGGGCTTCCAAATATCACTTTCCCAATTCCACAAGAACTTTCTTAGCGAAAGGCTTTTTGAGGGGAAAGCTGTAACTCTGTGAGATGATTTCAAAGAACACAAAGAAGTTTCTCAGAAAGCTTCTTTCTCTTTGTTATCGGAGGATATTTCCTTTGGCCCTATAGTCTTCAAAGGGATCCGAAATATCTGTTCTCAGATTCCACAGAAATAAGGCTAGCAAAGAGATCCACGAAATACAGATGTACCTCTGTGTGATGAATTAACAGAACAGTAAGCAGTTTCTCAGAAAGCTTCTTTCCAGATTTCATCTGAGGATATTTCCTTTTTCACCATAGCCCTCGAGGGGCTTCCAAATATCAATTTGCCTATTCCACAAGAACTGTCTTAACGAAAGTGTTCTTGACGGGAAAGCTGTAACTCTGTGAGATGATTTCACAGAACACAAAGAAGTTTCTCAGAAAGCTTCTTTCTCTTTGTTATCAGAGGATATTTCCTTTAGCCCTATAGTCTCCAAAGGGATCCGAAATATCTGTTCTTAGATTCCACAGAAATAAGGCTAGCAAAGAGATGCACGAAATACAGAAGTAACTCTGTGTGATGAATTAACAGAACACTAAGCAGTTTCTCAGAAAGCTTCTTTCCAGATTTCATCTGAGGATATTTCCTTTTTCACCATAGCCCTCTATGGGCTTCCAAATATCACTTTGCCAATTCCACAAGAACTGTCTTACCGAAAGGCTTATTGGGGGAAACCTGTAACTCTGTGAGATGATTTCACAGAACACAAAGAAGTTTCACAGAAAGCTTCTTTCTCTTTGTTATCGGAGGTTATTTCCTTTGGCCCTATGGTCTTCAAAGGGATCCGAAATATCTGTTCTCAGATTCCACAGAAATAAGGCTAGCAAAGAGATCCACGAAATACAGGTGTAACTCTGTGAGATGAATTAACAGAACACTAAGCAGTTTCTCAGAAAGCTTCTTTCCAGATATAATCTGAGGATATTTCCTTTTTCACCATAGCCCTCTATGGGCTTCCAAATATCACTTTGCCAATTCCACAAGAACTGTCTTAACGAAAGGCTTCTTGAGGGGAAAGCTGTAACTCTGTGAGATGATTTCACAAAACACAAAGAAGTTTCTCAGAAAGCTTCTTTCTCTTTGTTATCGGAGGATATTTCCTTTGGCCCTATAGTCTTCAAAGGGATCCGAAATATCTGTTCTCAGATTCCACAGAAATAACGCTAGCAAAAGATCCAGGAAATACAGATGTAACTCTGTGAGATGAATTAACAGAACACTAAGCAGTTTCTCAGAAAGCTTTTTCCAGATTTCATCTGAGGATATTTCTTTTTTCACCATAGCCGTTATGGGCTTCCAAATATCACTTTCCCAGTTCCACAAGAACTGTCTTAGCGCAAGGCTCCTTGAGGGGAAAGCTGTAACTCTGTGAGATGATTTCACAGAACACAAAGAAGTTTCTCAGAAAGCTTCTTTCTCTTTGTTATCGGAGGATATTTCCTTTGGCCCTATTGTCTTCAAAGGGATCCGAAATATCTGTTCTCAGATTCCACAGAAATAAGGCTAGCAAAGAGATACACGAAATACAGATATAACTCTGTGAGATGAATTAACAGAACACTAAGCAGTTTCTCAGAAAGCTTCTTTCCAGATTTCATCTGAGGATATTTCCTTTTTCACCATAGCCCTCCATGGGCTTCCAAATATCACTTTGCCAATTCCACAAGAACTGTCTTAGCGAAAGGCTTCTTGAGGGGAAAGCTGTAACTCTGTGAGATGATTTCACAGAACACAAAGAAGTTTCTCAGAAAGCTTCTTTCTCTTTGTTATCGTAGGATATTTCCTTTGGCCCTATAGTCTTCAAAGGGATCTGAAATATCTGCTTTCAGATTTCACAGAAATAAGGCTAGCAAAGAGATCCACGAAATACAGATGTAACTCTGTCAGATGAATTAACAGAACACTAAGCAGTTTCTCAGAAAGCTTCTTTCCAGATTTCATCTGAGGATATTTCCTTTTTCACCATAGCCCTCTAGGGGCTTAAAAATATCACTTTGCCAATTCCACAACCACTGTCTTAGCGAAAGGCTTCTTGAGGGGAAAGCTGTAACTCTGTGAGATGATTTCACAGAACACAAAGAAGTTTCTCAGAAAACTTCTTTCTCTTTGTTATCGGAGGATATTTCTTTTGGCCCTACAGTCTTCAAAGGGATCCGAAATATCTGTTCTCAGATTCCACAGAAATAAGGCTAGCAAAGGGATCCACGAAATTCAGATGTAACTCTGTGAGACGAATTAACAGAACACTAAGCAGTTTCTCAGAAAGCTTCTTTCCAGATTTCATCTGAGGATATTTCCTTTTTCACCATAGCCCTCTATGGGCTTCCAAATATCACTTTGCCAATTCCACAAGAAGTGCCTTAGCGAAAGGCTTCTTGAGGGGAAAGCTGTACTTCTGCGAGATGATTTCACAGAACATAAAGAAGTTTCTCAGAAAGCTTCTTTCTCTTTGTTATCGGGGGATATTTCCTTTGGCCCTATAGTCTTCAAAGGGATCCGAAATATCTGTTCTCAGATTCCACAGAAATAAGGCTAGCAAAGAGATCCACGAAATACAGATAACTCTGTGAGATGAATTAACAGAACACTAAGCAGTTTCTCAGAAAGCTTCTTTCCAGATTTCATCTGAATATTTCTTTTTTCACCATAGCCCACTATGGGCTTCCAAATATCACTTTGCCAATTCCACAAGAACTGTCTTAGCGAAAGGCTTCTTGAGGGGAAGCTGTAACTCTGTGAGATGATTTCACAGAACACAAAGAAGTTTCTCAGAAAGCTTCTTTCTCTTTGTTATCGGAGGATATTTCCTTTGGCCCTATGGTCTTCAAAGGCATCCGAATTATCTGTTCTCAGATTTCACAGAAATAAGGCTAGCAAAGAGATCCACGAAATACAGATGTAACTTTGTGAGATGAATTAACAGAACACTAAGCAGTTTCTCAGAAAGCTTCTTTCCAGATTTCATCTGAGGATATTTCCTTTTTCACCGTAGCCCTCTATGTGCTTCCAAATATCACTTTGCCAATTCCACAAGAACAGTCTTAGCAAAAGGCTTCTTGAGGGGAAAGCTGTAACTCTGTTATATGATTTCAAAGAACACAAAGAAGTTTCTCAGAAAGCTTGTTTCTCTTTTTTATCAGAGGATATTTCCTTTGGCCCTATAGTCTTCAAAGGGATCCGAAATATCTGTTCTCAGATTCCACAGAAATAAGGCCAGCAAAGAGATACACGAAATAGAGATGTAACTCTGTGAGATGAATTAACAGAACACTAAGTAGTTTCTCAGAAAGCTTCTTTCCAGATTTCATCTGAGGATATTTCCTTTTTCACCATAGCCCTCTATGGGCTTCCAAATATCACTTTGCCGATTCCACAAGAACTGTCTTAGCGAAAGGCTTCTTGAGGGGAAAGCTGTAACTCTGTGAGATGATTTCACAGAACACAAAGAAGTTTCTCAGAAAGCTTCTTTCTCTTTGTTATCGGAGGATATTTCCTTTGGCCCTATGGTCTTCAAAGGGATCCGAAATATCTGTTCTCAGATTCCACAGAAATAAGGCTAGCAAAGAGATCCACGAAATACAGATGAAAGTCTGTGAGATGAATTAACAGAACACTAAGCAGTTTCTCAAAAAGCTTCTTTCCAGATTTCATCTGAGGATATTTCCTTTTTCAACATAGCCCTCTATGGGCTTCCAAATATCACTTTGCCATTTCCACAAGAAATGTCTTAGCGAAAGGCTTCTAGAGGGGAAAGCTGTAACTCTGTGAGATGATTTCACAAAACACAAAGAAGTTTCTCAGAAAGCTTCTTTCTCTTTGTTATCGGAGGATATTTCCTTTGGCCCTATAGTCTTCAAAGGGATCCGAAATATCTGTTCTCAGATTCCACAGAATTAAGGCTAGCAAAGAGATCCACGAAATACAGATGTAACTCTGTGAGATGAATTAACAGAACACTAAGCAGTTTCTCAGAAAGCGTCTTTCCAGATTTCATCTGAGGATATTTCCTTTTTCACCTTAGCCCTCTATGGGCTTCCAAATAGCACTTTGCCAATTCCACAAGAACTGTCTTAGCAAAAGGCTTCTTCTAGGGAAAGCTGTAACTCTGTGAGATGATTTCACAGAACACAAAGAAGTTTCTCAGAAAGCTTCTTTCTCTTTGTTATCGGAGGATATTTGCTTTGGCCCAATAGTCTTCAAAGGCATCCCAAATATCTGTTCTCAGATTCCACAGAAATAAGGCTAGCAAAGAGATCCACGAAATACAGATGTAACTCTGTGAGATGAATTAACAGAACACTAAGCAGTTTCTCAGAAAGCTTCTTTTCAGATTTCATCTGAGGATATTTCCTTTTTCACCGTAGCCCTCTATGGGCTTCCAAATATCACTTTGCCAATTCCACAAGAACTGTCTTAGCGAAAGGCTTCTTGAGGGGAAAGCTGTAACTCTGTGAGATGATTTCACAGAACACAAAGAAGTTTCTCAGAAAGCTTCTTTCTCTTTGTTATTGGAGGATATTTCCTTTGGACCTATAGTCTTGAAAGGGATCCGAAATATCTGTTCTCAGATTCCACAGAAATAAGGCTAGCAAAGAGATCCACGAAATACAGATGTAACTCTGTGAGATGAATTAACAGAACACTAAGCAGTTTCTCAGAAAGCTTCTTTCCAGATTTCATCTGAGGATATTTCCTTTTTCACCTTAGCCCTCTATGGTCTTCCAAATATCACTTTGCCAAATCCACAAGAACTGTCTTAGCGAAAGGCTTCTTCTAGGGAAAGTTGTAACTCTGTGAGATGATTTCATAGAACACAAAGAAGTTTCTCAGAAAGCTTCTTTCTCTTTGTTATCGGAGGATATTTCATTTGGCCCTATGGTCTTCAAAGGGATCGGAAATATCTGTTCTCAGATTCCACAGAAATAATGCTAGCAAAGAGATCCACGAAATACAGATGTAACTCTGTGAGATGAATTAACAGAACACTAAGCAGTTTCTCAGAAAGCTTCCTTCCATATTTCATCTGAGGATATTTCCTTTTTCACCATAGCCCTCTATGGGCTTCCAAATATCACTTTGCCAATTCCACAAGAACTGTCTTAGCGAAAGGCTTCTTGAGGGGAAAGCTGTAACTCTGTGAGATGATTTCACAGAACACAAAGAAGTTTCTCAGAAAGCTTCTTTCTCTTTGAAATCGGAGGATATATCCTTTGGCCCTATAGTCTTCAAAGGGATCCGAAATATATTTTCTCAGATTCAACAGAAATAAGGCTAGCAAAGAGATCCACGAAATACAGATGTAACTCTGTGAGATGAATTAATAGAACACTAAGCAGTTTCTCAGAAAGCTTCTTTCCAGATTTCATCTGGGGATATTTCCTTTTTCACCATAGCCCTCAAGGGGCTTCCAAATACCACTTTGCCAATTCCACAAGAACAGTCTTAGCGAAAGGCTTCTTGAGGGGAAAGCTGTAACTCTGTGAGATGATTTCAAAGAACACAAAGAAGTTTCTCAGAAATCTTCTTTCTCTTTGTTTTCAGAGGATATTTCCTTTGGCCCCATAGTCTTCAAAGGGATCCAAAATATCTGTTCTCAGATTCCACAGAAATAAGGCTAGCAAAGAGATCCAGGAAATACAGATGTAACTCTGTGAGATGAATTAACAGAACACTAAGCAGTTTCTCAGAAAGCTTCTTTCCAGATTTCATCTGAGGATATTTCCTTTTTCACCTTAGCCCTCTATGGGCTTCCAAATATCACTTTGCCAATTCCACAAGAACTGTCTTAGCGAAAGGCTTCTTCTAGGGAAAGCTGTAACTCTGTGAGATGATTTCACAGAACACAAAGAAGTTTCTCAGAAAGCTTCTTTCTCTTTGTTATCGGAGGATATTTCCTTTGGCCCTATGGTCTTCAAAGGGATCGGAAATATCTGTTCTCAGATTCCACAGAAATAATGCTAGCAAAGAGATCCACGAAATACAGATGTAACTCTGTGAGATGAATTAACAGAACACTAAGCAGTTTCTCAGAAAGCTTCTTTCCAGATTTCATCTGAAGATATTTCCTTTTTCACCATAGCCCTCTATGGGCTTCCAAATATCACTTTGCCAATTCCACAAGAACTGTCTTACCGAAAGGCTTCTTGAGGGGAAAGCTGTAACTCTGTGAGATGATTTCACAGAACACAAAGAAGTTTCTCAGAAAGCTTCTTTCTCGTTGTTAACGGAGGATATTTCCTTTGGCCCTATGGTCTTCAAAAGGATCGGAAATATCTGTTCTCAGATTCCACAGAAATAATGCTAGCAAAGACATCCACGAAATACAGATGTAACTCTGTGAGATGAATTACCAGAACACTGAGCAGTTTCTCAGAAAGATTCTTTCCATATTTCATCTGAGGATATTTCCTTTTTCACCATAGCCCTCTATGGGCTTCCAAATATCACTTTGCCAATTCCACAAGAACTGTCTTAGCGAAAGGCTTCTTCAGGGGAAAGCTGTAACTCTGTGAGATGATTTCACAGAACACAAAGAAGTTTCTCAGAAAGCTTCTTTCTCTTTGTTATCGGAGGATATTTTCTTTGGCCCAATAGTCTTCAAAGGGATCCGAAATATCTGTTCTCAGATTCCACAGAAATAAGGCTAGCAAAGTGATCCACGAAATACAGATGTAAGTCTGTGAGATGAATTAACAGAACACTAAGCAGTTTCTCAGAAAGCTTCTTTCCAGATTTCATCTGAGGATATTTCCTTTTTCAACATAGCCCTCTATGGGCTTCCAAATATCCCTTTGACATTTCCACAAGAACTGTCTTAGCGAAAGGCTTCTAGAGGGGAAAGCTGTAACTCTGTGAGATGATTTCACAGAACACAAAGAAGTTTCTCAGAAAGCTTCTTTCTCTTTGTTATCGGAGGATATTTCCTTTGGTCCTATAGTCTTCAAAGGGATCCGAAATATCTGTTCTCAGATTCCACAGAATTAAGGCTAGCAAAGAGATCCACGAAATACAGATATAACTCTGTGAGATGAATTAACAGAACACTAAGCAGTTTCTCAGAAAGCTTCTTTCCAGATTTCATCTGAGGATATTTCCTTTTTCACCATAGCCCTCTATGGGCTACCAAATATCACTTTGCAAATTCCACAAGGACAGTCTTAGCGAAAGGCTTCTTGAGGGGAAAGCTGTAACTCTGTGAGATGATTTCGAAGAACACAAAGAAGTTTCTCAGAAACCTTCTTTCTCTTTGTTATCAGAGGATATTTCCTTTGGCCCTATAGATTTCAAAGGGATCCGAAATATCTGTTCTCAGATTCCACAGAAATAAGGCTAGCAAAGAGATCCACGAAATACAGATTTAACTCTGTGAGATGAATTAACAGAACACTAAGCAGTTTCTCAGAAAGCTTCTTTCCAGATTTCATCTGAGGATATTTCCTTTTTCACCTTAGCCCTCTATGGGCTTCCAAATATCACTTTGCCAATTCCACAAGAACTGTCTTAGCGAAAGGCTTCTTCTAGGGAAAGCTGTAACTCTGTGAGATGATTTCACAGAACACAAAGAAGTTTCTCAGAAAGCTTCTTTCTCTTTGTTATCGCAGGATATTTCCTTTGGCCCTATGGTCTTCAAAGGGATCGGAAATATCTATTCTCAGATTCCACAGAAATAATGCTAGCAAACAGATACACGAAATACAGATGTAACTCTGTGAGATGAATTAACACAACACTAAGCAGTTTCTCAGAAAGCTTCTTTCCAGATTTCATCTGAGGATATTTCCTTTTTCACCATAGCCCTCTATGGGCTTCCAAATATCACTTTGCCAATTCCACAAGAACTGTCTTAGCGAAAGGCTTCTTGAGGGGAAAGCTGTAACTCTGTGAGATGATTTCACAGAACACAAAGAAGTTTCTCAGAAAGCTTCTTTCTCTTTGTTATCGGAGGATATTTCCTTTGGCCCTATGGTCTTCAATGGCATCCGAATTATCTGTTCTCAGATTCCACAGAAATAAGGCTAGCAAAGAGATCCACGAAATACAGATGTAACTCTGTGAGATGACTTAACAGAACACTAAGCAGTTTCTCAGAAAGCTTCTTTCCAGATTTCATCTGAGGATATTTCGTTTTTCACCATAGCCCTTATGGGCTTCCAAATATCACTTTCCCAGTTCCACAAGAACTTCCTTAGCGAAAGGCTTCTTGAGGGGAAAGCTGTAACTCTGTGAGATGATTTCACAGAACACAAAGAAGTTTCTCAGAAAGCTTCTTTCTCTTTGTTATCGGAGGATATTTCCTTTAGCCCTATAGTCTTCAAAGGGATCCGAAATATCTGTTCTCAGATTCCACAGAAATAAGGCTAGCAAAGAGATCCAGGAAATACAGATGTAACTCTGTGTGATGAATTAACAGAACACTAAGCAGTTTCTCAGAAAGCTTCTTTCCAGATTTCATCTGAGGATATTTCCTTTTTCACCATAGCCCTCTAGGGGCTTCCAAATATCACTTTGCCAATTCCACAAGAACTGTCTTAGCGAAAGTCTCCTTGAGGGGAAAGCTGTACCTCTGTGAGATGATTTCACAGAACACAAAGAAGTTTCTCAGAAAGCTTCTTTCTCTTTGTTATCAGAGGATATTTCCTTTTGCCCTATTGTCTTCAAAGGGATCCGAAATATCTGTTCTCAGATTCCACAGAAATAAGGCTAGCAAAGAGATACACGAAATACAGATATAACTCTGTGAGATGAATTAACAGAACACTAAGCAGTTTCTCAGAAAGCTTCTTTCCAGATTTCATCTGAGGATATTTCCTTTTTCACCATAGCCCTCTATGGGCTACCAAATATCACTTTGCCAATTCCACAAGAACTGTCTTAGCGAAAGGCTTCTTGAGGGGAAAGCTGTAACTCTGTGAGATGATTTCACAGAACACAAAGAAGTTTCTCAGAAAGCTTCTTTCTCTTTGTTATCGTAGGATATTTCCTTTGGCCCTATAGTCTTCAAAGGGATCTGAAATATCTGCTCTCAGATTTCACAGAAATAAGGCTAGCAAAGAGATCCACGAAATACAGATGTAACTCTGTCAGATGAATTAACAGAACACTAAGCAGTGTCTCAGAAAGCTTCTTTCCAGACTTCATCTGAGGATATTTCCTTTTTCACCATAGCCCTCTATGGGCTTCCAAATATCACTTTGCCAATTCCACAAGAACTGTCTTAGCGAAAGGCTTCTTGAGGGGAAAGCTGTAACTCTGTGAGATGATTTCACAGAACACAAAGAAGTTTCTCAGAAAGCTTCTTTCTCTTTGTTATCGGAGGATATTTCCTTTGGCCCTATAGTTTTCAAAGGGATCCGAAATATCTGTTCTCAGATTCCACAGAAATAAAGCTAGCAAAGAGATCCACGAAAAACAGATGTCACTCTGTGTGATGAATTAACAGAACACTAAGCAGTTTCTCAGAAAGGTTCTTTCCAGATTTCATCTGAGGATATTTCGTTTTTCACCGTAGAACTCTAGGGGCTTCCAAATATCACTTTGCCAATTCCACAAGAACTGTCTTAGCGAAAGGCTTCTTGAGGGGAAAGCTGTAACTCTGTGAGATGATTTCACAGAACACAAAGAAGTTTCTCAGAAAGCTTCTTTCTCTTTGTTATCGGAGGATACTTACTTTGGCCCTATGGTCTTCAAAGGCATCCGAAATATCTGTTCTCAGATTCCACAGAAATAAGGCTAGCAAAGAGATCCACGAAATACAGATGTAACTCTGTGAATGAATTAACAGAACACTAAGCAGTTTCTCAGAAAGCTTCTTTCCAGATTTCATCTGAGGATATTTCCTTTTTCACCATAGCCCTCTATGGGCTTCCAAATATCACTTTGCCATTTCCACGAGAACTGTCTTAGCGAAAGGCTTCTTGAGGGGAAAGCTGTAACTCTGTGAGATGATTTCACAGAACACAAAGAAGTTTCTCAGAAACCTTCTTTCTCTTTGTTATCGGAGGATATTTCCTTTAGCCCTATAGTCTCCAAAGGGATCCGAAATATCTGTTCTCAGATTCCACAGAAATAAGGCTAGCAAGAGATCCACGAAATACGGATGTAACTCTGTGAGATGAATTGCAGAACACTAAGCAGTTTCTCAGAAAGCTTCTTTCCAGATTTCATCTGAGGATATTTCGTTTTTCACCATAGCCCTTATGGGCTTCCAAATATCACTTTCCCAATTCCACAAGAACTTTCTTAGCGAAAGGCTTTTTGAGGGGAAAGCTGTAACTCTGTGAGATGATTTCAAAGAACACAAAGAAGTTTCTCAGAAAGCTTCTTTCTCTTTGTTATCGGAGGATATTTCCTTTGGCCCTATAGTCTTCAAAGGGATCCGAAATATCTGTTCTCAGATTCCACAGAAATAAGGCTAGCAAAGAGATCCACGAAATACAGATGTACCTCTGTGTGATGAATTAACAGAACAGTAAGCAGTTTCTCAGAAAGCTTCTTTCCAGATTTCATCTGAGGATATTTCCTTTTTCACCATAGCCCTCGAGGGGCTTCCAAATATCAATTTGCCTATTCCACAAGAACTGTCTTAACGAAAGTGTTCTTGACGGGAAAGCTGTAACTCTGTGAGATGATTTCACAGAACACAAAGAAGTTTCTCAGAAAGCTTCTTTCTCTTTGTTATCAGAGGATATTTCCTTTAGCCCTATAGTCTCCAAAGGGATCCGAAATATCTGTTCTTAGATTCCACAGAAATAAGGCTAGCAAAGAGATGCACGAAATACAGAAGTAACTCTGTGTGATGAATTAACAGAACACTAAGCAGTTTCTCAGAAAGCTTCTTTCCAGATTTCATCTGAGGATATTTCCTTTTTCACCATAGCCCTCTATGGGCTTCCAAATATCACTTTGCCAATTCCACAAGAACTGTCTTACCGAAAGGCTTATTGGGGGAAACCTGTAACTCTGTGAGATGATTTCACAGAACACAAAGAAGTTTCACAGAAAGCTTCTTTCTCTTTGTTATCGGAGGTTATTTCCTTTGGCCCTATGGTCTTCAAAGGGATCCGAAATATCTGTTCTCAGATTCCACAGAAATAAGGCTAGCAAAGAGATCCACGAAATACAGGTGTAACTCTGTGAGATGAATTAACAGAACACTAAGCAGTTTCTCAGAAAGCTTCTTTCCAGATATAATCTGAGGATATTTCCTTTTTCACCATAGCCCTCTATGGGCTTCCAAATATCACTTTGCCAATTCCACAAGAACTGTCTTAACGAAAGGCTTCTTGAGGGGAAAGCTGTAACTCTGTGAGATGATTTCACAAAACACAAAGAAGTTTCTCAGAAAGCTTCTTTCTCTTTGTTATCGGAGGATATTTCCTTTGGCCCTATAGTCTTCAAAGGGATCCGAAATATCTGTTCTCAGATTCCACAGAAATAACGCTAGCAAAAGATCCAGGAAATACAGATGTAACTCTGTGAGATGAATTAACAGAACACTAAGCAGTTTCTCAGAAAGCTTTTTCCAGATTTCATCTGAGGATATTTCTTTTTTCACCATAGCCGTTATGGGCTTCCAAATATCACTTTCCCAGTTCCACAAGAACTGTCTTAGCGCAAGGCTCCTTGAGGGGAAAGCTGTAACTCTGTGAGATGATTTCACAGAACACAAAGAAGTTTCTCAGAAAGCTTCTTTCTCTTTGTTATCGGAGGATATTTCCTTTGGCCCTATTGTCTTCAAAGGGATCCGAAATATCTGTTCTCAGATTCCACAGAAATAAGGCTAGCAAAGAGATACACGAAATACAGATATAACTCTGTGAGATGAATTAACAGAACACTAAGCAGTTTCTCAGAAAGCTTCTTTCCAGATTTCATCTGAGGATATTTCCTTTTTCACCATAGCCCTCCATGGGCTTCCAAATATCACTTTGCCAATTCCACAAGAACTGTCTTAGCGAAAGGCTTCTTGAGGGGAAAGCTGTAACTCTGTGAGATGATTTCACAGAACACAAAGAAGTTTCTCAGAAAGCTTCTTTCTCTTTGTTATCGTAGGATATTTCCTTTGGCCCTATAGTCTTCAAAGGGATCTGAAATATCTGCTTTCAGATTTCACAGAAATAAGGCTAGCAAAGAGATCCACGAAATACAGATGTAACTCTGTCAGATGAATTAACAGAACACTAAGCAGTTTCTCAGAAAGCTTCTTTCCAGATTTCATCTGAGGATATTTCCTTTTTCACCATAGCCCTCTAGGGGCTTAAAAATATCACTTTGCCAATTCCACAACCACTGTCTTAGCGAAAGGCTTCTTGAGGGGAAAGCTGTAACTCTGTGAGATGATTTCACAGAACACAAAGAAGTTTCTCAGAAAACTTCTTTCTCTTTGTTATCGGAGGATATTTCTTTTGGCCCTACAGTCTTCAAAGGGATCCGAAATATCTGTTCTCAGATTCCACAGAAATAAGGCTAGCAAAGGGATCCACGAAATTCAGATGTAACTCTGTGAGACGAATTAACAGAACACTAAGCAGTTTCTCAGAAAGCTTCTTTCCAGATTTCATCTGAGGATATTTCCTTTTTCACCATAGCCCTCTATGGGCTTCCAAATATCACTTTGCCAATTCCACAAGAAGTGCCTTAGCGAAAGGCTTCTTGAGGGGAAAGCTGTACTTCTGCGAGATGATTTCACAGAACATAAAGAAGTTTCTCAGAAAGCTTCTTTCTCTTTGTTATCGGGGGATATTTCCTTTGGCCCTATAGTCTTCAAAGGGATCCGAAATATCTGTTCTCAGATTCCACAGAAATAAGGCTAGCAAAGAGATCCACGAAATACAGATAACTCTGTGAGATGAATTAACAGAACACTAAGCAGTTTCTCAGAAAGCTTCTTTCCAGATTTCATCTGAATATTTCTTTTTTCACCATAGCCCACTATGGGCTTCCAAATATCACTTTGCCAATTCCACAAGAACTGTCTTAGCGAAAGGCTTCTTGAGGGGAAGCTGTAACTCTGTGAGATGATTTCACAGAACACAAAGAAGTTTCTCAGAAAGCTTCTTTCTCTTTGTTATCGGAGGATATTTCCTTTGGCCCTATGGTCTTCAAAGGCATCCGAATTATCTGTTCTCAGATTTCACAGAAATAAGGCTAGCAAAGAGATCCACGAAATACAGATGTAACATTGTGAGATGAATTAACAGAACACTAAGCAGTTTCTCAGAAAGCTTCTTTCCAGATTTCATCTGAGGATATTTCCTTTTTCACCGTAGCCCTCTATGTGCTTCCAAATATCACTTTGCCAATTCCACAAGAACAGTCTTAGCAAAAGGCTTCTTGAGGGGAAAGCTGTAACTCTGTTATATGATTTCAAAGAACACAAAGAAGTTTCTCAGAAAGCTTGTTTCTCTTTTTTATCAGAGGATATTTCCTTTGGCCCTATAGTCTTCAAAGGGATCCGAAATATCTGTTCTCAGATTCCACAGAAATAAGGCCAGCAAAGAGATACACGAAATAGAGATGTAACTCTGTGAGATGAATTAACAGAACACTAAGTAGTTTCTCAGAAAGCTTCTTTCCAGATTTCATCTGAGGATATTTCCTTTTTCACCATAGCCCTCTATGGGCTTCCAAATATCACTTTGCCGATTCCACAAGAACTGTCTTAGCGAAAGGCTTCTTGAGGGGAAAGCTGTAACTCTGTGAGATGATTTCACAGAACACAAAGAAGTTTCTCAGAAAGCTTCTTTCTCTTTGTTATCGGAGGATATTTCCTTTGGCCCTATGGTCTTCAAAGGGATCCGAAATATCTGTTCTCAGATTCCACAGAAATAAGGCTAGCAAAGAGATCCACGAAATACAGATGAAAGTCTGTGAGATGAATTAACAGAACACTAAGCAGTTTCTCAAAAAGCTTCTTTCCAGATTTCATCTGAGGATATTTCCTTTTTCAACATAGCCCTCTATGGGCTTCCAAATATCACTTTGCCATTTCCACAAGAAATGTCTTAGCGAAAGGCTTCTAGAGGGGAAAGCTGTAACTCTGTGAGATGATTTCACAAAACACAAAGAAGTTTCTCAGAAAGCTTCTTTCTCTTTGTTATCGGAGGATATTTCCTTTGGCCCTATAGTCTTCAAAGGGATCCGAAATATCTGTTCTCAGATTCCACAGAATTAAGGCTAGCAAAGAGATCCACGAAATACAGATGTAACTCTGTGAGATGAATTAACAGAACACTAAGCAGTTTCTCAGAAAGCGTCTTTCCAGATTTCATCTGAGGATATTTCCTTTTTCACCTTAGCCCTCTATGGGCTTCCAAATAGCACTTTGCCAATTCCACAAGAACTGTCTTAGCAAAAGGCTTCTTCTAGGGAAAGCTGTAACTCTGTGAGATGATTTCACAGAACACAAAGAAGTTTCTCAGAAAGCTTCTTTCTCTTTGTTATCGGAGGATATTTGCTTTGGCCCAATAGTCTTCAAAGGCATCCCAAATATCTGTTCTCAGATTCCACAGAAATAAGGCTAGCAAAGAGATCCACGAAATACAGATGTAACTCTGTGAGATGAATTAACAGAACACTAAGCAGTTTCTCAGAAAGATTCTTTTCAGATTTCATCTGAGGATATTTCCTTTTTCACCGTAGCCCTCTATGGGCTTCCAAATATCACTTTGCCAATTCCACAAGAACTGTCTTAGCGAAAGGCTTCTTGAGGGGAAAGCTGTAACTCTGTGAGATGATTTCACAGAACACAAAGAAGTTTCTCAGAAAGCTTCTTTCTCTTTGTTATTGGAGGATATTTCCTTTGGACCTATAGTCTTGAAAGGGATCCGAAATATCTGTTCTCAGATTCCACAGAAATAAGGCTAGCAAAGAGATCCACGAAATACAGATGTAACTCTGTGAGATGAATTAACAGAACACTAAGCAGTTTCTCAGAAAGCTTCTTTCCAGATATCATCTAAGGATATTTCCTTTTTCACCTTAGCCCTCTATGGTCTTCCAAATATCACTTTGCCAAATCCACAAGAACTGTCTTAGCGAAAGGCTTCTTCTAGGGAAAGTTGTAACTCTGTGAGATGATTTCATAGAACACAAAGAAGTTTCTCAGAAAGCTTCTTTCTCTTTGTTATCGGAGGATATTTCATTTGGCCCAATGGTCTTCAAAGGGATCGGAAATATCTGTTCTCAGATTCCACAGAAATAATGCTAGCAAAGAGATCCACGAAATACAGATGTAACTCTGTGAGATGAATTAACAGAACACTAAGCAGTTTCTCAGAAAGCTTCCTTCCATATTTCATCTGAGGATATTTCCTTTTTCACCATAGCCCTCTATGGGCTTCCAAATATCACTTTGCCAATTCCACAAGAACTGTCTTAGCGAAAGGCTTCTTGAGGGGAAAGCTGTAACTCTGTGAGATGATTTCACAGAACACAAAGAAGTTTCTCAGAAAGCTTCTTTCTCTTTGAAATCGGAGGATATATCCTTTGGCCCTATAGTCTTCAAAGGGATCCGAAATATCTTTTCTCAGATTCCACAGAAATAAGGCTAGCAAAGAGATCCACGAAATACAGATGTAACTCTGTGAGATGAATTAATAGAACACTAAGCAGTTTCTCAGAAAGCTTCTTTCCAGATTTCATCTGGGGATATTTCCTTTTTCACCATAGCCCTCAAGGGGCTTCCAAATACCACTTTGCCAATTCCACAAGAACAGTCTTAGCGAAAGGCTTCTTGAGGGGAAAGCTGTAACTCTGTGAGATGATTTCAAAGAACACAAAGAAGTTTCTCAGAAATCTTCTTTCTCTTTGTTTTCAGAGGATATTTCCTTTGGCCCCATAGTCTTCAAAGGGATCCAAAATATCTGTTCTCAGATTCCACAGAAATAAGGCTAGCAAAGAGATCCAGGAAATACAGATGTAACTCTGTGAGATGAATTAACAGAACACTAAGCAGTTTCTCAGAAAGCTTCTTTCCAGATTTCATCTGAGGATATTTCCTTTTTCACCTTAGCCCTCTATGGGCTTCCAAATATCACTTTGCCAATTCCACAAGAACTGTCTTAGCGAAAGGCTTCTTCTAGGGAAAGCTGTAACTCTGTGAGATGATTTCACAGAACACAAAGAAGTTTCTCAGAAAGCTTCTTTCTCTTTGTTATCGGAGGATATTTCCTTTGGCCCTATGGTCTTCAAAGGGATCGGAAATATCTGTTCTCAGATTCCACAGAAATAATGCTAGCAAAGAGATCCACGAAATACAGATGTAACTCTGTGAGATGAATTAACAGAACACTAAGCAGTTTCTCAGAAAGCTTCTTTCCAGATTTCATCTGAAGATATTTCCTTTTTCACCATAGCCCTCTATGGGCTTCCAAATATCACTTTGCCAATTCCACAAGAACTGTCTTACCGAAAGGCTTCTTGAGGGGAAAGCTGTAACTCTGTGAGATGATTTCACAGAACACAAAGAAGTTTCTCAGAAAGCTTCTTTCTCGTTGTTAACGGAGGATATTTCCTTTGGCCCTATGGTCTTCAAAAGGATCGGAAATATCTGTTCTCAGATTCCACAGAAATAATGCTAGCAAAGACATCCACGAAATACAGATGTAACTCTGTGAGATGAATTACCAGAACACTGAGCAGTTTCTCAGAAAGATTCTTTCCATATTTCATCTGAGGATATTTCCTTTTTCACCATAGCCCTCTATGGGCTTCCAAATATCACTTTGCCAATTCCACAAGAACTGTCTTAGCGAAAGGCTTCTTCAGGGGAAAGCTGTAACTCTGTGAGATGATTTCACAGAACACAAAGAAGTTTCTCAGAAAGCTTCTTTCTCTTTGTTATCGGAGGATATTTTCTTTGGCCCAATAGTCTTCAAAGGCATCCGAAATATCTGTTATCAGATTCCACAGAAATAAGGCTAGCAAAGAGATTCAGGAAATACAGATGTAACTCTGTGAGATGAATTAACAGAACACTAAGCAGTTTCTCAGAAAGCTTCTTTCCAGATTTCATCTGAGGATATTTCCTTTTTCACCATAGCCCTCTGTGGGCTTCCAAATATCACTTTGTCAATTCCACAAGAACTGTCTTAGCGAAAGGCTTCTTGAGGGGAAAGCTGTAACTCTGTGAGATGATTTCACAGAACCCAAAGAAGTTTCTCAGAAAGCTTCTTTCTCTTTGTTATCGGAGGATATTACCTTTGGCCCTATGGTCTTCTAAGACATCCGAAATATCTGTTCTCAGATTCCACAGAAATAATGCTAGCAAAGAGATCCACGAAATACAGATGTAACTCTGTGAGATGAATTAACAGAACACTAAGCAGTTTCTCAGAAAGCTTCTTTCCAGATTTCATCTGAGGATATTTCCTTTTTCACCATAGCCCTCTATGGGCTTCCAAATATCACTTTGCCAATTCCACAAGAAGTGCCTTAGCGAAAGGCTTCTTGAGGGGAAGGTTGTAACTCTGCGAGATGATTTCACAGAACACAAAGAAGTTTCTCAGAAACCTTCTTTCTCTTTGTTATGGGAGGATATTTCCTTTGGCCCTATGGTCTTCAAAGGCATCCGAAATATCTGTTCTCAGATTCCACAGAAATAAGGCTAGCAAAGGGATCCACGAAATACAGATGCAACTCTGTGAGATGAATTAACAGAACACTAAGCAGTTTCTCAGAAAGCTTCTTTCCAGATTTCATCTGAGGATATTTCCTTTTTCACCTTAGCCCTCTATGGGCTTCCAAATATCACTTTGCCAAATCCACAAGAACTGTCTTAGCGAAAGGCTTCCTCTAGGGAAAGTTGTAACTCTGTGAGATGATTTCACAGAACACAAAGAAGTTTCTCAGAAAGCTTCATTCTCATTGTTATCGGACGATATTTCATTTGGCCCTATGGTCTTCAAAGGGATCGGAATTATCTGTTCTCAGATTCCACAGAAATAAGGCTAGCAAAGAGACCCACGAAATACAGAAGTAACTCTGTGAGATGAATTAACAGAACACTAAGCAGTTTCTCAGAAAGCTTCCTTCCATATTTCATCTGAGGATATTTCCTTTTTCACCATAGCCCTCTATGGGCTTCCAAATATCACTTTGCCAATTCCACAAGAACTGTCTTAGCGAAAGGCTTCTTGAGGGGAAAGCTGTAACTCTGTGAGATGATTTCACAGAACACAAAGAAGTTTCTCAGAAAGCTTTTTTCTGTTTGAAATCGGAGGATATTTCCTTTGGCCCTATAGTCTTCAAAGGGATCCGAAATATCTGTTCTCAGATTCCACAGAAATAAGGCTAGCAAAGAGATCCACGAAATACAGATGTAACTCTGTGAGATGAATAAACAGAACACTAAGCAGTTTCTCAGAAAGCTTCTTTCCAGATTTCATCTGAGGATATTTCCTTTTTCACCATAGCCCTCTATGGGCTTCCAAATATCACTTTGCCAATTCCACAAGAACTGTCTTAGCGAAAGGCTTCTTGAGGGGAAAGCTGTAACTCTGTGAGATGATTTCACAGAACACAAAGAAGTTTCTCAGAAAGTTTCATTCTCTATGTTATCGGAGGTTATTTACTTTGGCCCTATAGTCTTCAAAGGTCCCGGAATATCTGTTCTCAGATTCCACAGAAATAAGACTAGCATAGAGATCCACGAAATACAGATGTAACTCTGTGAGATGAATTAACAGAACACTAAGCAGTTTCTCAGAAAGCTTCTTTCCAGAATTCTTCTGAAGATATTTCCTTTTTCACCATAGCCCTCTTGGGGCTTCCAAATATCACTTTGCCAATTCCACAAGAACTGTCTTACCGAAAGGCTTCTTGAGGGGAAAGCTGTAACTCTGTGAGATGATTTCACAGAACACAAAGAAGTTTCTCAGAAAGCTTCTTTCTCTTTGTTTTCGGAGGATATTTCCTTTGGCCCTATGGTCTTCTAAGGCATCCGAAATATCTGTTCTCAGATTCCACAGAAATAATGCTAGCAAAGAGATCCACGAAATACAGATGTAACTCTGTGAGATGAATTAACAGAACACTAAGCAGTTTCTCAGAAAGCTTCTTTCCAGATTTCATCTGAGGATATTTCCTTTTTCACCATAGCCCTCTATGGGCTTCCAAATATCACTTTGCCAATTCCACAAGAAGTGCCTTAGCGAAAGGCTTCTTGAGGGGAAGGCTGTAACTCTGCGATAAGATTTCACAGAACACAAAGAAGTTTCTCAGAAAGCTTCTTTCTCTTTGTTATCAGAGGATATTTCCTTTGGACCTATAGTCTTCAAAGGGATCCGAAATATCTGCTCTCAGATTCCACAGAAATAAGGCTAGCAAAGAGATCCACGAAATACAGATGTAACTCTGTGAGATGAATTAACAGAACACTAAGCAGTTTCTCAGAAAGCTTCTTTCCAGATTTCAACTGAGGATATTTCCTTTTTCACCTTAGCCCTCTATGGGCTTCCAAATATCACTTTGCCAAATCCACAAGAACTGTCTTAGCGAAAGGCTTCTTCTAGGGAAAATTGTAACTCTGTGAGATGATTTCACAGAACACAAAGAAGTTTCCCAGAAAGCTTCTTTCTCTTTGTTATCGGAGGATATTTCATTTGGCCCTATGGTCTTCAAAGGGATCGGAAATATCTGTTCTCAGATTCCACAGAAATAATGCTAGCAAAGAGATCCAAGAAATACAGATGTAACTCTGTGAGATGAATTAACAGAACACTAAGCAGTTTCTCAGAAAGCTTCCTTCCATATTTCATCTGAGGATATTTCCTTTTTCACCATAGCCCTCTATGGGCTTCCAAATATCACTTTGCCAATTCCACAAGAACTGTCTTAGCGAAAGGCTTCTTGAGGGGAAAGCTGTAACTCTGTGAGATGATTTCACAGAACACAAAGAAGTTTCTCAGAAAGCTTTTTTCTCTTTGAAATCGCAGGATATTTCCTTTGGCCCTATAGTCTTCAAAGGGATCCGAAATATCTGTTCTCAGATTCCACAGAAATAAGGCTGGCAAAGAGATCCACGAAATACAGATGTAACTCTGTCAGATGAATTAACAGAACACTAAGCAGTTTCTCAGAAAGCTTCTTTCCAGATTTCATCTGAGGATATTTCCTTTTTCACCATAGCCCTCTATGGGCTTCCAAATATCACTTTGCCAATTCCACAAGAACTGTCTTAGCGAAAGGCTTCTTGAGGGGAAAGCTGTAACTCTGTGAGATGATTTCACAGAACACAAAGAAGTTTCTCAGAAAGTTTCATTCTCTATGTTATCGGAGGTTATTTACTTTGGCCCTATAGTCTTCAAAGGTCCCGGAATATCTGTTCTCAGATTCCACAGAAATAAGTCTAGCAAAGAGATCCACGAAATACAGATGTAACTCTGTGAGATGAATTAACAGAACACTAAGCAGTTTCTCAGAAAGCTTCTTTCCAGATTTCATCTGACGATATTTCCTTTTTCACCTTAGCCCTCTATGGGCTTCCAAATATCACTTTGCCAAATCCACAAGAACTGTCTTAGCGAAAGGCTTCTTCTAGGGAAAGTTGTAACTCTGTGAGATGATTTCACAGAACACAAAGAAGTTTCTCAGAAAGCTTCTTTCTCTTTGTTATCGGAGGATATTTCATTTGGCCCTATGGTCTTCAAAGGGATCGGAAATATCTGTTCTCAGATTCCACAGAAATAATGCTAGCAAAGAGATCCACGAAATACAGATGTAACTCTGTGAGATGAATTAACAGAACACTAAGCAGTTTCTCAGAAAGCTTCCTTCCATATTTCATCTGAGGATATTTCCTTTTTCACCATAGCCCTCTACGGGCTTCCAAATATCACTTTGCCAATTCCACAAGAACTGTCTTAGCGAAAGGCTTCTTGAGGGGAAAGCTGTAACTCTGTGAGATGATATCACAGAACACAAAGAAGTTTCTCAGAAAGCTTCTTTCTCTTTGTTATCGGAGGATATTTCCTTTGGCCCTATGGTCTTCTAAGGCATCCGAAATATCTGTTCTCAGATTCCACAGAAATAATGCTAGCAAAGAGATCCACGAAATACAGATGTAACTCTGTGAGATGAATTAACAGAACACTAAGCAGTTTCACAGAAAGCTTCTTTCCAGATTTCATCTGAGGATATTTCCTTTTTCACCTTAGCACTCTATGGGCTTCCAAATATCACTTTGCCAAATCCACAAGAACTGTCTTAGCGAAAGGCTTCTTCTAGGGAAAGTTGTAACTCTGTGAGATGATTTCACAGAACACAAAGAAGTTTCTCAGAAAGCTTCTTTCTCGTTGTTAACGGAGGATATTTCCTTTGGCCCTATGGTCTTCAAAAGGATCGGAAATATCTGTTCTCAGATTCCACAGAAATAATGCTAGCAAAGACATCCACGAAATACAGATGTAACTCTGTGAGATGAATTAACAGAACACTCAGCAGTTTCTCAGAAAGATTCTTTCCATATTTCATCTGAGGATATTTCCTTTTTCACCATAGCCCTCTATGGGCTTCCAAATATCACTTTGCCAATTCCACAAGAACTGTCTTAGCGAAAGGCTTCTTGAGGGGAAAGCTGTAACTCTGTGAGATGATTTCACAGAACACAAAGAAGTTTCTCAGAAAGCTTCTTTCTCTTTGTTATCGGAGGATATTTGCTTTGGCCCAATAGTCTTCAAAGGCATCCGAAATATCTGTTATCAGATTCCACAGAAATAAGGCTAGCAAAGAGATTCAGGAAATACAGATGTAACTCTGTGAGATGAATTAACAGAACACTAAGCAGTTTCTCAGAAAGCTTCTTTCCAGATTTCATCTGAGGATATTTCCTTTTTCACCATAGCCCTCTGTGGGCTTCCAAATATCACTTTGTCAATTCCACAAGAACTGTCTTAGCGAAAGGCTTCTTGAGGGGAAAGCTGTAACTCTGTGAGATGATTTCACAGAACACAAAGAAGTTTCTCAGAAAGCTTCTTTCTCTTTGTTATCGGAGGATATTTCCTTTGGCCCTATGGTCTTCTAAGACATCCGAAATATCTGTTCTCAGATTCCACAGAAATAAGGCTAGCAAAGAGATCCACGAAATACAGATGTAACTCTGTGAGATGAATTAACAGAACACTAAGCAGTTTCTCAGAAAGCTTCTTTCCAGATTTCATCTGAGGATATTTCCTTTTTCACCATAGCCCTCTATGGGCTTCCAAATATCACTTTGCCAATTCCACAAGAAGTGCCTTAGCGAAAGGCTTCTTGAGGGGAAGGTTGTAACTCTGCGAGATGATTTCACAGAACACAAAGAAGTTTCTCAGAAACCTTCTTTCTCTTTGTTATGGGAGGATATTTCCTTTGGCCCTATGGTCTTCAAAGGCATCCGAAATATCTGTTCTCAGATTCCACAGAAATAAGGCTAGCAAAGAGATCCACGAAATACAGATGCAACTCTGTGAGATGAATTAACAGAACACTAAGCAGTTTCTCAGAAAGCTTCTTTCCAGATTTCATCTGAGGATATTTCCTTTTTCACCTTAGCCCTCTATGGGCTTCCAAATATCACTTTGCCAAATCCACAAGAACTGTCTTAGCGAAAGGCTTCCTCTAGGGAAAGTTGTAACTCTGTGAGATGATTTCACAGAACACAAAGAAGTTTCTCAGAAAGCTTCTTTCTCATTGTTATCGGACGATATTTCATTTGGCCCTATGGTCTTCAAAGGGATCGGAATTATCTGTTCTCAGATTCCACAGAAATAATGCTAGCAAAGAGACCCACGAAATACAGAAGTAACTCTGTGAGATGAATTAACAGAACACTAAGCAGTTTCTCAGAAAGCTTCCTTCCATATTTCATCTGAGGATATTTCCTTTTTCACCATAGCCCTCTATGGGCTTCCAAATATCACTTTGCCAATTCCACAAGAACTGTCTTAGCGAAAGGCTTCTTGAGGGGAAAGCTGTAACTCTGTGAGATGATTTCCCAGAACACAAAGAAGTTTCTCAGAAAGCTTTTTTCTCTTTGAAATCGAAGGATATTTCCTTTGGCCCTATAGTCTTCAAAGGGATCCGAAATATCTGTTCTCAGATTCCACAGAAATAAGGCTAGCAAAGAGATCCACGAAATACAGATGTAACTCTGTGAGATGAATAAACAGAACACTAAGCAGTTTCTCAGAAAGCTTCTTTCCAGATTTCATCTGAGGATATTTCCTTTTTCACCATAGCCCTCTATGGGCTTCCAAATATCACTTTGCCAATTCCACAAGAACTGTCTTAGCGAAAGGCTTCTTGAGGGGAAAGCTGTAACTCTGTGAGATGATTTCACAGAACACAAAGAAGTTTCTCAGAAAGTTTCATTCTCTATGTTATCGGAGGTTATTTACTTTGGCCCTATAGTCTTCAAAGGTCCCGGAATATCTGTTCTCAGATTCCACAGAAATAAGACTAGCATAGAGATCCACGAAATACAGATGTAACTCTGTGAGATGAATTAACAGAACACTAAGCAGTTTCTCAGAAAGCTTCTTTCCAGAATTCTTCTGAAGATATTTCCTTTTTCACCATAGCCCTCTTGGGGCTTCCAAATATCACTTTGCCAATTCCACAAGAACTGTCTTAGCGAAAGGCTTCTTGAGGGGAAAGCTGTAACTCTGTGAGATGATTTCACAGAACACAAAGAAGTTTCTCAGAAAGCTTCTTTCTCTTTGTTTTCGGAGGATATTTCCTTTGGCCCTATGGTCTTCTAAGGCATCCGAAATATCTGTTCTCAGATTCCACAGAAATAATGCTAGCAAAGAGATCCACGAAATACAGATGTACCTCTGTGAGATGAATTAACAGAACACTAAGCAGTTTCTCAGAAAGCTTCTTTCCAGATTTCATCTGAGGATATTTCCTTTTTCACCATAGCCCTCTATGGGCTTCCAAATATCACTTTGCCAATTCCACAAGAAGTGCCTTAGCGAAAGGCTTCTTGAGGGGAAGGCTGTAACTCTGCGATAAGATTTCACAGAACACAAAGAAGTTTCTCAGAAAGCTTCTTTCTCTTTGTTATCGGGGGATATTTCCTTTGGCCCTATAGTCTTCAAAGGGATCCGAAATATCTGTTCTCAGATTCCACAGAAATAAGGCTGGCAAAGAGATCCACGAAATACAGATGTAACTCTGTCAGATGAATTAACAGAACACTAAGCAGTTTCTCAGAAAGCTTCTTTCCAGATTTCATCTGAGGATATTTCCTTTTTCACCATAGCCCTCTATGGGCTTCCAAATATCACTTTGCCAATTCCACAAGAACTGTCTTAGCGAAAGGCTTCTTGAGGGGAAAGCTGTAACTCTGTGAGATGATTTCACAGAACACAAAGAAGTTTCTCAGAAAGTTTCATTCTCTATGTTATCGGAGGTTATTTACTTTGGCCCTATAGTCTTCAAAGGTCCCGGAATATCTGTTCTCAGATTCCACAGAAATAAGTCTAGCAAAGAGATCCACGAAATACAGATGTAACTCTGTGAGATGAATTAACAGAACACTAAGCAGTTTCTCAGAAATCTTCTTTCCAGATTTCATCTGACGATATTTCCTTTTTCACCTTAGCCCTCTATGGGCTTCCAAATATCACTTTGCCAAATCCACAAGAACTGTCTTAGCGAAAGGCTTCTTCTAGGGAAAGTTGTAACTCTGTGAGATGATTTCACAGAACACAAAGAAGTTTCTCAGAAAGCTTCTTTCTCTTTGTTATCGGAGGATATTTCATTTGGCCCTATGGTCTTCAAAGGGATCGGAAATATCTGTTCTCAGATTCCACAGAAATAATGCTAGCAAAGAGATCCACGAAATACAGATGTAACTCTGTGAGATGAATTAACAGAACACTAAGCAGTTTCTCAGAAAGCTTCCTTCCATATTTCATCTGAGGATATTTCCTTTTTCACCATAGCCCTCTACGGGCTTCCAAATATCACTTTGCCAATTCCACAAGAACTGTCTTAGCGAAAGGCTTCTTGAGGGGAAAGCTGTAACTCTGTGAGATGATTTCACAGAACACAAAGAAGTTTCTCAGAAAGCTTCTTTCTCTTTGTTATCGGAGGATATTTCCTTTGGCCCTATGGTCTTCTAAGGCATCCGAAATATCTGTTCTCAGATTCCACAGAAATAATGCTAGCAAAGAGATCCACGAAATACAGATGTAACTCTGTGAGATGAATTAACAGAACACTAAGCAGTTTCACAGAAAGCTTCTTTCCAGATTTCATCTGAGGATATTTCCTTTTTCACCTTAGCACTCTATGGGCTTCCAAATATCACTTTGCCAAATCCACAAGAACTGTCTTAGCGAAAGGCTTCTTCTAGGGAAAGTTGTAACTCTGTGAGATGATTTCACAGAACACAAAGAAGTTTCTCAGAAAGCTTCTTTCTCGTTGTTAACGGAGGATATTTCCTTTGGCCCTATGGTCTTCAAAAGGATCGGAAATATCTGTTCTCAGATTCCACAGAAATAATGCTAGCAAAGACATCCACGAAATACAGATGTAACTCTGTGAGATGAATTAACAGAACACTCAGCAGTTTCTCAGAAAGATTCTTTCCATATTTCATCTGAGGATATTTCCTTTTTCACCATAGCCCTCTATGGGCTTCCAAATATCACTTTGCCAATTCCACAAGAACTGTCTTAGCGAAAGGCTTCTTGAGGGGAAAGCTGTAACTCTGTGAGATGATTTCACAGAACACAAAGAAGTTTCTCAGAAAGCTTCTTTCTCTTTGTTATCGGAGGATATTTGCTTTGGCCCAATAGTCTTCAAAGGCATCCGAAATATCTGTTATCAGATTCCACAGAAATAAGGCTAGCAAAGAGATTCAGGAAATACAGATGTAACTCTGTGAGATGAATTAACAGAACACTAAGCAGTTTCTCAGAAAGCTTCTTTCCAGATTTCATCTGAGGATATTTCCTTTTTCACCATAGCCCTCTGTGGGCTTCCAAATATCACTTTGTCAATTCCACAAGAACTGTCTTAGCGAAAGGCTTCTTGAGGGGAAAGCTGTAACTCTGTGAGATGATTTCACAGAACACAAGGAAGTTTCTCAGAAAGCTTCTTTCTCTTTGTTATCGGAGGATATTTCCTTTGGCCTTATGGTCTTCTAAGACATCCGAAATATCTGTTCTCAGATTCCACAGAAATAAGGCTAGCAAAGAGATCCACGAAATACAGATGTAACTCTGTGAGATGAATTAACAGAACACTAAGCAGTTTCTCAGAAAGCTTCTTTCCAGATTTCATCTGAGGATATTTCCTTTTTCACCATAGACCTCTATGGGCTTCCAAATATCACTTTGCCAATTCCACAAGAAGTGCCTTAGCGAAAGGCTTCTTGAGGGGAAGGTTGTAACTCTGCGAGATGATTTCACAGAACACAAAGAAGTTTCTCAGAAACCTTCTTTCTCTTTGTTATGGGAGGATATTTCCTTTGGCCCTATGGTCTTCAAAGGCATCCGAAATATCTGTTCTCAGATTCCACAGAAATAAGGCTAGCAAAGAGATCCACGAAATACAGATGCAACTCTGTGAGATGAATTAACAGAACACTAAGCAGTTTCTCAGAAAGCTTCTTTCCAGATTTCATCTGAGGATATTTCCTTTTTCACCTTAGCCCTCTATGGGCTTCCAAATATCACTTTGCCAAATCCACAAGAACTGTCTTAGCGAAAGGCTTCCTCTAGGGAAAGTTGTAACTCTGTGAGATGATTTCACAGAACACAAAGAAGTTTCTCAGAAAGCTTCTTTCTCATTGTTATCGGACGATATTTCATTTGGCCCTATGGTCTTCAAAGGGATCGGAATTATCTGTTCTCAGATTCCACAGAAATAATGCTAGCAAAGAGACCCACGAAATACAGAAGTAACTCTGTGAGATGAATTAACAGAACACTAAGCAGTTTCTCAGAAAGCTTCCTTCCATATTTCATCTGAGGATATTTCCTTTTTCACCATAGCCCTCTATGGGCTTCCAAATATCACTTTGCCAATTCCACAAGAACTGTCTTAGCGAAAGGCTTCTTGAGGGGAAAGCTGTAACTCTGTGAGATGATTTCCCAGAACACAAAGAAGTTTCTCAGAAAGCTTTTTTCTCTTTGAAATCGGAGGATATTTCCTTTGGCCCTATAGTCTTCAAAGGGATCCGAAATATCTGTTCTCAGATTCCACAGAAATAAGGCTAGCAAAGAGATCCACGAAATACAGATGTAACTCTGTGAGATGAATAAACAGAACACTAAGCAGTTTCTCAGAAAGCTTCTTTCCAGATTTCATCTGAGGATATTTCCTTTTTCACCATAGCCCTCTATGGGCTTCCAAATATCACTTTGCCAATTCCACAAGAACTGTCTTAGCGAAAGGCTTCTTGAGGGGAAAGCTGTAACTCTGTGAGATGATTTCACAGAACACAAAGAAGTTTCTCAGAAAGTTTCATTCTCTATGTTATCGGAGGTTATTTACTTTGGCCCTATAGTCTTCAAAGGTCCCGGAATATCTGTTCTCAGATTCCACAGAAATAAGACTAGCATAGAGATCCACGAAATACAGATGTAACTCTGTGAGATGAATTAACAGAACACTAAGCAGTTTCTCAGAAAGCTTCTTTCCAGAATTCTTCTGAAGATATTTCCTTTTTCACCATAGCCCTCTTGGGGCTTCCAAATATCACTTTGCCAATTCCACAAGAACTGTCTTAGCGAAAGGCTTCTTGAGGGGAAAGCTGTAACTCTGTGAGATGATTTCACAGAACACAAAGAAGTTTCTCAGAAAGCTTCTTTCTCTTTGTTTTCGGAGGATATTTCCTTTGGCCCTATGGTCTTCTAAGGCATCCGAAATATCTGTTCTCAGATTCCACAGAAATAATGCTAGCAAAGAGATCCACGAAATACAGATGTAACTCTGTGAGATGAATTAACAGAACACTAAGCAGTTTCTCAGAAAGCTTCTTTCCAGATTTCATCTGAGGATATTTCCTTTTTCACCATAGCCCTCTATGGGCTTCCAAATATCACTTTGCCAATTCCACAAGAAGTGCCTTAGCGAAAGGCTTCTTGAGGGGAAGGCTGTAACTCTGCGATAAGATTTCAAAGAACACAAAGAAGTTTCTCAGAAAGCTTCTTTCTCTTTGTTATCAGAGGATATTTCCTTTGGACCTATAGTCTTCAAAGGGATCCGAAATATCTGTTCTCAGATTCCACAGAAATAAGGCTAGCAAAGAGATCCACGAAATACAGATGTAACTCTGTGAGATGAATTAACAGAACACTAAGCAGTTTCTCAGAAAGCTTCTTTCCAGATTTCAACTGAGGATATTTCCTTTTTCACCTTAGCCCTCTATGGGCTTCCAAATATCACTTTGCCAAATCCACAAGAACTGTCTTAGCGAAAGGCTTCTTCTAGGGAAAATTGTAACTCTGTGAGATGATTTCACAGAACACAAAGAAGTTTCTCAGAAAGCTTCTTTCTCTTTGTTATCGGAGGATATTTCCTTTGGCCCTATGGTCTTCAAAGGGATCGGAAATATCTGTTCTCAGATTCCACAGAAATAATGCTAGCAAAGAGATCCAAGAAATACAGATGTAACTCTGTGAGATGAATTAACAGAACACTAAGCAGTTTCTCAGAAAGCTTCCTTCCATATTTCATCTGAGGATATTTCCTTTTTCACCATAGCCCTCTACGGGCTTCCAAATATCACTTTGCCAATTCCACAAGAACTGTCTTAGCGAAAGGCTTCTTGAGGGGAAAGCTGTAACTCTGTGAGATGATTTCACAGAACACAAAGAAGTTTCTCAGAAAGCTTCTTTCTCTTTGTTATCGGAGGATATTTCCTTTGGCCCTATGGTCTTCTAAGGCATCCGAAATATCTGTTCTCAGATTCCACAGAAATAATGCTAGCAAAGAGATCCACGAAATACAGATGTAACTCTGTGAGATGAATTAACAGAACACTAAGCAGTTTCTCAATAAGCTTCTTTCCAGATTTCATCTGAGGATATTTCCTTTTTCACCATAGCCCTCTATGGGCTTCCAAATATCACTTTGCCAATTCCACAAGAAGTGCCTTAGCGATAGGCTTCTTGAGGGGAAGGCTGTAACTCTGCGAGATGATTTCACAGAACACAAAGAAGTTTCTCAGAAAGCTTCTTTCTCTTTGTTATCAGAGGATATTTCCTTTGGACCTATAGTCTTCAAAGGGATCCGAAATATCTGTTCTCAGATTCCACAGAAATAAGGCTAGCAAAGAGATCCACGAAATACAGATGTAACTCTGTGAGATGAATTAACAGAACACTAAGCAGTTTCTCAGAAAGCTTCTTTCCAGATTTCATCTGAGGATATTTCCTTTTTCACCTTAGCCCTCTATGGGCTTCCAAATATCACTTTGCCAAATCCACAAGAACTGTCTTAGCGAAAGGCTTCTTCTAGGGAAAGTTGTAACTCTGTGAGATGATTTCACAGAACACAAAGAAGTTTCTCAGAAAGCTTCTTTCTCTTTGTTATCGGAGGATATTTCATTTGGCCCTATGGTCTTCAAAGGGATCGGAAATATCTGTTCTCAGATTCCACAGAAATAATGCTAGCAAAGAGATCCACGAAATACAGATGTAACTCTGTGAGATGAATTAACAGAACACTAAGCAGTTTCTCAGAAAGCTTCCTTCAATATTTCATCTGAGGATATTTCCTTTTTCACCATAGCCCTCTATGGGCTTCCAAATATCACTTTGCCAATTCCACAAGAACTGTCTTAGCGAAAGGCTTCTTGAGGGGAAAGCTGTAACTCTGTGAGATGATTTCACAGAACACAAAGAAGTTTCTCAGAAAGCTTCTTTCTCTTTGAAATCGGAGGATATTTCCTTTGGCCCTATAGTCTTCAAAGGGATCCGAAATATCTGTTCTCAGATTCCACAGAAATAAGGCTAGCAAAGAGATCCACAAAATACAGATGTAACTCTGTGAGATGAATTAATAGAACACTAAGCAGTTTCTCAGAAAGCTTCTTTCCAGATTTCATCTGAGGATATTTCCTTTTTCACCGTAGAACTCTAATGGCTTCCAAATATCACTTTGCCAATTCCACAAGAACAGTCTTAGCGAAAGGCTTCTTGAGGGGAAAGCTGTAACTCTGTGAGATGATTTGAAAGAACACAAAGAAGTTTCTCAGAAAGCTTCTTTCTCTTTCTTATCAGAGGATATTTCCTTTGGCCCTATAGTCTTCAAAGGGATCCGAAATATCTGTTCTCAGATTCCACAGAAATAAGGCTAGCAAAGAGATCCACGAAATACAGATGTAACTCTGTGAGGTGAATTAACAGAACACTAAGCAGTTTCTCAGAAAGCTTCTTTCCAGATTTCATCTGAGGATATTTCCTTTTTCACCATAGCCCTCTATGGGCTTCCAAATATCACTTTGCCAATTCCACAAGAACTGTCTTAGCGAAAGGCTTCTTGAGGGGAAAGCTGTAACTCTGTGAGATGATTTCACAGAACACAAAGAAGTTTCTCAGAAAGCTTCTTTCTCTTTTTTATCGGAGGATATTTGCTTTGGCCCAATAGTCTTCAAAGGCATCCGAAATATCTGTTATCAGATTCCACAGAAATAAGGCTAGCAAAGAGATCCACGAAATACAGATGTAAGTCTGTGAGATGAATTAACAGAACACTAAGCAGTTTCTCAGAAAGCTTCTTTCCAGATTTCATCTGAGGATATTTCCTTTTTCACCGTAGCCCTCTATGGGCTACCAAATATCACTTTGTCAATTCCACAAGAACTGTCTTAGCGAAAGGCTTCTTGAGGGAAAAGCTGTAACTCTGTGAGATGATTTCACAGAACACAAAGAAGTTTCTCAGAAAGCTTCTTTCATTTGTTATCGGAGGATATTTCCTTTGGCCCTATGGTCTTCAAAGGCGTCCGAAATATCTGTTCTCAGATTCCACAGAAATAAGGCTAGCAAAGAGATCCACGAAATACAGATGTAACTCTGTGAGACGAATTAACAGAACACTAAGCAGTTTCTCAGAAAGCTTCTTTCCAGATTTCATCTGAGGATATTTCCTTTTTCACCATAGCCCTCTATGGGCTTCCAAATATCACTTTGCCAATTGCACAAGAAGTGCCTTAGCGAAAGGCTTCTTGAGGGGAAGGCTGTAACTCTGCGAGATGATTTCACAGAACACAAAGAAGTTTCTCAGAAAGATTCTTTCTCTTTGTTATCAGAGGATATTTCCTTTGGACCTATAGTCTTCAAAGGGATTCGAAATAAATGTTCTCAGATTCCACAGAAATAAGGTTAGCAAAGAGATCCACGAAATACAGATGTAACTCTGTGAGATGAATTAACAGAACACTAAGCAGTTTCTCAGAAAACTTCTTTCCAGATTTCATCTGAGGATATTTCCTTTTTCACCTTAGCCCTCTATGGGATTCCAAATATCACTTTACCAATTCCACAAGAACTGTCTTAGCGAAAGGCTTCTTCTAGGGAAAGCTGTAACTCTGTGAGATGATTTCACAGAACACAAAGAAGTTTCTCAGAAAGCTTCTTTCTCTTTGTTATCGGAGGATACTTCCTTTGGCCCTATGGTCTTCAAAGGGATCGGAAATATCTGTTCTCAGATTCCACAGAAATAATGCTAGCAAAGAGATCCACGAAATACCGATGTAACTCTGTGAGATGAATTAACAAAACACTAAGCAGTTTCTCAGAAATCTTCTTTCCAGATTTCATCTGAGGATATTTCCTTTTTCACCATAGCCCTCTATGGGTTTCCAAATATCACTTTGCCAATTCCACAAAAACTGTCTTAGCGAAAGGCTTCTTCAGGGGAAAGCTGTAACTCTGTGAGATGATTTCACAGAACACAAAGAAGTTTCTCAGAAAGCTTCTTTCTCTTTGTTATCGGAGGATATTTCCTTTGGCCCAATAGTCTTCAAAGGGATCCGAAATATCTGTTATCAGATTCCACAGAAATAAGGCTAGCAAAGAGATCGACGAAATACAGATGTAACTCTGTGAGATGAATTAACAGAACACTAAGCAGTTTCTCAGAAAGCTTCTTTCCAGTTTTCATCTGAGGATATTTCCTTTTTCACCATAGCCCTCTATGGGCTTCCAAATATCACTTTGCCAATTCCACAATAACTGTCTTAGCGAAAGGCTTCTTGAGGGGAAAGCTGTAACTCTGTGAGATGATTTCACAGAACACAAAGAAGTTTCTCAGAAAGTTTCTTTCTCTATGTTATCGGAGGATATTTACTTTGGCCCTATAGTCTTCAAAGGGATCCGAAATATCTGCTCTCAGATTCCACAGAAATAAGGCTAGCAAAGAGATCCACGAAATACAGATGTAACTCTGTGAGATGAATTAACAGAACACTAAGCAGTTTCTCAGAAAGCTTCTTTCCAGATTTCATCTGAAGATATTTCCTTTTTCACCATAGCCCTCTATGGGCTTCCAAATATCACTTTGCAAATACCAAAAGAACTGTCTTAGCGAAAGGCTTCTTGAGGGGAAAGCTGTAACTCTGTGAGATGATTTCACAGAACACAAAGAAGTTTCTCAGAAAGCTTCTTTCTCTTTGTTATCGGAGCATATTTCCTTTGGCCCAATAGTCTTCAAAGGGATCGGAAATATCTGTTCTCAGATCCCACAGAAATAAGGCTAGCAAAGAGATGCACGAAATACAAATGTAAGTCTGTGAGATGAATTAACAGAACACTAAGCAGTTTCTCAGAAAGCTTCTTTCCAGATTTCATCTGAGGATATTTCCTTTTTCACCCTAGCCCTCTATTGGCTTCCAAATATCACTTTGCCAATTCCACAAGAGCAGTCTTAGCGAAAGGGTTCCTGAGGGGAAAGCTGTAACTCTCTGAGATGATTTCAAAGAACACAAAGAAGTTTCTCAGAAAGCTTCTTTCTCTTTGAAATCGGAGGATATTTCCTTTGGCCCTATAGTCTTCAAAGGGATCCGAAATATCTGTTCTCAGATTCCACAGAAATAAGGCTAGCAAAGAGATCCACGAAATACAGATGTAACTCTGTGAGATGAATTAATAGAACACTAAGCAGTTTCTCAGAAAGCTTCTTTCCAGATTTCATCTGAGGATATTTCCTTTTTCACCGTAGCCCTCTAATGGCTTCCAAATATCACTTTGCCAATTCCACAAGAACAGTCTTAGCGAAAGGCTTCTTGAGGGGAAAGCTGTAACTCTGTGAGATGATTTGAAAGAACACAAAGAAGTTTCTCAGAAAGCTTCTTTCTCTTTCTTATCAGAGGATATTTCCTTTGGCCCTATAGTCTTCAAAGGGATCCGAAATATCTGTTGTCAGATTCCACAGAAATAAGGCTAGCAAAGAGATCCACGAAATACAGATGTAACTCTGTGAGATGAATTAACAGAACACTAAGCAGTTTCTCAGAAAGCTTCTTTCCAGATTTCATCTGAGGATATTTCCTTTTTCACCATAGCCCTCTAGGGGCTTCCAAATATCACTTTGCCAATTCCACAAGAACAGTCTTAGCGAAAGGCTTCTAGAGGGGAAAGCTGTAACTCTGTGAGATGATTTCAAAGAACACAAAGAAGTTTCTCGGAAAGCTTCTTTCTGTTTGTTATCGGAGGATATTTCCTTTGGCCCCATAGTCTTCAAAGGGATCCAAAATATCTGTTCTCAGATTCCACAGAAATAAGGCTAGCAAAGAGATCCAGGAAATACAGATGTAACTCTGTGAGATGAATTAACAGAACACTAAGCAGTTTCTCAGAAAGCTTCTTTCCAGATTTCATCTGAGGATATTTCCCTTTTCACCTTAGCCCTCTATGGGCTTCCAAATATCACCTTGCCAATTCCACAAGAACTGTCTTAGCGAAAGGCTTCTTCTAGGGAAAGCTGTAACTCTGTGAGATGATTTCACAGAACCCAAAGTAGTTTCTCAGAAAGCTTCTTTCTCTTTGTTATCGGAGGATATTTCCTTTGGCCCTATGGTCTTCAAAGGGATCGGAAATATCTGTTCTCAGATTCCACAGAAATAATGCTAGCAAAGAGATCCACGAAATACAGATGTAACTCTGTGAGATGAATTAACAGAACACTAAGCAGTTTCTCAGAAAGCTTCTTTCCAGATTTCATCTGAGGATATTTCCTTTTTCACCGTAGCCCTCTATTGGCTTCCAAATATCACTTTGCAATTCCACAAGAGCAGTCTTAGCGAAAGGCTTCTTGAGGGGAAAGCTGTAACTCTGTGAGTTGATTTCAAAGAACACAAAGAAGTTTCTCAGAAAGCTTCTTTCTCTTTGTTATCAGAGGATATTTCCTTTGGCCCTATAGTCTTCAAAGGGATCCGAAATATCTGTTCTCAGATTCCACAGAAATAAGGCTAGCAAAGAGATCCACGAAATACAGATGTAACTCTGTGAGATGAATTAACAGAACACTAAGCAGTTTCTCAGAAAGCTTCTTTCCAGATTTCATCTGAGGATATTTCCTTTTTCACCATAGCCCTCTATGGGCTTCCAAATATCACTTTGCCAATTCCACAAGAACTGTCTTAGCGAAAGGCTTCTTGAGGGGAAAGCTGTAACTCTGTGAGATGATTTCACAGAACACAAAGAAGTTTCTCAGAAAGTTTCATTCTCTATGTTATCGGAGGTTATTTACTTTGGCCCTATAGTCTTCAAAGGTCCCGGAATATCTGTTCTCAGATTCCACAGAAATAAGGCTAGCAAAGAGATCCACGAAATACAGATGTAACTCTGTGAGATGAATTAACAGAACACTAAGGAGTTTCTCAGAAAGTTTCTTTCCAGATTTCATCTGAGGATATATCCTTTTTCACCGTAGCCCTCTATGGGATTCCAAATATCACTTTGCCAATTCCAAAAGAACTGTCTTAGCGAAAGGCTTCTTGAGGGGAAAGCTGTAACTCTGTGAGATCATTTCACAGAACACAAAGAAGTTTCTCAGAAAGCTTCTTTCTCTTTTTTATCGGAGGATATTTGCTTTGGCCCAATAGTCTTCAAAGGCATCCGAAATATCTGTTATCAGATTCCACAGAAATAAGGCTAGCAAAGAGATCCACGAAATACAGATGTAACTCTGTGAGATGAATTAAAGAACACTAAGCAGTTTCTCAGAAAGCTTCTTTCCAGATTTCATCTGAGGATATTTCCTTTTTCACCATAGCCCTCTATGGGCTTCCAAATATCACTTTGCCATTTCCACAAGAACTGTCTTAGCGAAAGGCTTCTTGAGGGGAAAGCTGTAGCTCTGTGAGATGATTTGACAGAACACAAAGAAGTTTCTCAGAAAGCTTCTTTCTCTTTGAAATCGGAGGATATTTCCTTTGGCCTTATAGTCTTCAAAGGGATCGGAAATATCTGTTCTCAGATTCCACAGAAATAAGGCTAGCAAAGAGGTCCACGAAATACAGATGTAACTCTGTGAGATGAATTAACAGAACACTAAGCAGTTTCTCAGAAAGCTTCTTTCCAGATTTCATCTGAGGATATTTCCTTTTTCACCATTTCCCTCTATGGGCTTCCAAATATCACTTTGTCAATTCCACAAGAACTGTCTTAGCGAAAGGCTTCTTTAGGGGAGAGCTGTAACTCTGTGAGATGATTTCCCAGAACACAAAGAAGTTTCTCAGAAAGCTTCTTTCTCTTTGTTATCAGAGGATATTTCCTTTGGCCCAATAGTCTTCAAAGGGATCCGAAATATCTGTTCTCAGATTCCACAGAAATAAGGCTAGCAAAGAGATCCACGAAATACAGATGTAACTCTGTGAGATGAATTAACAGAACACTAAGAAGTTTCTCAGAAAGCTTCTTTCCAGATTTCATCTGAGGATATTTCCTTTTTCACCAAAGCCCTCTATGGGCTTCCAAATATCACTTTGCCAATTCCACAAGAACTGTCTTAGCGAAAGGCTTCTTGAGGGGAAAGCTGTAACTCTGTGAGATGATTTCACAGAACACAAAGAAGTTTCTCAGAAAGCTTCTTTCTCTTTGTTATCAGAGGATATTTCCTTTGGCCCTATGGTCTTCAAAGGCATCCGAAATATCTGTTCTCAGATTCCACAGAAATAAGGCTAGCAAAGAGATCCACGAAATGCAGATGTAACTCTCTGAGATGAATTACCAGAACACTAAGCAGTTTCTCAGAAAGCTTCTTTCCAGATTTCATCTGAGGATATTTCCTTTTCCACCATAGCCCTCTATGGGCTTCCAAATATCACTTTGCCAATTCCACAAGAGCTGACTTAGCGAAAGGCTTCTTGAGGGGAAAGCTGTAACTCTGTGAGATGATTTCACAGAACACAAAGAAGTTTCTCAGAAAGCTTCTTTCTCTTTGTTATCGGAGGATATTTCCTTTGGCCCTATAGTCATCAAAGGGATCTGAAATATCTGTTCTCAGATTCCACAGAAATAAGGATAGCAAAGAGATCCACGAAATACAGATGTAACTCTGTCAGATGAATTAACAGAACACCAAGCAGTGTCTCAGAAAGCTTCCTTCCAGGTTTCATCTGAGGATATTTCCTTTTTCACCACAGCCTTCTATGGGCTTCCAAATATCACTTTGCCAATTCCACAAGAACTGTCTTAGCGAAAGGCTTCTTGAGGGGAAAGCTGTAACTCTGTGAGATGATTTCACGGAACACAAAGAAGTTTCTCAGAAAGCTTCTTTCTCTTTGTTATCGGAGGATATTTCCTTTGGCCCTATGGTCTTCAAAGGGATCCGAAATATCTGTTCTCAGATTCCATAGAAATAAGGCTAGCAAAGAGATCCACGAAACACAGATGTAACTCTGTGAGATGAAATAACAGAACAATAAGCAGATTCTCAGAAAGCTTCTTTCCAGATTTCATCTGAGGATATTTCCTTTTTCACCATAGCCCTCTAGGGGTTCCAAATATCACTTTGCCAATTCCACAAGAACTGTCTTAGCGAAAGGCTTCTTGAGGGGAAAGCTGTAACTCTGCGAGATGATTTCACAGAACACAAAGAAGTTTCTCAGAAAGCTTCTTTCTCTTTGTTATCGGAGGATATTTCCTTTGGCCCTATATTCTTCATAGGGATCTGAAATATCTGTTATCAGATTCCACAGAAATAAGGCTAGCAAAGAGATCCACGAAATACAGATGTAACTCTGTGAGATAAATTAACAGAACACTAAGGAGTTTCTCAGAAAGCTTCTTTCCAGATTTCATCTGAGGATATTTCCTTTTTCACCATAGCCCTCTATGGTCTTCCAAATATCACTTTGCCAATTCCACAAGAACTGTCTTAGCGAAAGGCTTCTTGAGGGGAAAGCTGTAACTCTGTGAGATGATTTCACAAAACACAAAGAAGTTTCTCAGAAAGCTTCTTTCTCTTTGTTATCGGAGCATATTTCCTTTAGCCCAGTAGTCTTCAAAGGGATCCGAAATATCTGTTCTCAGATTCCACAGAAATAAGGCTATCAAAGAGATCCACGAAATACAGATGTAACTCTGTGAGATGAATTAACAGAACACTAAGCAGTTTCTCAGAAAACTTCTTTCCAGATTTCATCTGTGGATATTTCCTTTTGCACCATAGCCCTCTATGGGCTTCCAAATATCACTTTGCCAATTCTACAAGAACTGTCTTAGCGAAAGGCTTCTTGAAGGGAAAGCTGTAGCTCTGTGAGATGATTTGACAGAACACAAAGAAGTTTCTCAGAAAGCTTCTTTCTCTTTGTTATCGGAGGATATTTCCTTTGGCCCTATAGTCTTCAAAGGGATCCGAAATATCTGTTCTCAGATTCCACAGAAATAAGGCTAGCAAAGAGATCCACGAAATACAGATGTAACTCTGTGAGACGAATTAACAGAACACTAAGCAGTTTCTCAGAAAGCTTCTTTCCAGATTTCATCTGAGGATATTTCTTTTTCACCATAGCCCTCTACGGGCTTCCAAATATCACTTTGCCAATTCCACAAGAACTGTCTTAGCGAAAGGCTTCTTGAGGGGAAAGCTGTAACTCTGTGAGATGATTTCACAGAACACAAAGAAGTTTCTCAGAAAGCTTCTTTCTCTTTGTTATCGGAGGATATTTCCTTTGGCCCTAAGGTCTTCAAAGGCATCTGAAATATCTGTTCTCAGATTCCACAGAAATAAGGCTAGCAAAGAGATCCACGAAATACAGATGTAACTCTGTGAGATGAATTAACAGAACACTAAGCAGTTTCTCAGAAATCTTCTTTCCAGATTTCATCTGAGGATATTTCTTTTTCACCATAGCCCTCTACGGGCTTCCAAATATCACTTTGCCAATTCCACAAGAACTGTCTTAGCGAAAGGCTTCTTGAGGGGAAAGCTGTAACTCTGTGAGATGATTTCACAGAACACAAAGAAGTTTCTCAGAAAGCTTCTTTCTCTTTGTTATCGGAGGATATTTCCTTTGGCCCTATAGTCATCAAAGGGATCTGAAATATCTGTTCTCAGATTCCACAGAAATAAGGATAGCAAAGAGATCCACGAAATACAGATGTAACTCTGTCAGATGAATTAACAGAACACTAAGCAGTGTCTCAGAAAGCTTCCTTCCAGGTTTCATCTGAGGATATTTCCTTTTTCACCACAGCCTTCTATGGGCTTCCAAATATCACTTTGCCAATTCCACGAGAACTGTCTTAGCGAAAGGCTTATTGAGGGGAAAGCTGTAACTCTGTGAGATGATTTCACAGAACACAAAGAAGTTTCTCAGAAAGCTTCTTTCTCTTTGTTATCGGAGGATATTTCCTTTGGCCCTATGGTCTTCAAAGGGAACCGAAATATCTGTTCTCAGATTCCATAGAAATAAGGCTAGCAAAGAGATCCACGAAACACAGATGTAACTCTGCGAGATGAAATAACAGAACACTAAGCAGATTCTCAGAAAGCTTCTTTCCAGATTTCATCTGAGGATATTTCCTTTTTCACCGTAGCCCTCTATGGGCTTCCAAATATCACTTTGCCAATTCCACAAGAACTGTCTTAGCGAAAGGCTTCTAGAGAAGAAAGCTGTAACTCTGTCAGATGATTTCACAGAACACAAAGAAGTTTCTCAGAAAGTTTCTTTCTCTATGTTATCGGAGGATATTTACTTTGGCCCTATAGTCTTCAAAGGGATCCGAAATATCTGCTCTCCGATTCCACAGAAATAAGGCTAGCAAAGAGATCCACGAAATACAGATGTAACTCTGTGAGATGAATTAACAGAACACTAAGCAGTTTCTCAGAAAGCTTCTTTCCAGATTTCATCTGAAGATATTTCCTTTTTCACCATAGCCCTCTATGGGCTTCCAAATATCACTTTGCCAATTCCACAAGAACTGTCTTAGCGAAAGGCTTCTTGAGGGGAAAGCTGTAACTCTGTGAGATGATTTCACAGAACACAAAGAAGTTTCTCAGAAAGCTTCTTTCTCTTTGTTATCGGAGCATATTTCCTTTGGCCCAATAGTCTTCAAAGGGATCCGAAATATCTGTTCTCAGATCCCACAGAAATAAGGCTAGCAAAGAGATGCACGAAATACAAATGTAAGTCTGTGAGATGAATTAACAGAACACTAAGCAGTTTCTCAGAAAGCTTCTTTCCAGATTTCATCTGAGGATATTTCCTTTTTCACCTTTTCCCTCTATGGGCTTCCAAATATCACTTTGCCAATTCCACAAGAACAGTCTTAGCGAAAGGCTTCTTGAGGGGAAAGCTGTAACTCTGTGAGATGATTTCAAAGAACACAAAGAAGTTTCTCAGAAAGCTTCTTTCTCTTTGTTATCAGAGGATATTTCCTTTGGCCCTATAGTCTTCAAAGGGATCCGAAATATCTGTTCTCAGATTCCACAGAAATAAGGCTAGCAAAGAGATCCACGAAATACAGATGTAACTCTGTGAGGTGAATTAACAGAACACTAAGCAGTTTCTCAGAAAGCTTCTTTCCAGATTTCATCTGAGGTTATTTCCTTTTTCACCATAGCCCTCTATTGGCTTCCAAATATCACTTTGCCAATTCCACAAGAACTGTCTTAGCGAAAGGCTTCTTGAGGGGAGAGCTGTAACTCTGTGAGATGATTTCACAGAACACAAAGAAGTTTCTCTGAAAGCTTCTTTCTCTTTTTTATTGGAGGATATTTCCTTTGGCCCTATAGTCTTCAAAGGGATCCGAAATATCTGTTCTCAGATTCCACAGAAATAAGGCTAGCAAAGAGATCCACGAAATACAGATGTAACTCTTTGAGATGAATTAACAGAACACTAAGCAGTTTCTCAGAAAGCTTCTTTCCAGATTTCATCTGAGGATATTTCTTTTTCACCATAGCCCTCTATGGGCTTCCAAATATCACTTTGCCAATTCCACAAGAACTGTCTTAGCGAAAGGCTTCTTGAGGGGAAAGCTGTAACTCTGTGAGATGATTTCACAGAACACAAAGAAGTTTCTCAGAAAGCTTCTTTCTCTTTGTTATCGGAGGATATTTCCTTTGGCCCTATGGTCTTCAAAGGCATCCGAAATATCTGTTCTCAGATTCCACAGAAATAAGGCTAGCAAAGAGATCCACGAAATACAGATGTAACTCTCTGAGATGAATTACCAGAACACTAAGCAGTTTCTCAGAAAGCTTCTTTCCAGATTTCATCTGAGGATATTTCCTTTTTCACCGTAGCCCTCTAAGGGCTTCCAAATATCACTTTGCCAATTCCACAAGAAGTGCCTTAGCGAAAGGCTTCTTGAGGGGAAGGCTGTAACTCTGCGAGATGATTTCACAGAACACAAAGAAGTTTCACAGAAAGCTTCTTTCTCTTTGTTATCGGGGGATATTTCCTTTGGCCCTATAGTCTTCAAAGGATCCGAAATATCTGTTCTCAGATTCCACAGAAATAAGGCTAGCAAAGAGATCCACGAAATACAGATGTAACTCTGTGAGATGAATTAACAGAACACTAAGCAGTTTCTCAGAAAGCTTCTTTCCAGATTTCATCTGAGGATATTTCCTTTTTCACCATTTCCCTCTATGGGCTTCCAAATATCACTTTGCCAATTCCACAAGAACTGTCTTAGCGAAAGGCTTCTTGAGGGGAGAGCTGTAACTCTGTGAGATGATTTCACAGAACACAAAGAAGTTTCTCTGAAAGCTTCTTTCTCTTTTTTATTGGAGGATATTTCCTTTGGCCCTATAGTCTTCAAAGGGATCCGAAATATCTGTTCTCAGATTCCACAGAAATAAGGCTAGCAAAGAGATCCACGAAATACAGATGTAACTCTTTGAGATGAATTAACAGAACACTAAGCAGTTTCTCAGAAAGCTTCTTTCCAGATTTCATCTGAGGATATTTCTTTTTCACCATAGCCCTCTATGGGCTTCCAAATATCACTTTGCCAATTCCACAAGAACTGTCTTAGCGAAAGGCTTCTTGAGGGGAAAGCTGTAACTCTGTGAGATGATTTCACAGAACACAAAGAAGTTTCTCAGAAAGCTTCTTTCTCTTTGTTATCGGAGGATATTTCCTTTGGCCCTATGGTCTGCAAAGGCATCCGAAATATCTGTTCTCAGATTCGACAGAAATAAGGCTAGCAAAGAGATCCACGAAATACAGATGTAACTCTCTGAGATGAATTACCAGAACACTAAGCAGTTTCTCAGAAAGCTTCTTTCCAGATTTCATCTGAGGATATTTCCTTTTCCACCATAGCCCTCTATGGGCTTCCAAATATCACTTTGCCAATTCCACAAGAGATGACTTAGCGAAAGGCTTCTTGAGGGGAAAGCTGTAACTCTGTGAGATGATTTCACAGAACACAAAGAAGTTTCTCAGAAGGCTTCTTTGTCTTTGTTATCGGAGGATATTTCCTTTGGCCCTATAGTCATCAAAGGGATCTGAAATATCTGTTCTCAGATTCCACAGAAATAAGGATAGCAAAGAGATCCACGAAATACAGATGTAACTCTGTCAGATGAATTAACAGAACACTAAGCAGTGTCTCAGAAAGCTTCCTTCCAGGTTTCATCTGAGGATATTTCCTTTTTCACCACAGCCTTCTATGGGCTTCCAAATATCACTTTGCCAATTCCACAAGAACTATCTTAGCGAAAGGCTTATTGAGGGGAAAGCTGTAACTCTGTGAGATGATTTCACGGAACACAAAGAAGTTTCTCAGAAAGCTTCTTTCTCTTTGTTATCTGAGGATATTTCCTTTGGCCCTATGGTCTTCAAAGGGATCCGAAATATCTGTTAACAGATTCCATAGAAATAAGGCTAGCAAAGAGATCCACGAAACACAGATGTAACTCTGTGAGATGAAATAACAGAACACTAAGCAGATTCTCAGAAAGCTTCTTTCCAGACTTCATCTGAGGATATTTCCTTTTTCGCTGTAGCACTCTATGGGCTTCCAAATATCACTTTGCCAATTCCACAAGAACTGTCTTAGCGAAAGGCTTCTAGAGAGGAAAGCTGTAACTCTGTCAGATGATTTCACAGAAAACAAAGAAGTTTCTCAGAAAGCTTCTTTCTCTTTGTTATCGGAGGATATTTCCTTTTTCCCTATATTCTTCAAAGGGATCCGAAATATCTGTTCTCAGATTCCACAGAAATAAGGCTATCAAAGAGATCCACGAAATACAGATGTAACTCTGTGAGATGAATTAACAGAACACTAAGCAGTTTCTCAGAAAACTTCTTTCCAGATTTCATCTGTGGATATTTCCTTTTGCACCATAGCCCTCTATGGGCTTCCAAATATCACTTTGCCAATTCCACAAGAACTGTCTTAGCGAAAGGCTTCTTGAAGGGAAAGCTGTAGCTCTGTGAGATGATTTGACAGAACACAAAGAAGTTTCTCAGAAAGCTTCTTTCTCTTTGTTATCGGAGGATATTTCCTTTGGCCCTATAGTCTTCAAAGGGATCCGAAATATCTGTTCTCAGATTCCACAGAAATAAGGCTAGCAAACAGATCCACGAAATACAGATGTAACTCTGTGAGATGAATTAACAGAACACTAAGCAGTTTCTCAGAAAGCTTCTTTCCAGATTTCATCTGAGGATATTTCCTTTTTCACCCTAGCCCTCTATGGGCTTCAAAATATCACTTTGCCAATTCCACAAGAAGTGCCTTAGCGAAAGGCTTTTTAAGGGGAAGGCTGTAACTCTGCGAGATGATTTCACAGAACACAAAGAAGTTTCTCAGAAAGCTTCTTTCTCTTTGTTATCGGGGGATATTTCCTTTGGCCCTATAGTCTTCAAAGGGAACCGAAATATCTGTTCTCAGATTCCACCGAAATAAGGCTAGCAAAGAGATCCACGAAATACAGATGTAACTCTGTGAGATGAATTAACAGAACACTAAGCAGTTTCTCAGAAAGCTTCTTTCCAGATTTCATCTGAGTATATTTCCTTTTTCACCATAGCGCTCTAGGGGCTTCCAAATATCACTTTGCCAATTCCACAAGAACTGTGTTAGCAAAAGGCTTCTGGAGGGGAAAGCTGTAACTCTGTGAGATGATTTCACAGAACACAAAGAAGTTTCTCAGAAAGCTTCTTTCTCTTTGTTATCGGAGGATATTTCCTTTGGCCCTATAGTCTTCAAAGGGATCCGAAATATCTGTTCTCAGATTCCACAGAAATAAGGCTAGCAAAGAGATCCACGAAATACAGATGTAACTCTGTGAGACGAATTAACAGACCACTAAGCAGTTTCTCAGAAAGATTCTTTCCAGATTTCATCTGAGGATATTTCTTTTTCACCATAGCCCTCTATGGGCTTCCAAATATCACTTTGCCAATTCCACAAGAACTGTCTTAACGAAAGGCTTCTTGAGGGGAAAGCTGTGACTCTGTGAGATGATTTCACAGAACACAAAGAAGTTTCTCAGAAAGCTTCTTTCTCTTTGTTATCGGAGGATATTTCCTTTGGCCCTATGGTCTTCAAAGGCATCCGAAATATCTGTTCTCAGATTGCACAGAAATAAGGCTAGCAAAGAGATCCACGAAATACAGATGTAACTCTGTGAGATGAATTAACAGAACACTAAGCAGTTTCTCAGAGAGCTTCTTTCCAGATTTCATCTGAGGATATTTCCTTTTCCACCATAGCCCTCTATGGGCTTCCAAATATCACTTTGTCAATTCCACAAGAGCTGTCTTAGCGAAAGGCTTCTTGAGGGGAAAGCTGTAACTCTGTGAGATGATTTGACAGAACACAAAGAAGTTTCTCAGAAAGCTTCTTTCTCTTTGTTATCGGAGGATATTTCCTTTGGCCCTATAGTCATCAAAGGGATCTGAAATATCTGTTCTCAGATTCCACAGAAATAAGGATAGCAAAGAAATCCACGAAATACAGATGTAACTCTGTCAGATGAATTAACAGAACACTAAGTAGTGTCTCAGAAAGCTTCTTTCCAGGTTTCATCTGAGGATATTTCCTTTTTCACCGTAGCCTTCTATGGGCTTCCAAATATCACTTTGCCAATTCAACAAGAACTGTCTTAGCGAAAGGCTTGTTGAGGGGAAAGCTGTAACTCTGTGAGATGATTTCACAGAACACAAAGAAGTTTCTCAGAAAGTTTCTTTCTCTTTGTTATCGGAGGATATTTCCTTTGGCCCTATGGTCTTCAAAGGGATCCGAAATATCTGTTCTCAGATTCCACAGAAATAAGGCTAGCAGAGAGATCCACGAAACACAGATGTAACTCTGTGAGGTGAATTAACAGAACACTAAGCAGTTTCTCAGAAAGCTTCTTTCCAGATTTCATCAGAGGATATTTCCTTTTTCACCATAGCCCTCTATGGGCTTCCAAATATAACTTTGCCAATTCCACAAGAACTGTCTTAGCGAAAGGCTTCTTGAGGGGAAAGCTGTAACTCTGTGAGATGATTTCACAGAACACAAAGAAGTTTCTCAGAAACCTTCTTTCTCTTTGTTATTGGAGGATATTTCCTTTGGCCCTATGGTCTTCAAAGGGATCCGAAATATCTGTTCTCAGATTCCACAGAAATAAGGCTAGCAAAGTGATCCACGAAATACAGATGTAAGTCTGTGAGATGAATTAACAGAACACTAAGCAGTTTCTCAGAAAGCTTCTTTCCAGATTTCATCTGAGGATATTTCCTTTTTCACCAAAGCCCTCTATGGGCTTCCAAATATCACTTTTCCAATTCCACAAGAAGTGCCTTAGCGAAAGGCTTCTTGAGGGGAAAGCTGTAACTCTTCGAGATGATTTCACAGAACACAAAGAAGTTTCTCAGAAAGCTTCTTTCTCTTTGTTATCGGAGGATATTTCCTTTGGCCCTATATTCTTCAAAGGGATCCGAAATATCTGTTATCAGATTCCGCAGAAATAAGTCTAGCAAAGAGATCCACGAAATACAGATGTAACTCTGTGAGATGAATTAACAGAACACTAAGGAGTTTCTTAGAAAGCTTCTTTCCAGATTTCATCTGAGGATATTTCCTTTTTCACCATAGCCCTCTATTGGCTTCCAAATATCACTTTGCCAATTCCACAAGAACTGTCTTAGCGAAAGGCTTCTTGAGGGGAGAGCTGTAACTCTGTGAGATGATTTCACAGAACACAAAGAAGTTTCTCTGAAAGCTTCTTTCTCTTTTTTATTGGAGGATATTTCCTTTGGCCCTATAGTCTTCAAAGGGATCCGAAATATCTGTTCTCAGATTCCACAGAAATAAGGCTAGCAAAGAGATCCACGAAATACAGATGTAACTCTTTGAGATGAATTAACAGAACACTAAGCAGTTTCTCAGAAAGCTTCTTTCCAGATTTCATCTGAGGATATTTCTTTTTCACCATAGCCCTCTATGGGCTTCCAAATATCACTTTGCCAATTCCACAAGAACTGTCTTAGCGAAAGGCTTCTTGAGGGGAAAGCTGTAACTCTGTGAGATGATTTCACAGAACACAAAGAAGTTTCTCAGAAAGCTTCTTTCTCTTTGTTATCGGAGGATATTTCCTTTGGCCCTATGGTCTTCAAAGGCATCCGAAATATCTGTTCTCAGATTCCACAGAAATAAGGCTAGCAAAGAGATCCACGAAATACAGATGTAACTCTCTGAGATGAATTACCAGAACACTAAGCAGTTTCTCAGAAAGCTTCTTTCCAGATTTCATCTGAGGATATTTCCTTTTCCACCATAGCCCTCTATGGGCTTCCAAATATCACTTTGCCAATTCCACAAGAGCTGACTTAGCGAAAGGCTTCTTGAGGGGAAAGCTGTAACTCTGTGAGATGATTTCACAGAACACAAAGAAGTTTCTCAGAAGGCTTCTTTGTCTTTGTTATCGGAGGATATTTCCTTTGGCCCTATAGTCATCAAAGGGATCTGAAATATCTGTTCTCAGATTCCACAGAAATAAGGATAGCAAAGAGATCCACGAAATACAGATGTAACTCTGTCAGATGAATTAACAGAACACTAAGCAGTGTCTCAGAAAGCTTCCTTCCAGGTTTCATCTGAGGATATTTCCTTTTTCACCACAGCCTTCTATGGGCTTCCAAATATCACTTTGCCAATTCCACAAGAACTGTCTTAGCGAAAGGCTTATTGAGGGGAAAGCTGTAACTCTGTGAGATGATTTCACGGAACACAAAGAAGTTTCTCAGAAAGCTTCTTTCTCTTTGTTATCGGAGGATATTTCCTTTGGCCCTATGGTCTTCAAAGGGATCCGAAATATCTGTTAACAGATTCCATAGAAATAAGGCTAGCAAAGAGATCCACGAAACACAGATGTAACTCTGTGAGATGAAATAACAGAACACTAAGCAGATTCTCAGAAAGCTTCTTTCCAGACTTCATCTGAGGATATTTCCTTTTTCGCTGTAGCCCTCTATGGGCTTCCAAATATCACTTTGCCAATTCCACAAGAACTGTCTTAGCGAAAGGCTTCTAGAGAGGAAAGCTGTAACTCTGTCAGATGATTTCACAGAAAACAAAGAAGTTTCTCAGAAAGCTTCTTTCTCTTTGTTATCGGAGGATATTTCCTTTTTCCCTATATTCTTCAAAGGGATCCGAAATATCTGTTCTCAGATTCCACAGAAATAAGGCTATCAAAGAGATCCACGAAATACAGATGTAACTCTGTGAGATGAATTAACAGAACACTAAGCAGTTTCTCAGAAAACTTCTTTCCAGATTTCATCTGTGGATATTTCCTTTTGCACCATAGCCCTCTATGGGCTTCCAAATATCACTTTGCCAATTCCACAAGAACTGTCTTAGCGAAAGGCTTCTTGAAGGGAAAGCTGTAGCTCTGTGAGATGATTTGACAGAACACAAAGAAGTTTCTCAGAAAGCTTCTTTCTCTTTGTTATCGGAGGATATTTCCTTTGGCCCTATAGTCTTCAAAGGGATCCGAAATATCTGTTCTCAGATTCCACAGAAATAAGGCTAGCAAACAGATCCACGAAATACAGATGTAACTCTGTGAGATGAATTAACACAACACTAAGCAGTTTCTCAGAAAGCTTCTTTCCAGATTTCATCTGAGGATATTTCCTTTTTCACCCTAGCCCTCTATGGGCTTCAAAATATCACTTTGCCAATTCCACAAGAAGTGCCTTAGCGAAAGGCTTTTTAAGGGGAAGGCTGTAACTCTGCGAGATGATTTCACAGAACACAAAGAAGTTTCTCAGAAAGCTTCTTTCTCTTTGTTATCGGGGGATATTTCCTTTGGCCCTATAATCTTCAAAGGGAACCGAAATATCTGTTCTCAGATTCCACCGAAATAAGGCTAGCAAAGAGATCCACGAAATACAGATGTAACTCTGTGAGATGAATTAACAGAACACTAAGCAGTTTCTCAGAAAGCTTCTTTCCAGATTTCATCTGAGTATATTTCCTTTTTCACCATAGCCCTCTAGGGGCTTCCAAATATCACTTTGCCAATTCCACAAGAACTGTGTTAGCAAAAGGCTTCTGGAGGGGAAAGCTGTAACTCTGTGAGATGATTTCACAGAACACAAAGAAGTTTCTCAGAAAGCTTCTTTCTCTTTGTTATCGGAGGATATTTCCTTTGGCCCTATAGTCTTCAAAGGGATCCGAAATATCTGTTCTCAGATTCCACAGAAATAAGGCTAGCAAAGAGATCCACGAAATACAGATGTAACTCTGTGAGACGAATTAACAGACCACTAAGCAGTTTCTCAGAAAGATTCTTTCCAGATTTCATCTGAGGATATTTCTTTTTCACCATAGCCCTCTATGGGCTTCCAAATATCACTTTGCCAATTCCACAAGAACTGTCTTAGCGAAAGGCTTCTTGAGGGGAAAGCTGTAACTCTGTGAGATGATTTCACAGAACACAAAGAAGTTTCTCAGAAAGCTTCTTTCTCTTTGTTATCGGAGGATATTTCCTTTGGCCCTATGGTCTTCAAAGGCATCCGAAATATCTGTTATCAGATTGCACAGAAATAAGGCTAGCAAAGAGATCCACGAAATACAGATGTAACTCTGTGAGATGAATTAACAGAACACTAAGCAGTTTCTCAGAGAGCTTCTTTCCAGATTTCATCTGAGGATATTTCCTTTTCCACCATAGCCCTCTATGGGCTTCCAAATATAACTTTGCCAATTCCACAAGAACTGTCTTAGCGAAAGGCTTCTTGAGGGGAAAGCTGTAACTCTGTGAGATGATTTCACAGAACACAAAGAAGTTTCTCAGAAACCTTCTTTCTCTTTGTTATTGGAGGATATTTCCTTTGGCCCTATGGTCTTCAAAGGGATCCGAAATATCTGTTCTCAGATTCCACAGAAATAAGGCTAGCAAAGAGATCCACGAAATACAGATGTAAGTCTGTGAGATGAATTAACAGAACACTAAGCAGTTTCTCAGAAAGCTTCTTTCCAGATTTCATCTGAGGATATTTCCTTTTTCACCAAAGCCCTCTATGGGCTTCCAAATATCACTTTTCCAATTCCACAAGAAGTGCCTTAGCGAAAGGCTTCTTGAGGGGAAAGCTGTAACTCTTCGAGATGATTTCACAGAACACAAAGAAGTTTCTCAGAAAGCTTCTTTCTCTTTGTTATCGGAGGATATTTCCTTTGGCCCTATATTCTTCAAAGGGATCCGAAATATCTGTTATCAGATTCCGCAGAAATAAGGCTAGCAAAGAGATCCACGAAATACAGATGTAACTCTGTGAGATGAATTAACAGAACACTAAGGAGTTTCTTAGAAAGCTTCTTTCCAGATTTCATCTGAGGATATTTCCTTTTTCACCATAGCCCTCTATTGGCTTCCAAATATCACTTTGCCAATTCCACAAGAACTGTCTTAGCGAAAGGCTTCTTGAGGGGAGAGCTGTAACTCTGTGAGATGATTTCACAGAACACAAAGAAGTTTCTCTGAAAGCTTCTTTCTCTTTTTTGTTGGAGGATATTTCCTTTGGCCCTATAGTCTTCAAAGGGATCCGAAATATCTGTTCTCAGATTCCACAGAAATAAGGCTAGCAAAGAGATCCACGAAATACAGATGTAACTCTTTGAGATGAATTAACAGAACACTAAGCAGTTTCTCAGAAAGCTTCTTTCCAGATTTCATCTGAAGATATTTCTTTTTCACCATAGCCCTCTATGGGCTTCCAAATATCACTTTGCCAATTCCACAAGAACTGTCTTAGCGAAAGGCTTCTTGAGGGGAAAGCTGTAACTCTGTGAGATGATTTCACAGAACACAAAGAAGTTTCTCAGAAAGCTTCTTTCTCTTTGTTATCGGAGGATATTTCCTTTGGCCCTATGGTCTTCAAAGGCATCCGAAATATCTGTTCTCAGATTCCACAGAAATAAGGCTAGCAAAGAGATCCACGAAATACAGATTTAACTCTCTGAGATGAATTACCAGAACACTAAGCAGTTTCTCAGAAAGCTTCTTTCCAGATTTCATCTGAGGATATTTCCTTTTCCACCATAGCCCTCTATGGGCTTCCAAATATCACTTTGCCAATTCCACAAGAGCTGACTTAGCGAAAGGCTTCTTGAGGGGAAAGCTGTAACTCTGTGAGATGATTTCACAGAACACAAAGAAGTTTCTCAGAAGGCTTCTTTGTCTTTGTTATCGGAGGATATTTCCTTTGGCCCTATAGTCATCAAAGGGATCTGAAATATCTGTTCTCAGATTCCACAGAAATAAGGATAGCAAAGAGATCCACGAAATACAGATGTAACTCTGTCAGATGAATTAACAGAACACTAAGCAGTGTCTCAGAAAGCTTCCTTCCAGGTTTCATCTGAGGATATTTCCTTTTTCACCACAGCCTTCTATGGGCTTCCAAATATCACTTTGCCAATTCCACAAGAACTGTCTTAGCGAAAGGCTTATTGAGGGGAAAGCTGTAACTCTGTGAGATGATTTCACGGAACACAAAGAAGTTTCTCAGAAAGCTTCTTTCTCTTTGTTATCGGAGGATATTTCCTTTGGCCCTATGGTCTTCAAAGGGATCCGAAATATCTGTTAACAGATTCCATAGAAATAAGGCTAGCAAAGAGATCCACGAAACACAGATGTAACTCTGTGAGATGAAATAACAGAACACTAAGCAGATTCTCAGAAAGCTTCTTTCCAGACTTCATCTGAGGATATTTCCTTTTTCGCTGTAGCCCTCTATGGGCTTCCAAATATCACTTTGCCAATTCCACAAGAACTGTCTTAGCGAAAGGCTTCTAGAGAGGAAAGCTGTAACTCTGTCAGATGATTTCACAGAAAACAAAGAAGTTTCTCAGAAAGCTTCTTTCTCTTTGTTATCGGAGGATATTTCCTTTTTCCCTATATTCTTCAAAGGGATCCGAAATATCTGTTCTCAGATTCCACAGAAATAAGGCTATCAAAGAGATCCACGAAATACAGATGTAACTCTGTGAGATGAATTAACAGAACACTAAGCAGTTTCTCAGAAAACTTCTTTCCAGATTTCATCTGTGGATATTTCCTTTTGCACCATAGCCCTCTATGGGCTTCCAAATATCACTTTGCCAATTCCACAAGAACTGTCTTAGCGAAAGGCTTCTTGAAGGGAAAGCTGTAGCTCTGTGAGATGATTTGACAGAACACAAAGAAGTTTCTCAGAAAGCTTCTTTCTCTTTGTTATCGGAGGATATTTCCTTTGGCCCTATAGTCTTCAAAGGGATCCGAAATATCTGTTCTCAGATTCCACAGAAATAAGGCTAGCAAACAGATCCACGAAATACAGATGTAACTCTGTGAGATGAATTAACACAACACTAAGCAGTTTCTCAGAAAGCTTCTTTCCAGATTTCATCTGAGGATATTTCCTTTTTCACCCTAGCCCTCTATGGGCTTCAAAATATCACTTTGCCAATTCCACAAGAAGTGCCTTAGCGAAAGGCTTTTTAAGGGGAAGGCTGTAACTCTGCGAGATGATTTCACAGAACACAAAGAAGTTTCTCAGAAAGCTTCTTTCTCTTTGTTATCGGGGGATATTTCCTTTGGCCCTATAGTCTTCAAAGGGAACCGAAATATCTGTTCTCAGATTCCACCGAAATAAGGCTAGCAAAGAGATCCACGAAATACAGATGTAACTCTGTGAGATGAATTAACAGAACACTAAGCAGTTTCTCAGAAAGCTTCTTTCCAGATTTCATCTGAGTATATTTCCTTTTTCACCATAGCCCTCTAGGGGCTTCCAAATATCACTTTGCCAATTCCACAAGAACTGTGTTAGCAAAAGGCTTCTGGAGGGGAAAGCTGTAACTCTGTGAGATGATTTCACAGAACACAAAGAAGTTTCTCAGAAAGCTTCTTTCTCTTTGTTATCGGAGGATATTTCCTTTGGCCCTATAGTCTTCAAAGGGATCCGAAATATCTGTTCTCAGATTCCACAGAAATAAGGCTAGCAAAGAGATCCACGAAATACAGATGTAACTCTGTGAGACGAATTAACAGACCACTAAGCAGTTTCTCAGAAAGATTCTTTCCAGATTTCATCTGAGGATATTTCTTTTTCACCATAGCCCTCTATGGGCTTCCAAATATCACTTTGCCAATTCCACAAGAACTGTCTTAGCGAAAGGCTTCTTGAGGGGAAAGCTGTAACTCTGTGAGATGATTTCACAGAACACAAAGAAGTTTCTCAGAAAGCTTCTTTCTCTTTGTTATCGGAGGATATTTCCTTTGGCCCTATGGTCTTCAAAGGCATCCGAAATATCTGTTATCAGATTGCACAGAAATAAGGCTAGCAAAGAGATCCACGAAATACAGATGTAACTCTGTGAGATGAATTAACAGAACACTAAGCAGTTTCTCAGAGAGCTTCTTTCCAGATTTCATCTGAGGATATTTCCTTTTCCACCATAGCCCTCTATGGGCTTCCAAATATAACTTTGCCAATTCCACAAGAACTGTCTTAGCGAAAGGCTTCTTGAGGGGAAAGCTGTAACTCTGTGAGATGATTTCACAGAACACAAAGAAGTTTCTCAGAAACCTTCTTTCTCTTTGTTATTGGAGGATATTTCCTTTGGCCCTATGGTCTTCAAAGGGATCCGAAATATCTGTTCTCAGATTCCACAGAAATAAGGCTAGCAAAGAGATCCACGAAATACAGATGTAAGTCTGTGAGATGAATTAACAGAACACTAAGCAGTTTCTCAGAAAGCTTCTTTCCAGATTTCATCTGAGGATATTTCCTTTTTCACCAAAGCCCTCTATGGGCTTCCAAATATCACTTTTCCAATTCCACAAGAAGTGCCTTAGCGAAAGGCTTCTTGAGGGGAAAGCTGTAACTCTTCGAGATGATTTCACAGAACACAAAGAAGTTTCTCAGAAAGCTTCTTTCTCTTTGTTATCGGAGGATATTTCCTTTGGCCCTATATTCTTCAAAGGGATCCGAAATATCTGTTATCAGATTCCGCAGAAATAAGGCTAGCAAAGAGATCCACGAAATACAGATGTAACTCTGTGAGATGAATTAACAGAACACTAAGGAGTTTCTTAGAAAGCTTCTTTCCAGATTTCATCTGAGGATATTTCCTTTTTCACCATAGCCCTCTACTGGCTTCCAAATATCACTTTGCCAATTCCACAAGAACTGTCTTAGCGAAAGGCTTTTTGAGGGGAGAGCTGTAACTCTGTGAGATGATTTCACAGAACACAAAGAAGTTTCTCTGAAAGCTTCTTTCTCTTTTTTATTGGAGGATATTTCCTTTGGCCCTATAGTCTTCAAAGGGATCCGAAATATCTGTTCTCAGATTCCACAGAAATAAGGCTAGAAAAGAGATCCACGAAATACAGATGTAACTCTTTGAGATGAATTAACAGAACACTAAGCAGTTTCTCAGAAAGCTTCTTTCCAGATTTCATCTGAGGATATTTCTTTTTCACCATAGCCCTCTATGGGCTTCCAAATATCACTTTGCCAATTCCACAAGAACTGTCTTAGCGAAAGGCTTCTTGAGGGGAAAGCTGTAACTCTGTGAGATGATTTCACAGAACACAAAGAAGTTTCTCAGAAAGCTTCTTTCTCTTTGTTATCGGAGGATATTTCCTTTGGCCCTATGGTCTTCAAAGGCATCCGAAATATCTGTTCTCAGATTCCACAGAAATAAGGCTAGCAAAGAGATCCACGAAATACAGATGTAACTCTCTGAGATGAATTACCAGAACACTAAGCAGTTTCTCAGAAAGCTTCTTTCCAGATTTCATCTGAGGATATTTCCTTTTCCACCATAGCCCTCTATGGGCTTCCAAATATCACTTTGCCAATTCCACAAGAGCTGACTTAGCGAAAGGCTTCTTGAGGGGAAAGCTGTAACTCTGTGAGATGATTTCACAGAACACAAAGAAGTTTCTCAGAAGGCTTCTTTCTCTTTGTTATCGGAGGATATTTCCTTTTTCCCTATATTCTTCAAAGGGATCCGAAATATCTGTTCTCAGATTCCACAGAAATAAGGCTATCAAAGAGATCCACGAAATACAGATGTAACTCTGTGAGATGAATTAACAGAACACTAAGCAGTTTCTCAGAAAACTTCTTTCCAGATTTCATCTGTGGATATTTCCTTTTGCACCATAGCCCTCTATGGGCTTCCAAATATCACTTTGCCAATTCCACAAGAACTGTCTTAGCGAAAGGCTTCTTGAAGGGAAAGCTGTAGCTCTGTGAGATGATTTGACAGAACACAAAGAAGTTTCTCAGAAAGCTTCTTTCTCTTTGTTATCGGAGGATATTTCCTTTGGCCCTATAGTCTTCAAAGGGATCCGAAATATCTGTTCTCAGATTCCACAGAAATAAGGCTAGCAAACAGATCCACGAAATACAGATGTAACTCTGTGAGATGAATTAACAGAACACTAAGCAGTTTCTCAGAAAGCTTCTTTCCAGATTTCATCTGAGGATATTTCCTTTTTCACCCTAGCCCTCTATGGGCTTCAAAATATCACTTTGCCAATTCCACAAGAAGTGCCTTAGCGAAAGGCTTTTTAAGGGGAAGGCTGTAACTCTGCGAGATGATTTCACAGAACACAAAGAAGTTTCTCAGAAAGCTTCTTTCTCTTTGTTATCGGGGGATATTTCCTTTGGCCCTATAGTCTTCAAAGGGAACCGAAATATCTGTTCTCAGATTCCACCGAAATAAGGCTAGCAAAGAGATCCACGAAATACAGATGTAACTCTGTGAGATGAATTAACAGAACACTAAGCAGTTTCTCAGAAAGCTTCTTTCCAGATTTCATCTGAGTATATTTCCTTTTTCACCGTAGCCCTCTAGGGGCTTCCAAATATCACTTTGCCAATTCCACAAGAACTGTGTTAGCAAAAGGCTTCTGGAGGGGAAAGCTGTAACTCTGTGAGATGATTTCACAGAACACAAAGAAGTTTCTCAGAAAGCTTCTTTCTCTTTGTTATCGGAGGATATTTCCTTTGGCCCTATAGTCTTCAAAGGGATCCGAAATATCTGTTCTCAGATTCCACAGAAATAAGGCTAGCAAAGAGATCCACGAAATACAGATGTAACTCTGTGAGACGAATTAACAGACCACTAAGCAGTTTCTCAGAAAGATTCTTTCCAGATTTCATCTGAGGATATTTCTTTTTCACCATAGCCCTCTATGGGCTTCCAAATATCACTTTGCCAATTCCACAAGAACTGTCTTAGCGAAAGGCTTCTTGAGGGGAAAGCTGTAACTCTGTGAGATGATTTCACAGAACACAAAGAAGTTTCTCAGAAAGCTTCTTTCTCTTTGTTATCGGAGGATATTTCCTTTGGCCCTATGGTCTTCAAAGGCATCCGAAATATCTGTTCTCAGATTGCACAGAAATAAGGCTAGCAAAGAGATCCACGAAATACAGATGTAACTCTGTGAGATGAATTAACAGAACACTAAGCAGTTTCTCAGAGAGCTTCTTTCCAGATTTCATCTGAGGATATTTCCTTTTCCACCATAGCCCTCTATGGGCTTCCAAATATCACTTTGTCAATTCCACAAGAGCTGTCTTAGCGAAAGGCTTCTTGAGGGGAAAGCTGTAACTCTGTGAGATGATTTGACAGAACACAAAGAAGTTTCTCAGAAAGCTTCTTTCTCTTTGTTATCGGAGGATATTTCCTTTGGCCCTATAGTCATCAAAGGGATCTGAAATATCTGTTCTCAGATTCCACAGAAATAAGGATAGCAAAGAGATCCACGAAATACAGATGTAACTCTGTCAGATGAATTAACAGAACACTAAGTAGTGTCTCAGAAAGCTTCTTTCCAGGTTTCATCTGAGGATATTTCCTTTTTCACCGTAGCCTTCTATGGGCTTCCAAATATCACTTTGCCAATTCAACAAGAACTGTCTTAGCGAAAGGCTTCTTGAGGGGAAAGCTGTAACTCTGTGAGATGATTTCACAGAACACAAAGAAGTTTCTCAGAAAGTTTCTTTCTCTTTGTTATCGGAGGATATTTCCTTTGGCCCTATGGTCTTCAAAGGGATCCGAAATATCTGTTCTCAGATTCCACAGAAATAAGGCTAGCAAAGAGATCCACGAAACACAGATGTAACTCTGTGAGGTGAATTAACAGAACACTAAGCAGTTTCTCAGAAAGCTTCTTTCCAGATTTCATCAGAGGATATTTCCTTTTTCACCATAGCCCTCTATGGGCTTCCAAATATAACTTTGCCAATTCCACAAGAACTGTCTTAGCGAAAGGCTTCTTGAGGGGAAAGCTGTAACTCTGTGAGATGATTTCACAGAACACAAAGAAGTTTCTCAGAAACCTTCTTTCTCTTTGTTATTGGAGGATATTTCCTTTGGCCCTATGGTCTTCAAAGGGATCCGAAATATCTGTTCTCAGATTCCACAGAAATAAGGCTAGCAAAGAGATCCACGAAATACAGATGTAAGTCTGTGAGATGAATTAACAGAACACTAAGCAGTTTCTCAGAAAGCTTCTTTCCAGATTTCATCTGAGGATATTTCCTTTTTCACCAAAGCCCTCTATGGGCTTCCAAATATCACTTTTCCAATTCCACAAGAAGTGCCTTAGCGAAAGGCTTCTTGAGGGGAAAGCTGTAACTCTTCGAGATGATTTCACAGAACACAAAGAAGTTTCTCAGAAAGCTTCTTTCTCTTTGTTATCGGAGGATATTTCCTTTGGCCCTATATTCATCAAAGGGATCCGAAATATCTGTTATCAGATTCCGCAGAAGTAAGGCTAGCAAAGAGATCCACGAAATACAGATGTAACTCTGTGAGATGAATTAACAGAACACTAAGGAGTTTCTTAGAAAGCTTCTTTCCAGATTTCATCTGAGGATATTTCCTTTTTCACCATAGCCCTCTATTGGCTTCCAAATATCACTTTGCCAATTCCACAAGAACTGTCTTAGCGAAAGGCTTCTTGAGGCGAAAGCTGTAACTCTGTGAGATGATTTCACAGAACACAAAGAAGTTTCTCAGAAAGCTTCTTTCTCTTTGTTATCAGAGGATATTTCCTTTGGCCCTATAGTCTTCAAAGGGATCCGAAATATCTGTTCTCAGATTCCACAGAAATAAGGCTAGCAAAGAGATCCACGAAATACAGATGTAACTCTGTGAGATGAATTAACAGAACACTAAGAAGTTTCTCAGAAAGCTTCTTTCCAGATTTCATCTGAGGATATTTCCTTTTTCACCATAGCCCTCTATGGGCTTCCAAATGTCACTTTGCCAATTCCACAAGAAGTGCCTTAGCTAAAGGCTTCTTGAGGGGAAGGCTGTAACTCTGCGAGATGATTTCACAGAACACAAAGAAGTTTCTCAGAAAGCTTCTTTCTCTTTGTTATCGGGGGATATTTCCTTTGGCCCTATAGTCTTCAAAGGTATCCGAAATATCTGTTCTCAGATTCCACAGAAATAAGGCTAGCAAAGAGATCCACGAAATACAGATGTAACTCTGTGAGATGAATTAACAGAACACTAAGCAGTTTCTCAGAAAGCTTCTTTCCAGATTTCATCTGAGGATATTTCTTTTTCACCATAGCCCTCTATGGGCTTCCAAATATCACTTTGCCAATTCCACAAGAACTGTCTTAGCGAAAGGCTTCTTGAGGGGAAAGCTGTAACTCTGTGAGATGATTTCACAGAACACAAAGAAGTTTCTCAGAAAGCTTCTTTCTCTTTGTTATCGGAGGATATTTCCTTTGGCCCTATAGTCATCAAAGGGATCTGAAATATCTGTTCTCAGATTCCACAGAAATAAGGCTAGCAAAGAGATCCACGAAATACAGATGTAACTCTGTGAGATGAATTAACAGAACACTAAGCAGTGTCTCAGAAAGCTTCGTTCCAGGTTTCATCTGAGGATATTTCCTTTTTCACCACAGCCTTCTATGGTCTTCCAAATATCACTTTGCCAATTCCACGAGAACTGTCTTAGCGAAAGGCTTATTGAGGAGAAAGCTGTAACTCTGTGAGATGATTTCACGGAACACAAAGAAGTTTCTCAGAAAGCTTCTTTCTCTTTGTTATCGGAGGATATTTCCTTTGGCCCTATGGTCTTCAAAGGGAACCGAAATATCTGTTCTCAGATTCCATAGAAATAAGGCTAGCAAAGAGATCCACGAAACACAGATGTAACTCTGTGAGATGAAATAACAGAACACTAAGCAGATTCTCAGAAAGCTTCTTTCCAGATTTCATCTGAGGATATTTCCTTTTTCACCGTAGCCCTCTATGGGCTTCCAAATATCACTTTGCCAATTCCACAAGAACTGTCTTAGCGAAAGGCTTCTAGAGAAGAAAGCTGTAACTCTGTGAGATGATTTCACAGAACACAAAGAAGTTTCTCAGAAAGCTTCTTTCTGTTTGTTATCAGAGGATATTTCCTTTGGCCCAATAGTCTTCAAAGTCATCCGAAATATCTGTTATCAGATTCCACAGAAATAAGGATAGCAAAGAGATCGACGAAATACAGATGTAACTCTGTGAGATGAATTAAAAGAACACTAAGCAGTTTCTCAGAAAGCTTCTTTCCAGTTTTCATCTGAGGATATTTCCTTTTTCACCATAGCCCTCTATGGGCTTCCAAATATCACTTTGCCAATTCCACAATAACTGCCTTAGCGAAAGGCTTCTTGAGGGGAAAGCTGTAACTCTGTGAGATGATTTCACAGAACACAAAGAAGTTTCTCAGAAAGTTTCTTTCTCTATGTTATCGGAGGATATTTACTTTGGCCCTATAGTCTTCAAAGGGATCCGAAATATCTGCTCTCAGATTCCACCGAAATAAGGCTAGCAAAGAGATCCACGAAATACAGATGTAACTCTGTGAGATGAATTAACAGAACACTAAGCAGTTTCTCAGAAAGCTTCTTTCTAGATTTCATCTGCAGATATTTCCTTTTTCACCATAGCCCTCTATGGGCTTCCAAATATCACATTGCCAATTCCACAAGAACTGTCTTAGCGAAAGGCTTCTTGAGGGGAAAGCTGTAACTCTGTGAGATGATTTCACAGAACACAAAGAAGTTTCTCAGAAAGCTTCTTTCTCTTTGTTATCGGAGCATATTTCCTTTGGCCCAATAGTCTTCAAAGGGATCCGAAATATCTGTTCTCAGATCCCACAGAAATAAGGCTAGCAAAGAGATGCACGAAATACAAATGTAAGTCTGTGAGATGAATTAACAGAACACTAAGCAGTTTCTCAGAAAGCTTTTTTCCAGATTTCATCTGAGGATATTTCCTTTTTCACCATTTCCCTCTAAGGGCTTCCAAATATCACTTTGCCAATTCCACAATAACTGTCTTAGCGAAAGGCTTCTTGAGGGGAAAGCTGTAACTCTGTGAGATGATTTCACAGAACACAAAGAAGTTTCTCAGAATGCTTCTTTCTCTTTGTTATCGGAGGATATTTCCTTTGGCCCTATGGTCTTCAAAGGCATCCGAAATATCTGTTCTCAGATTCCACAGAAATAAGGCTAGCAAAGAGATCCATGAAATGCAGATGTAACTCTCTGAGATGAATTACCAGAACACTAAGCAGTTTCTCAGAAAGCTTCTTTCCAGATTTCATCTGAGGATATTTCCTTTTCCACCATAGACCTCTATGGGCTTCCAAATATCACTTTGCCAATTCCACAAGAGCTGACTTAGCGAAAGGCTTCTTGAGGGGAAAGCTGTAACTCTGTGAGATGATTTCACAGAACACAAAGAAGTTTCTCAGAAAGCTTCTTTCTCTTTGTTATCGGAGGATATTTCCTTTGGCCCTATAGTCATCAAAGGGATCTGAAATATCTGTTCTCAGATTCCACAGAAATAAGGATAGCAAAGAGATCCACGAAATACAGATGTAACTCTGTCAGATGAATTAACAGAACACCAAGCAGTGTCTCAGAAAGCTTCCTTCCAGGTTTCATCTGAGGATATTTCCTTTTTCACCACGGCCTTCTATGGGCTTCCAAATATCACTTTGCCAATTCCACAAGAACTGTCTTAGCGAAAGGCTTCTTGCGGGGAAAGCTGTAACTCTGTGAGATGATTTCACGGAACACAAAGAAGTTTCTCAGAAAGCTTCTTTCTCTTTGTTATCGGAGGATATTTCCTTTGGCCCTATGGTCTTCAAAGGGATCCGAAATATCTGTTCTCAGATTCCATAGAAATAAGGCTAGCAAAGAGATCCACGAAACACAGATGTAACTCTGTGAGATGAAATAACAGAACACTAAGCAGATTCTCAGAAAGCTTCTTTCCAGATTTCATCTGAGGATATTTCCTTTTTCACCATAGCCCTCTAGGGGTTCCAAATATCACTTTGCCAATTCCACAAGAACTGTCTTAGCGAAAGGCTTCTTGAGGTGAAAGCTGTAACTCTGCGAGATGATTTCACAGAACACAAAGAAGTTTCTCAGAAAGCTTCTTTCTCTTTGTTATCGGAGGATATTTCCTTTGGCCCTATATTCTTCATAGGGATCTGAAATATCTGTTATCAGATTCCACAGAAATAAGGCTAGCAAAGAGATCCACGAAATACAGATGTAACTCTGTGAGATAAATTAACAGAACACTAAGGAGTTTCTCAGAAAGCTTCTTTCCAGATTTCATCTGAGGATATTTCCTTTTTCACCATACCCCTCTATGGTCTTCCAAATATCACTTTGCCAATTCCACAAGAACTGTCTTAGCGAAAGGCTTCTTGAGGGGAAAGCTGTAACTCTGTGAGATGATTTCACAGAACACAAAGAAGTTTCTCAGAAAGCTTCTTTCTCTTTGTTATCGGAGCATATTTCCTTTGGCCCAGTAGTCTTCAAAGGGATCCGAAATATCTGTTCTCAGATTCCACAGAAATAAGGCTATCAAAGAGATCCACGAAATACAGATGTAACTCTGTGAGATGAATTAACAGAACACTAAGCAGTTTCTCAGAAAACTTCTTTCCAGATTTCATCTGTGGATATTTCCTTTTGCACCATAGCCCTCTATGGGCTTCCAAATATCACTTTGCCAATTCCACAGGAACTGTCTTAGCGAAAGGCTTCTTGAAGGGAAAGCTGTAGCTCTGTGAGATGATTTGACAGAACACAAAGAAGTTTCTCAGAAAGCTTCTTTCTCTTTGTTATCGGAGGATATTTCCTTTGGCCCTATAGTCTTCAAAGGGATCCGAAATATCTGTTCTCAGATTCCACAGAAATAAGGATAGCAAAGAGATCCACGAAATACAGATGTAACTCTGTGAGACGAATTAACAGAACACTAAGCAGTTTCTCAGAAAGCTTCTTTCCAGATTTCATCTGAGGATATTTCTTTTTCACCATAGCCCTCTATGGGCTTCCAAATATCACTTTGCCAATTCCACAAGAACTGTCTTAGCGAAAGGCTTCTAGAGAAGAAAGCTGTAACTCTGTCAGATGATTTCACAGAACACAAAGAACTTTCTCAGAAAGCTTCTTTCTCTTTGTTATCGGAGGATATTTCCTTTGGCCCTATGGTCTTCAAAGGGATCGGAAATATCTGTTCTCAGATTCCACAGAAATAATGCTAGCAAAGAGATCCACGAAATACCGATGTAACTCTGTGAGATGAATTAACAGAACACTAAGCAGTTTCTCAGAAAGCTTCTTTCCAGATTTCATCTGAGGATATTTCCTTTTTCACCATAGCCCTCTATGGGCTTCCAAATATCACTTTGCCAATTCCACAAAAACTGTCTTAGCGAAAGGCTTCTTCAGGGGAAAGCTGTAACTCTGTGAGATGATTTCACAGAACACAAAGAAGTTTCTCAGAAAGCTTCTTTCTGTTTGTTATCAGAGGATATTTCCTTTGGCCCAATAGTCTTCAAAGGCATCCGAAATATCTGTTATCAGATTCCACAGAAATAAGGATAGCAAAGAGATCGACGAAATACAGATGTAACTCTGTGAGATGAATTAACAGAAGACTAAGCAGCTTCTCAGAAAGCTTCTTTCCAGATTTCATCTGAAGATATTTCCTTTTTCACCATAGCCCTCTATGGGCTTCCAAATATCACTTTGCCAATTCCACAAGAATTGTCTTAGCGAAAGGCTTCTTGAGGGGAAAGCTGTAACTCTGTGAGATGATTTCACAGAACACAAAGAAGTTTCTCAGAAAGCTTCTTTCTCTTTGTTATCGGAGCATATTTCCTTTGGCCCAGTAGTCTTCAAAGGGATCCGAAATATCTGTTCTCAGATCCCACAGAAATAAGGCTAGCAAAGAGATGCACGAAATACAAATGTAAGTCTGTGAGATGAATTAACAAAACACTAAGCAGTTTCTCAGAAATCTTCTTTCCAGATTTCATCTGAGGATATTTCCTTTTTCACCATTTCCCTCTATGGGCTTCCAAATATCACTTTGCCAATTCCACAAGAACAGTCTTAGCGAAAGGCTTCTTGAGGGGAAAGCTGTAACTCTGTGAGATGATTTCAAAGAACACAAAGAAGTTTCTCAGAAAGCTTCTTTCTCTTTGTTATCAGAGGATATTTCCTTTGGCCCTGTAGTCTTCAAAGGGATCCGAAATATCTGTTCTCAGATTCCACAGAAATAAGGCTAGCAAAGAGATCCACGAAATACAGATGTAACTCTCTGAGATGAATTACCAGAACACTAAGCAGTTTCTCAGAAAGCTTCTTTCCAGATTTCATCTGAGGATATTTCCTTTTCCACCATAGCCCTCTATGGGCTTCCAAATATCACTTTTCCAATTCCACAAGAGCTGACTTAGCGAAAGGCTTCTTGAGGGGAAAGCTGTAACTCTGTGAGATGATTTCACAGAACACAAAGAAGTTTCTCAGAAGGCTTCTTTGTCTTTGTTATCGGAGGATATTTCCTTTGGCCCTATAGTCATCAAAGGGATCTGAAATATCTGTTCTCAGATTCCACAAAAATAAGGATAGCAAAGAGATCCATGAAATACAGATGTAACTCTGTCAGATGAATTAACAGAACACTAAGCAGTGTCTCAGAAAGCTTCCTTCCAGGTTTCATCTGAGGATATTTCCTTTTTCACCACATCCTTCTATGGGCTTCCAAATATCACTTTGCCAATTCCACAAGAACTGTCTTAGCGAAAGTCTTATTGAGGGGAAAGCTGTAACTCTGTGAGATGGTTTCACGGAACACAAAGAAGTTTCTCAGAAAGCTTCTTTCTCTTTGTTATCGGAGGATATTTCCTTTGGCCCTACGGTCTTCAAAGGGATCCGAAATATCTGTTAACAGATTCCATAGAAATAAAGCTAGCAAAGAGATCCACGAAACACAGATGTAACTCTGTGAGATGAAATAACAGAACACTAAGCAGATTCTCAGAAAGCTTCTTTCCAGACTTCATCTGAGGATATTTCCTTTTTCACCGTAGCCCTCTATGGGCTTCCAAATATCACTTTGCCAATTCCACAAGAACTGTCTTAGCGAAAGGCTTCTAGAGAGGAAAGCTGTAACTCTGCGAGATGATTTCACAGAACACAAAGAAGTTTCTCAGAAAGCTTCTTTCTCTTTGTTATCGGAGGATATTTCCTTTGGCCCTATAGTCATCAAAGGGATCTGAAATATCTGTTCTCAGATTCCACAGAAATAAGGCTATCAAAGAGATCCACGAAATACAGATGTAACTCTGTCAGATGAATTAACAGAACACTAAGTAGTGTCTCAGAAAGCTTCTTTCCAGGTTTCATCTGAGGATATTTCCTTTTTCACCGTAGCCTTCTATGGGCTTCCAAATATCACTTTGCCAATTCAACAAGAACTGTCTTAGCGAAAGGCTTCTTGAGGGGAAAGCTGTAACTCTGTGAGATGATTTCACAGAACACAAAGAAGTTTCTCAGAAAGTTTCTTTCTCTTTGTTATCGGAGGATATTTCCTTTGGCCCTATGGTCTTCAAAGGGATCCGAAATATCTGTTCTCAGATTCCACAGAAATAAGGCTAGCAAAGAGATCCATGAAACACAGATGTAACTCTGTGAGGTGAATTAACAGAACACTAAGCAGTTTCTCAGAAAGCTTCTTTCCAGATTTCATCAGAGGATATTTCCTTTTTCACCATAGCCCTCTATGGGCTTCCAAATATAACTTTGCCAATTCCACAAGAACTGTCTTAGCGAAAGGCTTCTTGAGGGGAAAGCTGTAACTCTGTGAGATGATTTCACAGAACACAAAGAAGTTTCTCAGAAACCTTCTTTCTCTTTGTTATTGGAGGATATTTCCTTTGGCCCTATGGTCTTCAAAGGGATCCGAAATATCTGTTCTCAGATTCCACAGAAATAAGGCTAGCAAAGAGATCCACGAAATACAGATGTAAGTCTGTGAGATGAATTAACAGAACACTAAGCAGTTTCTCAGAAAGCTTCTTTCCAGATTTCATCTGAGGATATTTCCTTTTTCACCAAAGCCCTCTATGGGCTTCCAAATATCACTTTTCCAATTCCACAAGAACTGTCTTAGCGAAAGGCTTCTTTAGGGGAGAGCTGTAACTCTGTGAGATGATTTCACAGAACACAAAGAAGTTTCTCAGAAAGCTTCATTCTCTTTTTTATTGGAGGATATTTCCTTTGGCCCTATAGTCTTCAAAGGGATCCGAAATATGTGTTCTCAGTTTCCACAGAAATAAGGCTAGCAAAGAGATCCACGAAATACAGATGTAACTCTGTGAGATGAATTAACAGAACACTAAGCAGTTTCTCAGAAAGCTTCTTTCCAGATTTCATCTGAGGATATTTCCTTTTTCACCGTAGCCCTCTATTGGCTTCCAAATATCACTTTGCCAATTCCACAAGAACAGTCTTAGCGAAAGGCTTCTTGAGGGGAAAGCTGTAACTCTGTGAGATGATTTCAAAGAACACAAAGAAGTTTCTCAGAAAGCTTCTTTCTCTTTGTTATCAGAGGATATTTCCTTTGGCCCTATAGTCTTCAAAGGGATCCGAAATATCTGTTCTCAGATTCCACAGAAATAAGGCTAGCAAAGAGATCCACGAAATACAGATGTAACTCTGTGAGATGAATTAACAGAACACTAAGAAGTTTTTCAGAAAGCTTCTTTCCAGATTTCATCTGAGGATATTTCCTTTTTCACCATAGCCCTCTATGGGCTTCCAAATATCACTTTGCCAATTCCACAAGAACTGTCTTAGCGAAAGGCTTCTTGAGGGGAAAGCTGTAACTCTGTGAGATGATTTCACAGAACACAAAGAAGTTTCTCAGAAAGTTTCATTCTCTATGTTATCGGAGGTTATTTATTTTGGCCCTATAGTCTTCAAAGGTCCCGGAATATCTGTTCTCAGATTCCACAGAAATAAGGCTAGCAAAGAGATCCACGAAATACAGATGTAACTCTGTGAGATGAATTAACAGAACACTAAGGAGTTTCTCAGAAAGCTTCTTTCCAGATTTAATCTGAGGATATATCCTTTTTCACCGTAGCCCTCTATGGGCTTCCAAATATCACTTTGCAAATTCCAAAAGAACTGTCTTAGCGAAAGCCTCTTGAGGGGAAAGCTGTAACTCTGTGAGATGATTTCACAGAACACAAAGAAGTTTCTCAGAAACCTTCTTTCTCTTTGTTATTGGAGGATATTTCCTTTGGCCCTATGGTCTTCAAAGGGATCCGAAATATCTGTTCTCAGATTCCACAGAAATAAGGCTAGCAAAGAGATCCACGAAATACAGATGTAAGTCTGTGAGATGAATTAACAGAACACTAAGCAGTTTCTCAGAAAGCTTCTTTCCAGATTTCATCTGAGGATATTTCCTTTTTCACCAAAGCCCTCTATGGGCTTCCAAATATCACTTTTCCAATTCCACAAGAACTGTCTTAGCGAAAGGCTTCTTTAGGGGAGAGCTGTAACTCTGTGAGATGATTTCACAGAACACAAAGAAGTTTCTCAGAAAGCTTCATTCTCTTTTTTATTGGAGGATATTTCCTTTGGCCCTATAGTCTTCAAAGGGATCCGAAATATGTGTTCTCAGTTTCCACAGAAATAAGGCTAGCAAAGAGATCCACGAAATACAGATGTAACTCTGTGAGATGAATTAACAGAACACTAAGCAGTTTCTCAGAAAGCTTCTTTCCAGATTTCATCTGAGGATATTTCCTTTTTCACCGTAGCCCTCTATTGGCTTCCAAATATCACTTTGCCAATTCCACAAGAACAGTCTTAGCGAAAGGCTTCTTGAGGGGAAAGCTGTAACTCTGTGAGATGATTTCAAAGAACACCAAGAAGTTTCTCAGAAAGCTTCTTTCTCTTTGTTATCAGAGGATATTTCCTTTGGCCCTATAGTCTTCAAAGGGATCCGAAATATCTGTTCTCAGATTCCACAGAAATAAGGCTAGCAAAGAGATCCACGAAATACAGATGTAACTCTGTGAGATGAATTAACAGAACACTAAGAAGTTTCTCAGAAAGCTTCTTTCCAGATTTCATCTGAGGATATTTCCTTTTTCACCATAGCCCTCTATGGGCTTCCAAATATCACTTTTCCAATTCCACAAGAACTGTCTTAGCGAAAGGCTTCTTGAGGGGAAAGCTGTAACTCTGTGAGATGATTTCACAGAACACAAAGAAGTTTCTCAGAAAGTTTCATTCTCTATGTTATCGGAGGTTATTTATTTTGGCCCTATAGTCTTCAAAGGTCCCGGAATATCTGTTCTCAGATTCCACAGAAATAAGGCTAGCAAAGAGATCCACGAAATACAGATGTAACTCTGTGAGATGAATTAACAGAACACTAAGGAGTTTCTCAGAAAGCTTCTTTCCAGATTTAATCTGAGGATATATCCTTTTTCACCGTAGCCCTCTATGGGCTTCCAAATATCACTTTGCAAATTCCAAAAGAACTGTCTTAGCGAAAGCCTCTTGAGGGGAAAGCTGTAACTCTGTGAGATGATTTCACAGAACACAAAGAAGTTTCTCAGAAACCTTCTTTCTCTTTGTTATTGGAGGATATTTCCTTTGGCCCTATGGTCTTCAAAGGGATCCGAAATATCTGTTCTCAGATTCCACAGAAATAAGGCTAGCAAAGAGATCCACGAAATACAGATGTAAGTCTGTGAGATGAATTAACAGAACACTAAGCAGTTTCTCAGAAAGCTTCTTTCCAGATTTCATCTGAGGATATTTCCTTTTTCACCAAAGCCCTCTATGGGCTTCCAAATATCACTTTTCCAATTCCACAAGAACTGTCTTAGCGAAAGGCTTCTTTAGGGGAGAGCTGTAACTCTGTGAGATGATTTCACAGAACACAAAGAAGTTTCTCAGAAAGCTTCATTCTCTTTTTTATTGGAGGATATTTCCTTTGGCCCTATAGTCTTCAAAGGGATCCGAAATATGTGTTCTCAGTTTCCACAGAAATAAGGCTAGCAAAGAGATCCACGAAATACAGATGTAACTCTGTGAGATGAATTAACAGAACACTAAGCAGTTTCTCAGAAAGCTTCTTTCCAGATTTCATCTGAGGATATTTCCTTTTTCACCGTAGCCCTCTATTGGCTTCCAAATATCACTTTGCCAATTCCACAAGAACAGTCTTAGCGAAAGGCTTCTTGAGGGGAAAGCTGTAACTCTGTGAGATGATTTCAAAGAACACCAAGAAGTTTCTCAGAAAGCTTCTTTCTCTTTGTTATCAGAGGATATTTCCTTTGGCCCTATAGTCTTCAAAGGGATCCGAAATATCTGTTCTCAGATTCCACAGAAATAAGGCTAGCAAAGAGATCCACGAAATACAGATGTAACTCTGTGAGATGAATTAACAGAACACTAAGAAGTTTCTCAGAAAGCTTCTTTCCAGATTTCATCTGAGGATATTTCCTTTTTCACCATAGCCCTCTATGGGCTTCCAAATATCACTTTTCCAATTCCACAAGAACTGTCTTAGCGAAAGGCTTCTTGAGGGGAAAGCTGTAACTCTGTGAGATGATTTCACAGAACACAAAGAAGTTTCTCAGAAAGTTTCATTCTCTATGTTATCGGAGGTTATTTATTTTGGCCCTATAGTCTTCAAAGGTCCCGGAATATCTGTTCTCAGATTCCACAGAAATAAGGCTAGCAAAGAGATCCACGAAATACAGATGTAACTCTGTGAGATGAATTAACAGAACACTAAGGAGTTTCTCAGAAAGCTTCTTTCCAGATTTAATCTGAGGATATATCCTTTTTCACCGTAGCCCTCTATGGGCTTCCAAATATCACTTTGCAAATTCCAAAAGAACTGTCTTAGCGAAAGGCTTCTTGAGGGGAAAGCTGTAACTCTGTGAGATCATTTCACAGAACACAAAGAAGTTTCTCAGAAAGCTTCTTTCTCTTTGTTATCGGAGGATAGTTCCTTTGGCCCAATAGTCTTCAAAGGCATCCGAAATATCTGTTATCAGATTCCACAGAAATAAGGCTAGCAAGGAGATCCACGAAATACAGATGTAACTCTGTGAGATGAATTAACAGAACACTAAGCAGTTTCTCAGAAAGCTTCTTTCCAGATTTCATCTGAGGATATTTCCTTTTTCACCATAGCCCTCTATGGGCTTCCAAATGTCACTTTGCCAATTCCACAAGAAGTGCCTTAGCTAAAGGCTTCTTGAGGGGAAGGCTGTAACTCTGCGAGATGATTTCACAAAACACAAAGAAGTTTCTCAGAAAGCTTCTTTCTCTTTGTTATCGGGGGATATTTCCTTTGGCCCTATAGTCTTCAAAGGTATCCGAAATATCTGTTCTCAGATTCCACAGAAATAAGGCTAGCAAAGAGATCCACGAAATACAGATGTAACTCTGTGAGATGAATTAACAGAACACTAGGCAGTTTCTCAGAAAGCTTCTTTCCAGATTTCATCTGAGGATATTTCCTTTTTCACCATTTCCCTCTATGGGCTTCCAAATATCACTTTGCCAATTCCACAAGAACTGTCTTAGCGAAAGGCTTCTTGAGGGGAGAGCTGTAACTCTGTGAGATGATTTCACAGAACACAAAGAAGTTTCTCAGAAAGCTTCTTTCTCTTTTTTATTGGAGGCTATTTCCTTTGGCCCTATAGTCTTCAAAGGCATCCGAAATATCTGTTCTCAGATTGCACAGAAATAAGGCTAGCAATGAGATCCACGAAATACAGATGTAACTCTGTGAGATGAATTAACAGAACACTAAGCAGTTTCTCAGAGAGCTTCTTTCCAGATTTCATCTGAGGATATTTCCTTTTCCACCGTAGCCCTCTATGGGCTTCCAAATATCACTTTGCCAATTCCACAAGAACTGTCTTAGCGAAAGGCTTCTTGAGGGGAAAGCTGTAGCTCTGTGAGATGATTTGACAGAACACAAAGAAGTTTCTCAGAAAGCTTCTTTCTCTTTGTTGTTGGAGGATATTTCCTTTGGCCCTATAGTCTTCAAAGTGATCCGAAATATTTATTCTCAGATTCCACAGAAATAAGGCTAGCAAAGAGATCCGCGAAATACAGATGTAACTCTGTGAGATGAATTAACAGAACACTAAGCAGTTTCTCAGAAAGCTTCTTTCCAGATTTCATCTGAGGATATTTCTTTTTCACCATAGCCCTCTATGGGCTTCCTAATATCACTTTGCCATTTCCACAAGAACTGTCTTAGCGAAAGGCTTCTTGAGGGGAAAGCTGTAACTCTATGAGATGATTTCACAGAACCCAAAGAAGTTTCTCAGAAAGCTTCTTTCTCTTTGTTATCGGAGGATATTTCCTTTGGCAGTATAATCTTCAAGGGGATCCGAAATATCTGTTCTCAGATTCAACAGAAATAAGGCTAGCAAAGAGATCCACGAAATACAGATGTAACTCTGTGAGACGAATTAACAGAACACTAAGCAGTTTCTCAGAAAGCTTCTTTCCAGATTTCATCTGAGGATATTTCCTTTTTCACCATAGCCCTCTAAGGGCTTTCAAATATCACTTTGCCAATTCCACAAGAAGTGCCTTAGCGAAAGGCTTCTTGAGGGGAAGGCTGTAACTCTGCGAGATGATTTCACAGAACACAAAGAAGTTTCTCAGAAAGCTTCTTTCTCTTTGTTATCGGAGGATATTTCCTTTGGCCCTATAGTCTTCAAAGGGATCCGAAATATCTGTTCTCAGATTCCACCGAAATAAGGCTAGCAAAGAGATCCACGAAATACAGATGTAACTCTGTGAGATGAATTAACAGAACACTAAGCAGTTTCTCAGAAAGCTTCTTTCAAGATTTCATCTGAGGATATTTCCTTTTTCACCATTTCCCTCTATGGGCTTCCAAATATCACTTTGCCAATTCCACAAGAACTGTGTTAGCGAAAGGCTTCTGGAGGGGAAAGCTGTAACTCTGTGAGATGATTTCACAGAACACAAAGAAGTTTCTCAGAAAGCTTCTTTCTCTTTGTTATCGGAGGATATTTCCTTTGGCCCTATAGTCTTCAAAGGGATCCGAAATATCTGTTCTCAGATTCCACAGAAATAAGGCTAGCAAAGAGATCCACGAAATACAGATGTAACTCTGTGAGACGAATTAACAGAACACTAAGCAGTTTCTCAGAAAGCTTCTTTCCAGATTTCATCTGAGGATATTTCTTTTTCACCATAGCCCTCTATGGGCTTCCAAATATCACTTTGCCAATTCCACAAGAACTGTCTTAGCGAAAGGCTTCTTGAGGGGAAAGCTGTAACTCTGTGAGATGATTTCACAGAACACAAAGAAGTTTCTCAGAAAGCTTCTTTCTCTTTGTTATCGGAGGATATTTCCTTTGGCCCTATGGTCTTCAAAGGGATCCGAAATATCTGTTCTCAGATTGCACAGAAATAAGGCTAGCAAAGAGATCCACGAAATACAGATGTAACTCTGTGAGATGAATTAACAGAACACTAAGCAGTTTCTCAGAGAGCTTCTTTCCAGATTTCATCTGAGGATATTTCCTTTTCCACCATAGCCCTTTATGGGCTTCCAAATATCACTTTGCCAATTCCACAAGAACTGTCTTAGCGAAAGGCTTCTTGAGGGGAAAGCTGTAACTCTGTGAGATGATTTCACAGAACACAAAGAAGTTTCTCAGAAAGCTTCTTTCTCTTTGTTATCGGAGGATATTTCCTTTGGCCGTATAATCTTCAAGGGGATCCGAAATATCTGTTCTCAGATTCAACAGAAATAAGGCTAGCAAAGAGATCCATGAAATACAGATGTAACTCTGTGAGACGAATTAACAGAACACTAAGCAGTTTCTCAGAAAGCTTCTTTCCAGATTTCATCTGAGGATATTTCCTTTTTCACCATAGCCCTCTAAGGGCTTTCAAATATCACTTTGCCAATTCCACAAGAAGTGCCTTAGCGAAAGGCTTCTTGAGGGGAAGGCTGTAACTCTGCGAGATGATTTCACAGAACACAAAGAAGTTTCTCAGAAAGCTTCTTTCTCTTTGTTATCGGAGGATATTTCCTTTGGCCCTACAGTCTTCAAAGGGATCCGAAATATCTGTTCTCAGATTCCACCGAAATAAGGCTAGCAAAGAGATCCACGAAATACAGATGTAACTCTGTGAGATGAATGAACAGAACCCTAAGCAGTTTCTCAGAAAGCTTCTTTCCAGATTTCATCTGAGGATATTTCCTTTTTCACCATTTCCCTCTATGGGCTTCCAAATATCACTTTGCCAATTCCACAAGAACTGTGTTAGCGAAAGGCTTCTGGAGGGGAAAGCTGTAACTCTGTGAGATGATTTCACAGAACACAAAGAAGTTTCTCAGAAAGCTTCTTTCTCTTTGTTATCGGAGGATATTTCCTTTGGCCCTATAGTCTTCAAAGGGATCCGAAATATCTGTTCTCAGATTCCACAGAAGTAAGGCTAGCAAAGAGATCCACGAAATACAGATGTAACTCTGTGAGACGAATTAACAGAACACTAAGCAGTTTCTCAGAAAGCTTCTTTCCAGATTTCATCTGAGGATATTTCTTTTTCACCATAGCCCTCTATGGGCTTCCAAATATCACTTTGCCAATTCCACAAGAACTGTCTTAGCGAAAGGCTTCTTGAGCGGAAAGCTGTAACTCTGTGAGATGATTTCACAGAACACAAAGAAGTTTCTCAGAAAGCTTCTTTCTCTTTGTTATCGGAGGATATTTCCTGTGGCCCTATGGTCTTCAAAGGCATCCGAAATATCTGTTCTCAGATTGCACAGAAATAAGGCTAGCAAAGAGATCCACGAAATACAGATGTAACTCTGTGAGATTAATTAACAGAACACTAAGCAGTTTCTCAGAGAGCTTCTTTCCAGATTTCTTCTGAGGATATTTCCTTTTCCACCATAGCCCTTTATGGGCTTCCAAATATCACTTTGCCAATTCCACAAGAGCTGTCTTAGCGAAAGGCTTCTTGAGGGGAAAGCTGTAACTCTGTGAGATGATTTCACAGAACACAAAGAAGTTTCTCAGAAAGCTTCTTTCTCTTTGTTATCGGAGGATATTTCCTTTGGCCCTATAGTCATCAAAGGGATCTGAAATATCTGTTCTCAGATTCCACAGAAATAAGGATAGCAAAGAGATCCACGAAATACAGATGTAACTCTGTCAGGTGAATTAACAGAACACTAAGTAGTGTCTCAGAAAGCTTCTTTCCAGGTTTCATCTGAGGATATTTCCTTTTTCACCATAGCCTTCTATGGGCTTCCAAATATCACTTTGCGAATTCCACAAGAACTGTCTTAGCGAAAGGCTTCTTGAGGGGAAAGCTGTAACTCTGTGAGATGATTTCACAGAACACAAAGAAGTTTCTCAGAAACCTTCTTTCTCTTTGTTATTGGAGGATATTTCCTTTGGCCCTATGGTCTTCAAAGGGATCCGAAATATCTGTTCTCAGATTCCACAGAAATAAGGCTAGAAAAGAGATCCACGAAATACAGATGTAAGTCGGTGAGATGAATTAACAGAACACTAAGCAGTTTCTCAGAAAGCTTCTTTCCATATTTCATCTGAGGATATTTCGTTTTTCACCATAGCCCTCTATGGGCTTCCAAATATCACTTTTCCAATTCCACAAGAAGTGCCTTAGCGAAAGGCTTCGTGAGGGGAAAGCTGTAACTCTGTGAGATGATTTCACAGAACACAAAGAAGTTTCTCAGAAAGCTTCTTTCTCTTTGTTATCTGAGGATATTTCCTTTGGCCCCATAGTCTTCAAAGGGATCCGAAATATCTGTTCTCAGATTCCAGAGAAATAAGGCTAGCAAAGAGATCCACGAAATACAGATGTAACTCTGTGTGATGAATTAACAGAACACTAAGCAGTTTCTCAGAAAGGTTCTTTCCAGATTTCATCTGAGGATATTTCCTTTTTCAACATAGCCCTCTAGGGGCTTCCAAATATCACTTTGCCAATTCCACAAGAACTGTCTTAGCGAAAGGCTTCTTGAGGGGAAAGCTGTAACTCTGTGAGATGATTTCAAAGAACACAAAGAAGTTTCTCAGAAAGCTTCTTTCTCTTTGTTATCGGAGGATATTTCCTTTGGCACTATAGTCTTCAAAGGGATCCGAAATATCTGTTCTCAGATTCCACAGAAATAAGGCTAGCAAAGAGATCCATGAAATACAGATGTAACTCTGTGAGGTGAATTAACAGAACACTAAGCAGTTTCTCAGAAAGCTTCTTTCCAGATTTCATCTGAGGATATTTCCTTTTTCACCATAGCCCTCTATGGGCTTCCAATTATCACTTTGCCAATTCCACAAGAACTGTCTTAGCGAAAGGCTTCTTGAGGGGAAAGCTGTAACTCTGTGAGATGATTTCACAGAACACAAAGAAGTTTCTCAGAAAGCTTCTTTCTCTATGTTATCGGAGGATATTTACTTTGGCCCAATAGTCTTCAAGGGGATCCGAAATATCTGTTCTCAGATTCCACAGAAATAAGGCTAGCAAGGAGATCCACGAAATACAGATGTAACTCTGTGAGACGAATTAACAGAACACTAAGCAGTTTCTCAGAAAGCTTCTTTCCAGATTTCATCTGAGGATATTTCGTTTTTCACCATAGCCCTCTATGGGCTTCAAAATATCACTTTGCCAATTCCACAAGAAGTGCCTTAGCGAAAGGCTTTTTGAGGGGAAGGCTGTAACTCTGCGAGATGATTTCACAGAACATAAAGAAGTTTCTCAGAAAGCTTCTTTCTCTTTGTTATCGGGGGATATTTCCTTTGGCCCTATAGTCTTCAAAGGGATCCGAAATATCTGTTCTCAGATTCCACCGAAATAAGGCTAGCAAAGAGATCCACGAAATACAGATGTAACTCTGTGAGATGAATTAACAGAACACTAAGCAGTTTCTCAGAAAGCTTCTTTCCAGATTTCATCTGAGGATATTTCCTTTTTCACCATAGCCCTCTTGGGGCTTCCAAATATCACTTTGCCAATTCCACAAGAGCTGTCTTAGCGAAAGGCTTCTGGAGGGGAAAGCTGTAACTCTGTGAGATGATTTCACAGAACACAAAGAAGTTTCTCAGAAAGCTTCTTTCTCTTTGTTATCGGAGGATATTTCCTTTGGCCCTATAGTCATCAAAGGGATCTGAAATATCTGTTCTCAGATTCCACAGAAATAAGGATAGCAAAGAGATCCACGAAATACAGATGTAACTCTGTCAGATGAATTAACAGAACACTAAGTAGTGTCTCAGAAAGCTTCTTTCCAGGTTTCATCTGAGGATATTTCCTTTTTCACCATAGCCCTCTATGGGCTTCCAAATATCACTTTTCCAATTCTACAAGAAGTGCCTTAGCGAAAGGCTTCTTGAGGGGAAAGCTGTAACTCTGCGAGATGATTTCACAGAACACAAAGAAGTTTCTCAGAAAGCTTCTTTCTCTTTGTTATCGGAGGATATTTCCTTTGGCCCTATATTCTTCAAAGGGATCCGAAATATCTGTTCTCAGATTCCACAGAAATAAGGCTAGCAAAGAGATCCGCGAAATACAGATGTAACACTGTGAGATGAATTAACAGAACACTAAGCAGTTTCTCAGAAAGCTTCTTTCCAGATTTCATCTGAGGATATTTCTTTTTTCACCATAGCCCTCTATGGGCTTCCAAATATCACTTTGCCAATTCCACAAGAACTGTCTTAGCGAAAGGCTTCTTGAGGGGAAAGCTGTAACTCTGTGAGATGATTTCACAGAACACAAAGAAGTTTCTCAGAAAGCTTCTGTCTCTTTTTTATCGGAGGATATTTCCTTTGGCCCTATAGTCTTCAAGGGGATCCGAAATATCTGTTCTCAGATTCCACAGAAATAAGGCTAGCAAAGAGATCCACGAAATTCAGATGTAAGTCTTTGAGATGAATTAACAGAACACTAAGCAGTTTCTCAGAAAGCTTCTTTCCAGATTTCATCTGAGGATATTTCCTTTTTCACCATAGCCCTCTTGGGGCTTCCAAATATCACTTTGCCAATTCCACAAGAACTGTGTTAGCGAAAGGCTTCTGGAGGGGAAAGCTGTAACTCTGTGAGATGATTTCACAGAACACAAAGAAGTTTCTCATAAAGCTTCTTTCACTTTGTTATCAGAGGATATTTCCTTTTGCCCTATAGTCTTCAAAGGGATCCGAAATATCTGTTCTCAGATTCCACAGAAATAAGGCTAGCAAAGAGATCCACGAAATACAGATGTAACTCTGTGAGACGAATTAACAGAACACTAAGCAGTTTCTCAGAAAGCTTCTTTCCAGATTTCATCTGAGGATATTTCTTTTTCACCATAGCCCTCTATGGGCTTCCAAATATCACTTTGCCAATTCCACAATAACTGTCTTAGCGAAAGGCTTCTTGAGCGGAAAGCTGTAACTCTGTGAGATGATTTCACAGAACACAAAGAAGTTTCTCAGAAAGCTTCTTTCTCTTTGTTATCGGAGGATATTTCCTTTGGCCCTATGGTCTTCAAAGGCATCCGAAATATCTGTTCTCAGATTGCACAGAAATAAGGCTAGCAAAGAGATCCACGAAATACAGATGTAACTCTGTGAGATGAATTAACAGAACACTAAGCAGTTTCTCAGAGAGCTTCTTTCCAGATTTCATCTGAGGATATTTCCTTTTCCACCATAGCCCTCTATGGGCTTCCAAATATCACTTTGCCAATTCCACAAGAACTGTCTTAGCGAAAGGCTTCTTGAGGGGAAAGCTGTAACTCTGTGAGATGATTTCACAGAACACAAAGAAGTTTCTCAGAAAGCTTCTTTCTCTTTGTTATCGGAGGATATTTCCTTTGGCCCTATAGTCATCAAAGGGATCTGAAATATCTGTTCTCAGATTCCACAGAAATAAGGATAGCAAAGAGATCCACGAAATACAGATGTAACTCTGTCAGATGAATTAACAGAACACTAAGTAGTGTCTCAGAAAGCTTCTTTCCAGGTTTCATCTGAGGATATTTCCTTTTTCACCGTAGCCTTCTATGGGCTTCCTAATATCACTTTGCCAATTCAACAAGAACTGTCTTAGCGAAAGGCTTCTTGAGGGGAAAGCTGTAACTCTGTGAGATGATTTCACAGAACACAAAGACGTTTCTCAGAAAGCTTCTTTCTCTTTGTTATCGGAGGATATTTCCTTTGGCCCTATAGTCTTCAAAGGGATCCGAAATATCTGTTCTCAGATTCCACAGAAATAAGGCTAGCAAAGAGATCCACGAAATACAGATGTAAATCTGTGTGATGAATTAACAGAACACTAAGCAGTTTCTCAGAAAGGTTCTTTCCAGATTTCATCTGAGGATATTTCCTTTTTCAACATAGCCCTCTAGGGGCTTCCAAATATCACTTTGCCAATTCCACAAGAACTGTCTTAGCGAAAGGCTTCTTGAGGGGAAAGCTGTAACTCTGTGAGATGATTTCAAAGAACACAAAGAAGTTTCTCAGAAATCTTCTTTCTCTTTGTTATCGGATGATATTTCCTTTGGCCCTATAGTCTTCAAAGGGATCCGAAATATCTGTTCTCAGATAACACAGAAATAAGGCTAGCAAAGAGAACCATGAAATACAGATGTAACTCTGTGAGATGAATTAATAGAACACTAAGCAGTTTCTCAGAAAGCTTCTTTCCAGATTTCATCTGAGGATATTTCCTTTTTCACCATAGCCCTCTATGGGCTTCCAATTATCACTTTGCCAATTCCACAAGAACTGTCCTTGCGAAAGGCTTCTTGAGGGAAAAGCTGTAACTCTGTGAGATGATTTCACAGAACACAAAGAAGTTTCTCAGAAAGCTTCTTTCTCTATGTTATCGGAGGATAATTACTTAGGCCCAATAGTCTTCAAGGGGATCCGAAATATCTGTTCTCAGATTCAACAGAAATAAGGCTAGCAAGGAGATCCACGAAATACAGATGTAACTCTGTGAGACGAATTAACAGAACACTAAGCAGTTTCTCAGAAAGCTTCTTTCCAGATTTCATCTGAGGATATTTCCTTTTTCACCATAGCCCTCTATGGGCTTCAAAATATCACTTTGCCAATTCCACAAGAAGTGCCTAAGCGAAAGGCTTCTTGAGGGGAAAGCTGTAACTCTGTGAGATGATTTCACAGAACACAAAGAAGTTTCTCAGAAAGCTTCTTTCTCTTTGTTATCGGAGGATATTTCCTTTGGCCCTATAGTCATCAAAGGGATCTGAAATATCTGTTCTCAGATTCCACAGAAATAAGGATAGCAAATAGATCCACGAAATACAGATGTAACTCTGTCAGATGAATTAACAGAACACTAAGTAGTGTCTCAGAAAGCTTCTTTCCAGGTTTCATCTGAGGATATTTCCTTTTTCACCGTAGCCTTCTATGGGCTTCCAAATATCACTTTGCCAATTCAACAAGAACTGTCTTAGCGAAAGGCTTCTTGAGGGGAAAGCTGTAACTCTGTGAGATGATTTCACAGAACACAAAGAAGTTTCTCAGAAAGTTTCTTTCTCTTTGTTATCGGAGGATATTTCCTTTGGCCCTATGGTCTTCAAAGGGATCCGAAATATCTGTTCTCAGATTCCACAGAAATAAGGCTAGCAAAGAGATCCACGAAATACAGATGTAAGTCTGTGAGATGAATTAACAGAACACTAAGCAGTTTCTCAGAAAGCTTCTTTCCAGATTTCATCTGAGGGTATTTCCTTTTTCACCATAGCCCACTATGGGCTTCCAAATATCACTTTGCCAATTCCACAAGAGCTGTCTTAGCGAAAGGCTTCTTGAGGGGAAAGGTGTAACTCTGTGAGATGATTTCACAGAACACAAAGAAGTTTCTCAGAAAGCTTCTTTCTCTTTGTTATCGGAGGATATTCCCTTTGGCCCTATAGTCATCAAAGGGATCTGAAATATCTGTTCTCAGATTCCACAGAAATAAGGATAGCAAAGAGATCCACGAAATACAGATGTAACTCTGTCAGATGAATTAACAGAACACTAAGTAGTGTCTCAGAAAGCTTCTTTCCAGGTTTCATCTGAGGATATTTCCTTTTTCACCATAGCCTTCTATGGGCTTCCAAATATCACTTTGCCAATTCCACAAGAACTGTCTTAGCGAAAGGCTTCTTGAGGGGAAAGCTGTAACTCTGCGAGATGATTTCACAGAACACAAAGAAGTTTCTCAGAAAGCTTCTTTCTCTTTGTTATCGGAGGATATTTCCTTTGGCCCCATAGTCTTCAAAGGGATCCGAAATATCTGTTCTCAGGTTCCACAGAAATAAGGCTAGCAAAGAGATCCACGAAATACAGATGTAACTCTGTGAGATGAATTAACAGAACACTAAGCAGTTTCTCAGAAAGCTTCTTTACAGATTTTATCTGATGATATTTCCTTTTTCACCATAGCCCTCTATGGGCTTCCAAATATCACTTTGCCAATTCCACAAGAACTGTCTTAGCGAAAGGCTTCTTGAGGGGAAAGCTGTAACTCTGTGAGATGATTTCAAAGAACACAAAGAAGTTTCTCATAAAGCTTCTTTCTCTTTGTTATTGGAGGATATTTCCTTTGGCCCTATAGACTTCAAAGGGATCCGAAATATCTGTTCTCAGATTCCACAGAAATAAGGCTAGCAAAGAGATCCAGGAAATACAGATGTAACTCTGTGAGATGAATTAACAGAACACTAAGCAGTTTCTCAGAGAGCTTCTTTCCAGATTTCATCTGAGGATATTTCCTTTTCCAACATAGCCCTCTATGGGCTTCCAAATATCACTTTGCCAATTCCACAAGAGCTGTCTTAGCGAAAGGCTTCTTGAGGGGAAAGCTGTAACTCTGTGAGATGATTTCACAGAACACAAAGAAGTTTCTCAGAAAGCTTCTTTCTCTTTTTTATCGGAGGATATTTCCTTTGGCCCTATAGTCATCAAAGGGATCTGAAATATCTGTTCTCAGATTCCACAGAAATAAGGTTAGCAAAGAGATCCACGAAATACAGATGTAACTCTGTCAGATGAATTAACAGAACACTAAGTAGTGTCTCAGAAAGCTTCTTTCCAGGTTTCATCTGAGGATATTTCCTTTTTCACCATAGCCTTCTATGGGCTTCCAAATATCACTTTGCCAATTCCACAAGAAGTGTCTTAGCGAAAGGCTTCTTGAGGGGAAAGCTGTAAGTCTGTGAGATGATTTCACAGAACACAAAGAAGTTTCTCAGAAAGTTTCTTTCTCTTTGTTATCGGAGGATATTTCCTTTGGCCCTATGGTCTTCAAAGGCATCCGAAATATCTGTTCTCAGATTCCACAGAAATAAGGCTAGCAAAGAGATCCACGAAATACAGATGTAACTCTGTGAGATGAATTAACAGAACACTAAGCAGTTTCTCAGAGAGCTTCTTTCCAGATTTCATCTGAGGATATTTCCTTTTCCACCATAGCCCTCTATGGGCTTCCAAATATCACTTTGCCAATTCCACAAGAGCTGTCTTAGCGAAAGGCTTCTTGAGGGGAAAGCTGTAACTCTGTGAGATGATTTCACAGAACACAAAGAAGTTTCTCAGAAAGCTTCTTTCTCTTTGTTATCGGAGGATATTTCTTTGGCCCTATATTATTCAAAGGGATCCGAAATATCTGTTATCAGATACCGCAGAAATAAGGCTAGCAAAGAGAACCATGAAATACAGATGTAACTCTGTGAGATGAATTAATAGAACACTAAGCAGTTTCTCAGAAAGCTTCTTTCCAGATTTCATCTGAGGATATTTCCTTTTTCACCATAGCCCTCTATGGGCTTCCAATTATCACTTTGCCAATTCCACAAGAACTGTCTTAGCGAAAGGCTTCTTGAGGGAAAAGCTGTAACTCTGCGAGATGATTTCACAGAACACAAAGAAGTTTCTCAGAAAGCTTCTTTCTCTTTGTTATCGGAGGATATTTCCTTTGGCCCCATAGTCTTCAAAGGGATCTGAAATATCTGTTCTCAGATTCCACAGAAATAAGGCTAGCATAGAGATCCACGAAATACAGATGTAACTCTGTGTGATGAATTAACAGAACACTAAGCAGTTTCTCAGAAAGGTTCTTTCCAGATTTCATCTGAGGATATTTCCTTTTTCTCCATAGCCCTCTAGGGGCTTCCAAATATCACTTTGCCAATGCCACAAGAACTGTCTTAGCGAAAGGCTTCTTGAGGGGAAAGCTGTAACTCTGTGAGATGATTTCAAAGAACACAAAGAAGTTTCTCAGAAAGCTTCTTTCTCTTTGTTATCAGAGGATATTTCCTTTGGCCCTATAGTCTTCAAAGGGATCCGAAATATCTGTTCTCAGGTTCCACAGAAATAAGGCTAGCAAAGAGATCCACGAAATACAGATGTAACTCTGTGAGATGAATTAACAGAACACTAAGCAGTTTCTCAGAAAGCTTCTTTCCAGATTTCATCTGAGGATATTTCCTTTTTCACCATAGCCCTCTATGGGCTTCCAAATATCACTTTGCCAATTCCACAAGAACTGTCTTAGCGAAAGGCTTCTTGAGGGGAAAGCTGTAGCTCTGTGAGATGATTTGACAGAACACAAAGAAGTTTCTCAGAAAGCTTCTTTCCCTTTGTTGTTGGAGGATATTTCTTTTGGCCCTATAGTCTTCAAAGTGATCCGAAATATCTGTTCTCAGATTCCACAGAAATAATGCTAGCAAAGAGATCCGCGAAATACAGACGTAACTCTGTGAGATGAATTAACAGAACACTAAGCAGATTCTCAGAAAGCTTCTTTCCAGATTTCATCTGAGGATATTTCCTTTTTCACCGTAGCCCTCTATGGGCTTCCAAATATAACTTTGCCAATTCCACAAGAACTGTCTTAGCGAAAGGCTTCTTGAGGGGAAAGCTGTAACTCTGTGAGATGATTTCACAGAACACAAAGAAGTTTCTCAGAAAGCGTCTTTCTCTTTGTTATCGGAGGATATTTCCTTTGGCCCTATGGTCTTCAAAGGGATCCGAAATATCTGTTCTCAGATTCCACAGAAATAAGGCTAGCAAAGAGATCCACGAAAACAGATTTAACTCTGTGAGGTGAATTAACAGAACACTAAGCAGTTTCTCAGAAAGCTTCTTTCCAGATTTCATCTGAGGATATTTCCTTTTTCACCATAGCCCTCTATGGGCTTCCAAATATAACTTTGCCAATTCCACAAGAACTGTCTTAGCGAAAGGCTTCTTGAGGGGAAAGCTGTAACTCTATGAGATGATTTCACAGAACACAAAGAAGTTTCTCAGAAAGCTTCTTTCTCTTTGTTATCGGAGGATATTTTCTTTGGTCCTGTAGTCTTCAAGGGGATCCGAAATATCTGTTCTCAGATTCAACAGAAATAAGGCTAGCAAAGAGATCCACGAAATACAGATGTAACTCTGTGAGACGAATTAACAGAACACTAAGCAGTTTCTCAGAAAGCTTCTTTCCAGATTTCATCTGAGGATATTTCCTTTTTCACCATAGCCCTCTATGGGCTTCCAAATATCACTTTGCCAATTCCACAAGAAGTGCCTTAGCGAAAGGCTTCTTGAGGGGAAGGCTGTAACTCTGTGAGATGATTTCACAGAACACAAAGAAGTTTCTCTGAAAGCTTCTTTCTCTTTGTTATCGGGGGATATTTCCTTTCGCCCTATAGTCTTCAAAGGATCCGAAATATCTGTTCTCAGATTCCACAGAAATAAGGCTAGCAAAGAGATCCACGAAATACAGATGTAACTCTGTGAGATGAATTAACAGAACACTAAGCAGTTTCTCAGAAAGCTTCTTTCCAGATTTCATCTGAGGATATTTCCTTTTTCACCATTTCCCTCTATGGGCTTCCAAATATCACTTTGCCAATTCCACAAGAACTGTCTTAGCGAAAGTCTTCTTGAGGGGAAAGCTGTAACTCTGTGAGATGATTTCACAGAACACAAAGAAGTTTCTCAGAAAGCTTCTTTCTCTTTGTTATCGGAGGATATTTCCTTTGGCCCTATAGTCTTCAAATGGATCCGAAATATCTGTTCTCAGATTCCACAGAAATAAGGCTAGCAAAGAGATCCACGAAATACAGATGTAACTCTGTGAGATGAATTAACAGAACACTAAGCAGTTTCTCAGAGAGCTTCTTTCCAGATTTCATCTGAGGATATTTCCTTTTCCACCATAGCCCTCTATGGGCTTCCAAATATCACTTTGCCAATTCCACAAGAGCTGTCTTAGCGAAAGGCTTCTTGAGGGGAAAGCTGTAACTCTGTGAGATGATTTCACAGAACACAAAGAAGTTTCTCAGAAAGCTTCTTTCTCTTTTTTATCGGAGGATATTTCCTTTGGCCCTATAGTCATCAAAGGGATCTGAAATATCTGTTCTCAGATTCCACAGAAATAAGGCTAGCAAAGAGATCCACGAAATACAGATGTAACTCTGTGAGATGAATTAACAGAACACTAAGCAGTTTCTCAGAGAGCTTCTTTCCAGATTTCATCTGAGGATATTTCCTTTTCCACCATAGCCCTCTATGGGCTTCCAAATATCACTTTGCCAATTCCACAAGAGCTGTCTTAGCGAAAGGCTTCTTGAGGGGAAAGCTGTTACTCTGTGAGATGATTTCACAGAACACAAAGAAGTTTCTCAGAAAGCTTCTTTCTCTTTGTTATCGGAGGATATTTCTTTGGCCCTATATTCTTCAAAGGAATCCGAAATATCTGTTACCAGATTCCGCAGAAATAAGGCTAGCAAAGAGATCCACGAAATACAGATGTAACTCTGTGAGATGAATTAACAGAACACTAAGGAGTTTCTTAGAAACCTTCTTTCCAGATTTCATCTGAGGATATTTCCTTTTTCACCATAGCCCTCTATGGGTTTCCAAATATCACTTTGCCAATTCCACAAGAACTGTCTTAGCGAAAGGCTTCTTGAGGGGAAAGCTGTAAGTCTGTGAGATGATTTCACAGAACACAAAGAAGTTTCTCAGAAAGTTTCTTTTTCTTTGTTATAGGAGGATATTTCCTTTGGCCCCATAGTCTTCAAAGGGATCCGAAATATCTGTTCTCAGATTCCACAGAAATAAGGTTAGCAAAGAGATCCACGAAATACAGATGTAACTCTGTGAGATGAATTAACAGAACACTAAGCAGTTTCTCAGAAAGCTTCTTTCCAGATTTCATCTGAGGATATTTCCTTTTTCACCATAGCCCTCTATGGGCTTCCAAATATCACTTTGCCAATTCCACAAGAACTGTCTTAGCGAAAGGCTACTTGAGGGGAAAGCTGTAACTCTGTGAGATGATTTCACAGAACACAAAGAAGTTTCTCAGAAAGCTTCTTTCTCTATGATATCGGAGGATATTTACTTTGGCCCTATAGTCTTCAAAGGGATCCGAAATATCTGTTCTCAGATTCCACAGAAATAAGGCTAGCAAAGAGATCCACGAAATACAGATGTAACTCTGTGAGATAAATTAACAGAACATTAAGCAGTTTCTCAGAAAGCTTCTTTCCAGATTTCATCTGAGGATATTTCCTTTTTCACCATAGCCCTCTATGGGCTTCCAAATATCACTTTGCCAATTCCACAAGAACTGTCTTAGCGAAAGGCTTCTTGAGGGGAAAGCTGTAACTCTGTGAGATGATTTCACAGAACACAAAGAAGTTTCTCAGAAAGCTTCTTTCTCTTTGTTATCGGAGGATATTTCCTTTGGCCCAATAGTCTTCAAAGGGATCCGAAATATCTGTTCTCAGATTCCACAGAAATAAGGCTAGCAAAGAGATCCACGAAATAGAGATATAACACTGTGAGATGAATTAACAGAACACGAAGCAGTTTCTCAGAAAGCTTCTTTCCAGATTTCATCTGAGGATATTTCCTTTTTCACCATAGCCCTCTATGGGCTTCCAAATATCACTTTGCCAATGCCACAAGAACTGTCTTAGCGAAAGGCTTCTTGAGGGGAAAGCTGTAGCTCTGTGAGATGATTTGACAGAACACAAAGAAGTTTCTCAGAAAGCTTCTTTCCCTTTGTTGTTGGAGGATATTTCTTTTGGCCCTATAGTCTTCAAAGTGATCCGAAATATCTGTTCTCAGATTCCACAGAAATAATGCTAGCAAAGAGATCCGCGAAATACAGATGTAACTCTGTGAGATGAATTAACAGAACACTAAGCAGATTCTCAGAAAGCTTCTTTCCAGATTTCATCTGAGGATATTTCCTTTTTCACCGTAGCCCTCTATGGGCTTCCAAATATCACTTTGCCAATTCCACAAGAACTGTCTTAGCGAAAGGCTTCTTGAGGGGAAAGCTGTAACTCTGTGAGATGATTTCACAGAACACAAAGAAGTTTCTCAGAAAGCGTCTTTCTCTTTGTTATCGGAGGAAATTTCCTTTGGCCCTATGGTCTTCAAAGGGATCCGAAATATCTGTTCTCAGATTCCACAGAAATAAGGCTAGCAAAGAGATCCACGAAAACAGATTTAACTCTGTGAGGTGAATTAACAGAACACTAAGCAGTTTCTCAGAAAGCTTCTTTCCAGATTTCATCTGAGGATATTTCCTTTTTCACCATAGCCCTCTATGGGCTTCCAAATATAACTTTGCCAATTCCACAAGAACTGTCTTAGCGAAAGGCTTCTTGAGGGGAAAGCTGTAACTCTATGAGATGATTTCACAGAACACAAAGAAGTTTCTCAGAAAGCTTCTTTATCTTTGTTATCGGAGGATATTTTCTTTGGTCCTGTAGTCTTCAAGGGGATCCGAAATATCTGTTCTCAGATTCAACAGAAATAAGGCTAGCAAAGAGATCCATGAAATACAGATGTAACTCTGTGAGACGAATTAACAGAACACTAAGCAGTTTCTCAGAAAGCTTCTTTCCAGATTTCATCTGAGGATATTTCCTTTTTCACCATAGCCCTCTATGGGCTTCCAAATATCACTTTGCCAATTCCACAAGAAGTGCCTTAGCGAAAGGCTTCTTGAGGGGAAGGCTGTAACTCTGTGAGATGATTTCACAGAACACAAAGAAGTTTCTCTGAAAGCTTCTTTCTCTTTGTTATCGGGGGATATTTCCTTTCGCCCTATAGTCTTCAAAGGATCCGAAATATCTGTTCTCAGATTCCACAGAAATAAGGCTAGCAAAGAGATCCACGAAATACAGATGTAACTCTGTGAGATGAATTAACAGAACACTAAGCAGTTTCTCAGAAAGCTTCTTTCCAGATTTCATCTGAGGATATTTCCTTTTTCACCATTTCCCTCTATGGGCTTCCAAATATCACTTTGCCAATTCCACAAGAACTGTCTTAGCGAAAGTCTTCTTGAGGGGAAAGCTGTAACTCTGTGAGATGATTTCACAGAACACAAAGAAGTTTCTCAGAAAGCTTCTTTCTCTTTGTTATCGGAGGATATTTCCTTTGGCCCTATAGTCTTCAAAGGGATCCGAAATATCTGTTCTCAGATTCCACAGAAATAAGGCTAGCAAAGAGATCCACGAAATACAGATGTAACTCTGTGAGATGAATTAACAGAACACTAAGCAGTTTCTCAGAAAGCTTCTTTCCAGATTTCATCTGAGGATATTTCCTTTTTCACCATTTCCCTCTAAGGGCTTCCAAATATCACTTTGCCAATTCCACAAGAACTGTGTTAGCGAAAGGCTTCTTGAGGGGAAAGCTGTAACTCTGTGAGATGATTTCACAGAACACAAAGAAGTTTCTCAGAAAGCTTCTTTCTCTTTGTTATCGGAGGATATTTCCTTTGGCCCTATAGTCTTCAAAGGGATCCGAAATATCTGTTCTCAGATTCCACAGAAATAAGGCTAGCAAAGAGATCCACGAAATACAGATGTAACTCTGTGAGATGAATTAACAGAACACTAAGCAGTTTCTCAGAAAGCTTCTTTCCAGATTTCATCTGAGGATATTTCTTTTTCACCATAGCCCTCTATGGGCTTCCAAATATCACTTTGCCAATTCCACAAGAACTGTCTTAGCGAAAGGCTTCTTGAAGGGAAAGCTGTAACTCTGTGAGATGATTTCACAGAACACAAAGAAGTTTCTCAGAAAGCTTCTTTCTCTTTGTTATCGGAGGATATTTCCTTTGGCCCTATGGTCTTCAAAGGCATCCGAAATATCTGTTCTCAGATTGCACAGAAATAAGGCTAGCAAAGAGATCCACGAAATACAGATGTAACTCTGTTAGATGAATTAACAGAACACTAAGCAGTTTCTCAGAGAGCTTCTTTCCAGATTTCATCTGAGGATATTTCCTTTTCCACCACAGCCCTCTATGGGCTTCCAAATATCACTTTGCCAATTCCACAAGAGCTGTCTTAGCGAAAGGCTTCTTGAGGGGAAAGCTGTAACTCTGTGAGATGATTTCACAGAACACAAAGAAGTTTCTCAGAAAGCTTCTTTCTCTTTGTTATCGGAGGATATTTCCTTTGGCCCTATAGTCATCAAAGGGATCTGAAATATCTGTTCTCAGATTCCACAGAAATAAGGATAGCAAAGAGATCCACGAAATACAGATGTAACTCTGTCAGATGAATTAACAGAACACTAAGTAGTGTCTCAGAAAGCTTCTTTCCAGGTTTCATCTGAGGATATTTCCTTTTTCACCGTAGCCTTCTATGGGCTTCCTAATATCACTTTGCCAATTCAACAAGAACTGTCTTAGCGAAAGGCTTCTTGAGGGGAAAGCTGTAACTCTGTGAGATGATTTCACAGAACACAAAGAAGTTTCTCAGAAAGCTTCTTTCTCTTTTTTATCGGAGGATATTTCCTTTGGCCCTATAGTCATCAAAGGGATCTGAAATATCTGTTCTCAGATTCCACAGAAATAAGGCTAGCAAAGAGATCCACGAAATACAGATGTAACTCTGTGAGATGAATTAACAGAACACTAAGCAGTTTCTCAGAGAGCTTCTTTCCAGATTTCATCTGAGGATATTTCCTTTTCCACCATAGCCCTCTATGGGCTTCCAAATATCACTTTGCCAATTCCACAAGAGCTGTCTTAGCGAAAGGCTTCTTGAGGGGAAAGCTGTAACTGTGTGAGATGATTTCACAGAACACAAAGAAGTTTCTCAGAAAGCTTCTTTCTCTTTGTTATCGGAGGATATTTCTTTGGCCCTATATTCTTCAAAGGGATCCGAAATATCTGTTATCAGATTCCGCAGAAATAAGGCTAGCAAAGAGATCCACGAAATACAGATGTAACTCTGTGAGATGAATTAACAGAACACTAAGGAGTTTCCTACAAACCTTCTCTCCAGATTTCATCTGAGGATATTTCCTTTTTCACCATAGCCCTCTATGGGTTTCCAAATATCACTTTGCCAATTCCACAAGAACTGTCTTAGCGAAAGGCTTCTTGAGGGGAAAGCTGTAAGTCTGTGAGATGATTTCACAGAACACAAAGAAGTTTCTCAGAAAGTTTCTTTCTCTTTGTTATAGGAGGATATTTCCTTTGGCCCCATAGTCTTCAAAGGGATCCGAAATATCTGTTCTCAGATTCCACAGAAATAAGGTTAGCAAAGAGATCCACGAAATACAGATGTAACTCTGTGAGATGAATTAACAGAACACTAAGCAGTTTCTCAGAAAGCTTCTTTCCAGATTTCATCTGAGGATATTTCCTTTTTCACCATAGCCCTCTATGGGCTTCCAAATATCACTTTGCCAATTCCACAAGAACTGTCTTAGCGAAAGGCTACTTGAGGGGAAAGCTGTAACTCTGTGAGATGATTTCACAGAACACAAAGAAGTTTCTCAGAAAGCTTCTTTCTCTATGATATCGGAGGATATTTACTTTGGCCCTATAGTCTTCAAAGGGATCCGAAATATCTCTTCTCAGATTCCACAGAAATAAGGCTAGCAAAGAGATCCACGAAATACAGATGTAACTCTGTGAGATGAATTAACAGAACACTAAGCAGTTTCTCAGAAAGCTTCTTTCCAGATTTCATCTGAGGATATTTCCATTTTCACCATAGCCCTCTATGGGTTTCCAAATATCACTTGGCCAATTCCACAAGAACTGTCTTAGCGAAAGGCTTCTTGAGGGGAAAGCTGTAACTCTGTGAGATGATTTCACAGAACACAAAGAAGTTTCTCAGAAAGCTTCTTTCTCTTTGTTATCGGAGGATATTTCCTTTGGCCCAATAGTCTTCAAAGGGATCCGAAATATCTGTTCTCAGATTCCACAGAAATAAGGCTAGCAAAGAGATCCACGAAATAGAGATATAACACTGTGAGATGAATTAACAGAACACTAAGCAGTTTCTCAGAAAGCTTCTTTCCAGATTTCATCTGAGGATATTTCCTTTTTCACCATAGCCCTCTATGGGCTTCCAAATATCACTTTGCCAATTCCACAAGAACTGTCTTAGCGAAAGGCTTCTTGAGGGGAAAGCTGTAGCTCTGTGAGATGATTTGACAGAACACAAAGAAGTTTCTCAGAAAGCTTCTTTCCCTTTGTTGTTGGACGATATTTCTTTTGGCCCTATAGTCTTCAAAGTGATCCGAAATATCTGTTCTCAGATTCCACAGAAATAATGCTAGCAAAGAGATCCGCGAAATACAGATGTAACTCTGTGAGATGAATTAACAGAACACTAAGCAGATTCTCAGAAAGCTTCTTTCCAGATTTCATCTGAGGATATTTCCTTTTTCACCGTAGCCCTCTATGGGCTTCCAAATATCACTTTGCCAATTCCACAAGAACTGTCTTAGCGAAAGGCTTCTTGAGGGGAAAGCTGTAACTCTGTGAGATGATTTCACAGAACACAAAGAAGTTTCTCAGAAAGCGTCTTTGTCTTTGTTATCGGAGGATATTTCCTTTGGCCCTATGGTCTTCAAAGGGATCCGAAATATCTGTTCTCAGATTCCACAGAAATAAGGCTAGCAAAGAGATCCACGAAAACAGATTTAACTCTGTGAGGTGAATTAACAGAACACTAAGCAGTTTCTCAGAAAGCTTCTTTCCAGATTTCATCTGAGGATATTTCCTTTTTCACCATAGCCCTCTATGGGCTTCCAAATATCACTTTGCCAATTCCACAAGAACTGTCTTAGCGAAAGGCTTCTTGAGGGGAAAGCTGTAACTCTGTGAGATGATTTCACAGAACACAAAGAAGTTTCTCAGAAAGCTTCTTTCTCTTTGTTATCGGAGGATATTTTCTTTGGTCCTGTAGTCTTCAAGGGGATCCGAAATATCTGTTCTCAGATTCAACAGAAATAAGGCTAGCAAAGAGATCCATGAAATACAGATGTAACTCTGTGAGACGAATTAACAGAACACTAAGCAGTTTCTCAGAAAGCTTCTTTCCAGATTTCATCTGAGGATATTTCCTTTTTCACCATAGCCCTCTATGGGCTTCCAAATATCACTTTGCCAATTCCACAAGAAGTGCCTTAGCGAAAGGCTTCTTGAGGGGAAGGCTGTAACTCTGTGAGATGATTTCACAGAACACAAAGAAGTTTCTCTGAAAGCTTCTTTCTCTTTGTTATCGGGGGATATTTCCTTTCGCCCTATAGTCTTCAAAGGATCCGAAATATCTGTTCTCAGATTCCACAGAAATAAGGCTAGCAAAGAGATCCACGAAATACAGATGTAACTCTGTGAGATGAATTAACAGAACACTAAGCAGTTTCTCAGAAAGCTTCTTTCCAGATTTCATCTGAGGATATTTCCTTTTTCACCATTTCCCTCTATGGGCTTCCAAATATCACTTTGCCAATTCCACAAGAACTGTGTTAGCGAAAGGCTTCTTGAGGGGAAAGCTGTAACTCTGTGAGATGATTTCACAGAACACAAAGAAGTTTCTCAGAAAGCTTCTTTCTCTTTGTTATCGGAGGATATTTCCTTTGGCCCTATAGTCTTCAAAGGGATCCGAAATATCTGTTCTCAGATTCCACAGAAATAAGGCTAGCAAAGAGATCCACGAAATACAGATGTAACTCTGTGAGATGAATTAACAGAACACTAAGCAGTTTCTCAGAAAGCTTCTTTCCAGATTTCATCTGAGGATATTTCTTTTTCACCATAGCCCTCTATGGGCTTCCAAATATCACTTTGCCAATTCCACAAGAACTGTCTTAGCGAAAGGCTTCTTGAAGGGAAAGCTGTAACTCTGTGAGATGATTTCACAGAACACAAAGAAGATTCTCAGAAAGCTTCTTTCTCTTTGTTATCGGAGGATATTTCCTTTGGCCCTATGGTCTTCAAAGGCATCCGAAATATCTGTTCTCAGATTCCACAGAAATAAGGCTAGCAAAGAGATCCACGAAATACCGATGTAACTCTGTGAGATGAATTAACAGAACACTAAGTGGTGTCTCAGAAAGCTTCTTTCCAGGTTTCATCTGAGGATATTTCCTTTTTCACCGTAGCCTTCTATGGGCTTCCAAATATCACTTTGCCAATTCCACAAGAACTGTCTTAGCGAAAAGCTTCTTGAGGAGAAAGCTGTAACTCTGCGAGATGATTTCACAGAACACAAAGAAGTTTCTCAGAAAGCTTCTTTCTCTTTTTTATCGGAGGATATTTCCTTTGGCCCTGTGGTCTTCAAAGGCATCCGAAATATCTGTTATCAGATTCCACAGAAATAAGGCTAGCAAAGAGATCCACGAAATACAGATGTAACTCTGTGAGATGAATTAACAGAACACTAAGGAGTTTCTTAGAAAGCTTCTTTCCAGATTTCATCTGAGGATATTTCCTTTTTCACCATAGCCCTCTATGGGCTTCCAAATATCACTTTGCGAATTCCTCAAGAACTGTCTTAGCGAAAGGCTTCTTGAGGGGAAAGCTGTAACTCTGCGAGATGATTTCACAGAACACAAAGAAGTTTCTCAGAAAGCTTCTTTCTCTTTGTTATCGGAGGATATTTCCTTTGGCCCCATAGTCTTCAAAGGGATCTGAAATATCTGTTCTCAGATTCCACAGAAATAAGGCTAGCATAGAGATCCACGAAATACAGATGTAACTCTGTGTGATGAATTAACAGAACACTAAGCAGTTTCTCAGAAAGGTTCTTTCCAGATTTCATCTGAGGATATTTCCTTTTTCACCATAGCCCTCTAGGGGCTTCCAAATATCACTTTGCCAATGCCACAAGAACTGTCTTAGCGAAAGGCTTCTTGAGGGGAAAGCTGTAACTCTGTGAGATGATTTCAAAGAACACAAAGAAGTTTCTCAGAAAGCTTCTTTCTCTTTGTTATCAGAGGATATTTCCTTTGGCCCTATAGTCTTCAAAGGGATCCGAAATATCTGTTCTCAGGTTCCACAGAAATAAGGCTAGCAAAGAGATCCACGAAATACAGATGTAACTCTGTGAGATGAATTAACAGAACACTAAGCAGTTTCTCAGAAAGCTTCTTTCCAGATTTTATCTGATGATATTTCCTTTTTCACCATAGCCCTCTATGGGCTTCCAAATATCACCTTGCCAATTCCACAAGAACTGTCTTAGCGAAAGGCTTCTTGAGGGGAAAGCTGTAACTCTGTGAGATGATTTCAAAGAACACAAAGAAGTTTCTCAGAAAGCTTCTTTCTCTTTGTTATTGGAGGATATTTCCTTTGGCCCTATAGACTTCAAAGGGATCCGAAATATCTGTCCTCAGATTCCACAGAAATAAGGCTAGCAAAGAGATCCACGAAATACATATGTAACTCTGTGAGATGAATTAACAGAACACTAAGCAGTTTCTCAGAGAGCTTCTTTCCAGATTTCATCTGAGGATATTTCCTTTTCCACCATAGCCCTCTATGGGCTTCCAAATATCACTTTGCCAATTCCACAAGAGCTGTCTTAGCGAAAGGCTTCTTGAGGGGAAAGCTGTAACTCTGTGAGATGATTTCACAGAACACAAAGAAGTTTCTCAGAAAGCTTCTTTCTCTTTTTTATCGGAGGATATTTCCTTTGGCCCTATAGTCATCAAAGGGATCTGAAATATCTGTTCTCAGATTCCACAGAAGTAAGGATAGCAAAGAGATCCACGAAATACAGATGTAACTCTGTCAGATGAATTAACAGAACACTAAGTAGTGTCTCAGAAAGCTTCTTTCCAGGTTTCATCTGAGGATATTTCCTTTTTCACCATAGCCTTCTTTGGGCTTCCAAATATCATTTTGCCAATTCCACAAGAACTGTCTTAGCGAAAGGCTTCTTGAGGGGAAAGCTGTAAGTCTGTGAGATGATTTCACAGAACACAAAGAAGTTTCTCAGAAAGTTTCTTTCTCTTTGTTATCGGAGGATATTTCCTTTGGCCCTATGGTCTTCAAAGGGATCCGAAATATCTGTTCTCAGATTCCACAGAAATAAGGCTAGCAAAGAGATCCACGAAATACAGATGTAACTCTGTGAGATGAATTAACAGAACACTAAGCAGTTTCTCAGAGAGCTTCTTTCCAGATTTCATCTGAGGATATTTCCTTTTCCATCCATAGCCCTCTATGGGCTTCCAAATATCACTTTGCCAATTCCACAAGAGCTGTCTTAGCGAAAGGCTTCTTGAGGGGAAAGCTGTAACTCTGTGAGATGATTTCACAGAACACAAAGAAGTTTCTCAGAAAGCTTCTTTCTCTTTGTTATCGGAGGATATTTCTTTGGCCCTATATTCTTCAAAGGGATCCGAAATATCTGTTATCAGATTCCGCAGAAATAAGGCTAGCAAAGAGATCCACGAAATACAGATGTAACTCTGTGAGATGAATTAACAGAACACTAAGGAGTTTCTTAGAAACCTTCTTTCCAGATTTCATCTGAGGATATTTCCTTTTTCACCATAGCCCTCTATGGGTTTCCAAATATCACTTTACCAATTCCACAAGAACTGTCTTAGCGAAAGGCTTCTTGAGGGGAAAGCTGTAAGTCTGTGAGATGATTTCACAGAACACAAAGAAGTTTCTCAGAAAGTTTCTTTCTCTTTGTTATAGGAGGATATTTCCTTTGGCCCCATAGTCTTCAAAGGGATCCGAAATATCTGTTCTCAGATTCCACAGAAATAAGGTTAGCAAAGAGATCCACGAAATACAGATGTAACTCTGTGAGATGAATTAACAGAACACTAAGCAGTTTCTCAGAAAGCTTCTTTCCAGATTTCATCTGAGGATATTTCCTTTTTCACCATAGCCCTCTATGGGCTTCCAAATATCACTTTGCCAATTCCACAAGAACTATCTTAGCGAAAGGCTACTTGAGGGGAAAGCTGTAACTCTGTGAGATGATTTCACAGAACACAAAGAAGTTTCTCAGAAAGCTTCTTTCTCTATGATATCGGAGGATATTTACTTTGGCCCTATAGTCTTCAAAGGGATCCGAAATATCTGTTCTCAGATTCCACAGAAATAAGGCTAGCAAAGAGATCCACGAAATACAGATGTAACTCTGTGAGATGAATTAACAGAACACTAAGCAGTTTCTCAGAAAGCTTCTTTCCAGATTTCATCTGAGGATATTTCCTTTTTCACCATAGCCCTCTATGGGCTTCCAAATATCACTTTGCCAATTCCACAAGAACTGTCTTAGCGAAAGGCTTCTTGAGGGGAAAGCTGTAGCTCTGTGAGATGATTTGACAGAACACAAAGAAGTTTCTCAGAAAGCTTCTTTCCCTTTGTTGTTGGAGGATATTTCTTTTGGCCCTATAGTCTTCAAAGTGATCCGAAATATCTGTTCTCAGATTCCACAGAAATAATGCTAGCAAAGAGATCCGCGAAATACAGATGTAACTCTGTGAGATGAATTAACAGAACACTAAGCAGATTCTCAGAAAGCTTCTTTCCAGATTTCATCTGAGGATATTTCCTTTTTCACCGTAGCCCTCTATGGGCTTCCAAATATCACTTTGCCAATTCCACAAGAACTGTCTTAGCGAAAGGCTTCTTGAAGGGAAAGCTGTAACTCTGTGAGATGATTTCACAGAACACAAAGAAGATTCTCAGAAAGCTTCTTTCTCTTTGTTATCGGAGGATATTTCCTTTGGCCCTATGGTCTTCAAAGGCATCCGAAATATCTGTTCTCAGATTCCACAGAAATAAGGCTAGCAAAGAGATCCACGAAATACCGATGTAACTCTGTGAGATGAATTAACAGAACACTAAGTGGTGTCTCAGAAAGCTTCTTTCCAGGTTTCATCTGAGGATATTTCCTTTTTCACCGTAGCCTTCTATGGGCTTCCAAATATCACTTTGCCAATTCCACAAGAACTGTCTTAGCGAAAAGCTTCTTGAGGAGAAAGCTGTAACTCTGCGAGATGATTTCACAGAACACAAAGAAGTTTCTCAGAAAGCTTCTTTCTCTTTTTTATCGGAGGATATTTCCTTTGGCCCTGTGGTCTTCAAAGGCATCCGAAATATCTGTTATCAGATTCCACAGAAATAAGGCTAGCAAAGAGATCCACGAAATACAGATGTAACTCTGTGAGATGAATTAACAGAACACTAAGGAGTTTCTTAGAAAGCTTCTTTCCAGATTTCATCTGAGGATATTTCCTTTTTCACCATAGCCCTCTATGGGCTTCCAAATATCACTTTGCGAATTCCTCAAGAACTGTCTTAGCGAAAGGCTTCTTGAGGGGAAAGCTGTAACTCTGCGAGATGATTTCACAGAACACAAAGAAGTTTCTCAGAAAGCTTCTTTCTCTTTGTTATCGGAGGATATTTCCTTTGGCCCCATAGTCTTCAAAGGGATCTGAAATATCTGTTCTCAGATTCCACAGAAATAAGGCTAGCATAGAGATCCACGAAATACAGATGTAACTCTGTGTGATGAATTAACAGAACACTAAGCAGTTTCTCAGAAAGGTTCTTTCCAGATTTCATCTGAGGATATTTCCTTTTTCACCATAGCCCTCTAGGGGCTTCCAAATATCACTTTGCCAATGCCACAAGAACTGTCTTAGCGAAAGGCTTCTTGAGGGGAAAGCTGTAACTCTGTGAGATGATTTCAAAGAACACAAAGAAGTTTCTCAGAAAGCTTCTTTCTCTTTGTTATCAGAGGATATTTCCTTTGGCCCTATAGTCTTCAAAGGGATCCGAAATATCTGTTCTCAGGTTCCACAGAAATAAGGCTAGCAAAGAGATCCACGAAATACAGATGTAACTCTGTGAGATGAATTAACAGAACACTAAGCAGTTTCTCAGAAAGCTTCTTTCCAGATTTTATCTGATGATATTTCCTTTTTCACCATAGCCCTCTATGGGCTTCCAAATATCACCTTGCCAATTCCACAAGAACTGTCTTAGCGAAAGGCTTCTTGAGGGGAAAGCTGTAACTCTGTGAGATGATTTCAAAGAACACAAAGAAGTTTCTCAGAAAGCTTCTTTCTCTTTGTTATTGGAGGATATTTCCTTTGGCCCTATAGACTTCAAAGGGATCCGAAATATCTGTCCTCAGATTCCACAGAAATAAGGCTAGCAAAGAGATCCACGAAATACATATGTAACTCTGTGAGATGAATTAACAGAACACTAAGCAGTTTCTCAGAGAGCTTCTTTCCAGATTTCATCTGAGGATATTTCCTTTTCCACCATAGCCCTCTATGGGCTTCCAAATATCACTTTGCCAATTCCACAAGAGCTGTCTTAGCGAAAGGCTTCTTGAGGGGAAAGCTGTAACTCTGTGAGATGATTTCACAGAACACAAAGAAGTTTCTCAGAAAGCTTCTTTCTCTTTTTTATCGGAGGATATTTCCTTTGGCCCTATAGTCATCAAAGGGATCTGAAATATCTGTTCTCAGATTCCACAGAAGTAAGGATAGCAAAGAGATCCACGAAATACAGATGTAACTCTGTCAGATGAATTAACAGAACACTAAGTAGTGTCTCAGAAAGCTTCTTTCCAGGTTTCATCTGAGGATATTTCCTTTTTCACCATAGCCTTCTTTGGGCTTCCAAATATCACTTTGCCAATTCCACAAGAACTGTCTTAGCGAAAGGCTTCTTGAGGGGAAAGCTGTAAGTCTGTGAGATGATTTCACAGAACACAAAGAAGTTTCTCAGAAAGTTTCTTTCTCTTTGTTATCGGAGGATATTTCCTTTGGCCCTATGGTCTTCAAAGGCATCCGAAATATCTGTTCTCAGATTCCACAGAAATAAGGCTAGCAAAGAGATCCACGAAATACAGATGTAACTCTGTGAGATGAATTAACAGAACACTAAGCAGTTTCTCAGAGAGCTTCTTTCCAGATTTCATCTGAGGATATTTCCTTTTCCATCCATAGCCCTCTATGGGCTTCCAAATATCACTTTGCCAATTCCACAAGAGCTGTCTTAGCGAAAGGCTTCTTGAGGGGAAAGCTGTAACTCTGTGAGATGATTTCACAGAACACAAAGAAGTTTCTCAGAAAGCTTCTTTCTCTTTGTTATCGGAGGATATTTCTTTGGCCCTATATTCTTCAAAGGGATCCGAAATATCTGTTATCAGATTCCGCAGAAATAAGGCTAGCAAAGAGATCCACGAAATACAGATGTAACTCTGTGAGATGAATTAACAGAACACTAAGGAGTTTCTTAGAAACCTTCTTTCCAGTTTTCATCTGAGGATATTTCCTTTTTCACCATAGCCCTCTATGGGTTTCCAAATATCACTTTACCAATTCCACAAGAACTGTCTTAGCGAAAGGCTTCTTGAGGGGAAAGCTGTAAGTCTGTGAGATGATTTCACAGAACACAAAGAAGTTTCTCAGAAAGTTTCTTTCTCTTTGTTATAGGAGGATATTTCCTTTGGCCCCATAGTCTTCAAAGGGATCCGAAATATCTGTTCTCAGATTCCACAGAAATAAGGTTAGCAAAGAGATCCACGAAATACAGATGTAACTCTGTGAGATGAATTAACAGAACACTAAGCAGTTTCTCAGAAAGCTTCTTTCCAGATTTCATCTGAGGATATTTCCTTTTTCACCATAGCCCTCTATGGGCTTCCAAATATCACTTTGCCAATTCCACAAGAACTATCTTAGCGAAAGGCTACTTGAGGGGAAAGCTGTAACTCTGTGAGATGATTTCACAGAACACAAAGAAGTTTCTCAGAAAGCTTCTTTCTCTATGATATCGGAGGATATTTACTTTGGCCCTATAGTCTTCAAAGGGATCCGAAATATCTGTTCTCAGATTCCACAGAAATAAGGCTAGCAAAGAGATCCACGAAATACAGATGTAACTCTGTGAGATGAATTAACAGAACACTAAGCAGTTTCTCAGAAAGCTTCTTTCCAGATTTCATCTGAGGATATTTCCTTTTTCACCATAGCCCTCTATGGGCTTCCAAATATCACTTTGCCAATTCCACAAGAACTGTCTTAGCGAAAGGCTTCTTGAGGGGAAAGCTGTAGCTCTGTGAGATGATTTGACAGAACACAAAGAAGTTTCTCAGAAAGCTTCTTTCCCTTTGTTGTTGGAGGATATTTCTTTTGGCCCTATAGTCTTCAAAGTGATCCGAAATATCTGTTCTCAGATTCCACAGAAATAATGCTAGCAAAGAGATCCGCGAAATACAGATGTAACTCTGTGAGATGAATTAACAGAACACTAAGCAGATTCTCAGAAAGCTTCTTTCCAGATTTCATCTGAGGATATTTCCTTTTTCACCGTAGCCCTCTATGGGCTTCCAAATATCACTTTGCCAATTCCACAAGAACTGTCTTAGCGAAAGGCTTCTTGAAGGGAAAGCTGTAACTCTGTGAGATGATTTCACAGAACACAAAGAAGATTCTCAGAAAGCTTCTTTCTCTTTGTTATCGGAGGATATTTCCTTTGGCCCTATGGTCTTCAAAGGCATCCGAAATATCTGTTCTCAGATTCCACAGAAATAAGGCTAGCAAAGAGATCCACGAAATACCGATGTAACTCTGTGAGATGAATTAACAGAACACTAAGTGGTGTCTCAGAAAGCTTCTTTCCAGGTTTCATCTGAGGATATTTCCTTTTTCACCGTAGCCTTCTATGGGCTTCCAAATATCACTTTGCCAATTCCACAAGAACTGTCTTAGCGAAAAGCTTCTTGAGGAGAAAGCTGTAACTCTGCGAGATGATTTCACAGAACACAAAGAAGTTTCTCAGAAAGCTTCTTTCTCTTTTTTATCGGAGGATATTTCCTTTGGCCCTGTGGTCTTCAAAGGCATCCGAAATATCTGTTATCAGATTCCACAGAAATAAGGCTAGCAAAGAGATCCACGAAATACAGATGTAACTCTGTGAGATGAATTAACAGAACACTAAGGAGTTTCTTAGAAAGCTTCTTTCCAGATTTCATCTGAGGATATTTCCTTTTTAACCATAGCCCTCTATGGGCTTCCAAATATCACTTTGCGAATTCCTCAAGAACTGTCTTAGCGAAAGGCTTCTTGAGGGGAAAGCTGTAACTCTGCGAGATGATTTCACAGAACACAAAGAAGTTTCTCAGAAAGCTTCTTTCTCTTTGTTATCGGAGGATATTTCCTTTGGCCCCATAGTCTTCAAAGGGATCTGAAATATCTGTTCTCAGATTCACAGAAATAAGGCTAGCATAGAGATCCACGAAATACAGATGTAACTCTGTGTGATGAATTAACAGAACACTAAGCAGTTTCTCAGAAAGGTTCTTTCCAGATTTCATCTGAGGATATTTCCTTTTTCACCATAGCCCTCTAGGGGCTTCCAAATATCACTTTGCCAATGCCACAAGAACTGTCTTAGCGAAAGGCTTCTTGAGGGGAAAGCTGTAACTCTGTGAGATGATTTCAAAGAACACAAAGAAGTTTCTCAGAAAGCTTCTTTCTCTTTGTTATCAGAGGATATTTCCTTTGGCCCTATAGTCTTCAAAGGGATCCGAAATATCTGTTCTCAGGTTCCACAGAAATAAGGCTAGCAAAGAGATCCACGAAATACAGATGTAACTCTGTGAGATGAATTAACAGAACACTAAGCAGTTTCTCAGAAAGCTTCTTTCCAGATTTTATCTGATGATATTTCCTTTTTCACCATAGCCCTCTATGGGCTTCCAAATATCACCTTGCCAATTCCACAAGAACTGTCTTAGCGAAAGGCTTCTTGAGGGGAAAGCTGTAACTCTGTGAGATGATTTCAAAGAACACAAAGAAGTTTCTCAGAAAGCTTCTTTCTCTTTGTTATTGGAGGATATTTCCTATGGCCCTATAGACTTCAAAGGGATCCGAAATATCTGTCCTCAGATTCCACAGAAATAAGGCTAGCAAAGAGATCCACGAAATACATATGTAACTCTGTGAGATGAATTAACAGAACACTAAGCAGTTTCTCAGAGAGCTTCTTTCCAGATTTCATCTGAGGATATTTCCTTTTCCACCATAGCCCTCTATGGGCTTCCAAATATCACTTTGCCAATTCCACAAGAGCTGTCTTAGCGAAAGGCTTCTTGAGGGGAAAGCTGTAACTCTGTGAGATGATTTCACAGAACACAAAGAAGTTTCTCAGAAAGCTTCTTTCTCTTTTTTATCGGAGGATATTTCCTTTGGCCCTATAGTCATCAAAGGGATCTGAAATATCTGTTCTCAGATTCCACAGAAGTAAGGATAGCAAAGAGATCCACGAAATACAGATGTAACTCTGTCAGATGAATTAACAGAACACTAAGTAGTGTCTCAGAAAGCTTCTTTCCAGGTTTCATCTGAGGATATTTCCTTTTTCACCATAGCCTTCTTTGGGCTTCCAAATATCACTTTGCCAATTCCACAAGAACTGTCTTAGCGAAAGGCTTCTTGAGGGGAAAGCTGTAAGTCTGTGAGATGATTTCACAGAACACAAAGAAGTTTCTCAGAAAGTTTCTTTCTCTTTGTTATCGGAGGATATTTCCTTTGGCCCTATGGTCTTCAAAGGCATCCGAAATATCTGTTCTCAGATTCCACAGAAATAAGGCTAGCAAAGAGATCCACGAAATACAGATGTAACTCTGTGAGATGAATTAACAGAACACTAAGCAGTTTCTCAGAGAGCTTCTTTCCAGATTTCATCTGAGGATATTTCCTTTTCCATCCATAGCCCTCTATGGGCTTCCAAATATCACTTTGCCAATTCCACAAGAGCTGTCTTAGCGAAAGGCTTCTTGAGGGGAAAGCTGTAACTCTGTGAGATGATTTCACAGAACACAAAGAAGTTTCTCAGAAAGCTTCTTTCTCTTTGTTATCGGAGGATATTTCTTTGGCCCTATATTCTTCAAAGGGATCCGAAATATCTGTTATCAGATTCCGCAGAAATAAGGCTAGCAAAGAGATCCACGAAATACAGATGTAACTCTGTGAGATGAATTAACAGAACACTAAGGAGTTTCTTAGAAACCTTCTTTCCAGATTTCATCTGAGGATATTTCCTTTTTCACCATAGCCCTCTATGGGTTTCCAAATATCACTTTACCAATTCCACAAGAACTGTCTTAGCGAAAGGCTTCTTGAGGGGAAAGCTGTAAGTCTGTGAGATGATTTCACAGAACACAAAGAAGTTTCTCAGAAAGTTTCTTTCTCTTTGTTATAGGAGGATATTTCCTTTGGCCCCATAGTCTTCAAAGGGATCCGAAATATCTGTTCTCAGATTCCACAGAAATAAGGTTAGCAAAGAGATCCACGAAATACAGATGTAACTCTGTGAGATGAATTAACAGAACACTAAGCAGTTTCTCAGAAAGCTTCTTTCCAGATTTCATCTGAGGATATTTCCTTTTTCACCATAGCCCTCTATGGGCTTCCAAATATCACTTTGCCAATTCCACAAGAACTATCTTAGCGAAAGGCTACTTGAGGGGAAAGCTGTAACTCTGTGAGATGATTTCACAGAACACAAAGAAGTTTCTCAGAAAGCTTCTTTCTCTATGATATCGGAGGATATTTACTTTGGCCCTATAGTCTTCAAAGGGATCCGAAATATCTGTTCTCAGATTCCACAGAAATAAGGCTAGCAAAGAGATCCACGAAATACAGATGTAACTCTGTGAGATGAATTAACAGAACACTAAGCAGTTTCTCAGAAAGCTTCTTTCCAGATTTCATCTGAGGATATTTCCTTTTTCACCATAGCCCTCTATGGGCTTCCAAATATCACTTTGCCAATTCCACAAGAACTGTCTTAGCGAAAGGCTTCTTGAGGGGAAAGCTGTAACTCTGTGAGATGATTTCACAGAACACAAAGAAGTTTCTCAGAAACCTTCTTTCTCTTTGTTATTGGAGGATATTTCCTTTGGCCCTATGGTCTTCAAAGGCATCCGAAATATCTGTTCTCAGATTCCACAGAAATAAGGCTAGCAAAGAGATCCACGAAATACAGATGTAACTCTGTGAGATGAATTAACAGAACACTAATCAGTTTCTCAGAAAGCTTCTTTCCAGATTTCATCTGAGGATATTTCCTTTTTCACCATAGCCCTCTATGGGCTTCCAAATATCACTTTGCCAATTCCACAAGATGTGCCTTAGCGAAAGGCTTCTTGAGGGGAAAGCTGTAACTCTGCGAGATGATTTCACAGAACACAAAGAAGTTTCTCAGAAAGCTTCTTTCTCTTTGTTATCGGAGGATATTTCCTTTGGCCCTATATTCTTCATAGGGATCCGAAATATCTGTTATCAGATTCCACAGAAATAAGGCTAGCAAAGAGATTCACGAAATACAGATGTAACTCTGTGAGATAAATTAACAGAACACTAAGGAGTTTCTTAGAAAGCTTCTTTCCAGATTTCATCTGAGGATATTTCCTTTTTCACCATAGCCCTCTATGGGCTTCCAAATATCACTTTGCCAATTCCACAAGAAGTGCCTTAGCGAAACTCTTCTTGAGGGGAAGGCTGTAACTCTGTAAGATGATTTCACAGAACACAAAGAAGTTTCTCAGAAAGCTTCTTTCTCTTTGTTATCGGAGGATATTTCCTTTGGCCCTATAGTCTTCAAAGGGATCCGAAATATCTGTTCTCAGATTCCACAGAAATAAGGCTAGCAAAGAGATCCACGAAATACAGATGTAACTCTGTGAGATGAATTAACAGAACACTAAGCAGTTTCTCAGAAAGCTTCTTTCCAGATTTCATCTGAGGATATTTCTTTTTCACCATAGCCCTCTAAGGGCTTCCAAATATCACTTTGCCAATTCCACAAGAACTGTCTTAGCGAAAGGCTTCTTGAGGGGAAAGCTGTAACTCTATGAGATGATTTCACAGAACACAAAGAAGATTCTCAGAAAGCTTCTTTCTCTTTGTTATCGGAGGATATTTCCTTTGGCCCTATGGTCTTCAAAGGCATCCGAAATATCTGTTCTCAGATTGCACAGAAATAAGGCTAGCAAAGACATCCACGAAATACAGATGTAACTCTGTGAGATGAATTAACAGAACACTAAGCAGTTTCTAAGAGAGCTTCTTTCCAGATTTCATCTGAGGATATTTCCTTTTCCACCATAGCCCTCTATGGGCTTCCAAATATCACTTTGCCAATTCCCCAAGAGCTGTCTTAGCGAAAGGCTTCTTGAGGGGAAAGCTGTAACTCTGCGAGATGATTTCACAGAACACAAAGAAGTTTCTCAGAAAGCTTCTATCTCTTTGTTATCGGAGGATATTTCCTTTGGCCCTATGGTCTTCAAAGGCATCCGAAATATCTGTTATCACATTCCACAGAAATAAGGCTAGCAAAGAGATCCACGAAATACAGATGTAACTCTGTGAGATGAATTAACAGAAGACTAAGGAGTTTCTTAGAAAGCTTCTTTCCAGATTTCATCTGAGGATATTTCCTTTTTTCACCATAGCCCTCTATGGGCTTCCAAATATCACTTTGCCAATTCCACAAGAACTGTCTTAGCGAAAGGCTTCTTGAGGGGAAAGCTGTAACTCTGCGAGATGATTTCACAGAACACAAAGAAGTTTCTCAGAAAGCTTCTTTCTCTTTGTTATCGGAGGATATTTCCTTTGGCCCTATGGTCTTCAAAGGGATCCGAAATATCTGTTCTCAGATTCCACAGAAATAAGGCTAGCAAAGAGATCCACGAAACTCAGATGTAACTCTGTGAGGTGAATTAACAGAACACTAAGCAGTTTCTCAGAAAGCTTCTTTCCAGTTTTCATCTGAGGATATTTCCTTTTTCACCATAGCCCTCTATGGGCTTCCAAATATAACTTTGCCAATTCCACAAGAACTGTCTTAGCGAAAGGCTTCTTGAGGAGAAAGCTGTAACTCTGCGAGATGGTTTCACAGAACACAAAGAAGTTTCTCAGAAAGCTTCTTTCTCTTTGTTATCAGAGGATATTTCCTTTGGCCCTATAGTCTTCAAAGGGATCCGAAATATCTGTTCTCAGATTCCACAGAAATAAGGCTAGCAAAGAGATCCACGAAATACAGATGTAACTCTGTGAGATGAATTAACAGAACACTAAGGAGTTTCTTAGAAAGCTTCTTTCCAGATTTCATCTGAGGATATTTCCTTTTTCACCATAGCCCTCTATGGGCTTCCAAATATCACTTTGCCAATTCCACAAAAAATGTCTTAGCGAAAGGCTTCTTGAGGGGAAAGCTGTAACTCTGTGAGATGATTTCACAGAACACAAAGAAGTTTCTCAGAAAGTTTCTTTCTCTTTGTTATCGGAGGATATTTCCTTTGGCCCTATGGTCTTCAAAGGATCCGAAATATCTGTTCTCAGATTCCACAGAAATAAGGCTAGCAAAGAGATCCACGAAACACAGATGTAACTCTGTGAGGTGAATTCACAGAACACTAAGCAGTTTCTCAGAAAGCTTCTTTCCAGATTTCATCTGAGGATATTGCCTTTTTCACCATAGCCCTCTATGGGCTTCCAAATATCACTTTGCCAATTCCACAAGAACTGTCTTAGAGAAAGGCTTCTGGAGGGGAAAGCTGTAACTCTGCGAGATGATTTCACAGAACACAAAGAATTTTCTCAGAAAGCTTCTTTCTCTTTGTTATCGGAGTATATTTCCTTTGGCCCTATGATCTTCAAAGGCATCCGAAATATCTGTTATCAGATTCCACAGAAATAAGGCTAGCAAAGAGATCAACGAAATACAGATGTAACTCTGTGAGATGAATTAACAGAACACTAAGGAGTTTCTTAGAAAGCTTCTTTCCAGATTTCATCTGAGGATATTTCCTTTTTCACCATTGCCCTCTATGGGCTTCCAAATATCACTTTGCAAATTCCACAAGAACTGTCTTAGCGAAAGGCTTCTTGAGGGAAAAGCTGTAACTCTGCGAGATGATTTCACAGAACACAAAGAAGTTCCTCAGAAAGCTTCTTTCTCTTTGATATCGGAGGATATTTCCTTTGGCCCTATAGTCTTCAAAGGGATCCGAAATATCTGTTCTCAGATTCCACAGAAATAAGGCTAGCAAAGAGATCCACGAAATACAGATGTAACTCTGTGAGATGAATTAACAGAACACTAAGGAGTTTCTCAGAAAGCTTCTTTCCAGATTTCATCTGAGGATATTTCTTTTTCACCGTAGCCCTCTATGGGCTTCCAAATATCACTTTGCCAAATCCACAAGAACTGTCTTAGGGAAAGGCTTCTTGAGGGCAAAGCTGTAACTCTGTGAGATGATTTCACAGAACACAAAGAAGTTTCTCAGAAAGCTTCTTTCTCTTTGTTATCGGAGGATATTTCCTTTGGCCCAAGAGTCATCAAAGGGATCTGAAATATCTCTTCTCAGATTCCACAGAAATAAGGCTAGCAAAGAGATCCACGAAATACAGATGTAACTCTGTCAGATGAATTAACAGAACACTAAGTAGTGTCTCAGAAAGCTTCTTTCCAGGTTTCATCTGAGGATATTTCCTTTTTCACCATAGCCTTCTATGGGCTTCCAAATATCACTTTGCCAATTCCACAAGAACTGTCTTAGCGAAAGGCTTCTGAGGGGAAAGCTGTAACTCTGTGAGATGATTTCACAGAACACAAAGAAGTTTCTCAGAAAGCTTCTTTCTCTTTGTTATCGGAGGATATTTCCTTTGGCCCTATAGTCATCAAAGGGATCTGAAATATCTGTTCTCAGATTCCACAGAAATAAGGCTAGCAAAGAGATCCACGAAATACAGATGTAACTCTGTCAGATGAATTAACAGAACACTACGTAGTGTCTCAGAAAGCTTCTTTCCAGATTTCATCTGAGGATATTTCCTTTTTCACAATAGCCCTCTATGGGCTTCCAAATATAACTTTGCCAATTCCACAAGAACTGTCTTAGAGAAAGGCTTCTTGAGGGGAAAGCTGTAACTCTGCGAGATGGTTTCACAGAACACAAAGAAGTTTCTCAGAAAGCTTCTTTCTCTTTGTTATCAGAGGATATTTCCTTTGGCCCTATAGTCTTCAAAGGGATCCGAAATATCTGTTCTCAGATTCCACAGAAATAAGGCTAGCAAAGAGATCCACGAAATACAGATGTAACTCTGTGAGATGAATTAACAGAACACTAAGGAGTTTCTTAGAAAGCTTCTTTCCAGATTTCATCTGAGGATATTTCCTTTTTCACCATAGCCCTCTATGGGCTTCCAAATATCACTTTGCCAATTCCACAAGAAGTGCCTTAGCGAAAGGCTTTTTAAGGGGAAGGCTGTAACTCTGCGAGATGATTTGACAGAACACAAAGAAGTTTCTCAGAAAGCTTCTTTCTCTTTGTTATCGGGGGATATTTCCTTTGGCCCTATAGTCTTCAAAGGAACCGAAATATCTGTTCTCAGATTCCACAGAAATAAGGCTAGCAAAGAGATCCACGAAATACAGATGTAACTCTGTGAGATGAATTAACAGAACACTAAGCAGTTTCTCAGAAAGCTTCTTTCCAGATTTCATCTGAGGATATTTCCTTTTTCACCATTTTCCTCTATGGGCTTCCAAGTATCACTTTGCCAATTCCACAAGAACTGTGTTAGCGAAAGGCTTCTGGAGGGGAAAGCTGTAACTCTGTGAGATGATTTCACAGAACACAAAGAAGTTTCTCAGAAAGCTTCTTTCTCTTTGTTATCGGAGGATATTTCCTTTAGCCCTATAGTCTTCAAAGGGATCCGAAATATCTGTTCTCAGATTCCACAGAAATAAGGCTAGCAAAGAGATCCACGAAATACAGATGTAACTCTGTGAGACGAATTAACAGAACACTAAGCAGTTTCTCAGAAAGCTTCTTTCCAGATTTCATCTGAGGATATTTCTTTTTCACCATAGCCCTCTATGGGCTTCCAAATATCACTTTGCCAATTCCACAAGAACTCTCTTAGCGAAAGGCTTCTTGAGGGGAAAGCTGTAACTCTGTGAGATGATTTCACAGAACACAAAGAAGTTTCTCAGAAAGCTTCTTTCTCTTTGTTATCGGAGGATATTTCCTTTGGCCCTATGGTCTTCAAAGGGATCCGAAATATCTGTTCTCAGATTCCACAGAAATAAGGCTAGCAAAGAGATCCACGAAACTCAGATGTAACTCTGTGAGGTGAATTAACAGAACACTAAGCAGTTTCTCAGAAAGCTTCTTTCCAGATTTCATCTGAGGATATTTCCTTTTTCACCATTGCCCTCTATGGGCTTCCAAATATAACTTTGCCAATTCCACAAGAACTGTCTTAGAGAAAGGCTTCTTGAGGGGAAAGCTGTAACTCTGCGAGATGGTTTCACAGAACACAAAGAAGTTTCTCAGAAAGCTTCTTTCTCTTTGTTATCAGAGGATATTTCATTTGGCCCTATAGTCTTCAAAGGGATCCGAAATATCTGTTCTCAGATTCCACAGAAATAAGGCTAGCAAAGAGATCCACGAAATACAGATGTAACTCTGTGAGATGAATTAACAGAATACTAAGGAGTTTCTTAGAAAGCTTCTTTCCAGATTTCATCTGAGGATATTTCCTTTTTCACCATAGCCCTATATGGGCTTCCAAATATCACTTTGCCAATTCCACAAGAAGTGCCTTAGCGAAAGGCTTTTTAAGGGGAAGGCTGTAACTCTGCGAGATGATTTCAAAGAACACAAAGAAGTTTCTCAGAAAGCTTCTTTCTCTTTGTTATCGGGGGATATTTCCTTTGGCCCTATAGTCTTCAAAGGGAACCGAAATATCTGTTCTCAGATTCCACCGAAATAAGACTAGCAAAGAGATCCACGAAATACAGATGTAACTCTGTGAGATGAATTAACAGAACACTAAGCAGTTTCTCAGAAAGCTTCTTTCCAGATTTCATCTGAGGATATTTCCTTTTTCACCATTTCCCTCTATGGGCTTCCAAGTATCACTTTGCCAATTCCACAAGAACTGTCTTAGCGAAAGGCTTCTTGAGGGAAAAGCTGTAACTCTGCGAGATGATTTCACAGAACACAAAGAAGTTCCTCAGAAAGCTTCTTTCTCTTTGATATCGGAGGATATTTCCTTTGGCCCTATAGTCTTCAAAGGGATCCGAAATATCTGTTCTCAGATTCCACAGAAATAAGGCTAGCAAAGAGATCCACGAAATACAGATGTAACTCTGTGAGATGAATTAACAGAACACTAAGGAGTTTCTCAGAAAGCTTCTTTCCAGATTTCATCTGAGGATATTTCTTTTTCACCGTAGCCCTCTATGGGCTTCCAAATATCACTTTGCCAAATCCACAAGAACTGTCTTAGGGAAAGGCTTCTTGAGGGCAAAGCTGTAACTCTGTGAGATGATTTCACAGAACACAAAGAAGTTTCTCAGAAAGCTTCTTTCTCTTTGTTATCGGAGGATATTTCCTTTGGCCCAAGAGTCATCAAAGGGATCTGAAATATCTCTTCTCAGATTCCACAGAAATAAGGCTAGCAAAGAGATCCACGAAATACAGATGTAACTCTGTCAGATGAATTAACAGAACACTAAGTAGTGTCTCAGAAAGCTTCTTTCCAGGTTTCATCTGAGGATATTTCCTTTTTCACCATAGCCTTCTATGGGCTTCCAAATATCACTTTGCCAATTCCACAAGAACTGTCTTAGCGAAAGGCTTCTGAGGGGAAAGCTGTAACTCTGTGAGATGATTTCACAGAACACAAAGAAGTTTCTCAGAAAGCTTCTTTCTCTTTGTTATCGGAGGATATTTCCTTTGGCCCTATAGTCATCAAAGGGATCTGAAATATCTGTTCTCAGATTCCACAGAAATAAGGCTAGCAAAGAGATCCACGAAATACAGATGTAACTCTGTCAGATGAATTAACAGAACACTACGTAGTGTCTCAGAAAGCTTCTTTCCAGATTTCATCTGAGGATATTTCCTTTTTCACAATAGCCCTCTATGGGCTTCCAAATATAACTTTGCCAATTCCACAAGAACTGTCTTAGAGAAAGGCTTCTTGAGGGGAAAGCTGTAACTCTGCGAGATGGTTTCACAGAACACAAAGAAGTTTCTCAGAAAGCTTCTTTCTCTTTGTTATCAGAGGATATTTCCTTTGGCCCTATAGTCTTCAAAGGGATCCGAAATATCTGTTCTCAGATTCCACAGAAATAAGGCTAGCAAAGAGATCCACGAAATACAGATGTAACTCTGTGAGATGAATTAACAGAACACTAAGGAGTTTCTTAGAAAGCTTCTTTCCAGATTTCATCTGAGGATATTTCCTTTTTCACCATAGCCCTCTATGGGCTTCCAAATATCACTTTGCCAATTCCACAAGAAGTGCCTTAGCGAAAGGCTTTTTAAGGGGAAGGCTGTAACTCTGCGAGATGATTTGACAGAACACAAAGAAGTTTCTCAGAAAGCTTCTTTCTCTTTGTTATCGGGGGATATTTCCTTTGGCCCTATAGTCTTCAAAGGAACCGAAATATCTGTTCTCAGATTCCACAGAAATAAGGCTAGCAAAGAGATCCACGAAATACAGATGTAACTCTGTGAGATGAATTAACAGAACACTAAGCAGTTTCTCAGAAAGCTTCTTTCCAGATTTCATCTGAGGATATTTCCTTTTTCACCATTTTCCTCTATGGGCTTCCAAGTATCACTTTGCCAATTCCACAAGAACTGTGTTAGCGAAAGGCTTCTGGAGGGGAAAGCTGTAACTCTGTGAGATGATTTCACAGAACACAAAGAAGTTTCTCAGAAAGCTTCTTTCTCTTTGTTATCGGAGGATATTTCCTTTAGCCCTATAGTCTTCAAAGGGATCCGAAATATCTGTTCTCAGATTCCACAGAAATAAGGCTAGCAAAGAGATCCACGAAATACAGATGTAACTCTGTGAGACGAATTAACAGAACACTAAGCAGTTTCTCAGAAAGCTTCTTTCCAGATTTCATCTGAGGATATTTCTTTTTCACCATAGCCCTCTATGGGCTTCCAAATATCACTTTGCCAATTCCACAAGAACTCTCTTAGCGAAAGGCTTCTTGAGGGGAAAGCTGTAACTCTGTGAGATGATTTCACAGAACACAAAGAAGTTTCTCAGAAAGCTTCTTTCTCTTTGTTATCGGAGGATATTTCCTTTGGCCCTATGGTCTTCAAAGGGATCCGAAATATCTGTTCTCAGATTCCACAGAAATAAGGCTAGCAAAGAGATCCACGAAACTCAGATGTAACTCTGTGAGGTGAATTAACAGAACACTAAGCAGTTTCTCAGAAAGCTTCTTTCCAGATTTCATCTGAGGATATTTCCTTTTTCACCATTGCCCTCTATGGGCTTCCAAATATAACTTTGCCAATTCCACAAGAACTGTCTTAGAGAAAGGCTTCTTGAGGGGAAAGCTGTAACTCTGCGAGATGGTTTCACAGAACACAAAGAAGTTTCTCAGAAAGCTTCTTTCTCTTTGTTATCAGAGGATATTTCATTTGGCCCTATAGTCTTCAAAGGGATCCGAAATATCTGTTCTCAGATTCCACAGAAATAAGGCTAGCAAAGAGATCCACGAAATACAGATGTAACTCTGTGAGATGAATTAACAGAATACTAAGGAGTTTCTTAGAAAGCTTCTTTCCAGATTTCATCTGAGGATATTTCCTTTTTCACCATAGCCCTATATGGGCTTCCAAATATCACTTTGCCAATTCCACAAGAAGTGCCTTAGCGAAAGGCTTTTTAAGGGGAAGGCTGTAACTCTGCGAGATGATTTCAAAGAACACAAAGAAGTTTCTCAGAAAGCTTCTTTCTCTTTGTTATCGGGGGATATTTCCTTTGGCCCTATAGTCTTCAAAGGGAACCGAAATATCTGTTCTCAGATTCCACCGAAATAAGACTAGCAAAGAGATCCACGAAATACAGATGTAACTCTGTGAGATGAATTAACAGAACACTAAGCAGTTTCTCAGAAAGCTTCTTTCCAGATTTCATCTGAGGATATTTCCTTTTTCACCATTTCCCTCTATGGGCTTCCAAGTATCACTTTGCCAATTCCACAAGAGCTGTCTTAGCGAAAGGCTTCTTGAGGGGAAAGCTGTAACTCTGTCAGATGATTTCACAGAACACAAAGAAGTTTCTCAGAAAGCTTCTTTCTCTTTGTTATCGGAGGATATTTCCTTTGGCCCTATAGTCATCAAAGGGATCTGAAATATCTGTTCTCAGATTCCACAGAAATAAGGCTAGCAAAGAGATCCACGAAATACAGATGTAACTCTGTCAGATGAATTAACAGAACACTAAGTAGTGTCTCAGAAAGCTTCTTTCGAGGTTTCATCTGAGGATATTTCCTTTTTCACCATAGCCTTCTATGGGCTTGCAAATATCACTTTGCCAATTCCACAAGAACTGTCTTAGCGAAAGGCTTCTGAGGGGAAAGCTGTAACTCTGTGAGATGATTTCACAGAACACAAAGAAGTTTCTCAGAAAGCTTCTTTCTCTTTGTTATCGGAGGATATTTCCTTTGGCCCTATAGTCATCAAAGGGATCTGAAATATCTGTTCTCAGATTCCACAGAAATAAGGCTAGCAAAGAGATCCACGAAATACAGATGTAACTCTGTCAGATGAATTAACAGAACACTACGTAGTGTCTCAGAAAGCTTCTTTCCAGATTTCATCTGAGGATATTTCCTTTTTCACCATAGCCCTCTATGGGCTTCCAAATATAACTTTGCCAATTCCACAAGAACTGTCTTAGAGAAAGGCTTCTTGAGGGGAAAGCTGTAACTCTGCGAGATGGTTTCACAGAACACAAAGAAGTTTCTCAGAAAGCTTCTTTCTCTTTGTTATCAGAGGATATTTCCTTTGGCCCTATAGTCTTCAAAGGGATCCGAAATATCTGTTATCAGATTCCACAGAAATAAGGCTAGCAAAGAGATCCACGAAATACAGATGTAACTCTGTGAGATGAATTAACAGAACACTAAGGAGTTTCTTAGAAAGCTTCTTTCCAGATTTCATCTGAGGATATTTCCTTTTTCACCATAGCCCTCTATGGGCTTCCAAATATCACTTTGCCAATTCCACAAAAACTGTCTTAGCGAAAGGCTTCTTGAGGGGAAAGCTGTAACTCTGTGAGATGATTTCACAGAACACAAAGAAGTTTCTCAGAAAGTTTCTTTCTCTTTGTTATCGGAGGATATTTCCTTTGGCCCTATGGTCTTCAAAGGATCCGAAATATCTGTTCTCAGATTCCACAGAAATAAGGCTAGCAAAGAGATCCACGAAACACAGATGTAACTCTGTGAGGTGAATTCACAGAACACTAAGCAGTTTCTCAGAAAGCTTCTTTCCAGATTTCATCTGAGGATATTGCCTTTTTCACCATAGCCCTCTATGGGCTTCCAAATATCACTTTGCCAATTCCACAAGAACTGTCTTAGAGAAAGGCTTCTTGAGGGGAAAGCTGTAACTCTGCGAGATGATTTCACAGAACACAAAGAATTTTCTCAGAAAGCTTCTTTCTCTTTGTTATCGGAGGATATTTCCTTTGGCCCTATGATCTTCAAAGGCATCCGAAATATCTGTTATCAGATTCCACAGAAATAAGGCTAGCAAAGAGATCAACGAAATACAGATGTAACTCTGTGAGATGAATTAACAGAACACTAAGGAGTTTCTTAGAAAGCTTCTTTCCAGATTTCATCTGAGGATATTTCCTTTTTCACCATTGCCCTCTATGGGCTTCCAAATATCACTTTGCAAATTCCACAAGAACTCTCTTAGCGAAAGGCTTCTTGAGGGAAAAGCTGTAACTCTGCGAGATGATTTCACAGAACACAAAGAAGTTCCTCAGAAAGCTTCTTTCTCTTTGATATCGGAGGATATTTCCTTTGGCCCTATAGTCTTCAAAGGGATCCGAAATATCTGTTCTCAGATTCCACAGAAATAAGGCTAGCAAAGAGATCCACGAAATACAGATGTAACTCTGTGAGATGAATTAACAGAACACTAAGCAGTTTCTCAGAAAGCTTCTTTCCAGATTTCATCTGAGGATATTTCTTTTTCACCGTAGCCCTCTATGGGCTTCCAAATATCACTTTGCCAATTCCACAAGAACTGTCTTAGCGAAAGGCTTCTTGAGGGCAAAGCTGTAACTCTGTGAGATGATTTCACAGAACACAAAGAAGTTTCTCAGAAAGCTTCTTTCTCTTTGTTATCGGAGGATATTTCCTTTGGCCCTATAGTCATCAAAGGGATCTGAAATATCTGTTCTCAGATTCCACAGAAATAAGGCTAGCAAAGAGATCCACGAAATACACATGTAACTCTGTCAGATGAATTAACAGAACACTAAGTAGTGTCTCAGAAAGCTTCTTTCCAGGTTTCATCTGAGGATATTTCCTTTTTCACCATAGCCTTCTATGGGCTTCCAAATATCACTTTGCCAATTCCACAAGAACTGTCTTAGCGAAAGGCTTCTGAGGGGAAAGCTGTAACTCTGTGAGATGATTTCACAGAACACAAAGAAGTTTCTCAGAAAGCTTCTTTCTCTTTGTTATCGGAGGATATTTCCTTTGGCCCTATAGTCATCAAAGGGATCTGAAATATCTGTTCTCAGATTCCACAGAAATAAGGCTAGCAAAGAGATCCACGAAATACAGATGTAACTCTGTCAGATGAATTAACAGAACACTACGTAGTGTCTCAGAAAGCTTCTTTCCAGATTTCATCTGAGGATATTTCCTTTTTCACCATAGCCCTCTATGGGCTTCCAAATATAACTTTGCCAATTCCACAAGAACTGTCTTAGAGAAAGGCTTCTTGAGGGGAAAGCTGTAACTCTGCGAGATGGTTTCACAGAACACAAAGAAGTTTCTCAGAAAGCTTCTTTCTCTTTGTTATCAGAGGATATTTCCTTTGGCCCTATAGTCTTCAAAGGGATCCGAAATATCTGTTCTCAGATTCCACAGAAATAAGGCTAGCAAAGAGATCCACGAAATACAGATGTAACTCTGTGAGATGAATTAACAGAACACTAAGGAGTTTCTTAGAAAGCTTCTTTCCAGATTTCATCTGAGGATATTTCCTTTTTCACCATAGCCCTCTATGGGCTTCCAAATATCACTTTGCCAATTCCACAAGAAGTGCCTTAGCGAAAGGCTTTTTAAGGGGAAGGCTGTAACTCTGCGAGATGATTTGACAGAACACAAAGAAGTTTCTCAGAAAGCTTCTTTCTCTTTGTTATCGGGGGATATTTCCTTTGGCCCTATAGTCTTCAAAGGGAACCGAAATATCTGTTCTCAGATTCCACCGAAATAAGGCTAGCAAAGAGATCCACGAAATACAGATGTAACTCTGTGAGATGAATTAACAGAACACTAAGCAGTTTCTCAGAAAGCTTCTTTCCAGATTTCATCTGAGGATATTTCCTTTTTCACCATTTTCCTCTATGGGCTTCCAAGTATCACTTTGCCAATTCCACAAGAACTGTGTTAGCGAAAGGCTTCTGGAGGGGAAAGCTGTAACTCTGTGAGATGATTTCACAGAACACAAAGAAGTTTCTCAGAAAGCTTCTTTCTCTTTGTTATCGGAGGATATTTCCTTTAGCCCTATAGTCTTCAAAGGGATCCGAAATATCTGTTCTCAGATTCCACAGAAATAAGGCTAGCAAAGAGATCCACGAAATACAGATGTAACTCTGTGAGACGAATTAACAGAACACTAAGCAGTTTCTCAGAAAGCTTCTTTCCAGATTTCATCTGAGGATATTTCTTTTTCACCATAGCCCTCTATGGGCTTCCAAATATCACTTTGCCAATTCCACAAGAACTCTCTTAGCGAAAGGCTTCTTGAGGGGAAAGCTGTAACTCTGTGAGATGATTTCACAGAACACAAAGAAGTTTCTCAGAAAGCTTCTTTCTCTTTGTTATCGGAGGATATTTCCTTTGGCCCTATGGTCTTCAAAGGGATCCGAAATATCTGTTCTCAGATTCCACAGAAATAAGGCTAGCAAAGAGATCCACGAAACTCAGATGTAACTCTGTGAGGTGAATTAACAGAACACTAAGCAGTTTCTCAGAAAGCTTCTTTCCAGATTTCATCTGAGGATATTGCCTTTTTCACCATAGCCCTCTATGGGCTTCCAAATATAACTTTGCCAATTCCACAAGAACTGTCTTAGAGAAAGGCTTCTTGAGGGGAAAGCTGTAACTCTGCGAGATGGTTTCACAGAACACAAAGAAGTTTCTCAGAAAGCTTCTTTCTCTTTGTTATCAGAGGATATTTCATTTGGCCCTATAGTCTTCAAAGGGATCCGAAATATCTGTTCTCAGATTCCACAGAAATAAGGCTAGCAAAGAGATCCACGAAATACAGATGTAACTCTGTGAGATGAATTAACAGAACACTAAGGAGTTTCTTAGAAAGCTTCTTTCCAGATTTCATCTGAGGATATTTCCTTTTTCACCATAGCCCTATATGGGCTTCCAAATATCACTTTGCCAATTCCACAAGAAGTGCCTTAGCGAAAGGCTTTTTAAGGGGAAGGCTGTAACTCTGCGAGATGATTTCAAAGTACACAAAGAAGTTTCTGAGAAACCTTCTTTCTCTTTGTTATCGGGGGATATTTCCTTTGGCCCTATAGTCTTCAAAGGGAACCGAAATATCTGTTCTCAGATTCCACCGAAATAAGACTAGCAAAGAGATCCACGAAATACAGATGTAACTCTGTGAGATGAATTAACAGAACACTAAGCAGTTTCTCAGAAAGCTTCTTTCCAGATTTCATCTGAGGATATTTCCTTTTTCACCATTTCCCTCTATGGGCTTCCAAGTATCACTTTGCCAATTCCACAAGAGCTGTCTTAGCGAAAGGCTTCTTGAGGGGAAAGCTGTAACTCTGTCAGATGATTTCACAGAACACAAAGAAGTTTCTCAGAAAGCTTCTTTCTCTTTGTTATCGGAGGATATTTCCTTTGGCCCTATAGTCATCAAAGGGATCTGAAATATCTGTTCTCAGATTCCACAGAAATAAGGATAGCAAAGAGATACACGAAATACAGATGTAACTCTGTCAGACGAATTAACAGAACACTAAGTAGTGTCTCAGAAAGCTTCTTTCCAGGTTTCATCTGAGGATATTTCCTTTTTCACCATAGCCTTCTATGGGCTTCCAAATATCACTTTGCCAATTCCACAAGAACTGTCTTAGCAAAAGGCTTCTTGAGGGGAAAGCTGTACTCTGTGACATGATTTGACAGAACACAAAGAAGTTTCTCAGAAAGTTTCTTTTTCTTTGTTATCGGAGGATATTTCCTTTGGCCCTATGGTCTTCAAAGGGATCCGAAATATCTGTTCTCAGATTCCACAGAAATAAGGCTAGCAAAGAGATCCACGAAACACAGATGTAACTCTGTGAGGTGAATTAACAGAACACTAAGCAGTTTCTCAGAAAGCTTCTTTCCAGATTTCATCTGAGGATATTTCCTTTTTCACCATAGCCCTCTATGGGCTTCCAAATATCACTTTCCCAATTCCACAAGAACTGTCTTAGAGAAAGGCTTCTTGAGGGGAAAGCTGTAACTCTGTGAGATGATTTCACAGAACACAAAGAAGTTTCTCAGAAAGCTTCTTTGTCTTTGTTATCGGAGGATATTTCCTTTGGCCCTATGGTCTTCAAAGGGATCCGAAGTATCTGTTCTCAGATTCCACCGAAATAAGGCTAGCAAAGAGATCCACGAAATACAGATGTAACTCTGTGAGATGAATTAACAGAATACTAAGCAGTTTCTCAGAAAGCTTCTTTCCAGATTTCATCTGAGGATATTTCCTTTTTCACCATTTCCCTCTATGGGCTTCCAAGTATCACTTTGCCAATTCCACAAGAACTGTGTTAGCGAAAGGCTTCTTGAGGGGAAAGCTGTAACTCTGTGAGATGATTTCACAGAACACAAAGAAGTTTCTCAGAAAGCTTCTTTCTCTTTGTTATCGGAGGATATTTCCTTTAGCCCTATAGTCTTCAAAGGGATCCGAAATATCTGTTCTCAGATTCCACAGAAATAAGGCTAGCAAAGAGATCCACGAAATACAGATGTAACTCTGTGAGACGAATTAACAGAACACTAAGCAGTTTCTCAGAAAGCTTCTTTCCAGATTTCATCTGAGGATATTTCCTTTTCCACCATAGCCCTCTATGGGCTTCCAAATATCACTTTGCCAATTCCACAAGAGCTGTCTTAGCGAAAGGCTTCTTGAGGGGAAAGCTGTAACTCTGTGAGATGATTTCACAGAACACAAAGAAGTTTCTCAGAAAGCTTCTTTCTCTTTGTTATCGGAGGATATTTCCTTTGGCCCTATAGTCATCAAAGGGATCTGAAATATCTGTTCTCAGATTCCACAGAAATAAGGATAGCAAAGAGATACACGAAATACAGATGTAACTCGGTCAGACGAATTAACAGAACACTAAGTAGTGTCTCAGAAAGCTTCTTTGCAGGTTTCATCTGAGGATATTTCCTTTTTCACCATAGCCTTCTATGGGCTTCCAAATATAACTTTGCCAATTCCACAAGAACTATCTTAGCGAAAGGCTTCTTGAGGGGAAAGCTGTAACTCTCTGAGATGATTTCACAGAACACAAAGAAGTTTCTCAGAAACCTTCTTTCTCTTTGTTATTGGAGGATATTTCCTTTGGCCCTATGGTCTTCAAAGGGATCCGAAGTATCTGTTCTCAGATTCCACAGAAATAAGGCTAGCAAAGAGATCCACGAAATACAGATGTATCTCTGTGAGATGAATTAACAGAACACTAAGCAGTTTCTCAGAAAGCTTCTTTCCAGATTTCATCTGAGGATATTTCCTTTTTCACCATAGCCCTCTATAGGCTTCCAAATATAACTTTGCCAATTCCTCAAGAACTGCCTTAGAGAAAGGCTTCTTGAGGGGAAAGCTGTAACTCTGCGAGATGATTTCACAGAACACAAAGAAGTTTCTCAGAAAGCTTCTTTCTCTTTGTTATCGGAGGATATTTCCTTTGGCCCTATCTTCTTCAAATGGATCCGAAATATCTGCTGTCAGATTCCACAGAAATAAGGCTAGCAAAGAGATCCACGAAATACAGATATAACTCTGTGAGATGAATTAACAGAACACTAAGGAGTTTCTTAGAAAGCTTCTTTCCAGATTTCATCTGAGGATATTTCCTTTTTCACCATAGCCCTATATGGGCTTCCAAATATCACTTTGCGAATTCCACAAGAACTGTCTTAGCGAAAGGCTTCTTGAGGGGAAAGCTGTAACTCTGTGAGATGATTTCAAAGAACACAAAGAAGTTTCTCAGAAAGCTTCTTTCTCTTTGTTATCAGAGGATATTTCCTTTGGCCCTATAGTCTTCAAGGGATCCGAAATATCTGTTCTCAGGTTCCACAGAAATAAGGCTAGCAAAGAGATCCACGAAATACAGATGTAACTCTGTGAGATGAATTAACAGAACACTAAGCAGTTTCTCAGAAAGCTTCTTTCCAGATTTCATCTGATGATATTTCCTTTTTCACCATTGCCCCCTATGGGCTTCCAAATATCACTTTGCCTATTCCACAAGAACTGTCTTAGCGAAAGGCTTCTGGAGGGGAAAGCTGTAACTCTGTGAGATGATTTCACAGAACACAAAGAAGTTTCTCAGAAAGCTTCTTTCTCTTTGTTATCGGAGGATATTTCCTTTGGCCCTATAGTCTTCAAAGGGATCCGAAATATCTGTTCTCAGATTCCACAGAAATAAGGCTAGCAAAGAGATCCACGAAATACAGATGTAACTCTGTGAGATGAATTAACAGAACACTAAGCAGTTTCTCAGAAAGGTTCTTTCCAGATTTCATCTGAGGATATTTCCTTTTTCACCATAGCCCTCTAGGGGCTTCCAAATATCACTTTGCCAATTCCACAAGAACTGTTTTAGCGAAAGGCTTCTTGAGGGGAAGGCTGTAAATCTGTGAGATGATTTCAAAGAACACAAAGAAGTTTCTCAGAAAGCTTCTTTCTCTTTGTTATCGGAGGATATTTCCTTTGGCCCTATAGTCTTCAAAGGGATCCGAAATATCTGTTCTCAGATTCCACAGAAATAAGGGTAGCAAAGAGATCCACGAAATACAGATGTAACTCTGTGAGATGAATTAACAGAACACTAAGCAGTTTCTCAGAAAGCTTCTTTCCAGATTTCATCTGAGGATATTTCCTTTTTCACCATAGCCCTCTATGGGCTTCCAAATATCCCTTTGCCAATTCCACAAGAACTGTCTTAGCGAAAGGCTTCTTGAGGGGAAAGCTGTAACTCTGTGAGATGATTTCACAGAACACAAAGAAGTTTCTCAGAAAGCTTCTTTCTCTATGTTATCGGAGGATATTTACTTTGTCCCAATAGTCTTCAAAGGGATCCGAAATATCTGTTCTCAGATTCAACAGAAATAAGGCTACCAAAGAGATCCACGAAATACAGATGTAACTCTGTTAGACGAATTAACAGAACACTAAGCAGTTTCTCAGAAAGCTTCTTTGCTGATTTAATCTGAGGATATTTCCTTTTTCACCATAGCCCTCTATGGGCTTCCAAATATCACTTTGCCAATTCCACAAGAAGTGCCTTAGCGAAAGGCTTCTTGAGGGGAAAGCTGTAACTCTGCGAGATGATTTCACAGAACACAAAGAAGTTTCTCAGAAAGCTTCTTTCTCTTTGTTATCAGAGGATATTTCCTTTGGACCTATAGTCTTCAAAGGGATTCGAAATAAATGTTCTCAGATTCCACAGAAATAAGGCTAGCAAAGAGATCCACGAAATACAGATGTAACTCTGTGAGATGAATTAACAGAACACTAAGCAGTTTCTCAGAAAGCTTCTTTCCAGATATCATCTGAGGATATTTCCTTTTTCACCTTAGCCCTCTATGGGCTTCCAAATATCACTTTGCCAAATCCACAAGACCTGTCTTAGCGAAAGGCTTCTTCTAGGGAAAGTTGTAACTCTGTGAGATGATTTCACAGAACACAAAGAAGTTTCTCAGAAAGCTTCTTTCTGTTTGTTATCGGAGGATATTTCATTTGGCCCTATGGTCTTCAAAGGGATCGGAAATATCTGTTCTCAGATTCCACAGAAATAATGCTAGCAAAGAGATCCACGAAATACAGATGTAACTCTGTGAGATGAATTAACAGAACACTAAGCAGTTTCTCAGAAAGCTTCCTTCCGTATTTCATCTGAGGATATTTCATTTTTCACCATAGCCCTCTATGGGCTTCCAAATATCACTTTGCCAATTCCACAAGAACTGTCTTAGCGAAAGGCTTCTTGAGGGGAAAGCTGTAACTCTGTGAGGTGATTTCACAGAACACAAAGAAGTTTCTCAGAATGCTTCTTTCTCTTTGAAATCGGAGGATATTTCCTTTGGCCCTATAGTCTTCAAAGGGATCCGAAATATCTGTTCTCAGATTCCACAGAAATAAGGCTAGCAAAGAGATCCACGAAATACAGATGTAACTCTGTGAGATGAATTAATAGAACACTAAGCAGTTTCTCAGAAAGCTTCTCTCCAGATTTCATCTGAGGATATTTCCTTTTTCACCATAGCCCTCTAGGGGCTTCCAAATATCACTTTGCCAATTCCACAAGAAGTGTCTTAGCGAAAGGCTTCTTGAGGGGAAAGCTGTAACTCTGTGAGATGATTTCAAAGAACACAAAGAAGTTTCTCAGAAATCTTCTTTCTCTTTGTTATAGGAGGATATTTCCTTTGGCCCCATAGTATTCAAAGGGATCCAAAATATCTGTTCTCAGATTCCACAGAAATAAGGCTAGCAAAAAGATCCACGAAATACAGATGTAACTCTGTGAGATGAATTAACAGAACACTAAGCAGTTTCTCAGAGAGCTTCTTTCCAGATTTCATCTGAGGATATTTCCTTTTCCACCATAGCCCTCTATGGGCTTCCAGATATCACTTTGCCAATTCCACAAGAGCTGTCTTAGCGAAAGGCTTCTTGAGGGGAAAGCTGTAACTCTGTGAGATGATTTCACAGAACACAAAGAAGTTTCTCAGAAAGCTTCTTTCTCTTTTTTATTCGAGGATATTTCCTTTGGCCCTATAGTCATCAAAGGGATCTGAAATATCTGTTCTCAGATTCCACAGAAATAAGGATAGCAAAGAGATCCACGAAATACAGATGTAACTCTGGCAGATGAATTAACAGAACACTAAGTAGTGTCTCAGAAAGCTTCTTTCCAGGTTTCATCTGAGGATATTTCCTTTTTCACCATAGCCTTCTATGGGCTTCCAAATATCACTTTGCCAATTCCACAAGAACTGTCTTAGCGAAAGGCTTCTTGAGGGGAAAGCTGTAACTCTGTGAGATGATTTCACAGAACACAAAGAAGTTTCTCAGAAAGTTTCTTTCTCTTTGTTATCGGAGGATATTTCCTTTGGCCCTATGGTCTTCAAAGGATCCGAAATATCTGTTCTCAGATTCCACAGAAATAAGGCTAGCAAAGAGATCCACGAAACACAGATGTAACTCTGTGAGGTGAATTCACAGAACACTAAGCAGTTTCTCAGAAAGCTTCTTTCCAGATTTCATCTGAGGATATTGCCTTTTTCACCATAGCCCTCTATGGGCTTCCAAATATCACTTTGCCAATTCCACAAGAACTGTCTTAGAGAAAGGCTTCTTGAGGGGAAAGCTGTAACTCTGCGAGATGATTTCACAGAACAAAAAGAAGTTTCTCAGAAAGCTTCTTTCTCTTTGTTATCGGAGGATATTTCCTTTGGCCCTATGGTCTTCAAAGGCATCCGAAATATCTGTTATCAGATTCCACAGAAATAAGGCTAGCAAAGAGATCAACGAAATACAGATGTAACTCTGTGAGATGAATTAACAGAACACTAAGGAGTTTCTTAGAAAGCTTCTTTCCAGATTTCATCTGAGGATATTTCCTTTTTCACCATAGCCCTCTATGGGCTTCCAAATATCACTTTGCAAATTCCACAAGAACTGTCTCAGCGAAAGGCTTCTTGAGGGGAAAGCTGTAACTCTGCGAGATGATTTCACAGAACACAAAGAAGTTTCTCAGAAAGCTTCTTTCTCTTTGTTATCGGAGGATATTTCCTTTGGCCCTATAGTCTTCAAAGGGATCCGAAATATCTGTTCTCAGATTCCACAGAAATAAGGCTAGCAAAGAGATCCGCGAAATACAAATGTAACTCTGTGAGATGAATTAACAGAACACTAAGCAGTTTCTCAGAAAGCTTCTTTCCAGATTTCATCTGAGGATATTTCTTTTTCACCGAAGCCCTCTATGGGCTTCCAAATATCACTTTGCCAATTCCACAAGAACTGTCTTAGCGAAAGGCTTCTTGAGAGCAAAGCTGTAACTCGGTGAGATGATTTCACAGAACACAAAGAAGTTTCTCAGAAAGCTTCTTTCTCTTTGTTATCGGAGGATATTTCCTTTGGCCCTATGGTCTTCAAAGGCATCCGAAATATCTGTTCTCAGATTGCACAGAAATAAGGCTTGCAAAGAGATCCACGAAATACAGATGTAACTCTGTGAGATGAATTAACAGAACACTAAGCAGTTTGTCAGAGAGCTTCTTTCCAGATTTCATCTGAGGATATTTCCTTTTCCAACATAGCCCTCTATGGGCTTCCAAATATCACTTTGCCAAATCCACAAGACCTGTCTTAGCGAAAGGCTTCTTCTAGGGAAAGTTGTAACTCTGTGAGATGATTTCACAGAACACAAAGAAGTTTCTCAGAAAGCTTCTTTCTGTTTGTTATCGGAGGATATTTCATTTGGCCCTATGGTCTTCAAAGGGATCGGAAATATCTGTTCTCAGATTCCACAGAAATAATGCTAGCAAAGAGATCCACGAAATACAGATGTAACTCTGTGAGATGAATTAACAGAACACTAAGCAGTTTCTCAGAAAGCTTCCTTCCGTATTTCATCTGAGGATATTTCATTTTTCACCATAGCCCTCTATGGGCTTCCAAATATCACTTTGCCAATTCCACAAGAACTGTCTTAGCGAAAGGCTTCTTGAGGGGAAAGCTGTAACTCTGTGAGGTGATTTCACAGAACACAAAGAAGTTTCTCAGAATGCTTCTTTCTCTTTGAAATCGGAGGATATTTCCTTTGGCCCTATAGTCTTCAAAGGGATCCGAAATATCTGTTCTCAGATTCCACAGAAATAAGGCTAGCAAAGAGATCCACGAAATACAGATGTAACTCTGTGAGATGAATTAATAGAACACTAAGCAGTTTCTCAGAAAGCTTCTCTCCAGATTTCATCTGAGGATATTTCCTTTTTCACCATAGCCCTCTAGGGGCTTCCAAATATCACTTTGCCAATTCCACAAGAAGTGTCTTAGCGAAAGGCTTCTTGAGGGGAAAGCTGTAACTCTGTGAGATGATTTCAAAGAACACAAAGAAGTTTCTCAGAAATCTTCTTTCTCTTTGTTATAGGAGGATATTTCCTTTGGCCCCATAGTATTCAAAGGGATCCAAAATATCTGTTCTCAGATTCCACAGAAATAAGGCTAGCAAAAAGATCCACGAAATACAGATGTAACTCTGTGAGATGAATTAACAGAACACTAAGCAGTTTCTCAGAGAGCTTCTTTCCAGATTTCATCTGAGGATATTTCCTTTTCCACCATAGCCCTCTATGGGCTTCCAGATATCACTTTGCCAATTCCACAAGAGCTGTCTTAGCGAAAGGCTTCTTGAGGGGAAAGCTGTAACTCTGTGAGATGATTTCACAGAACACAAAGAAGTTTCTCAGAAAGCTTCTTTCTCTTTTTTATTCGAGGATATTTCCTTTGGCCCTATAGTCATCAAAGGGATCTGAAATATCTGTTCTCAGATTCCACAGAAATAAGGATAGCAAAGAGATCCACGAAATACAGATGTAACTCTGGCAGATGAATTAACAGAACACTAAGTAGTGTCTCAGAAAGCTTCTTTCCAGGTTTCATCTGAGGATATTTCCTTTTTCACCATAGCCTTCTATGGGCTTCCAAATATCACTTTGCCAATTCCACAAGAACTGTCTTAGCGAAAGGCTTCTTGAGGGGAAAGCTGTAACTCTGTGAGATGATTTCACAGAACACAAAGAAGTTTCTCAGAAAGTTTCTTTCTCTTTGTTATCGGAGGATATTTCCTTTGGCCCTATGGTCTTCAAAGGATCCGAAATATCTGTTCTCAGATTCCACAGAAATAAGGCTAGCAAAGAGATCCACGAAACACAGATGTAACTCTGTGAGGTGAATTCACAGAACACTAAGCAGTTTCTCAGAAAGCTTCTTTCCAGATTTCATCTGAGGATATTGCCTTTTTCACCATAGCCCTCTATGGGCTTCCAAATATCACTTTGCCAATTCCACAAGAACTGTCTTAGAGAAAGGCTTCTTGAGGGGAAAGCTGTAACTCTGCGAGATGATTTCACAGAACAAAAAGAAGTTTCTCAGAAAGCTTCTTTCTCTTTGTTATCGGAGGATATTTCCTTTGGCCCTATGGTCTTCAAAGGCATCCGAAATATCTGTTATCAGATTCCACAGAAATAAGGCTAGCAAAGAGATCAACGAAATACAGATGTAACTCTGTGAGATGAATTAACAGAACACTAAGGAGTTTCTTAGAAAGCTTCTTTCCAGATTTCATCTGAGGATATTTCCTTTTTCACCATAGCCCTCTATGGGCTTCCAAATATCACTTTGCAAATTCCACAAGAACTGTCTCAGCGAAAGGCTTCTTGAGGGGAAAGCTGTAACTCTGCGAGATGATTTCACAGAACACAAAGAAGTTTCTCAGAAAGCTTCTTTCTCTTTGTTATCGGAGGATATTTCCTTTGGCCCTATAGTCTTCAAAGGGATCCGAAATATCTGTTCTCAGATTCCACAGAAATAAGGCTAGCAAAGAGATCCGCGAAATACAGATGTAACTCTGTGAGATGAATTAACAGAACACTAAGCAGTTTCTCAGAAAGCTTCTTTCCAGATTTCATCTGAGGATATTTCTTTTTCACCGAAGCCCTCTATGGGCTTCCAAATATCACTTTGCCAATTCCACAAGAACTGTCTTAGCGAAAGGCTTCTTGAGGGCAAAGCTGTAACTCGGTGAGATGATTTCACAGAACACAAAGAAGTTTCTCAGAAAGCTTCTTTCTCTTTGTTATCGGAGGATATTTCCTTTGGCCCTATGGTCTTCAAAGGCATCCGAAATATCTGTTCTCAGATTGCACAGAAATAAGGCTTGCAAAGAGATCCACGAAATACAGATGTAACTCTGTGAGATGAATTAACAGAACACTAAGCAGTTTGTCAGAGAGCTTCTTTCCAGATTTCATCTGAGGATATTTCCTTTTCCACCATAGCCCTCTACGGGATTCCAAATATCACTTTGCCAATTCCACAAGAGCTGTCTTAGCGAAAGGCTTCTTGAGGGGAAAGCTGTAACTCTGTGAGATGATTTCACAGAACACAAAGAAGTTTCTCAGAAAGCTTCTTTCTCTTTGTTATCGGAGGATATTTCCTTTGGCCCTATAGTCATCAAAGGGATCTGAAATATCTGTTCTCAGATTCCACAGAAATAAGGCTAGCAAAGAGATCCACGAAATACAGATGTAACTCTGTCAGATGAATTAACAGAACACTAAGTAGTGTCTCAGAAAGCTTCTTTCCAGGTTTCATCTGAGGATATTTCCTTTTTCACCATAGCCTTCTATGGGCTTCCAAATATCACTTTGCCAATTCCACAAGAACTGTCTTAGCGAAAGGCTTCTGAGGGGAAAGCTGTAACTCTGTGAGATGATTTCACAGAACACAAAGAAGTTTCTCAGAAAGTTTCTTTCTCTTTGTTATCGGAGGATATTTCCTTTGGCCCTATGGTCTTCAAAGGGATCCGAAATATCTGTTCTCAGATTCCACAGAAATAAGGCTAGCAAAGAGATCCACGAAACACAGATGTAACTCTGTGAGGTGAATTAACAGAACACTAAGCAGTTTCTCAGAAAGCTTCTTTCCAGATTTCATCTGAGGATATTTCCTTTTTCACCATAGCCCTCTATGGGCTTCCAAATATAACTTTGCCAATTCCACAAGAACTGGCTTAGAGAAAGGCTTCTTGAGGGGAAAGCTGTAACTCTGCGAGATGATTTCACAGAACACAAAGAAGTTTCTCAGAAAGCTTCTTTCTCTTTGTTATCGGAGGATATTTCCTTTGGCCCTATATTCTTCAAAGGGATCCGAAATATCTGTTATCAGATTCCACAGAAATAAGGCTAGCAAAGAGATCCACGAAATACAGATGTAACTCTGTGAGATGAATTAACAGAACACTAAGGAGTTTCTTAGAAAGCTTCTTTCCAGATTTCATCTGAGGATATTTCCTTTTTCACCATAGCCCTCTATGGGCTTCCAAATATCACTTTGCCAATTCCACAAGAACTGTCTTAGCGAAAGGCTTCTTGAGGGGAAAGCAGTAACTCTGCGAGATGATTTCACAGAACACAAAGAAGTTTCTCAGAAAGCTTCTTTCTCTTTGTTATCGGAGGATATTTCCTTTGGCCCCATAGTCTTCAAAGGGATCCGAAATGTCTGTTCTCAGATTGCACAGAAATAAGGCTAGCATAGAGATCCACGAAATACAGATGTAACTCTGTGTGATGAATTAACAGAACACTAAGCAGTTTCTCAGAAAGGTTCTTTCCAGATTTCATCTGAGGATATTTCCTTTTTCACCATAGCCCTCTATGGGCTTCCAAATATCACTTTGCCAATTCCACAAGAACTGTCTTAGCGAAAGGCTTCTTGAGGGGAAAGCTGTAACTCTGTGAGATGATTTCAAAGAACACAAAGAAGTTTCTCAGAAAGCTTCTTTCTCTTTGTTATCAGAGGATATTTCCTTTGGCCCTATAGTCTTAAAGGGATCCGAAATATCTGTTCTCAGGTTCCACAGAAATAAGGCTAGCAAAGAGATCCACGAAATACAGATGTAACTCTGTGACATGAATTAACAGAACACTAAGCAGTTTCTCAGAAAGCTTCTTTCCAGATTTCATCTGATGATATTTCCTTTTTCACCATAGCCCTCTATGGGCTTCCAAATATCACTTTGCCAATTCCACAAGAACTGTATTAGCGAAAGGCTTCTGGAGGGGAAAGCTGTAACTCTGTGAGATGATTTCACAGAACACAAAGAAGTTTCTCAGAAAGCTTCTTTCTCTTTGTTATCGGAGGATATTTCCTTTGGCCCTATAGTCTTCAAAGGGATCCGAAATATCTGTTCTCAGATTCCACAGAAATAAGGCTAGCAAAGAGAACCACGAAATACAGATGTAACTCTGTGAGATGAATTAACAGAACACTAAGCAGTTTCTCAGAAAGGTTCTTTCCAGATTTCTTCTGAGGATATTTCCTTTTTCACCATAGCCCTCTAGGGGCTTCCAAATATCACTTTGCCAATTCCACAAGAACTGTCTTAGCGAAAGGCTTCTTGAGGCGAAAGCTGTAACTCTGTGAGATGATTTCACAGAACACAAAGAAGTTTCTCAGAAAGTTTCTTTCTCTTTGTTATCGGAGGATATTTCCTTTGGCCCTATAGTCTTCAAAGGGATCCGAAATATCTGTTCTCAGATTCCACAGAAATAAGGCTAGCAAAGAGATCCACGAAATACACATGTAACTCTGTGAGATGAATTAACAGAACACTAAGCGGTTTCTCAGAAAGCTTCTTTCCAGATTTCATCTGAGGATATTTCCTTTTTCACCATAGCCCTCTATGGGCTTCCAAATATCTCTTTGCCAATTCCACAAGAACTGTCTTAGCGAAAGGCTTCTTGAGGGGAAAGCTGTAACTCTGTGAGATGATTTCACAGAACACAAAGAAGTTTCTCAGAAAGCTTATTTCTCTATGTTATCGGAGGATATTTACTTTGGCCCAATGGTCTTCAAAGGGATCCGAAATATCTGTTCTCAGATTCATCAGAAATAAGGCTAGCAAAGAGATCCACGACATACAGATGTAACTCTGTGAGACGAATTAAGAGAACACTAAGCAGTTTCTCAGAAAGCTTCTTTCCAGATTTCATCTGAGGATATTTCCTTTTTCACCATAGCCCTCTATGGGCTTCCAAATATCACTTTGCCAATTCCACAAGAAGTGCCCTAGCGAAAGGCTTTTTAAGGGGAAGGCTGTAACTCTGCGAGATGATTTCACAGAACACAAAGAAGTTTCTCAGAAAGCTTCTTTCTCTTTGTTATCGGGGGATATTTCCTTTGGCCCTATAGTCTTCAAAGGGATCCGAAATATCTGTTCTCAGATTCCACCGAAATAAGGCTAGCAAAGAGATCCACGAAATACAGATGTAACTCTGTGAGATGAATTAACAGAACACTAAGAGGTTTCTCAGAAAGCTTCTTTCCAGATTTCATCTGAGGATATTTCCTTTTTCACCATAGCCTTCTATGGGCTTCCAAATATCACTTTACCAATTCCACAAGAACTGTCTTAGCGAAAGGCTTCTTGAGGGGAAAGCTGTAACTCTGTGAGATGATTTCACAGAACACAAAGAAGTTTCTCAGAAGGTTTCTTTCTCTTTGTTATCGGAGGATATTTCCTTTGGCCCTATAGTCTTCAAAGGGATCCGAAATATCTGTTCTCAGATTCCACAGAAATAAGGCTAGCAAAGAGATCCACGAAATACAGATGTAACTCTGTGAGGTAAATTAACAGAACACTAAGCAGTTTCTCAGAAAGCTTCTTTCCAGATTTCATCTGAGGATATTTCCTTTTTCACCATAGCCCTCTATGGGCTTCCAAATATCACTTTGCCAATTCCACAAGAACTGTCTTAGAGAAAGGCTTCTTGAGGGGAAAGCTGTAACTCTGCGAGATGATTTCACAGAACACAAAGAAGTTTCTCAGAAATATTCTTTCTCTTTGTTATCGGAGGATATTTCCTTTGGCCCCATAGTCTTCAAAGGGATCCGAAATATCTGTTCTCAGATTCCAGAGAAATAACGCTAGCATAGAGATCCACGAAATACAGATGTAACTCTGTGTGATGAATTAACAGAACACTAAGCAGTTTCTCAGAAAGGTTCTTTCCAGATTTCATCTGAGGATATTTCCTTTTTCACCATAGCCCTCTAGGGGCTTCCAAATATCACTTTGCCAATTCCACAAGAACTGTCTTAGCGAAAGGCTTCTTGAGGGGAAAGCTGTAACTCTGTGAGATGATTTCAAAGAACACAAAGAAGTTTCTCAGAAAGCTTCTTTCTCTTTGTTATCAGAGGATATTTCCTTTGGCCCTATAGTCTTCAAAGGGATCCGAAATATCTTTTCTCAGGTTCCACAGAAATAAGGCTAGCAAAGAGATCCACGAAATACAGATGTAACTCTGTGAGATGAATTAACAGAACACTAAGCAGTTTCTCAGAAAGCTTCTTTCCAGATTTCATCTGATGATATTTCCTTTTTCACCATAGCCCTCTATGGGCTTCCAAATATCACTTTGCCAATTCCACAAGAACTGTCTTAGCGAAAGGCTTCTGGAGGGGAAAGCTGTAACTCTGTGAGATGATTTCACAGAACACAAAGAAGTTTCTCAGAAAGCTTCTTTCTCTTTGTTATCGGAGGATATTTCCTTTGGCCCTATAGTCTTCAAAGGGATCCGAAATATCTGTTCTCAGATTCCACAGAAATAAGGCTAGCAAAGAGATCCACGAAATACAGATGTAACTCTGTGAGATGAATTAACAAAACACTAAGCAGTTTCTCAGAAAGCTTCTTTCCAGATTTCATCTGAGGATATTTCCTTTTTCACCATAGCCCTCTAGGGGCTTCCAAATATCACTTTGCCAATTCCACAAGAACTGTCTTAGCGAAAGGCTTCTTGAGGGGAAAGCTGTAACTCTGTGAGATGATTTCAAAGAACACAAAGAAGTTTCTCAGAAAGCTTCTTTCTCTTTGTTATCGGAGGATATTTCCTTTGGCCCTATAGTCTTCAAAGGGATCCGAAATATCTGTTCTCAGATTCCACAGAAATAAGGCTAGCAAAGAGATCCACGAAAGACAGATGTAACTCTGTGAGATGAATTAACAGAACACTAAGCAGTTTCTCAGAAAGCTTCTTTCCAGATTTCATCTGAGGATATTTCCTTTTTCACCATAGCTCTCTATGGGCTTCCAAATATCCCTTTGCCAATTCCACAAGAACTGTCTTAGCGAAAGGCTTCTTGAGGGGAAAGCTGTAACTCTGTCAGATGATTTCACAGAACACAAAGAAGTTTCTCAGAAAGCTTCTTTCTCTATGTTATCGGAGGATATTTACTTTGGCCCAATAGTCTTCAAAGGGATCCGAAATATCTGTTCTCAGATTCAACAGAAATAAGGCTAGCAAAGAGATCCACGAAATATAGATGTAACTCTGTGATACGAATTAACAGAACACTAAGCAGTTTCTCAGAAAGCTTCTTTCCAGATTTCATCTGAGGATATTTCCTTTTTCACCATAGCCCTCTATGGGCTTCCAAATATCACTTTGCCAATTCCACAGGAAGTGCCTTAGCGAAAGGCTTTTTAAGGGGAAGGTTGTAACTCTGCGAGATGATTTCACAGAACACAAAGAAGTTTCTCAGAAAGCTTCTTTCTCTTTGTTATCGGGGGATATTTCCTTTGGCCCTATAGTCTTCAAAGGGATCCGAAATATCTGTTCTCAGATTCCACCGAAATAAGGCTAGCAAAGAGATCCACGAAATACAGATGTAACTCTGTGAGATGAATTAACAGAACACTAAGCAGTTTCTCAGAAAGCTTCTTTCCAGATTTCATCTGAGGATATTTCCTTTTTCACCATTTCCCTCTATGGGCTTCCAAATATCACTTTGCCAATTCCACAAGAACTGTGTTAGCGAAAGGCTTCTGGAGGGGAGAGCTGTAACTCTGTGAGATGATTTCACAGAACACAAAGAAGTTTCTCAGAAAGCTTCTTTCTCTTTGTTATCGGAGGATATTTCCTTTGGCCCCATGGTCTTCAAAGGGATCCGAAATATCTGTTCTCAGATTCCACAGAAATAAGGCTAGCAAAGAGATCCACGAAATACAGATGTAACTCTGTGAGATGAATTAACAAAACACTAAGCAGTTTCTCAGAAAGCTTCTTTCTAGATTTCATCTGAGGATATTTCCTTTTTCACCATAGCCCTCTAGGGGCTTCCAAATATCACTTTGCCAATTCCACAAGAACTGTCTTAGCGAAAGGCTTCTGGAGGGGAAAGCTGTAACTCTGTGAGATGATTTCAAAGAACACAAAGAAGTTTCTCAGAAAGCTTCTTTCTCTTTGTTATCGGAGGATATTTCCTTTGGCCCTATAGTCTTCAAAGGGATCCGAAATATCTGTTCTCAGATTCCACAGAAATAAGGCTAGCAAAGAGATCCACGAAATACAGATGTAACTCTGTGAGATGAATTAACAGAACACTAAGCAGTTTCTCAGAAAGCTTCTTTCCAGATTTCATCTGTGGATATTTCCTTTTTCACCATAGCTCTCTATGGGCTTCCAAATATCCCTTTGCCAATTCCACAAGAACTGTCTTAGCGAAAGGCTTCTTGAGGGGAAAGCTGTAACTCTGTGAGATGATTTCACAGAACACAAAGAAGTTTCTCAGAAAGCTTCTTTCTCTATGTTATCGGAGGATATTTACTTTGGCCCAATAGTCTTCAAAGGGATCCGAAATATCTGTTCTCAGATTCAACAGAAATAAGGCTAGCAAAGAGATCCACGAAATATAGATGTAACTCTGTGAGACGAATTAACAGAACACTAAGCAGTTTCTCAGAAAGCTTCTTTCCAGATTTCATCTGAGGATATTTCCTTTTTCACCATAGCCCTCTATGGGCTTCCAAATATCACTTTGTCAATTCCACAGGAAGTGCCTTAGCGAAACGCTTTTTAAGGGGAAGGTTGTAACTCTGCGAGATGATTTCACAGAACACAAAGAAGTTTCTCAGAAAGCTTCTTTCTCTTTGTTATCGGGGGATATTTCCTTTGGCCCTATAGTCTTCAAAGGGATCCGAAATATCTGTTCTCAGATTCCACCGAAATAAGGCTAGCAAAGAGATCCACGAAATACAGATGTAACTCTGTGAGATGAATTAACAGAACACTAAGCAGTTTCTCAGAAAGCTTCTTTCCAGATTTCATCTGAGGATATTTCCTTTTTCACCATTTCCCTCTATGGGCTTCCAAATATCACTTTGCCAATTCCACAAGAACTGTGTTAGCGAAAGGCTTCTGGAGGGGAGAGCTGTAACTCTGTGAGATGATTTCACAGAACACAAAGAAGTTTCTCAGAAAGCTTCTTTCTCTTTGTTATCGGAGGATATTTCCTTTGGCCCTATAGTCTTCAAAGGGATCCGAAATATCTGTTCTCAGATTGCACAGAAATAAGGCTAGCAAAGAGATCCACGAAATACAGATGTAACGCTGTGAGATGTATTAACAGAACACTAAGCAGTTTCTCAGAGAGCTTCTTTCCAGATTTCATCTGAGGATATTTCCTTTTTCACCATAGCCCTCTATGGGCTTCCAAATATCACTTTGCCAATTCCACAAGAGCTGTCTTAGCGAAAGGCTTCTTGAGGGGAAAGCTGTAACTCTGTGAGATGATTTCACAGAACACAAAGAAGTTTCTCAGAAAGCTTCTTTCTCTTTGTTATCGGAGGATATTTCCTTTGGCCCTATAGTCATCAAAGGGATCTGAAATATCTGTTCTCAGATTCCACAGAAATAAGGATAGCAAAGAGATCCACGAAATACAGATGTAACTCTGTCAGATGAATTAACAGAACACTGAGTAGTGTCTCAGAAAGCTTCTTTCCAGGTTTCATCTGAGGATATTTCCTTTTTCACCATAGCCTTCTATGGGCTTCCAAATATCATTTTGCCAATTCCACAAGAACTGTCTTAGCGAAAGGCTTCTTGAGGGGAAAGCTGTAACTCTGTGAGATGATTTCACAGAACACAAAGAAGTTTCTCAGAATGTTTCTTTCTCTTTGTTATCGGAGGATATTTCCTTTGGCCCTATGGTCTTCAAAGGGATCCGAAATATCTGTTCTCAGATTCCACAGAAATAAGGCTAGCAAAGAGATCCACGAAACACAGATGTAACTCTGTGAGGTGAATTAACAGAAAACTAAGCAGTTTCTCAGAAAGCTTCTTTCCAGATTTCATCTGAGGATATTTCCTTTTTCAACATAGCCCTCTATGGGCTGCCAAATATAACTTGGCCAATTCCACAAGAACTGTCTTAGAAAAGGCTTCTTGAGGGGAAAGCTGTAACTCTGCGAGATGATTTCACAGAACACAAAGAAGTTTCTCAAAAAGCTTCTTTCTCTTTGTTATCGGAGGATATTTCCTTTGGCCCCTTAGTCTTCAAAGGGATCCGAAATATCTGTTCTCAGATTCCAGAGAAATAAGGCTAGCATAGAGATCCACGAAATACAGATGTAACTCTGTGTGATGAATTAACAGAACACTAAGCAGTTTCTCAGAAAGGTTCTTTCCAGATTTCATCTGAGGATATTTCCTTTTTCACCATAGCCCTCTAGGGGCTTCCAAATATCACTTTGCCAATTCCACAAGAACTGTCTTAGCGAAAGGCTTCCTGAGGGGAAAGCTGTAACTCTGTGCGATGATTTCAAAGAACACAAAGAAGTTTCTCAGAAAGCTTCTTTCTCTTTGTTATCAGAGGATATTTCCTTTGGCCCTATAGTCTTCAAAGGGATCCGAAATATCTGTTCTCAGGTTCCACAGAAATAAGGCTAGCAAAGAGATCCACGAAATACAGATGTAACTCTGTGAGATGAATTAACAGAACACTAAGCAGTTTCTCAGAAAGCTTCTTTCCAGATTTCATCTGATGATATTTCCTTTTTCACCATAGCCCTCTATGGGCTTCCAAATATCACTTTGCCAATTCCACAAGAACTGTCTTAGCGAAAGGCTTCTGGAGGGGAAAGCTGTAACTCTGTGAGATGATTTCACAGAACACCAAGAAGTTTCTCAGAAAGCTTCTTTCTCTTTGTTATCGGAGGATATTTCCTTTGGCCCTATAGTCTTCAAAGGGATCCGAAATATCTGTTCTCAGATTCCACAGAAATAAGGCTAGCAAAGAGATCCACGAAATACAGATGTAACTCTGTGAGATGAATTAACAGAACACTAAGCAGTTTCTCAGAAAGGTTCTTTCCAGATTTCATCTGAGGATATTTCCTTTTTCACCATAGCCCTCTAGGGGCTTCCAAATATCACTTTGCCAATTCCACAAGAACTGTCTTAGCGAAAGGCTTCTTGAGGGGAAAGCTGTAACACTGTGAGATGATTTCACAGAACACAAAGAAGTTTCTCAGAAAGCTTCTTTCTCTATGTTATCGGAGGATATTTCCTTTGGCCCAATAGTCTTCAAAGGGATCCGAAATATCTGTTCTCAGATTCAACAGAAATAAGGCTAGCAAAGAGATCCACGAAATACAGATGTAACTCTGTGAGATGAATTAACAGAACACTAAGAAGTTTCTCAGAAGGCTTCTTTCCAGATTTCATCTGAGGATATTTCTTTTTCACCATAGCCCTCTATGGGCTTCCAAATATCACTTTGCCAATTCCACAAGAACTGTCTTAGCGAAAGGCTTCTTGAGGGGAAAGCTGTAACTCTGTGAGATGATTTCACAGAACACAAAGAAGTTTCTCAGAAAGCTTCTTTCTCTTTGTTATCGGAGGATATTTCCTTTGGCCCTATGGTCTTCAAAGGCATCCGAAATATCTGTTCTCAGATTGCACAGAAATAAGGCTAGCAAAGAGATCCACGAAATACAGATGTAACGCAGTGAGATGAATTAACAGAACACTAAGCAATTTCTCAGAGAGCTTCTTTCCAGATTTCATCTGAGGATATTTCCTTTTTCACCATAGCCCTCTATGGGCTTCCATATATCACTTTGCCAATTCCACAAGAGCTGTCTTAGCGAAAGGCTTCTTGAGGGGAAAGCTGTAACTCTGTGAGATGATTTCACAGAACACAAAGAAGTTTCTCAGAAAGCTTCTTTCTCTTTGTTATTGGAGGATATTTCCTTTGGCCCTATAGTCATCAAAGGGATCTGAAATATCTGTTCTCAGATTCCACAGAAATAAGGATAGCAAAGAGATCCACGAAATACAGATGTAACTCTGTCAGATGAATTAACAGAACACTGAGTAGTGTCTCAGAAAGCTTCTTTCCAGGTTTCATCTGAGGATATTTCCTTTTTCACCATAGCCTTCTATGGGCTTCCAAATATCATTTTGCCAATTCCACAAGAACTGTCTTAGCGAAAGGCTTCTTGAGGGGAAAGCTGTAACTCTGTGAGATGATTTCACAGAACACAAAGAAGTTTCTCAGAAAGTTTCTTTCTCTTTGTTATCGGAGGATATTTCCTTTGGCCCTATGGTCTTCAAAGGGATCCGAAATACCTGTTCTCAGATTCCACAGAAATAAGGCTAGCAAAGAGATCCACGAAACACAGATGTAACTCTGTGAGGTGAATTAACAGAAAACTAAGCAGTTTCTCAGAAAGCTTCTTTCCAGATTTCATCTGAGGATATTTCCTTTTTCAACATAGCCCTCTATGGGCTTCCAAATATCACTTTGCCAATTCCACAAGAACTGTCTTAACGAAAGGCTTCTTGAGGGGAAAGCTGTAACTCTGCGAGATGATTTCACAGAACACAAAGAAGTTTCTCAGAAAGCTTCTTTCTCTTTGTTATTGGAGGATATTTCCTTTGGCCCCATAGTCTTCAAGGGGATCCGAAATATCTGTTCTCAGATTCCAGAGAATTAAGGCTAGCATAGAGATCCACGAAATACAGATGTAACTCTGTGTGATGAATTAACAGAACACTAAGCAGTTTCTCAGAAAGGTTCTTCCCAGATTTCATCTGAGGATATTTCCTTTTTCACCATAGCCCTCTAAGGGCTTCCAAATATAACTTTGCCAATTCCACAAGAACTGTCTTAGCGAAAGGCTTCTTGAGGGGAAAGCTGTAACTCTGTGAGATGATTTCAAAGAACACAAAGAAGTTTCTCAGAAAACTTCTTTCTCTTTGTTATCAGAGGATATTTCCTTTGGCCCTATAGTCTTCAAAGGGATCCGAAATATCTGTTCTCAGGTTCCACAGAAATAAGGCTAGCAAAGAGATCCACGAAATACAGATGTAACTCTTTGAGATGAATTAAGAGAACACTAAGCAGTTTCTCAGAAAGCTTCTTTCCAGATTTCATCTGATGATATTTCCTTTTTCAACATAGACCTCTATGGGCTTCCAAATATCACTTTGCCAATTACACAAGAACTGTCTTAGCGAAAGGCTTCTGGAGGGGAAAGCTGTAACTCTGTGAGATGATTTCACAGAACACAAAGAAGTTTCTCAGAAAGCTTCTTTCTCTTTGTTATCGGAGGATATTTCCTTTGGCCCTATAGTCTTCAAAGGGATCCGAAATATCTGTTCTCAGATTCCACAGAAATAAGGCTAGCAAAGAGATCCACGAAATACAGATGTAACTCTGTGAGATGAATTAACAGAACACTAAGCAGTTTCTCAGAAAGGTTCTTTCCAGATTTCATCTGAGGATATTTCCTTTTTCACCATAGCCCTCTAGGGGCTTCCAAATATCACTTTGCCAATTCCACAAGAACTGTCTTAGCGAAAGGCTTCTTGAGGGGAAAGCTGTAACTCTGTGAGATGATTTCACAGAACACAAAGAAGTTTCTCAGAAAGCTTCTTTCTGTATGTTATCGGAGGATATTTCCTTTGGCCCAATAGTCTTCAAAGGGATCCGAAATATCTGTTCTCAGATTCAACAGAAATAAGGCTAGCAAAGAGATCCACGAAATACAGATGTAACTCTGTGAGATGAATTAACAGAACACTAAGAAGTTTCTCAGAAAGCTTCTTTCCAGATTTCATCTGAGGATATTTCTTTTTCACCATAGCCCTCTATGGGCTTCCAAATATCACTTTGCCAATTCCACAAGAACTGTCTTAGCGAAAGGCTTCTTGAGGGGAAAGCTGTAACTCTGTGAGATGATTTCACAGAACACAAAGAAGTTTCTCAGAAAGCTTCTTTCTCTTTGTTATCGGAGGATATTTCCTTTGCCCCTATGGTCTTCAAAGGCATCCGAAATATCTGTTCTCAGATTGCACAGAAATAAGGCTAGCAAAGAGATCCACGAAATACAGATGTAACGCTGTGAGATGAATTAACAGAACACTAAGCAGTTTCTCAGAGAGCTTCTTTCCAGATTTCATCTGAGGATATTTCCTTTTCCACCATAGCCCTCTATGGGCTTCCAAATATCACTTTGCCAATTCCACAAGAGCTGTCTTAGCGAAAGGCTTCTTTAGGGGAAAGCTGTAACTCTGTGAGATGATTTCACAGAACACAAAGAAGTTTCTCAGAAAGCTTCTTTCTCTTTCTTATCGGAGGATATTTCCTTTGGCCCTATAGTCATCAAAGGGATCTGAAATATCTGTTCTCAGATTCCACAGAAATAAGGATAGCAAAGTGATCCACGAAATACAGATGTAACTCTGTCAGATGAATTTACAGAACACTGAGTAGTGTCTCAGAATGCTTCTTTCCAGGTTTCATCCGAAGATATTTCCTTTTTCACCATAGCCTTCTATGGGCTTCCAAATATCACTTTGCCAATTCCACAAGAACTGTCTTAGCGAAAGGCTTCTTGAGGGGAAAGCTGTAACTCTGTGAGATGATTTCACAGAACACAAAGAAGTTTCTCAGAATGTTTCTTTCTCTTTGTTATCGGAGGATATTTCCTTTGGCCCTATGGTCCTCAAAGGGATGCGAAATATCTGTTCTCAGATTCCACAGAAATAAGGCTAGCAAAGAGATCCACGAAACACAAATGTAACTCTGTGAGGTGAATTAAAAGAACACTAAGCAGTTTCTCAGAAAGCTTCTTTCCAGATTTCATCTGAGGATATTTCCTTTTTCACCATAGCCCTCTATGGGCTTCCAAATATAACTTTGCCAATTCCACAAGAACTGTCTTAGCGAAAGGCTTCTTGAGGGGAGAGCTGTAACTCTGCGAGATGATTTCACAGAACACAAAGAAGTTTCTCAGAAAGCTTCTTTCTCTTTGTTATCAGAGGATATTTCCTTTGGCCCTATATTCTTCAAAGGGATCCGAAATATCTGTTATCAGATTCCACAGAAATAAGGCTAGCAAAGAGATCCACGAAATACAGATGTAACTCTGTGAGATGAATTAACAGAACACTAAGGAGTTTCTTAGAAAGCTTCTTTCCATATTTCATCTGAGGATATTTCCTTTTTCATCATAGCCCTCTATGGGCTTCCAAATATCACTTTGCCAATTCCACAAGAACTGTCTTAGCGAAAGGCTTCTTGAGGGGAAAGCTGTAACTCTGCGAGGTGATTTCACAGAACACAAAGAAGTTTCTCAGAAAGCTTCTTTCTCTTTGTTATTGGAGGATATTTCCTTTGGCCCCATAGTCTTCAAAGGGATCCGAAATATCTGTTCTCAGATTCCAGAGAAATAAGGCTAGCATAGAGATCCACGAAATACAGATGTAACTCTGTGTGATGAATTAACAGCACACTAAGCAGTTTCTCAGAAAGGTTCTTTCCAGATTTCATCTGAGGATATTTCCTTTTTCACCATAGCCCTCTAAGGGCATCCAAATATAACTTTGCCAATTCCACAAGAACTGTCTTAGCGAAAGGCTTCTTGAGGGGAAAGCTGTAACTCTGTGAGATGATTTCAAAGAACACAAAGAAGTTTCTCAGAAAGCTTCTTTCTCTTTGTTATCAGAGGATATTTCCTTTGGCCCTATAGTCTTCAAAGGGATCCGAAATATCTGTTCTCAGGTTCCACAGAAATAAGGCTAGCAAAGAGATCCACGAAATACAGATGTAACTCTGTGAGATGAATTAACAGAACACTAAGCAGTTTCTCAGAAAGCTTCTTTCCAGATTTCATCTGATGATATTTCCTTTTTCACCATAGCCCTCTATGGGCTTCCAAATATCACTTTGCCAATTCCACAAGAACTGTCTTAGCGAAAGGCTTCTGGAGGGGAAAGCTGTAACTCTGTGAGATGATTTCACAGAACACAAAGAAGTTTCTCAGAAAGCTTCTTTCTCTTTGTTATCGGAGGATATTTCCTTTGGCCCTATAGTCTTCAAAGGGATCCGAAATATCTGTTCTCAGATTCCACAGAAATAAGGCTAGCAAAGAGATCCACGAAATACAGATGTAACTCTGTGAGATGAATTAACAGAACACTAAGCAGTTTCTCAGAAAGGTTCTTTCCAGATTTCATCTGAGGATATTTCCTTTTTCACCATAGCCCTCTAGGGGCTTCCAAATATCACTTTGCCAATTCCACAAGAACTGTCTTAGCGAAAGGCTTCTTGAGGGGAAAGCTGTAACTCTGTGAGATGATTTCACAGAACACAAAGAAGTTTCTCAGAAAGCTTCTTTCTCTATGTTATCGGAGGATATTTCCTTTGGCCCAATAGTCTTCAAAGGGATCCGAAATATCTGTTCTCAGATTCAACAGAAATAAGTCTAGCAAAGAGATCCACGAAATACAGATGTAACGCTGTGAGATGAATTAACAGAACACTAAGCAGTTTCTCAGAGAGCTTCTTTCCAGATTTCATCTGAGGATATTTCCTTTTCCACCATAGCCCTCTATGGGCTTCCAAATATCACTTTGCCAATTCCACAAGAGCTGTCTTAGCGAAAGGCTTCTTGAGGGGAAAGCTGTAACTCTGTGAGATGATTTCACAGAACACAAAGAAGTTTCTCAGAAAGCTTCTTTCTCTTTGTTACCGGAGGATATATCCTTTGGCCCTATAGTCATCAAAGGGATCTGAAATATCTGTTCTCAGATTCCACAGAAATAAGGATAGCAAAGAGATCCACGAAATACAGATGTAACTCTGTCAGATGAATTAACAGAACACTGAGTAGTGTCTAAGAAAGCTTCTTTCCAGGTTTCATTGAGGATATTTCCTTTTTCACCATAGCCTTCTATGGGCTTCCAAATATCACTTTGCCAATTCCACAAGAACTGTCTTAGCGAAAGGCTTCTTGAGGGGAAAGCTGTAACTCTGTGAGATGATTTCACAGAACACAAAGAAGTTTCTCAGAAAGTTTCTTTCTCTTTGTTATCGGAGGATATTTCCTTTGGCCCTATGGTCTTCAAAGGGATCCGAAATATCTGTTCTCAGATTCCACAGAAATAAGGCTAGCAAAGAGATCCACGAAACACAGATGTATCTCTGTGAGGTGAATTAACAGAAAACTAAGCAGTTTCTCAGAAAGCTTCTTTCCAGATTTCATCTGAGGATATTTCCTTTTTCAACGTAGCCCTCTATGGGCTGCCAAATATAACTTGGCCAATTCCACAAGAACTGTCTTAGAGAAAGGCTTCTTGAGGGGAAAGCTGTAACTCTGCGAGATGATTTCACAGAACACAAAGAAGTTTCTCAAAAAGCTTCTTTCTCTTTGTTATCGGAGGATATTTCCTTTCGCCCCATAGTCTTCAAAGGGATCCGAAATATCTGTTCTCAGATTCCAGAGAAATAAGGCTAGCATAGAGATCCACGAAATACAGATGTAACTCTGTGTGATGAATTAACAGAACACTAAGCAGTTTCTCAGAAAGGTTCTTTCCAGATTTCATCTGAGGATATTTCCTTTTTCACCATAGCCCTCTAGGGGCTTCCAAATATCACTTTGCCAATTCCACAAGAACTGTCTTAGCGAAAGGCTTCCTGAGGGGAAAGCTGTAACTCTGTGAGATGATTTCAAAGAACACAAACAAGTTTCTCAGAAAGCTTCTTTCTCTTTGTTATCAGAGGATATTTCCTTTGGCCCTATAGTTTTCAAAGGGATCCGAAATATCTGTTCTCAGGTTCCACAGAAATAAGGCTAGCAAAGAGAACAAGGAAACACAGATGTAACTCTGTGAGATGAATTAACAGAACACTAAGCAGTTTCTCAGAAAGCTTCTTTCCAGATTTCATCTGAGGATATTTCCTTTTTCACCAAAGCCCTCTATGGGCTTCCAAATATCACTTTGCCAATTCCACAAGAAGTGCCTTAGCGAAAGGCTTTTTAAGTGGAAGGCTGTAACTCTGCGAGATGATTTCACAGAACACAAAGAAGTTTCTCAGAAAGCTTCTTTCTCTTTGTTATCGGGGGATATTTCCTTTGGCCCAATAGTCTTCAAAGGGATCCGAAATATCTGTTCTCATATTCCACCGAAATAAGGCTAGCAAAGAGATCCACGAAATACAGATGTAACTCTGTGAGATGAATTAACAGAACACTAAGCAGTTTCTCAGAAAGCTTCTTTCCAGATTTCATCTGAGGATATTTCCTTTTTCACCATTTCCCTCTATGGGCTTCCAAATATCACTTTGCCAATTCCACAAGAACTGTGTTAGCGAAAGGCTTCTGGAGGGGAAAGCTGTAACTCTGTGAGATGATTTCACAGAACACAAAGAAGTTTCTCAGAAAGCTTCTTTCTCTTTGTTATCGGAGGATATTTCCTTTGGCCCTATAGTCTTCAAAGGGATCCGAAATATCTGTTCTCAGATTCCACAGAAATAAGGCTAGCAAAGAGATCCACGAAATACAGATGTAACTCTGTGAGATGAATTAACAGAACACTAAGAAGTTTCTCAGAAAGCTTCTTTCCATATTGCATCTGAGGATATTTCTTTTTCACCATAGCCCTCTATGGGCTTCCAAATATCACTTTGCCAATTCCACAGGTACTGTCTTAGCGAAAGGCTTCTTGAGGGGAAAGCTGTAACTCTGTGAGATGATTTCACAGAACACAAAGAAGTTTCTCAGAAAGCTTCTTTCTCTTTGTTATCGGAGGATATTTCCTTTGGCCCTATGGTCTTCAAAGGCATCCGAAATATCTGTTCTCAGATTGCACAGAAATAAGGCTAGCAAAGAGATCCACGAAATACAGATGTAACGCTGTGATATGAATTAACAGAACACTAAGAAGTTTCTCAGAGAGCTTCGTTCCAGATTTCATCTGAGGATATTTCCTTTTCCACCATTGCCCTCTATGGGCTTCCAAATATCACTTTGCCAATTCCACAAGAGCTGTCTTAGCGAAAGGCTTCTTGAGGGGAAAGCTGTAACTCTGTGAGATGATTTCACAGAACACAAAGAAGTTTCTCAGAAAGCTTCTTTCTCTTTCTTATCGGAGGATATTTCCTTTGGCCCTATAGTCATCAAAGGGATCTGAATTATCTGTTCTCAGATTCCACAGAAATAAGGATAGCAAAGAGATCCACGAAATACAGATGTAACTCTGTCAGATGAATTAACAGAACACTGAGTAGTGTCTCAGAAAGCTTCTTTCCAGGTTTCATCTGAGGATATTTCCTTTTTCACCATAGCCTTCTATGGGCTTCCAAATATCACTTTGCCAATTCCACAAGAACTGTATAGCGAAAGGCTTCTTGAGGGGAAAGCTGTAACTCTGTGAGATGATTTCACAGAACACAAAGAAGTTTCTCAGAATGTTTCTTTCTCTTTGTTATCGGAGGATATTTCCTTTGGCCCTATGGTCTTCAAAGGGATCCGAAATATCTGTTCTCAGATTCCACAGAAATAAGGCTAGCAAAGAGATCCACGAAACACAGATGTAACTCTGTGAGGTGAATTAAAAGAACACTAAGCAGTTTCTCAGAAAGCTTCTTTCCAGATTTCATCTGAGGATATTTCCTTTTTCACCATAGCCCTCTATGGGCTTCCAAATATCACTTTGCCAATTCCACAAGAACTGTCTTAGAGAAAGGCTTCTTGAGGGGAAAGCTGTAACTCTGCGAGATGATTTCACAGAACACAAAGAAGTTTCTCAGAAAGCTTCTTTCTCTTTGTTATCGGAGGATATTTCCTTTGGCCCTATATTCTTCAAAGGGATCCGAAATATCTGTTCTCAGATTCCACAGAAATAAGGCTAGCAAAGAGATCCACGAAATACAGATGTAACTCTGTGAGATGAATTAACAGAACACTAAGGAGTTTCTTAGAAAGCTTCTTTCCAGATTTCATCTGAGGATATTTCCTTTTTCACCATAGCCCTCTATGGGCTTCCAAATATCACTTTGCCAATTCCAAGAACTGTCTTAGCGAAAGGCTTCTGGAGGGGAAAGCTGTAACTCTGCGAGGTGATTTCACAGAACACAAAGAAGTTTCTCAGAAAGCTTCTATCTCTTTGTTATTGGAGGATATTTCCTTTGGCCCCATAGTCTTCAAAGCGATCCGATATATCTGTTCTCAGATTCCAGAGAAATAAGGCTAGCATAGAGATCCACGAAATACAGATGTAACTCTGTGTGAAGAATTAACAGAACACTAAGCAGTTTCTCCGAAAGGTTCTTTCCAGATTTCATCTGAGGATATTTCCTTTTTCACCATAGCCCTCTAAGGGCTTCCAAGTATCACTTTGCCAATTCCACAAGAACTGTCTTAGCGAAAGGCTTCTTGAGGGGAAAGCTGTAACTCTGTGAGATGATTTCAAAGAACACAAAGAAGTTTCTCAGAAAGCTTCTTTCTCTTTGTTATCAGAGGATATTTCCTTTGGCCCTATAGTCTTCAAAGGGATCCGAAATATCTGTTCTCAGGTTCCACAGAAATAAGGCTAGCAAAGAGATCCACGAAATACAGATGTAACTTTGTGAGATGAATTAACAGAACACTAAGCAGTTTCTCAGACAGCTTCTTTCCAGATTTCATCTGAGGATATTTCCTTTTTCACCATTGCCCTATATGGGCTTCCAAATATCACTTTGCCAATTCCACAAGAACTGTCTTAGCGAAAGGCTTATGGAGGGGAAAGCTGTAACTCTGTGAGATGATTTCACAGAACACAAAGAAGTTTCTCAGAAAGCTTCTTTCTCTTTGTTATCGGAGGATATTTCCTTTGGCCCTATAGTCTTCAAAGGGATCCGAAATATCTGTTCTCAGATTCCACAGAAATAAGGCTAGCAAAGAGATCCACGAAATACAGATGTAACTCTGTGAGATGAATTAACAGAACACTAAGCAGTTTCTCAGAAAGCTTCTTTCCAGATTTCATCTGAGGATATTTCCTTTTTCACCATAGCCCTCTAGGGGCTTCCAAATATCACTTTGCCAATTCCACAAGAACTGTCTTAGCGAAAGGCTTCTTGAGGGGAAAGCTGTAACTCTGTGAGATGATTTCAAAGAACACAAAGAAGTTTCTCAGAAAGCTTCTTTCTCTTTGTTATCGGAAGATATTTCCTTTGGCCCTATAGTCTTCAAAGGGATCCGAAATATCTGTTCTCAGATTCCACAGAAATAAGGCTAGCAAAGAGATCCACGAAATACAGATGTAACTCTGTGAGATGAATTAACAGAACACTAAGCAGTTTCTCAGAAAGCTTCTTTCCAGATTTCATCTGAGGATATTTCCTTTTTCACCATAGCCCTCTATGGGCTTCCAAATATCTCTTTGCCAATTCCACAAGAACTGTCTTAGCGAAAGGCTTCTTGAGGGGAAAGCTGTAACTCTGTGAGATGATTTCACAGAACACAAAGAAGTTTCTCAGAAAGCTTCTTTCTCTATGTTATCGGAGGATATTTCCTTTGGCCCAATAGTCTTCAAAGGGATCCGAAATATCTGTTCTCAGATTCAACAGAAATAAGGCTAGCAAAGAGATCCACGAAATACAGATGTAACGCTGTGAGATGAATTAACAGAACACTAAGCAGTTTCTCAGAAAGCTTCTTTCCAGATTTCATCTGAGGATATTTCCTTTTCCACCATAGCCCTCTATGGGCTTCCAAATATCACTTTGCCAATTCCACAAGAGCTGTCTTAGCGAAAGGCTTCTTGAGGGGAAAGCTGTAACTCTGTGAGATGATTTCACAGAACACAAAGAAGTTTCTCAGAAAGCTTCTTTCTCTTTGTTATCGGAGGATATTTCCTTTGGCCCTATAGTCATCAAAGGGATCTGAAATATCTGTTCTCATTCCACAGAAATAAGGATAGCAAAGAGATCCACGAAATACAGATGTAACTCTGTCAGATAAATTAACAGAACACTGAGTAGTGTCTCAGAAAGCTTCTTTCCAGGTTTCATTGATGATATTTCCTTTTTCACCATAGCCTTCTATGGGCTTCCAAATATCACTTTGCCAATTCCACAAGAACTGTCTTAGCGAAAGGCTTCTTGAGGGGAAAGCTGTAACTCTGTGAGATGATTTCACAGAACACAAAGAAGTTTCTCAGAAAGTTTCTTTCTCTTTGTTATCGGAGGATATTTCCTTTGGCCCTATGGTCTTCAAAGGGATCCGAAATATCTGTTCTCAGATTCCACAGAAAAAAGGCTAGCAAAGAGATCCACGAAACACAGATGTAACTCTGTGAGGTGAATTAACAGAACACTAAGCAGTTTCTCAGAAAGCTTCTTTCCAGATTTCATCTGAGGATATTTCCTTTTTCACCATAGCCCTCTATGGGCTTCCAAATATAACTTTGCCAATTCCACAAGAACTGTCTTAGAGAAAGGCTTCTTGAGGGGAAAGCTGTAACTCTGCGAGATGATTTCACAGAACACAAAGAAGTTTCTCAGAAAGCTTCTTTCTCTTTGTTATCGGAGGATATTTCCTTTGGCCCTATATTCTTCAAAGGGATCCGAAATATCTGTTATCAGATTCCACAGAAATAAGGCTAGCAAAGAGATCCACGAAATACAGATGTAACTCTGTGAGATGAATTAACAGAACACTAAGGAGTTTCTTAGAAAGCTTCTTTCCAGATTTCATCTGAGGATATTTCCTTTTTCACCATAGCCCTCTATGGGCTTCCAAATATCACTTTTCCAATCCCACAAGAACTGTCTTAGCGAAAGGCTTCTGGAGGGGAAAGCTGTAACTCTGTGAGATGATTTCACAGAACACAAAGAAGTTTCTCAGAAAGCTTCTTTCTCTTTGTTATCGGAGGATATTTCCTTTGGCCCTATAGTCATCAAAGGGATCTGAAATATCTGTTCTCAGATTCCACAGAAATAAGGATAGCAAAGAGATCCACGAAATACAGATGTAACTCTGTCAGATGAATTAACAGAACACTGAGTAGTGTCTAAGAAAGCTTCTTTCCAGGTTTCATTGAGGATATTTCCTTTTTCACCATAGCCTTCTATGGGCTTCCAAATATCACTTTGCCAATTCCACAAGAACTGTCTTAGCGAAAGGCTTCTTGAGGGGAAAGCTGTAACTCTGTGAGATGATTTCACAGAACACAAAGAAGTTTCTCAGAAAGTTTCTTTCTCTTTGTTATCGGAGGATATTTCCTTTGGCCCTATGGTCTTCAAAGGGATCCGAAATATCTGTTCTCAGATTCCACAGAAATAAGGCTAGCAAAGAGATCCACGAAACACAGATGTAACTCTGTGAGGTGAATTAACAGAAAACTAAGCAGTTTCTCAGAAAGCTTCTTTCCAGATTTCATCTGAGGATATTTCCTTTTTCAACAAAGCCCTCTATGGGCTGCCAAATATAACTTGGCCAATTCCACAAGAACTGTCTTAGAGAAAGGCTTCTTGAGGGGAAAGCTGTAACTCTGCGAGATGATTTCACAGAACACAAAGAAGTTTCTCAAAAAGCTTCTTTCTCTTTGTTATCGGAGGATATTTCCTTTGGCCCCATAGTCTTCAAAGGGATCCGAAATATCTGTTCTCAGATTCCAGAGAAATAAGGCTAGCATAGAGATCCACGAAATACAGATGTAACACTGTGTGATGAATTAACAGAACACTAAGCAGTTTCTCAGAAAGGTTCTTTCCAGATTTCATCTGAGGATATTTCCTTTTTCACCATAGCCCTCTAGGGGCTTCCAAATATCACTTTGCCAATTCCACAAGAACTGTCTTAGCGAAAGGCTTCCTGAGGGGAAAGCTGTAACTCTGTGAGATGATTTCAAAGAACACAAACAAGTTTCGCAGAAAGCTTCTTTCTCTTTGTTATCTTAGGATATTTCCTTTGGCCCTATAGTCTTCAAAGGGATCCGAAATATCTGTTCTCAGGTTCCACAGAAATAAGGCTAGCAAAGAGAACAAGGAAACACAGATGTAACTCTGTGAGATGAATTAACAGAACACTAAGCAGTTTCTCAGAAAGCTTCTTTCCAGATTTCATCTGATGATATTTCCTTTTTCACCAAAGCCCTCTATGGGCTTCCAAATATCACTTTGCCAATTCCACAAGAAGTGCCTTAGCGAAAGGCTTTTTAAGTGGAAGGCTGTAACTCTGCGAGATGATTTCACAGAACACAAAGAAGTTTCTCAGAAAGCTTCTTTCTCTTTGTTATCGGGGGATATTTCCTTTTGCCCTATAGTCTTCAAAGGGATCCGAAATATCTGTTCTCAGATTCCACCGAAATAAGGCTAGCAAAGAGATCCACGAAATACAGATGTAACTCTGTGAGATGAATAAACAGAACACTAAGCAGTTTCTCAGAAAGCTTCTTTCCAGATTTCATCTGAGGATATTTCCTTTTTCACCATTTCCCTCTATGGGCTTCCAAATATCACTTTGCCAATTCCACAAGAACTGTGTTAGCGAAAGGCTTCTGGAGGGGAAAGCTGTAACTCTGTGAGATGATTTCACAGAACACAAAGAAGTTTCTCAGAAAGCTTCTTTCTCTTTGTTATCGGAGGATATTTCCTTTGGCCCTATAGTCTTCAAAGGGATCCGAAATATCTGTTCTCAGATTCCACAGAAATAAGGCTAGCAAAGAGATCCACGAAATACAGATGTAACTCTGTGAGATGAATTAACAGAACACTAAGAAGTTTCTCAGAAAGCTTCTTTCCAGATTGCATCTGAGGATATTTCTTTTTCACCATAGCCCTCTATGGGCTTCCAAATATCACTTTGCCAATTCCACAAGAACTGTCTTAGCGAAAGGCTTCTTGAGGGGAAAGCTGTAACTCTGTGAGATGATTTCACAGAACACAAAGAAGTTTCTCAGAAAGCTTCTTTCTCTTTGTTATCCGAGGATATTTCCTTTGGCCCTATGGTCTTCAAAGGCATCCGAAATATCTGTTCTCAGATTGCAGAGAAATAAGGCTAGCAAAGAGATCCACGAAATACAGATGTAACGCTGTGATATGAATTAACAGAACACTAAGCAGTTTCTCAGAGAGCTTCGTTCCAGATTTCATCTGAGGATATTTCTTTTTCCACCATTGCCCTCTATGGGCTTCCAAATATCACTTTGCCAATTCCACAAGAGCTGTCTTAGCGAAAGGCTTCTTGAGGGGAAAGCTGTAACTCTGTGAGATGATTTCACAGAACACAAAGAAGTTTCTCAGAAAGCTTCTTTCTCTTTCTTATCGGAGGATATTTCCTTTGGCCCTATAGTCATCAAAGGGATCTGAATTATCTGTTCTCAGATTCCACAGAAATAAGGATAGCAAAGAGATCCACGAAATACAGATGTAACTCTGTCAGATGAATTAACAGAACACTGAGTAGTGTCTCAGAAAGCTTCTTTCCAGGTTTCATCTGAGGATATTTCCTTTTTCACCATAGCCTTCTATGGGCTTCCAAATATCACTTTGCCAATTCCACAAGAACTGTCTTAGCGAAAGGCTTCTTGAGGGGAAAGCTGTAACTCTGCGAGATGATTTCACAGAACACAAAGAAGTTTCTCAGAATGTTTCTTTCTCTTTGTTATCGGAGGATATTTCCTTTGGCCCTATGGTCTTCAAAGGGATCCGAAATATCTGTTCTCAGATTCCACAGAAATAAGGCTAGCAAAGAGATCCACGAAACACAGATGTAACTCTGTGAGGTGAATTAAAAGAACACTAAGCAGTTTCTCAGAAAGCTTCTTTCCAGATTTCATCTGAGGATATTTCCTTTTTCACCATAGCCCTCTATGGGCTTCCAAATATAACTTTGCCAATTCCACAAGAACTGTCTTAGAGAAAGGCTTCTTGAGGGGAAAGCTGTAACTCTGCGAGATGATTTCACAGAACACAAAGAAGTTTCTCAGAAAGCTTCTTTCTCTTTGTTATCGGAGGATATTTCCTTTGGCCCTATATTCTTCAAAGGGATCCGAAATATCTGTTATCAGATTCCACAGAAATAAGGCTAGCAAAGAGATCCACGAAATACAGATGTAACTCTGTGAGATGAATTAACAGAACACTAAGGAGTTTCTTAGAAAGCTTCTTTCCAGATTTCATCTGAGGATATTTCCTTTTTCACCATAGCCCTCTATGGGCTTCCAAATATCACTTTGCCAATTCCAACAACTGTCTTAGCGAAAGGCTTCTGGAGGGGAAAGCTGTAACTCTGCGAGATGATTTCACAGAACACAAAGAAGTTTCTCAGAAAGCTTCTATCTCTTTGTTATTGGAGGATATTTCCTTTGGCCCCATAGTCTTCAAAGCTTTCCGAAATATCTGTTCTCAGATTCCAGAGAAATAAGGCTAGCATAGAGATCCACGAAATACAGATGTAACTCTGTGTGAAGAATTAACAGAACACTAAGCAGTTTCTCCGAAAGGTTCTTTCCAGATTTCATCTGAGGATATTTCCTTTTTCACCATAGCCCTCTAAGGGCTTCCAAGTATCACTTTGCCAATTCCACAAGAACTGTCTTAGCGAAAGGCTTCTTGAGGGGAAAGCTGTAACTCTGTGAGATGATTTCAAAGAACACAAAGAAGTTTCTCAGAAAGCTTCTTTCTCTTTGTTATCAGAGGATATTTCCTTTGGCCCTATAGTCTTCAAAGGGATCCGAAATATCTGTTCTCAGGTTCCACAGAAATAAGGCTAGCAAAGAGATCCACGAAATACAGATGTAACTCTGTGAGATGAATTAACAGAACACTAAGCAGTTTCTCAGAAAGCTTCTTTCCAGATTTCATCTGAGGATATTTCCTTTTTCACCATTGCCCTCTATGGGCTTCCAAATATCACTTTGCCAATTCCACAAGAACTGTCTTAGCGAAAGGCTTCTGGAGGGGAAAGCTGTAACTCTGTGAGATGATTTCACAGAACACAAAGAAGTTTCTCAGAAAGCTTCTTTCTCTTTGTTATCGGAGGATATTTCCTTTGGCCCTATAGTCTTCAAAGGGATCCGAAATATCTGTTCTCAGATTCCACAGAAATAAGGCTAGCAAAGAGATCCACGAAATACAGATGTAACTCTGTGAGATGAATTAACAGAACACTAAGCAGTTTCTCAGAAAGGTTCTTTCCAGATTTCATCTGAGGATATTTCCTTTTTCACCATAGCCCTCTAGGGGCTTCCAAATATCACTTTGCCAATTCCACAAGAACTGTCTTAGCGAAAGGCTTCTTGAGGGGAAAGCTGTAACTCTGTGAGATGATTTCAAAGAACACAAAGAAGTTTCTCAGAAAGCTTCTTTCTCTTTGTTATCGGAGGATATTTCCTTTGGCCCTATAGTCTTCAAAGGGATCCGAAATATCTGTTCTCAGATTCCACAGAAATAAGGCTAGCAAAGAGATCCACGAAATACAGATGTAACTCTGTGAGATGAATTAACAGAACACTAAGCAGTTTCTCAGAAAGCTTCTTTCCAGATTTCATCTGAGGATATTTCCTTTTTCACCATAGCCCTCTATGGGCTTCCAAATATCTCTTTGCCAATTCCACAAGAACTGTGTTAGCGAAAGGCTTCTTGAGGGGAAAGCTGTAACTCTGTGAGATGATTTCACAGAACACAAAGAAGTTTCTCAGAAAGCTTCTTTCTCTATGTTATCGGAGGATATTTCCTTTGGCCCAATAGTCTTCAAAGGGATCCGAAATATCTGTTCTCAGATTCCACAGAAATAAGGCTAGCAAAGAGATCCACGAAATACAGATGTAACTCTGTGAGATGAATTAACAGAACACTAAGGAGTTTCTTAGAAAGCTTCTTTCCAGATTTCATCTGAGGATATTTCCTTTTTCACCATAGCCCTCTATGGGCTTCCAAATATCACTTTGCCAATTCCAAGAACTGTCTTAGCGAAAGGCTTCTGGAGGGGAAAGCTGTAACTCTGCGAGATGATTTCACAGAACACAAAGAAGTTTCTCAGAAAGCTTCTATCTCTTTGTTATTGGAGGATATTTCCTTTGGCCCCATAGTCTTCAAAGCGATCCGAAATATCTGTTCTCAGATTCCAGAGAAATAAGGCTAGCATAGAGATCCACGAAATACAGATGTAACTCTGTGTGAAGAATTAACAGAACACTAAGCAGTTTCTCCGAAAGGTTCTTTCCAGATTTCATCTGAGGATATTTCCTCTTTCACCATAGCCCTCTAAGGGCTTCCAAGTATCACTTTGCCAATTCCACAAGAACTGTCTTAGCGAAAGGCTTCTTGAGGGGAAAGCTGTAACTCTGTGAGATGATTTCAAAGAACACAAAGAAGTTTCTCAGAAAGCTTCTTTCTCTTTGTTATCAGAGGATATTTCCTTTGGCCCTATAGTCTTCAAAGGGATCCGAAATATCTGTTCTCAGGTTCCACAGAAATAAGGCTAGCAAAGAGATCCACGAAATACAGATGTAACTCTGTGAGATGAATTAACAGAACACTAAGCAGTTTCTCAGAAAGCTTCTTTCCAGATTTCATCTGAGGATATTTCCTTTTTCACCATAGCCCTCTATGGGCTTCCAAATATCACTTTTCCAATCCCACAAGAACTGTCTTAGCGAAAGGCTTCTGGAGGGGAAAGCTGTAACTCTGTGAGATGATTTCACAGAACACAAAGAAGTTTCTCAGAAAGCTTCTTTCTCTTTGTTATCGGAGGATATTTCCTTTGGCCCTATAGTCTTCAAAGGGATCCGAAATATCTGTTCTCAGATTCCACAGAAATAAGGCTAGCAAAGAGATCCACGAAATACAGATGTAACTCTGTGAGATGAATTAACAGAACACTAAGCAGTTTCTCAGAAAGGTTCTTTCCAGATTTCATCTGAGGATATTTCCTTTTTCACCATTGCCCTCTAGGGGCTTCCAAATATCACTTTGCCAATTCCACAAGAACTGTCTTAGCGAAAGGCTTCTTGAGGGGAAAGCTGTAACTCTGTGAGATGATTTCACAGAACACAAAGAAGTTTCTCAGAAAGCTTCTTTCTCTATGTTATCGGAGGATATTTCCTTTGGCCCAATAGTCTTCAAAGGGATCCGAAATATCTGTTCTCAGATTCAACAGAAATAAGGCTAGCAAAGAGATCCACGAAATACAGATGTAACGCTGTGAGATGAATTAACAGAACACTAAGCAGTTTCTCAGAGAGCTTCTTTCCAGATTTCATCTGAGGATATTTCCTTTTCCACCATAGCCCTCTATGGGCTTCCAAATATCACTTTGCCAATTCCACAAGAGCTGTCTTAGCGAAAGGCTTCTTGAGGGGAAAGCTGTAACTCTGTGAGATGATTTCACAGAACACAAAGAAGTTTCTCAGAAAGCTTCTTTCTCTTTGTTATCGGAGGATATTTCCTTTGGCCCTATAGTCATCAAAGGGATCTGAAATATCTGTTCTCAGATTCCACAGAAATAAGGATAGCAAAGAGATCCACGAAATACAGATGTAACTCTGTCAGATGAATTAACAGAACACTGAGTAGTGTCTAAGAAAGCTTCTTTCCAGGTTTCATTGAGGATATTTCCTTTTTCACCATAGCCTTCTATGGGCTTCCAAATATCACTTTGCCAATTCCACAAGAACTGTCTTAGCGAAAGGCTTCTTGAGGGGAAAGCTGTAACTCTGTGAGATGATTTCACAGAACACAAAGAAGTTTCTCAGAAAGTTTCTTTCTCTTTGTTATCGGAGGATATTTCCTTTGGCCCTATGGTCTTCAAAGGGATCCGAAATATCTGTTCTCAGATTCCACAGAAATAAGGCTAGCAAAGAGATCCACGAAACACAGATGTAACTCTGTGAGGTGAATTAACAGAAAACTAAGCAGTTTCTCAGAAAGCTTCTTTCCAGATTTCATCTGAGGATATTTCCTTTTTCACCATTGCCCTCTATGGGCTTCCAAATATCACTTTGCCAATTCCACAAGAACTGTCTTAGCGAAAGGCTTCTGGAGGGGAAAGCTGTAACTCTGTGAGATGATTTCACAGAACACAAAGAAGTTTCTCAGAAAGCTTCTTTCTCTTTGTTATCGGAGGATATTTCCTTTGGCCCTATAGTCTTCAAAGCGATCCGAAATATCTGTTCTCAGATTCCACAGAAATAAGGCTAGCAAAGAGATCCACGAAATACAGATGTAACTCTGTGAGATGAATTAACAGAACACTAAGCAGTTTCTCAGAAAGGTTCTTTCCAGAATTCATCTGAGGATATTTCCTTTTTCACCATAGCCCTCTATGGGCTTCCAAATATCACTTTGCCAATTCCACAAGAACTGTCTTAGCGAAAGGCTTCTTGAGGGGAAAGCTGTAACTCTGTGAGATGATTTCAAAGAACACAAAGAAGTTTCTCAGAAAGCTTCTTTCTCTTTGTTATCGGAGGATATTTCCTTTGGCCCTATAGTCTTCAAAGGGATCCGAAATATCTGTTCTCAGATTCCACAGAAATAAGGCTAGCAAAGAGATCCACGAAATACAGATGTAACTCTGTGAGATGAATTAACAGAACACTAAGCAGTTTCTCAGAAAGCTTCTTTCCAGATTTCATCTGAGGATATTTCCTTTTTCACCATAGCCCTCTATGGGCTTCCAAATATCTCTTTGCCAATTCCACAAGAACTGTGTTAGCGAAAGGCTTCTTGAGGGGAAAGCTGTAACTCTGTGAGATGATTTCACAGAACAAAAAGAAGTTTCTCAGAAAGCTTCTTTCTCTATGTTATCGGAGGATATTTCCTTTGGCCCAATAGTCTTCAAAGGGATCCGAAATATCTGTTCTCAGATTCAACAGAAATAAGGCTAGCAAAGAGATCCACGAAATACAGATGTAACGCTCTGAGATGAATGAACAGAACACTAAGCAGTTTCTCAGAAAGCTTCTTTCCAGATTTCATCTGAGGATATTTCCTTTTCCACCATAGCCCTCTATGGGCTTCCAAATATCACTTTGCCAATTCCACAAGAGCTGTCTTAGCGAAAGGCTTCTTGAGGGGAAAGCTGTAACTCTGTGAGATGATTTCACAGAACACAAAGAAGTTTCTCAGAAAGCTTCTTTCTCTTTGTTATCGGAGGATTTTTCCTTTGGCCCTATAGTCATCAAAGGGATCTGAAATATCTGTTCTCAGATTCCACAGAAATAAGGATAGCAAAGAGATCCACGAAATACAGATGTAACTCTGTCAGATAAATTAACAGAACACTGAGTAGTGTCTCAGAAAGCTTCTTTCCAGGTTTCATTGAGGATATTTCCTTTTTCACCATAGCCTTCTATGGGCTTCCAAATATCACTTTGCCAATTCCACAAGAACTGTCTTAGCGAAAGGCTTCTTGAGGGGAAAGCTGTAACTCTGTGAGATGATTTCACAGAACACAAAGAAGTTTCTCAGAAAGTTTCTTTCTCTTTGTTATCGGAGGATATTTCCTTTGGCCCTATGGTCTTCAAAGGGATCCGAAATATCTGTTCTCAGATTCCACAGAAAAAAGGCTAGCAAAGAGATCCACGAAACACAGATGTAACTCTGTGAGGTGAATTAACAGAACACTAAGCAGTTTCTCAGAAAGCTTCTTTCCAGATTTCATCTGAGGATATTTCCTTTTTCACCATAGCCCTCTATGGGCTTCCAAATATAACTTTGCCAATTCCACAAGAACTGTCTTAGAGAAAGGCTTCTTGAGGGGAAAGCTGTAACTCTGCGAGATGATTTCACAGAACACAAAGAAGTTTCTCAGAAACCTTCTTTCTCTTTGTTATCGGAGGATATTTCCTTTGGCCCTATATTCTTCAAAGGGATCCGAAATATCTGTTATCAGATTACACAGAAATAAGGCTAGCAAAGAGATCCACGAAATACAGATGTAACTCTGTGAGATGAATTAACCGAACACTAAGGAGTTTCTTAGAAAGCTTCTTTCCAGATTTCATCTGAGGATATTTCCTTTTTCACCATAGCCCTCTATGGGCTTCCAAATATCACTTTTCCAATCCCACAAGAACTGTCTTAGCGAAAGGCTTCTTGAGGGGAAAGCTGTAACTCTGCGAGATGATTTCACAGAACACAAAGAAGTTTCTCAGAAAGCTTCTTTCACTTTGTTATCGGAGGATATTTCCTTTGGCCCCATAGTCTTCAAATGGATCCGAAATATCTGTTCTCAGATTCCAGAGAAATAAGGCTAGCATAGAGATCCACGAAATACAGATGTAACTCTGTGTGATGAATTAACAGAACACTAAGCAGTTTCTCAGAAAGGTTCTTTCCAGATTTCATCTGAGGATATTTCCTTTTTCACCATAGCCCTCTATGGGCTTCCAAATATCACTTTGCCAATTCCACAAGAACTGTCTTAGCGAAAGGCTTCTTGAGGGGAAAGCTGTAACTCTGTGAGATGATTTCAAAGAACACAAAGAAGTTTCTCAGAAAGCTTGTTTCTCTTTGTTATCAGAGGATATTTCCTTTGGCCCTATAGTCTTCAAAGGGATCCGAAATATCTGTTCTCAGGTTCCACAGAAATAAGGCTAGCAAAGAGATCCACGAAATACAGATGTAACTCTGTGAGATGAATTAACAGAACACTAAGCAGTTTCTCAGAAAGCTTCTTTCCAGATTTCATCTGATGATATTTCCTTTTTCACCATAGCCCTCTATGGGCTTCCAAATATCACTTTGCCAATTCCACAAGAACTGTCTTAGCGAAAGGCTTCTTGAGGGGAAAGCTGTAACTCTGTGAGATGATTTCACAGAACACAAAGAAGTTTCTCAGAAAGCTTCTTTCTCTTTGTTATCGGAGGATATTTCCTTTGGCCCTATAGTCTTCAAAGGGATCCGAAATATCTGTTCTCAGATTCCACAGAAATAAGGCTAGCAAAGAGATCCACGAAATACAGATGTAACTCTGTGAGATGAATTAACAGAACACTAAGCAGTTTCTCAGAAAGCTTCTTTCCAGATTTCATCTGAGGATATTTCCTTTTTCACCATAGCCCTCTATGGGCTTCCAAATATCTCTTGGCCAATTCCACAAGAACTGTCTTAGCGAAAGGCTTCTTGAGGGGAAAGCTGTAACTCTGTGAGATGATTTCACAGAACACAAAGAAGTTTCTCAGAAAGCTTCTTTCTCTATGTTATCGGATGATATTTACTATGGCCCAATAGTCTTCAAAGAGATCCGAAATATCTGTTCTCAGATTCAACAGAAATAAGGCTAGCAAAGAGATCCACGAAATACAGATGTAACTCTGTGAGACGAATTAAGAGAACACTAAGCAGTTTCTCAGAAAGCTTCTTTCCAGATTTCATCTGAGGATATTTCTTTTTCACCGTAGCCCTCTATGGGCTTCCAAATATCACTTTGCCAATTCCACAAGAACTGTCTTAGCGAAAGGCTTCTTGAGGGCAAAGCTGTAACTCTGTGAGATGATTTCACAGAACACAAAGAAGTTTCTCAGAAAGCTTCTTTCTCTTTGTTATCGGAGGATATTTCCTTTGGCCCTATGGTCTTCAAAGGCATCCGAAATATCTGTTCTCAGATTGCACAGAAATAAGGCTAGCAAAGAGATCCACGAAACACAGATGTAACTCTGTGAGGTGAATTAACAGAACACTAAGCAGTTTCTCAGAAAGCTTCTTTCCAGATTTCATCTGAGGATATTTCCTTTTTCACCATAACCCTCTAAGGGCTTCCAAATATCACTTTGCCAATTCCACAAGAACTGTCTTAGAGAAAGGCTTCTTGAGGGGAAAGCTGTAACTCTGTGAGATGATTTCACAGAACACAAAGAAGTTTCTCAGAAATCTTCTTTCTCTTTGTTATCGGAGGATATTTCCTTTGGCCCTATGGTCTTCAAAGGGATCCGAAATATCTGTTCTCAGATTCCACAGAAATAAGGCTAGCAAGAGATCCACGAAATACAGATGTAACTCTGTGAGATGAATTAAAAGAACACTAAGCAGTTTCTCAGAAAGCTTCTTTCCAGATTTCATCTGAGGATATTTCCTTTTTCACCGTAGCCCTCTATGGGCTTCCAAATATAACTTTGCCAATTCCACAAGAACTGTCTTAGAGAAAGGCTTCTTGAGGGGAAAGCTGTAACTCTGCGAGGTGATTTCACAGAAGACAAAGAAGTTTCTCAGAAAGCTTCTTTCTCTTTGTTATCGGAGGATATTTCCTTTGGCCCTATAGTCTTCAAAGGGATCCGAAATATCTGTTCTCAGATTCCACAGAAATAAGGCTAGCAAAGAGATCCACGAAATACAGATGTAACTCTGTGAGATGAATTAACAGACCACTAAGCAGTTTCTCAGAAAGGTTCTTTCCAGATTTCATCTGAGGATATTTCCTTTTTCACCATAGCCCTCTATGGGCTTCCAAATATCACTTTGCCAATTCCACAAGAACTGTCTTAGCGAAAGGCTTCTTGAGGGGAAAGCTGTAACTCTGTGAGATGATTTCAAAGAACACAAAGAAGTTTCTCAGAAATCTTCTTTCTCTTTGTTATCGGAGGATATTTCCTTTCGCCCTATAGTCTTCAAAGGGATCCGAAATATCTGTTCTCAGATTGCACAGAAATAAGGCTAGCAAAGAGATCCACGAAATACAGATGTAACTCTGTGAGATGAATTAACAGAACACTAAGCAGTTTCTCAGAAAGCTTCTTTCCAGATTTCATCTGAGGATATTTCCTTTTTCACCATAGCCCTCTATGGGCTTCCAAATATCACTTTGCCAATTCCACAAGAACTGTCTTAGCGAAAGGCTTCTGGAGGGGAAAGCTGTAACTCTGTGAGATGATTTCACAGAACACAAAGAAGTTTCTCAGAAAGCTTCTTTCTCTTTGTTATCGGAGGATATTTCCTTTGGCCCTATAGTCTTCAAAGGGATCCGAAATATCTGTTCTCAGATTCCACAGAAATAAGGCTAGCAAAGAGATCCACGAAATACAGATGTAACTCTGTGAGATGAATTAACAGAACACTAAGCAGTTTCTCAGACAGGTTCTTTCCAGATTTCATCTGAGGATATTTCCTTTTTCACCATAGCCCTCTAGGGGCTTCCAAATATCACTTTGCCAATTCCACAAGAACTGTCTTAGCGAAAGGCTTCTTGAGGGGAAAGCTGTACCTCTGTGAGATGATTTCAAAGAACACAAAGAAGTTTCTCAGAAAGCTTCTTACTCTTTGTTATCGGAGGATATTTCCTTTGGCCCTATAGTCTTCAAAGGGATCCGAAATATCTGTTCTCAGATTCCACAGAAATAAGGCTAGCAAAGAGATCCACGAAATACAGATGTAACTCTGTGAGATGAATTAACAGAACACTAAGCAGTTTCTCAGAAAGCTTCTTTCCAGATTTCATCTGAGGATATTTCCTTTTTCACCATAGCCCTCTATGGGCTTCCAAATATCTCTTTGCCAATTCCACAAGAACTGTCTTAGCGAAAGGCTTCTTGAGGGGAAAGCTGTAACTCTCTGAGATGATTTCACAGAACACAAAGAAGTTTCTCAGAAAGCTTCTTTCTCTATGTTATCGGAGGATATTTACTTTGGCCCAATAGTCTTCAAAGGGATCCGAAATATCTGTTCTCAGATTCAACAGAAATAAGGCTAGCAAAGAGATCCACGAAATACAGATGTAACGCTGTGAGATGAATTAACAGAACACTAAGCAGTTTCTCAGAAAGCTTCTTTCCAGATTTCATCTGAGGATATTTCCTTTTCCACCATAGCCCTCTATGGGATTCCAAATATCACTTTGCCAATTCCACAAGAGCTGTCTTAGCGAAAGGCTTCTTGAGGGGAAAGGTGTAACTCTGTGAGATGATTTCACAGAACACAAAGAAGTTTCTCAGAAAGCTTCTTTCTCTTTGTTATCGGAGGATATTTCCTTTGGCCCTATAGTCATCAAAGGGATCTGAAATATCTGTTCTCAGATTCCACAGAAATAAGGATAGCAAAGAGATCCACGAAATACAGATGTAACTCTGTCAGATAAATTAACAGAACACTGAGTAGTGTCTCAGAAAGCTTCTTTCCAGGTTTCATTGAGGATATTTCCTTTTTCACCATAGCCTTCTATGGGCTTCCAAATATCACTTTGCCAATTCCACAAGAACTGTCTTAGCGAAAGGCTTCTTGAGGGGAAAGCTGTAACTCTGTGAGATGATTTCACAGAACACAAAGAAGTTTCTCAGAAAGTTTCTTTCTCTTTGTTATCGGAGGATATTTCCTTTGGCCCTATGGTCTTCAAAGGGATCCGAAATATCTGTTCTCAGATTCCACAGAAAAAAGGCTAGCAAAGAGATCCACGAAACACAGATGTAACTCTGTGAGGTGAATTAACAGAACACTAAGCAGTTTCTCAGAAATCTTCTTTCCAGATTTCATCTGAGGATATTTCCTTTTTCACCATAGCCCTCTATGGGCTTCCAAATATAACTTTGCCAATTCCACAAGAACTGTCTTAGAGAAAGGCATCTTGAGGGGAAAGCTGTAACTCTGCGAGATGATTTCACAGAACACAAAGAAGTTTCTCAGAAACCTTCTTTCTCTTTGTTATCGGAGGATATTTCCTTTGGCCCTATATTCTTCAAAGGGATCCGAAATATCTGTTATCAGATTACACAGAAATAAGGCTAGCAAAGAGATCCACGAAATACAGATGTAACTCTGTGAGATGAATTAACAGAACACTAAGGAGTTTCTTAGAAAGCTTCTTTCCAGATTTCATCTGAGGATATTTCCTTTTTCACCATAGCCCTCTATGGGCTTCCAAATATCACTTTTCCAATCCCACAAGAACTGTCTTAGCGAAAGGCTTCTTGAGGGGAAAGCTGTAACTCTGCGAGATGATTTCACAGAACACAAAGAAGTTTCTCAGAAAGCTTCTTTCACTTTGTTATCGGAGGATATTTCCTTTGGCCCCATAGTCTTCAAATGGATCCGAAATATCTGTTCTCAGATTCCAGAGAAATAAGGCTAGCATAGAGATCCACGAAATACAGATGTAACTCTGTGTGATGAATTAACAGAACACTAAGCAGTTTCTCAGAAAGGTTCTTTCCAGATTTCATCTGAGGATATTTCCTTTTTCACCATAGCCCTCTATGGGCTTCCAAATATCACTTTGCCAATTCCACAAGAACTGTCTTAGCGAAAGGCTTCTTGAGGGGAAAGCTGTAACTCTGTGAGATGATTTCAAAGAACACAAAGAAGTTTCTCAGAAAGCTTGTTTCTCTTTGTTATTAGAGGATATTTCCTTTGGCCCTATAGTCTTCAAAGGGATCCGAAATATCTGTTCTCAGGTTCCACAGAAATAAGGCTAGCAAAGAGATCCACGAAATACAGATGTAACTCTGTGAGATGAATTAACAGAACACTAAGCAGTTTCTCAGAAAGCTTCTTTCCAGATTTCATCTGATGATATTTCCTTTTTCACCATAGCCCTCTATGGGCTTCCAAATATCACTTTGCCAATTCCACAAGAACTGTCTTAGCGAAAGGCTTCTGGAGGGGAAAGCTGTAACTCTGTGAGATGATTTCACAGAACACAAAGAAGTTTCTCAGAAAGCTTCTTTCTCTTTGTTATCGGAGGATATTTCCTTTGGCCCTATAGTCTTCAAAGGGATCCGAAATATCTGTTCTCAGATTCCACAGAAATAAGGCTAGCAAAGAGATCCACGAAATACAGATGTAACTCTGTGAGATGAATTAACAGAACACTAAGCAGTTTCTCAGAAAGCTTCTTTCCAGATTTCATCTGAGGATATTTCCTTTTTCACCATAGCCCTCTATGGGCTTCCAAATATCTCTTTGCCAATTCCACAAGAACTGTCTTAGCGAAAGGCTTCTTGAGGGGAAAGCTGTAACTCTGTGAGATGATTTCAAAGAACACAAAGAAGTTTCTCAGAAATCTTCTTTCTCTTTGTTATCGGAGGATATTTCCTTTCGCCCTATAGTCTTCAAAGGGATCCGAAATATCTGTTCTCAGATTGCACAGAAATAAGGCTAGCAAAGAGATCCACGAAATACAGATGTAACTCTGTGAGATGAATTAACAGAACACTAAGCAGTTTCTCAGAAAGCTTCTTTCCAGATTTCATCTGAGGATATTTCCTTTTTCACCATAGCCCTCTATGGGCTTCCAAATATCCCTTTGCCAATTCCACAAGAACTGTCTTAGCGAAAGGCTTCTTGAGGGGAAAGCTGTAACTCTGTGAGATGATTTCACAGAACACAAAGAAGTTTCTCAGAAAGCTTCTTTCTCTATGTTATCGGAGGATATTTACTTTGGCCCAATAGTCGTCAAAGGGATCCGAAATATCTGTTCTCAGATTCAACAGAAATAAGGCTAGCAAAGAGATCCATGAAATACAGATGTAACTCTGTGAGACGAATTAACAGAACACTAAGCAGTTTCTCAGAAAGCTTCTTTCCAGATTTCATCTGAGGATATTTCCTTTTTCACCATAGCCCTCTATGGGCTTCCAAATATCACTTTGCCAATTCCACAAGAACTGTCTTAGCGAAAGGCTTCTTGAGGGGAAAGCTGTAACTCTGTGAGATGATTTCACAGAACACAAAGAAGTTTCTCAGAAAGCTTCTTTCTCTATGTTATCGGAGGATATTTACTTTGGCCCAATAGTCTTCAAAGGGATCCGAAATATCTGTTCTCAGATTCAACAGATAAGGCTAGCAAAGAGATCCACGAAATACAGATGTAACTCTGTGAGACGAATTAACAGAACACTAAGCAGTTTCTCAGAAAGCTTCTTTCCAGATTTCATCTGAGGATATTTCCTTTTTCACCATAGCCCTCTATGGGCTTCCAAATATCACTTTGCCAATTCCACAAGAAGTGCCTTAGCGAAAGGCTTTTTAAGGGGAAGGATGTAACTCTGCGAGATGATTTCACAGAACACAAAGAAGTTTCTCAGAAAGCTTCTTTCTCTTTGTTATCGGGGGATATTTCCTTTGGCCCTATAGTCTTCAAAGGGATCCGAAATATCTGTTCTCAGATTCCACCGAAATAAGGCTAGCAAAGAGATCCACGAAATACAGATGTAACTCTGTGAGATGAATTAACAGAACACTAAGCAGTTTCTCAGAAAGCTTCTTTCCAGATTTCATCTGAGGATATTTCCTTTTCCACCATTTCCCTCTATGGGCTTCCAAATATCACTTTGCCAATTCCACAAGAACTGTGTTAGCGAAAGGCTTCTGGAGGGGAAAGCTGTAACTCTGTGAGATGATTTCACAGAACACAAAGAAGTTTCTCAGAAAGCTTCTTTCTCTTTGTTATCGGAGGATATTTCCTTTGGCCCTATAGTCTTCAAAGGGATCCGAAATATCTGTTCTCAGATTCCACAGAAATAAGGCTAGCAAAGAGATCCACGAAATACAGATGTAACTCTGTGAGGTGAATTAACAGAACACTAAGCAGTTTCTCAGAAAGATTCTTTCCAGATTTCATCTGAGGATATTTCTTTTTCACCATAGCCCTCTATGGGCTTCCAAATATCACTTTGCCAATTCCACAAGAACTGTCTTAGCGAAAGGCTTCTTGAGGGGAAAGCTGTAACTCTGTGAGATGATTTCACAGAACACAAAGAAGTTTCTCAGAAAGCTTCTTTCTCTTTGTTATCGGAGGATATTTCCTTTGGCCCTATGGTCTTCAAAGGCATCCGAAATATCTGTTCTCAGATTGCACAGAAATAAGGCAAGCAAAGAGATCCACGAAATACAGATGTAACTCTGTGAGATGAATTAACAGAACACTAAGCAGTTTCTCAGAGAGCTTCTCTCCAGATTTCATCTGAGGATATTTCCTTTTCCACCATAGCCCTCTATGGGCTTCCAAATATCACTTTGCCAATTCCACAAGAGCTGTCTTAGCGAAAGGCTTCTTGAGGGGAAAGCTGTAACTCTGTGAGATGATTTCACAGAACACAAAGAAGTTTCTCAGAAAGCTTCTTTCTCTTTGTTATCGGAGGATATTTCCTTTGGCCCTATAGTCATCAAAGGGATCTGAAATATCTGTTCTCAGATTCCACAGAAATAAGGATAGCAAAGAGATCCACGAAATACAAATGTAACTCGGTCAGATGAATTAACAGAACACTAAGTAGTGTCTCAGAAAGCTTCTTTCCAGGTTTCATCTGAGGATATTTCCTTTTTCACCATAGTCTTCTATGGGCTTCCAAATATCACTTTGCCAATTCCACAAGAAATGCCTTAGCGAAAGGCTTTTTAAGGGGAAGGCTGTAACTCTGCGAGATGATTTCACAGAACACAAAGAAGTTTCTCAGAAAGCTTCTTTCTCTTTGTTATCGGGGGATATTTCCTTTGGCCCTATAGTCTTCAAAGGGATCCGAAATATCTGTTCTCAGATTCCACCGAAATAAGGCTAGCAAAGAGATCCACGAAATACAGATGTAACTCTGTGAGATGAATTAACAGAACACTAAGCAGTTTCTCAGAAAGCTTCTTTCCAGATTTCATCTGAGGATATTTCCTTTTTCACCATTTCCCTCTATGGGCTTCCAAATATCACTTTGCGAATTCCACAAGAACTGTGTTAGCGAAAGGCTTCTGAAGGGGAAAGCTCTAACTCTGTGAGATGATTTCACAGAACACAAAGAAGTTTCTCAGAAAGCTTCTTTCTCTTTGTTATCGGAGGATATTTCCTTTGGCCCTATAGTCTTCAAAGGGATCCGAAATATCTGTTCTCAGATTCCACAGAAATAAGGCTAGCAAAGAGATCCACGAAATACAGATGTAACTCTGTGAGATGAATTAACAGAACACTAAGCAGTTTCTCAGAAAGCTTCTTTCCAGATTTCATCTGAGGATATTTCTTTTTCACCATAGCCCTCTATGGGCTTCCAAATATCACTTTGCCAATTCCACAAGAACTGTCTTAGCGAAAGGCTTCTTGAGGGGAAAGCTGTAACTCTGTGAGATGATTTCACAGAACACAAAGAAGTTTCTCAGAAAGCTTCTTTCTCTTTGTTATCCGAGGATATTTCCTTTGGCCCTATGGTCTTCAAAGGCATCCGAAATATCTGTTCTCAGATTCCACAGAAATAAGGCTAGCAAAGAGATCCACGAAATACAGATGTAACTCTGTGAGATGAATTAACAGAACACTAAGCAGTTTCTCAGAAAGCTTCTTTCCAGATTTCATCTGAGGATATTTCTTTTTCACCGTAGCCCTCTATGGGCTTCCAAATATCACTTTGCCATTTCCACAAGAACTGTCTTAGCGAAAGGCTTCTTGAGGGGAAAGCTGTAACTCTGTGAGATGATTTCACAGAACACAAAGAAGTTTCTCAGAAAGCTTCTTTCTCTTTGTTATCGGAGGATATTTCCTTTGGCCCTATGGTCTTCAAAGGCATCCGAAATATCTGTTCTCAGATTGCACAGAAATAAGGCAAGCAAAGAGATCCACGAAATACAGATGTAACTCTGTGAGATGAATTAACAGAACACTAAGCAGTTTCTCAGAGAGCTTCTTTCCAGATTTCATCTGAGGATATTTCCTTTTCCACCATAGCCCTCTATGGACTTCCAAATATCACTTTGCCAATTCCACAAGAGCTGTCTTAGCGAAAGGCTTCTTGAGGGGAAAGCTGTAACTCTGTGAGATGATTTCACAGAACACAAAGAAGTTTCTCAGAAAGCTTCTTTCTCTTTGTTATCGGAGGATATTTCCTTTGGCCCTATAGTCATCAAAGGGATCTGAAATATCTGTTCTCAGATTCCACAGAAATAAGGATAGCAAAGAGATCCACGAAATACAGATGTAACTCGGTCAGATGAATTAACAGAACTCTAAGTAGTGTCTCAGAAAGCTTCTTTCCAGGTTTCATCTGAGGATATTTCCTTTTTCACCATAGCCTTCTATGGGCTTCCAAATATCACTTTGCCAATTCCACAAGAAATGCCTTAGCGAAACGCTTTTTAAGGGGAAGGCTGTAACTCTGCGAGATGATTTCACAGAACACAAAGAAGTTTCTCAGAAAGCTTCTTTCTCTTTGTTATCGGGGGATATTTCCTTTGGCCCTATAGTCTTCAAAGGGATCCGAAATATCTGTTCTCAGATTCCACCGAAATAAGGCTAGCAAAGAGATCCACGAAATACAGATGTAACTCTGTGAGATGAATTAACAGAACACTAAGCAGTTTCTCAGAAAGCTTCTTTCCAGATTTCATCTGAGGATATTTCCTTTTTCACCATTTCCCTCTATGGGCTTCCAAATATCACTTTGCCAATTCCACAAGAACTGTGTTAGCGAAAGGCTTCTGAAGGGGAAAGCTGTAACTCTGTGAGATGATTTCACAGAACACAAAGAAGTTTCTCAGAAAGCTTCTTTCTCTTTGTTATCGGAGGATATTTCCTTTGGCCCTATAGTCTTCAAAGGGATCCGAAATATCTGTTCTCAGATTCCACAGAAATAAGGCTAGCAAAGAGATCCACGAAATACAGATGTAACTCTGTGAGATGAATTAACAGAACACTAAGCAGTTTCTCAGAAAGCTTCTTTCCAGATTTCATCTGAGGATATTTCTTTTTCACCATAGCCCTCTATGGGCTTCCAAATATCACTTTGCCAATTCCACAAGAACTGTCTTAGCGAAAGGCTTCTTGAGGGGAAAGCTGTAACTCTGTGAGATGATTTCACAGAACACAAAGAAGTTTCTCAGAAAGCTTCTTTCTCTTTGTTATCGGAGGATATTTCCTTTGGCCCTATGGTCTTCAAAGGCATCCGAAATATCTGTTCTCAGATTCCACAGAAATAAGGCTAGCAAAGAGATCCACGAAATACAGATGTAACTCTGTGAGATGAATTAACAGAACACTAAGCAGTTTCTCAGAGAGCTTCTTTCCAGATTTCATCTGAGGATATTTCCTTTTTCACCATAGCCCTCTATGGGCTTCCAAATATCACTTTGCCAATTCCACAAGAAGTGCCTTAGCGAAAGGCTTCTTGAGGGGAAAGCTGTAACTCTGTGAGATGATTTCACAGAACACAAAGAAGTTTCTCAGAAAGCTTCTTTCTCTTTGTTATCGGAGGATATTTCCTTTGGCCCTATAGTCTTCAAAGGGATCCGAAATATCTGTTCTCAGATTCCACCGAAATAAGGCTAGCAAAGAGATCCAAGAAATACAGATGTAACTCTGTGAGATGAATTAACAGAACACTAAGCAGTTTCTCAGAAAGCTTCTTTCCAGATTTCATCTGAGGATATTTCCTTTTTCACCATTTCCCTCTATGGGCTTCCAAATATCACTTTGCCAATTCCACAAGAACTGTCTTAGCGAAAGGCTTCTTGCGGGGAAAGCTGTAACTCTGTGAGATGATTTCACAGAACACAAAGAAGTTTCTCAGAAAGCTTCTTTCTCTTTGTTATCGGAGGATATTTCCTTTGGCCCTATGGTCTTCAAAGGCATCCGAATTATCTGTTCTCAGATTGCACAGAAATAAGGCTAGCAAAGAGATCCACGAAATACAGATGTAACTCTGTGAGATGAATTAACAGAACACTAAGCAGTTTCTCAGAGAGCTTCTTTCCAGATTTCATCTGAGGATATTTCCTTTTCCACCATAGCTCTCTATGGGCTTCCAAATATCACTTTGCCAATTCCACAAGAGCTGTCTTAGCGAAAGGCTTCTTGAGGGGAAAGCTGTAACTCTGTGAGATGATTTCACAGAACACAAAGAAGTTTCTCAGAAAGCTTCTTTCTCTTTGTTATCGGAGGATATTTCCTTTGGCCCTATAGTCATCAAAGGGATCTGAAATATCTGTTCTCAGATTCCACAGAAATAAGGATAGCAAAGAGATCCCCGAAATACAGATGTAACTCTGTCAGATGAATTAACAGAACACTAAGTAGTGTCTCAGAAAGCTTCTTTCCAGGTTTCATCTGAGGATATTTCCTTTTTCACCATAGCCTTCTATGGGCTTCCAAATATCACTTTGCCAATTCCACAAGAACTGTCTTAGCGAAAGGCTTCTTGAGGGGAAAGCTGTAACTCTGCGAGATGATTTCACAGAACACAAAGAAGTTTCTCAGAAACCTTCTTTCTCTTTGTTATCGGAGGATATTTCCTTTGGCCCTATATTCTTCAAAGGGTTCCGAAATATCTGTTCTCAGATTCCAAAGAAATAAGGCTAGCAAAGAGATCCACGAAATACAGATGTAACTCTGTGAGATGAATTAACAGAACACTAAGCAGTTTCTCAGAAAGCTTCTTTCCAGATTTCATCTGATGATATTTCCTTCTTCACCATAGTCCTCTATGGGCTTCCAAATATCACTTTGCCAATTCCACAAGAACTGTCTTAGCGAAAGGCTTCTTGAGGGGAAAGCTGTAACTCTGTGAGATGATTTCACAGAAGACAAAGAAGTTTCTCAGAAAGCTTCTTTCTCTTTGTTATCGGAGGATATTTCCTTTGGCCCTATAGTCTTCAAAGGGATCCGAAATATTTGTTCTCAGATTCCACAGAAATAAGGCTAGCAAAGAGATCCACGAAATACAGATGTAACTCTGTGAGATGAAATAACAGACAACTAAGCAGTTTCTCAGAATGGTTCTTTCCAGATTTCATCTGAGGATATTTCCTTTTTCACCATAGCCCTCTATGGGCTTCCAAATATCACTTTGCCAATTCCACAAGAACTGTCTTAGCGAAAGGCTTCTTGAGGGGAAAGCTGTAACTCTGTGAGATGATTTCAAAGAACACAAAGAAGTTTCTCAGAAATCTTCTTTCTCTTTGTTATCGGAGGATATTTCCTTTGGCCCTATGGTCTTCAAAGGGATCCGAAATATCTGTTCTCAGATTGCACAGAAATAAGGCTAGCAAAGAGATCCACGAAATACAGATGTAACTCTGTCAGGTGAATTAACAGAACACTAAGTAGTGTCTCAGAAAGCTTCTTTCCAGGTTTCATCTGAGGATATTTCCTTTTTCACCATAGCCTTCTATGGGATTCCAAATATCACTTTGCCAATTCCACAAGAACTGTCTTAGCGAAAGGCTTCTTGAGGGGAAAGCTGTAACTCTGTGAGATGATTTCACAGAACACAAAGAAGTTTCTCAGAAAGTTTCTTTCTCTTTGTTATCGGAGGATATTTCCTTTGGCCCTATGGTCTTCAAAGGATCCGAAATATCTGTTCTCAGATTCCACAGAAATAAGGCTAGCAAAGAGATCCACGAAACACAGATGTAACTCTGTGAGGTGAATTAACAGAACACTAAGCAGTTTCTCAGAAAGCTTCTTTCCAGATTTCATCTGAGGATATTTCCTTTTTCACCATAGCCCTCTATGGGCTTCCAAATATAACTTTGCCAATTCCACAAGAACTGTCTTAGAGAAAGGCTTCTTGAGGGGAAAGCTGTAACTCTGCGAGATGATTTCACAGAACACAAAGAAGTTTCTCAGAAAGCTTCTTTTTCTTTGTTATCGGACGATATTTCCTTTGGCCCTATATTCTTCAAAGGGATCCGAAATATCTGTTATCAGATTCCACAGAAATAAGGCTAGCAAAGATATCCACGAAATACAGATGTAACTCTGTGAGATGAATTAACAGAACACTAAGGAGTTTCTTAGAAAGCTTCTTTCCAGATTTCATCTGAGGATATTTCCTTTATCACCATAGCCCTCTATGGGCTTCCAAATATAACTTTGCCAATTCCACAAGAACTGTCTTAGCGAAAGGCTTCTTGAGGGGAAAGCTGTAACTCTGCGAGATGATTTCACAGAACACAAAGAAGTTTCTCAGAAAGCTTCTTTCTCTTTGTTATCGGAGGATATTTCCTTTGGCCCCATAGTCTTCAAAGGGATCCGAAATATCTTTTCTCAGATTCCAGAGAAATAAGGCTAGCATAGAGATCCACGAAATACAGATGTAACTCTGTCAGATGAATTAACAGAACACTAAGCAGTTTCTCAGAAAGGTTCTTTCCAGATTTCATCTGAGGATATTTCCTTTTTCACCATAGCCCTCTAGGGTCTTCCAAATATCACTTTGCCAATTCCACAAGAACTGTCTTAGCGAAAGGCTTCTTGAGGGGAAAGCTGTAACTCTGTGAGATGATTTCAAAGAACACAAAGAAGTTTCTCAGAAATCTTCTTTCTCTTTGTTATCGGAGGATATTTCCTTTGGCCCTATAGACTTCAAAGGGATCCGAAATATCTGTTCTCAGATTGCACAGAAATAAGGCTAGCAAAGAGATCCACGAAATACAGATGTAACTCTGTGAGACGAATTAACAGAACACTAAGCAGTTTCTCAGAAAGCTTCTTTCCAGATTTCATCTGAGGATATTTCCTTTTTCACCATAGCCCTCTATGGGCTTCCAAATATCACTTTGCCAATTCCACAAGAACTGTCTTAGCGAAAGGCTTCTTGAGGGGAAAGCTGTAACTCTGTGAGATGATTTCACAGAACACAAAGAAGTTTCTCAGAAAGCTTCTTTCTCTATGTTATCGGAGGATATTTACTTTGGCCCAATAGTCTTCAAAGGGATCCGAAATATCTGTTCTCAGATTCAACAGAAATAAGGCTAGCAAAGAGATCCACGAAATACAGATGTAACACTGTGAGACGAATTAACAGAACACTAAGCAGTTTCTCAGAAAGCTTCTTTCCAGATTTCATCTGAGGATATTTCCTTTTTCACCATAGCCCTCTATGGGTTTCCAAATATCACTTTGCCAATTCCACAAGAAGTGCCTTTGCGAAAGGCTTTTTAAGGGGAAGGCTGTAACTCTGCGAGATGATTTCACAGAACACAAAGAAGTTTCTCAGAAAGCTTCTTTCTCTTTGTTATCGGAGGATATTTCCTTTGGCCCTATAGTCTTCAAAGGGATCCGAAATATCTGTTCTCAGATTCCACCGAAATAAGGCTAGCAAAGAGATCCAAGAAATACAGATGTAACTCTGTGAGATGAATTAACAGAACACTAAGCAGTTTCTCAGAAAGCTTCTTTCCAGATTTCATCTGAGGATATTTCCTTTTTCACCATTTCCCTCTATGGGCTTCCAAATATCACTTTGCCAATTCCACAAGAACTGTGTTAGCGAAAGGCTTCTGGAGGGGAAAGCTGTAACTCTGTGAGATGATTTCACAGAACACAAAGAAGTTTCTCAGAAAGCTTCTTTCTCTTTGTTATCGGAGGATATTTCCTTTGGCCCTATAGTCTTCAAAGGGATCCGAAATATCTGTTCTCAGATTCCACAGAAATAAGGCTAGCAAAGAGATCCACGAAATACAGATGTAACTCTGTGAGATGAATTAACAGAACACTAAGCAGTTTCTCAGAAAGCTTCTTTCCAGATTTCATCTGAGGATATTTCTTTTTCACCATAGCCCTCTATGGGCTTCCAAATATCACTTTGCCAATTCCACAAGAACTGTCTTAGCGAAAGGCTTCTTCAGGGGAAAGCTGTAACTCTGTGAGATGATTTCACAGAACACAAAGAAGTTTCTCAGAAAGCTTCTTTCTCTTTGTTATCGGAGGATATTTCCTTCGGCCCTATGGTCTTCAAAGGCATCCGAAATATCTGTTCTCAGATTACACAGAAATAAGGCTAGCAAAGAGATCCACGAAATACAGATGTAACTCTGTGAGATGAATTAACAGAACACTAAGCAGTTTCTCAGAGAGCTTCTTTCCAGATTTCATCTGAGGATATTTCCTTTTCCACCATAGCTCTCTATGGGCTTCCAAATATCACTTTGCCAATTCCACAAGAGCTGTCTTAGCGAAAGGCTTCTTGAGGGGAAAGCTGTAACTCTGTGAGATGATTTCACAGAACACAAAGAAGTTTCTCAGAAAGCTTCTTTCTCTTTGTTATCGGAGGATATTTCCTTTGGCCCTATAGTCATCAAAGGGATCTGAATTATCTGTTCTCAGATTCCACAGAAATAAGGATAGCAAAGAGATCCACGAAATACAGATGTAACTCTGTCAGATGAATTAACAGAACACTAAGTAGTGTCTCAGAAAGCTTCTTTCCAGGTTTCATCTGAGGATATTTCCTTTTTCACCATAGCCTTCTATGGGCTTCCAAATATCACTTTGCCAATTCCACAAGAACTGTCTTAGCGAAAGGCTTCTTGAGGGGAAAGCTGTAACTCTGCGAGATGATTTCACAGAACACAAAGAAGTTTCTCAGAAACCTTCTTTCTCTTTGTTATCGGAGGATATTTCCTTTGGCCCTTTATTCTTCAAAGGGATCCGAAATATCTGTTCTCAGATTCCAAAGAAATAAGGCTAGCAAAGAGATCCACGAAATACAGATGTAACTCTGTGAGATGAATTAACAGAACACTAAGCAGTTTCTCAGAAAGCTTCTTTCCAGATTTCATCTGATGATATTTCCTTCTTCACCATAGCCCTCTATGGGATTCCAAATATCACTTTGCCAATTCCACAAGAACTGTCTTAGCGAAAGGCTTCTTGAGGGGAAAGCTGTAACTCTGTGAGATGATTTCACAGAAGACAAAGAAGTTTCTCAGAAAGCTTCTTTCTCTTTGTTATCGGAGGATATTTCCTTTGGCCCTATAGTCTTCAAAGGGATCCGAAATATTTGTTCTCAGATTCCACAGAAATAAGGCTAGCAAAGAGATCCACGAAATACAGATGTAACTCTCTGAGATGAAATAACAGACCACTAAGCAATTTCTCAGAAAGGTTCTTTCCAGATTTCATCTGAGGATATTTCCTTTTTCACCATAGCCCTCTAGGGGCTTCCAAATATCACTTTGCCAATTCCACAAGAACTGTCTTAGCGAAAGGCTTCTTGAGGGGTAAGCTGTAACTCTGTGAGATGATTTCAAAGAACACAAAGAAGTTTCTCAGAAATCTTCTTTCTCTTTGTTATCGGAGGATATTTCCTTTGGCCCTGTGGTCTTCAAAGGGATCCGAAATATCTGTTCTCAGATTGCACAGAAATAAGGCTAGCAAAGAGATCCACGAAATACAGATGTAACTCTGTGAGATGAATTAACAGAACACTAAGCAGTTTCTCAGAAAGCTTCTTTCCAGATTTCATCTGAGGATATTTCCTTTTTCACCATAGCCCTCTATGGGCTTCCAAATATCCCTTTGCCAATTCCACAAGAACTGTCTTAGCGAAAGGCTTCTTGAGGGGAAAGCTGTAACTCTGTGAGATGATTTCACAGAACACAAAGAAGTTTCTCAGAAAGCTTCTTTCTCTATGTTATAGGAGGATATTTACTTTGGCCCAATAGTCTTCAAAGGGATCCGAAATATCTGTTCTCAGATTCAACAGAAATAAGGCTAGCAAAGAAATCCACGAAATACAGATGTAACTCTGTGAGACGAATTAACAGAACACTAAGCAGTTTCTCAGAAAGCTTCTTTCCAGATTTCATCTGAGGATATTTCCTTTTTCACCATAGCCCTCTATGGGCTTCCAAATATCACTTTGCCAATTCCACAAGAAGTGCATTAGCGAAAGGCTTTTTAAGGGGAAGGCTGTAACTCTGCGAGATGATTTCACAGAACACAAAGAAGTTTCTCAGAAAGCTTCTTTCTCTTTGTTATCGGAGGATATTTCCTTTGGCCCTATAGTCTTCAAAGGGATCCGAAATATCTGTTCTCAGATTCCACCGAAATAAGGCTAGCAAAGAGATCCACGAAATACAGATGTAACTCTGTGAGATGAATTAACAGAACACTAAGCAGTTTCTCAGAAAGCTTCTTTCCAGATTTCATCTGAGGATATTTCCTTTTTCACCATTTCCCTCTATGGGCTTCCAAATATCACTTTGCCAATTCCACAAGAACTGTGTTAGCGAAAGGCTTCTGGAGGGGAAAGCTGTAACTCTGTGAGATGATTTCACAGAACACAAAGAAGTTTCTCAGAAAGCTTCTTTCTCTTTGTTATCGGAGGATATTTCCTTTGGCCCTATAGTCTTCAAAGGGATCCGAAATATCTGTTATCAGATTCCACAGAAATAAGGCTAGCAAAGAGATCCACGAAATACAGATGTAACTCTGTGAGATGAATTAACAGAACACTAAGCAGTTTCTCAGAAAGCTTCTTTCCAGATTTCATCTGAGGATATTTCCTTTTCCACCATAGCTCTCTAAGGGCTTCCAAATATCACTTTGCCAATTCCACAAGAGCTGTTTTAGCGAAAGGCTTCTTGAGGGGAAAGCTGTAACTCTGTGAGATGATTTCACAGAACACAAAGAAGTTTCTCAGAAAGCTTCTTTCTCTTTGTTATCGGAGGATATTTCCTTTGGCCCTATAGTCATCAAAGGGATCTGAAATATCTGTTCTCAGATTAAACAGAAAAAAGGATAGCAAAGAGATCCACGAAATACAGATGTAACTCTGTCAGGTGAATTAACAGAACACTAAGTAGTGTCTCAGAAAGCTTCTTTCCAGGTTTCATCTGAGGATATTTCCTTTTCCACCACAGCTCTCTATGGGCTTCCAAATATCACTTTGCCAATTCCACAAGAGCTGTCTTAGCGAAAGGCTTCTTGAGGGGAAAGCTGTAACTCTGTGAGATGATTTCACAGAACACAAAGAAGTTTCTCAGAAAGCTTCTTTCTCTTTGTTATCGGAGGATATTTCCTTTGGCCCTATAGTCATCAAAGGGATCTGAAATATCTGTTCTCAGATTAAACAGAAAAAAGGATAGCAAAGAGATCCACGAAATACAGATGTAACTCTGTCAGGTGAATTAACAGAACACTAAGTAGTGTCTCAGAAAGCTTCTTTCCAGGTTTCATCTGAGGATATTTCCTTTTTCACCATAGCCTTCTATGGGATTCCAAATATCACTTTGCCAATTCCACAAGAACTGTCTTAGCGAAAGGCTTCTTGAGGAGAAAGCTGTAACTCTGTGAGATGATTTCACAGAACACAAAGAAGTTTCTCAGAAAGTTTCTTTCTCTTTGTTATCGGAGGATATTTCCTTTGGCCCTATGGTCTTCAAAGGATCCGAAATATCTGTTCTCAGATTCCACAGAAATAAGGCTAGCAAAGAGATCCACGAAACACAGATGTAACTCTGTGAGGTGAATTAACAGAACACTAAGCAGTTTCTCAGAAAGCTTCTTTCCAGATTTCATCTGAGGATATTTCCTTTTTCACCATAGCCCTCTATGGGCTTCCAAATATAACTTTGCCAATTCCACAAGAACTGTCTTAGAGAAAGGCTTCTTGAGGGGAAAGCTGTAACTCTGTGAGATGATTTCACAGAAGACAAAGAAGTTTCTCAGAAAGCTTCTTTCTCTTTGTTATCGGAGGATATTTCCTTTGGCCCTATAGTCTTCAAAGGGATCCGAAATATTTGTTCTCAGATTCCACAGAAATAAGGCTAGCAAAGAGATCCACGAAATACAGATGTAACTCTCTGAGATGAAATAACAGACCACTAAGCAATTTCTCAGAAAGGTTCTTTCCAGATTTCATCTGAGGATATTTCCTTTTTCACCATAGCCCTCTAGGGGCTTCCAAATATCACTTTGCCCATTCCACAAGAACTGTCTTAGCGAAAGGCTTCTTGAGGGGTAAGCTGTAACTCTGTGAGATGATTTCAAAGAACACAAAGAAGTTTCTCAGAAATCTTCTTTCTCTTTGTTATCGGAGGATATTTCCTTTGGCCCTATGGTCTTCAAAGGGATCCGAAATATCTGTTCTCAGATTGCACAGAAATAAGGCTAGCAAAGAGATCCACGAAATACAGATGTAACTCTGTGAGATGAATTAACAGAACACTAAGCAGTTTCTCAGAAAGCTTCTTTCCAGATTTCATCTGAGGATATTTCCTTTTTCACCATAGCCCTCTATGGGCTTCCAAATATCCCTTTGCCAATTCCACAAGAACTGTCTTAGCGAAAGGCTTCTTGAGGGGAAAGCTGTAACTCTGTGAGATGATTTCACAGAACACAAAGAAGTTTCTCAGAAAGCTTCTTTCTCTATGTTATCGGAGGATATTTACTTTGGCCCAATAGTCTTCAAAGGGATCCGAAATATCTGTTCTCAGATTCAACAGAAATAAGGCTAGCAAAGAAATCCACGAAATACAGATGTAACTCTGTGAGACGAATTAACAGAACACTAAGCAGTTTCTCAGAAAGCTTCTTTCCAGATTTCATCTGAGGATATTTCCTTTTTCACCATAGCCCTCTATGGGCTTCCAAATATCACTTTGCCAATTCCACAAGAAGTGCATTAGCGAAAGGCTTTTTAAGGGGAAGGCTGTAACTCTGCGAGATGATTTCACAGAACACAAAGAAGTTTCTCAGAAAGCTTCTTTCTCTTTGTTATCGGAGGATATTTCCTTTGGCCCTATAGTCTTCAAAGGGATCCGAAATATCTGTTCTCAGATTCCACCGAAATAAGGCTAGCAAAGAGATCCACGAAATACAGATGTAACTCTGTGAGATGAATTAACAGAACACTAAGCAGTTTCTCAGAAAGCTTCTTTCCAGATTTCATCTGAGGATATTTCCTTTTTCACCATTTCCCTCTATGGGCTTCCAAATATCACTTTGCCAATTCCACAAGAACTGTGTTAGCGAAAGGCTTCTGGAGGGGAAAGCTGTAACTCTGTGAGATGATTTCACAGAACACAAAGAAGTTTCTCAGAAAGCTTCTTTCTCTTTGTTATCGGAGGATATTTCCTTTGGCCCTATAGTCTTCAAAGGGATCCGAAATATCTGTTATCAGATTCCACAGAAATAAGGCTAGCAAAGAGATCCACGAAATACAGATGTAACTCTGTGAGATGAATTAACAGAACACTAAGCAGTTTCTCAGAAAGCTTCTTTCCAGATTTCATCTGAGGATATTTCCTTTTCCACCATAGCTCTCTAAGGGCTTCCAAATATCACTTTGCCAATTCCACAAGAGCTGTTTTAGCGAAAGGCTTCTTGAGGGGAAAGCTGTAACTCTGTGAGATGATTTCACAGAACACAAAGAAGTTTCTCAGAAAGCTTCTTTCTCTTTGTTATCGGAGGATATTTCCTTTGGCCCTATAGTCATCAAAGGGATCTGAAATATCTGTTCTCAGATTAAACAGAAAAAAGGATAGCAAAGAGATCCACGAAATACAGATGTAACTCTGTCAGGTGAATTAACAGAACACTAAGTAGTGTCTCAGAAAGCTTCTTTCCAGGTTTCATCTGAGGATATTTCCTTTTCCACCACAGCTCTCTATGGGCTTCCAAATATCACTTTGCCAATTCCACAAGAGCTGTCTTAGCGAAAGGCTTCTTGAGGGGAAAGCTGTAACTCTGTGAGATGATTTCACAGAACACAAAGAAGTTTCTCAGAAAGCTTCTTTCTCTTTGTTATCGGAGGATATTTCCTTTGGCCCTATAGTCATCAAAGGGATCTGAAATATCTGTTCTCAGATTAAACAGAAAAAAGGATAGCAAAGAGATCCACGAAATACAGATGTAACTCTGTCAGGTGAATTAACAGAACACTAAGTAGTGTCTCAGAAAGCTTCTTTCCAGGTTTCATCTGAGGATATTTCCTTTTTCACCATAGCCTTCTATGGGATTCCAAATATCACTTTGCCAATTCCACAAGAACTGTCTTAGCGAAAGGCTTCTTGAGGGGAAAGCTGTAACTCTGTGAGATGATTTCACAGAACACAAAGAAGTTTCTCAGAAAGTTTCTTTCTCTTTGTTATCGGAGGATATTTCCTTTGGCCCTATGGTCTTCAAAGGATCCGAAATATCTGTTCTCAGATTCCACAGAAATAAGGCTAGCAAAGAGATCCACGAAACACAGATGTAACTCTGTGAGGTGAATTAACAGAACACTAAGCAGTTTCTCAGAAAGCTTCTTTCCAGATTTCATCTGAGGATATTTCCTTTTTCACCATAGCCCTCTATGGGCTTCCAAATATAACTTTGCCAATTCCAAAAGAACTGTCTTAGAGAAAGGCTTCTTGAGGGGAAAGCTGTAACTCTGCGAGATGATTTCACAGAACACAAAGAAGTTTCCTAGAAAGCTTCTTTCTCTTTGTTATCGGAGGATATTTCCTTTGGCCCTATATTCTTCAAAGGGATCCGAAATATCTGTTATCAGATTCCACAGAAATAAGGCTAGCAAAGAGATCCACGAAATACAGATGTAACTCTGTGAGATGAATTACCAGAACACTAAGGAGTTTCTTAGAAAGCTTCTTTCCAGATTTCATCTGAGGATATTTCCTTTATCACCATAGCCCTCTATGGGCTTCCAAATATCCCTTTGCCAATTCCACAAGAACTGTCTTAGCGAAAGGCTTCTTGAGGGGAAAGCTGTAACTCTGCGAGATGATTTCACAGAACACAAAGAAGTTTCTCAGAAAGCTTCTTTCTCTTTGTTATCGGAGGATATTTCCTTTGGCCCTATAGTCTTCAAAGGGATCCGAAATATTTGTTCTCAGATTCCACAGAAATAAGGCTAGCAAAGAGATCCACGAAATACAGATGTAACTCTCTGAGATGAAATAACAGACCACTAAGCAATTTCTCAGAAACGTTCTTTCCAGATTTCATCTGGGGATATTTCCTTTTTCACCATAGCCCTCTAGGGGCTTCCAAATATCACTTTGCCCATTCCACAAGAACTGTCTTAGCGAAAGGCTTCTTGAGGGGTAAGCTGTAACTCTGTGAGATGATTTCAAAGAACACAAAGAAGTTTCTCAGAAATCTTCTTTCTCTTTGTTATCGGAGGATATTTCCTTTGGCCCTATGGTCTTCAAAGGGATCCGAAATATCTGTTCTCAGATTGCACAGAAATAAGGCTAGCAAAGAGATCCACGAAATACAGATGTAACTCTGTGAGATGAATTAACAGAACACTAAGCAGTTTCTCAGAAAGCTTCTTTCCAGATTTCATCTGAGGATATTTCCTTTTTCACCATAGCCCTCTATGGGCTTCCAAATATCCCTTTGCCAATTCCACAAGAACTGTCTTAGCGAAAGGCTTCTTGAGGGGAAAGCTGTAACTCTGTGAGATGATTTCACAGAACACAAAGAAGTTTCTCAGAAAGCTTCTTTCTCTATGTTATCGGAGGATATTTACTTTGGCCCAATAGTCTTCAAAGGGATCCGAAATATCTGTTCTCAGATTCAACAGAAATAAGGCTAGCAAAGAAATCCACGAAATACAGATGTAACTCTGTGAGACGAATTAACAGAACACTAAGCAGTTTCTCAGAAAGCTTCTTTCCAGATTTCATCTGAGGATATTTCCTTTTTCACCATAGCCCTCTATGGGCTTCCAAATATCACTTTGCCAATTCCACAAGAAGTGCATTAGCGAAAGGCTTTTTAAGGGGAAGGCTGTAACTCTGCGAGATGATTTCACAGAACACAAAGAAGTTTCTCAGAAAGCTTCTTTCTCTTTGTTATCGGAGGATATTTCCTTTGGCCCTATAGTCTTCAAAGGGATCCGAAATATCTGTTCTCAGATTCCACCGAAATAAGGCTAGCAAAGAGATCCACGAAATACAGATGTAACTCTGTGAGATGAATTAACAGAACACTAAGCAGTTTCTCAGAAAGCTTCTTTCCAGATTTCATCTGAGGATATTTCCTTTTTCACCATTTCCCTCTATGGGCTTCCAAATATCACTTTGCCAATTCCACAAGAACTGTGTTAGCGAAAGGCTTCTGGAGGGGAAAGCTGTAACTCTGTGAGATGATTTCACAGAACACAAAGAAGTTTCTCAGAAAGCTTCTTTCTCTTTGTTATCGGAGGATATTTCCTTTGGCCCTATAGTCTTCAAAGGGATCCGAAATATCTGTTATCAGATTCCACAGAAATAAGGCTAGCAAAGAGATCCACGAAATACAGATGTAACTCTGTGAGATGAATTAACAGAACACTAAGCAGTTTCTCAGAAAGCTTCTTTCCAGATTTCATCTGAGGATATTTCCTTTTCCACCATAGCTCTCTAAGGGCTTCCAAATATCACTTTGCCAATTCCACAAGAGCTGTTTTAGCGAAAGGCTTCTTGAGGGGAAAGCTGTAACTCTGTGAGATGATTTCACAGAACACAAAGAAGTTTCTCAGAAAGCTTCTTTCTCTTTGTTATCGGAGGATATTTCCTTTGGCCCTATAGTCATCAAAGGGATCTGAAATATCTGTTCTCAGATTAAACAGAAAAAAGGATAGCAAAGAGATCCACGAAATACAGATGTAACTCTGTCAGGTGAATTAACAGAACACTAAGTAGTGTCTCAGAAAGCTTCTTTCCAGGTTTCATCTGAGGATATTTCCTTTTCCACCACAGCTCTCTATGGGCTTCCAAATATCACTTTGCCAATTCCACAAGAGCTGTCTTAGCGAAAGGCTTCTTGAGGGGAAAGCTGTAACTCTGTGAGATGATTTCACAGAACACAAAGAAGTTTCTCAGAAAGCTTCTTTCTCTTTGTTATCGGAGGATATTTCCTTTGGCCCTATAGTCATCAAAGGGATCTGAAATATCTGTTCTCAGATTAAACAGAAAAAAGGATAGCAAAGAGATCCACGAAATACAGATGTAACTCTGTCAGGTGAATTAACAGAACACTAAGTAGTGTCTCAGAAAGCTTCTTTCCAGGTTTCATCTGAGGATATTTCCTTTTTCACCATAGCCTTCTATGGGATTCCAAATATCACTTTGCCAATTCCACAAGAACTGTCTTAGCGAAAGGCTTCTTGAGGGGAAAGCTGTAACTCTGTGAGATGATTTCACAGAACACAAAGAAGTTTCTCAGAAAGTTTCTTTCTCTTTGTTATCGGAGGATATTTCCTTTGGCCCTATGGTCTTCAAAGGATCCGAAATATCTGTTCTCAGATTCCACAGAAATAAGGCTAGCAAAGAGATCCACGAAACACAGATGTAACTCTGTGAGGTGAATTAACAGAACACTAAGCAGTTTCTCAGAAAGCTTCTTTCCAGATTTCATCTGAGGATATTTCCTTTTTCACCATAGCCCTCTATGGGCTTCCAAATATAACTTTGCCAATTCCACAAGAACTGTCTTAGAGAAAGGCTTCTTGAGGGGAAAGCTGTAACTCTGCGAGATGATTTCACAGAACACAAAGAAGTTTCCTAGAAAGCTTCTTTCTCTTTGTTATCGGAGGATATTTCCTTTGGCCCTATATTCTTCAAAGGGATCCGAAATATCTGTTATCAGATTCCACAGAAATAAGGCTAGCAAAGAGATCCACGAAATACAGATGTAACTCTGTGAGATGAATTACCAGAACACTAAGGAGTTTCTTAGAAAGCTTCTTTCCAGATTTCATCTGAGGATATTTCCTTTATCACCATAGCCCTCTATGGGCTTCCAAATATCCCTTTGCCAATTCCACAAGAACTGTCTTAGCGAAAGGCTTCTTGAGGGGAAAGCTGTAACTCTGCGAGATGATTTCACAGAACACAAAGAAGTTTTTCAGAAAGCTTCTTTCTCTTTGTTATCGGAGGATATTTCCTTTGGCCCCATAGTCTTCAAAGGGATCCGAAATATCTGTTCTCAGATTCCAGAGAAATAAGGCTAGCATAGAGATCCACGAAATACAGATGTAACTCTGTGTGATGAATTAACAGAACACTAAGCAGTTTCTCAGAAAGGTTCTTTCCAGATTTCATCTGAGGATATTTCCTTTTTCACCATAGCCCTCTAGGGGCTTCCAAATATCACTTTGCCAATTCCACAAGAACTGTCTTAGCGAAAGGCTTCTTGAGGGGAAAGCTGTAACTCTGTGAGATGATTTCAAAGAACACAAAGAAGTTTCTCAGAAATCTTCTTTCTCTTTGTTATCGGAGGATATTTACTTTGGCCCTACAGTCTTCAAAGGGATCCGAAATATCTGTTCTCAGATTCCAGAGAAATAAGGCTAGCATAGAGATCCACGAAATACAGATGTAACTCTGTGTGATGAATTAACAGAACACTAAGCAGTTTCTCAGAAAGGTTCTTTCCAGATTTCATCTGAGGATATTTCCTTTTTCACCATAGCCCTCTAGGGGCTTCCAAATATCACTTTGCCAATTCCACAAGAACTGTCTTAGCGAAAGGCTTCTTGAGGGGAAAGCTGTAACTCTGTGAGATGATTTCAAAGAACACAAAGAAGTTTCTCAGAAATCTTCTTTCTCTTTTTTATCGGAGGATATTTCCTTTGGCCCTATAGACTTCAAAGGGATCCGAAATATCTGTTCTCAGATTGCACAGAAATAAGGCTAGCAAAGAGATCCACGAAATACAGATGTAACTCTGTGAGATGAATTAACAGAACACTAAGAAGTTTCTCAGAAAGCTTCTTTCCAGATTTCATCTGAGGATATTTCCTTTTTCACCATAGCCCTCTATGGGCTTCCAAATATCCCTTTGCCAATTCCACAAGAACTGTCTTAGCGAAAGGCTTCTTGAGGGGAAAGCTGTAACTCTGTGAGATGATTTCACAGAACACAAAGAAGTTTCTCAGAAAGCTTCTTTCTCTATGTTATCGGAGGATATTTACTTTGGCCCAATAGTCTTCAAAGGGATCCGAAATATCTGTTCTCAGATTCCACAGAAATAAGGCTAGCAAAGAGATCCACGAAATACAGATGTAACTCTGTGAGACGAATTAACAGAACACTAAGCAGTTTCTCAGAAAGCTTCTTTCCAGATTTCATCTGAGGATATTTCCTTTTTCACCGTAGCCCTCTATGGGCTTCCAAATATCACTTTGCCAATTCCACAAGAACTGTCTTAGCGAAAGGCTTCTTGAGGGGAAAGCTGTAACTCTGTGAGATGATTTCACAGAACACAAAGAAGTTTCTCAGAAAGCTTCTTTCTCTATGTTATCGGAGGATATTTACTTTGGCCCAATAGTCTTCAAAGGGATCCGAAATATCTGTTCTCAGATTCAACAGAAATAAGGCTAGCAAAGAGATCCACGAAATACAGATGTAACTCTGTGAGACGAATTAACAGAACACAAAGCAGTTTCTCAGAAAGCTTCTTTCCAGATTTCATCTGAGGATATTTCCTTTTTCACCATAGCCCTCTATGGGCTTCCAAATATCACTTTGCCAATTCCACAAGAAGTGCCTTAGCGAAAGGCTTTTTAAGGGGAAGGCTGTAACTCTGCGAGATGATTTCACAGAACACAAAGAAGTTTCTCAGAAAGCTTCTTTCTCTTTGTTATCGGAGGATATTTCCTTTGGCCCTATAGTCTTCAAAGGGATCCGAAATATCTGTTCTCAGATACCACCGAAATAAGGCTAGCAAAGAGATCCAAGAAATACAGATGTAACTCTGTGAGATGAATTAACAGAACACTAAGCAGTTTCTCAGAAAGCTTCTTTCCAGATTTCATCTGAGGATATTTCCTTTTTCACCATTTCCCTCTATGGGCTTCCAAATATCACTTTGCCAATTCCACAAGAACTGTGTTAGCGAAAGGCTTCTGGAGGGGAAAGCTGTAACTCTGTGAGATGATTTCACAGAACACAAAGAAGTTTCTCAAAAACCTTCTTTCTCTTTGTTATCGGAGGATATTTCCTTTGGCCCCATAGTCTTCAAAGGGATCCGAAATATCTGTTCTCAGATTCCAGAGAAATAAGGCTAGCATAGAGATCCACGAAATACAGATGTAACTCTGTGAGATGAATTAACAGAACACTAAGCAGTTTCTCAGAAAGGTTCTTTCCAGATTTCATCTGAGGATATTTCCTTTTTCACCATAGCCCTCTAGGGGCTTCCAAATATCACTTTGCCAATTCCACAAGAACTGTCTTAGCGAAAGGCTTCTTGAGGGGAAAGCTGTAACTCTGTGAGATGATTTCAAAGAACACAAAGAAGTTTCTCAGAAAGCTTCTTTCTCTTTGTTATCAGAGGATATTTCCTTTGGCCCTATAGTCTTCAAAGGGATCCGAAATATCTGTTCTCAGGTTCCACAGAAATAAGGCTAGCAAAGAGATCCACGAAATACAGATGTAACTCTGTAAGATGAATTAACAGAACACTAAGCAGTTTCTCAGAAAGCTTCTTTCCAGATTTCATCTGATGATATTTCCTTTTTCAACATAGCCCTCTATGGGCTTCCAAATATCACTTTGCCAATTCCACAAGAAGTGCCTTAGCGAAAGGCTTTTTAAGGGGAAGGCTGTAACTCTGCGAAATGATTTCACAGAACACAAAGAAGTTTCTCAGAAAGCTTCTTTCTCTTTGTTATCGGGGGATATTTCCTTTGGCCCTATAGTCTTCAAAGGGATCCGAAATATCTGTTCTCAGATTCCACCGAAATAAGGCTAGCAAAGAGATCCACGAAACACAGATGTAACTCTGTGAGGTGAATTAACAGAACACTAAGCAGTTTCTCAGAAAGCTTCTTTCCAGATTTCATCTGAGGATATTTCCTTTTTCACCATAGCCCTCTATGGGCTTCCAAATATAACTTTACCAATTCCACAAGAACTGTCTTATAGAAAGGCTTCTTGAGGGGAAAGCTGTAACTCTGCGAGATGATTTCACAGAACACAAAGAAGTTTCTCAAAAAGCTTCTTTCTCTTTGTTATCGGAGGATATTTCCTTTGGCCCCATAGTCTTCAAAGGGATCCGAAATATCTGTTCTCAGATTCCAGAGAAATAAGGCTAGCATAGAGATCCACGAAATACAGATGTAACTCTGTGTGATGAATTAACAGAACACTAAGCAGTTTCTCAGAAAGGTTCTTTCCAGATTTCATCTGAGGATATTTCTTTTTTCACCATAGCCTCTATTGGCTTCCAAATATCACTTTGCCAATTCCACAAGAACTGTCTTAGCGAAAGGCTTCTTGAGGGGAAAGCTGTAACTCTGTGAGATGATTTCAAAGAACACAAAGAAGTTTCTCAGAAAGCTTCTTTCTCTTTGTTATCGGGGGATATTTCCTTTGGCCCTATAGTCTTCAAAGGGATCCGAAATATCTGTTCTCAGGTTCCACAGAAATAAGGCTAGCAAAGAGATCCACGAAATACAGATGTAACTCGGTGAGATGAATTAACAGAAAACTAAGCAGTTTCTCAGAAAGCTTCTTTCCAGATTTCATCTGAGGATATTTCCTTTTTCACCATTTCCCTCTATGGGCTTCAAAATATCACTTTGCCAATTCCACAAGAACTGTGTTAGCGAAAGGCTTCTGGAGGGGAAAGCTGTAACTCTGTGAGATGATTTCACAGAACACAAAGAAGTTTCTCAGAAAGCTTCTTTCTCTTTGTTATCGGAGGATATTTCCTTTGGCCCTATAGCCTTCAAAGGGATCCGAAATATCTGTTCTCAGATTCCACAGAAATAAGGCTAGCAAAGAGATCCACGAAATACAGATGTAACTCTTTGAGATGAATTAACAGAACACTAAGCAGTTTCTCAGAAAGCTTCTTTCCAGATTTCATCGGAGGATATTTCTTTTTCACCATAGCCCTCTAAGGGGTGCCAAATATCACTTTGCCAATTCCACAAGAACTGTCTTAGCGAAAGGCTTCTTGAGGGGAAAGCTGCAACTCTGTGAGATGATTTCACAGAACACAAAGAAGTTTCTCAAAAAGCTTCTTTCTCTTTGTTATCGGAGGATATTTCCTTTGGCCCTATGGTCTTCAAAGGCATCCGAAATATCTGTTCTCAGATTGCACAGAAATAAGGCTAGCAAAGAGATCCACGAAATACAGATGTAACGCTGTGAGATGAATTAACAGAACACTAAGCAGTTTCTCAGAGAGCTTCTTTCCAGATTTCATCTGAGGATATTTCCTTTTCCACCACAGCCCTCTATGGGCTTCCAAATATCACTTTGCCAATTCCACAAGAGCTGTCTTAGCGAAAGGCTCCTTGAGGGGAAAGCTGTAACTCTGTGAGATGATTTCACAGAACACAAAGACGTTTCTCAGAAAGCTTCTTTCTCTTTGTTATCGGAGGATATTTCCTTTGGCCCTATAGTCATCAAAGGGATCTGAAATATCTGTTCTCAGATTAAACAGAAAAAAGGATAGCAAAGAGATCCAAGAAATACAGATGTAACTCTGTCAGATGAATTAACAGAACACTATGTAGTGTCTCAGAAAGCTTCTTTCCAGGTTTCATCTGAGGATATTTCCTTTTTCACCATAGCCTTCTATGGGATTCCAAATATCACTTTGCCAATTCCACAAGAACTGTCTTAGCGAAAGGCTTCTTGAGGGGAAAGCTGTAACTCTGTGAGATGATTTCACAGAATACAAAGAAGTTTCTCAGAAAGTTTCTTTCTCTTTGTTATCGGAGGATATTTCCTTTGGCCCTATGGTCTTCAAAGGATCCGAAATATCTGTTCTCAGATACCACAGAAATAAGGCTAGCAAAGAGATCCACGAAACACAGATATAACTCTCTGAGGTGAATTAACAGAACACTAAGCAGTTTCTCAGAAAGCTTCTTTCCAGATTACATCTGAGGATATTTCCTTTTTCACCATAGCCCTCTATGGGCTTCCAAATATAACTTTGCCAATTCCACAAGAACTGTCTTAGAGAAAGGCTTCTTGAGGGGAAAGCTGTAACTCTGCGAGATGATTTCACAGAACACAAAGAAGTTTCTCAGAAAGCTTCTTTCTCTTTGTTATCGGAGGATATTTCCTTTGGCCCTATATTCTTCAAACGGATCCGAAATATCTGTTATCAGATTCCACAGAAATAAGGCTAGCAAAGAGATCCACGAAATACAGATGTAACTCTGTGAGATGAATTAACAGAACACTAAGGAGTTTCTTAGAAAGCTTCTTTCCAGATTTCATCTGAGGATATTTCCTTTTTCACCATAGCCCTCTATGGGCTTCCAAATATCACTTTGCCAATTCCACAAGAACTGTCTCAGCGAAAGGCTTCTTGAGGGGAAAGCTGTAACACTGCGAGATGATTTCACAGAACACAAAGAAGTTTCTCAGAAAGCTTCTTTCTCTTTGTTATCGGAGGATATTTCCTTTGGCCCCATAGTCTTCAAAGGGATCCGAAATATCTGTTCTCAGATTCCAGAGAAATAAGGCTAGCATAGAGATCCACGAAATACAGATGTAACTCTGTGTGATGAATTAACAGAACACTAAGCAGTTTCTCAGAAAGCTTCTTTCCAGATTTCATCTGAGGATATTTCCTTTTTCACCATAGCCCTCTAGGGGCTTCCAAATATCACTTTGCCAATTCCACAAGAACTGTCTTAGCGAAAGGCTTCTTGAGGGGAAAGCTGTAACTCTGTGAGATGATTTCAAAGAACACAAAGAAGTTTCTCAGAAAGCTTCTTTCTCTTTGTTATCAGAGGATATTTCCTTTGGCCCTATAGTCTTCAAAGGGATCCGATATATCTGTTCTCAGGTTCCACAGAAATAAGGCTAGCAAAGAGATCCACGAAATACAGATGTAACTCTGTGAGATGAATTAACAGAACACTAAGCAGTTTCTCAGAAAGCTTCTTTCCAGATTTCATCTGATTATATTTCCTTTTTCACCATAGCCCTCTATGGGCTTCCAAATATCACTTTGCCAATTCCACAAGAACTGTCTTAGCGAAAGGCTTCTGGAGGGGAAAGCTGTAACTCTGTGAGATGATTTCACAGAACACAAAGAAGTTTCTCTGAAAGCTTCTTTCTCTTTGTTATCGGAGGATAGTTCCTTTGGCCCTATAGTCATCAATGGGATCCGAAATATCTGTTCTCAGATTCCACAGAAATAAGGCTAGCAAAGAGATCCACGAAATACAGATGTAACTCTGTGAGATGAATTATCAGAACACTAAGCAGTTTCTCAGAGAGGTTCTTTCCAGATTTCATCTGAGGATATTTCCTTTTTCACCATAGCCCTCTAGGGGCTTCCAAATATCACTTTGCCAATTCCACAAGAACTGTCTTAGCAAAAGGCTTCTTGAGGGGAAAGCTGTAACTCTGTGAGATGATTTCACAGAACACAAAGAAGTTTCTCAGAAATCTTCTTTCTCTTTGTTATCGGAGGATATTTCCTTTGGCCCTATAGTCTTCAAAGGGATCCGAAATATCTGTTCTCAGATTCCACAGAAATAAGGCTAGCAAAGAGATCCACGAAATACAGATGTAACTCTGTGAGATTAATTAACAGAACACTAAGCAGTTTCTCAGAAAGCTTCTTTCCAGATTTCATCTGAGGATATTTCCTTTTTCACCATAGCCCTCTATGGGCTTCCAAATATCCCTTTGCCAAATCCACAAGAACTGTCTTAGCGAAAGGCTTCTTGAGGGGAAAGCTGTAACTCTGTGAGATGATTTCACAGAACACAAAGAAGTTTCTCAGAAAGCTTCTTTCTCTATGTTATCGGAGGATATTTACTTTGGCCCAATAGTCTTCAAAGGGATCCGAAATATCTGTTCTCAGATTCAACAGAAATAAGGCTAGCAAAGAGATCCACGAAATACAGATGTAACTCTGCGAGACGAATTAACAGAACACTAAGCAGTTTCTCAGAAAGCTTCTTTCCAGATTTCATCTGAGGATATTTCCTTTTTCACCATAGCCCTCTATGGGCTTCCAAATATCACTTTGCCAATTCCACAAGAAGTGCCTTAGCGAAAGGCTTTTTAAGGGGAAGGCTGTAACTCTGCGAGATGATTTCACAGAACACAAAGAAGTTTCTCAGAAAGCTTCTTTCTCTTTGTTATCGGGGGATATTTCCTTTGGCCCTATAGTCTTCAAAGGGATCCGAAATATCTGTTCTCAGATTCCACCGAAATAAGGCTAGCAAAGAGATCCACGAAATACAGATGTAACTCTGTGAGATGAATTAACAGAACACTAAGCAGTTTCTCAGAAAGCTTCTTTCCAGATTTCATCTGAGGATATTTCCTTTTTCACCATAGCCCTCTATGGGCTTCCAAATATCACTTTTCCAATTCCACAAGAAGTGCCTTAGCGAAAGGCTTCTTGAGGGGAAAGCTGTAACTCTGTGAGATGATTTCACAGAACACAAAGAAGTTTCTCAGAAAGCTTCTTTCTCTTTGTTATCGAAGGATATTTCCTTTGGCCCTATACTCTTCAAAGGGATCCGAAATATCTGTTATCAGATTCCACAGAAATAAGGCTAGCAAAGAGATCCATGAAATACAGATGTAACTCTGTGAGATGAATTAACAGAACACTAAGGAGTTTCTTAGAAAGCTTCTTTCCAGATTTCATCTGAGGATATTTCCTTTTTCACCATAGCCCTCTATGGGCTTCCAAATATAACTTTGCCAATTCCACAAGAACTGTCTTAGCGAAAGGCTTCTTGAGGGGAAAGCTGTAACTCTGCGAGATGATTTCACAGAACACAAAGAAGTTTCTCAGAAAGCTTCTTTCTCTTTGTTATCGGAGGATATTTCCTTTGGCCCCATAGTCTTCAAAGGGATCCGAAATATCTGTTCTCAGATTCCAGAGAAATAAGGCTAGCATAGAGATCCACGAAATACAGATGTAACTCTGTGTGATGAATTAACAGAACACTAAGCAGTTTCTCAGAAAGGTTCTTTCCAGATTTCATCTGAGGATATTTCCTTTTTCACCATAGCCCTCTAGGGGCTTCCAAATATCACTTTGCCAATTCCACAAGAACTGTCTTAGCGAAAGGCTTCTGGAGGGGAAAGCTGTAACTCTGTGAGATGATTTCACAGAACACAAAGAAGTTTCTCAGAAAGCTTCTTTCTCTTTGTTATCGGAGGATATTTCCTTTGGCCCTATAGTCTTCAAAGGGATCCGAAATATCTGTTCTCAGATTCCACAGAAATAAGGCTAGCAAAGAGATCCACGAAATACAGATGTAACTCTGTGAGATGAATTAACAGAACACTAAGCAGTTTCTCAGAAAGCTTCTTTCCAGATTTCATCTGAGGATATTTCCTTTTTCACCATAGCCCTCTATGGGCTTCCAAATATCACTTTGCCAATTCCACAAGAACTGTCTTAGCGAAAGGCTACTTGAGTGGAAAGCTGTAACTCTGTGAGATGATTTCACAGAACACAAAGAAGTTTCTCATAAAGCTTCTTTCTCTATGTTATCGGAGGATATTTACTTTGGCCCTATAGTCTTCAAAGGGATCCGAAATATCTGTTCTCAGATTCCACAGAAATAAGGCGAGCAAAGAGATCCACGAAATACAGATGTAACTCTGTGAGATGAATTAACAGAACACTAAGCAGTTTCTCAGAAAGCTTCTTTCCAGATTTCATCTGAAGATATTTCCTTTTTCACCATAGCCCTCTATGGGCTTCCAAATATCACTTTGCCAATTCCACAAGAACTGTCTTAGCGAAAGGCTTCTTGAGGGGAAAGCTGTAACTCTGTGAGATGATTTCACAGAACTCAAAGAAGTTTCTCAGAAAGCTTCTTTCTCTTTGTTATCGGAGGATATTTCCTTTGGCCCAATAGTCTTCAAAGGGATCCGAAATATCTGTTCTCAGATTCCACAGAAATACGGCTAGCAAAGAGATCCACGAAATAGAGATATAACTCTGTGAGATGAATTAACAGAACACTAAGCAGTTTCTCAGAAAGGTTCTTTCCAGATTTCATCTGAGGATATTTCCTTTTTCACCATAGCCCTCTATGGGCTTCCAAATATCACTTTGCCAATTCCACAAGAACTGTCTTAGCGAAAGGCTTCTTGAGGGGAAAGCTGTAGCTCTGTGAGATGATTTGACAGAACACAAAGAAGTTTCTCAGAAAGCTTCTTTCTCTTTGTTGTCGGAGGATATTTCCTTTGGCCCTATAGTCTTCAAAGTGATCCGAAATATCTGTTCTCAGATTCCACAGAAATAAGGCTAGCAAAAAGATCCGCGAAATACAGATGTAACTCTGTGAGATGAATTAACAGAACACTAAGCAGTTTCAAAGAAAGCTTCTTTCCAGATTTCATCTGAGGATATTTCCTTTTTCACCATAGCCCTCTATGCGCTTCCTAATATCACTTTGCCAATTCCACAAGAAGTGCCTTAGCGAAAGGCTTCTTGAGGGGAAGGCTGTAACTCTGCGAGATGATTTCACAGAACACAAAGAAGTTTCTCAGAAAGCTTCTTTCTCTTTGTTATCGGAGGATATTACCTTTGGCCCTATAGTCTTCAAAGGGATCCGAAATATCTGTTCTCAGATTCCACAGAAATAAGGCTAGCAAAGAGATCCACGAAATACAGATGTAAGTCTGTGAGATGAATTAACAGAACACTAAGCAGTTTCTCAGAAAGCTTCTTTCCAGATTTCATCTGAGGATATTTCCTTTTTCACCATAGCCCTCTATGGGCTTCCAAATATCACTTTGCCAATTCCACAAGAAGTGCCTTAGCGAAAGGCTTCTTGAGGGGAAAGCTGTAACTCTGCGAGATGATTTCACAGAACACAAAGAAGTTTCTCAGAAAGCTTCTTTGTCTTTGTTATCGGAGGATATTTCCTTTGGCCCTATAGTCTTCAAAGGGATCCGAAATATCTGTTCTCAGATTCCACAGAAATAAGGCTAGGAAAGAGATCCACGAAATACAGATGTAACTCTGTGTGATGAATTAGCAGAACACTAAGCAGTTTCTCAGAAAGCTTCTTTCCAGATTTCATCTGAGGATATTTCCTTTTTCAAAATAGCCCTCTAGGGACTTTCAAATATAACTTTGCCAATTCCACAAGAACTGTCTTAGCGAAAGGCATCTTGAGGGGAAAGCTGTAACTCTGCGAGATGATTTCACAGAACACAAAGAAGTTTCTCAGAAAGCTTCTTTCTCTTTGTTATCGGAGGATATTTCCTTTGGCCCCATAGTCTTCAAAGGGATCCGAAATATCTGTTCTCAGATTCCAGAGAAATAAGGCTAGCATAGAGATCCACGAAATACAGATGTAACTCTGTGTGATGAATTAACAGAACACTAAGCAGTTTCTCAGAAAGGTTCTTTCCAGATTTCATCTGAGGATATTTCCTTTTTCACCATAGCCCTCTAGGGGCTTCCAAATATCACTTTGCCAATTCCACAAGAACTGTCTAAGCGAAAGGCTTCTGGAGGGGAACGCTGTAACTCTGTGAGATGATTTCACAGAACACAAAGAAGTTTCTCAGAAAGCTTCTTTCTCTTTGTTATCGGAGGATATTTCCTTTGGCCCTATAGTCTTCAAAGGGATCCGAAATATCTGTTCTCAGATTCCACAGAAATAAGGCTAGCAAAGAGATCCACGAAATACAGATGTAACTCTGTGAGATGAAATAACAGAACACTAAGCAGTTTCTCAGAAAGCTTCTTTCCAGATTTCATCTGAGGATATTTCCTTTTTCACCATAGCCCTCTATGGGCTTCCAAATATCACTTTGCCAATTCCACAAGAACTGTCTTAGCGAAAGGCTACTTGAGGGGAAAGCTGTAACTCTCTGAGATGATTTCACAGAACACAAAGAAGTTTCTCAGAAAGCTTCTTTCTCTATGTTATCGGAGGATATTTACTTTGGCCCTATAGTCTTCAAAGGGATCCGAAATATCTGTTCTCAGATTCCACAGAAATAAGGCGAGCAAAGAGATCCACGAAATACAGATGTAACTCTGTGAGATGAATTAACAGAACACTAAGCAGTTTCTCAGAAAGCTTCTTTCCAGATTTCATCTGAAGATATTTCCTTTTTCACCATAGCCCTCTATGGGCTTCCAAATATCACTTTGCCAATTCCACAAGAACTGTCTTAGCGAAAGGCTTCTTGAGGGGAAAGCTGTAACTCTGTGAGATGATTTCACAGAACTCAAAGAAGTTTCTCAGAAAGCTTCTTTCTCTTTGTTATCGGAGGATATTTCCTTTGGCCCAATAGTCTTCAAAGGGATCCGAAATATCTGTTCTCAGATTCCACAGAAATACGGCTAGCAAAGAGATCCACGAAATAGAGATATAACTCTGTGAGATGAATTAACAGAACACTAAGCAGTTTCTCAGAAAGGTTCTTTCCAGATTTCATCTGAGGATATTTCCTTTTTCACCATAGCCCTCTATGGGCTTCCAAATATCACTTTGCCAATTCCACAAGAACTGTCTTAGCGAAAGGCTTCTTGAGGGGAAAGCTGTAGCTCTGTGAGATGATTTGACAGAACACAAAGAAGTTTCTCAGAAAGCTTCTTTCTCTTTGTTGTCGGAGGATATTTCCTTTGGCCCTATAGTCTTCAAAGTGATCCGAAATATCTGTTCTCAGATTCCACAGAAATAAGGCTAGCAAAAAGATCCGCGAAATACAGATGTAACTCTGTGAGATGAATTAACAGAACACTAAGCAGTTTCAAAGAAAGCTTCTTTCCAGATTTCATCTGAGGATATTTCCTTTTTCACCATAGCCCTCTATGCGCTTCCTAATATCACTTTGCCAATTCCACAAGAAGTGCCTTAGCGAAAGGCTTCTTGAGGGGAAGGCTGTAACTCTGCGAGATGATTTCACAGAACACAAAGAAGTTTCTCAGAAAGCTTCTTTCTCTTTGTTATCGGAGGATATTACCTTTGGCCCTATAGTCTTCAAAGGGATCCGAAATATCTGTTCTCAGATTCCACAGAAATAAGGCTAGCAAAGAGATCCACGAAATACAGATGTAAGTCTGTGAGATGAATTAACAGAACACTAAGCAGTTTCTCAGAAAGCTTCTTTCCAGATTTCATCTGAGGATATTTCCTTTTTCACCATAGCCCTCTATGGGCTTCCAAATATCACTTTGCCAATTCCACAAGAAGTGCCTTAGCGAAAGGCTTCTTGAGGGGAAAGCTGTAACTCTGCGAGATGATTTCACAGAACACAAAGAAGTTTCTCAGAAAGCTTCTTTGTCTTTGTTATCGGAGGATATTTCCTTTGGCCCTATAGTCTTCAAAGGGATCCGAAATATCTGTTCTCAGATTCCACAGAAATAAGGCTAGGAAAGAGATCCACGAAATACAGATGTAACTCTGTGTGATGAATTAGCAGAACACTAAGCAGTTTCTCAGAAAGCTTCTTTCCAGATTTCATCTGAGGATATTTCCTTTTTCAAAATAGCCCTCTAGGGGCTTTCAAATATAACTTTGCCAATTCCACAAGAACTGTCTTAGCGAAAGGCTTCTTGAGGGGAAAGCTGTAACTCTGCGAGATGATTTCACAGAACACAAAGAAGTTTCTCAGAAAGCTTCTTTCTCTTTGTTATCGGAGGATATTTCCTTTGGCCCCATAGTCTTCAAAGGGATCCGAAATATCTGTTCTCAGATTCCAGAGAAATAAGGCTAGCATAGAGATCCACGAAATACAGATGTAACTCTGTGTGATGAATTAACAGAACACTAAGCAGTTTCTCAGAAAGGTTCTTTCCAGATTTCATCTGAGGATATTTCCTTTTTCACCATAGCCCTCTAGGGGCTTCCAAATATCACTTTGCCAATTCCACAAGAACTGTCTTAGCGAAAGGCTTCTGGAGGGGAACGCTGTAACTCTGTGAGATGATTTCACAGAACACAAAGAAGTTTCTCAGAAAGCTTCTTTCTCTTTGTTATCGGAGGATATTTCCTTTGGCCCTATAGTCTTCAAAGGGATCCGAAATATCTGTTCTCAGATTCCACAGAAATAAGGCTAGCAAAGAGATCCACGAAATACAGATGTAACTCTGTGAGATGAAATAACAGAACACTAAGCAGTTTCTCAGAAAGCTTCTTTCCAGATTTCATCTGAGGATATTTCCTTTTTCACCATAGCCCTCTATGGGCTTCCAAATATCACTTTGCCAATTCCACAAGAACTGTCTTAGCGAAAGGCTACTTGAGGGGAAAGCTGTAACTCTCTGAGATGATTTCACAGAACACAAAGAAGTTTCTCAGAAAGCTTCTTTCTCTATGTTATCGGAGGATATTTACTTTGGCCCTATAGTCTTCAAAGGGATCCGAAATATCTGTTCTCAGATTCCACAGAAATAAGGCTAGCAAAGAGATCCACGAAATACAGATGTAACTCTGTGAGATGAATTAACAGAACACTAACCAGTTTCTCAGAAAGCTTCTTTCCAGATTTCATCTGAAGATATTTCCTTTTTCACCATAGCCCTCTATGGGTTTCCAAATATCACTTTGCCAATTCCACAAGAACTGTCTTAGCGAAAGGCTTCTTGAGGGGAAAGCTGTAACTCTGTGAGATGATTTCACAGAACTCAAAGAAGTTTCTCAGAAAGCTTCTTTCTCTTTGTTATCGGAGGATATTTCCTTTGGCCCAATAGTCTTCAAAGGGATCCGAAATATCTGTTCTCAGATTCCACAGAAATAAGGCTAGCAAAGAGATCCACGAAATAGAGATATAACTCTGTGAGATGAATTAACAGAACACTAAGCAGTTTCTCAGAAAGGTTCTTTCCAGATTTCATCTGAGGATATTTCCTTTTTCACCATAGCCCTCTATGGGCTTCCAAATATCACTTTGCCAATTCCAAAAGAAATGTCTTAGCGAAAGGCTTCTTGAGGGGAAAGCTGTAGCTCTGTGAGATGATTTGACAGAACACAAAGAAGTTTCTCAGAAATCTTCTTACTCTTTGTTGTCGGAGGATATTTCCTTTGGCCCTATAGTCTTCAAAGTGATCCGAAATATCTGTTCTCAGATTCCACAGAAATAAGGCTAGCAAAAAGATCCGCGAAATACAGATGTAACTCTGTGAGATGAATTAACAGAACACTAAGCAGTCTCTCAGAAAGCTTCTTTCCAGATTTCATCTGAGGATATTTCCTTTTTCACCATTGCCCTCTATGGGCTTCCTAATATCACTTTGCCAATTCCACAAGAAGTGCCTTAGCGAAAGGCTTCTTGAGGGGAAGGCTGTAACTCTGCGAGATGATTTCACAGAACACAAAGAAGTTTCTCAGAAAGCTTCTTTCTCTTTGTTATCGGAGGATATTACCTTTGGCCCTATAGTCTTCAAAGGGATCCGAAATATCTGTTCTCAGATTCCACAGAAATAAGGCTAGCAAAGAGATCCTCGAAATACAGATGTAAGTCTGTGAGATGAATTAACAGAACACTAAGCAGTTTCTCAGAAAGCTTCTTTCCAGATTTCATCTGAGGATATTTCCTTTTTCACCATAGCCCTCTATCGGCTTCCAAATATCACTTTGCCAATCCACAAGAAGTGCCTTAGGAAAGGCTTCTTGAGGGGAAAGCTGTAACTCTGCGAGATGATTTCACAGAACACAAAGAAGTTTCTCAGAAAGCTTCTTTCTCTTTGTTATCGGAGGATATTTCCTTTGGCCCTATAGTCTTCAAAGGGATCCGAAATATCTGTTCTCAGATTCCACAGAAATAAGGCTAGGAAAGAGATCCACGAAATACAGATGTAACTCTGTGTGATGAATTAACAGAACACTAAGCAGTTTCTCAGAAAGCTTCTTTACAGATTTCATCTGAGGATATTTCCTTTTTCACCATAGCCCTCTAGGGGCTTCCAAATATCACTTTGCCAATTCCACAAGAACTGTCTTAGCGAAAGGCTTCTTGAGGGGAAAGCTGTAACTCTGTGAGATGATTTCAAAGAACACAAAGAAGTTTCTCAGAAAGCTTCTTTCTCTTTGTTATCAGAGGATATTTCCATTGGCCCTATAGTCTTCAAAGGGATCCGAAATATCTGTTCTCAGGTTCCACAAAATAAGGCTAGCAAAGAGATCCACGAAATACAGATGTAACTCTGTGAGATGAATTAACAGAACTCTAAGCAGTTTCTCAGAAAGCTTCTTTCCAGATTTCATCTGAGGATATTTCCTTTTTCACCATAGCCCTCTATGGGATTCCAAATATCACTTTGCCAATTCCACAAGAACTGTCTTAGCGAAAGGCGTCTGGAGGGGAAAGCTGTAACTCTCTGAGATGATTTCACAGAACACAAAGAAGTTTCTCAGAAAGCTTCTTTCTCTTTGTTATCGGAGGATATTTCCTTTGGCCCTATAGTCTTCAAAGGGATCCGAAATATCTGTTCTCAGATTCCACAGAAATAAGGCTAGGAAAGAGATCCACGAAATACAGATGTAACTCTCTGAGATGAATTAACAGAACACTAAGCAGTTTCTCAGAAAGCTTCTTTCCAGATTTCATCTGAGGATATTTCCTTCTACACCGTAGCCCTCTATGGGCTACAAAAATCACTTTGCCAATTCCACAAGAACTGTCTTAGCGAAAGGCTTCTTGAGGGGAAAGCTGTAACTCTGTGAGATGATTTCACAGAACACAAAGAAGATTCTCAGAAAGCTTCTTTTTCTTTGTTATCGGAGGATATTTCCTTTGGCCCTATAGTCTTCAAAGGGATCCGAAATATCTGTTCTCAGATTCCACAGAAATAAGGCTAGCAAAGAGATCCACGAAATACAGATGTAACTCTGTGAGATGAATTAACAGAACACTAAGAAGTTTCTCAGAAAGCTTCTTTCCAGATTTCATCTGAGGATATTTCCTTTTTCACCATAGCCCTCTAAGGGCTTCCAAATATCACTTTGCCAATTCCACAAGAACTGTCTTAGCGAAAGGCTTCTTGAAGGGAAAGCTGTAGCTCTGTGAGATTATTTGACAGAACACAAAGAAGTTTCTCAGAAAGCTTCTTTCTCTTTGTTATCGGAGGATATTTCCTTTGGCCCTATAGTCTTCAAAGGGATCCGAAATATCTGTTCTCAGATTCCACAGAAATAAGGCTAGCAAAGAGATCCACGAAATACAGATGTACCTCTGAGAGATGAATTAACAGAACACTACGCAGTTTCTCAGAAAGCTTCCTTCCAGATTTCATCTGAGGATATTTCCTTTTTCACCATAGCCCTCTATGGGCTTCCAAATATCACTTTGCCAATTCCACAAGAACTGTCTTAGCGAAAGGCTTCTTGAGGGGAAACCTGTAACTCTATGAGATGATTTCACAGAACACAAAGAAGTTTCTCAGAAAGCTTCTTTCTCTTTGTTATCGGAGGATATTTCCTTTGGCCCTATAGTTTTCAAGGGGATCCGAAATATCTGTTCTCAGATTCAACAGAAATAAGGCTAGCAAAGAGATCCTAGAAATACAGATGTAACTCTGTGAGACGAATTAACATAACACTAAGCAGTTTCTCAGAAAGCTTCTTTCCAGATTTCATCTGAGGATATTTCCTCTTTCACCATAGCCCTCTATGGGCTTCCAAATATCTCTTTGCCAATTCCACAAGAACTGTCTTAGCGAAAGGCTTCTTGAGGGGAAAGCTGTAACTCTGTGAGATGATTTCACAGAACACAAAGAAATTTCTCAGAAAGCTTCTTTCTCTTTGTTATCGGAGGATATTTCCTTTGGCCCTATAGTCTTCAAAGGGATCCGAAATATCTGTTCTCAGATTCCACAGAAATAAGGCTAGCAAAGAGATCCACGAAATACAGATGTAACTCTGTGAGATGTATTAACAGAACAATAAGCAGTTTCTCAGAAAGCTTCTTTCCAGATTTCATCTGAGGATATTTCCTTTTTCACCATAGCCCTCTATGGGCTTCCAAATACCACTTTGCCAATTCCACAAGAACTGTCTTAGCGAAAGGCTTCTTGAGGGGAAAGCTGTAACTCTGTGAGATGATTTCACAGAACATAAAGAAGTTTCTCAGAAAGCTTCTTTTTCTTTGTTATCGGAGGATATTTCCTTTGGCCCTATAGTCTTCAAAGGGATCCGAAATATCTGTTCTCAGAATCCACAGAAATAAGGCTAGCAAAGAGATCCACGAAATACAGATGTAACTCTGTGAGATGAATTAACAGAACACTAAGCAGTTTCTCAGAAAGCTTCTTTCCAGATTTCATCTGAGGATATTTCTTTTTTCACCATAGCCCTCTATGGGCTTCCAAATATCACTTTGCCAATTCCACAAGAACTGTCTTAGCGAAAGGCTTCTTCAGGGCAAAGCTGTAACTGTGTGAGATGATTTCACAGAACACAAAGAAGTTTCTCAGAAAGCTTCTTTCTCTTTGTTATCGAAGGATATTTCCTTTGGCCCTATGGTCTTCAAAGGCATCCGAAATATCTGTTCTCAGATTCCACAGAAATAAGGCTAGCAAAGAGATCCACGAAATACAGATGTAACTCTGTGACATGAATTAACAGAACACTAAGCAGTTTCTCAGAAAGCTTCTTTCCAGATTTCATCTGAGGATATTTCCTTTTTCACCATAGCCCTCTATGGGATTCCAAATATAACTTTGACAATTCCACAAGAACTGTCTTAGCGAAAGGCTTCTTGAGGGGAAAGCTGTAACTCTGTGAGATGATTTCACAGATCACAAAGAAGTTTCTCAGAAAGCTTCTTTCTCTTTGTTATCGGAGGATATTTCCTTTGGCCCTATAGTCTTCAAAGGGATCCGAAATATCTGTTCTCAGATTCCACAGAAATAAGGCTAGCAAACAGATCCACGAAATACAGATGTATCTCTGTGAGATGAATTAACAGAACACTAAGCAGTTTCTCAGAAATCTTCTTTCCAGATTTCATCTGAGGATATTTCCTTTTTCACCATAGCCCTCTATGGGCTTCCAAATATCACTTTGCCAATTCCACAAGAAGTGCCTTAGCGAAAGGCTTCTTGAGGGGAAAGCTGTAACTCTGCGAGATGATTTCACAGAACACAAAGTAGTTTCTCAGAAAGCTTCTTTGTCTTTGTTATCGGAGGATATTTCCTTTGGCCCTATAGTCTTCAAAGGGATCCGAAATATCTGTTCTCAAATTAAAAAGAAATAAGGCTAGCAAAAAGATCCGCGAAATACAGATGTAACTCTTTGAGATGAATTAACAGAACACTAAGCAGTTTCTCAGAAAGCTTCTTTCCAGATTTCATCTGAGCATATTTCCTTTTTCACCATAGCCCTCTATGGGCTTCCTAATATCACTTTGCCAATTCCACAAGAAGTGCCTTAGCGAAAGGCTTCTTGAGGGGAAGGCTGTAACTCTGCGAGATGATTTCACAGAACAAAAAGAAGTTTCTCAGAAAGCTTCTTTCTCTTTGTTATCGGAGGATATTACCTTTGGCCCTATAGTCTTCAAAGGGATCCGAAATATCTGTTCTCAGATTCCACAGAAATAAGGCTAGCAAAGAGATCCACGAAATACAGATGTAAGTCTGTGAGATGAATTAACAGAACACTAAGCAGTTTCTCAGAAAGCTTCTTTCCAGATTTCATCTGAGGATATTTCCTTTTTCACCATAGCCCTCTATGGGCTTCCAAATATCACTTTGCCAATTCCACAAGAAGTGCCTTAGCGAAAGGCTTCTTGAGGGGAAAGCTGTAACTCTGCGAGATGATTTCACAGAACACAAAGAAGTTTCTCAGAAAGCTTCTTTCTCTTTGTTATCGGAGGATATTTCCTTTGGCCCTATAGTCTTCAAAGGGATCCGAAATATCTGTTCTCAGATTCCACAGAAATAAGGCTAGCAAAGAGATCCACGAAATACAGATGTAACCCTGTGAGATGAATTAACAGAACACTAAGCAGTTTCTCAGAAAGCTTCTTTCCAGATTTCATCTGAGGATATTTCCTCTTTCACCATAGCCCTCTATGGGCTTCCAAATATCACTTTGCCAAATCCACAAGAACTGTCTTAGCGAAAGGCTTCTTGAGGGGAAAGCTGTAACTCTGTGAGATGATTTCACAGAACACAAAGAAGTTTCTCAGAAAGCTTCTTTCTCTTTCTTATCGGAGGATATTTCCTTTGGCCCTATAGTCTTCAAAGGGATCCGAAATATCTGTTCTCAGATTCCACAGAAATAAGGCTAGCAAAGAGATCCACGAAATACAGATGTAACTCTGTGAGATGTATTAACAGAACAATAAGCAGTTTCTCAGAAAGCTTCTTTCCAGATTTCATCTGAGGATATTTCCTTTTTCACCATAGCCCTCTATGGGCTTCCAAATACCACTTTGCCAATTCCACAAGAACTGTCTTATCGAAAGGCTTCTTGAGGGGAAAGCTGTAACTCTGTGAGATGATTTCACAGAATATAAAGAAGTTTCTCAGAAAGCTTCTTTTTCTTTGTTATCGGAGGATATTTCCTTTGGCCCTATAGTCTTCAAAGGGATCCGAAATATCTGTTCTCAGATTGCACAGAAATAAGGCTAGCAAAGAGATCCACGAAATACAGATGTAACTCTGTGAGATGAATTAACAGAACACTAAGCAGTTTCTCAGAAAGCTTCTTTCCAGATTTCATCTGAGGATATTTCTTTTTTCACCATAGCCCTCTATGGGCTTCCAAATATCCCTTTGCCAATTCCACAAGAACTGTCTTAGCGAAAGGCTTCTTGAGGGGAAAGCTGTAGCTCTGTGAGATGATTTGACAGAACACAAAGAAGTTTCTCAGAAAGCTTCTTTCTCTTTGTTATAGGAGGATATTTCCATTGGCCCTATAGTCTTCAAAGGGATCCGAAATATCTGTTCTCAGGTTCCACAGAAATAAGGCTAGCAAAGAGATCCACGAAATACAGATGTAACTCTGTGAGATGAATTAACAGAACACTAAGCAGTTTCTCAGAAAGCTTCTTTCCAGATTTCATCTGAGGATATTTCCTTTTTCACCATAGCCCTCTATGGGCTTCCAAATATCACTTTGCCAATTCCACAAGAACTGTCTTAGCGAAAGGCTTCTTGAGGGGAAAGCTGTAACTCTGTGAGATGATTTCACAGAACCCAAAGAAGTTTCTCAGAAAGCTTCTTTCTCTTTGTTATCGGAGGATATTTCCTTTGGCCCTATAGTCTTCAAAGGGATCCGAAATATCTGTTCTCAGATTCCACAGAAATAAGGCTAGCAAAGAGATCCACGAAATACAGATGTATCTCTGTGAGATGAATTAACAGAACACTAAGCAGTTTCTCAGAAATCTTCTTTCCAGATTTCATCTGAGGATATTTCCTTTTTCACCATAGCCCTCTATGGGCTTCCAAATATCACTTTGCCAATTCCACAAGAAGTGCCTTAGCGAAAGGCTTCTTGAGGGGAAAGCTGTAACTCTGCGAGATGATTTCACAGAACACAAAGTAGTTTCTCAGAAAGCTTCTTTGTCTTTGTTATCGGAGGATATTTCCTTTGGCCCTATAGTCTTCAAAGGGATCCGAAATATCTGTTCTCAAATTAAAAAGAAATAAGGCTAGCAAAAAGATCCGCGAAATACAGATGTAACTCTGTGAGATGAATTAACAGAACACTAAGCAGTTTCTCAGAAAGCTTCTTTCCAGATTTCATCTGAGGATATTTCCTTTTTCACCATAGCCCTCTATGGGCTTCCTAATATCACTTTGCCAATTCCACAAGAAGTGCCTTAGCGAAAGGCTTCTTGAGGGGAAGGCTGTAACTCTGCGAGATGATTTCACAGAACAAAAAGAAGTTTCTCAGAAAGCTTCTTTCTCTTTGTTATCGGAGGATATTACCTTTGGCCCTATAGTCTTCAAAGGGATCCGAAATATCTGTTCTCAGATTCCACAGAAATAAGGCTAGCAAAGAGATCCACGAAATACAGATGTAAGTCTGTGAGATGAATTAACAGAACACTAAGCAGTTTCTCAGAAAGCTTCTTTCCAGATTTCATCTGAGGATATTTCCTTTTTCACCATAGCCCTCTATGGGCTTTCAAATATCACTTTGCCAATTCCACAAGAAGTGCCTTAGCGAAAGGCTTCTTGAGGGGAAAGCTGTAACTCTGCGAGATGATTTCACAGAACACAAAGAAGTTTCTCAGAAAGCTTCTTTCTCTTTGTTATCGGAGGATATTTCCTTTGGCCCTATAGTCTTCAAAGGGATCCGAAATATCTGTTCTCAGATTCCACAGAAATAAGGCTAGCAAAGAGATCCACGAAATACAGATGTAACTCTGTGAGATGAATTAACAGAACACTAAGCAGTTTCTCAGAAAGCTTCTTTCCAGATTTCATCTGAGGATATTTCCTCTTTCACCATAGCCCTCTATGGGCTTCCAAATATCACTTTGCCAAATCCACAAGAACTGTCTTAGCGAAAGGCTTTTTGAGGGGAAAGCTGTAACTCTGTGAGATGATTTCACAGAACACAAAGAAGTTTCTCAGAAAGCTTCTTTCTCTTTCTTATCGGAGGATATTTCCTTTGGCCCTATAGTCTTCAAAGGGATCCGAAATATCTGTTCTCAGATTCCACAGAAATAAGGCTAGCAAAGAGATCCACGAAATACAGATGTAACTCTGTGAGATGTATTAACAGAACAATAAGCAGTTTCTCAGAAAGCTTCTTTCCAGATTTCATCTGAGGATATTTCCTTTTTCACCATAGCCCTCTATGGGCTTCCAAATACCACTTTGCCAATTCCACAAGAACTGTCTTATCGAAAGGCTTCTTGAGGGGAAAGCTGTAACTCTGTGAGATGATTTCACAGAACATAAAGAAGTTTCTCAGAAAGCTTCTTTTTCTTTGTTATCGGAGGATATTTCCTTTGGCCCTATAGTCTTCAAAGGGATCCGAAATATCTGTTCTCAGATTGCAAAGAAATAAGGCTAGCAAAGAGATCCACGAAATACAGATGTAACTCTGTGAGATGAATTAACAGAACACTAAGCAGTTTCTCAGAAAGCTTCTTTCCAGATTTCATCTGAGGATATTTCTTTTTTCACCATAGCCCTCTATGGGCTTCCAAATATCACTTTGCCAATTCCACAAGAACTGTCTTAGCGAAAGGCTTCTTCAGGGCAAAGCTGTAACTCTGTGAGATGATTTCACAGAACACAAAGAAGTTTCTCAGAAAGCTTCTTTCTCTTTCTTATCGAAGGATATTTCCTTTGGCCCTATGGTCTTCAAAGGCATCCGAAATATCTGTTCTCAGATTCCACAGAAATAAGGCTAGCAAAGAGATCCACGAAATACAGATGTAACTCTGTGACATGAATTAACAGAACACTAAACAGTTTCTCAGAAAGCTTCTTTCCAGATTTCATCTGAGGATATTTCCTTTTTCACCATAGCCCTCTATGGGATTCCAAATATAACTTTGACAATTCCACAAGAACTGTCTTAGCGAAAGGCTTCTTGAGGGGAAAGCTGTAACTCTGTGAGATGATTTCACAGATCACAAAGAAGTTTCTCAGAAAGCTTCTTTCTCTTTGTTATCGGAGGATATTTCCTTTGGCCCTATAGTCTTCAAAGGGATCCGAAATATCTGTTCTCAGATTCCACAGAAATAAGGCTTGCAAAGAGATCCGAAATACAGACGTAACTCTGTGAGATGAATTAACAGAACACTAAGCAGTTTCTCAGAAAGGTTCTTTCCAGATTTCATCTGAGGATATTTCCTTTTTCACCATAGCTCTCTATGGGCTTCCAAATATCACTTTGCCAATTCCACAAGAACTGTCTTAGCGAAAGGCTTCTTGAGGGGAAAGCTGTAGCTCTGTGAGATGATTTGACAGAACACAAAGAAGTTTCTCAGAAAGCTTCTTTCTCTTTGTTATAGGAGGATATTTCCATTGGCCCTATAGACTTCAAAGGGATCCGAAATATCTGTTCTCCGGTTCCACAGAAATAAGGCTAGCAAAGAGATCCACGAAATACAGATGTAACTCTGTGAGATGAATTAACAGAACACTAAGCAGTTTCTCAGAAAGCTTCTTTCCAGATTTCATCTGAGGATATTTCCTTTTTCACCATAGCCCTCTATGGGCTTCCAAATATCACTTTGCCAATTCCACAAGAACTGTCTTAGCGAAAGGTTTCTTTTGGGAAAGCTGTAACTCTGTGAGATGATTTCCCAAAACACAAAGAAGTTTCTCAGAAAGCTTCTTTCTCTTTGTTATCGGAGGATAATTCCTTTGGCCCTATAGTCTTCAAAGGGATCCGAAATATCTGTTCTCAGATTCCACAGAAATAAGGCTAGCAAAGAGATCCACGAAATACAGATGTAACTCTGTGAGATGAGTTAACAGAACACTAAGCAGTTTCTCAGAAAGCTTCTTTCCAGATTTCATCTGAGGATATTTCCTTTTTCACCATAGCCCTCTATGGGCTTCCAAATATCACTTTGCCAATTCCACAAGAACTGTCTTAGCGAAAGGCTTCTTCAGGGCAAAGCTGTAACTCTGTGAGATGATTTCACAGAACACAAAGAAGTTTCTCAGAAAGCTTCTTTCTCTTTGTTATCGAAGGATATTTCCTTTGGCCCTATGGTCTTCAAAGGCATCCGAAATATCTGTTCTCAGATTCCACAGAAATAAGACTAGCAAAGAGATCCACGAAATACAGATGTAACTCTGTGACATGAATTAACAGAACACTAAGCAGTTTCTCAGAAAGCTTCTTTCCAGATTTCATCTGAGGATATTTCCTTTTCCACCATAGCCCTCTATGGGATTCCAAATATAACTTTGCCAATTCCACAAGAACTGTCTTAACGAAAGGCTTCTTGAGGGGAAAGCTGTAACTCTGTGAGATGATTTCACAGAACACAAAGAAGTTTCTCAGAAAGCTTCTTTCTCTGTGTTATCGGAGGATATTTCCTTTGGCCCTATAGTCTTCAAAGGGATCCGAAATATCTGTTCTCAGATTCAACAGAAATAAGGCTAGCAAAGAGATCCACAAAATACAGATGTAACTCTGTGAGACGAATTAACAGAACACTAAGCAGTTTCTCAGAAAGCTTCTTTCCAGATTTCATCTGAGGATATTTCCTTTTTCACCATAGCCCTCTATGGGCTTCCAAATATCACTTTGCCAATTCCACAAGAAGTGCCTTAGCGAAAGGCTTTTTAAGGGGAAGGCTGTAACTCTGCGAGATGATTTCACAGAACACAAAGAAGTTTCTCAGAAAGCTTCTTTCTGTTTGTTATCGGGGGATATTTCCTTTGGCCCTATAGTCTTCAAAGGGATCCGAAATATCTGTTCTCAGATTCCACCGAAATAAGGCTAGCAAAGAGATCCACGAAAGACAGATGTAACTCTGTGAGATGAATTAACAGAACACTAAGCAGTTTCTCAGAAAGCTTCTTTCCAGATTTCATCTGAGGATATTTCCTTTTTCACCATTTCCCTCTATGGGCTTCCAAATATCACTTTGCCAATTCCACAAGAACTGTGTTAGTGAAAGCCTTCTGGAGGGGAAAGCTGTAACTCTGTGAGATGATTTCACAGAACACAGAGAGGTTTCTCAGAAAGCTTCTTTCTCTTTGTTATCGGAGGATATTTCCTTTGGCCCTATAGTCTTCAAAGGGATCCGAAATATCTGTTCTCAGATTCCACAGAAATAAGGCTAGCAAACAGATCCACGAAATACAGATGTAACTCTGTGAGATGAATTAACAGAACACTAAGCAGTTTCTCAGAAAGCTTCTTTCCAGATTTCATCTGAGGATATTTCCTTTTTCACCATAGCCCTCTATGGGCTTCCAAATATCTCTTTGCCAATTCCACAAGAACTGTGTTAGCGAAAGGCTTCTGGAGGGGAAAGCTGTAACTCTGTGAGATGATTTCACAGAACACAAAGAAGTTTCTCAGAAAGCTTCTTTCTCTTTGTTATCGGAGGATATTTCCTTTGGCCCTATAGTCTTCAAAGGGATCCGAAATATCTGTTCTCAGATTCCACAGAAATAAGGCTACCAAAGAGATCCACGAAATACAGATGTAACTATGTGAGATGAATTAACAGAACACTAAGCAGTTTCTCAGAAAGCTTCTTTCCAGATTTCATCTGAGGATATTTCTTTTTCACCATAGACCTCTATGGGCTTCCAAATATCACTTTGCCAATTCCACAAGAACTGTCTTGGCGAAAGGCTTCTTGAGGGGAAAGCTGTAACTCTGTGAGATGATTTCACAGAACACAAAGAAGTTTCTCAGAAAGTTTCTTTCTCTTTGTTATCGGAGGATATTTCCTTTGGCCCTATGGTCTTCAAAGGGATCCGAAATATCTGTTCTCAGATTCCACAGAAATGAGGCTAGCAAAGAGATACACGAAACACAGATGTAACTCTGTGAGGTGAATTAACAGAACACTAAGCAGTTTCTCAGAAAGCTTCTTTCCAGATTTCATCTGAGGATATTTCCTTTTTCACCATAGCCCTCTATGGGCTTCCTAATATAACTTTGCCAATTCCACAAGAACTGTCTTAGAGAAAGGCTTCTTGAGGGGAAAGCTGTAACTCTGTGAGATGATTTCACAGAACACAAAGAAGTTTCTCAGAAAGCTTCTTTCTCTTTGTTATCGGAGGATATATCCTTTGGCCCTATAGTCATCAAAGGGATCTGAAATATCTGTTCTCAGATTCCACAGAAATAAGGCTAGCAAAGAGATCCACGAAACACAGATGTAACTCTGTGAGGTGAATTAACAGAACACTAAGCAGTTTCTCAGAAAGCTTCTTTCCAGATTTCATCTGAGGATATTTCCTTTTTCACCATAGCCCTCTATGGGCTTCCAAATATAACTTTGCCAATTCCACAAGAACTGTCTTAGAGAAAGGCTTCCTGAGGGGAAAGCTGTAACTCTGCGAGATGATTTCACAGAACACAAAGAAGTTTCTCAGAAAGCTTCTTTCTCTTTGTTATCGGTGGATATTTCCTTTGGCCCTATAGTCTTCAAAGGGATCCCAAATATCTGTTCTCAGATTCCACAGAAATAAGGCTAGCAAAGAGATCCACGAAATACAGATGTAACTCTGTGAGATGAATTAACAGAACACTAAGGAGTTTCTTAGAAAGCTTCTTTCCAGATTTCATCTGAGGATATTTCCTTTTTCACCATAGCCCTCTATGGGCTACCAAATATAACTTTGCCAATTCCACAAGAACTGTCTTAGAGAAAGGCTTCTTGAGGGGAAAGCTGTAACTCTGCGAGATGATTTCACGAAACACAAAGAAGTTTCTCAGAAAGCTTCTTTCTCTTTGTTATCGGAGGATATTTCCTTTGGCCCTATATTCTTCAAAGGGATCCGAAATATCTGTTATCAGATTCCACAGAAATAAGGCTAGCAAAGAGATCCACGAAATACAGATGTAACTCTGTGAGATGAATTAACAGAACACTAAGCAGTTTCTCAGAAAGGTTCTTTCCAGATTTCATCTGAGGATATTTCCTTTTTCACCATAGCCCTCTAGGGGCTTCCAAATATCACTTTGCCAATTCCACAAGAACTGTCTTAGCGAAAGGCTTATGGAGGGGAAAGCTGTAACTCTGTGAGATGATTTCACAGAACACAAAGAAGTTTCTCAGAAAGCTTCTTTCTCTTTGTTATCGGAGGATATTTCCTTTGGCCCTATAGTCTTCAAAGGGATCCGAAATATCTGTTCTCAGATTCCACAGAAATAAGGCTAGCAAAGAGATCCACGAAATACAGATGTAACTCTGTGAGATGAATTAACAGAACACTAAGCAGTTTCTCAGAAAGCTTCTTTCCAGATTTCATCTGAGGATATTTCCTTTTTCACCATAGCCCTCTATGGGCTTCCAAATATCTCTTTGCCAATTCCACAAGAACTGTGTTAGCGAAAGGCTTCTGGAGGGGAAAGCTGTAACTCTGTGAGATGATTTCACAGAACACAAAGAAGTTTCTCAGAAAGCTTCTTTCTCTTTGTTATCGGAGGATATTTCCTTTGGCCCTATAGTCTTCAAAGGGATCCGAAATATCTGTTCTCAGATTCCACAGAAATAAGGCTACCAAAGAGATCCACGAAATACAGATGTAACTATGTGAGATGAATTAACAGAACACTAAGCAGTTTCTCAGAAAGCTTCTTTCCAGATTTCATCTGAGGATATTTCTTTTTCACCATAGACCTCTATGGGCTTCCAAATATCACTTTGCCAATTCCACAAGAGCTGTCTTAGCGAATAGCTTCTTGAGGGGAAAGCTGTAACTCTGTGAGATGATTTCACAGAACACAAAGAAGTTTCTCAGAAAGCTTCTTTCTCTTTGTTATCGGAGGATGTTTCCTTTGGCCCTATAGTCTTCAAAGGGATCCGAAATATCTGTTCTCAGATTCCACAGAAATAAGGATAGCAAAGAGATCCACGAAATACAGATGTAACTCTGTCAGATGAATTAACAGGACACTAAGTAGTGTCTCAGAAAGCTTCTTTCCAGGTTTCATCTGAGGATATTTCCTTTTTCACCTTAGCCTTCTATGGGCTTCCAAATATCACTTTGCCAATTCCACAAGAACTGTCTTAGCGAAAGTCTTCTTGAGGGGAAAGGTGTAACTCTGTGAGATGATTTCACAGAACACAAAGAAGTTTCTCAGAAAGTTTCTTTCTCTTTGTTATCGGAGGATATTTCCTTTGGCCCTATGGTCTTCAAAGGGATCCGAAATATCTGTTCTCAGATTCCACAGAAATAAGGCTAGCAAAGAGATACACGAAACACAGATGTAACTCTGTGAGGTGAATTAACAGAACACTAAGCAGTTTCTCAGAAAGCTTCTTTCCAGATTTCATCTGAGGATATTTCCTTTTTCACCATAGCCCTCTAAGGGCTTCCAAATATAACTTTGCCAATTCCACAAGAACTGTCTTAGAGAAAGGCTTCTTGAGGGGAAAGCTGTAACTCTGTGAGATGATTTCACAGAACACAAAGAAGTTTCTCAGAAACCTTCTTTCTCTTTGTTATTGGAGGATATTTCCTTTGGCCCTATAGTCTTCAAAGGGATCCCAAATATCTGTTCTCAGATTCCACAGAAATAAGGCTAGCAAAGAGATCCACGAAATACAGATGTAACTCTGTGAGATGAATTAACAGAACACTAAGGAGTTTCTTAGAAAGCTTCTTTCCAGATTTCATCTGAGGATATTTCCTTTTTCACCATAGCCCTCTATGGGCTTCCAAATATAACTTTGCCAATTCCACAAGAACTGTCTTAGAGAAAGGCTTCTTGAGGGGAAAGCTGTAACTCTGCGAGATGATTTCACGAAACACAAAGAAGTTTCTCAGAAAGCTTCTTTCTCTTTGTTATCGGAGGATATTTCCTTTGGCCCTATAGTCTTCAAAGGGATCCGAAATATCTGTTATCAGATTCCACAGAAATAAGGCTAGCAAAGAGATCCAAGAAATACAGATGTAACTCTGTGAGATGAATTAACAGATCACTAAGGAGTTTCTTAGAAAGCTTCTTTCCAGATTTCATCTGAGGATATTTCCTTTTTCACCCTAGCCCTCTATGGGCTTCCAAATATCACTTTGCCAATTCCACAAGAACTGTCTTAGCGAAAGGCTTCTTGAGGGGAAAGCTGTAACTCTGCGAGATGATTTCACAGAACACAAAGAAGTTTCTCAGAAAGCTTCTTTCTCTTTGTTATCGGAGGATATTTCCTTTGGCCCCATAGTCTTCAAAGGGATCCGAAATATCTGTTCTCAGATTCCAGAGAAATAAGGCTAGCATAGAGATCCACGAAATACAGATGTAACTCTGTGTGATGAATTAACAGAACACTAAGCAGTTTCTCAGAAAGGTTCTTTCCAGATTTCATCTGAGGATATTTCCTTTTTCACCATAGCCCTCTAGGGGCTTCCAAATATCACTTGGCCAATTCCAGAAGAACTGTCTTAGCGAAAGGCTTCTTGAGGGGAAAGCTGTAACTCTGTGAGATGATTTCACAGAACACAAAGAAGTTTCTCAGAAAGCTTCTTTCTCTTTGTTATCAGAGGATATTTCCTTTGGCCCTATAGTCTTCAAAGGGATCCGATATATCTGTTCTCAGGTTCCACAGAAATAAGGCTAGCAAAGAGATCCACGAAATACAGATGTAACTCTGTGAGATGAATTAACAGAACACTAAGGAGTTTCTTAGAAAGCTTCTTTCCAGATTTCATCTGAGGATATTTCCTTTTTCACCATAGCCCTCTATGGGCTTCCAAATATCACTTTGCCAATTCCTCAAGAAGTGTCTTAGCGAAAGGCGTCTGGAGGGGAAAGCTGTAACTCTGCGAGATGATTTCACAGAACACAAAGAAGTTTTTCAGAAACTTCTTTCTCTTTGTTATCGGAGGATATTTCCTTTGGCCCCATAGTCTTCAAAGGGATCCGAAATATCTGTTCTCAGATTCCAGAGAAATAAGTCTAGCATAGAGATCCACGAAATACAGATGTAACTCTGTGTGATGAATTAACAGAACACTAAGCAGTTTCTCAGAAAGGTTCTTTCCAGATTTCATCTGAGGATATTTCCTTTTTCACCATAGCCCTCTAGGGGCTTCCAAATATCACTTTGCCAATTCCACAAGAACTGTCTTAGCGAAAGGCTTCTTGAGGGGAAAGCTGTAACTCTGTGAGATGATTTCAAAGAACACAAAGAAGTTTCTCAGAAAGCTTCTTTCTCTTTGTTATCAGAGGATATTTCCTTTGGCCCTATAGTCTTCAAAGGGAACCGATATATCTGTTCTCAGGTTCCACAGAAATAAGGCTAGCAAAGAGATCCACGAAATACAGATGTAACTCTGTGAGATGAATTAACAGAAAACTAAGCAGTTTCTCAGAAAGCTTCTTTCCAGATTTCATCTGATGATATTTCCTTTTTCACCATAGCCCTCTATGGGCTTCCAAATATCACTTTGCCAATTCCACAAGAACTGTCTTAGCGAAAGGCGTCTGGAGGGGAAAGCTGTAACTCTGTGAGATGATTTCACAGAACACAAAGAAGTTTCTCAGAAAGCTTCTTTCTCTTTGTTATCGGAGGATATTTCCTTTGGCCCTATAGTCTTCAAAGCGATCCGAAATATCTGTTCTCAGATTCCACAGAAATAAGGCTAGCAAAGAGATCCACGAAATACAGATGTAACTCTGTGAGATGAATTAACAGAACACTAAGCAGTTTCTCAGAAAGCTTCACTCCAGATTTCATCTGAGGATATTTCCTTTTTCACCATTTCCCTCTATGGGCTTCCAAATATCACTTTGCCAATTCCACAAGAACTGTGTTAGCGAAAGGCTTCTTGAGGGGAAAGCTGTAACTCTGTGAGATGATTTCACAGAACGCAAAGAAGTTTCTCAGAAAGCTTCTTTCTCTTTGTTATCGGAGGATATTTCCTTTGGCCCTATAGTCTTCAAAGGGATCCGAAATATCTGTTCTCAGATTCCACAGAAATAAGGCTACCAAAGAGATCCACGAAATACAGATGTAACTATGTGAGATGAATTAACAGAACACTAAGCAGTTTCTCAGAAAGCTTCTTTCCAGATTTCATGTGAGGATATTTCTTTTTCACCATAGACCTCTATGGGCTTCCAAATATCACTTTGCCAATTCCACAAGAGCTGTCTTAGCGAAAGGCTTCTTGAGGGGAAAGCTGTAACTCTGTGAGATGATTTCACAGAACACAAAGAAGTTTCTCAGAAAGCTTCTTTCTCTTTGTTATCGGAGGATATTTCCTTTGGCCCTATAGTCTTCAAAGGGATCCGAAATATCTGTTATCAGATTCCACAGAAATAAGGCTAGCAAAGAGATCCACGAAATACAGATGTAACTCTGTGAGATGAATTAACAGAACACTAAGGAGTTTCTTAGAAAGCTTCTTTCCAGATTTCATCTGAGGATATTTCCTTTTTCACCATAGCCCTCTATGGGCTTCCAAATATCACTTTGCCAATTCGACAAGAACTGTCTTAGCGAAAGGCTTCTTGAGGGGAAAGCTGTAACTCTGCGAGATGATTTCACAGAACACAAAGAAGTTTCTCAGAAAGCTTCTTTCTCTTTGTTATCGGAGGATATTTCCTTTGGCCCCATAGTCTTCAAAGGGATCCGAAATATCTGTTCTCAGATTCCAGAGAAATAAGGCTAGCATAGAGATCCACGAAATACAGATGTAACTCTGTGTGATGAATTAACAGAACACTAAGCAGTTTCTCAGAAAGTTTCTTTCCAGATTTCATCTGAGGATATTTCCTTTTTCACCATAGCCCTCTAGGGGCTTCCAAATATCACTTTGCCAATTCCACAAGAACTGTCTTAGCGAAAGGCTTCTGGAGGGGAAAGCTGTAACTCTGTGAGATGATTTCACAGAACACAAAGAAGTTTCTCAGAAAGCTTCTTTCTCTTTGTTATCGGAGGATATTTCCTTTGGCCCTATAGTCTTCAAAGGGATCCGAAATATCTGTTCTCAGATTCCACAGAAATAAGGCTAGCAAAGAGATCCACGAAATACAGATGTAACTCTGTGAGATGAATTAACAGAACACTAAGCAGTTTCTCAGAAAGCTTCTTTCCAGATTTCATCTGAGGATATTTCCTTTTTCACCATAGCCCTCTATGGGCTTCCAAATATCACTTTGCCAATTCCACAAGAACTGTCTTAGCGAAAGGCTACTTGAGGGGAAAGCTGTAACTCTCTGAGATGATTTCACAGAACACAAAGAAGTTTCTCAGAAAGCTTCTTTCTCTATGTAATCGGAGTTTATTTACTTTGGCCCCATAGTCTTCAAAGGGATCCGAAATATATGTTCTCAGATTCCACAGAAATAAGGCTAGCAAAGAGATCCACGAAATACAGATGTAACTCTGTGAGATGAATTAACAGAACACTAACCAGTTTCTCAGAAAGCTTCTTTCCAGATTTCATCTGAAGATATTTCCTTTTTCACCATAGCCCTCTATGGGCTTCCAAATATCACTTTGCCAATTCCACAAGAAGTGTCTTAGCGAAAGGCTTCTTGAGGGGAAAGCTGTAACTCTGTGAGATGATTTCACAGAACACAAAGAAGTTTCTCAGAAAGCTTCTTTCTCTTTGTTATCGGAGGATATTTCCTTTGGCCCTATGGTCTTCAAAGGCATCCGAAATATCTGTTCTCAGATTGCACAGAAATAAGGCTAGCAAAGAGATCCACGAAATACAGATGTAACTCTGTGAGATGAATTAACAGAACACTAAGCAGTTTCTCAGAGAGCTTCTTTCCAGATTTCGTCTGGGGATATTTCCTTTTCCACCATAGCCCTCTATGGGCTTCCAAATATCACTTTGCCAATTCCACAAGAGCTGTCTTAGCGAAAGGCTTCTTGAGGGGAAAGCTGTAACTCTGTGAGATGATTTCACAGAACACAAAGAAGTTTCTCAGAAAGCTTCTTTCTCTTTGTTATGGGAGGATATTTCCTTTGGCCCTATAGTCATCAAAGGGATCTGAAATATCTGTTCTCAGATTCCACAGAAATAAGGCTAGCAAAGAGATCCACGAAATACAGATGTAACCCTGTCAGATGAATTAACAGAACACTAAGTAGTGTCTCAGAAAGCTTCTTTCCAGGTTTCATCTGAGGATATTTCCTTTTTCACCATAGCCTTCTATGGGCTTCCAAATATCACTTTGCCAATTCCACAAGAACTGTCTTGGCGAAAGGCTTCTTGAGGGGAAAGCTGTAACTCTGTGAGATGATTTCACAGAACACAAAGAAGTTTCTCAGAAAGTTTCTTTCTCTTTGTTATCGGAGGATATTTCCTTTGGCCCTATGGTCTTCAAAGGGATCCGAAATATCTGTTCTCAGATTCCACAGAAATGAGGCTAGCAAAGAGATACACGAAACACAGATGTAACTCTGTGAGGTGAATTAACAGAACACTAAGCAGTTTCTCAGAAAGCTTCTTTCCAGATTTCATCTGAGGATATTTCCTTTTTCACCATAGCCCTCTATGGGCTTCCTAATATAACTTTGCCAATTCCACAAGAACTGTCTTAGAGAAAGGCTTCTTGAGGGGAAAGCTGTAACTCTGTGAGATGATTTCACAGAACACAAAGAAGTTTCTCAGAAAGCTTCTTTCTCTTTGTTATCGGAGGATATATCCTTTGGCCCTATAGTCTTCAAAGGGATCCCAAATATCTGTTCTCAGATTCCACAGAAATAAGGCTAGCAAAGAGATCCACGAAACACAGATGTAACTCTGTGAGATGAATTAACAGAACACTAAGGAGTTTCTTAGAAAGCTTCTTTCCAGATTTCATCTGAGGATATTTCCTTTTTCACCATAGCCCTCTATGAGCTACCAAATATAACTTTGCCAATTCCACAAGAACTGTCTTAGAGAAAGGCTTCTTGAGGGGAAAGCTGTAACTCTGCGAGATGATTTCACGAAACACAAAGAAGTTTCTCAGAAAGCTTCTTTCTCTTTGTTATCGGAGGATATTTCCTTTGGCCCTATATTCTTCAAAGGGATCCGAAATATCTGTTATCAGATTCCACAGAAATAAGGCTAGCAAAGAGATCCACGAAATACAGATGTAACTCTGTGAGATGAATTAACAGAACACTAAGGAGTTTCTTAGAAAGCTTCTTTCCAGATTTCATCTGAGGATATTTCCTTTTTCACCATAGCCCTCTATGGGCTTCCAAATATCACTTTGCCAAATCCACAAGAACTGTCTTAGCGAAAGGCTTCTTGAGGGGAAAGCTGTAACTCTGCGAGATGATTTCACAGAACACAAAGAAGTTTCTCAGAAAGCTTCTTTCTCTTTGTTATCGGAGGATATTTCCTTTGGCCCAATAGTCTTCAAAGGGATCCGAAATATCTGTTCTCAGATTCCAGAGAAATAAGGCTAGCATAGAGATCCACGAAATACAGATGTAACTCTGTGTGATGAATTAACAGAACACTAAGCAGTTTCTCAGAAAGGTTCTTTCCAGATTTCATCTGAGGATATTTCCTTTTTCACCATAGCCCTCTAGGGGCTTCCAAATATCACTTTGCCAATTCCACAAGAACTGTCTTAGCGAAAGGCTTCTTGAGGGGAAAGCTGTAACTCTGTGAGATGATTTCACAGAACACAAAGAAGTTTCTCAGAAAGCTTCTTTCTCTTTGTTATCAGAGGATATTTCCTTTGGCCCTATAGTCTTCAAAGGGATCCGATATATCTGTTCTCAGGTTCCACAGAAATAAGGCTAGCAAAGAGATCCACGAAATACAGATGTAACTCTGTGAGATGAATTAACAGATAACTAAGCAGTTTCTCAGAAAGCTTCTTTCCAGATTTCATCTGATGATATTTCCTTTTTCACCATAGCCCTCTATGGGCTTCCAAATATCACTTTGCCAATTCCACAAGAACTGTCTTAGCGAAAGGCGTCTGGAGGGGAAAGCTGTAACTCTGTGAGATGATTTCACAGAACACAAAGAAGTTTCTCAGAAAGCTTCTTTCTCTTTGTTATCGGAGGATATTTCCTTTGGCCCTATAGTCTTCAAAGGGATCCGAAATATCTGTTCTCAGATTCCACAGAAATAAGGCTAGCAAAGAGATCCACGAAATACAGATGTAACTCTGTGAGATGAATTAACAGAACACTAAGCAGTTTCTCAGAAAGGTTCTTTCCAGATTTCATCTGAGGATATTTCCTTTTTCACCATAGCCCTCTAGGGGCTTCCAAATATCACTTTGCCAATTCCACAAGAACTGTCTTAGCGAAAGGCTTCTTGAGGGGAAAGCTGTAACTCTGTGAGATGATTTCACAGAACACAAAGAAGTTTCTCAGAAAGCTTCTTTCTCTTTGTTATCGGAGGATATTTCCTTTAGCCCTATAGTCTTCAAAGGGATCCGAAATATCTGTTCTCAGATTCCACAGAAATAAGGCTAGCAAAGAGATCCACGAAATACAGATGTAACTCTGTGAGATGAATTAACAGAACACTAAGCAGTTTCTCAGAAAGCTTCTTTCCAGATTTCATCTGAGGATATTTCCTTTTTCACCATAGCCCTCTATGGGCTTCCAAATATCTCTTTGCCAATTCCACAAGAACTGTGTTAGCGAAAGGCTTCTGGAGGGGAAAGCTGTAACTCTGTGAGATGATTTCACAGAACACAAAGAAGTTTCTCAGAAAGCTTCTTTCTCTTTGTTATCGGAGGATATTTCCTTTGGCCCTATAGTCTTCAAAGGGATCCGAAATATCTGTTCTCAGATTCCACAGAAATAAGGCTACCAAAGAGATCCACGAAATACAGATGTAACTATGTGAGATGAATTAACAGAACACTAAGCAGTTTCTCAGAAAGCTTCTTTCCAGATTTCATCTGAGGATATTTCTTTTTCACCATAGACCTCTATGGGCTTCCAAATATCACTTTGCCAATTCCACAAGAGCTGTCTTAGCGAAAGGCTTCTTGAGGGGAAAGCTGTAACTCTGTGAGATGATTTCACAGAACACAAAGAAGTTTCTCAGAAAGCTTCTTTCTCTTTGTTATCGGAGGATATTTCCTTTGGCCCTATAGTTTTCAAAGGGATCCGAAATATCTGTTCTCAGATTCCACAGAAATAAGGATAGCAAAGAGATCCACGAAATACAGATGTAACTCTGTCAGATGAATTAACAGAACACTAAGTAGTGTCTCAGAAAGCTTCTTTCCAGGTTTCATCTGAGGATATTTCCTTTTTCACCTTAGCCTTCTATGGGCTTCCAAATATCACTTTGCCAATTCCACAAGAACTGTCTTAGCGAAAGTCTTCTTGAGGGGAAAGCTGTAACTCTGTGAGATGATTTCACAGAACACAAAGAAGTTTCTCAGAAAGTTTCTTTCTCTTTGTTATCGGAGGATATTTCCTTTGGCCCTATGGTCTTCAAAGGGATCCGAAATATCTGTTCTCAGATTCCACAGAAATAAGGCTAGCAAAGAGATACACGAAACACAGATGTAACTCTGTGAGGTGAATTAACAGAACACTAAGCAGTTTCTCAGAAAGCTTCTTTCCAGATTTCATCTGAGGATATTTCCTTTTTCACCATAGCCCTCTAAGGGCTTCCAAATATAACTTTGCCAATTCCACAAGAACTGTCTTAGAGAAAGGCTTCTTGAGGGGAAAGCTGTAACTCTGTGAGATCATTTCACAGAACACAAAGAAGTTTCTCAGAAACCTTCTTTCTCTTTGTTATTGGAGGATATTTCCTTTGGCCCTATAGTCTTCAAAGGGATCCCAAATATCTGTTCTCAGATTCCACCGAAATAAGGCTAGCAAAGAGATCCACGAAATACAGATGTAACTCTGTGAGATGAATTAACAGAACACTAAGGAGTCTCTTAGAAAGCTTCTTTCCAGATTTCATCTGAGGATATTTCCTTTTTCACCATAGCCCTCTATGGGCTTCCAAATATAACTTTGCCAATTCCACAAGAACTGTCTTAGAGAAAGGCTTCTTGAGGGGAAAGCTGTAAATCTGCGAGATGATTTCACGAAACACAAAGAAGTTTCTCAGAAAGCTTCTTTCTCTTTGTTATCGGAGGATATTTCCTTTGGCCCTATAGTCTTCAAAGGGATCCGAAATATCTGTTATCAGATTCCACAGAAATAAGGCTAGCAAAGAGATCCACGAAATACAGATGTAACTCTGTGAGATGAATTAACAGAACACTAAGGAGTTTCTTAGAAAGCTTCTTTCCAGATTTCATCTGAGGATATTTCCTTTTTCACCATAGCCCTCTATGGGCTTCCAAATATCACTTTGCCAATTCCACAAGAACTGTCTTAGCGAAAGGCTTCTTGAGGGGAAAGCTGTAACTCTGCGAGATGATTTCACAGAACACAAAGAAGTTTCGCAGAAAGCTTCTTTCTCTTTGTTATCGGAGGATATTTCCTTTGGCCCCATAGTCTTCAAAGGGATCCGAAATATCTGTTCTCAGATTCCAGAGAAATAAGGCTAGCATAGAGATCCACGAAATACAGATGTAACTCTGTGTGATGAATTAACAGAACACTAAGCAGTTTCTCAGAAAGGTTCTTTCCAGATTTCATCTGAGGATATTTCCTTTTTCACCATAGCCCTCTAGGGGCTTCCAAATATCACTTTGCCAATTCCAGAAGAACTGTCTTAGCGAAAGGTTTCTTGAGGGGAAAGCTGTAACTCTGTGAGATGATTTCACAGAACACAAAGAAGTTTCTCAGAAAGCTTCTTTCTCTTTGTTATCAGAGGATATTTCCTTTGGCCCTATAGTCTTCAAAGGGATCCGATATATCTGTTCTCAGGTTCCACAGAAATAAGGCTAGCAAAGAGATCCACGAAATACAGATGTAACTCTGTGAGATGAATTAACAGAACACTAAGGAGTTTCTTAGAATGCTTCTTTCCAGATTTCATCTGAGGATATTTCCTTTTTCACCATAGCCCTCTATGGGCTTCCAAATATCACTTTGCCAATTCCTCAAGAACTGTCTTAGCGAAAGGCTTCTTGAGGGGAAAGCTGTAACTCTGCGAGATGATTTCACAGAACACAAAGAAGTTTTTCAGAAACTTCTTTCTCTTTGTTATCGGAGGATATTTCCTTTGGCCCCATAGTCTTCAAAGGGATCCGAAATATCTGTTCTCAGATTCCAGAGAAATAAGTCTAGCATAGAGATCCACGAAATACAGATGTAACTCTGTGTGATGAATTAACAGAACACTAAGCAGTTTCTCAGAAAGGTTCTTTCCAGATTTCATCTGAGGATATTTCCTTTTTCACCATAGCCCTCTAGGGGCTTCCAAATATCACTTTGCCAATTCCACAAGAACTGTCTTAGCGAAAGGCTTCTTGAGGGGAAAGCTGTAACTCTGTGAGATGATTTCAAAGAACACAAAGAAGTTTCTCAGAAAGCTTCTTTCTCTTTGTTATCAGAGGATATTTCCTTTGGCCCTATAGTCTTCAAAGGGATCCGATATATCTGTTCTCAGGTTCCACAGAAATAAGGCTAGCAAAGAGATCCACGAAATACAGATGTAACTCTGTGAGATGAATTAACAGAAAACTAAGCAGTTTCTCAGAAAGCTTCTTTCCAGATTTCATCTGATGATATTTCCTTTTTCACCATAGCCCTCTATGGGCTTCCAAATATCACTTTGCCAATTCCACAAGAACTGTCTTAGCGAAAGGCGTCTGGAGGGGAAAGCTGTAACTCTGTGAGATGATCTCACAGAACACAAAGAAGTTTCTCAGAAAGCTTCTTTCTCTTTGTTATCGGAGGATATTTCCTTTGGCCCTATAGTCTTCAAAGCGATCCGAAATATCTGTTCTCAGATTCCACAGAAATAAGGCTAGCAAAGAGATCCACGAAATACAGATGTAACTCTGTGAGATGAATTAACAGAACACTAAGCAGTTTCTCAGAAAGGTTCTTTCCAGATTTCATCTGAGGATATTTCCTTTTTCACCATAGCCCTCTAGGGGCTTCCAAATATCACTTTGCCAATTCCACAAGAACTGTCTTAGCGAAAGGCTTCTTGAGGGGAAAGCTGTAACTCTGTGAGATGATTTCACAGAACACAAAGAAGTTTCTCAGAAAGCTTCTTTCTCTTTGTTATCGGAGGATATTTCCTTTGGCCCTATAGTCTTCAAAGGGATCCGAAATATCTGTTCTCAGATTCCACAGAAATAAGGCTTCCAAAGAGATCCACGAAATACAGATGTAACTCTGTGAGATGAATTAACAGAACACTAAGCAGTTTCTCAGAAAGCTTCTTTCCAGATTTCTTCTGAGGATATTTCCTTTTTCACCATAGCCCTCTATGGGCTTCCAAATATCACTTTGCCAATTCCACAAGAACTGTCTTAGCGAAAGGCTTCTTGAGGGGAAAGCTGTAACTCTGCGAGATGATTTCACAGAACACAAAGAAGTTTCTCAGAAAGCTTCTTTCTCTTTGTTATCGGAGGATATTTCCTTTGGCCCCATAGTCTTCAAAGGGATCCGAAATATCTGTTCTCAGATTCCAGAGAAATAAGGCTAGCATAGAGATCCACGAAATACAGATGTAACTCTGTGTGATGAATTAACAGAACACTAAGCAGTTTCTCAGAAAGGTTCTTTCCAGTTTTCATCTGAGGATATTTCCTTTTTAACCATAGCCCTCTAGGGGCTTCCAAATATCACTTTGCCAATTCCACAAGAACTGTCTTAGCGAAAGGCTTCTTGAGGGGAAAGCTGTAACTCTGTGAGATTATTTCAAAGAACACAAAGAAGTTTCTCAGAAAGCTTCTTTCTCTTTGTTATCAGAGGATATTTCCTTTGGCCCTATAGTCTTCAAAGGGATCCGATATATCTGTTCTCAGGTTCCACAGAAATAAGGCTAGCAAAGAGATCCACGAAATACAGATGTAACTCTGTGAGATGAATTAACAGAACACTAAGGAATTTCTTAGAAAGCTTCTTTCCAGATTTCATCTGAGGATATTTCCTTTTTCACCATAGCCCTCTATGGGCTTCCAAATATCACTTTGCCAATTCCTCAAGAACTGTCTTAGCGAAAGGCTTCTTGAGGGGAAAGCTGTAACTCTGCGAGATGATTTCACAGAACACAAAGAAGTTTCTCAGAAAGCTTCTTTCTCTTTGTTATCGGAGGATATTTCCTTTGGCCCCATAGTCTTCAAAGGGATCCGAAATATCTGTTCTCAGATTCCAGAGAAATAAGGCTAGCATAGAGATCCACGAAATACAGATGTAACTCTGTGTGGTGAATTAACAGAACACTAAGCAGTTTCTCAGAAAGGTTCTTTCCAGATTTCATCTGAGGATATTTCCTTTTTCACCATAGCCCTCTAGGGGCTTCCAAATATCACTTTGCCAATTTCACAAGAACTGTCTTAGCGAAAGGCTTCTTGAGGGGAAAGCTGTAACTCTGTGAGATGATTTCAAAGAACACAAAGAAGTTTCTCAGAAAGCTTCTTTCTCTTTGTTATCAGAGGATATTTCCTTTGGCCCTATAGTCTTCAAAGGGATCCGATATATCTGTTCTCAGGTTCCACAGAAATAAGGCTAGCAAAGAGATCCACGAAATACAGATGTAACTCTGTGAGATGAATTAACAGAACACTAAGCAGTTTCTCAGAAAGCTTCACTCCAGATTTCATCTGAGGATATTTCCTTTTTCACCATTTCCCTCTATGGGCTTCCAAATATCACTTTGCCAATTCCACAAGAACTGTGTTAGCGAAAGGCTTCTGGAGGGGAAAGTTGTAACTCTGTGAGATGATTTCACAGAACGCAAAGAAGTTTCTCAGAAAGCTTCTTTCTCTTTGTTATCGGAGGATATTTCCTTTGGCCCTATAGTCTTCAAAGGGATCCGAAATATCTGTTCTCAGATTCCACAGAAATAAGGCTACCAAAGAGATCCACGAAATACAGATGTAAATATGTGAGATGAATTAACAGAACACTAAGCAGTTTCTCAGAAAGCTTCTTTCCAGATTTCATGTGAGGATATTTCTTTTTCACCATAGCCCTCTAGGGGCTTCCAAATATCACTTTGCCAATTCCACAAGAACTGTCTTAGCGAAAGGCTTCTTGAGGGGAAAGCTGTAACTCTGTGAGATGATTTCACAGAACACAAAGAAGTTTCTCAGAAAGCTTCTTTCTCTTTGTTATCGGAGGATATTTCCTTTGGCCCTATAGTCTTCAAAGGGATCCGAAATATCTGTTCTCAGATTCCACAGAAATAAGGATAGCAAAGAGATCCACGAAATACAGATGTAACTCTGTCAGATGAATTAACAGAACACTAAGTAGTGTCTCAGAAAGCTTCTTTCCAGGTTTCATCTGAGGATATTTCCTTTTTCACCATAGCCTTCTATGGGTTTCCAAATATCACTTTGCCAATTCCACAAGAACTGTCTTAGCGAAAGGCTTCTTGAGGGGAAAGCTGTAACTCTGTGAGATGATTTCACAGAACACAAAGAAGTTTCTCAGAAAGTTTCTTTCTCTTTGTTATCGGAGGATATTTCCTTTGGCCCTATGGTCTTCAAAGGGATCCGAAATATCTGTTCTCAGATTCCACAGAAATAAGGCTAGCAAAGAGATACACGAAACACAGATGTAACTCTGTGAGGTGAATTAACAGAACACTAAGCAGTTTCTCAGAAAGCTTCTTTCCAGATTTCATCTGAGGATATTTCCTTTTTCACCATAGCCCTCTATGGGCTTCCAAATATCACTTTGCCAATTCCACAAGAAGTGCCTTAGCGAAAGGCTTCTTGAGGGGAAAGCTGTAACTCTGCGAGATGATTTCACAGAACACAAAGAAGTTTCTCAGAAAGCTTCTTTCTCTTTGTTATCGGAGGATATTTCCTTTGGCCCTATATTCTTCAAAGGGATCCGAAATATCTGTTATCAGATTCCACAGAAATAAGGGTAGCAAAGAGATCCACGAAATACAGATGTAACTCTGTGAGATGAATTAACAGAACACTAAGGAGTTTCTTAGAAAGCTTCTTTCCAGATTTCATCTGAGGATATTTCCTTTTTCACCATAGCCCTCTATGGGCTTCCAAATATCACTTTGCCAATTCCACAAGAACTGTCTTAGCGAAAGGCTTCTTGAGGGGAAAGCTGTAACTCTGCGAGATGATTTCACAGAACACAAAGAAGTTTCTCAGAAAGCTTCTTTCTCTTTGTTATCGGAGGATATTTCCTTTGGCCCCATAGTCTTCAAAGGGATCCGAAATATCTGTTCTCAGATTCCAGAGAAATAAGGCTAGCATAGAGATCCACGAAATACAGATGTAACTCTGTGTGATGAATTAACAGAACACTAAGCAGTTTCTCAGAAAGGTTCTTTCCAGATTTCATCTGAGGATATTTCCTTTTTCACCATAGCCCTCTAGGGGCTTCCAAATATCACTTTGCCAATTCCACAAGAACTGTCTTAGCGAAAGGCTTCTGGAGGGGAAAGCTGTAACTCTGTGAGATGATTTCACAGAACACAAAGAAGTTTCTCAGAAAGCTTCTTTCTCTTTGTTATCGGAGGATATTTCCTTTGGCCCTATAGTCTTCAAAGGGATTCGAAATATCTGTTCTCAGATTCCACAGAAATAAGGCTAGCAAAGAGATCCACGAAATACAGATGTAACTCTGTGAGATGAATTAACAGAACACTAAGCAGTTTCTCAGAAAGCTTCTTTCCAGATTTCATCTGAGGATATTTCCTTTTTCACCATAGCCCTCTATGGGCTTCCAAATATCACTTTGCCAATTCCACAAGAACTGTCTTAGCGAAAGGCTACTTGAGGGGAAAGCTGTAACTCTCTGAGATGATTTCACAGAACACAAAGAAGTTTCTCAGAAAGCTTCTTTCTCTATGTAATCGGAGGATATTTACTTTGGCCCCATAATCTTCAAAGGGATCCGAAATATATGTTCTCAGATTCCACAGAAATAAGGCTAGCAAAGAGATCCACGAAATACAGATGTAACTCTGTGAGATGAATTAACAGAACACTAACCAGTTTCTCAGAAAGCTTCTTTCCAGATTTCATCTGAAGATATTTCCTTTTTCACCATAGCCCTCTATGGGCTTCCAAATATCACTTTGCCAATTCCACAAGAACTGTCTTAGCGAAAGGCTTCTTGAGGGGAAAGCTGTAACTCTGTGAGATGATTTGACAGAACACAAAGAAGTTTCTCAGAAAGCTTCTTTCTCTTTGTTGTCGGAGGATATTTCCTTTGGCCCTATAGTCTTCAAAGTGATCCGAAATATCTGTTCTCAGATTCCACAGAAATAAGGCTAGCAAAAAGATCCGGGAAATACAGATGTAACTCTGTGAGATGAATTAACAGAACACTAAGCAGTTTCTCAGAAAGCTTCTTTCCAGATTTCATCTGAGGATATTTCCTTTTTCACCATAGCCCTCTATGGGCTTCCTAATATCACTTTGCCAATTCCACAAGAAGTGCCTTAGCGAAAGGCTTCTTGAGGGGAAGGCTGTAACTCTGCGAGATGATTTCACAGAACACAAAGAAGTTTCTCAGAAAGCTTCTTTCTCTTTGTTATCGGAGGATATTACCTTTGGCCCTATAGTCTTCAAAGGGATCCGAAATATCTGTTCTCAGTTTCCACAGAAATAAGGCTAGCAAAGAGATCCACGAAATACAGATGTAAGTCTGTGAGATGAATTAACAGAACACTAAGCAGTTTCTCAGAAAGCTTCTTTCCAGATTTCATCTGAGGATATTTCCTTTTTCACCATAGCCCTCTATGGGCTTCCAAATATCACTTTGCCAATTCCACAAGAAGTGCCTTAGCGAAAGGCTTCTTGAGGGGAAAGCTGTAACTCTGCGAGATGATTTCACAGAACACAAAGAAGTTTCTCAGAAAGCTTCTTTGTCTTTGTTATCAGAGGATATTTCCTTTTGCCCTATAGTCTTCAAAGGCATCCGAAATATCTGTTCTCAGATTCCACAGAAATAAGGCTAGGAAAGAGATCCACGAAATACAGATGTAACTCTGTGTGATGAATTAACAGAACACTAAGCAGTTTCTCAGAAAGCTTCTTTCCAGATTTCATCTGAGGATATTTCCTTTTTCACCATAGCCCTCTAGGGGCTTCCAAATATCACTTTGCCAATTCCACAAGTACTGTCTTAGCGAAAGGCTTCTTGAGGGGAAAGCTGTAACTCTGTGAGATGATTTCAAAGAACACAAAGAAGTTTCTCAGAAAGCTTCTTTCTCTTTGTTATCATAGGATATTTCCATTGGCCCTATAGTCTTCAAAGGGATCCGAAATATCTGTTCTCAGGTTCCACAGAAATAAGGCTAGCAAAGAGATCCACGAAATACAGATGTAACTCTGTGAGATGAATTAACAGAACACTAAGCAGTTTCTCAGAAAGCTTCTTTCCAGATTTCATCTGAGGATATTTCCTTTTTCAAAATAGCCCTCTATGGGCTTCCAAATATCACTTTGCCAATTCCACAAGAACTGTCTTAGCGAAAGGCTTCTTGAGGGGAAAGCTGTAACTCTGTGAGATGATTTCAAAGAACACAAAGAAGTTTCTCAGAAAGCTTCTTTCTCTTTGTTATCAGAGGATATTTCCTTTGGCCCTATAGTCTTCAAAGGGATCCGATATATCTGTTCTCAGGTTCCACAGAAATAAGGCTAGCAAAGAGATCCACGAAATACAGATGTAACTCTGTGAGATGAATTAACAGAAAACTAAGCAGTTTCTCAGAAAGCTTCTTTCCAGATTTCATCTGATGATATTTCCTTTTTCACCATAGCCCTCTATGGGCTTCCAAATATCACTTTGCCAATTCCACAAGAACTGTCTTAGCGAAAGGCGTCTGGAGGGGAAAGCTGTAACTCTGTGAGATGATTTCACAGAACACAAAGAAGTTTCTCAGAAAGCTTCTTTCTCTTTGTTATCGGAGGATATTTCCTTTGGCCCTATAGTCTTCAAAGCGATCCGAAATATCTGTTCTCAGATTCCACAGAAATAAGGCTAGCAAAGAGATCCACGAAATACAGATGTAACTCTGTGAGATGAATTAACAGAACACAAAGCAGTTTCTCAGAAAGCTTCACTCCAGATTTCATCTGAGGATATTTCCTTTTTCACCATTTCCCTCTATGGGCTTCCAAATATCACTTTGCCAATTCCACAAGAACTGTGTTAGCGAAAGGCTTCTGGACGGGAAAGCTGTAACTCTGTGAGATGATTTCACAGAACGCAAAGAAGTTTCTCAGAAAGCTTCTCTCTCTTTGTTATCGGAGGATATTTCCTTTGGCCCTATAGTCTTCAAAGGGATCCGAAATATCTGTTCTCAGATTCCACAGAAATAAGGCTACCAAAGAGATCCACGAAATACAGATGTAACACTGTGAGATGAATTAACAGAACACTAAGCAGTTTCTCAGAAAGCTTCTTTCCAGATTTCATGTGAGGATATTTCTTTTTCACCATAGACCTCTATGGGCTTCCAAATATCACTTTGCCAATTCCACAAGAGCTGTCTTAGCGAAAGGCTTCTTGAGGGGAAAGCTGTAACTCTGTGAGATGATTTCACAGAACACAAAGAAGTTTCTCAGAAAGCTTCTTTCTCTTTGTTATCGGAGGATATTTCCTTTGGCCCTATAGTCTTCAAAGGGATCCGAAATATCTGTTCTCAGATTCCACAGAAATAAGGATAGCAAAGAGATCCACGAAATACAGATGTAACTCTGTCAGATGAATTAACAGAACACTAAGTAGTGTCTCAGAAAGCTTCTTTCCAGGTTTCATCTGAGGATATTTCCTTTTTCACCATAGCCTTCTATGGGCTTCCAAATATCACTTTGCCAATTCCACAAGAACTGTCTTAGCGAAAGGCTTCTTGAGGGGAAAGCTGTAACTCTGTGAGATGATTTCACAGAACACAAAGAAGTTTCTCAGAAAGTTTCTTTCTCTTTGTTATCGGAGGATATTTCCTTTGGCCCTATGGTCTTCAAAGGGATCCGAAATATCTGTTCTCAGATTCCACAGAAATAAGGCTAGCAAAGAGATACACGAAACACAGATGTAACTCTGTGAGGTGAATTAACAGAACACTAAGCAGTTTCTCAGAAAGCTTCTTTCCAGATTTCATCTGAGGATATTTCCTTTTTCACCATAGCCCTCTATGGGCTTCCAAATATCACTTTGCCAATTCCACAAGAAGTGCCTTAGCGAAAGGCTTCTTGAGGGGAAAGCTGTAACTCTGCGAGATGATTTCACAGAACACAAAGAAGTTTCTCAGAAAGCTTCTTTCTCTTTGTTATCGGAGGATATTTCCTTTGGCCCTATATTCTTCAAAGGGATCTGAAATATCTGTTATCAGATTCCACAGAAATAAGGCTAGCAAAGAGATCCACGAAATACAGATGTAACTCTGTGAGATGAATTAACAGAACACTAAGGAGTTTCTTAGAAAGCTTCTTTCCAGATTTCATCTGAGGATATTTCCTTTTTCACCATAGCCCTCTATGGGCTTCCAAATATCACTTTGCCAATTCCACAAGAACTGTCTTAGCGAAAGGCTTCTTGAGGGGAAAGCTGTAACTCTGCGAGATGATTTCACAGAACACAAAGAAGTTTCTCAGAAAGCTTCTTTCTCTTTGTTATCGGAGGATATTTCCTTTGGCCCCATAGTCTTCAAAGGGATCCGAAATATCTGTTCTCAGATTCCAGAGAAATAAGGCTAGCATAGAGATCCACGAAATACAGATGTAACTCTGTGTGATGAATTAACAGAACACTAAGCAGTTTCTCAGAAAGGTTCTTTCCAGATTTCATCTGAGGATATTTCCTTTTTCACCATAGCCCTCTAGGGGCTTCCAAATATCACTTTGCCAATTCCACAAGAACTGTCTTAGCGAAAGGCTTCTGGAGGGGAAGCTGTAACTCTGTGAGATGATTTCACAGAACACAAAGAATTTTCTCAGAAAGCTTCTTTCTCTTTGTTATCGGAGGATATTTCCTTTGGCCCTATAGTCTTCAAAGGGATCCGAAATATCTGTTCTCAGATTCCACAGAAATAAGGCTAGCAAAGAGATCCACGAAATACAGATGTAAGTCTGTGAGATGAATTAACAGAACACTAAGCAGTTTCTCAGAAAGCTTCTTTCCAGATTTCATCTGAGGATATTTCCTTTTTCACCATAGCCCTCTATGGGCTTCCAAATATCACTTTGCCAATTCCACAAGAACTGTCTTAGCGAAAGGCTACTTGAGGGGAAAGCTGTAACTCTCTGAGATGATTTCACAGAACACAAAGAAGTTTCTCAGAAAGCTTCTTTCTCTATGTAATCGGAGGATATTTACTTTGGCCCCATAGTCTTCAAAGGGATCCGAAATATATGTTCTCAGATTCCACAGAAATAAGGCTAGCAAAGAGATCCACGAAATACAGATGTAACTCTGTGAGATGAATTAACAGAACACTAACCAGTTTCTCAGAAAGCTTCTTTCCAGATTTCATCTGAAGATAATTCCTTTTTCACCATAGCCCTCTATGGGCTTCCAAATATCACTTTGCCAATTCCACAAGAACTGTCTTAGCGAAAGGCTTCTTGAGGGGAAAGCTGTAACTCTGTGAGATGATTTGATAGAACACAAAGAAGTTTCTCAGAAAGCTTCTTTCTCTTTGTTGTCGGAGGATATTTCCTTTGGCCCTATAGTCTTCAAAGTGATCCGAAATATCTGTTCTCAGATTCCACAGAAATAAGGCTAGCAAAAAGATCCGGGAAATACAGATGTAACTCTGTGAGATGAATTAACAGAACACTAAGCAGTTTCTCAGAAAGCTTCTTTCCAGATTTCATCTGAGGATATTTCCTTTTTCACCATAGCCCTCTATGGGCTTCCTAATATCACTTTGCCAATTCCACAAGAAGTGCCTTAGCGAAAGGCTTCTTGAGGGGAAGGCTGTAACTCTGCGAGATGATTTCACAGAACACAAAGAAGTTTCTCAGAAAGCTTCTTTCTCTTTGTTATCGGAGGATATTACCTTTGGCCCTATAGTCTTCAAAGGGATCCGAAATATCTGTTCTCAGTTTCCACAGAAATAAGGCTAGCAAAGAGATCCACGAAATACAGATGTAAGTCTGTGAGATGAATTAACAGAACACTAAGCAGTTTCTCAGAAAGCTTCTTTCCAGATTTCATCTGAGGATATTTCCTTTTTCACCATAGCCCTCTATGGGCTTCCAAATATCACTTTGCCAATTCCACAAGAAGTGCCTTAGCGAAAGGCTTCTTGAGGGGAAAGCTGTAACTCTGCGAGATGATTTCACAGAACACAAAGAAGTTTCTCAGAAAGCTTCTTTGTCTTTGTTATCGGAGGATATTTCCTTTGGCCCTATAGTCTTCAAAGGCATCCGAAATATCTGTTCTCAGATTCCACAGAAATAAGGCTAGGAAAGAGATCCACGAAATACAGATGTAACTCTGTGTGATGAATTAACAGAACACTAAGCAGTTTCTCAGAAAGCTTCTTTCCAGATTTCATCTGAGGATATTTCCTTTTTCACCATAGCCCTCTAGGGGCTTCCAAATATCACTTTGCCAATTCCACAAGTACTGTCTTAGCGAAAGGCTTCTTGAGGGGAAAGCTGTAACTCTGTGAGATGATTTCAAAGAACACAAAGAAGTTTCTCAGAAAGCTTCTTTCTCTTTGTTATCATAGGATATTTCCATTGTCCCTATAGTCTTCAAAGGGATCTGAAATATCTGTTCTCAGGTTCCACAGAAATAAGGCTAGCAAAGAGATCCACGAAATACAGATGTAACTCTGTGAGATGAATTAACAGAACACTAAGCAGTTTCTCAGAAAGCTTCTTTCCAGATTTCATCTGAGGATATTTCCTTTTTCAAAATAGCCCTCTATGGGCTTCCAAATATCACTTTGCCAATTCCACAAGAACTGTCTTAGCGAAAGGCTTCTTGAGGGGAAAGCTGTAACTCTGTGAGATGATTTCACAGAACACAAAGAAGTTTCTCAGAAAGCTTCTTTCTCTTTGTTATCGGAGGATATTTCCTTAGGCCCTATAGTCTTCAAAGGGATCCGAAATATCTGTTCTCAGATTCCACAGAAATAAGGCTAGCAAAGAGATCCACGAAATACAGATGTAACTCTGTGAGATGAATTAACAGAACACTAAGCAGTTTCTCAGAAAGCTTCACTCCAGATTTCATCTGAGGATATTTCCTTTTTCACCATTTCCCTCTATGGGCTTCCAAATATCACTTTGCCAATTCCACAAGAACTGTGTTAGCGAAAGGCTTCTGGAGGGGAAAGCTGTAACTCTGTGAGATGATTTCACAGAACGCAAAGAAGTTTCTCAGAAAGCTTCTTTCTCTTTGTTATCGGAGGATATTTCCTTTGGCCCTATAGTCTTCAAAGGGATCCGAAATATCTGTTCTCAGATTCCACAGAAATAAGGCTACCAAAGAGATCCACGAAATACAGATGTAACTATGTGAGATGAATTAACAGAACACTAAGCAGTTTCTCAGAAAGCTTCTTTCCAGATTTCATGTGAGGATATTTCTTTTTCACCATAGACCTCTACGGGCTTCCAAATATCACTTTGCCAATTCCACAAGAGCTGTCTTAGCGAAAGGCTTCTTGAGGGGAAAGCTGTAACTCTGTGAGATGATTTCACAGAACACAAAGAAGTTTCTCAGAAAGCTTCTTTCTCTTTGTTATCGGAGGATATTTCCTTTGGCCCTATAGTCTTCAAAGGGATCCGAAATATCTGTTCTCAGATTCCACAGAAATAAGGATAGCAAAGAGATCCACGAAATACAGATGTAACTCTGTCAGATGAATTAACAGAACACTAAGTAGTGTCTCAGAAAGCTTCTTTCCAGGTTTCATCTGAGGATATTTCCTTTTTCACCATAGCCTTCTATGGGCTTCCAAATATCACTTTGCCAATTCCACAAGAACTGTCTTAGCGAAAGGCTTCTTGAGGGGAAAGCTGTAACTCTGTGAGATGATTTCACAGAACACAAAGAAGTTTCTCAGAAAGTTTCTTTCTCTTTGTTATCGGAGGATATTTCCTTTGGCCCTATGGTCTTCAAAGGGATCCGAAATATCTGTTCTCAGATTCCACAGAAATAAGGCTAGCAAAGAGATACACGAAACACAGATGTAACTCTGTGAGGTGAATTAACAGAACACTAAGCAGTTTCTCAGAAAGCTTCTTTCCAGATTTCATCTGAGGATATTTCCTTTTTCACCATAGCCCTCTATGGGCTTCCAAATATCACTTTGCCAATTCCACAAGAAGTGCCTTAGCGAAAGGCTTCTTGAGGGGAAAGCTGTAACTCTGCGAGATGATTTCACAGAACACAAAGAAGTTTCTCAGAAAGCTTCTTTCTCTTTGTTATCGGAGGATATTTCCTTTGGCCCTATATTCTTCAAAGGGATCCGAAATATCTGTTATCAGATTCCACAGAAATAAGGCTAGCAAAGAGATCCACGAAACACAGATGTAACTCTGTGAGATGAATTAACAGAACACTAAGGAGTTTCTTAGAAAGCTTCTTTCCAGATTTCATCTGAGGATATTTCCTTTTTCACCATAGCCCTCTATGGGCTTCCAAATATCACTTTGCCAATTCCACAAGAACTGTCTTAGCGAAAGGCTTCTTGAGGGGAAAGCTGTAACTCTGCGAGATGATTTCACAGAACACAAAGAAGTTTCTCAGAAAGCTTCTTTCTCTTTGTTATCGGAGGATATTTCCTTTGGCCCCATAGTCTTCAAAGGGATCCGAAATATCTGTTCTCAGATTCCAGAGAAATAAGGCTAGCATAGAGATCCACGAAATACAGATGTAACTCTGTGTGATGAATTAACAGAACACTAAGCAGTTTCTCAGAAAGGTTCTTTCCAGATTTCATCTGAGGATATTTCCTTTTTCACCATAGCCCTCTAGGGGCTTCCAAATATCACTTTGCCAATTCCACAAGAACTGTCGTAGCGAAAGGCTTCTGGAGGGCAAAGCTGTAACTCTGTGAGATGATTTCACAGAACACAAAGAAGTTTCTCAGAAAGCTTCTTTCTCTTTGTTATCGGAGGATATTTCCTTTGGCCCTATGGTCTTCAAAGGGATCCGAAATATCTGTTCTCAGATTCCACAGAAATAAGGCTAGCAAAGAGATCCACGAAATACAGATGTAACTCTGTGAGATGAATTAACAGAACACTAAGCAGTTTCTCAGAAAGCTTCTTTCCAGATTTCATCTGAGGATATTTCCTTTTTCACCATAGCCCTCTATGGGCTTCCAAATATCACTTTGCCAATTCCACAAGAACTGTCTTAGCGAAAGGCCCTTGAGGGGAAAGCTGTAACTCTCTGAGATGATTTCACAGAACACAAAGAAGTTTCTCAGAAAGCTTCTTTCTCTATGTAATCGGAGGATATTTACTTTGGCCCCATAGTCTTCATAGGGATCCGAAATATATGTTCTCAGATTCCACAGAAATAAGGCTAGCAAAGAGATCCACGAAATACAGATGTAACTCTGTGAGATAAATTAACAGAACACTAACCAGTTTCTCAGAAAGCTTCTTTCCAGATTTCATCTGTAGATATTTCCTTTTTCACCATAGCCCTCTATGGGCTTCCAAATATCACTTTGCCAATTCCACAAGAACTGTCTTAGCGAAAGGCTTCTTGAGGGGAAAGCTGTATCTCTGTGAGATGATTTGACAGAACACAAAGAAGTTTCTCAGAAAGCTTCTTTCTCTTTGTTGTCGGAGGATATTTCCTTTGGCCCTATAGTCTTCAAAGTGATCCGAAATATCTGTTCTCAGATTCCACAGAAATAAGGCTAGCAAAAAGATCCGCGAAATACAGATGTAACTCTGTGAGATGAATTAACAGAACACTAAGCAGTTTCTCAGAAAGCTTCTTTCCAGATTTCATCTGAGGATATTTCCTTTTTCACCATAGCCCTCTATGGGCTTCCTAATATCACTTTGCCAATTCCACAAGAAGTGCCTTAGCGAAAGGCTTCTTGAGGGGAAGGCTGTAACTCTGCGAGATGATTTCACAGAACACAAAGAAGTTTCTCAGAAAGCTTCTTTCTCTTTGTTATCGGAGGATATTACCTTTGGCCCTATAGTCTTCAAAGGGATCCGAAATATCTGTTCTCAGTTTCCACAGAAATAAGGCTAGCAAAGAGATCCACGAAATACAGATGTAAGTCTGTGAGATGAATTAACAGAACACTAAGCAGTTTCTCAGAAAGCTTCTTTCCAGATTTCATCTGAGGATATTTCCTTTTTCACCATAGCCCTCTATGGGCTTCCAAATATCACTTTGCCAATTCCACAAGAAGTGCCTTAGCGAAAGGCTTCTTGAGGGGAAAGCTGTAACTCTGCGAGATGATTTCACAGAACACAAAGAAGTTTCTCAGAAAGCTTCTTTGTCTTTGTTATCGGAGGATATTTCCTTTGGCCCTATAGTCTTCAAAGGCATCCGAAATATCTGTTCTCAGATTCCACAGAAATAAGGCTAGGAAAGAGATCCACGAAATACAGATGTAACTCTGTGTGATGAATTAACAGAACACTAAGCAGTTTCTCAGAAAGCTTCTTTCCAGATTTCATCTGAGGATATTTCCTTTTTCACCATAGCCCTCTAGGGGCTTCCAAATATCACTTTGCCAATTCCACAAGTACTGTCTTAGCGAAAGGCTTCTTGAGGGGAAAGCTGTAACTCTGTGAGATGATTTCAAAGAACACAAAGAAGTTTCTCAGAAAGCTTCTTTCTCTTTGTTATCATAGGATATTTCCATTGGCCCTATAGTCTTCAAAGGGATCCGAAATATCTGTTCTCAGGTTTCACAGAAATAAGGCTAGCAAAGAGATCCACGAAATACAGATGTAACTCTGTGAGATGAATTAACAGAACACTAAGCAGTTTCTCAGAAAGCTTCTTTCCAGATTTCATCTGAGGATATTTCCTTTTTCAAAATAGCCCTCTATGGGCTTCCAAATATCACTTTGCCAATTCCACAAGAACTGTCTTAGCGAAAGGCTTCTTGAGGGGAAAGCTGTAACTCTGTGAGAAGATTTCACAGAACACAAAGAAGTTTCTCAGAAAGCTTCTTTCTCTTTGTTATCGGAGGATATTTCCTTAGGCCCTATAGTCTTCAAAGGGATCCGAAATATCTGTTCTCAGATTCCACAGAAATAAGGCTAGCAAAGAGATCCACGAAATACAGATGTAACTCTGTGAGATGAATTAACAGAACACTAAGCAGTTTCTCAGAAAGCTTCTTTCCAGATTTCATCTGAGGATATTTCCTTCTTCACCGTAGCCCTCTATGGGCTTCCAAATATCACTTTGCCAATTCCACAAGAACTGTCTTAGCGAAAGGCTTCTTGAGGGGAAAGCTGTAACTCTGTGAGATGATTTCACAGAACACAAAGAAGTTTCTCAGAAAGCTTCTTTTTCTTTGTTATCGGAGCATATTTCCTTTGGCCCTATAGTCTTCAAAGGGATCCGAAATATCTGTTCTCAGATTCCACAGAAATAAGGCTAGCAAAGAGATCCACGAAATACAGATGTAACTCTGTCAGATGAATTAACAGAACACTAAGAAGTTTCTCAGAAAGGTTCTTTCCAGATTTCATCTGAGGATATTTCCTTTTTCACCATAGCCCTCTATGGGCTTCCAAATCTCACTTTGCCAATTCCACAAGAACTGTCTTAGCGAAAGGCTTCTTGAGGGGAAAGCTGTAGCTCTGTGAGATTATTTGACAGAACACAAAGAAGTTTCTCAGAAAGCTTCTTTCTCTTTGTTATCGGAGGATATTTCCTTTGGCCCTATTGTCTTCAAAGGGATCCGAAATATCTGTTCTCAGATTCCACAGAAATAAGGCTAGCAAAGAGATCCACGAAATACAGATGTACCTCTGAGAGATGAATTAACAGAACACTAAGCAGTTTCTCAGAAAGCTTCCTTCCAGATTTCATCTGAGGATATTTCCTTTTTCACCATAGCCCTCTATGGGCTTCCAAATATCACTTTGCCAATTCCACAAGAACTGTCTTATCGAAAGGCTTCTTGAGGGGAAACCTGTAACTCTATGAGATGATTTCACAGAACACAAAGAAGTTTCTCAGAAAGCTTCTTTCTCTTTGTTATCGGAGGATATTTCCTTTGGCCCTATAGTCTTCAAGGGGATCCGAAATATCTGTTCTCAGATTCAACAGAAATAAGGCTAGCAAAGAGATCCTAGAAATACAGATGTAACTCTGTGAGACGAATTAACAGAACACTAAGCAGTTTCTCAGAAAGCTTCTTTCCAGATTTCATCTGAGGATATTTCCTTTTTCACCATAGCCCTCTTTGGGCTTCCAAATATCACTTTGCCAATTCCACAAGAAGTGCCCTAGCGAAAGGCTTCTTAAGGGGAAGGCTGTAACTCTGCGAGATGATTTCACAGAACACAAAGAGGTTTCTCAGAAAGCTTCTTTCTCTTTGTTATCGGGGGATATTTCCTTTGGCCCTATAGTCTTCAAAGGGATCCGAAATATCTGTTCTCAGATTCCACCGAAATAAGGCTAGCAAAGAGATCCACGAAATACAGATGTAACTCTGTGAGATGAATTAACAGAACACTAAGCAGTTTCTCAGAAAGCTTCTTTCCAGATTTCATCTGAGGATATTTCCTCTTTCACCATAGCCCTCTATGGGCTTCCAAATATCACTTTGCCAATTCCACAAGAACTGTCTTAGCGAAAGGCTTCTTGAGGGGAAAGCTGTAACTCTGTGAGATGATTTCACAGAACACAAAGAAGTTTCTCAGAAAGCTTCTTTCTCTTTGTTATCGGAGGATATTTCCTTTGGCCCTATAGTCTTCAAAGGGATCCGAAATATCTGTTCTCAGATTCCACAGAAATAAGGCTAGCAAAGAGATCCACGAAATACAGATGTAACTCTGTGAGATGTATTAAGAGAACAATAAGCAGTTTCTCAGAAAGCTTCTTTCCAGATTTCATCTGAGGATATTTCCTTTTTCACCATAGCCCTCTAGGGGCTTCCAAATACCACTTTGCCAATTCCACAAGAACTGTCTTATCGAAAGGCTTGTTGAGGGGAAAGCTGTAACTCTGTGAGATGATTTCACAGAACATAAAGAAGTTTCTCAGAAAGCTTCTTTTTCTTTGTTATCGGAGGATATTTCCTTTGGCCCTATAGTCTTCAAAGGGATCCGAAATATCTGTTCTCAGATTCCACAGAAATAAGGCTAGCAAAGAGATCCACGAAATACAGATGTAACTCTGTGAGATGAATTAACAGAACACTAAGCAGTTTCTCAGAAAGCTTCTTTACAGATTTCATCTGAGGATATTTCTTTTTTCACCATAGCCCTCTATGGGCTTCCAAATATCACTTTGCCAATTCCACAAGAACTGTCTTAGCGAAAGGCTTCTTCAGGGCAAAGCTGTAACTCTGTGAGATGATTTCACAGAACACAAAGAAGTTTCTCAGAAAGCTTCTTTCTCTTTGTTATCGAAGGATATTTCCTTTGGCCCAATGGTCTTCAAAGGCATCCGAAATATCTGTTCCCAGATTCCACAGAAATAAGGCTAGAAAAGAGATCCACGAAATACAGATGTAACTCTGTGACATGAATTAACAGAACACTAAGCAGTTTCTCAGAAAGCTTCTTTCCAGATTTCATCTGAGGATATTTCCTTTTTCACCATAGCCCTCTATGGGATTCCAAATATAACTTTGACAATTCCACAAGAACTGTCTTAGCGAAAGGCTTCTTGAGGGGAAAGCTGTAACTCTGTGAGATGATTTCACAGATCACAAAGAAGTTTCTCAGAAAGCTTATTTCTCTTTGTTATCGGAGGATATTTCCTTTGGCCCTATAGTCTTCAAAGGGATCCGAAATATCTGTTCTCAGATTCCACAGAAATAAGGCTAGAAAAGAGATCCGAAATAGAGACGTAACTCTGTGAGATGAATTAACAGAACACTAAGCAGTTTCTGAGAAAGGTTGTTTCCAGATTTCATCTGAGGATATTTCCTTTTTCACCATAGCCCTCTATGGGCTTCCAAATATCACTTTGCCAATTCCACAAGAACTGTCTTAGCGAAAGGCTTCTTGAGGGGAAAGCTGTAACTCTGTGAGATGATTTCAAAGAACACAAAGAAGTTTCTCAGAAAGCTTCTTTCTCTTTGTTATCGGCGGATATTTCCTTTGGCCCTATAGTCTTCAAAGGGATCCGAAATATCTGTTCTCAGATTCCACAGAAATAAGGCTAGCAAAGAGATCCTCGAAATACAGATGCAACTCTGTGAGATGAATTAACAGAACACTAAGCAGTTTCTCAGAAAGCTTCTTTCCAGATTTCATCTGAGGATATTTCCTTTTTCACCATAGCCCTCTATGGGCTTCCAAATATCACTTTGCCAATTCCACAAGAACTGTCTTAGCGAAAGGCTTCTTCAGGGCAAAGCTGTAACTCTGTGAGATGATTTCACAGAACACAAAGAAGTTTCTCAGAAAGCTTCTTTCTCTATGTTATCGGAGGATATTTACTTTGGCCCTATAGTCTTCAAAGGGATCCGAAATATCTGTTCTCACATTCCACAGAAATAAGGGTAGCAAAGAGATCCACGAAATACAGATGTAAATCAGTGAGATGAATTAACAGAACACTAAGCAGTTTCTCAGAAAGCTTCTTTCCAGATTTCATCTGAAGATATTTCCTTTTTCACCATAGCCCTCTATGGGCTTCCAAATATCACTTTGCCAAATCCACAGGAACTGTCTTAGCGAAAGGCTTCTTGAGGGGAAAGCTGTAACTCTGTGAGATGATTTCACAGAATACAAAGAAGTTTCTCAGAAAGCTTCTTTCTCTTTGTTATCGGAGGATATTTCCTTTGGCCCAGTAGTCTTCAAAGGGATCCGAAATATGTGTTCTCAGATTCCACGGAAATAAGGCTAGCAAAGAGATCCAGGAAATACAGATGTAACTCTGTGAGATGAATTAACAGAACACTAAGCAGTTTCTCAGAAAGGTTCTTTCCAGATTTCATCTGAGGATATTTCCTTTTTCACCCTAGCCCTCTATGGGCTTCCAAATATCACTTTGCCAATTCCACAAGAACTGTCTTAGCGAAAGGCTTCTTGAGGGGAAAGCTGTAACTCTGTGAGATGATTTGACAGAACACAAAGAAGTTTCTCAGAAAGCTTCATTCTCTTTGTTATCAGAGGATATTTCCATTGGCAGTATAGTCTTCAAAGGGATCCGAAATATCTGTTCTCAGGTTCCACAGAAATAAGGCTAGCAAAGAGATCCACGAAATACAGATGTAACTCTGTGAGATGAATTAACAGAACACTAAGCAGTTTCTCAGAAAGCTTCTTTCCAGATTTCATCTGAGGATATTTCCTTTTTCACCATAGCCCTTTAGGGGCTTCCAAATATCACTTTGCCAATTCCACAAGAACTGTCTTAGGGAAAGGCTTCTTGAGGGGAAAGCTGTAAGTCTGTGAGATGATTTCACAGAACACAAAGAAGTTTCTCAGAAAGCTTCTTTTTCTTTGTTATCGGAGGATATTTCCTTTGGCCCTATAGTCTTCAAAGGGATCCGAAATATCTGTTCTCAGATTCCAGAGAAATAAGGCTAGCAAAGAGATCCACGAAATACAGATGTAACTCTGTGAGATGAATAAACCGAACTCTAAGCAGTTTCTCAGAAAGGTTCTTTCCAGATTTCATCTGAGGATATTTCCTTTTTCACCATAGCCCTCTATGGGCTTCCAAATATCACTTTGCCAATTCCACAAGAACTGTCTTAGCGAAAGGCTTCTTTTGGGAAAGCTGTAACTGTGTGAGATGATTTCACAGAACACAAAGAAGTTTCTCAGAAAGCTTCTTTCTCTTTGTTATCGGAGGATATTTCCTTTGGCCCTATTGTCTTCAAAGGGATCCGAAATATCTGTTCTCAGATTCCACAGAAATAAGGCTAGCAAAGAGATCCACGAAATACAGATGTAACTCTGTGAGATGAATTAACAGAACACTAAGCAGTTTCTCAGAAAGGTTCTTTCCAGATTTCATCTGAGGATATTTCCTTTTTCACCATAGCCCTCTAGGGGCTTCCAAATATCACATTGCCAATTCCACAAGATCTGTCTTAGCGAAAGGCTTCTTGAGGGGAAAGCTGTAACTCTGTGAGATGATTTCAAAGAACACAAAGATGTTTCTCAGAAAGCTACTTTCTCTTTGTTATCCGAGGATATTTCCTTTGGCCCTATAGTCTTCAAAGGGATCCGAAATATCTGTTCTCAGATTCCACAGAAATAAGGCTTGGAAAGAGTTCCACGAAATACAGATGTAACTCTGTCAGATGAATTAACAGAACACTAAGCAGTTTCTCAGAAATCTTCTTTCCAGATTTCATCTGAGGATATTTCCTTTTTCACCATAGCCCTCTATGGGCTTCCAAATATCACTTTGACAATTCCACAAGAACTGTCTTAGCGAAAGGCTTCTTGAGGGGAAAGCTGTAACTCTGTGAGATGATTTCACAGATCACAAAGAAGTTTCTCAGAAAGCTTCTTTCTCTTTGTTATCGGAGGATATTTCCTTTGGCCCTATAGTCTTCAAAGGGATCCGAAATATCTGTTCTCAGATTCCACAGAAATAAGGCTAGCAAAGAGATCCGAAATAGAGACGTAACTCTGTGAGATGAATTAACAGAACACTAAGCAGTTTCTCAGAAAGGTTCTTTCCAGATTTCATCTGAGGATATTTCCTTTTTCACCATAGCCCTCTATGAGCTTCCAAATATCACTTTGCCAATTCCACAAGAACTGTCTTAGCGAAAGGCTTCTTGAGGGGAAAGCTGTAACTCTGTGAGATGATTTCAAAGAACACAAAGAAGTTTCTCAGAAAGCTTCTTTCTCTTTGTTATCGGCGGATATTTCCTTTGGCCCTATAGTCGTCAAAGGGATCCGAAATATCTGTTCTCAGATTCCACAGAAATAAGGCTAGCAAAGAGATCCTCGAAATACAGATGCAACTCTGTGAGATGAATTAACAGAACACTAAGCAATTTCTCAGAAAGCTTCTTTCCAGATTTCATGTGAGGATATTTACTTTTTCACCATAGCCCTCTATGGGCTTCCAAATATCACTTTGCCAATTCCACAAGAACTGTCTTAGCGAAAGGCTTCTTCAGGGCAAAGCTGAAACTCTGTGAGATGATTTCACAGAACACAAAGAAGTTTCTCAGAAAGCTTCTTTCTCTATGTTATCGGAGGATATTTACTTTGGCCCTATAGTCTTCAAAGGGATCCGAAATATCTGTTCTCAGATTCCACAGAAATAAGGCTAGCAAAGAGATCCTCGAAATACAGATGCAACTCTGTGAGACGAATTAACAGAACACTAAGCAGTTTCTCAGAAAGCTTCTTTCCAGATTTCATCTGAGGATATTTCCTTTTTCACCATAGCCCTCTATGGGCTTCCAAATATCACTTTGCCAATTCCACAAGAAGTGCCTTAGCGAAAGGCTTTTTAAGGGGAAGGCTGTAACTCTGCGAGATGATTTCACAGAACACAAAGAAGTTTCTCAGAAAGCTTCTTTCTCTTTGTTATCGGGGGATATTTCCTTTGGCCCTATAGTCTTCAAAGGGATCCGAAATATCTGTTCTCAGATTCCACCGAAATAAGGCTAGCAAAGAGATCCACGAAATACAGATGTAACTCTGTGAGATGAATTAACAGAACACTAAGCAGTTTCTCAGAAAGCTTCTTTCCAGATTTCATCTGAGGATATTTCCTTTTTCACCATTTCCCTCTAAGGGCTTCCAAATATCACTTTGCCAATTCCACAAGAACTGTGTTAGCGAAAGGCTTCTGGAGGGGAAAGCTGTAACTCTGTGAGATGATTTCACAGAACACAAAGAAGTTTCTCAGAAAGCTTCTTTCTCTTTGTTATCGGAGGATATTTCCTTTGGCCCTATAGTCTTCAAAGGGATCCGAAATATCTGTTCTCAGATTCCACAGAAATAAGGCTAGCAAAGAGATCCACGAAATACAGATGTAACTCTGTGAGATGAATTAAGAGAACACTAAGCAGTTTCTCAGAAAGCTTCTTTCCAGATTTCATCTGAGGATATTTCTTTTTCAACATAGCCCTCTATGGGCTTCCAAATATCACTTTGCCAATTCCACAAGAACTGTCTTAGCGAAAGGCTTCTGGAGGGGAAAGCTGTAACTCTGTGAGATGATTTCACAGAACACAAAGAAGTTTCTCAGAAAGCTTCTTTCTCTTTGTTATGGGAGGATATTTCCTTTGGCCCTATAGTCATCAAAGGGATCTGAAATATCTGTTCTCAGATTCCACAGAAATAAGGACAGCAAGGAGATCCACGAAATACAGATGTAACTCTGTCAGATGAATTAACAGAACACTAAGTAGTGTCTCAGAAAGCTTCTTTCCAGGTTTCATCTGAGGATATTTCCTTTTTCACCATCGCCTTCTATGGGCTTCCAAATATCACTTTGCCAATTCCACAAGAACTGTCTTGGCGAAAGGCTTCTTGAGGGGAAAGCTGTAACTCTGTGAGATGATTTCACAGAACACAAAGAAGTTTCTCAGAAAGTTTCTTTCTCTTTGTTATCGGAGGATATTTCCTTTGGCCCTATGGTCTTCAAAGGGATCCGAAATATCTGTTCTCAGATTCCACAGAAATAAGGCTAGCAAAGAGATCCACGAAATACAGATGTAACTCTGTGACGTGAATTAACAGAACACTAAGCAGTTTCTCAGAAAGCTTCTTTCCAGATTTCATCTGAGGATATTTCCTTTTTCACCATAGCCCTCTTTGGGATTAAAATATCACTTTGCCAATTCCACAAGAACTGTCTTAGCGAAAGGCTTCTTGAGGGGAAAGCTGTAACTCTGTGAGATGATTTCACAGATCACAAAGAAGTTTCTCAGAAAGCTTCTTTCTCTTTGTTATCGGAGGATATTTCCTTTGGCCCTATAGTCTTCAAAGGGATCCGAAATATCTGTTCTCAGATTCCACAGAAATAAGGCTAGCAAAGAGATCCGAAATACAGACGTAACTCTGTGAGATGAATTAACAGAACACTAAGCAGTTTCTCAGAAAGGTTCTTTCCAGATTTCATCTGAGGATATTTCCTTTTTCACCATAGCCCTCTATGGGCTTCCAAATATCACTTTGCCAATTCCACAAGAACTGTCTTAGCGAAAGGCTTCTTGAGGGGAAAGCTGTAACTCTGTGAGATGATTTCAAAGAACACAAAGAAGTTTCTCAGAAAGCTTCTTTCTCTTTGTTATCGGCGGATATTTCCTTTGGCCCTATAGTCTTCAAAGGGATCCGAAATATCTGTTCTCACATTCCACAGAAATAAGGCTAGCAAAGAGATCCTCAAAATACAGATGCAACTCTGTGAGATGAATTAACAGAACACTAAGCAGTTTCTCAGAAAGCTTCTTTCCAGATTTCATCTGAAGATATTTCCTTTTTCACCATAGCCCTCTATGGGCTTCCAAATATCACTTTGCCAAATCCACAAGAACTGTCTTAGCGAAAGGCTTCTTGAGGGGAAATCTGTAACTCTGTGAGATGATTTCACAGAATACAAAGAAGTTTCTCAGAAAGCTTCTTTCTCTTTGTTATCGGAGGATATTTCCTTTGGCCCAATAGTCTTCAAAGGGATCCGAAATATGTGTTCTCAGATTCCACAGAAATAAGGCTAGCAAAGAGATCCACGAAATACAGATGTGACTCTGTGAGATGAATTAACAGAACACTAAGCAGTTTCTCAGAAAGCTTCTTTCCAGATTTAATCTGAGGATATTTCCTTTTTCACCCTAGCCCTCTATGGGCTTCCAAATATCACTTTGCCAATTCCACAAGAACTGTTTTAGCGAAAGGCTTCTTGAGGGGAAATCTGTAACTCTGTGAGATGATTTCACAGAATACAAAGAAGTTTCTCAGAAAGCTTCTTTCTCTTTGTTATCGGAGGATATTTCCATTGGCCCTATAGTCTTCAAAGGGATCCGAAATATCTGTTCTCACATTCCACAGAAATAAGGCTAGCAAAGAGATCCTCAAAATACAGATGCAACTCTGTGAGATGAATTAACAGAACACTAAGCAGTTTCTCAGAAAGCTTCTTTCCAGATTTCATCTGAGGATATTTCCTTTTTCACCATAGCCCTCTATGGGCTTCCAAATATCACTTTGCCAATTCCACAAGAAGTGCCTTAGCGAAAGGCTTTTTAAGGGGAAGGCTGTAACTCTGCGAGATGATTTCACAGAACACAAAGAAGTTTCTCAGAAAGCTTCTTTCTCTTTGTTATCGGGGGATATTTCCTTTGGCCCTATAGTCTTCAAAGGGATCCGAAATATCTGTTCTCAGATTCCACCGAAATAAGGCTAGCAAAGAGATCCACGAAATACAGATGTAACTCTGTGAGATGAATTAACAGAACACTAAGCAGTTTCTCAGAAAGCTTCTTTCCAGATTTCATCTGAGGATATTTCCTTTTTCACCATTTCCCTCTAAGGGCTTCCAAATATCACTTTGCCAATTCCACAAGAACTGTGTTAGCGAAAGGCTTCTGGAGGGGAAAGCTGTAACTCTGTGAGATGATTTCACAGAACACAAAGAAGTTTCTCAGAAAGCTTCTTTCTCTTTGTTATCGGAGGATATTTCCTTTGGCCCTATAGTCTTCAAAGGGATCCGAAATATCTGTTCTCAGATTCCACAGAAATAAGGCTAGCAAAGAGATCCACGAAATACAGATGTAACTCTGTGAGATGAATTAAGAGAACACTAAGCAGTTTCTCAGAAAGCTTCTTTCCAGATTTCATCTGAGGATATTTCTTTTTCAACATAGCCCTCTATGGGCTTCCAAATATCACTTTGCCAATTCCACAAGAACTGTCTTAGCGAAAGGCTTCTTGAGGGGAAAGCTGTAACTCTGTGAGATGATTTCACAGAACACAAAGAAGTTTCTCAGAAAGCTTCTTTCTCTTTGTTATGGGAGGATATTTCCTTTGGCCCTATAGTCATCAAAGGGATCTGAAATATCTGTTCTCAGATTCCACAGAAATAAGGACAGCAAGGAGATCCACGAAATACAGATGTAACTCTGTCAGATGAATTAACAGAACACTAAGTAGTGTCTCAGAAAGCTTCTTTCCAGGTTTCATCTGAGGATATTTCCTTTTTCACCATCGCCTTCTCTGGGCTTCCAAATATCACTTTGCCAATTCCACAAGAACTGTCTTGGCGAAAGGCTTCTTGAGGGGAAAGCTGTAACTCTGTGAGATGATTTCACAGAACACAAAGAAGTTTCTCAGAAAGTTTCTTTCTCTTTGTTATCGGAGGATATTTCCTTTGGCCCTATGGTCTTCAAAGGGATCCGAAATATCTGTTCTCAGATTCCACAGAAATAAGGCTAGCAAAGAGATCCACGAAATACAGATGTAACTCTGTGACGTGAATTAACAGAACACTAAGCAGTTTCTCAGAAAGCTTCTTTCCAGATTTCATCTGAGGATATTTCCTTTTTCACCATAGCCCTCTTTGGGATTAAAATATCACTTTGCCAATTCCACAAGAACTGTCTTAGCGAAAGGCTTCTTGAGGGGAAAGCTGTAACTCTGTGAGATGATTTCACAGATCACAAAGAAGTTTCTCAGAAAGCTTCTTTCTCTTTGTTATCGGAGGATATTTCCTTTGGCCCTATAGTCTTCAAAGGGATCCGAAATATCTGTTCTCAGATTCCACAGAAATAAGGCTAGCAAAGAGATCCGAAATACAGACGTAACTCTGTGAGATGAATTAACAGAACACTAAGCAGTTTCTCAGAAAGGTTCTTTCCAGATTTCATCTGAGGATATTTCCTTTTTCACCATAGCCCTCTATGGGCTTCCAAATATCACTTTGCCAATTCCACAAGAACTGTCTTAGCGAAAGGCTTCTTGAGGGGAAAGCTGTAACTCTGTGAGATGATTTCAAAGAACACAAAGAAGTTTCTCAGAAAGCTTCTTTCTCTTTGTTATCGGCGGATATTTCCTTTGGCCCTATAGTCTTCAAAGGGATCCGAAATATCTGTTCTCACATTCCACAGAAATAAGGCTAGCAAAGAGATCCTCAAAATACAGATGCAACTCTGTGAGATGAATTAACAGAACACTAAGCAGTTTCTCAGAAAGCTTCTTTCCAGATTTCATCTGAAGATATTTCCTTTTTCACCATAGCCCTCTATGGGCTTCCAAATATCACTTTGCCAAATCCACAAGAACTGTCTTAGCGAAAGGCTTCTTGAGGGGAAATCTGTAACTCTGTGAGATGATTTCACAGAATACAAAGAAGTTTCTCAGAAAGCTTCTTTCTCTTTGTTATCGGAGGATATTTCCTTTGGCCCAATAGTCTTCAAAGGGATCCGAAATATGTGTTCTCAGATTCCACAGAAATAAGGCTAGCAAAGAGATCCACGAAATACAGATGTGACTCTGTGAGATGAATTAACAGAACACTAAGCAGTTTCTCAGAAAGCTTCTTTCCAGATTTAATCTGAGGATATTTCCTTTTTCACCCTAGCCCTCTATGGGCTTCCAAATATCACTTTGCCAATTCCACAAGAACTGTTTTAGCGAAAGGCTTCTTGAGGGGAAAGCTGTAGCTCTGTGAGATGATTTCACAGAACACAAAGAAGTTTCTCAGAAAGCTTCTTTCTCTTTGTTATCGGAGGATATTTCCATTGGCCCTATAGTCTTCAAAGGGATCCGAAATATCTGTTCTCAGGTTCCACAGAAATAAGGCTAGCAAAGAGATCCACGAAATACAGATGTAACTCTGTGAGATGAATTAACAGAACACTAAGCAGTTTCTCAGAAAGCTTCTTTCCAGATTTCATCTGAGGATATTTCCTTTTTCACCCTAGCCCTCTATGGGCTTCCAAATATCACTTTGCCAATTCCACAAGAACTGTCTTAGCGAAAGGCTTCTTGAGGGGAAAGCTGTAACTCTGTGAGATGATTTCACAGAACACAAAGAAGTTTCTCAGAAAGCTTCTTTCTCTTTGTTATCGGAGGATATTTCCTTTGGCCCTATAGTCTTCAAAGGGATCCGAAATATCTGTTCTCAGATTCCACAGAAATAAGGCTAGAAAAGAGATCCACGAAATACAGATGTATCTCTGTGAGATGAATTAACAGAACACTAAGCAGTTTCTCAGAAAGCTTCTTTCCAGATTTCATCTGAGGATATTTCCTTTTTCACCATAGCCCTCTATGGGCTTCCAAATATCACTTTGCCAATTCCACAAGAAGTGCCTTAGCGAAAGGCTTCTTGAGGGGAAAGCTGTAGCTCTGCGAGATGATATCACAGAACACAAAGAAGTTTCTCAGAAAGCTTCTTTGTCTTTGTTTTCAGAGGATACTTCCTTTGGCCCTATAGTCTTCAAAGGGATCCGAAATATCTGTTCTCAGATTCCACAGAAATAAGGCTAGCAAAGAGATCCACGAAATACAGATGTAACTCTGTGTGATGAATTAACAGAACACTAAGCAGTTTCTCAGAAAGGTTCTTTCCAGATTTCATCTGAGGATATTTCCTTTTTCACCATAGCCCTCTAGGGGCTTCCAAATATCCTTTTCCAATTCCACAAGAACTGTCTTAGCGAAAGGCTTCTTGAGGGGAAAGCTGTAACTCTGTGAGATGATTTCAAAGAACACAAAGAAGTTTCTCAGAAAGCTTCATTCTCTTTGTTATCAGAGGATATTTCCATTGTCCCTATAGTCTTCAAAGGGATCCGAAATATCTGTTCTCAGGTTCCACAGAAATAAGGCTAGCAAAGAGATCCACGAAATACAGATGTAACTCTGTGAGATGAATTAACAGAACACTAAGCAGTTTCTCAGAAAGCTTCTTTCCAGATTTCATCCGAGGATATTTCCTTTTTCACCATAGCCCTCTAGGGGCTTCCAAATATCACTTTGCCAATTCCACAAGAACTGTCTTAGCGAAAGGCTTCTTGAGGGGAAAGCTGTAAGTCTGTGAGATGATTTCACAGAACACAAAGAAGTTTCTCAGAAAGCTTCTTTTTCTTTGTTATCGGAGGATATTTCCTTTGGCCCTATGGTCTTCAAAGGGATCCGAAATATCTGTTCTCAGATTCCACAGAAATAAGGCTTGGAAAGAGATCCACGAAATACAGATGTAACTCTGTCAGATGAATTAACAGAACACTAAGCAGTTTCTCAGAAAGGTTCTTTCCAGATTTCATCTGAGGATATTTCCTTTTTCACCATAGCCCTCTATGGGCTTCCAAATATCACTTTGCCAATTCCACAAGAACTGTCTTAGCGAAAGGCTTCTTTTGGGAAAGCTGTAACTCTGTGAGATGATTTGACAGAACACAAAGAAGTTTCTCAGAAAGCTTCTTTCTCTTTGTTATCGGAGGATATTTCCTTTGGCCCTATAGTCTTCAAAGGGATCCGAAATATCTGTTCTCAAATTAAAAAGAAATAAGGCTAGCAAAGAGGTCCACGAAATACAGATGTAACTCTGTGTGATGAATTAACAGAACACTAAGCAGTTTCTCAGAAAGGTTCTTTCCAGATTTCATCTGAGGATATTTCCTTTTTCACCATAGGCCTCTTGGGGCTTCCAAATATCACATTACCAATTCCACAAGATCTGTCTTAGCGAAAGGCTTCTTGAGGGGAAAGCTGTAACTCTGTGAGATGATTTCAAAGAACACAAAGATGTTTCTCAGAAAGCTACTTTCTCTTTGTTATCAGAGGATATTTCCTTTGGCCCTATAGTCTTCAAAGGGATCCGAAATATCTGTTCTCAGATTCCACAGAAATAAGGCTTGGAAAGAGTTCCACGAAATACAGATGTAACTCTGTCAGATGAATTAACAGAACACTAAGCAGTTTCTCAGAAAGCTTCTTTCCAGATTTCATCTGAGGATATTTCCTTTTTCACCATAGCCCTCTATGGGCTTCCAAATATCACTTTGCCAATTCCACAAGAACTGTCTTAGCGAAAGGCTTCTTTTGGGAAAGCTGTAACTCTGTGAGATGATTTCACACAACACAAAGAAGTTCCTCAGAAAGCTTCTTTCTCTTTGTTATCGGAGGATATTTCCTTTGGCCCTATAGTCTTCAAAGGGATCCGAAATATCTGTTCTCAGATTCCACAGAAATAAGGCTAGCAAAGAGATCCACGAAATACAGATGTAACTCTGTGAGATGAATTAACACAACACTAAGCAGTTTCTCAGAAAGCTTCTTTCCAGATTTCATCTGAGGATATTTCTTTTTTCACCATAGCCCTCTATGGGCTTCCAAATATCACTTTGCCAATTCCACAAGAACTGTCTTAGCGAAAGGCTTCTTCAGCGCAAAGCTGTAACTCTGTGAGATGATTTCACAGAACACAAAGAAGTTTCTCAGAAAGCTTCTTTCTCTTTGTTATCGAAGGATATTTCCTTTGGCCCTATGGTCTTCAAAGGCATCCGAAATATCTGTTCTCATATTCCACAGAAATAAGACTAGCAAAGAGATCCACGAAATACAGATGTAACTCTGTGACATGAATTAACAGAACACTAAGCAGTTTCTCAGAAAGCTTCTTTCCAGATTCCATCTGAGGATATTTCCTTTTTCACCATAGCCCTCTATGGGATTCCAAATATAACTTTGCCAATTCCACAAGAACTGTCTTAACGAAAGGCTTCTTGAGGGGAAAGCTGTAACTCTGCGAGATGATTTCACAGAACACAAAGAAGTTTCTCAGAAAGCTTCTTTCTCTTTGTTATCGGAGGATATTTCCTTTGGCCCCATAGTCTTCAAAGGGATCCGAAATATCTGTTCTCAGATTCCACAGAAATAAGACTAGTAAAGAGATCCACGAAATACAGATGTAACTCTGTGAGATGAATTAACGGAACACTAAGAAGTTTCTCAGAAAGATTCTTTCCAGATTTCATCTGAGGATATTTCCTTTTTCACCATAGCCCTCTAGGGGTTTCCAAATATCACTTTGCCAATTCCACAAGAACTGTCTTAGAGAAAGGCTTCTTGAGGGGAAAGCTGTAACTATGTGAGATGATTTCAGAGAACACACAGAAGTTTCTCAGAAAGCTTCTTTCTCTTTGTTATCGGAGGATATTTCCTTTGGCCCTATAGTCTTCAAAGGGATCCGAAATATCTGTTCTCAGATTCCACAGAAATAAGGCTAGCAAAGAGATCCACGAAATACAGATGTAACTCTGAGAGATGAATTAACAGAACACTAAGCAGTTTCTCAGAAAGCTTCTTTCCAGATTTCATCTGAGGATATTTCCTTTTTCACCATAGCCCTCTATCGGCTTCCAAATATCACTTTGCCAATTCCACAAGAACTGTCTTAGCGAAAGGCTTCTTGAGGGGAAAGCTGTAGCTCTATGAGGTGATTTCACAGAACACAAAGAAGTTTCTCAGAAAACTTCTTTCTCTTTGTTATCGGAGGATATTTTCTTTGGCCCTATAGTCTTGAAGGGGATCCGAAATATCTGTTCTCAGATTCAACAGAAATAAGGCTAGCAAAGAGATCCAAGAAGTACAGATGTAACTCTGTGAGACGAATTAAAAGAACACTAAGCAGTTTCTCAGAAAGCTTCTTTCCAGATTTCATCTGAGGATATTTCCTTTTTCACCGTAGCCCTCTATGGGCTTCCAAATATCACTTTGCCAATTCCACAAGAAATGCCTTAGCGAAAGGCTTCTAAGGGGAAGGCTGTAACTCTGCGAGATGGTTTCACAGAACACAAAGAAGTTTCTCAGAAAGCTTCTTTCTCTTTGTTATCGGGGGATATTTCCTTTGGCCCTATAGTCTTCAAAGGGATCCGATATATTTGTTCTCAGATTCCACCGAAATAAGACTAGCAAAGAGATCCACGAAATACAGATGTAACTCTGTGAGATGAATTAACAGAACACTAAGCAGTTTCTCAGAAAGCTTCTTTACAGATTTCATCTGAGGATATTTCTTTTTCACCATAGCCCTCTATTGGCTTCCAAATATCACTTTGCCAATTCCACAAGAACTGTCATAGCGAAAGGCTTCTTGAGGGGAAAGCTGTAACTCTGTGAGATGATTTCACAGAACACAAAGAAGTTTCTCAGAAAGCTTCTTTCTCTTTGTTATCGGAGGATATTTCCTTTGGCCCTATAGTCATCAAAGGGATCTGAAATATCTGTTCTCAGATTCCACAGAAATAAGGATAGCAAAGAAATCCACGAAATACAGATGTAACTCTGTCATATGAATTAACAGAACACTAAGCAGTGTCTCAGAAAGCTTCTTTCCAGGTTTCATCTGAGGATATTTCCTTTTTCACCATAGCCTTCTATGGGCTTCCAAATATCACTTTGCCAATTCCACAAGAACTGTCTTAGCGAAAGGCTTCTTGAGGGGAAAGCTGTAACTCTGTGAGATGATTTCACAGAACACAAAGAAGTTTCTCAGAAAGTTTCTTTCTCTTTGTTATCGGAGGATATTTCCTTTGGCCCTATGGTCTTCAAAGGGATCCGAAATATCTGTCCTCAGATTCCACAGAAATAAGGCTAGCAAAGAGAACAACGAAACACAGATGTAACTCTGTGAGATGAATTAACAGAACACTAAGCAGATTCTCAGAAAGCTTCTTTCCAGATTTCATCTGAGGATATTTTCTTTTTCACCGTAGCCCGCTATGGGCTTCCAAATATCACTTTGCCAATTCCACAAGAACTGTCTTAGCGAAAGGCTCCTTGAGGGGAAAGCTGTAACTCTGTGAGATGATTTCACAGAACACAAAGAAGTTTCACAGAAATCTTCTTTCTCTTTGTTATCGGAGGATATTTCCTTTGGCCCTATAGTCTTCAAAGGGATCCGAAATATCTGTTCTCAGATTCCACAGAAATAAGGCTAGCAAAGAGATCCTCGAAATACAGATGTAACTCTGTGAGATGAATTAACAGAACACTAAGCAGTTTCTCAGAAAGCTTCTTTCCAGATTTCATCTGAGGATATTTCCTCTTTCACCATAGCCCTCTATGGGCTTCCAAATATCACTTTGCCAATTCCACAAGAACTGTCTTAGCGAAAGGCTTCTTGAGGGGAAAGCTGTAACTCTGTGAGATGATTTCACAGAACACAAAGAAGTTTCTCAGAAAGCTTCTTTCTCTATGTTATCGGAGGATATTTACTTTGGCCCTATAGTCTTCAAAGGGATCCGAAATATCTGTTCTCAGATTCCACAGAAATAAGGGTAGCAAAGAGATCCACGAAATACAGATGTAAATCTGTCAGATGAATTAACAGAACACTAAGCAGTTTCTCAGAAAGCTTCTTTCCAGATTTCATCTGAAGATATTTCCTTTTTCACCATAGCCCTCTATGGGCTTCCAAATATCACTTTGCCAATTCCACAAGAACTGTCTTAGCGAAAGGCTTCTTGAGGGCAAAGCTGTAACTCTGTGAGATGATTTCACAGAATACAAAGAAGTTTCTCAGAAAGCTTCTTTCTCTTTTTTATCGGAGGATATTTCCTTTGGCCCAATAGTCTTCAAAGGGATCCGAAATATGTGTTCTCAGATTCCACAGAAACAATGCTAGCAAAGAGATCCACGAAATACAGATGTGACTCTGTGAGATGAATTAACAGAACACTAAGCAGTTTCTCAGAAAGCTTCTTTCAGATTTCATCTGAGGATATTTCCTTTTTCACCATAGCCCTCTATGGGCTTCCAAATATCACTTTGCCAATTCCACAAGAACTGTCTTAGCGAAAGGATTCTTGAGGGGAAAGCTGTAGCTCTGTGAGATGATTTTACAGAACACAAAGAAGTTTCTCAGAAAGCTTCTTTCTCTTTGTTATCGGAGGATATTTCCTTTGGCCCTATAGTCTTCAAAGGGATCCGAAATATCTGTTCTCAGATTCCACAGAAATAAGGCTAGCAAAGAGATCCGAAATACAGACGTAACTCTGTGAGATGAATTAACAGTACACTAAGCAGTTTCTCAAAAAGGTTCTTTCCAGATTTCATCTGAGGATATTTCCTTTTTCACCATAGCCCTCTATGGGCTTCCAAATATCACTTTGCCAATTCCACAAGATCTGTCTTAGCGAAAGGCTTCTTGAGGGGAAAGCTGTAACTCTGTGAGATGATTTCAAAGAACACAAAGAAGTTTCTCAGAAAGCTTCTTTCTCTTTGTTATCGGCGGATATTTCCTTTGGCCCTATAATCTTCAAAGGGATCCGAAATATCTGTTCTCAGATTCCACAGAAATAAGGCTAGCAAAGAGATCCCCGAAATACACATGCAACTCTGTGAGATGAATTAACAGAACACTAAGCAGTTTCTCAGAAAGCTTCTTTCCAGATTTCATCTGAGGATATTTCCTTTTTCACCATAGCCCTCTATGGGCTTCGAAATATCACTTTGCCAATTCCACAAGAACTGTCTTAGAGAAAGGCTTCTTGAGGGGAAAGCTGTAACTCTGTGAGATGATTTCACAGAACACAAAGAAGTTTCTCAGAAAGCTTCTTTCTCTATGTTATCGGAGGATATTTCCTGTGGCCCTATAGTCTTCAAAGGGATCCGAAATATCTGTTCTCAGGTTCCACAGAAATAAGGCTAGCAAAGAGATCCATGAAATACAGATGTAACTCTGTGAGATGAATTAACAGAACACTAAGCAGTTTCTCAGAAAGCTTCTTTCCAGATTTCATCTGAGGATATTTCCTTTTTCACCATAGCCCTCTATGGGCTTCCAAATATCACTTTGCCAATTCCACAAGAACTGTCTTAGCGAAAGGCTTCTTGAGGGGAAAGCTGTAACTCTGTGAGATGATTTCACAGAACACAAAGAAGTTTCTCAGAAAGCTTCTTTGTCTTTGTTATCGGAGGATATTTCCTTTGGCCCTATAGTCTTCAAAGGGATCCGAAATATCTGTTCTCAGATTCCACAGAAATAAGGCTAGCAAAGAGATCCACGAAATACAGATGTATCTCTGTGAGATGAATTAACAGAACACTAAGCAGTTTCTCAGAAAGCTTCTTTCCAGATTTCATCTGAGGATATTTCCTTTTTCACCATAGCCCTCTATGGGCTTCCAAATATCACTTTGCCAATTCCACAAGAAGTGCCTTAGCGAAAGGCTTCTTGAGGGGAAAGCTGTAACTCTGCGAGATGATTTCACAGAACACAAAGAAGTTTCTCAGAAAGCTTCTTTGTCTTTATTTTCGGAGGATATTTCCTTTGGCCCTATAGTCTTCAAAGGGATCCCAAATATCTGTTCTCAGATTCCACAGAAATAAGGCTAGCAAAGAGATCCACGAAATACAGATGTAACTCTGTGTGATGAATTAACAGAACACTAAGCAGTTTCTCAGAAAGGTTCTTTCCAGATTTCATCTGAGGATATTTCCTTTTTCACCATAGCCCTCTAGGGGCTTCCAAATATCACTTTGCCAATTCCACAAGAACTGTCTCAGCGAAAGGCTTCTTGAGGGGAGAGCTGTAACTCTGTGAGGTGATTTCAAAGAACACAAAGAAGTTTCTCAGAAAGCTTCATTCTCTTTGTTATCAGAGGATATTTCCATTGTCCCTATAGTCTTCAAAGGGATCCGAAATATCTGTTCTCAGGTTCCACAGAAATAAGGCTAGCAAAGAGATCCACGAAATACAGATGTAACTCTGTGAGATGAATTAACAGAACACTAATCAGTTTCTCAGAAAGCTTCTTTCCAGATTTCATCTGAGGATATTTCCTTTTTCACCATAGCCCTCTAGGGGCTTCCAAATATCACTTTGCCAATTCCACAAGAACTGTCTTAGCGAAAGGCTTCTTGAGGGGAACGCTGTAACTCTGTGAGATGATTTCACAGAACACAAAGAAGTTTCTCAGAAAGCTTCTTTCTCTATGTTATCGGAGGATATTTCCTTGGGCCCTATAGTCTTCAAAGGGATCCGAAATATCTGTTCTCAGATTCCACAGAAATAAGGGTAGCAAAGAGATCCACGAAATACAGATGTAAATCTGTGAGATGAATTAACAGAACACTAAGCAGTTTCTCAGAAAGCTTCTTTCCAGATTTCATCTGAAGATATTTCCTTTTTCACCAAAGCCCTCTATGGGCTTCCAAATATCACTTTGCCAATTCCACAAGAACTGTCTTAGCGAAAGGCTTCTTGAGGGGAAAGCTGTAACTCTGTGAGATGATTTCAAAGAACACAAAGAAGTTTCTCAGAAAGCTTCTTTCTCTTTGTTATCGGAGGATATTTGCTTTGGCCCTATAGTCTTCAAAGGGATCCGAATTATCTGTTCTCAGATTCCACAGAAATAAGGCTAGCAAAGAGGTCCTCGAAATACTGATGGAACTCTGTGAGATGAATTAACAGAACACTAAGCAGTTTCTCAGAAAGCTTCTTTCCAGATTTCATCTGAGGATATTTCCTTTTTCACCATAGCCCTCTATGGGCTTCCAAATATCACTTTGCCAATTCCACAAGAACTGTCTTAGCGAAAGGCTTCTTGAGGGAAAAGCTGTAACTCTGTGAGGTGATTTCACAGAACACAAAGAAGTTTCTCAGAAATCTTCTTTCTCTTTGTTATCGGAGGATATTTCCTTTGGCCCTATAGTCTTCAAAGGGATCCGAAATATCTGTTCTCAGATTCCACAGAAATAAGGGTAGCAAAGAGATCCACGAAATACAGATGTAACTCTGTGAGACGAATTAACAGAACACTAAGCAGTTTCTCAGAAAGGTTCTTTCCAGATTTCATCTGAGGATATTTCCTTTTTCACCATAGCCCTCTATGGGCTTCCAAATATCACTTTGCCAATTCCACAAGAACTGTCTTAGCGAAAGGCTTCTTGAGGGGAAAGCTGTAACTCTGTGAGATGATTTCACAGAACACAAAGAAGTTTCTCAGAAAGCTTCTTTCTCTTTGTTATCGGAGGATATTTCCTTTGGCCCTATAGTCTTCAAAGGGATCCGAAATATCTGTTCTCAAATTAAAAAGAAATAAGGCTAGCAAAGAGGTCCACGAAATACAGATGTAACTCTGTGTGATGAATTAACAGAACACTAAGCAGTTTCTCAGAAAGGTTCTTTCCAGATTTCATCTGAGGATATTTCCTTTTTTACCAGAGCCCTCTAGGGGCTTCCAAATATCACATTGCCAATTCCACAAGATCTGTCTTAGCGAAAGGCTTCTTGAGGGGAAAGCTGTAACTCCGTGAGATGATTTCAAAGAACACAAAGATGTTTCTCAGAAAGCTACTTTCTCTTTGTTATCGGAGGATATTTCCTTTGGCCCTATAGTCTTCAAAGGGATCCGAAATATCTGTTCTCAGATTCCACAGAAATAAGGCTTGGAAAGGGTTCCACGAAATACAGATGTAACTCTGTCAGATGAATTAACAGAACACTAAGCAGTTTCTCAGAAATCTTCTCTACAGATTTCATCTGAGGATATTTCCTTTTTCACCATAGCCCTCTAGGGGCTTCCAAATATCACTTTGCCAATTCCACAAGAACTGTCTTAGCGAAAGGCTTCTTGAGGGGAAAGCTGTAACTCTGTGAGGTGATTTCAAAGAACACAAAGAAGTTTCTCAGAAAGCTTCATTCTCTTTGTTATCAGAGGATATTTCCATTGTCCCTATAGTCTTCAAAGGGATCCGAAATATCTGTTCTCAGGTTCCACAGAAATAAGGCTAGCAAAGAGATCCACGAAATACAGATGTAACTCTGTGAGATGAATTAACAGAACACTAAGCAGTTTCTCAGAAAGCTTCTTTCCAGATTTCATCTGAGGATATTTCCTTTTTCACCATAGCCCTCTAGGGGCTTCCAAATATCACTTTGCCAAATCCACAAGAACTGTCTTAGCGAAAGGCTTCTTCAGGGAAAAGCTGTAACTCTGTGAGATGATTTCACAGAATACAAAGAAGTTTCTCAGAAAGCTTCTTTCTCTTTGTTATCGGAGGATATTTCCTTTCGCCCAATAGTCTTCAAAGGGATCCGAAATATGTGTTCTCAGATTCCACAGAAATAAGGCTAGCAAAGAGATCCACGAAATACAGATGTGACTCTGTGAGATGAATTCACAGAACACTAAGCAGTTTCTCAGAAAGCTTCTTTCCAGATTTCATCTGAGGATATTTCCTTTTTCACCCTAGCCCTCTATGGGCTTCCAAATATCACTTTGCCAATTCCACAAGAACTGTCTTAGCGAAAGGCTTCTTGAGGGGAAAGCTGTAGCTCTGTCAGATGATTTGACAGAACACAAAGAAGTTTCTCAGAAAGCTTCTTTCTCTTTGTTATCGGAGGATATTTCCATTGGCCCTATAGTCTTCAAAGGGATCCGAAATATCTGTTCTCAGGTTCCACAGAAATAAGGCAAGCAAAGAGATCCATGAAATACAGATGTAACTCTGTGAGATGAATTAACAGAACACTAAGCAGTTTCTCAGAAAGGTTCTTTCCAGATTTCATCTGAGGATATTTCCTTTTTCACCATAGCCCTCTAGGGGCTTCCAAATATCACTTTGCCAATTCCACAAGAACTGTCTTAGCGAAAGGCTTCTTGAGGGGAAAGCTGTAACTCTGTGAGATGATTTCACAGAACACAAAGAAGTTTCTCAGAAAGCTTCTTTCTCTTTGTTATCGGAGGATATTTCCTTTGGCCCTATAGTCTTCAAAGGGATCCGAAATATCTGTTCTCAAATTAAAAAGAAATAAGGCTAGCAAAGAGGTCCACGAAATACAGATGTAACTCTGTGTGATGAATTAACAGAACACTAAGCAGTTTCTCAGAAAGGTTCTTTCCAGATTTCATCTGAGGATATTTCCTTTTTTACCAGAGCCCTCTAGGGGCTTCCAAATATCACATTGCCAATTCCACAAGATCTGTCATAGCGAAAGGCTTCTTGAGGGGAAAGCTGTAACTCCGTGAGATGATTTCAAAGAACACAAAGATGTTTCTCAGAAAGCTACTTTCTCTTTGTTATCGGAGGATATTTCCTTTGGCCCTATAGTCTTCAAAGGGATCCGAAATATCTGTTCTCAGATTCCACAGAAATAAGGCTTGGAAAGAGTTCCACGAAATACAGATGTAACTCTGTCAGATGAATTAACAGAACACTAAGCAGTTTCTCAGAAATCTTCTCTACAGATTTCATCTGAGGATATTTCCTTTTTCACCATAGCCCTCTAGGGGCTTCCAAATATCACTTTGCCAATTCCACAAGAACTGTCTTAGCGAAAGGCTTCTTGAGGGGAAAGCTGTAACTCTGTGAGGTGATTTCAAAGAACACAAAGAAGTTTCTCAGAAAGCTTCATTCTCTTTGTTATCAGAGGATATTTCCATTGTCCCTATAGTCTTCAAAGGGATCCGAAATATCTGTTCTCAGGTTCCACAGAAATAAGGCTAGCAAAGAGATCCACGAAATACAGATGTAACTCTGTGAGATGAATTAACAGAACACTAAGCAGTTTCTCAGAAAGCTTCTTTCCAGATTTCATCTGAGGATATTTACTTTTTCACCATAGCCCTCTAGGGGCTTCCAAATATCACTTTGCCAAATCCACAAGAACTGTCTTAGCGAAAGGCTTCTTCAGGGAAAAGCTGTAACTCTGTGAGATGATTTCACAGAATACAAAGAAGTTTCTCAGAAAGCTTCTTTCTCTTTGTTATCGGAGGATATTTCCTTTCGCCCAATAGTCTTCAAAGGGATCCGAAATATGTGTTCTCAGATTCCACAGAAATAAGGCTAGCAAAGAGATCCACGAAATACAGATGTGACTCTGTGAGATGAATTAACAGAACACTAAGCAGTTTCTCAGAAAGCTTCTTTCCAGATTTCATCTGAGGATATTTCCTTTTTCACCCTAGCCCTCTATGGGCTTCCAAATATCACTTTGCCAATTCCACAAGAACTGTCTTAGCGAAAGGCTTCTTGAGGGGAAAGCTGTAGCTCTGTCAGATGATTTGACAGAACACAAAGAAGTTTCTCAGAAAGCTTCTTTCTCTTTGTTATCGGAGGATATTTCCATTGGCCCTATAGTCCTCAAAGGGATCCGAAATATCTGTTCTCAGGTTCCACAGAAATAAGGCAAGCAAAGAGATCCATGAAATACAGATGTAACTCTGTGAGATGAATTAACAGAACACTAAGCAGTTTCTCAGAAAGCTTCTTTCCAGATTTCATCTGAGGATATTTCCTTTTTCACCATAGCCCTCTATGGGCTTCCAAATATCACTTTGCCAATTCCACAAGAACTGTCTTAGCGAAAGGCTTCTTGAGGGGAAAGCTGTAACTCTGTGAGATGATTTCACAGAACACAAAGAAGTTTCTCAGAAAGCTTCTTTGTCTTTGTTATCGGAGGATATTTCCTTTGGCCCTATAGTCTTCAAAGGGATCCGAAATATCTGTTCTCAGATTCCACAGAAATAAGGCTAGCAAAGAGATCCACGAAATACAGATGTATCTCTGTGAGATGAATTAACAGAACACTAAGCAGTTTCTCAGAAAGCTTCTTTCCAGATTTCATCTGAGGATATTTCCTTTTTCACCATAGCCCTCTATGGGCTTCCAAATATCACTTTGCCAATTCCACAAGAAGTGCCTTAGCGAAAGGCTTCTTGAGGGGAAAGCTGTAACTCTGCGAGATGATTTCACAAAACACAAAGAAGTTTCTCAGAAAGCTTCTTTGTCTTTGTTTTCGGAGGATATTTCCTTTGGCCCTATAGTCTTCAAAGGGATCCGAAATATCTGTTCTGATTCCACAGAAATAAGGCTAGCAAAGAGATCCATGAAATACAGATGTAACTCTGTGTGATGAATTAACAGAACAGTAAGCAGTTTCTCAGAAAGGTTCTTTCCAGATTTCATCTGAGGATATTTCCTTTTTCACCATAGCCCTCTAGGGGCTTCCAAATATCACTTTGCCAATTCCACAAGAACTGTCTTAGCGAAAGGCTTCTTTAGGGGAAAGCTGTAACTCTGTGAGGTGATTTCAAAGAACACAAAGAAGTTTCTCAGAAAGCTTCATTCTCTTTGTTATCAGAGGATATTTCCATTGTCCCTATAGTCTTCAAAGGGATCCGAAATATCTGTTCTCAGATTCCACAGAAATAAGGCTAGCAAAGAGATCCACGAAATACAGATGTAACTCTGTGAGATGAATTAACAGAACACTAATCAGTTTCTCAGAAAGCTTCTTTCCAGATTTCATCTGAGGATATTTCCTTTTTCACCATAGCCCTCTAGGGGCTTCCAAATATCACTTTGCCAATTCCACAAGAACTGTCTTAGCGAAAGGCTTCTTGAGGGGAAAGCTGTAACTCTGTGAGATGATTTCACAGAACACAAAGAAGTTTCTCAGAAAGCTTCTTTCTCTATGTTATCGGAGGATATTTCCTTGGGCCCTATAGTCTTCAAAGGGATCCGAAATATCTGTTCTCAGATTCCACAGAAATAAGGGTAGCAAAGAGATCCACGAAATACAGATGTAAATCTGTGAGATGAATTAACAGAACACTAAGCAGTTTCTCAGAAAGCTTCTTTCCAGATTTCATCTGAAGATATTTCCTTTTTCACCATAGCCCTCTATGGGCTTCCAAATATCACTTTGCCAATTCCACAAGAACTGTCTTAGCGAAAGGCTTCTTGAGGGGAAAGCTGTAACTCTGTGAGATGATTTCAAAGAACACAAAGAAGTTTCTCAGAAAGCTTCTTTCTCTTTGTTATCGGAGGATATTTGCTTTGGCCCTATAGTCTTCAAAGGGATCCGAATTATCTGTTCTCAGATTCCACAGAAATAAGGCTAGCAAAGAGGTCCTCGAAATACTGATGGAACTCTGTGAGATGAATTAACAGAACACTAAGCAGTTTCTCAGAAAGCTTCTTTCCAGATTTCATCTGAGGATATTTCCTTTTTCACCACAGCCCTCTATGGGCTTCCAAATATCACTTTGCCAATTCCACAAGAACTGTCTTAGCGAAAGGCTTCTTGAGGGGAAAGCTGTAGCTCTGTCAGATGATTTGACAGAACACAAAGAAGTTTCTCAGAAAGCTTCTTTCTCTTTGTTATCGGAGGATATTTCCATTGGCCCTATAGTCCTCAAAGGGATCCGAAATATCTGTTCTCAGGTTCCACAGAAATAAGGCAAGCAAAGAGATCCATGAAATACAGATGTAACTCTGTGAGATGAATTAACAGAACACTAAGCAGTTTCTCAGAAAGCTTCTTTCCAGATTTCATCTGAGGATATTTCCTTTTTCACCATAGCCCTCTATGGGCTTCCAAATATCACTTTGCCAATTCCACAAGAACTGTCTTAGCGAAAGGCTTCTTGAGGGGAAAGCTGTAACTCTGTGAGATGATTTCACAGAACACAAAGAAGTTTCTCAGAAAGCTTCTTTGTCTTTGTTATCGGAGGATATTTCCTTTGGCCCTATAGTCTTCAAAGGGATCCGAAATATCTGTTCTCAGATTCCACAGAAATAAGGCTAGCAAAGAGATCCACGAAATACAGATGTATCTCTGTGAGATGAATTAACAGAACACTAAGCAGTTTCTCAGAAAGCTTCTTTCCAGATTTCATCTGAGGATATTTCCTTTTTCACCATAGCCCTCTATGGGCTTCCAAATATCACTTTGCCAATTCCACAAGAAGTGCCTTAGCGAAAGGCTTCTTGAGGGGAAAGCTGTAACTCTGCGAGATGATTTCACAAAACACAAAGAAGTTTCTCAGAAAGCTTCTTTGTCTTTGTTTTCGGAGGATATTTCCTTTGGCCCTATAGTCTTCAAAGGGATCCGAAATATCTGTTCTGATTCCACAGAAATAAGGCTAGCAAAGAGATCCATGAAATACAGATGTAACTCTGTGTGATGAATTAACAGAACAGTAAGCAGTTTCTCAGAAAGGTTCTTTCCAGATTTCATCTGAGGATATTTCCTTTTTCACCATAGCCCTCTAGGGGCTTCCAAATATCACTTTGCCAATTCCACAAGAACTGTCTTAGCGAAAGGCTTCTTTAGGGGAAAGCTGTAACTCTGTGAGGTGATTTCAAAGAACACAAAGAAGTTTCTCAGAAAGCTTCATTCTCTTTGTTATCAGAGGATATTTCCATTGTCCCTATAGTCTTCAAAGGGATCCGAAATATCTGTTCTCAGATTCCACAGAAATAAGGCTAGCAAAGAGATCCACGAAATACAGATGTAACTCTGTGAGATGAATTAACAGAACACTAATCAGTTTCTCAGAAAGCTTCTTTCCAGATTTCATCTGAGGATATTTCCTTTTTCACCATAGCCCTCTAGGGGCTTCCAAATATCACTTTGCCAATTCCACAAGAACTGTCTTAGCGAAAGGCTTCTTGAGGGGAAAGCTGTAACTCTGTGAGATGATTTCACAGAACACAAAGAAGTTTCTCAGAAAGCTTCTTTCTCTATGTTATCGGAGGATATTTCCTTGGGCCCTATAGTCTTCAAAGGGATCCGAAATATCTGTTCTCAGATTCCACAGAAATAAGGGTAGCAAAGAGATCCACGAAATACAGATGTAAATCTGTGAGATGAATTAACAGAACACTAAGCAGTTTCTCAGAAAGCTTCTTTCCAGATTTCATCTGAAGATATTTCCTTTTTCACCATAGCCCTCTATGGGCTTCCAAATATCACTTTGCCAATTCCACAAGAACTGTCTTAGCGAAAGGCTTCTTGAGGGGAAAGCTGTAACTCTGTGAGATGATTTCAAAGAACACAAAGAAGTTTCTCAGAAAGCTTCTTTCTCTTTGTTATCGGAGGATATTTGCTTTGGCCCTATAGTCTTCAAAGGGATCCGAATTATCTGTTCTCAGATTCCACAGAAATAAGGCTAGCAAAGAGGTCCTCGAAATACTGATGGAACTCTGTGAGATGAATTAACAGAACACTAAGCAGTTTCTCAGAAAGCTTCTTTCCAGATTTCATCTGAGGATATTTCCTTTTTCACCACAGCCCTCTATGGGCTTCCAAATATCACTTTGCCAATTCCACAAGAACTGTCTTAGCGAAAGGCTTCTTGAGGGAAAAGCTGTAACTCTGTGAGGTGATTTCACAGAACACAAAGAAGTTTCTCAGAAATCTTCTTTCTCTTTGTTATCGGGGGATATTTCCTTTGGCCCTATAGTCTTCAAAGGGATCCGAAATATCTGTTCTCAGATTCCACAGAAATAAGGGTAGCAAAGACATCCACGTAATACAGATGTAACTCTGTGAGACGAATTAACAGAACACTAAGCAGTTTCTCAGAAAGGTTCTTTCCAGATTTCATCTGAGGATATTTCCTTTTTCACCATAGCCCTCTATGGGCTTCCAAATATCACTTTGCCAATTCCACAAGAACTGTCTTAGCGAAAGGCTTCTTGAGGGGAAAGCTGTAACTCTGTGAGATGATTTCACAGAACACAAAGAAGTTTCTCAGAAAGCTTCTTTCTCTTTGTTATCGGAGGATATTTCCTTTGGCCCTATAGTCTTCAAAGGGATCCGAAATATCTGTTCTCAAATTAAAAAGAAATAAGGCTAGCAAAGAGGTCCACGAAATACAGATGTAACTCTGTGTGATGAATTAACAGAACACTAAGCAGTTTCTCAGAAAGGTTCTTTCCAGATTTCATCTGAGGATATTTCCTTTTTTACCAGAGCCCTCTAGGGGCTTCCAAATATCACATTGCCAATTCCACAAGATCTGTCTTAGCGAAAGGCTTCTTGAGGGGAAAGCTGTAACTCCGTGAGATGATTTCAAAGAACACAAAGATGTTTCTCAGAAAGCTACTTTCTCTTTGTTATCGGAGGATATTTCCTTTGGCCCTATAGTCTTCAAAGGGATCCGAAATATCTGTTCTCAGATTCCACAGAAATAAGGCTTGGAAAGAGTTCCACGAAATACAGATGTAACTCTGTCAGATGAATTAACAGAACACTAAGCAGTTTCTCAGAAATCTTCTCTACAGATTTCATCTGAGGATATTTCCTTTTTCACCATAGCCCTCTAGGGGCTTCCAAATATCACTTTGCCAATTCCACAAGAACTGTCTTAGCGAAAGGCTTCTTGAGGGGAAAGCTGTAACTCTGTGAGGTGATTTCAAAGAACACAAAGAAGTTTCTCAGAAAGCTTCATTCTCTTTGTTATCAGAGGATATTTCCATTGTCCCTATAGTCTTCAAAGGGATCCGAAATATCTGTTCTCAGGTTCCACAGAAATAAGGCTAGCAAAGAGATCCACGAAATACAGATGTAACTCTGTGAGATGAATTAACAGAACACTAAGCAGTTTCTCAGAAAGCTTCTTTCCAGATTTCATCTGAGGATATTTCCTTTTTCACCATAGCCCTCTAGGGGCTTCCAAATATCACTTTGCCAAATCCACAAGAACTGTCTTAGCGAAAGGCTTCTTCAGGGAAAAGCTGTAACTCTGTGAGATGATTTCACAGAATACAAAGAAGTTTCTCAGAAAGCTTCTTTCTCTTTGTTATCGGAGGATATTTCGTTTCGCCCAATAGTCTTCAAAGGGATCCGAAATATGTGTTCTCAGATTCCACAGAAATAAGGCTAGCAAAGAGATCCACGAAATACAGATGTGACTCTGTGAGATGAATTAACAGAACACTAAGCAGTTTCTCAGAAAGCTTCTTTCCAGATTTCATCTGAGGATATTTCCTTTTTCACCCTAGCCCTCTATGGGCTTCCAAATATCACTTTGCCAATTCCACAAGAACTGTCTTAGCGAAAGGCTTCTTGAGGGGAAAGCTGTAGCTCTGTCAGATGATTTGACAGAACACAAAGAAGTTTCTCAGAAAGCTTCTTTCTCTTTGTTATCGGAGGATATTTCCATTGGCCCTATAGTCTTCAAAGGGATCCGAAATATCTGTTCTCAGGTTCCACAGAAATAAGGCAAGCAAAGAGATCCATGAAATACAGATGTAACTCTGTGAGATGAATTAACAGAACACTAAGCAGTTTCTCAGAAAGCTTCTTTCCAGATTTCATCTGAGGATATTTCCTTTTTCACCATAGCCCTCTATGGGCTTCCAAATATCACTTTGCCAATTCCACAAGAACTGTCTTAGTGAAAGGCTTCTTGAGGGGAAAGCTGTAACTCTGTGAGATGATTTCACAGAACACAAAGAAGTTTCTCAGAAAGCTTCTTTGTCTTTGTTATCGGAGGATATTTCCTTTGGCCCTATAGTCTTCAAAGGGATCCGAAATATCTGTTCTCAGATTCCACAGAAATAAGGCTAGCAAAGAGATCCACGAAATACAGATGTATCTCTGTGAGATGAATTAACAGAACACTAAGCAGTTTCTCAGAAAGCTTCTTTCCAGATTTCATCTGAGGATATTTCCTTTTTCACCATAGCCCTCTATGGGCTTCCAAATATCACTTTGCCAATTCCACAAGAAGTGCCTTAGCGAAAGGCTTCTTGAGGGGAAAGCTGTAACTCTGCGAGATGATTTCACAAAACACAAAGAAGTTTCTCAGAAAGCTTCTTTGTCTTTGTTTTCGGAGGATATTTCCTTTGGCCCTATAGTCTTCAAAGGGATCCGAAATATCTGTTCTCAGATTCCACAGAAATAAGGCTAGCAAAGAGATCCATGAAATACAGATGTAACTCTGTGTGATGAATTAACAGAACAGTAAGCAGTTTCTCAGAAAGGTTCTTTCCAGATTTCATCTGAGGATATTTCCTTTTTCACCATAGCCCTCTAGGGGCTTCCAAATATCACTTTGCCAATTCCACAAGAACTGTCTTAGCGAAAGGCTTCTTGAGGGGAAAGCTGTAACTCTGTGAGGTGATTTCAAAGAACACAAAGAAGTTTCTCAGAAAGCTTCATTCTCTTTGTTATCAGAGGATATTTCCATTGTCCCTATAGTCTTCAAAGGGATCCGAAATATCTGTTCTCAGGTTCCACAGAAATAAGGCTAGCAAAGAGATCCACGAAATACAGATGTAACTCTGTGAGATGAATTAACAGAACACTAATCAGTTTCTCAGAAAGCTTCTTTCCAGATTTCATCTGAGGATATTTCCTTTTTCACCATAGCCCTCTAGGGGCTTCCAAATATCACTTTGCCAATTCCACAAGAACTGTCTTAGCGAAAGGCTTCTTGAGGGGAAAGCTGTAACTCTGTGAGATGATTTCACAGAACACAAAGAAGTTTCTCAGAAAGCTTCTTTCTCTATGTTATCGGAGGATATTTCCTTGGGCCCTATAGTCTTCAAAGGGATCCGAAATATCTGTTCTCAGATTCCACAGAAATAAGGGTAGCAAAGAGATCCACGAAATACAGATGTAAATCTGTGAGACGAATTAACAGAACACTAAGCAGTTTCTCAGAAAGGTTCTTTCCAGATTTCATCTGAGGATATTTCCTTTTTCACCATAGCCCTCTATGGGCTTCCAAATATCACTTTGCCAATTCCACAAGAACTGTCTTAGCGAAAGGCTTCTTGAGGGGAAAGCTGTAACTCTGTGAGATGATTTCACAGAACACAAAGAAGTTTCTCAGAAAGCTTCTTTCTCTTTGTTATCGGAGGATATTTCCTTTGGCCCTATAGTCTTCAAAGGGATCCGAAATATCTGTTCTCAAATTAAAAAGAAATAAGGCTAGCAAAGAGGTCCACGAAATACAGATGTAACTCTGTGTGATGAATTAACAGAACACTAAGCAGTTTCTCAGAAAGGTTCTTTCCAGATTTCATCTGAGGATATTTCCTTTTTTACCAGAGCCCTCTAGGGGCTTCCAAATATCACATTGCCAATTCCACAAGATCTGTCTTAGCGAAAGGCTTCTTGAGGGGAAAGCTGTAACTCCGTGAGATGATTTCAAAGAACACAAAGATGTTTCTCAGAAAGCTACTTTCTCTTTGTTATCGGAGGATATTTCCTTTGGCCCTATAGTCTTCAAAGGGATCCGAAATATCTGTTCTCAGATTCCACAGAAATAAGGCTTGGAAAGAGTTCCACGAAATACAGATGTAACTCTGTCAGATGAATTAACAGAACACTAAGCAGTTTCTCAGAAATCTTCTCTACAGATTTCATCTGAGGATATTTCCTTTTTCACCATAGCCCTCTATGGGCTTCCAAATATCACTTTGCCAATTCCACAAGAACTGTCTTAGCGAAAGGCTTCTTGAGGGGAAAGCTGTAACTCTGTGAGATGATTTCACAAAACACAAAGAAGTTTCTCAGAAAGCTTCTTTCTCTTTGTTATCGGAGGATATTTCCTTTGGCCCTATAGTCTTCAAAGGGATCCGAATTATCTGTTCTCAGATTCCACAGAAATAAGGCTAGCAAAGAGATCCACGAAATACAGATGTAACTCTGTGAGATGAATTAACAGAACACTAAGCAGTTTCTCAGAAAGCTTCTTTCCAGATTTCATCTGAGGATATTTCCTTTTTCACCATTACCCTCTATGGGCTTCCAAATATCACTTTGCCAATTCCACAAGAACTGTGTTAGCGATAGGCTTCTGGAGGGGAAAGCTGTAACTCTGTGAGATGATTTCACAGAACACAAAGAAGTTTCTCAGAAACTTCTTTCTCTTTGTTATCGGAGGATATTTCCTTTGGCCCTATAGTCTTCAAAGGGATCCGAAATATCTGTTCTCAGATTCCACAGAAATAAGGCTAGCAAAGAGATCCTCGAAATACAGATGTAACTCTGTGAGATGAATTAACAGAACACTAAGCAGTTTCTCAGAAAGCTTCTTTCCAGATTTCATCTGAGGATATTTCCTTTTTCACCATAGCCCTCCATGGGCTTCCACATATCACTTTGCCAATTCCACAAGAACTGTCTTAGCGAAAGGCTTCTTGAGGGGAAAGCTGTAACTCTGTGAGATGATTTCACAGAACACAAAGAAGTTTCTCAGAAAGCTTCTTTCTCTATGTTATCGGAGGATATTTCCTTGGGCCCTATAGTCTTCAAAGGGATCCGAAATATCTGTTCTCAGATTCCACAGAAATAAGGGTAGCAAAGAGATCCACGAAATACAGATGTAAATCTGTGAGATGAATTAACAGAACACTAAGCAGTTTCTCAGAAATCTTCTTTCCAGATTTCATCTGAAGATATTTCCTTTTTCACCATAGCCCTCTATGGGCTTCCAAATATCACTTTGCCAATTCCACAAGAACTGTCTTAGCGAAAGGCTTCTTGAGGGGAAAGCTGTAACTCTGTGAGATGATTTCAAAGAACACAAAGAAGTTTCTCAGAAAGCTTCTTTCTCTTTGTTATCGGAGGATATTTGCTTTGGCCCTATAGTCTTCAAAGGGATCCGAATTATCTGTTCTCAGATTCCACAGAAATAAGGCTAGCAAAGAGATCCTCGAAATACTGATGTAACTCTGTGAGATGAATTAACAGAACACTAAGCAGTTTCTCAGAAAGCTTCTTTCCAGATTTCATCTGAGGATATTTCCTTTTTCACCATAGCCCTCTATGGGCTTCCAAATATCACTTTGCCAATTCCACAAGAACTGTCTTAGCGAAAGGCTTCTTGAGGGGAAAGCTGTAGCTCTGTGACATGATTTCACAGAACACAAAGAAGTTTCTCAGAAAGCTTCTTTCTCTTTGTTATCGGAGGATATTTCCTTTGGCCCAATAGTCTTCAAAGGGATCCGAAATATGTGTTCTCAGATTCCACAGAAATAAGGCTAGCAAAGAGATCCACGAAATACAGATGTGACTCTGTGAGATGACTTAACAGAACACTAAGCAGTTTCTCAGAAAGCTTCTTTCCAGATTTCATCTGAGGATATTTCCTTTTTCACCATAGCCCTCTATGGGCTTCCAAATATCGCTTTGCCAGTTCCACAAGAACTGTCTTAGCGAAAGGCTTCTTGAGGGGAAAGCTGTAGCTCTGTGAGATGATTTGACAGAACACAAAGAAGTTTCTCAGAAAGCTTCTTTCTCTTTGTTATCGGAGGATATTTCCTTTGGCCCTATAGTCTTCAAGGGGATCCGAAATATCTGTTCTCAGATTCAACAGAAATAAGGCTAGCAAAGAGATCCACGAAATACAGATGTAACTCTGTGAGATGAATTAACAGAACACTAAGCAGTATCTCAGAAAGCTTCTTTCCAGATTTCATCTGAGGATATTTCCTTTTTCATCATTTCCCTCTAGGGGCTTCCAAACATCACTTTGCCAATTCCACAAGAACTGTGTTAGCGAAAGGCTTCTGGAGGGGAAAGCTGTAACTCTGTGAGATGATTTCACAGAACACAAAGAAGTTTCTCAGAAAGCTTCTTTCTCTTTGTTATCGGAGGATATTTCCTTTGGCCCTATAGTCTTCAAAGGGATCCGAAATATCTGTTCTCAGATTCCACAGAAATAAGGCTAGCAAAAAGATCCACAAAATACAGATGTAACTCTGTGAGATGAATTAACAGAACACTAAGCAGTTTCTCAGAAAGCTTCTTTCCAGATTTCATCTGAGGATATTTCTTTTTCACCATAGCCCTCTATGGGCTTCCAAATATCACTTTGCCAATTCCACAAGAACTGTCTTAGCGAAAGGCTTCTTGAGGGGAAAGCTGTAACTCTGTGAGATGATTTCACAGAACACAAAGAAGTTTCTCAGAAAGTTTCTTTCTCTTTGATATCGGAGGATATTTCCTTTGGCCCTATGGTCTTCAAAGGGATCCGAAATATCTGTTCTCAGATTCCACAGAAATAAGGCTAGCAAAGAGAACAAGGAAACACAGATGTAACTCTGTGAGATGAATTAACAGAACACTAAGCAGATTCTCAGAAAGCTTCTTTCCAGATTTCATCTGAGGATATTTCCTTTTTCACCGTAGCCCTCTACGGGCTTCCAAATATCACTTTACCAATTCCACAAGAACTGTCTTAGCGAAAGGCTTCTTGAGGGGAAAGCTGTAACTCTGTGAGATGATTTCACAGAACTCTAAGAAGTTTCTCAGAAATCTTCTTTCTCTTTGTTATCGGAGGATATTTCCTTTGGCCCTATAGTCTTCAAAGGGATCCGAAATATGTGTTCTCAGATTCCACAGAAATAAGGCTAGCAAAGAGATCCTCGAAATACAGATGTAACTCTGTGAGATGAATTAACAGAACACTAAGCAGTTTCTCAGAAAGCTTCTTTCCAGATTTAATCTGAGGATATTTCCTTTTTCACCATAGCCCTCTATGGGCTTCCAAATATCACTTTGCCAATTCCACAAGAACTGTCTTAGCGAAAGGCTTCTTGAGGGGAAAGCTGTAACTCTGTGAGATGATTTCACAGAACACAAAGAAGTTTCTAAGAAAGCTTCTTTCTCTATGTTATCGGAGGATATTTACTTTGGCCCTATGGTCTTCAAAGGGATCCGAAATATCTGTTATCAGATTCCACCGAAATAAGACTAGCAAAGAGATCCACGAAATACAGATGTAACTCTGTGAGATGAATTACCAGAACACTAAGCAGTATCTCAGAAAGCTTCTTTCCAGATTTCATCTGAGGATATTTCCTTTTCAATCATTTCCCTCTATGGGCTTCCAAACATCACTTTGCCAATTCCACAAGAACTGTGTTAGCGAAAGGCTTCTGGAGGGGAAAGCTGTAACTCTGTGAGATGATTTCACAGAACACAAAGAAGTTTCTCAGAAAGCTTCTTTCTCTTTGTTATCGGAGGATATTTCCTTTGGCCCTATAGTCTTCAAAGGGATCCGAAATATCTGTTCTCAGATTCCACAGAAATAAGGCTAGCAAAGAGATCCACGAAATACAGATGTAACTCTGTGAGATGAATTAACAGAACACTAAGCAGTTTCTCAGAAAGCTTCTTTCCAGATTTCATCTGAGGATATTTCTTTTTCAACATAACCCTCTATGGGCTTCCAAATATCACTTTGAAAATTCCACAAGAACTATCTTAGCGAAAGGCTTCTTGAGGGGAAATCTGTACCTCTGTGAGATGATTTCACAGAACACATAGAAGTTTCTCAGAAAGTTTCTTTCTCTTTGATATCGGAGGATATTTCCTTTGGCCCTATGGTCTTCAAAGGGATCCGAAATATCTGTTCTCAGATTCCACAGAAATAAGGCTAGGAAAGAGAACAAGGAAACACAGATGTAACTCTGTGAGATGAATTAACAGAACACTAAGCAGATTCTCAGAAAGCTTCTTTCCAGATTTCATCTGAGGATATTTCCTTTTTCACCGTAGCCCTCTACGGGCTTCCAAATATCACTTTGCCAATTCCACAAGAACTGTCTTAGCGAAAGGCTTCTTGAGGGGAAAGCTGTAACTCTGTGAGATGATTTCACGGAACTCTAAGAAGTTTCTCAGAAATCTTCTTTCTCTTTGTTATCGGAGGATATTTCCTTTGGCCCTATAGTCTTCAAAGGGATCCGAAATATCTGTTCTCAGATTCCACAGAAATAAGGCTAGCAAAGAGATCCTCGAAATACAGATGTAACTCTGTGAGATGAATTAACAGAACACTAAGCAGTTTCTCAGAAAGCTTCTTTCCAGATTTCATCTGAGGATATTTCCTTTTTCACCATAGCCCTCTATGGGCTTCCAAATATCACTTTGCCAATTCCACAAGAAATGTCTTAGCGAAAGGCTTCTTGAGGGGAAAGCTGTAACTCTGTGAGATGATTTCACAGAACACAAAGAAGTTTCTCAGAAAGCTTCTTTCTCTATGTTATCGGAGGATATTTACTTTGGCCCTATAGTCTTCAAAGGGATCCGAAATATCTGTTCTCAGATTCCACAGAAATAAGGGTAGCAAAGAGATCCACGAAATACAGATGTAAATCTGTGAGATGAATTAACAGAACACTAAGCAGTTTCTCAGAAAGCTTCTTTCCAGATTTCATCTGAAGATATTTCCTTTTCCACCATAGCCCTCTATGGGCTTCCAAATATCACTTTGCCAATTCCACAAGAAATGTCTTAGCGAAAGGCTTCTTGAGGGGAAAGCTGTAACTCTGTGAGATGATTTCACAGAACACAAAGAAGTTTCTCAGAAAGCTTCTTTCTCTATGTTATCGGAGGATATTTACTTTGGCCCTATAGTCTTCAAAGGGATCCGAAATATCTGTTCTCAGATTCCACAGAAATAAGGGTAGCAAAGAGATCCACGAAATACAGATGTAAATCTGTGAGATGAATTAACAGAACACTAAGCAGTTTCTCAGAAAGCTTCTTTCCAGATTTCATCTGAAGATATTTCCTTTTTCGCCATAGCCCTCTATGGGCTTCCAAATATCACCTCGCCAATTCCACAAGAACTGTCTTAGCGAAAGGCTTCTTGAGGGGAAAGCTGTAACTCTGTGAGATGATTTCACAGATCACTAAGAAGTTTCTCAGAAAGCTTCTTTCTCTTTGTTATCGGAGGATATTTCCTTTGGCCCTATAGTCTTCAAAGGGATCCGAAATATCTGTTCTCAGATTCCACAGAAATAAGGCTAGCAAAGAGATCCACGAAATATAGATGTAACTCTGTGAGGTGAATTAACAGAACACTAAGCAGTTTCTCAGAAAGCTTCTTTCCAGATTTCATCTGAGGATATTTCTTTTTCACCATAGCCCTCTATGGGCTTCCAAATATCACTTTGCCAATTCCACAAGAACTGTCTTAGCGAAAGGCTTCTTGAGGGGAAAGCTGTAACTCTGTGAGATGATTTCACAGAACACAAAGAAGTTTCTCAGAAAGCTTCTTTCTCTTTGTTATCCGAGGATATTTCCTTTGGCCCTATGGTCTTCAAAGGCATCCGAAATATCTGTTCTCAGATTCCACAGAAATAAGGCTAGCAAAGAGATCCACGAAATACAGATGTAACTCTGTGAGATGAATTAAGAGAACACTAAGCAGTTTCTCAGAAAGCTTCTTTCCAGATTTCATCTGAGGATATTTCCTTTTCCACCATAGCCCTCTATGGGCTTCCAAATATCACTTTGCCAATTCCACAAGAGCTGTCTAAGCAAAAGGCTTCTGGAGGGGAAAGCTGTAACTCTGTGAGATGATTTCACAGAACACAAAGAAGTTTCTCAGAAAGCTTCTTTCTCTTTGTTATCGGAGGATATTTCCTTTGGCCCTATAGTCTTCAAGGGGATCCGAAATATCTGTTCTCAGATTCAACAGAAATAAGGCTAGCAAAGAGATCCAAGAAATACAGATGTAACTCTGTGAGACGAATTAACAGAACACTAAGCAGTTTCTCAGAAAGGTTCTTTCCAGATTTCATCTGAGGATATTTCCTTTTTCACCATAGCCCTCTATGGGCTTCCAAATATCACTTTGCCATTTCCACAAGAAGTGCCTTAGCGAAAGGCTTCTTAAGGGCAAGGCTGTAACTCTGCGAGATGATTTCACAGAACACAAAGAAGTTTCTCAGAAAGCTTCTTTCTCTTTGTTATCCGAGGATATTTCCTTTGGCCCTATGGTCTTCAAAGGCATCCGAAATATCTGTTTTCAGATTCCACAGAAATAAGGCTAGCAAAGAGATCCACGAAATACAGATGTAACTCTGTGGGATGAATTAAGAGAACACTAAGCAGTTTCTCAGAAAGCTTCTTTCCAGATTTCATCTGAGGATATTTCCTTTTCCACCATAGCCCTCTATGGGATTCCAAATATCACTTTGCCAATTCCACAAGAGCTGTCTTAGCGAAAGGCTTCTTGAGGGGAAAGCTGGAACTCTGTGAGATGATTTCACAGAACACAAAGAAGTTTCTCAGAAAGCTTCTTTCTCTTTGTTATCGGAGGATATTTCCTTTGGCCCTATAGTCTTCAAGGGGATCCGAAATATCTGTTCTCAGATTCAACAGAAATAAGGCTAGCAAAGAGATCCAAGAAATACAGATGTAACTCTGTGAGACGAATTAACAGAACACTAAGCAGTTTCTCAGAAAGCTTCCTTCCAGATTTCATCTGAGGATATTTCCTTTTTCACCATAGCCCTCTATGGGCTTCCAAATATCACTTTGCCAATTCCACAAGAAGTGCCTTAGCGAAAAGCTTCTTAAGGGGAAGGCTGTAACTCTGCGAGATGATTTCACAGAACACAAAGAAGTTTCTCAGAAAGCTTCTTTCTCTTTGTTATCGGGGGATATTTCCTGTGGCCCTATAGTCTTCAAAGGGATCCGAAATATCTGTTCTCAGATTCCACCGAAATAAGGCTAGCAAAGAGATCCACGAAATACAGATGTAACTCTGTGAGATGAATTAACAGAACACTAAGCAGTTTCTCAGAAAGCTTCTTTCCAAATTTCATCTGAGGATATTTCCTTTTTCACCATTTCCCTCTATGGGCTTCCAAATATCACTTTGCCAATTCCACAAGAACTGTGTTAGCGAAAGGCTTCTGGAGGGGAAAGCTGTAACTCTGTGAGATGATTTCACAGAACACAAAGAAGTTTCTCAGAAAGCTTCTTTCTCTTTGTTATCGGAGGATATTTCCTTTGGCCCTATAGTCTTCAAAGGGATCCGAAATATCTGTTCTCAGATTCCACAGAAATAAGGCTAGCAAAGAGATCCACGAAATACAGATGTAACTCTGTGAGATAAATTAACAGAACACTAAGCAGTTTCTCAGAAAGCTTCTTTCCAGATTTCATCTGAGGATATTTCTTTTTCACCATAGCCCTCTATGGGCTTCCAAATATCACTTTGCCAATTCCACAAGAACTGTCTTAGCGAAAGGCTTCTTGAGGGGTAAGCTGTAACTCTGTGAGATGATTTCACAGAACACAAAGAAGTTTCTCAGCAATCTTCTTTCTCTTTGTTATCGGAGGATATTTCCTTTGGCCCTATAGTCTTCAAAGGGATCCGAAATATCTGTTCTCAGATTCCACAGAAATAAGGCTAGCAAAGAGATCCTCGAAATACAGATGTAACTCTGTGAGATGAATTAACAGAACACTAAGCAGTTTCTCAGAAAGCTTCTTTCCAGATTTCATCTGAGGATATTTCCTTTTTCACCATAGCCCTCTATGGGCTTCCACATATCACTTTGCCAATTCCACAAGAACTGTCTTAGCGAAAGGCTTCTTGAGGGGAAAGCTGTAACTCTGTGAGATGATTTTACAGAACACAAAGAAGTTTCTCAGAAAGCTTCTTTCTCTATGTTATCGGAGGATATTTCCTTCGGCCCTATAGTCTTCAAAGGGATCCGAAATATCTGTTCTCAGATTCCACAGAAATAAGGGTAGCAAAGAGATCCACGAAATACAGATGTAAATCTATGAGATGAATTAACAGAACACTAAGCAGTTTCTCAGAAAGCTTCTTTCCAGATTTCATCTGAGGATATTTCCTTTTTCACCATAGCCCTCTATGGGATTCCAAATATCACTTTGCCAATTCCACAAGAACTGTCTTAGCGAAAGGCTTCTTGAGGGGAAAGCTGTAACTCTGTGAGATGATTTCACAGAACAGAAAGAAGTTTCTCAGAAAGCTTCTTTCTCTTTGTTATCGGAGGATATTTCCTTTGGCCTTATAGTCTTCAAAGGGATCCGAAATATCTGTTCTCAGATTCCACAGAAATAAGGCTAGCAAAGAGAGCCACGAAATACAGATGTAACTCTGAGAGATGAATTAGCAGAACACTAAGCAGTTTCTCAGAAAGCTTCTTTCCAGATTTCATCTGAGGATATTTCCTTTTTCACCATAGCCCTCTATGGGCTTCCAAATATCACTTTGCCAATTCCACAAGAACTGTCTTAGCGAAAGGCTTCTTGAGGGGAAACCTGTAACTCTATGAGATGATTTCACAGAACACAAAGAAGTTTCTCAGAAAGCTTCTTTCTCTTTGTTATCGGAGGATATTTCCTTTGGCCCTATAGTCTTCAAGGGGATCCGAAATATCTGTTCTCAGATTCAACAGAAATAAGGCTAGCAAAGAGATCCAAGAAATACAGATGTAACTCTGTGAGACGAATTAACAGAACACTAAGCAGTTTCTCAGAAAGCTTCTTTCCAGATTTCATCTGAGGATATTTCCTTTTTCACCATAGCCTTCTATGGGCTTCCATATATCACTTTGCCAATTACACAAGAAGTGCCTTAGCGAAAGGCTTCTTAAGGGGAAGGCTGTAACTCTGCGAGATGATTTCACAGAACACAAAGAAGTTTCTCAGAAAGCTTCTTCCTCTTTTTTATCGGGGGATATTTCCTTTGGCCCTATGGTCTTCAAATGCATCCGAAATATCTGTTCTCAGATTCCACAGAAATAAGGCTAGCAAAGAGATCCAAGAAATACAGATGTAACTCTGTGAGATGAATTAAGAGAACACTAAGCAGTTTCTCAGAAAGCTTCTTTCCAGATTTCATCTTAGGATATTTCCTTTTCCACCATAGCCCTCTATGGGCTTCCAAATATCACTTTGCCAATTCCACAAGAGCGGTCTTAGCGAAAGGCTTCTTGAGGGGAAAGCTGTAACTCTGTGAGATGATTTCACAGAACACAAAGAAGTTTCTCAGAAAGCTTCTTTCTCTTTGTTATCGGAGGATATTTCCTTTGGCCCAATAGTCTTCAAAGGGATCCGAAATATGTGTTCTCAGATTCCACAGAAATAAGGCTAGCAAAGAGATCCACGAAATACAGATGTGACTCTGTGAGATGAATTAACAGAACACTAAGCAGTTTCTCAGAAAGCTTCTTTCCAGATATCATCTGAGGATATTTCCTTTTTCACCATAGCCCTCTCTGGGCTTCCAAATATCACTTTGCCAATTCCACAAGAACTGTCTTAGCGAAAGGCTTCTTGAGGGGAAAGCTGTAGCTCTGTGAGATGATTTGACAGAACACAAAGAAGTTTCTGAGAAAGCTTCTTTCTCTTTGTTATCGGAGGATATTTCCTTTGGCCCTATAGTCTTCAAAGGGATCCGAAATATCTGTTCTCAGATTCCACAGAAATAAGGCTAGCAAAGAGATCCTCGAAATACAGATGTAACTCTGTGAGATGAATTAACAGAACACTAAGCAGTATCTCAGAAAGCTTCTTTCCAGATTTCATCTGAGGATATTTCCTTTTTCATCATTTCCCACTATGGGCTTCCAAACATCACTTTGCCAATTCCACAAGAACTGTGTTAGCGAAAGGCTTCTGGAGGGGAAAGCTGTAACTCTGTGAGATGATTTCACAGAACACAAAGAAGTTTCTCAGAAAGCTTCTTTTTCTTTGTTATCGGAGGATATTTCCTTTGGCCCTATAGTCTTCAAAGGGATCCGAAATATCTGTTCTCAGATTCCACAGAAATAAGGCTAGCAAAAAGATCCACGAAATACAGATGTAACTCTGTGAGATGAATTAACAGAACAATAAGCAGTTTCTCAGAAAGCTTCTTTCCAGATTTCATCTGAGGATATTTCTTTTTCAACATAGCCCTCCATGGGCTTCCAAATATCACTTTGCCAATTCCACAAGAACTGTCGTAGCGAAAGGCTTATTGAGGGGAAAGCTGTAACTCTGTGAGATGATTTCTCAGAACACAAAGAAGTTTCTCAGAAAGTTTCTTTCTCTTTGTTGTCGGAGGATATTTCCTTTGGCCCTATGGTCTTCAAAGGGATCCGAAATATCTGTTCTCAGATTCCACAGAAATAAGGCTAGCAAAGAGAACAAGGAAACACAGATGTAACTCTGTGAGATGAATTAACAGAACACTAAGCAGATTCTCAGAAAGCTTCTTTCCAGATTTCATCTGAGGATATTTCCTTTTTCACCGTAGCCCTCTACGGGCTTCCAAATATCACTTTGCCAATTCCACAAGAACTGTCTTAGCGAAAGGCTTCTTGAGGGGAAAGCTGTAAATCTGTGAGATGATTTCACGGAACTCTAAGAAGTTTCTCAGAAATCTTCTTTCTCTTTGTTATCGGAGGATATTTCCTTTGGCCCTATAGTCTTCAAAGGGATCCGAAATATCTGTTCTCAGATTCCACAGAAATAAGGCTAGCAAAGAGATCCTCGAAATACAGATGTAACTCTGTGAGATGAATTAACAGAACACTGAGCAGTTTCTCAGAAAGCTTCTTTCCAGATTTAATCTGAGGATATTTCCTTTTTCACCATAGCCCTCTATGGGCTTCCAAATATCACTTTGCCAATTCCACAAGAAATGTCTTAGCGAAAGGCTTCTTGAGGGGAAAGCTGTAACTCTGTGAGATGATTTCACAGAACACAAAGAAGTTTCTCAGAAAGCTTCTTTCTCTATGTTATCGGAGGATATTTACTTTGGCCCTATAGTCTTCAAAGGGATCCGAAATATCTGTTCTCAGATTCCACAGAAATAAGGGTAGCAAAGAGATCCACGAAATACAGATGTAAATCTGTGAGATGAATTAACAGAACACTAAGCAGTTTCTCAGAAAGCTTCTTTCCAGATTTCATCTGAAGATATTTCCTTTTTCGCCATAGCCCTCTATGGGCTTCCAAATATCACTTCGCCAATTCCACAAGAACTGTCTTAGCGAAAGGCTTCTTGAGGGGAAAGCTGTAACTCTGTGAGATGATTTCACAGATCACTAAGAAGTTTCTCAGAAAGCTTCTTTCTCTTTGTTATCGGAGGATATTTCCTTTGGCCCTATAGTCTTCAAAGGGATCCGAAATATCTGTTCTCAGATTCCACAGAAATAAGGCTAGCAAAGAGATCCACGAAATATAGATGTAACTCTGTGAGGTGAATTAACAGAACACTAAGCAGTTTCTCAGAAAGCTTCTTTCCAGATTTCATCTGAGGATATTTCTTTTTCACCATAGCCCTCTATGGGCTTCCAAATATCACTTTGCCAATTCCACAAGAACTGTCTTAGCGAAAGGCTTCTTGAGGGGAAAGCTGTAACTCTGTGAGATGATTTCACAGAACACAAAGAAGTTTCTCAGAAAGCTTCTTTCTCTTTGTTATCCGAGGATATTTCCTTTGGCCCTATGGTCTTCAAAGGCATCCGAAATATCTGTTCTCAGATTCCACAGAAATAAGGCTAGCAAAGAGATCCACGAAATACAGATGTAACTCTGTGAGATGAATTAAGAGAACACTAAGCAGTTTCTCAGAAAGCTTCTTTCCAGATTTCATCTGAGGATATTTCCTTTTCCACCATAGCCCTCTATGGGCTTCCAAATATCACTTTGCCAATTCCACAAGAGCTGTCTAAGCAAAAGGCTTCTGGAGGGGAAAGCTGTAACTCTGTGAGATGATTTCACAGAACACAAAGAAGTTTCTCAGAAAGCTTCTTTCTCTTTGTTATCGGAGGATATTTCCTTTGGCCCTATAGTCTTCAAGGGGATCCGAAATATCTGTTCTCAGATTCAACAGAAATAAGGCTAGCAAAGAGATCCAAGAAATACAGATGTAACTCTGTGAGACGAATTAACAGAACACTAAGCAGTTTCTCAGAAAGGTTCTTTCCAGATTTCATCTGAGGATATTTCCTTTTTCACCATAGCCCTCTATGGGCTTCCAAATATCACTTTGCCAATTCCACAAGAAGTGCCTTAGCGAAAGGCTTTTTAAGGGGAAGGCTGTAACTCTGCGAGATGATTTCACAGAACACAAAGAAGTTTCTCAGAAAGCTTCTTTCTCTTTGTTATCCGAGGATATTTCCTTTGGCCCTATGGTCTTCAAAGGCATCCGAAATATCTGTTCTCAGATTCCACAGAAATAAGGCTAGCAAAGAGATCCACGAAATACAGATGTAACTCTGTGGGATGAATTAAGAGAACACTAAGCAGTTTCTCAGAAAGCTTCTTTCCAGATTTCATCTGAGGATATTTCCTTTTCCACCATAGCCCTCTATGGGATTCCAAATATCACTTTGCCAATTCCACAAGAGCTGTCTTAGCGAAAGGCTTCTTGAGGGGAAAGCTGGAACTCTGTGAGATGATTTCACAGAACACAAAGAAGTTTCTCAGAAAGCTTCTTTCTCTTTGTTATCGGAGGATATTTCCTTTGGCCCTATAGTCTTCAAGGGGATCCGAAATATCTGTTCTCAGATTCAACAGAAATAAGGCTAGCAAAGAGATCCAAGAAATACAGATGTAACTCTGTGAGACGAATTAACAGAACACTAAGCAGTTTCTCAGAAAGCTTCCTTCCAGATTTCATCTGAGGATATTTCCTTTTTCACCATAGCCCTCTATGGGCTTCCAAATATCATTTTGCCAATTCCACAAGAAGTGCCTTAGCGAAAAGCTTCTTAAGGAGAAGGCTGTAACTCTGCGAGATGATTTCACAGAACACAAAGAAGTTTCTCAGAAAGCTTCTTTCTCTTTGTTATCGGGGGATATTTCCTTTGGCCCTATAGTCTTCAAAGGGATCCGAAATATCTGTTCTCAGATTCCACCGAAATAAGGCTAGCAAAGAGATCCACGAAATACAGATGTAACTCTGTGAGATGAATTAACAGAACACTAAGCAGTTTCTCAGAAAGCTTCTTTCCAGATTTCATCTGAGGATATTTCCTTTTTCACCATTTCCCTCTATGGGCTTCCAAATATCACTTTGCCAATTCCACAAGAACTGTGTTAGCGAAAGGCTTCTGGAGGGGAAAGCTGTAACTCTGTGAGATGATTTCACAGAACACAAAGAAGTTTCTCAGAAAGCTTCTTTCTCTTTGTTATCGGAGGATATTTCCTTTGGCCCTATAGTCTTCAAAGGGATCCGAAATATCTGTTCTCAGATTCCACAGAAATAAGGCTAGCAAAGAGATCCACGAAATACAGATGTAACTCTGTGAGATAAATTAACAGAACACTAAGCAGTTTCTCAGAAAGCTTCTTTCCAGATTTCATCTGAGGATATTTCTTTTTCACCATAGCCCTCTATGGGCTTCCAAATATCACTTTGCCAATTCCACAAGAACTGTCTTAGCGAAAGGCTTCTTGAGGGGTAAGCTGTAACTCTGTGAGATGATTTCACAGAACACAAAGAAGTTTCTCAGCAATCTTCTTTCTCTTTGTTATCGGAGGATATTTCCTTTGGCCCTATAGTCTTCAAAGGGATCCGAAATATCTGTTCTCAGATTCCACAGAAATAAGGCTAGCAAAGAGATCCTCGAAATACAGATGTAACTCTGTGAGATGAATTAAAAGAACACTAAGCAGTTTCTCAGAAAGCTTCTTTCCAGATTTCATCTGAGGATATTTCCTTTTTCACCATAGCCCTCTATGGGCTTCCACATATCACTTTGCCAATTCCACAAGAACTGTCTTAGCGAAAGGCTTCTTGAGGGGAAAGCTGTAACTCTGTGAGATGATTTCACAGAACACAAAGAAGTTTCTCAGAAAGCTTCTTTCTCTATGTTATCGGAGGATATTTCCTTCGGCCCTATAGTCTTCAAAGGGATCCGAAATATCTGTTCTCAGATTCCACAGAAATAAGGGTAGCAAAGAGATCCACGAAATACAGATGTAAATCTATGAGATGAATTAACAGAACACTAAGCAGTTTCTCAGAAAGCTTCTTTCCAGATTTCATCTGAGGATATTTCCTTTTTCACCATAGCCCTCTATGGGATTCCAAATATCACTTTGCCAATTCCACAAGAACTGTCTTAGCGAAAGGCTTCTTGAGGGGAAAGCTGTAACTCTGTGAGATGATTTCACAGAACAGAAAGAAGTTTCTCAGAAAGCTTCTTTCTCTTTGTTATCGGAGGATATTTCCTTTGGCCTTATAGTCTTCAAAGGGATCCGAAATATCTGTTCTCAGATTCCACAGAAATAAGGCTAGCAAAGAGAGCCACGAAATACAGATGTAACTCTGAGAGATGAATTAGCAGAACACTAAGCAGTTTCTCAGAAAGCTTCTTTCCAGATTTCATCTGAGGATATTTCCTTTTTCACCATAGCCCTCTATGGGCTTCCAAATATCACTTTGCCAATTCCACAAGAACTGTCTTAGCGAAAGGCTTCTTGAGGGGAAACCTGTAACTCTATGAGATGATTTCACAGAACACAAAGAAGTTTCTCAGAAAGCTTCTTTCTCTTTGTTATCGGAGGATATTTCCTTTGGCCCTATAGTCTTCAAGGGGATCCGAAATATCTGTTCTCAGATTCAACAGAAATAAGGCTAGCAAAGAGATCCAAGAAATACAGATGTAACTCTGTGAGACGAATTAACAGAACACTAAGCAGTTTCTCAGAAAGCTTCTTTCCAGATTTCATCTGAGGATATTTCCTTTTTCACCATAGCCTTCTATGGGCTTCCATATATCACTTTGCCAATTACACAAGAAGTGCCTTAGCGAAAGGCTTCTTAAGGGGAAGGCTGTAACTCTGCGAGATGATTTCACAGAACACAAAGAAGTTTCTCAGAAAGCTTCTTCCTCTTTTTTATCGGGGGATATTTCCTTTGGCCCTATGGTCTTCAAATGCATCCGAAATATCTGTTCTCAGATTCCACAGAAATAAGGCTAGCAAAGAGATCCAAGAAATACAGATGTAACTCTGTGAGATGAATTAAGAGAACACTAAGCAGTTTCTCAGAAAGCTTCTTTCCAGATTTCATCTGAGGATATTTCCTTTTCCACCATAGCCCTCTATGGGCTTCCAAATATCACTTTGCCAATTCCACAAGAGCGGTCTTAGCGAAAGGCTTCTTGAGGGGAAAGCTGTAACTCTGTGAGATGATTTCACAGAACACAAAGAAGTTTCTCAGAAAGCTTCTTTCTCTTTGTTATCGGAGGATATTTCCTTTGGCCCAATAGTCTTCAAAGGGATCCGAAATATGTGTTCTCAGATTCCACAGAAATAAGGCTAGCAAAGAGATCCACGAAATACAGATGTGACTCTGTGAGATGAATTAACAGAACACTAAGCAGTTTCTCAGAAAGCTTCTTTCCAGATATCATCTGAGGATATTTCCTTTTTCACCATAGCCCTCTCTGGGCTTCCAAATATCACTTTGCCAATTCCACAAGAACTGTCTTAGCGAAAGGCTTCTTGAGGGGAAAGCTGTAGCTCTGTGAGATGATTTGACAGAACACAAAGAAGTTTCTCAGAAAGCTTCTTTCTCTTTGTTATCGGAGGATATTTCCTTTGGCCCTATAGTCTTCAAGGGGATCCGAAATATCTGTTCTCAGATTCAACAGAAATAAGGCTAGCAAAGAGATCCAAGAAATACAGATGTAACTCTGTGAGACGAATTAACAGAACACTAAGCAGTTTCTCAGAAAGCTTCTTTCCAGATTTCATCTGAGGATATTTCCTTTTTCACCATAGCCCTCTATGGGCTTCCAAATATCGCTTTGCCAATTCCACAAGAAGTGCCTTAGCGGAAGGCTTCTTAAGAGGAAGGCTGTAACTCTGCGAGATGATTTCACAGAACACAAAGAAGTTTCTCAGAAAGCTTCTTTCTCTTTGTTATCGTGGGATATTTCCTTTGGCCCTATAGTCTTCAAAGGGATCCGAAATATCTGTTCTCAGATTCCACCGAAATAAGGCTAGCAAAGAGATCCACGAAATACAGATGTAACTCTGTGAGATGAATTAACAGAACACTAAGCAGTTTCTCAGAAAGCTTCTTTCCAGATATTTCTGAGGATATTTCCTTTTTCACCATTTCCCTCTATGGGCTTCCAAACATCACTTTGCCAATTCCACAAGACCTGTGTTAGCGAAAGGCTTCTGGAGGGGAAAGCTGTAACTCTGTGAGATGATTTCACAGAACACAAAGAAGTTTCTCAGAAAGCTTCTTTCTCTTTGTTATCGGAGGATATTTCCTTTGGCCCTATAGTCTTCAAAGGGATCCGAAATATCTGTTCTCAGATTCCACAGAAATAAGGGTAGCAAAGAGATCCACGAAATACAGATGTAATTCTGTGAGATGAATTAACAGAACACTAAGCAGTTTCTCAGAAAGCTTCTTTCCAGATTTCATCTGAAGATATTTCCTTTTTCAGCATAGCCCTCTATGGGCTTCCACATATCACTTTGCCAATTACACAAGAACTGTCTTAGCGAAAGGCTTCTTGAGGGGAAAGCTGTAACTCTGTGAGATGATTTCACAGAACACAAAGAAGTTTCTCAGAAAGCTTCTTTCTCTTTGTTATCGGAGGATATTTCCTTTGGTCCAATAGTCTTCAAAGGGATCCGAAATATGTGTTCTCAGATTCCAAGGAAATAAGGCTAGCAAAGAGATCCACGAAATACAGATGTGACTCTGTGAGATGAAGTAACAGAACACTAAGCAGTTTCTCAGAAAGCTTCTTTCCAGATTTCATCTGAGGATATTTCCTTTTTCACCATAGCCCTCTATGGGCTTCCAAATATCACTTTGCCAGTTCCACAAGAACTGTCTTAGCGAAAGGCTTCTTGAGGGGAAAGCTGTAGCTCTGTGAGATGATTTGACAGAACACAAAGAAGTTTCTCAGAAAGCTTCTTTCTCTTTGTTATCGGAGGATATTTACTTTGGCCCTATAGTCTTCAAAGGGATCCGAAATATCTGTTCTCAGATTCCACAGAAATAAGGCTAGCAAAGAGATCCACGAAATACAGATGTAACTCTGAGAGATGAATTAACAGAACACTAAGCAGTTTCTCAGAAAGCTTCTTTCCATATTTCATCTGAGGATATTTCCTTTTTCACCATAGCCCTCTATGGGCTTCCAAATATCACTTTGACAATTCCACAAGAACTGTCTTAGCGAAAGGCTTCTTGAGGGGAAACATGTAACTCTATGAGATGATTTCACAGAACACAAAGAAGTTTCTCAGAAAGCTTCTTTCTCTTTGTTATCGGAGGATATTTCCTTTGGCCCTATAGTCTTCAAGGGGATCCGAAATATCTGTTCTCAGATTCAACAGAAATAAGGCTAGCAAAGAGATCCAAGAAATACAGATGTAACTCTGTGTGACGAATTAACAGAACACTAAGCAGTTTCTCAGAAAGCTTCTTTCCAGATTTCATCTGAGGATATTTCCTTTTTCACCATAGCCCTCTATGGGCTTCCAAATATCACTTTGCCAATTCCATAAGAAGTGCCTTAGCGAAAGGCTTCTTAAGGGGAAGGCTGTAACTCTGCGAGATGATTTCACAGAACACAAAGAAGTTTCTCAGAAAGCTTCTTTCTCTTTGTTATCGGGGGATATTTCCTTTGGCCCTATAGTCTTCAAAGGGATCCGAAATATCTGTTCTCAGATTCCACCGAAATAAGGCTAGCAAAGAGATCCACGAAATATAGATGTAACTCTGTGAGATGAATTAACAGAACACTAAGCAGTTTCTCAGAAAGCTTCTTTCTAGATTTCATCTGAGGATATTTCTTTTTCACCATAGCCCTCTATGGGCTTCCAAATATCACTTTGCCAATTCCACAAGAACTGTCTTAGCGAAAGGCTTCTTGAGGGGAAAGCTGTAACTCTGTGAGATGATTTCACAGAACACAAAGAAGTTTCTCAGAAAGCTTCTTTCTCTATGTTATCTGAGGATATTTACTTTGGCCCTATAGTCTTCAAAGGTATCCGAAATATCTGTTCTCAGATTCCACAGAAATAAGGGTAGCAAAGAGATCCACGAAATACAGATGTAAATCTGTGAGATGAATTAACAGAACACTAAGCAGTTTCTCAGAAAGCTTCTTTCCAGATTTCATCTGAAGATATTTCCTTTTTCACCATAGCCCTCTATGGGCTTCCAAATATCACTTCGCCAATTCCACAAGAACTGTCTTAGAGAAAGGCTTCTTGAGGGGAAAGCTGTAACTCTGTGAGATGATTTCACAGATCACAAAGAAGTTTCTCAGAAAGCTTCTTTCTCTTTGTTATCGGAGGAAATTTCCTTTGGCCCTATAGTCTTCAAAGGGATCCGAAATATCTGTTCTCAGATTCCACAGAAATAAGGCTAGCAAAGAGATCCAAGAAATACAGATATAACTCTGTGAGGTGAATTAACAGAGCACTAAGCAGTTTCTCAGAAAGCTTCTTTCCAGATTTCATCTGAGGATATTTCCTTTTTCACCATAGCCCTCTATGGGCTTCCAAATATCACTTTGCCAATTCCACAAGAAGTGCCTTATCGAAAGGCTTCTTGAGGGGAAAGCTGTAACTCTGCGAGCTGATTTCACAGAACACAAAGAAGTTTCTCAGAAAGCTTCTTTCTCTTTGTTATCGGAGGATATTTTCTTTGGCCCTATAATCTTCAAAGGGATCCGAAATATCTGTTCTCAGATTCCACAGAAATAAGGCTAGCAAAGAGATCCACGAAATACAGATATAAATCTGTGAGGTGAATTAACAGAGCACTAAGCAGTTTCTCAGAAAGCTTCTTTCCAGATTTCATCTGAGGATATTTCCTTTTTCACCATAGCCCTCTATGGGCTTCCAAATATCACTTTGCCAATTCCACAAGAAGTGCCTTATCGAAAGGCTTCTTGAGGGGAAAGCTGTAACTCTGCGAGATGATTTCACAGAACACAAAGAAGTTTCTCAGAAAGCTTCTTTCTCTTTGTTATCGGAGGATATTTCCTTTGGCCCTATAGTCTTCAAAAGGATCCGAAATATCTGTTCTCAGATTGCACAGAAATAAGGCTAGCAAAGAGATCCACGAAATACAGATGTAACTCTGTCAGATGAATTAACAGAACACTAAGCAGTGTCTCAGAAAGCTTCTTTCCAGGTTTCATCTGAGGATATTTGCTTTTTGACCTTAGCCTTCTATGGGCTTCCAAATATCACTTTGCCAATTCCACAAGAACTGTCTTACGAAAGGCTTCTTGAGGGCAAAGCTGTAACTCTGTGAGATGATTTCACAGAACACAAAGAAGTTTCTCAGAAATCTTCTTTCTCTTTGTTATCGGAGGATATTTCCTTTGGCCCTATAGTCTTCAAAGGGATCCGAAATATCTGTTCTCAGATTCCACAGAAATAAGGCTACCAAAGAGATCCACGAAATACAGATGAAACCCTGTGAGATGAATTAACAGAACACTAAGCAGTTTCTCAGAAAGCTTCTTTCCAGATTTCATCTGAAGATATTTCCTTTTTCACCATAGCCCTCTATGGGCTTCCAAATATCACTTCGCCAATTCCACAAGAACTGTCTTAGCGAAAGGCTTCTTGAGGGGAAAGCTGTAACTCTGTGAGATGATTTCACAGATCACAAAGAAGTTTCTCAGAAAGCTTCTTTCTCTTTGTTATCGGAGGATATTTCCTTTGGCCCTATAGTCTTCAAAGGGATCCGAAATATCTGTTCTCAGATTTCACAGAAATAAGGGGCTAGCAAAGAGATCCACGAAATACAGATGTAACTCTGTGAGGTGAATTAACAGAACACTAAGCAGTTTCTCAGAAAGCTTCTTTCCAGATTTCATCTGAGGATATTTCCTTTTTCACCATAGCCCTCTATGGGCTTCCAAATATAACTTTGCCAATTCCACAAGAACTGTCTTAGCGAAAGGCATCTTGAGGGGAAAGCTGTAACTCCGTGAGATGGTTTCACAGAACACAAAGAAGTTCTCAGAAAGCTTCTTTCTCTTTGTTATCGGAAGATATTTCCTTTGGCCCCATAGTCTTCAAAGGGATTCGAAATATCTGTTCTCAGATTCCACAGAAATAAGGCTAGCAAAGAGATCCATGAAATACAGATGTAACTCTGTGTGATGAATTAACAGAACACTAAGCAGTTTCTCAGAAAGGTTCTTTCCAGTTTTCATCTGAGGATATTTCCTTTTTCACCATAGCCCTCTAGGGGCTTCCAAATATCACTTTGCCAATTCCACAAGAACTGTCTTAGCGAAAGGCTTCTTGAGGGGAAAGCTGTAACTCTGTGAGGTGATTTCAAAGAACACAAAGAAGTTTCTCAGAAAGCTTCACTCTCTTTGTTATCAGAGGATATTTCCATTGTCCCTATAGTATTCAAAGGGATCGGAAATATCTGTTCTCAGGTTCCACAGAAATAAGGCTAGCAAAGAGATCCACGAAATACAGATGTAACTCTGTGAGATGAATTAACAGAACACTAAGCAGTTTCTCAGAAAGCTTCTTTCCAGATTTCATCTGAGGATATTTCCTTTTTCACCATAGCCCTCTAGGGGCTTCCAAATATCACTTTGCCAATTCCACAAGAACTGTCTTAGCGAAAGGCTTCTTGAGGGGAAAGCTGTAACTCTGTGAGATGATTTCACAGAACACAAAGAAGTTTCTCAGAAAGCTTCTTTCTCTATGTTATCGGAGGATATTTCCTTGGGCCCTATAGTCTTCAAAGGGATCCGAAATATCTGTTCTCAGATTCCACAGAAATAAGGGTAGCAAAGAGATCCACGAAATACAGATGTAAATCTGTGAGATGAATTAACAGAACACTAAGCAGTTGCTCAGAAAGCTTCTTTCCAGATTTCATCTGAAGATATTTCCTTTTTCACCATAGCCCTCTATGGGCTTCCAAATATCACTTTGCCAATTCCACAAGAACTGTCTTAGCGAAAGGCTTCTTGAGGGGAAAGCTGTAACTCTGTGAGATGATTTCCAAGAACACAAAGAAGTTTCTCAGAAAGCTTCTTTCTCTTTGTTATCGGAGGATATTTGCTTTGGCCCTATAGTCTTCAAAGGGATCCGAATTATCTGTTCTCAGATTCCACAGAAATAAGGCTAGCAAAGAGATCCTCGAAATACTGATGTAACTCTGTGAGATGAATTAACAGAACACTAAGCAGTTTCTCAGAAAGCTTCTTTCCAGATTTCATCTGAGGATATTTCCTTTTTCACCATAGCCCTCTATGGGCTTCCAAATATCACTTTGCCAATTCCACAAGAACTGTCTTAGCGAAAGGCTTCTTGAGGGAAAAGCTGTAACTCTGTGAGGTGATTTCACAGAACACAAAGAAGTTTCTCAGAAATCTTCTTTCTCTTTGTTATCGGAGGATATTTCCTTTGGCCCTATAGTCTTCAAAGGGATCCGAAATATCTGTTCTCAGATTCCACAGAAATAAGGGTAGCAAAGAGATCCATGAAATACAGATGTAACTCTGTGAGACGAATTAACAGAACACTAAGCAGTTTCTCAGAAAGGTTCTTTCCAGATTTCATCTGAGGATATTTCCTTTTTCACCATAGCCCTCTATGGGCTTCCAAATATCACTTTGCCAATTCCACAAGAACTGTGTTAGCGAAAGGCTTCTTGAGGGGAAAGCTGTAACTCTGTGAGATGATTTCACAGAACACAAAGAAGTTTCTCAGAAAGCTTCTTTCTCTTTGTTATAGGAGGATATTTCCTTTGGCCCTATAGTCTTCAAAGAGATCCGAAATATCTGTTCTCAAATTAAAAAGAAATAAGGCTAGCAAAGAGGTCCACGAAATACAGATGTAACTCTGTGTGATGAATTAACAGAACACTAAGCAGTTTCTCAGAAAGGTTCTTTCCAGATTTCATCTGAGGATATTTCCTTTTTTACCAGAGCCCTCTAGGGGCTTCCAAATATCACATTGCCAATTCCACAAGATCTGTCTTAGCGAAAGGCTTCTTGAGGGGAAAGCTGTAACTCCGTGAGATGATTTCAAAGAACACAAAGATGTTTCTCAGAAAGCTACTTTCTCTTTGTTATCGGAGGATATTTCCTTTGGCCCTATAGTCTTCAAAGGGATCCGAAATATCTGTTCTCAGATTCCACAGAAATAAGGCTTGGAAAGAGTTCCACGAAATACAGATGTAACTCTGTCAGATGAATTAACAGAACACTAAGCAGTTTCTCAGAAATCTTCTCTCCAGATTTCATCTGAGGATATTTCCTTTTTCACCATAGCCCTCTATGGGCTTCCAAATATCACTTTGCCAATTCCACAAGAACTGTCTTAGCGAAAGGCTTCTTGAGGGGAAAGCTGTAACTCAGTGAGATGATTTCACAAAACACAAAGAAGTTTCTCAGAAAGCTTCTTTCTCTTTGTTATCGGAGGATATTTCCTTTGGCCCTATAGTCTTCAAAGGGATCCGAAATATCTGTTCTCAGATTCCACAGAAATAAGGCTAGCAAAGAGATCCACGAAATACAGATGTAACTCTGTGAGATGAATTAACAGAACACTAAGCAGTTTCTCAGAAAGCTTCTTTCCAGATTTCATCTGAGGATATTTCCTTTTTCACCATTTCCCTCTATGGGCTTCCAAATATCACTTTGCCAATTCCACAAGAACTGTGTTAGCGAAAGGCTTCTGGAGGGGAAAGCTGTAACTCTGTGAGATGATTTCACAGACACAAAGAAGTTTCTCAGAAACTTCCTTCTCTTTGTTATCGGAGGATATTTCCTTTGGCCCTATAGTCTTCAAAGGGATCCGAAATATCTGTTCTCAGATTCCACAGAAATAAGGCTAGCAAAGAGATCCTCGAAATACAGATGTAACTCTGTGAGATGAATTAACAGAACACTAAGCAGTTTCTCAGAAAGCTTCTTTCCAGATTTCATCTGAGGATATTTCCTTTTTCACCATAGCCCTCCATGGGCTTCCACATATCACTTTGCCAATTCCACAAGAACTGTCTTAGCGAAAGGCTTCTTGAGGGGAGAGCTGTAACTCTGTGAGATGATTTCACAGAACACAAAGAAGTTTCTCAGAAAGCTTCTTTCTCTATGTTATCGGAGGATATTTCCTTGGGCCCTATAGTCTTCAAAGGGATCCGAAATATCTGTTCTCAGATTCCACAGAAATAAGGGTAGCGAAGAGATCCACGAAATACAGATGTAAATCTGTGAGATGAATTAACAGAACACTAAGCAGTTTCTAAGAAATCTTCTTTCCAGATTTCATCTGAAGATATTTCCTTTTTCACCATAGCCCTCTATGGGCTTCCAAATATCACTTTGCCAATTCCACAAGAACTGTCTTAGCGAAAGGCTTCTTGAGGGGAAAGCTGTAACTCTGTGAGATGATTTCAAAGAACACAAAGAAGTTTCTCAGAAAGCTATTTTCTCTTTGTTATCGGAGGATATTTGCTTTGGCCCTATAGTCTTCAAAGGGATCCGAATTATCTGTTCTCAGATTCCACAGAAATAAGGCTAGCAAAGAGATCCTCGAAATACTGATGTAACTCTGTGAGATGAATTAACAGAACACTAAGCAGTTTCTCAGAAAGCTTCTTTCCAGATTTCATCTGAGGATATTTCCTTTTTCACCATTGCCCTCTATGGGCTTCCAAATATCACTTTGCCAATTCCACAAGAACTGTCTTAGCGAAAGGCTTCTTGAGGGGAAAGCTGTAGCTCTGTGACATGATTTCACAGAACACAAAGAAGTTTCTCAGAAAGCTTCTTTCTCTTTGTTATCGGAGGATATTTCCTTTGGCCCAATAGTCTTCAAAGGGATCCGAAATATGTGTTCTCAGCTTCCACAGAAATAAGGCTAGCAAAGAGATCCACGAAATACAGATGTGACTCTGTGAGATGACTTAACAGAACACTAAGCAGTTTCTCAGAAAGCTTCTTTCCAGATTTCATCTGAGGATATTTCCTTTTTCACCATAGCCCTCTATGGGCTTCCAAATATCGCTTTGCCAGTTCCACAAGAACTGTCTTAGCGAAAGGCTTCTTGAGGGGAAAGCTGTAGCTCTGTGAGATGATTTGACAGAACACAAAGAAGTTTCTCAGAAATCTTCTTTCTCTTTGTTATCGGAGGATATTTCCTTTGGCCCTATAGTCTTCAAGGGGATCCGAAATATCTGTTCTCAGATTCAACAGAAATAAGGCTAGCAAAGAGATCCACGAAATACAGATGTAACTCTGTGAGATGAATTAACAGAACACTAAGCAGTTTCTCAGAAAGCTTCTTTCCAGATTTCATCTGAGGATATTTCTTTTTCACCATAGCCCTCTATGGGCTTCCAAATATCACTTTGCCAATTCCACAAGAACTGTCTTAGCGAAAGGCTTCTTGAGGGGAAAGCTGTAACTCTGTGAGATGATTTCACAGAACACAAAGAAGTTTCTCAGAAAGTTTCTTTCTCTTTGATATCGGAGGATATTTCCTTTGGCCCTATGGTCTTCAAAGGGATCCGAAATATCTGTTCTCAGATTCCACAGAAATAAGGCTAGCAAAGAGAACAAGGAAACACAGATGTAACTCTGTGAGATGAATTAACAGAACACTAAGCAGATTCTCAGAAAGCTTCTTTCCAGATTTCATCTGAGGATATTTCCTTTTTCACCGTAGCCCTCTACGGGCTTCCAAATATCACTTTACCAATTCCACAAGAACTGTCTTAGCGAAAGGCTTCTTGAGGGGAAAGCTGTAACTCTGTGAGATGATTTCACAGAACTCTAAGAAGTTTCTCAGAAATCTTCTTTCTCTTTGTTATCGGAGGATATTTCCTTTGGCCCTATAGTCTTCAAAGGGATCCGAAATATCTGTTCTCAGATTCCACAGAAATAAGGCTAGCAAAGAGATCCTCGAAATACAGATGTAACTCTGTGAGATGAATTAACAGAACACTAAGCAGTTTCTCAGAAAGCTTCTTTCCAGATTTAATCTGAGGATATTTCCTTTTTTACCAGAGCCCTCTAGGGGCTTCCAAATATCACATTGCCAATTCCACAAGATCTGTCTTAGCGAAAGGCTTCTTGAGGGGAAAGCTGTAACTCCGTGAGATGATTTCAAAGAACACAAAGATGTTTCTCAGAAAGCTACTTTCTCTTTGTTATCGGAGGATATTTCCTTTGGCCCTATAGTCTTCAAAGGGATCCGAAATATCTGTTCTCAGATTCCACAGAAATAAGGCTTGGAAAGAGTTCCACGAAATACAGATGTAACTCTGTCAGATGAATTAACAGAACACTAAGCAGTTTCTCAGAAATCTTCTCTCCAGATTTCATCTGAGGATATTTCCTTTTTCACCATAGCCCTCTATGGGCTTCCAAATATCACTTTGCCAATTCCACAAGAACTGTCTTAGCGAAAGGCTTCTTGAGGGGAAAGCTGTAACTCTGTGAGATGATTTCACAAAACACAAAGAAGTTTCTCAGAAAGCTTCTTTCTCTTTGTTATCGGAGGATATTTCCTTTGGCCCTATAGTCTTCAAAGGGATCCGAAATATCTGTTCTCAGATTCCACAGAAATAAGGCTAGCAAAGAGATCCTCGAAATACAGATGTAACTCTGTGAGATGAATTAACAGAACACTAAGCAGTTTCTCAGAAAGCTTCTTTCCAGATTTCATCTGAGGATATTTCCTTTTTCACCATAGCCCTCCATGGGCTTCCACATATCACTTTGCCAATTCCACAAGAACTGTCTTAGCGAAAGGCTTCTTGAGGGGAGAGCTGTAACTCTGTGAGATGATTTCACAGAACACAAAGAAGTTTCTCAGAAAGCTTCTTTCTCTATGTTATCGGAGGATATTTCCTTGGGCCCTATAGTCTTCAAAGGGATCCGAAATATCTGTTCTCAGATTCCACAGAAATAAGGGTAGCGAAGAGATCCACGAAATACAGATGTAAATCTGTGAGATGAATTAACAGAACACTAAGCAGTTTCTAAGAAATCTTCTTTCCAGATTTCATCTGAAGATATTTCCTTTTTCACCATAGCCCTCTATGGGCTTCCAAATATCACTTTGCCAATTCCACAAGAACTGTCTTAGCGAAAGGCTTCTTGAGGGGAAAGCTGTAACTCTGTGAGATGATTTCAAAGAACACAAAGAAGTTTCTCAGAAAGCTTCTTTCTCTTTGTTATCGGAGGATATTTGCTTTGGCCCTATAGTCTTCAAAGGGATCCGAATTATCTGTTCTCAGATTCCACAGAAATAAGGCTAGCAAAGAGATCCTCGAAATACTGATGTAACTCTGTGAGATGAATTAACAGAACACTAAGCAGTTTCTCAGAAAGCTTCTTTCCAGATTTCATCTGAGGATATTTCCTTTTTCACCATTGCCCTCTATGGGCTTCCAAATATCACTTTGCCAATTCCACAAGAACTGTCTTAGCGAAAGGCTTCTTGAGGGGAAAGCTGTAGCTCTGTGACATGATTTCACAGAACACAAAGAAGTTTCTCAGAAAGCTTCTTTCTCTTTGTTATCGGAGGATATTTCCTTTGGCCCAATAGTCTTCAAAGGGATCCGAAATATGTGTTCTCAGATTCCACAGAAATAAGGCTAGCAAAGAGATCCACGAAATACAGATGTGACTCTGTGAGATGACTTAACAGAACACTAAGCAGTTTCTCAGAAAGCTTCTTTCCAGATTTCATCTGAGGATATTTCCTTTTTCACCATAGCCCTCTATGGGCTTCCAAATATCGCTTTGCCAGTTCCACAAGAACTGTCTTAGCGAAAGGCTTCTTGAGGGGAAAGCTGTAGCTCTGTGAGATGATTTGACAGAACACAAAGAAGTTTCTCAGAAATCTTCTTTCTCTTTGTTATCGGAGGATATTTCCTTTGGCCCTATAGTCTTCAAGGGGATCCGAAATATCTGTTCTCAGATTCAACAGAAATAAGGCTAGCAAAGAGATCCACGAAATACAGATGTAACTCTGTGAGATGAATTAACAGAACACTAAGCAGTTTCTCAGAAAGCTTCTTTCCAGATTTCATCTGAGGATATTTCTTTTTCACCATAGCCCTCTATGGGCTTCCAAATATCACTTTGCCAATTCCACAAGAACTGTCTTAGCGAAAGGCTTCTTGAGGGGAAAGCTGTAACTCTGTGAGATGATTTCACAGAACACAAAGAAGTTTCTCAGAAAGTTTCTTTCTCTTTGATATCGGAGGATATTTCCTTTGGCCCTATGGTCTTCAAAGGGATCCGAAATATCTGTTCTCAGATTCCACAGAAATAAGGCTAGCAAAGAGAACAAGGAAACACAGATGTAACTCTGTGAGATGAATTAACAGAACACTAAGCAGATTCTCAGAAAGCTTCTTTCCAGATTTCATCTGAGGATATTTCCTTTTTCACCGTAGCCCTCTACGGGCTTCCAAATATCACTTTACCAATTCCACAAGAACTGTCTTAGCGAAAGGCTTCTTGAGGGGAAAGCTGTAACTCTGTGAGATGATTTCACAGAACTCTAAGAAGTTTCTCAGAAATCTTCTTTCTCTTTGTTATCGGAGGATATTTCCTTTGGCCCTATAGTCTTCAAAGGGATCCGAAATATCTGTTCTCAGATTCCACAGAAATAAGGCTAGCAAAGAGATCCTCGAAATACAGATGTAACTCTGTGAGATGAATTAACAGAACACTAAGCAGTTTCTCAGAAAGCTTCTTTCCAGATTTAATCTGAGGATATTTCCTTTTTCACCATAGCCCTCTTTGGGCTTCCAAATATCACTTTGCCAATTCCACAAGAACTGTCTTAGCGAAAGGCTTCTTGAGGGGAAAGCTGTAACTCTGTGAGATGATTTCACAGAACACAAAGAAGTTTCTCAGAAAGCTTCTTTCTCTTTGTTATAGGAGGATATTTCCTTTGGCCCTATAGTCTTCAAAGGGATCCGAAATATCTGTTCTCAAATTAAAAAGAAATAAGGCTAGCAAAGAGGTCCACGAAATACAGTTGTAACTCTGTGTGATGAATTAACAGAACACTAAGCAGTTTCTCAGAAAGGTTCTTTCCAGATTTCATCTGAGGATATTTCCTTTTTTACCAGAGCCCTCTAGGGGCTTCCAAATATCACATTGCCAATTCCACAAGATCTGTCTTAGCGAAAGGCTTCTTGAGGGGAAAGCTGTAACTCCGTGAGATGATTTCAAAGAACACAAAGATGTTTCTCAGAAAGCTACTTTCTCTTTGTTATCGGAGGATATTTCCTTTGGCCCTATAGTCTTCAAAGGGATCCGAAATATCTGTTCTCAGATTCCACAGAAATAAGGCTAGCAAAGAGATCCTCGAAATACAGATGTAACTCTGTGAGATGAATTAACAGAACACTAAGCAGTTTCTCAGAAAGCTTCTTTCCAGATTTCATCTGAGGATATTTCCTTTTTCACCATAGCCCTCCATGGGCTTCCACATATCACTTTGCCAATTCCACAAGAACTGTCTTAGCGAAAGGCTTCTTGAGGGGAGAGCTATAACTCTGTGAGATGATTTCACAGAACACAAAGAAGTTTCTCAGAAAGCTTCTTTCTCTATGTTATCGGAGGATATTTCCTTGGGCCCTATAGTCTTCAAAGGGATCCGAAATATCTGTTCTCAGATTCCACAGAAATAAGGGTAGCGAAGAGATCCACGAAATACAGATGTAAATCTGTGAGATGAATTAACAGAACACTAAGCAGTTTCTAAGAAATCTTCTTTCCAGATTTCATCTGAAGATATTTCCTTTTTCACCATAGCCCTCTATGGGCTTCCAAATATCACTTTGCCAATTCCACAAGAACTGTCTTAGCGAAAGGCTTCTTGAGGGGAAAGCTGTAACTCTGTGAGATGATTTCAAAGAACACAAAGAAGTTTCTCAGAAAGCTTCTTTCTCTTTGTTATCGGAGGATATTTGCTTTGGCCCTATAGTCTTCAAAGGGATCCGAATTATCTGTTCTCAGATTCCACAGAAATAAGGCTAGCAAAGAGATCCTCGAAATACTGATGTAACTCTGTGAGATGAATTAACAGAACACTAAGCAGTTTCTCAGAAAGCTTCTTTCCAGATTTCATCTGAGGATATTTCCTTTTTCACCATAGCCCTCTATGGGCTTCCAAATATCACTTTGCAAATTCCACAAGAACTGTCTTAGCGAAAGGCTTCTTGAGGGGAAAGCTGTAGCTCTGTGACATGATTTCACAGAACACAAAGAAGTTTCTCAGAAAGCTTCTTTCTCTTTGTTATCGGAGGATATTTCCTTTGGCCCAATAGTCTTCAAAGGGATCCGAAATATGTGTTCTCAGATTCCACAGAAATAAGGCTAACAAAGAGATCCACGAAATACAGATGTGACTCTGTGAGATGACTTAACAGAACACTAAGCAGTTTCTCAGAAAGCTTCTTTCCAGATTTCATCTGAGGATATTTCCTTTTTCACCATAGCCCTCTATGGGCTTCCAAATATCGCTTTGCCAGTTCCACAAGAACTGTCTTAGCGAAAGGCTTCTTGAGGGGAAAGCTGTAGCTCTGTGAGATGATTTGACAGAACACAAAGAAGTTTCTCAGAAAGCTTCTTTCTCTTTGTTATCGGAGGATATTTCCTTTGGCCCTATAGTCTTCAAGGGGATCCGAAATATCTGTTCTCAGATTCAACAGAAATAAGGCTAGCAAAGAGATCCACGAAATACAGATGTAACTCTGTGAGATGAATTAACAGAACACTAAGCAGTTTCTCAGAAAGCTTCTTTCCAGATTTCATCTGAGGATATTTCTTTTTCACCATAGCCCTCTATGGGCTTCCAAATATCACTTTGCCAATTCCACAAGAACTGTCTTAGCGAAAGGCTTCTTGAGGGGAAAGCTGTAACTCTGTGAGATGATTTCACAGAACACAAAGAAGTTTCTCAGAAAGTTTCTTTCTCTTTGATATCGGAGGATATTTCCTTTGGCCCTATGGTCTTCAAAGGGATCCGAAATATCTGTTCTCAGATTCCACAGAAATAAGGCTAGCAAAGAGAACAAGGAAACACAGATGTAACTCTGTGAGATGAATTAACAGAACACTAAGCAGATTCTCAGAAAGCTTCTTTCCAGATTTCATCTGAGGATATTTCCTTTTTCACCGTAGCCCTCTACGGGCTTCCAAATATCACTTTACCAATTCCACAAGAACTGTCTTAGCGAAAGGCTTCTTGAGGGGAAAGCTGTAACTCTGTGAGATGATTTCACAGAACTCTAAGAAGTTTCTCAGAAATCTTCTTTCTCTTTGTTATCGGAGGATATTTCCTTTGGCCCTATAGTCTTCAAAGGGATCCGAAATATCTGTTCTCAGATTCCACAGAAATAAGGCTAGCAAAGAGATCCTCGAAATACAGATGTAACTCTGTGAGATGAATTAACAGAACACTAAGCAGTTTCTCAGAAAGCTTCTTTCCAGATTTTATCTGAGGATATTTCCTTTTTCACCATAGCCCTCTTTGGGCTTCCAAATATCACTTTGCCAATTCCACAAGAACTGTCTTAGCGAAAGGCTTCTTGAGGGGAAAGCTGTAACTCTGTGAGATGATTTCACAGAACACAAAGAAGTTTCTCAGAAAGCTTCTTTCTCTATGTTATCGGAGGATATTTACTTTGGCCCTATAGTCTTCAAAGGGATCCGAAATATCTGTTATCAGATTCCACCGAAATAAGACTAGCAAAGAGATCCACGAAATACAGATGTAACTCTGTGAGATGAATTACCAGAACAATAAGCAGTATCTCAGAAAGCTTCTTTCCAGATTTCATCTGAGGATATTTCCTTTTCAATCATTTCCCTCTATGGGCTTCCAAACATCACTTTGCCAATTCCACAAGAACTGTGTTAGTGAAAGGCTTTTGGAGGGGAAAGCTGTAACTCTGTGAGATGATTTCACAGAACACAAAGAAGTTTCTCAGAAATCTTCTTTCTCTTTGTTATCGGAGGATATTTCCTTTGGCCCTATTGTCTTCAAAGGGATCCGAAATATCTGTTCTCAGATTCCACAGAAATAAGGCTAGCAAAGAGATCCACGAAATACAGATGTAACTCTGTGAGATGAATTAACAGAACACTAAGCAGTTTCTCAGAAAGCTTCTTTCCAGATTTCATCTGAGGATATTTCTTTTTCAACATAACCCTCTATGGGCTTCCAAATATCACTTTGCCAATTCCACAAGAACTGTCTTAGCGAAAGGCTTCTTGAGGGGAAATCTGTACCTCTGTGAGATGATTTCACAGAACACAAAGAAGTTTCTCAGAAAGTTTCTTTCTCTTTGATATCGGAGGATATTTCCTTTGGCCCTATGGTCTTCAAAGGGATCCGAAATATCTGTTCTCAGATTCCACAGAAATAAGGCTAGCAAAGAGAACAAGGAAACACAGATGTAACTCTGTGAGATGAATTAACAGAACACTAAGCAGATTCTCAGAAAGCTTCTTTCCAGATTTCATCTGAGGATATTTCCTTTTTCACCATAGCCCTCTATGGGCTTCCAAATATCACTTTGCCAGTTCCACAAGAACTGTCTTAGCGAAAGGCTTCTTGAGGGGAAAGCTGTAGCTCTGTGAGATGATTTGACAGAACACAAAGAAGTTTCTCAGAAAGCTTCTTTCTCTTTGTTATCGGAGGATATTTACTTTGGCACTATAGTCTTCAAAGGGATCCGAAATATCTGTTCTCAGATTCCACAGAAATAAGGCTAGCAAAGAGATCCACGAAATACAGATGTAACTCTGAGAGATGAATTAACAGAACACTAAGCAGTTTCTCAGAAAGCTTCTTTCCATATTTCATCTGAGGATATTTCCTTTTTCACCATAGCCCTCTATGGGCTTCCAAATATCACTTTGCCAATTCCACAAGAACTGTCTTAGCGAAAGGCTTCTTGAGGGGAAACATGTAACTCTATGAGATGATTTCACAGAACACAAAGAAGTTTCTCAGAAAGCTTCTTTCTCTTTGTTATCGGAGGATATTTCCTTTGGCCCTATAGTCTTCAAGGGGATCCGAAATATCTGTTCTCAGATTCAACAGAAATAAGGCTAGCAAAGAGATCCAAGAAATACAGATGTAACTCTGTGAGACGAATTAACAGAACACTAAGCAGTTTCTCAGAAAGCTTCTTTCCAGATTTCATCTGAGGATATTTCCTTTTTCACCATAGCCCTCTATGGGCTTCCAAATATCACTTTGCCAATTCCATAAGAAGTGCCTTAGCGAAAGGCTTCTTAAGGGGAAGGCTGTAACTCTGCGAGATGATTTCACAGAACACAAAGAAGTTTCTCAGAAAGCTTCATTCTCTTTGTTATCGGGGGATATCTCCTTTGGCCCTATAGTCTTCAAAGGGATCCGAAATATCTGTTCTCAGATTCCACCGAAATAAGGCTAGCAAAGAGATCCACGAAATATAGATGTAACTCTGTGAGATGAATTAACAGAACACTAAGCAGTTTCTCAGAAAGCTTCTTTCCAGATTTCATCTGAGGATATTTCTTTTTCACCATAGCCCTCTATGGGCTTCCAAATATCACTTTGCCAATTCCACAAGAACTGTCTTAGCGAAAGGCTTCTTGAGGGGAAAGCTGTAACTCTGTGAGATGATTTCACAGAACACAAAGAAGTTTCTCAGAAAGCTTCTTTCTCTATGTTATCTGAGGATATTTACTTTGGCCCTATAGTCTTCAAAGGTATCCGAAATATCTGTTCTCAGATTCCACAGAAATAAGGGTAGCAAAGAGATCCACGAAATACAGATGTAAATCTGTGAGATGAATTAACAGAACACTAAGTAGTTTCTCAGAAAGCTTCTTTCCAGATTTCATCTGAGGATATTTCCTTTTTCACCATAGCCCTCTAAGGGCTTCCAAATATCACTTTGCCAATTCCACAAGAAGTGCCTTAGCGAAAGGCTTCTTGAGGGGAAAGCTGTAACTCTGCGAGATGATTTCACAGAACACAAAGAAGTTTCTCAGAAAGCTTCTTTCTCTTTGTTATCGGATGATATTTCCTTTGGCCCTATATTCTTCAAAGGGATCCGAAATATCTGTTCTCAGATTCCACAGAAATAAGGCTAGCAAAGAGATCCACGAAATACAGATGTAACTCTGTGAGATGAATTAACAGAACACTAAGGAGTTTCTTAGAAAGCTTCCTTCCAGATTTCATCTGAGGATATTTCCTTTTTCACCATAGCCCTGTATGGGCTTCCAAATATCACTTTGCCAATTCCACAAGAACTGTCTTAGCGAAAGGCTTCTTGAGGGGAAAGCTGTAACTGTGTGAGATGATTTCACAGAACACAAAGAAGTTTCTCAGAAAGCTTCTTTCTCTTTGTTATCGGAGGATATTTCCTTTGGCCCCATAGTCTTCAAAGGGATACAAAATATCTCTTCTCAGATTCCACAGAAATAAGGCCAGCAAAGAGATCCTCGAAATACAGATGTAACTCTGTGAGATGAATTAACAGAACACTAAGCAGTTTCTCAGAAAGCTTCTTTCCAGATTTCATCTGAGGATATTACCTTTATCACCATAGCCCTCTATGGGCTTCCAAATATCACTTTGCCAATTCCAAAAGAACTGTCTTAGCGAAAGGCTTCTTGAGGGGAAAGCTGTAACTCTGTGAGATGATTTCACAGAACACAAAGAAGTTTCTCAGAAAGCTTCTTTCTCTATGTTATCGGAGGATGTTTACTTTGGCCCTATAGTCTTCAAAGGGATCCGAAATATCTGTTCTCAGATTCCACAGAAATAAGGCTAGCAAAGAGATCCACGAAATACAGATGTAACTCTGTGAGATGAATTAACAGAACACTAAGCCGATTCTCAGAAAGCTTCTTTCCAGATTTCATCTGAGGATATTTCCTTTTTCACCATAGCCCTCTATGGGCTTCCAAATATCACTTTGCCAATTCCACAAGAACTGTCTTAGCGAAAGGCTTCTTGAGGGGAAAGCTGTAGCTCTGTGAGATGATTTGACAGAACACAAATAAGTTTCTCAGAAAGCTTCTTTCTCTTTGTTGTCGGAGGATGTTTCCTTTGGCCCTATAGTCTTAAAAGGGATCCGAAATATCTGTTCTCAGATTCCACAGAAATAAGGCTAGCAAAGAGATCCGCGAAATACAGATGTAACTCTGTGAGATGAATTAACAGAACACTAAGCAGTTTCTCAGAAAGCTTCTTTCCAGATTTCATCTGAGGATATTTCCTTTTTCACCATAGCCCCCTATGGGCTTCCTAATATCACTTTGCCAATTCCACAAGAACTGTCTTAGCGAAAGGCTTCTTGAGGGGAAAGCTGTAACTCTATGAGATGATTTCACAGAACACAAAGAAGTTTCTCAGAAAGCTTCTTTCTCTTTGTTATCGGAGGATAGTTCCTTTGGCCCTATAGTCTTCAAGGGGATCCGAAATATCTGTTCTCAGATTCCACAGAAATAAGGCTAGCAAAGAGATCCACGAAATACAGATGTAACTCTGTGAGATGAATTAACAGAACACTAAGCAGTTTCTCAGAAAGCTTCTTTCCAGATTTCATCTGAGGATATTTCCTTTTTCACCATAGCCCTCTAAGGGCTTCCAAATATCACTTTGCCAATTCCACAAGAAGTGCCTTAGCGAAAGGCTTCTTGAGGGGAAAGCTGTAACTCTGCGAGATGATTTCAAAGAACACAAAGAAGTTTCTCAGAAAGCTTCTTTCTCTATGTTATCGGAGGATATTTACTTTGGCCCTATAGTCTTCAAAGGGATCCGAAATATCTGTTCTCAGATTCCACAGAAATAAGGCTAGCAAAGAGATCCGCGAAATACAGATGTAACTCTGTGAGATGAATTAACAGAACACTAAGCAGTTTTTCAGAAAGCTTCTTTCCAGATTTCATCTGAGGATATTTCCTTTTTCACCATAGCCCCCTATGGGCTTCGTAATATCACTTTGCCAATTCCACAAGAACTCTCTTAGCGAAAGGCTTCTTGAGGGGAAAGCTGTAACTCTATGAGATGATTTCACAGAACACAAAGAAGTTTCTCAGAAAGCTTCTTTCTCTTTGTTATCGGAGGATAGTTCCTTTGGCCCTATAGTCTTCAAGGGGATCCGAAATATCTGTTCTCAGATTCAACAGAAATAAGGCTAGCAAAGAGATCCACGAAATACAGATGTAACTCTGTGAGACTAATTAACAGAACACTAAGCAATTTCTCAGAAAGCTTCTTTCCAGATTTCATCTGAGGATATTTCCTTTTTCACCATAGCCCTCTAAGGGCTTCCAAATATCACTTTGCCAATTCCACAAGAAGTGCCTTAGCGAAAGGCTTCTTGAGGGGAAAGCTGTAACTCTGCGAGATGATTTCACAGAACACAAAGAAGTTTCTCAGAAAGCTTCTTTCTCTTTGTTATCGGAGGATATTTCCTTTGGCCCTATAGTCTTCAAAGGGATCCGAAATATCTGTTCTCAGATTCCACAGAAATAAGGCTAGCAAAGAGATCCACGAAATACAGATGTAACTCTGTGAGATGAATTAACAGAACACTAAGCAGTTTCTCAGAAAGCTTCTTTCCAGATTTCTTCTGAGGATATTACCTTTATCACCATAGCCCTCTATGGGCTTCCAAATATCACTTTGCCAATTCCACAAGAACTGTCTTAGCGAAAGGCTTCTTGAGGGGAAATCTGTAACTCTGTGAGATGATTTCACAGAACACAAAGAAGTTTCTCAGAAAGCTTCTTTCTCTATGTTATCGGAGGATATTTACTTTGGCCCTATAGTCTTCAAAGGGATCCGAAATATCTGTTCTCAGATTCCACAGAAATAAGGCTAGCAAAGAGATCCACGAAATACAGATGTAACTCCGTGAGATGAATTAACAGAACACTTAGCCGTTTCTCAGAAAGCTTCTTTCCAGATTTCATCTGAGGATATTTCGTTTTTCACCATAGCCCTCTATGGGCTTCCAAATATCACTTTGCCAATTCCACAAGAACTGTCTTAGCGAAAGGCTTCTTGAGGGGAAAGCTGTAGCTCTGTGAGATGATTTGACAGAACACAAAGAAGTTTCTCAGAAAGCTTCTTTCTCTTTGTTGTCGGAGGATGTTTCCTTTGGCCCTATAGTCTTAAAAGGGATCCGAAATATCTGTTCTCAGATTCCACAGAAATAAGGCTAGCAAAGAGATCCGCGAAATACAGATGTAACTCTGTGAGATGAATTAACAGAACACTAAGCAGTTTTTCAGAAAGGTTCTTTCCAGATTTCATCTGAGGATATTTCCTTTTTCACCATAGCCCCCTATGGGCTTCCTAATATCACTTTCCCAATTCCACAAGAACTGTCTTAGCGAAAGGCTTCTTGAGGGGAAAGCTGTAACTCTATGAGATGATTTCACAGAACACAAAGAAGTTTCTCAGAAAGCTTCTTTCTCTTTGTTATCGGAGGATAGTTCCTTTGGCCCTATAGTCTTCAAGGGGATCCGAAATATCTGTTCTCAGATTCAACAGAAATAAGGCTAGCAAAGAGATCCACGAAATACAGATGTAACTCTGTGAGACGAATTAACAGAACACTAAGCAGTTTCTCAGAAAGCTTCTTTCCAGATTTCATCTGAGGTTATTTCCTTTTTCACCATAGCCCTCTAAGGGCTTCCAAATATCACTTTGCCAATTCCACAAGAAGTGCCTTAGCGAAAGGCTTCTTGAGGGGAAAGCTGTAACTCTGCGAGATGATTTCACAGAACACAAAGAAGTTTCTCAGAAAGCTTCTTTCTCTTTGTTATCGGATGATATTTCCTTTGGCCCTATATTCTTCAAAGGGATCCGAAATATCTGTTCTCAGATTCCACAGAAATAAGGCTAGCAAAGAGATCCACGAAATACAGATGTAACTCTGTGAGATGAATTAACAGAACACTAAGGAGTTTCTTAGAAAGCTTCCTTCCAGATTTCATCTGAGGATATTTCCTTTTTCACCATAGCCCTGTATGGGCTTCCAAATATCACTTTGCCAATTCCACAAGAACTGTCTTAGCGAAAGGCTTCTTGAGGGGAAAGCTGTAACTCTGTGAGATGATTTCACAGAACACAAAGAAGTTTCTCAGAAAGCTTCTTTCTCTTTGTTATCGTAGGATATTTCCTTTGGCCCCATAGTCTTCAAAGGGATCCGAAATATCAGTTCTCAGATTCCAGAGAAATAAGGCTAGCAAAGAGATCCACGAAATACAGATGTAACTCTGTGTGGTGAATTAACAGAACACTAAGCAGTTTCTCAGAAAGGTTCTTTCCAGATTTCATCTGAGGATATTTCCTTTTTCACCATAGCCCTCTAGGGGCTTCCAAATATCACTTTGCCAATTCCACAAGAACTGTCTTAGCGAAAGGCTTCTTGAGGGGAAAGCTGTAACTCTGTGAGATGATTTCAAAGAACACAAAGAAGTTTCTCAGAAAGCTTCTTTCTCTTTGTTATCAGAGTATATTTCCTTTGGCCCTATAGTCTTCAAAGGGATCCGAAATATCTGTTCTCAGGTTCCACAGAAATAAGGCTAGCAAAGAGATCCACGAAATACAGATGTAACTCTGTGAGATGAATTAACAGAACACTAAGCAGTTTCTCAGAAAGCTTCTTTCCAGATTTCATCTGAGGATATTTCCTTTTTCACCATAGCCCTCTAGGGGCTTTCAAATATCACTTTGCCAATTCCACAAGAACTGTCTTAGCGAAAGGCTTCTGGAGGGGAAAGCTGTAACTCTGCGAGATGATTTCACAGAACACAAAGAAGTTTCTCAGAAAGCTTCTTTCTCTTTGTTATCGGAGGATATTTCCTTTGGCCCTATAATCTTCAAAGGGATCCGAAATATCTGTTCTCAGATTCCACAGAAATAAGGCTAGCAAAGAGATCCACGAAATACAGATGTAACTCTGTGAGATGAATTAACAGAACACTAAGCAGTTTCTCAGAAAGCTTCTTTCCAGATTTCATCTGAGGTTATTTCCTTTTTCACCATAGCCCTCTAGGGGCTTCCAAATATCACTTTGCCAATTCCACAAGAACTGTCTTAGCGAAAGGCTTATTGAGGGGAAAGCTGTAACTCTGTGAGATGATTTCACAGAACACAAAGAAGTTTCTCAGAAAGCTTCTTTCTCTATGTTATCGGAGGATATTTACTTTGGCCCTATAGTCTTCAAAGGGATCCGAAATATCTGTTCTCACATTCCACAGAAATAAGTCTTGCAAAGAGATCCACGAAATACAGATGTAAATCTGTGAGATGAATTAACAGAACACTAAGCAGTTTCTCAGAAAGCTTCTTTCCAGATTTCATCTGAAGAGATTTCCTTTTTCACCATAGCCCTCTATGGGCTTCCAAATATCACTTTGCAAATTCCACAAGAACTGTCTTAGCGAAAGGCTTCTTGAGGGGAAAGCTGTAACTCTGTGAGATGATTTCAAAGAACACAAAGAAGTTTCTCAGAAAGCTTCTTTCTCTTTGTTATCAGAGGATATTTCCTTTGGCCCTATAGTCTTCAAAGGGATCCGAAATATCTGTTCTCAGGTACCACAGAAATAAGGCTAGCAAAGAGATCCACGAAATACAGATGTAACTCTGTGAGATGAATTAACAGAACACTAAGGAGTTTCTCAGAAAGCTTCTTTACAGATTTCATCTGAGGATATTTCCTTTTTCACCATAGCCCTCTATGGGCTTCCAAATATCACTTTGCCAATTCCACAAGAACTGTCGTAGCGAAAGGCTTCTTGAGGGGAAAGCTGCAACTCTGCGAGTTGATTTCACAGAACACAAAGAAGTTTCTCAGAAAGCTTCTTTCTCTTTGTTATCGGAGGATATTTCCTTTGGCCCTATAGTCTTCAAAGGGATACCAAATATCTGTTCTCAGATTCCACAGAAATAAGGCTAGCAAAGAGATCCACGAAATACAGATGTAACTCTGTGAGATGAATTAACAGAACACTAAGCAGTTTCTCAGAAAGCTTCTTTCCAGATTTCATCTGAGGATATTACCTTTATCACCATAGCCCTCTATGGGCTTCCAAATATCACTTTGCCAATTCCAAAAGAACTGTCTTAGCGAAAGGCTTCTTGAGGGGAAAGCTGTAACTCTGTGAGATGATTTCACAGAACACAAAGAAGTTTCTCAGAAAGCTTCTTTCTCTATGTTATCGGAGGATGTTTACTTTGGCCCTATAGTCTTCAAAGGGATCCGAAATATCTGTTCTCAGATACCACAGAAATAAGGCTAGCAAAGAGATCCACGAAATACAGATGTAACTCTGTGAGATGAATTAACAGAACACTAAGCCGTTTCTCAGAAAGCTTCTTTCCAGATTTCATCTGAGGATATTTCCTTTTTCACCATAGCCCTCTATGGGCTTCCAAATATCACTTTGCCAATTCCACAAGAACTGTCTTAGCGAAAGGCTTCTTGAGGGGAAAGCTGTAGCTCTGTGAGATGATTTGACAGAACACAAAGAAGTTTCTCAGAAAGCTTCTTTCTCTTTGTTGTCGGAGGATGTTTCCTTTGGCCCTATAGTCTTAAAAGGGATCCGAAATATCTGTTCTCAGATTCCTCAGAAATAAGGCTAGCAAAGAGATCCGCGAAATACAGATGTAACTCTGTGAGATGAATTAACAGAACACTAAGCAGTTTCTCAGAAAGCTTCTTTCCAGATTTCATCTGAGGATATTTCCTTTTTCACCATAGCCCCCTATGGGCTTCCTAATATCACTTTGCCAATTCCACAAGAACTGTCTTAGCGAAAGGCTTCTTGAGGGGAAAGCTGTAACTCTATGAGATGATTTCACAGAACACAAAGAAGTTTCTCAGAAAGCTTCTTTCTCTTTGTTATCGGAGGATAGTTCCTTTGGCCCTATAGTCTTCAAGGGGATCCGAAATATCTGTTCTCAGATTCCACAGAAATAAGGCTAGCAAAGAGATCCACGAAATACAGATGTAACTCTGTGAGATGAATTAACAGAACACTAAGCAGTTTCTCAGAAAGCTTCTTTCCAGATTTCATCTGAAGAGATTTCCTTTTTCACCATAGCCCTCTATGGGCTTCCAAATATCACTTTGCCAATTCCACAAGAACTATCTTAGCGAAAGGCTTCTTGAGGGGAAAGCTGTAACTCTGTGAGATGATTTCACAGAACACAAAGAAGTTTCTCAGAAAGCTTCTTTCTCTTTGTTATCGGAGGATATTTCCTTTGGCCCCATAGTCTTCAAAGGGATCCGAAATATCTGTTCTCAGGTTCCGCAGAAATAAGGCTAGCAAAGACATCCACGAAATACAGATGTAACTCTGTGTGATGAATTAACAGAACACTAAGCAGTTTCTCAGAAAGGTTCTTTACAGATTTCATCTGAGGATATTTCCTTTTTCACCGTAGCCCTCTAGGGGCTTCCAAGTATCACTTTGCCAATTCCACAAGAACTGTCTTAGCGAAAGGCTTCTTGAGGGGAAAGCTGTAACTCTGTGAGATGATTTCAAAGAACACAAAGAAGTTTCTCAGAAAGCTTCTTTCTCTTTGTTATCAGAGGATATTTCCTTTGGCCCTATAGTCTTCAAAGGGATCCGAAATATCTGTTCTCAGATTCCACAGAAATAAGGCTAGCAAAGAGACCCACGAAATACAGATGTAACTCTGTGAGATGAATTAACAGAACACTAAGGAGTTTCTCAGAAAGCTTCTTTACAGATTTCATCTGAGGATATTTCCTTTTTCACCATAGCCCTCTATGGGCTTCCAAATATCACTTTGCCAATTCCACAAGAACTGTCTTAGCGAAAGGCTTCTTGAGGGGAAAGCTGCAACTCTGCGAGATGATTTCACAGAACACAAAGGAGTTTCTCAGAAAGCTTCTTTCTCTTTGTTATCGGAGGATATTTCCTTTGGCCCTATAGTCTTCAAAGGGATCCCAAATATCTGTTCTCAGATTCCACAGAAATAAGGCTAGCAAAGAGATCCACGAAATACAGATGTAACTCTGTGAGATGAATTAACAGAACACTAAGCAGTTTCTCAGAAAGCTTCTTTCCAGATTTCATCTGAGGATATTACCTTTATCACCATAGCCCTCTAGGAGCTTCCAAATATCACTTTGCCAATTCCAAAAGAACTGTCTTAGCGAAAGGTTTCTTGAGGGGAAAGCTGTAACTCTGTGAGATGATTTCACAGAACACAAAGAAGTTTCTCAGAAAGCTTCTTTCTCTATGTTATCGGAGGATATTTACTTTGGCCCTATAGTCTTCAAAGGGATCCGAAATATCTGTTCTCAGATTCCACAGAAATAAGGCTAGCAAAGAGATCCACGAAATACAGATGTAACTCTGTGAGATGAATTAACAGAACACTAAGCCGTTTCTCAGAAAGCTTCTTTCCAGATTTCATCTGAGGATATTTCCTTTTTCACCATAGCCCTCTATGGGCTTCCAAATATCACTTTGCCAATTCCACAAGAACTGTCTTAGCGAAAGGCTTCTTGAGGGGAAAGCTGTAACTCTGTGAGATGATTTCAAAGAACACAAAGAAGTTTCTCAGAAAGCTTCTTTCTCTTTGTTATCAGAGGATATTTCCTTTGGCCCTATAGTCTTCAAAGGGATCCGAAATATCTGTTCTCAGGTTCCACAGAAATAAGGCTAGCAAAGAGACCCACGAAATACAGATGTAACTCTGTGAGATGAATTAACAGAACACTAAGGAGTTTCTCAGAAAGCTTCTTTACAGATTTCATCTGAGGATATTTCCTTTCTCACCATAGCCCTCTATGGGCTTCCAAATATCACTTTGCCAATTCCACAAGAACTGTCTTAGCGAAAGGCTTCTTGAGGGGAAAGCTGCAACTCTGCGAGATGATTTCACAGAACACAAAGAAGTTTCTCAGAAAGCTTCTTTCTCTTTGTTATCGGAGGATATTTCCTTTGGCCCTATAGTCTTCAAAGGGATCCCAAATATCTGTTCTCAGATTCCACAGAAATAAGGCTCGCAAAGAGATCCACGAAATACAGATGTAACTCTGTGAGATGAATTAACAGAACACTAAGCAGTTTCTCAGAACGCTTCTTTCCAGATTTCATCTGAGGATACTACCTTTATCACCATAGCCCTCTATGGGCTTCCAAATATCACTTTGCCAATTCCAAAAGAACTGTCTTAGCGAAAGGCTTCTTGAGGGGAAACTGTAACTCTGTGAGACGATTTCACAGAACACAAAGAAGTTTCTCAGAAAGCTTCTTTCTCTATGTTATCGGAGGATGTTTACTTTGGCCCTAAAGGCTTCAAAGGGATCCGAAATATCTGTTCTCAGATTCCACAGAAATAAGGCTAGCAAAGAGATCCACGAAATACAGATGTAACTCTGTGAGATGAATTAACAGAACACTAAGCCGTTTCTCAGAAAGCTTCTTTCCAGATTTCATCTGAGGATATTTCCTTTTTCACCATAGCCCTCTATGGGCTTCCAAATATCACTTTGCCAATTCCACAAGAACTGTCTTAGCGAAAGGCTTCTTGAGGGGAAAGCTGTAGCTCTGTGAGATGATTTGACAGAACACAAAGAAGTTTCTCAGAAAGCTTCTTTCTCTTTGTTGTCGGAGGATGTTTCCTTTGGCCCTATAGTCTTAAAAGGGATCCGAAATATCTGTTCTCAGATTCCACAGAAATAAGGCTAGCAAAGAGATCCGCGAAATACAGATGTAACTCTGTGAGATGAATTAACAGAACACTAAGCAGTTTCTCAGAAAGCTTCTTTCCAGATTTCATCTGAGGATATTTCCTTTTTCACCATAGCCCCCTATGGGCTTCCTAATATCACTTTGCCAATTCCACAAGAACTGTCTTAGCGAAAGGCTTCTTGAGGGGAAAGCTGTAACTCTATGAGATGATTTCACAGAACACAAAGAAGTTTCTCAGAAAGCTTCTTTCTCTTTGTTATCGGAGGATAGTTCCTTTGGCCCTATAGTCTTCAAAGGGATCCGAAATATCTGTTCTCAGATTCCACAGAAATAAGGCTAGCAAAGAGATCCACGAAATACAGATGTAACTCTGTGAGATGAATTAACAGAACACTAAGCAGTTTCTCAGAAAGCTTCTTTCCAGATTTCATCTGAGGTTATTTCCTTTTTCACCATAGCCCTCTAGGGGCTTCCAAATATCACTTTGCCAATTCCACAAGAACTGTCTTAGCGAAAGGCTTCTTGAGGGGAAAGCTGTAACTCTGTGAGATGATTTCACAGAACACAAAGAAGTTTCTCAGAAAGCTTCTTTCTCTATGTTATCGGAGGATATTTACTTTGGCCCTATAGTCTTCAAAGGGATCCGAAATATCTGTTCTCAGATTCCACAGAAATAAGGCTAGCAAAGAGATTCACGAAATACAGATGTAAATCTGTGAGATGAATTAACAGAACACTAAGCAGTTTCTCAGAAACTTCTTTCCAGATTTCATCTGAAGAGATTTCCTTTTTCACCATAGCCCTCTATGGGCTTCCAAATATCACTTTGCCAATTCCACAAGAACTGTCTTAGCGAAAGGCTTCTTGAGGGGAAAGCTGTAACTCTGTGAGATGATTTCACAGAACACAAAGAAGTTTCTCAGAAAGCTTCTTTCTCTTTGTTATCGGAGGATATTTCCTTTGGCCCCATAGTCTTCAAAGGGATCCGAAATATCTGTTCTCAGGTTCCACAGAAATAAGGCTAGCAAAGAGATCCACGAAATACAGATGTAACTCTGTGAGATGAATTAACAGAACACTAAGCCGTTTCTCAGAAAGGTTCTTTACAGATTTCATCTGAGGATAATTCCTTTTTCACCGTAGCCCTCTAGGGGCTTCCAAGTATCACTTTGCCAATTCCACAAGAACTGTCTTAGCGAAAGGCTTCTTGGGGGAAAGCTGTAACTCTGTTAGATGATTTCAAAGAACACAAAGAAGTTTCTCAGAAAGCTTCTTTCTCTTTGTTATCAGAGGATATTTCCTTTGGCCCTATAATCTTCAAAGGGATCCGAAATATCTGTTCTCAGGTTCCACAGAAATAAGGCTAGCAAAGAGACCCACGAAATACAGATGTAACTCTGTGAGATGAATTAACAGAACACTAAGGAGTTTCTCAGAAAGCTTCTTTACAGATTTCATCTGAGGATATTTCCTTTTTCACCATAGCCCTCTATGGGCTTCCAAATATCACTTTGCCAATTCCACAAGAACTGTCTTAGCGAAAGGCGTCTTGAGGGGAAAGCTGTAACTCTGCGAGATGATTTCACAGAACACAAAGAAGTTTCTCAGAAAGCTTCTTTCTCTGTGTTATCGGAGGATATTTACTTTGGCCCTATAGTCTTCAAAGGGATCCGAAATATCTGTTCTCAGATTCCACAGAAATAAGGCTAGCAAAGAGATCCTCGAAATACTGATGTAACTCTGTGAGATGAATTAACAGAACACTAAGCAGTTTCTCAGAAAGCTTCTTTCCAGATTTCATCTGACGATATTTCCTTTTTCACCATAGCCCTCTATGGGCTTCCAAATATCACTTTGCCAATTCCACAAGAACTGTCTTAGCGAAAGGCTTCTTGAGGGGAAAGCTGTAGCTCTGTGACATGATTTCACAGAACACAAAGAAGTTTCTCAGAAAGCTTCTTTCTCTTTGTTATCGGAGGATATTTCCTTTGGCCCAATAGTCTTCAAAGGGATCCGAAATATGTGTTCTCAGATTCCACAGAAATAAGGCTAGCAAAGAGATCCACGAAATACAGATGTGACTCTGTGAGATGACTTAACAGAACACTAAGCAGTTTCTCAGAAAGCTTCTTTCCAGATTTCATCTGAGGATATTTCCTTTTTCACCATAGCCCTCTATGGGCTTCCAAATATCGCTTTGCCAGTTCCACAAGAACTGTCTTAGCGAAAGGCTTCTTGAGGGGAAAGCTGTAGCTCTGTGAGATGATTTGACAGAACACAAAGAAGTTTCTCAGAAAGCTTCTTTCTCTTTGTTATCGGAGGATATTTCCTTTGGCCCTATAGTCTTCAAGGGGATCCGAAATATCTGTTCTCAGATTCAACAGAAATAAGGCTAGCAAAGAGATCCACGAAATACAGATGTAACTCTGTGAGATGAATTAACAGAACACTAAGCAGTTTCTCAGAAAGCTTCTTTCCAGATTTCATCTGAGGATATTTCTTTTTCACCATAGCCCTCTATGGGCTTCCAAATATCACTTTGCCAATTCCACAAGAACTGTCTTAGCGAAAGGCTTCTTGAGGGGAAAGCTGTAACTCTGTGAGATGATTTCACAGAACACAAAGAAGTTTCTCAGAAAGTTTCTTTCTCTTTGATATCGGAGGATATTTCCTTTGGCCCTATGGTCTTCAAAGGGATCCGAAATATCTGTTCTCAGATTCCACAGAAATAAGGCTAGCAAAGAGAACAAGGAAACACAGATGTAACTCTGTGAGATGAATTAACAGAACACTAAGCAGATTCTCAGAAAGCTTCTTTCCAGATTTCATCTGAGGATATTTCCTTTTTCACCGTAGCCCTCTACGGGCTTCCAAATATCACTTTACCAATTCCACAAGAACTGTCTTAGCGAAAGGCTTCTTGAGGGGAAAGCTGTAACTCTGTGAGATGATTTCACAGAACTCTAAGAAGTTTCTCAGAAATCTTCTTTCTCTTTGTTATCGGAGGATATTTCCTTTGGCCCTATAGTCTTCAAAGGGATCCGAAATATCTGTTCTCAGATTCCACAGAAATAAGGCTAGCAAAGAGATCCTCGAAATACAGATGTAACTCTGTGAGATGAATTAACAGAACACTAAGCAGTTTCTCAGAAAGCTTCTTTCCAGATTTAATCTGAGGATATTTCCTTTTTCACCATAGCCCTCTTTGGGCTTCCAAATATCATTTTGCCAATTCCACAAGAACTGTCTTAGCGAAAGGCTTCTTGAGGGGAAAGCTGTAACTCTGTGAGATGATTTCACAGAACACAAAGAAGTTTCTCAGAAAGCTTCTTTCTCTATGTTATCGGAGGATATTTACTTTGGCCCTATAGTCTTCAAAGGGATCCGAAATATCTGTTATCAGATTCCACCGAAATAAGACTAGCAAAGAGATCCACGAAATACAGATGTAACTCTGTGAGATGAATTACCAGAACAATAAGCAGTATCTCAGAAAGCCTCTTTCCAGATTTCATCTGAGGATATTTCCTTTTCAATCATTTCCCTCTATGGGCTTCCAAACATCACTTTGCCAATTCCACAAGAACTGTGTTAGCGAAAGGCTTTTGGAGGGGAAAGCTGTAACTCTGTGAGATGATTTCACAGAACACAAAGAAGTTTCTCAGAAAGCTTCTTTCTCTTTGTTATCGGAGGATATTTCCTTTGGCCCTATAGTCTTCAAAGGGATCCGAAATATCTGTTCTCAGATTCCACAGAAATAAGGCTAGCAAAGAGATCCACGAAATACAGATGTAACTCTGTGAGATGAATTAACAGAACACTAAGCAGTTTCTCAGAAAGCTTCTTTCCAGATTTCATCTGAGGATATTTCTTTTTCAACATAACCCTCTATGGGCTTCCAAATATCACTTTGCCAATTCCACAAGAACTGTCTTAGCGAAAGGCTTCTTGAGGGGAAATCTGTACCTCTGTGAGATGATTTCACAGAACACAAAGAAGTTTCTCAGAAAGTTTCTTTCTCTTTGATATCGGAGGATATTTCCTTTGGCCCTATGGTCTTCAAAGGGATCCGAAATATCTGTTCTCAGATTCCACAGAAATAAGGCTAGCAAAGAGAACAAGGAAACACAGATGTAACTCTGTGAGATGAATTAACAGAACACTAAGCAGATTCTCAGAAAGCTTCTTTCCAGATTTCATCTGAGGATATTTCCTTTTTCACCGTAGCCCTCTATGGGCTTCCAAATATCACTTTGCCAATTCCACAAGAACTGTCTTAGCGAAAGGCTTCTTGAGGGGAAAGCTGTAGCTCTGTGAGATGATTTGACAGAACACAAAGAAGTTTCTCAGAAAGCTTCTTTCTCTTTGTTATCGGAGGATATTTCCTTTGGCCCTATAGTCTTCAAAGGGATCCGAAATATCTGTTCTCAGATTCCACAGAAATAAGGCTAGCAAAGAGATCCACGAAATACAGATGTAACTCTGAGAGATGAATTAACAGAACACTAAGCAGTTTCTCAGAAAGCTTCTTTCCATATTTCATCTGAGGATATTTCCTTTTTCACCACAGCCCTCTATGGGCTTCCAAATATCACTTTGACAATTCCACAAGAACTGTCTTAGCGAAAGGCTTCTTGAGGGGAAACCTGTAACTCTATGAGATGATTTCACAGAACACAAAGAAGTTTCTCAGAAAGCTTCTTTCTCTTTGTTATCGGAGGATATTTCCTTTGGCCCTATAGTCTTCAAGGGGATCCGAAATATCTGTTCGCAGATTCAACAGAAATAAGGCTAGCAAAGAGATCCAAGAAATACAGATGTAACTCTGTGAGACGAATTAACAGAACACTAAGCAGTTTCTCAGAAAGCTTCTTTCCAGATTTCATCTGAGGATATTTCCTTTTTCACCATAGCCCTCTATGGGCTTCCAAATATCACTTTGCCAATTCCACAAGAAGTGCCTTAGCGGAAGGCTTCTTAAGGGGAAGGCTGTAACTCTGCGAGATGATTTCACGGAACACAAAGAAGTTTCTCAGAAAGCTTCTTTCTCTTTGTTATCGGGGGATATTTCCTTTGGCCCTATAGTCTTCAAAGGGATCCGAAATATCTGTTCTCAGATTCCACCGAAATAAGGCTAGCAAAGAGATCCACGAAATACAGATGTAACTCTGTGAGATGAATTAACAGAACACTAAGCAGTTTCTCAGAAAGCTTCTTTCCAGATATTTCTGAGGATATTTCCTTTTTCACCATTTCCCTCTATGGGCTTCCAAACATCACTTTGCCAATTCCACAAGACCTGTGTTAGCGAAACGCTTCTGGGGGGAAAGCTGTAACTCTGTGAGATGATTTCACAGAACACAAAGAAGTTTCTCAGAAAGCTTCTTTCTCTTTGTTATCGGAGGATATTTCCTTTGGCCCTATAGTCTTCAAAGGGATCCGAAATATCTGTTCTCAGATTCCACAGAAATAAGGGTAGCAAAGAGATCCACGAAATACAGATGTAATTCTGTGAGATGAATTAACAGAACACTAAGCAGTTTCTCAGAAAGCTTCTTTCCAGATTTCATCTGAAGATATTTCCTTTTTCAGCATAGCCCTCTATGGGCTTCCAAATATCACTTTGCCAATTACACAAGAACTGTCTTAGCGAAAGGCTTCTTGAGGGGAAAGCTGTAACTCTGTGAGATGATTTCACAGAACACAAAGAAGTTTCTCAGAAAGCTTCTTTCTCTTTGTTATCGGAGGATATTTCCTTTGGTCCAATAGTCTTCAAAGGGATCCGAAATATGTGTTCTCAGATTCCAAGGAAATAAGGCTAGCAAAGAGATCCACGAAATACAGATGTGACTCTGTGAGATGAAGTAACAGAACACTAAGTAGTTTCTCAGAAAGCTTCTTTCCAGATTTCATCTGAGGATATTTCCTTTTTCACCATAGCCCTCTATGGGCTTCCAAATATCACTTTGCCAGTTCCACAAGAACTGTCTTAGCGAAAGGCTTCTTGAGGGGAAAGCTGTAGCTCTGTGAGATGATTTGACAGAACACAAAGAAGTTTCTCAGAAAGCTTCTTTCTCTTTGTTATCGGAGGATATTTACTTTGGCCCTATAGTCTTCAAAGGGATCCGAAATATCTGTTCTCAGATTCCACAGAAATAAGGCTAGCAAAGAGATCCACGAAATACAGATGTAACTCTGAGAGATGAATTAACAGAACACTAAGCAGTTTCTCAGAAAGCTTCTTTCCATATTTCATCTGAGGATATTTCCTTTTTCACCATAGCCCTCTATGGGCTTCCAAATATCACTTTGCCAATTCCACAAGAACTGTCTTAGCGAAAGGCTTCTTGAGGGGAAACATGTAACTCTATGAGATGATTTCACAGAACACAAAGAAGTTTCTCAGAAAGCTTCTTTCTCTTTGTTATCGGAGGATATTTCCTTTGGCCCTATAGTCTTCAAGGGGATCCGAAATATCTGTTCTCAGATTCAACAGAAATAAGGCTAGCAAAGAGATCCAAGAAATACAGATGTAACTCTGTGAGACGAATTAACAGAACACTAAGCAGTTTCTCAGAAAGCTTCTTTCCAGATTTCATCTGAGGATATTTCCTTTTTCACCATAGCCCTTCATGGGCTTCCAAATATCACTTTGCCAATTCCATAAGAAGTGCCTTAGCGAAAGGCTTCTTAAGGGGAAGGCTGTAACTCTGCGAGATGATTTCACAGAACACAAAGAAGTTTCTCAGAAAGCTTCATTCTCTTTGTTATCGGGGGATATCTCCTTTGGCCCTATAGTCTTCAAAGGGATCCGAAATATCTGTTCTCAGATTCCACCGAAATAAGGCTAGCAAAGAGATCCACGAAATATAGATGTAACTCTGTGAGATGAATTAACAGAACACTAAGCAGTTTCTCAGAAAGCTTCTTTCCAGATTTCATCTGAGGATATTTCTTTTTCACCATAGCCCTCTATGGGCTTCCAAATATCACTTTGCCAATTCCACAAGAACTGTCTTAGCGAAAGGCTTCTTGAGGGGAAAGCTGTAACTCTGTGAGATGATTTCACAGAACACAAAGAAGTTTCTCAGAAAGCTTCTTTCTCTATGTTATCTGAGGATATTTACTTTGGCCCTATAGTCTTCAAAGGTATCCGAAATATCTGTTCTCAGATTCCACAGAAATAAGGGTAGCAAAGAGATCCACGAAATACAGATGTAAATCTGTGAGATGAATTAACAGAACACTAAGTAGTTTCTCAGAAAGCTTCTTTCCAGATTTCATCTGAGGATATTTCCTTTTTCACCATAGCCCTCTAAGGGCTTCCAAATATCACTTTGCCAATTCCACAAGAAGTGCCTTAGCGAAAGGCTTCTTGAGGGGAAAGCTGTAACTCTGCGAGATGATTTCACAGAACACAAAGAAGTTTCTCAGAAAGCTTCTTTCTCTTTGTTATCGGATGATATTTCCTTTGGCCCTATAGTCTTCAAAGGGATCCGAAATATCTGTTCTCAGATTCCACAGAAATAAGGCTAGCAAAGAGATCCACGAAATACAGATGTAACTCTGTGAGATGAATTAACAGAACACTAAGGAGTTTCTTAGAAAGCTTCCTTCCAGATTTCATCTGAGGATATTTCCTTTTTCACCATAGCCCTGTATGGGCTTCCAAATATCACTTTGCCAATTCCACAAGAACTGTCTTAGCGAAAGGCTTCTTGAGGGGAAAGCTGTAACTGTGTGAGATGATTTCACAGAACACAAAGAAGTTTCTCAGAAAGCTTCTTTCTCTTTGTTATCGGAGGATATTTCCTTTGGCCCCATAGTCTTCAAAGGGATACCAAATATCTCTTCTCAGATTCCACAGAAATAAGGCCAGCAAAGAGATCCACGAAATACAGATGTAACTCTGTGAGATGAATTAACAGAACACTAAGCAGTTTCTCAGAAAGCTTCTTTCCAGATTTCATCTGAGGATATTACCTTTATCACCATAGCCCTCTATGGGCTTCCAAATATCACTTTGCCAATTCCAAAAGAACTGTCTTAGCGAAAGGCTTCTTGAGGGGAAAGCTGTAACTCTGTGAGATGATTTCACAGAACACAAAGAAGTTTCTCAGAAAGCTTCTTTCTCTATGTTATCGGAGGATGTTTACTTTGGCCCTATAGTCTTCAAAGGGATCCGAAATATCTGTTCTCAGATTCCACAGAAATAAGGCTAGCAAAGAGATCCACGAAATACAGATGTAACTCTGTGAGATGAATTAACAGAACACTAAGCCGATTCTCAGAAAGCTTCTTTCCAGATTTCATCTGAGGATATTTCCTTTTTCACCATAGCCCTCTATGGGCTTCCAAATATCACTTTGCCAATTCCACAAGAACTGTCTTAGCGAAAGGCTTCTTGAGGGGAAAGCTGTAGCTCTGTGAGATGATTTGACAGAACACAAAGAAGTTTCTCAGAAAGCTTCTTTCTCTTTGTTGTCGGAGGATGTTTCCTTTGGCCCTATAGTCTTAAAAGGGATCCGAAATATCTGTTCTCAGATTCCACAGAAATAAGGCTAGCAAAGAGATCCGCGAAATACAGATGTAACTCTGTGAGATGAATTAACAGAACACTAAGCAGTTTCTCAGAAAGCTTCTTTCCAGATTTCATCTGAGGATATTTCCTTTTTCACCATAGCCCTCTAAGGGCTTCCAAATATCACTTTGCCAATTCCACAAGAAGTGCCTTAGCGAAAGGCTTCTTGAGGGGAAAGCTGTAACTCTGCGAGATGATTTCACAGAACACAAAGAAGTTTCTCAGAAAGCTTCTTTCTCTATGTTATCAGAGGATATTTACTTTGGCCCTATAGTCTTCAAAGGGATCCGAAATATCTGTTCTCAGATTCCACAGAAATAAGGCTAGCAAAGAGATCCGCGAAATACAGATGTAACTCTGTGAGATGAATTAACAGAACACTAAGCAGTTTTTCAGAAAGCTTCTTTCCAGATTTCATCTGAGGATATTTCCTTTTTCACCATAGCCCCCTATGGGCTTCCTAATATCACTTTGCCAATTCCACAAGAACTCTCTTAGCGAAAGGCTTCTTGAGGGGAAAGCTGTAACTCTATGAGATGATTTCACAGAACACAAAGAAGTTTCTCAGAAAGCTTCTTTCTCTTTGTTATCGGAGGATAGTTCCTTTGGCCCTATAGTCTTCAAGGGGATCCGAAATATCTGTTCTCAGATTCAACAGAAATAAGGCTAGCAAAGAGATCCACGAAATACAGATGTAACTCTGTGAGACTAATTAACAGAACACTAAGCAATTTCTCAGAAAGCTTCTTTCCAGATTTCATCTGAGGATATTTCCTTTTTCACCATAGCCCTCTAAGGGCTTCCAAATATCACTTTGCCAATTCCACAAGAAGTGCCTTAGCGAAAGGCTTCTTGAGGGGAAAGCTGTAACTCTGCGAGATGATTTCACAGAACACAAAGAAGTTTCTCAGAAAGCTTCTTTCTCTTTGTTATCGGAGGATATTTCCTTTGGCCCTATAGTCTTCAAAGGGATCCGAAATATCTGTTCTCAGATTCCACAGAAATAAGGCTAGCAAAGAGATCCACGAAATACAGATGTAACTCTGTGAGATGAATTAACAGAACACTAAGCAGTTTCTCAGAAAGCTTCTTTCCAGATTTCTTCTGAGGATATTACCTTTATCACCATAGCCCTCTATGGGCTTCCAAATATCACTTTGCCAATTCCACAAGAACTGTCTTAGCGAAAGGCTTCTTGAGGGGAAAGCTGTAACTCTGTGAGATGATTTCACAGAACACAAAGAAGTTTCTCAGAAAGCTTCTTTCTCTATGTTATCGGAGGATATTTACTTTGGCCCTATAGTCTTCAAAGGGATCCGAAATATCTGTTCTCAGATTCCACAGAAATAAGGCTAGCAAAGAGATCCACGAAATACAGATGTAACTCCGTGAGATGAATTAACAGAACACGTAGCCGTTTCTCAGAAAGCTTCTTTCCAGATTTCATCTGAGGATATTTCGTTTTTCACCATAGCCCTCTATGGGCTTCCAAATATCACTTTGCCAATTCCACAAGAACTGTCTTAGCGAAAGGCTTCTTGAGGGGAAAGCTGTAGCTCTGTGAGATGATTTGACAGAACACAAAGAAGTTTCTCAGAAAGCTTCTTTCTCTTTGTTGTCGGAGGATGTTTCCTTTGGCCCTATAGTCTTAAAAGGGATCCGAAATATCTGTTCTCAGATTCCACAGAAATAAGGCTAGCAAAGAGATCCGCGAAATACAGATGTAACTCTGTGAGATGAATTAACAGAACACTAAGCAGTTTTTCAGAAAGGTTCTTTCCAGATTTCATCTGAGGATATTTCCTTTTTCACCATAGCCCCCTATGGGCTTCCTAATATCACTTTGCCAATTCCACAAGAACTGTCTTAGCGAAAGGCTTCTTGAGGGGAAAGCTGTAACTCTATGAGATGATTTCACAGAACACAAAGAAGTTTCTCAGAAAGCTTCTTTCTCTTTGTTATCGGAGGATAGTTCCTTTGGCCCTATAGTCTTCAAGGGGATCCGAAATATCTGTTCTCAGATTCAACAGAAATAAGGCTAGCAAAGAGATCCACGAAATACAGATGTAACTCTGTGAGACGAATTAACAGAACACTAAGCAGTTTCTCAGAAAGCTTCTTTCCAGATTTCATCTGAGGTTATTTCCTTTTTCACCATAGCCCTCTAAGGGCTTCCAAATATCACTTTGCCAATTCCACAAGAAGTGCCTTAGCGAAAGGCTTCTTGAGGGGAAAGCTGTAACTCTGCGAGATGATTTCACAGAACACAAAGAAGTTTCTCAGAAAGCTTCTTTCTCTTTGTTATCGGATGATATTTCCTTTGGCCCTATATTCTTCAAAGGGATCCGAAATATCTGTTCTCAGATTCCACAGAAATAAGGCTAGCAAAGAGATCCACGAAATACAGATGTAACTCTGTGAGATGAATTAACAGAACACTAAGGAGTTTCTTAGAAAGCTTCCTTCCAGATTTCATCTGAGGATATTTCCTTTTTCACCATAGCCCTGTATGGGCTTCCAAATATCACTTTGCCAATTCCACAAGAACTGTCTTAGCGAAAGGCTTCTTGAGGGGAAAGCTGTAACTCTGTGAGATGATTTCACAGAACACAAAGAAGTTTCTCAGAAAGCTTCTTTCTCTTTGTTATCGTAGGATATTTCCTTTGGCCCCATAGTCTTCAAAGGGATCCGAAATATCAGTTCTCAGATTCCAGAGAAATAAGGCTAGCAAAGAGATCCACGAAATACAGATGTAACTCTGTGTGGTGAATTAACAGAACACTAAGCAGTTTCTCAGAAAGGTTCTTTCCAGATTTCATCTGAGGATATTTCCTTTTTCACCATAGCCCTCTAGGGGCTTCCAAATATCACTTTGCCAATTCCACAAGAACTGTCTTAGCGAAAGGCTTCTTGAGGGGAAAGCTGTAACTCTGTGAGATGATTTCAAAGAACACAAAGAAGTTTCTCAGAAAGCTTCTTTCTCTTTGTTATCAGAGTATATTTCCTTTGGCCCTATAGTCTTCAAAGGGATCCGAAATATCTGTTCTCAGGTTCCACAGAAATAAGGCTAGCAAAGAGATCCACGAAATACAGATGTAACTCTGTGAGATGAATTAACAGAACACAAAGCAGTTTCTCAGAAAGCTTCTTTCCAGATTTCATCTGAGGATATTTCCTTTTTCACCATAGCCCTCTATGGGCTTTCAAATATCACTTTGCCAATTCCACAAGAACTGTCTTAGCGAAAGGCTTCTGGAGGGGAAAGCTGTAACTCTGCGAGATGATTTCACAGAACACAAAGAAGTTTCTCAGAAAGCTTCTTTCTCTTTGTTATCGGAGGATATTTCCTTTGGCCCTATAATCTTCAAAGGGATCCGAAATATCTGTTCTCAGATTCCACAGAAATAAGGCTAGCAAAGAGATCCACGAAATACAGATGTAACTCTGTGAGATGAATTAACAGAACACTAAGCAGTTTCTCAGAAAGCTTCTTTCCAGATTTCATCTGAGGTTATTTCCTTTTTCACCATAGCCCTCTAGGGGCTTCCAAATATCACTTTGCCAATTCCACAAGAACTGTCTTAGCGAAAGGCTTATTGAGGGGAAAGCTGTAACTCTGTGAGATGATTTCACAGAACACAAAGAAGTTTCTCAGAAAGCTTCTTTCTCTATGTTATCGGAGGATATTTACTTTGGCCCTATAGTCTTCAAAGGGATCCGAAATATCTGTTCTCAGATTCCACAGAAATAAGTCTAGCAAAGAGATCCACGAAATACAGATGTAAATCTGTGAGATGAATTAACAGAACACTAAGCAGTTTCTCAGAAAGCTTCTTTCCAGATTTCATCTGAAGAGATTTCCTTTTTCACCATAGCCCTCTATGGGCTTCCAAATATCACTTTGCCAATTCCACAAGAACTGTCTTAGCGAAAGGCTTCTTGAGGGGAAAGCTGTAACTCTGTGAGATGATTTCAAAGAACACAAAGAAGTTTCTCAGAAAGCTTCTTTCTCTTTGTTATCAGAGGATATTTCCTTTGGCCCTATAGTCTTCAAAGGGATCCGAAATATCTGTTCTCAGGTACCACAGAAATAAGGCTAGCAAAGAGATCCACGAAATACAGATGTAACTCTGTGAGATGAATTAACAGAACACTAAGGAGTTTCTCAGAAAGCTTCTTTACAGATTTCATCTGAGGATATTTCCTTTTTCACCATAGCCCTCTATGGGCTTCCAAATATCACTTTGCCAATTCCACAAGAACTGTCGTAGCGAAAGGCTTCTTGAGGGGAAAGCTGCAACTCTGCGAGTTGATTTCACAGAACACAAAGAAGTTTCTCAGAAAGCTTCTTTCTCTTTGTTATCGGAGGATATTTCCTTTGGCCCTATAGTCTTCAAAGGGATACCAAATATCTGTTCTCAGATTCCACAGAAATAAGGCTAGCAAAGAGATCCACGAAATACAGATGTAACTCTGTGAGATGAATTAACAGAACACTAAGCAGTTTCTCAGAAAGCTTCTTTCCAGATTTCATCTGAGGATATTACCTTTATCACCATAGCCCTCTATGGGCTTCCAAATATCACTTTGCCAATTCCAAAAGAACTGTCTTAGCGAAAGGCTTCTTGAGGGGAAAGCTGTAACTCTGTGAGATGATTTCACAGAACACAAAGAAGTTTCTCAGAAAGCTTCTTTCTCTATGTTATCGGAGGATGTTTACTTTGGCCCTATAGTCTTCAAAGGGATCCGAAATATCTGTTCTCAGATACCACAGAAATAAGGCTAGCAAAGAGATCCACGAAATACAGATGTAACTCTGTGAGATGAATTAACAGAACACTAAGCAGTTTCTCAGAAAGCTTCTTTCCAGATTTCATCTGAGGATATTTCCTTTTTCACCATAGCCCTCTATGGGCTTCCAAATATCACTTTGCCAATTCCACAAGAACTGTCTTAGCGAAAGGCTTCTTGAGGGGAAAGCTGTAGCTCTGTGAGATGATTTGACAGAACACAAAGAAGTTTCTCAGAAAGCTTCTTTCTCTTTGTTGTCGGAGGATGTTTCCTTTGGCCCTATAGTCTTAAAAGGGATCCGAAATATCTGTTCTCAGATTCCACAGAAATAAGGCTAGCAAAGAGATCCGCGAAATACAGATGTAACTCTGTGAGATGAATTAACAGAACACTAAGCAGTTTCTCAGAAAGCTTCTTTCCAGATTTCATCTGAGGATATTTCCTTTTTCACCATAGCCCCCTATGGGCTTCCTAATATCACTTTGCCAATTCCACAAGAACTGTCTTAGCGAAAGGCTTCTTGAGGGGAAAGCTGTAACTCTATGAGATGATTTCACAGAACACAAAGAAGTTTCTCAGAAAGCTTCTTTCTCTTTGTTATCGGAGGATAGTTCCTTTGGCCCTATAGTCTTCAAGGGGATCCGAAATATCTGTTCTCAGATTCCACAGAAATAAGGCTAGCAAAGAGATCCACGAAATACAGATGTAACTCTGTGAGATGAATTAACAGAACACTAAGCAGTTTCTCAGAAAGCTTCTTTCCAGATTTCATCTGAAGAGATTTCCTTTTTCACCATAGCCCTCTATGGGCTTCCAAATATCACTTTGCCAATTCCACAAGAACTATCTTAGCGAAAGGCTTCTTGAGGGGAAAGCTGTAACTCTGTGAGATGATTTCACAGAACACAAAGAAGTTTCTCAGAAAGCTTCTTTCTCTTTGTTATCGGAGGATATTTCCTTTGGCCCCATAGTCTTCAAAGGGATCCGAAATATCTGTTCTCAGGTTCCGCAGAAATAAGGCTAGCAAAGACATCCACGAAATACAGATGTAACTCTGTGTGATGAATTAACAGAACACTAAGCAGTTTCTCAGAAAGGTTCTTTACAGATTTCATCTGAGGATATTTCCTTTTTCACCGTAGCCCTCTAGGGGCTTCCAAGTATCACTTTGCCAATTCCACAAGAACTGTCTTAGCGAAAGGCTTCTTGAGGGGAAAGCTGTAACTCTGTGAGATGATTTCAAAGAACACAAAGAAGTTTCTCAGAAAGCTTCTTTCTCTTTGTTATCAGAGGATATTTCCTTTGGCCCTATAGTCTTCAAAGGGATCCGAAATATCTGTTCTCAGATTCCACAGAAATAATGCTAGCAAAGAGACCCACGAAATACAGATGTAACTCTGTGAGATGAATTAACAGAACACTAAGGAGTTTCTCAGAAAGCTTCTTTACAGATTTCATCTGAGGATATTTCCTTTTTCACCATAGCCCTCTATGGGCTTCCAAATATCACTTTGCCAATTCCACAAGAACTGTCTTAGCGAAAGGCTTCTTGAGGGGAAAGCTGCAACTCTGCGAGATGATTTCACAGAACACAAAGAAGTTTCTCAGAAAGCTTCTTTCTCTTTGTTATCGGAGGATATTTCCTTTGGCCCTATAGTCTTCAAAGGGATCCCAAATATCTGTTCTCAGATTCCACAGAAATAAGGCTAGCAAAGAGATCCACGAAATACAGATGTAACTCTGTGAGATGAATTAACAGAACACTAAGCAGTTTCTCAGAAAGCTTCTTTCCAGATTTCATCTGAGGATATTACCTTTATCACCATAGCCCTCTAGGAGCTTCCAAATATCACTTTGCCAATTCCAAAAGAACTGTCTTAGCGAAAGGTTTCTTGAGGGGAAAGCTGTAACTCTGTGAGATGATTTCACAGAACACAAAGAAGTTTCTCAGAAAGCTTCTTTCTCTATGTTATCGGAGGATATTTACTTTGGCCCTATAGTCTTCAAAGGGATCCGAAATATCTGTTCTCAGATTCCACAGAAATAAGGCTAGCAAAGAGATCCACGAAATACAGATGTAACTCTGTGAGATGAATTAACAGAACACTAAGCCGTTTCTCAGAAAGCTTCTTTCCAGATTTCATCTGAGGATATTTCCTTTTTCACCATAGCCCTCTATGGGCTTCCAAATATCACTTTGCCAATTCCACAAGAACTGTCTTAGCGAAAGGCTTCTTGAGGGGAAAGCTGTAACTCTGTGAGATGATTTTAAAGAACACAAAGAAGTTTCTCAGAAAGCTTCTTTCTCTTTGTTATCAGAGGATATTTCCTTTGGCCCTATAGTCTTCAAAGGGATCCGAAATATCTGTTCTCAGGTTCCACAGAAATAAGGCTAGCAAAGAGACCCACGAAATACAGATGTAACTCTGTGAGATGAATTAACAGAACACTAAGGAGTTTCTCAGAAAGCTTCTTTACAGATTTCATCTGAGGATATTTCCTTTCTCACCATAGCCCTCTATGGGCTTCCAAATATCACTTTGCCAATTCCACAAGAACTGTCTTAGCGAAAGGCTTCTTGAGGGGAAAGCTGCAACTCTGCGAGATGATTTCACAGAACACAAAGAAGTTTCTCAGAAAGCTTCTTTCTCTTTGTTATCGGAGGATATTTCCTTTGGCCCTATAGTCTTCAAAGGGATCCCAAATATCTGTTCTCAGATTCCACAGAAATAAGGCTCGCAAAGAGATCCACGAAATACAGATGTAACTCTGTGAGATGAATTAACAGAACACTAAGCAGTTTCTCAGAAAGCTTCTTTCCAGATTTCATCTGAGGATATTACCTTTATCACCATAGCCCTCTATGGGCTTCCAAATATCACTTTGCCAATTCCAAAAGAACTGTCTTAGCGAAAGGCTTCTTGAGGGGAAACTGTAACTCTGTGAGACGATTTCACAGAACACAAAGAAGTTTCTCAGAAAGCTTCTTTCTCTATGTTATCGGAGGATGTTTACTTTGGCCCTAAAGGCTTCAAAGGGATCCGAAATATCTGTTCTCAGATTCCACAGAAATAAGGCTAGCAAAGAGATCCACGAAATACAGATGTAACTCTGTGAGATGAATTAACAGAACACTAAGCCGTTTCTCAGAAAGCTTCTTTCCAGATTTCATCTGAGGATATTTCCTTTTTCACCATAGCCCTCTATGGGCTTCCAAATATCACTTTGCCAATTCCACAAGAACTGTCTTAGCGAAAGGCTTCTTGAGGGGAAAGCTGTAGCTCTGTGAGATGATTTGACAGAACACAAAGAAGTTTCTCAGAAAGCTTCTTTCTCTTTGTTGTCGGAGGATGTTTCCTTTGGCCCTATAGTCTTAAAAGGGATCCGAAATATCTGTTCTCAGATTCCACAGAAATAAGGCTAGCAAAGAGATCCGCGAAATACAGATGTAACTCTGTGAGATGAATTAACAGAACACTAAGCAGTTTCTCAGAAAGCTTCTTTCCAGATTTCATCTGAGGATATTTCCTTTTTCACCATAGCCCCCTATGGGCTTCCTAATATCACTTTGCCAATTCCACAAGAACTGTCTTAGCGAAAGGCTTCTTGAGGGGAAAGCTGTAACTCTATGAGATGATTTCACAGAACACAAAGAAGTTTCTCAGAAAGCTTCTTTCTCTTTGTTATCGGAGGATAGTTCCTTTGGCCCTATAGTCTTCAAAGGGATCCGAAATATCTGTTCTCAGATTCCACAGAAATAAGGCTAGCAAAGAGATCCACGAAATACAGATGTAACTCTGTGAGATGAATTAACAGAACACTAAGCAGTTTCTCAGAAAGCTTCTTTCCAGATTTCATCTGAGGTTATTTCCTTTTTCACCATAGCCCTCTAGGGGCTTCCAAATATCACTTTGCCAATTCCACAAGAACTGTCTTAGCGAAAGGCTTCTTGAGGGGAAAGCTGTAACTCTGTGAGATGATTTCACAGAACACAAAGAAGTTTCTCAGAAAGCTTCTTTCTCTATGTTATCGGAGGATATTTACTTTGGCCCTATAGTCTTCAAAGGGATCCGAAATATCTGTTCTCAGATTCCACAGAAATAAGGCTAGCAAAGAGATTCACGAAATACAGATGTAAATCTGTGAGATGAATTAACAGAACACTAAGCAGTTTCTCAGAAACTTCTTTCCAGATTTCATCTGAAGAGATTTCCTTTTTCACCATAGCCCTCTATGGGCTTCCAAATATCACTTTGCCAATTCCACAAGAACTGTCTTAGCGAAAGGCTTCTTGAGGGGAAAGCTGTAACTCTGTGAGATGATTTCACAGAACACAAAGAAGTTTCTCAGAAAGCTTCTTTCTCTTTGTTATCGGAGGATATTTCCTTTGGCCCCATAGTCTTCAAAGGGATCCGAAATATCTGTTCTCAGGTTCCACAGAAATAAGGCTAGCAAAGAGATCCACGAAATACAGATGTAACTCTGTGAGATGAATTAACAGAACACTAAGCCGTTTCTCAGAAAGGTTCTTTACAGATTTCATCTGAGGATATTTCCTTTTTCACCGTAGCCCTCTAGGGGCTTCCAAGTATCACTTTGCCAATTCCACAAGAACTGTCTTAGCGAAAGGCTTCTTGGGGGAAAGCTGTAACTCTGTTAGATGATTTCAAAGAACACAAAGAAGTTTCTCAGAAAGCTTCTTTCTCTTTGTTATCAGAGGATATTTCCTTTGGCCCTATAATCTTCAAAGGGATCCGAAATATCTGTTCTCAGGTTCCACAGAAATAAGGCTAGCAAAGAGACCCACGAAATACAGATGTAACTCTGTGAGATGAATTAACAGAACACTAAGGAGTTTCTCAGAAAGCTTCTTTACAGATTTCATCTGAGGATATTTCCTTTTTCACCATAGCCCTCTATGGGCTTCCAAATATCACTTTGCCAATTCCACAAGAACTGTCTTAGCGAAAGGCGTCTTGAGGGGAAAGCTGTAACTCTGCGAGATGATTTCACAGAACACAAAGAAGTTTCTCAGAAAGCTTCTTTCTCTGTGTTATCGGAGGATATTTACTTTGGCCCTATAGTCTTCAAAGGGATCCGAAATATCTGTTCTCAGATTCCACAGAAATAAGGCTAGCAAAGAGATCCACGAAATACAGATGTAACTCTGTGAGATGAATTAACAGAACACTAAGCCGTTTCTCAGAAAGCTTCTTTCCAGATTTCATCTGAGGATATTTCCTTTTTCACCATAGCCCTCTATGGGCTTCCAAATATCACTTTGCCAATTCCACAAGAACTGTCTTAGCGAAAGGCTTCTTGAGGGGAAAGCTGTAGCTCTGTGAGATGATTTGACAGAACACAAAGAAGTTTCTCAGAAAGCTTCTTTCTCTTTGTTGTCGGAGGATGTTTCCTTTGGCCCTATATTCTTAAAAGGGATCCGAAATATCTGTTCTCAGATTCCACAGAAATAAGGCTAGCAAAGAGATCCGCGAAATACAGATGTAACTCTGTGAGATGAATTAACAGAACACTAAGCAGTTTCTCAGAAAGCTTCTTTCCAAATTTCATGTGAGGATATTTCCTTTTTCACCATAGCCCCCTATGGGCTTCCTAATATCACTTTGCCAATTCCACAAGAACTGTCTTAGCGAAAGGCTTCTTGAGGGGAAAGCTGTAACTCTATGAGATGATTTCACAGAACACAAAGAAGTTTCTCAGAAAGCTTCTTTCTCTTTGTTATCGGAGGATAGTTCCTTTGGCCCTATAGTCTTCAAGGGGATCCGAAATATCTGTTCTCAGATTCCACAGAAATAAGGCTAGCAAAGAGATCCACGAAATACAGATGTAACTCTGTGAGATGAATTAACAGAACACTAAGCAGTTTCTCAGAAAGCTTCTTTCCAGATTTCATCTGAGGTTATTTCCTTTTTCACCATAGCCCTCTAGGGGCTTCCAAATATCACTTTGCCAATTCCACAAGAACTGTCTTAGCGAAAGGCTTCTTGAGGGGAAAGCTGTAACTCTGTGAGATGATTTCACAGAATACAAAGAAGTTTCTCAGAAAGCTTCTTTCTCTATGTTATCGGAGGATATTTACTTTGGCCCTATAGTCTTCAAAGGGATCCGAAATATCTGTTCTCAGATTCCACAGAAATAAGGCTAGCAAAGAGATCCACGAAATACAGATGTAAATCTGTGAGATGAATTAACAGAACACTAAGCAGTTTCTCAGAAAGCTTCTTTCCAGATTTCATCTGAAGAGATTTCCTTTTTCACCATAGCCCTCTATGGGCTTCCAAATATCACTTTGCCAATTCCACAAGAACTGTCTTAGCGAAAGGCTTCTTGAGGGGAAAGCTGTAACTCTGTGAGATGATTTCACAGAACACAAAGAAGTTTCTCAGAAAGCTTCTTTCTCTTTGTTATCAGAGGATATTTCCTTTGGCCCCATAGTCTTCAAAGGGATCCGAAATATCTGTTCTCAGGTTCCACAGAAATAAGGCTAGCAAAGAGATCCACGAAATACAGATGTAACTCTGTGTGATGAATTAACAGAACACTAAGCAGTTTCTCAGAAAGGTTCTTTACAGATTTCATCTGAGGATATTTCCTTTTTCACCGTAGCCCTCTAGGGGCTTCCAAGTATCACTTTGCCAATTCCACAAGAACTGTCTTAGCGAAAGGCTTCTTGAGGGGAAAGCTGTAACTCTGTGAGATGATTTCAAAAAACACAAAGAAGTTTCTCAGAAAGCTTCTTTCTCTTTGTTATCAGAGGATATTTCCTTTGGCCCTATAGTCTTCAAAGGGATCCGAAATATCTGTTCTCAGGTTCCACAGAAATAAGGCTAGCAAAGAGACACACGAAATACAGATGTAACTCTGTGAGATGAATTAACAGAACACTAAGGAGTTTCTCAGAAAGCTTCTTTACAGATTTCATCTGAGGATATTTCCTTTTTCACCATAGCCCTCTATGGGCTTCCAAATATCACTTTGCCAATTCCACAAGAACTGTCTTAGCGAAAGGCTTCTTGTGGGGAAAGCTGCAACTCTGCGAGATGATTTCACAGAACACAAAGAAGTTTCTCAGAAAGCTTCTTTCTCTTTGTTATCGGAGGATATTTCCTTTGGCCCTATAGTCTTCAAAGGGATCCCGAATATTTGTTCTCAGATTCCACAGAAATAAGGCTAGCAAAGAGATCCACGAAATACAGATGTAACTCTGTGAGATGAATTAACAGAACACTAAGCAGTTTCTCAGAAAGCTTCTTTCCAGATTTCATCTGAGGATATTACCTTTATCACCATAGCCCTCTATGGGCTTCCAAATATCACTTTGCCAATTCCACAAGAACTGTCTTAGCGAAAGGCTTCTTGAGGGGAAAGCTGTAACTCTGTGAGATGATTTCACAGAACACAAAGAAGTTTCTCAGAAAGCTTCTTTCTCTATGTTATCAGAGGATATTTACTTTGGCCCTATAGTCTTCAAAGGGATCCGAAATATCTGTTCTCAGATTCCACAGAAATAAGGCTAGCAAAGAGATCCACGAAATACAGATGTAACTCTGTGAGATGAATTAACAGAACACTAAGCCGTTTCTCAGAAAGCTTCTTTCCAGATTTCATCTGAGGATATTTCCTTTTTCACCATAGCCCTCTATGGGCTTCCAAATATCACTTTGCCAATTCCACAAGAACTGTCTTAGCGAAAGGCTTCTTGAGGGGAAAGCTGTAGCTCTGTGAGATGATTTGACAGAACACAAAGAAGTTTCTCAGAAAGCTTCTTTCTCTTTGTTGTCGGAGGATGTTTCCTTTGGCCCTATAGTCTTAAAAGGGATCCGAAATATCTGTTCTCAGATTCCACAGAAATAAGGCTAGCAAAGAGATCCGCGAAATACAGATGTAACTCTGTGAGATGAATTAACAGAACACTAAGCAGTTTCTCAGAAAGCTTCTTTCCAGATTTCATCTGAGGTTATTTTCTTTTTCACCATAGCCCTCTAAGGGCGTCCAAATATCACTTTGCCAATTCCACAAGAACTGCCTTAGCGAAAGGCTTCTTGAGGGGTAAGCTGTAACTCTGTGAGATGATTTCACAGAACACAAAGAAGTTTCTCAGAAAGCTTCTTTCTCTATGTTATCGGAGGATATTTACTTTGGCCCTATAGTCTTCAAAGGGATCCGAAATATCTGTTCTCAGATTCCACAGAAATAAGGCTAGCAAAGAGATCCACGAAATACAGATGTAAATCTGTGAGATGAATTAACAGAACACTAAGCAGTTTCTCAGAAAGCTTCTTTCCAGATTTCATCTGAAGAGATTTCCTTTTTCACCATAGCCCTCTATGGGCTTCCAAATATCACTTTGCCAATTCCACAAGAACTGTCTTAGCGAAAGGCTTCTTGAGGGGAAAGCTGTAACTCTGTGAGATGATTTCACAGAACACAAAGAAGTTTCTCAGAAAGCTTCTTTCTCTTTGTTATCGGAGGATATTTCCTTTGGCCCCATAGTCTTCAAAGGGATCCGAAATATCTGTTCTCAGGTTCCACAGAAATAAGGCTAGCAAAGAGATCCACGAAATACAGATGTAACTCTGTGTGATGAATTAACAGAACACTAAGCAGTTTCTCAGAAAGGTTCTTTACAGATTTCATCTGAGGATATTTCCTTTTTCACCGTAGCCCTCTAGGGGCTTCCAAGTATCACTTTGCCAATTCCACAAGAACTGTCTTAGCGAAAGGCTTCTTGAGGGGAAAGCTGTAACTCTGTGAGATGATTTCAAAGAACACAAAGAAGTTTCTCAGAAAGCTTCTTTCTCTTTGTTATCAGAGGATATTTCCTTTGGCCCTATAGTCTTCAAAGGGATCCGAAATATCTGTTCTCAGGTTCCACAGAAATAAGGCTAGCAAAGAGACCCACGAAATACAGATGTAACTCTGTGAGATGAATTAACAGAACACTAAGGAGTTTCTCAGAAAGCTTCTTTACAGATTTCATCTGAGGATATTTCCTTTTTCACCATAGCCCTCTATGGGCTTCCAAATATCACTTTGCCAATTCCACAAGAACTGTCTTAGCGAAAGGCTTCTTGTGGGGAAAGCTGCAACTCTGCGAGATGATTTCACAGAACACAAAGAAGTTTCTCAGAAAGCTTCTTTCTCTTTGTTATCGGAGGATATTTCCTTTGGCCCTATAGTCTTCAAAGGGATCCAAATATTTGTTCTCAGATTCCACAGAAATAAGGCTAGCAAAGAGATCCACGAAATACAGATGTAACTCTGTGAGATGAATTAACAGAACACTAAGCAGTTTCTCAGAAAGCTTCTTTCCAGATTTCATCTGAGGATATTACCTTTATCACCATAGCCCTCTATGGGCTTCCAAATATCACTTTGCCAATTCCACAAGAACTGTCTTAGCGAAAGGCTTCTTGAGGGGAAAGCTGTAACTCTGTGAGATGATTTCACAGAACACAAAGAAGTTTCTCAGAAAGCTTCTTTCTCTATGTTATCGGAGGATATTTACTTTGGCCCTATAGTCTTCAAAGGGATCCGAAATATCTGTTCTCAGATTCCACAGAAATAAGGCTAGCAAAGAGATCCAGGAAATACAGATGTAACTCTGTGAGATGAATTAACAGAACACTAAGCCGTTTCTCAGAAAGCTTCTTTCCAGATTTCATCTGAGGATATTTCCTTTTTCACCATAGCCCTCTATGGGCTTCCAAATATCACTTTGCCAATTCCACAAGAACTGTCTTAGCGAAAGGCTTCTTGAGGGGAAAGCTGTAGCTCTGTGAGATGATTTGACAGAACACAAAGAAGTTTCTCAGAAAGCTTCTTTCTCTTTGTTGTCGGAGGATGTTTCCTTTGGCCCTATAGTCTTAAAAGGGATCCGAAATATCTGTTCTCAGATTCCACAGAAATAAGGCTAGCAAAGAGATCCGCGAATTACAGATGTAACTCTGTGAGATGAATTAACAGAACACTAAGCAGTTTCTCAGAAAGCTTCTTTCCAGATATCATCTGAGGATATTTCCTTTTTCACCATAGCCCCCTATGGGCTTCCTAATATCACTTTGCCAATTCCACAAGAACTCTCTTAGCGAAAGGCTTCTTGAGGGGAAAGCTGTAACTCTATGAGATGATTTCACAGAACACAAAGAAGTTTCTCAGAAAGCTTCTTTCTCTTTGTTATCGGAGGATAGTTCCTTTGGCCCTATAGTCTTCAAGGGGATCCGAAATATCTGTTCTCAGATTCAACAGAAATAAGGCTAGCAAAGAGATCCACGAAATACAGATGTAACTCTGTGAGACGAATTAACAGAACACTAAGCAGTTTCTCAGAAAGCTTCTTTCCAGATTTCATCTGAGGATATTTCCTTTTTCACCATAGCCCTCTAAGGGCTTCCAAATATCACTTTGCCAATTCCACAAGAAGTGCCTTAGCGAAAGGCTTCTTGAGGGGAAAGCTGTAACTCTGCGAGATGATTTCACAGAACACAAAGAAGTTTCTCAGAAAGCTTCTTTCTCTTTGTTATCGGATGATATTTCCTTTGGCCCTATATTCTTCAAAGGGATCCGAAATATCTGTTCTCAGATTCCACAGAAATAAGGCTAGCAAAGAGATCCACGAAATACAGATGTAACTCTGTGAGATGAATTAACAGAACACTAAGGAGTTTCTTAGAAAGCTTTCTTCCAGATTTCATCTGGGGATATTTCCTTTTTCACCATAGCCCTGTATGGGATTCCAAATATCACTTTGCCAATTCCACAAGAACTTTCGTAGCGAAAGGCTTCTTGAGGGGAAAGCTGTAACTCTGTGAGATGATTTCACAGAACACAAAGAAGTTTCTCAGAAAGCTTCTTTCTCTTTGTTATCGTAGGATATTTCCTTTGGCCCTATAGTCTTCAAAGGGATCCGAAATATCAGTTCTCAGATTCCAGAGAAATAAGGCTAGCAAAGAGATCCACGAAATACAGATGTAACTCTGTGTGGTGAATTAACAGAACACTAAGCAGTTTCTCAGAAAGGTTCTTTCCAGATTTCATCTGAGGATATTTCCTTTTTAACCATAGCCCTCTATGGGCTTCCAAATATCACTTTGCCAATTCCACAAGAACTGTCTTAGCGAAAGGCTTCTTGAGGGGAAAGCTGTAACTCTGTGAGATGATTTCAAAGAACACAAAGAAGTTTCTCAGAAAGCTTCTTTCTCTTTGTTATCAGAGGATATTTCCTTTGGCCCTATAGTCTTCAAAGGGATCCGAAATATCTGTTTTCAGGTTCCACAGAAATAAGGCTAGCAAAGAGATCCACGAAATACAGATGTAACTCTGTGAGATGAATTAACAGACCACTAAGCAGTTTCTCAGAAAGCTTCTTTCCAGATTTCATCTGAGGATATTTCCTTTTTCACCATAGCCCTCTATGGGCTTTCAAATATCACTTTGCCAATTCCACAAGAACTGTCTTAGCGAAAGGCTTCTGGAGGGGAAAGCTGTAACTCTGCGAGATGATTTCACAGAACACAAAGAAGTTTCTCAGAAAGCTTCTTTCTCTTTGTTATCGGAGGATATTTCCTTTGGCCCTATAATCTTCAAAGGGATCCGAAATATCTGTTCTCAGATTCCACAGAAATAAGGCTAGCAAAGAGATCCACGAAATACAGATGTAACTCTGTGAGATGAATTAACAGAACACTAAGCAGTTTCTCAGAAAGCTTCTTTCCAGATTTCATCTGAGGTTATTTCCTTTTTCACCATAGCCCTCTAGGGGCTTCCAAATATCACTTTGCCAATTCCACAAGAACTGTCTCAGCGAAAGGCTTCTTGAGGGGAAAGCTGTAACTCTGTGAGATGATTTGACAGAACACAAAGAAGTTTCTCAGAAAGCTTCTTTCTCTATGTTATCGGAGGATATTTACTTTGGCCCTATAGTCTTCAAAGGGATCCGAAATATCTGTTCTCAGATTCCACAGAAATAAGGCTAGCAAAGAGATCCACGAAATACAGATGTAAATCTGTGAGATGAATTAACAGAACACTAAGCAGTTTCTCAGAAAGCTTCTTTCCAGATTTCATCTGAAGAGATTTCCTTTTTCACCATAGCCCTCTAAGGGCTTCCAAATATCACTTTGCCAATTCCACAAGAACTGTCTTAGCGAAAGGCTTCTCTAGGGGAAAGCTGTAACTCTGTGAGATGATTTCACAGAACACAAAGAAGTTTCTCAGAAAGCTTCTTTCTCTTTGTTATCGGAGGATATTTCCTTTGGCCCCATAGTCTTCAAAGGGATCCGAAATATCTGTTCTCAGGTTCCACAGAAATAAGGCTAGCAAAGAGATCCACGAAATACAGATGTAACTCTGTGTGATGAATTAACAGAACACTAAGCAGTTTCTCAGAAAGGTTCTTTACAGATTTCATCTGAGGATATTTCCTTTTTCACCGTAGCCCTCTAGGGGCTTCCAAGTATCACTTTGCCAATTCCACAACAACTGTCTTAGCGAAAGGCTTCTTGAGGGGAAAGCTGTAACTCTGTGAGATGATTTCAAAGAACACAAAGAAGTTTCTCAGAAAGCTTCTTTCTCTTTGTTATCAGAGGATATTTCCTTTGGCCCTATAGTCATCAAAGGGATCCGAAATATCTGTTCTCAGGTTCCACAGAAATAAGGCTAGCAAACAGACCCACGAAATACAGATGTAACTCTGTGAGATGAATTAACAGAACACTAAGGAGTTTCTCAGAAAGCTTCTTTACATATTTCATCTGAGGATATTTCCTTTTTCACCATAGCCCTCTATGGGCTTCCAAATATCACTTTGCCAATTCCACAAGAACTGTCTTAGCGAAAGGCTTCTTGAGGGGAAAGCTGCAACTCTGCGAGATGATTTCACAGAACACAAAGAAGTTTCTCAGAAAGCTTCTTTCTCTTTGTTATCGGAGGATATTTCCTTTGGCCCTATAGTCTTCAAAGGGATCCCAAATATCTGTTCTCAGATTCCACAGAAACAAGGCTAGCAAAGAGATCCACGAAATACAGATGTAACTCTGTGAGATGAATTAACAGAACACTAAGCAGTTTCTCAGAAAGCTTCTTTCCAGATTTCATCTGAGGATATTTCCTTTTTAACCATAGCCCTCTATGGGCTTCCAAATATCACTTTGCCAATTCCACAAGAACTGTCTTAGCGAAAGGCTTCTTGAGGGGAAAGCTGTAACTGTGTGAGATGATTTCACAGAACACAAAGAAGTTTCTCAGAAAGCTTCTTTCTCTTTGTTATCGGAGGATATTTACTTTGGCCCTATAGTCTTCAAAGGGATCCGAAATATCTGTTCTCAGATTCCACAGAAATAAGGCTAGCAAATAGATCCACGAAATACAGATGTAAATCTGTGAGATGAATTAACAGAACACTAAGCAGTTTCTCAGAAAGCTTCTTTCCAGATTTCATCTGAAGATATTTCCTTTTTCACCGTAGCCCTCTATGGGCTTCCAAATATCACTTTGCCAATTCCACAAGAACTGTCTTAGCGAAAGGCTTCTTGAGGGGAAAGCTGGAACTCTGTGAGATGATTTCACAGAACACAAAGAAGTTTCTCAGAAAGCTTCTTTCTCTTTGTTATCGGAGGATATCTCCTTTGGCCCTATAGTCTTCAAAGGGATCCGAAATATCTGTTCTCAGATTCCACAGAAATAAGGCTAGCAAAGAGATCCACGAAATACAGATGTAACTCTGTGAGATGAATTAACAGAACACTAAGCAGTTTCTCAGAAAGCTTTTTTCCAGATTTCATCTGAGGATATTTCCTTTTTCACCATAGCACTCTATGGGCTTCCTAATATCACTTTGCCAATTCCACAAGAACTGTCTTAGCGAAAGGCTTCTTGAGGGGAAAGCTGTAACTCTATGAGATGATTTCACAGAACACAAAGAAGTTTCTCAGAAAGCTTCTTTCTCTTTGTTATCGGAGGATATTTCCTTTGGCCCTATATTCTTCAAGGGGATCCGAAATATCTGTTCTCAGATTCAACAGAAATAAGGCTAGCAAAGAGATCCACGAAATACAGATGTAACTCTGTGAGACGAATTAACAGAACACTAAGCAGTTTCTCAGAAAGCTTCTTTCCAGATTTCATCTGAGGATATTTCCTTTTTCACCATAGCCCTCTATGGGCTTCCAAATATCACTTTGCCAATTCCACAAGAAGTGCCTTAGCGAAAGGCTTCTTGAGGGGAATGCTGTAACTCTGCGAGATGATTTCACAGAACACAAAGAAGTTTCTCAGAAAGCATCTTTCTCTTTGTTATCGGAGGATATTTCCTTTGGCCCTATAGTCTTTAAAGGGATCCGAAATATCTGTTCTCAGATTCCACAGAAATAAGGCTAGCAAAGAGATCCACGAAATACAGATGTAACTCTGTGAGATGAATTAACAGAACACTAAGCAGTTTCTCAGAAAGCTTCTTTCCAGATTTCATCTGAGGATATTTCTTTTTCACCATAGCCCTCTATGGGCTTCCAAATATCACTTTGCCATTTCCACAGGAACTGTCTTAGCGAAAGGCTTCTTGAGGGGAAAGCTGTAACTCTGTGAGATGATTTCACAGAACACAAAGAAGTTTCTCAGAAAGCTTCTTTCTCTTTGTTATCGGAGGATATTTCCTTTGGCCCTATGGTCTACAAAGGCATCCGAAATATCTGTTCTCAGATTCCACAGAAATAAGGCTAGCAAAGAGATCCACGAAATACAGATGTAAATCTGTGAGATGAATTAACAGAACACTAAGCAGTTTCTCAGAAAGCTTCTTTCCAGATTTCATCTGAAGAGATTTCCTTTTTCACCATAGCCCTCTAAGGGCTTCCAAATATCACTTTGCCAATTCCACAAGAACTGTCTTAGCGAAAGGCATCTCTAGGGGAAAGCTGTAACTCTGTGAGATGATTTCACAGAACACAAAGAAGTTTCTCAGAAAGCTTCTTTCTCTTTGTTATCGGAGGATATTTCCTTTGGCCCCATAGTCTTCAAAGGGATCCGAAATATCTGTTCTCAGGTTCCACAGAAATAAGGCTAGCAAAGAGATCCACGAAATACAGATGTAACTCTGTGTGATGAATTAACAGAACACTAAGCAGTTTCTCAGAAAGGTTCTTTACAGATTTCATCTGAGGATATTTCCTTTTTCACCGTAGCCCTCTAGGGGCTTCCAAGTATCACTTTGCCAATTCCACAAGAATTGTCTTAGCGAAAGGCTTCTTGAGGGGAAAGCTGCAACTCTGCGAGATGATTTCACAGAACACAAAGAAGTTTCTCAGAAAGCTTCTTTCTCTTTGTTATCGGAGGATATTTCCTTTGGCCCTATAGACTTCAAAGGGATCCCAAATATCTGTTCTCAGATTCCACAGAAATAAGGCTAGCAAAGAGATCCACGAAATACAGATGTAACTCTGTGAGATGAATTAACAGAACACTAAGCAGTTTCTCAGAAAGCTTCTTTCCAGATTTCATCTGAAGAGATTTCCTTTTTCACCATAGCCCTCTAAGGGCTTCCAAATATCACTTTGCCAATTCCACAAGAACTGTCTTAGCGAAAGGCTTCTCTAAGGGAAAGCTGTAACTCTGTGAGATGATTTCACAGAACACAAAGAAGTTTCTCAGAAAGCTTCTTTCTCTTTGTTATCGGAGGATATTTCCTTTGGCCCTATGGTCTACAAAGGCATCCGAAATATCTGTTCTCAGATTCCACAGAAATAAGGCTAGCAAAGAGATCCACGAAATACAGATGTAAATCTGTGAGATGAATTAACAGAACACTAAGCAGTTTCTCAGAAAGCTTCTTTCCAGATTTCATCTGAAGAGATTTCCTTTTTCACCATAGCCCTCTAAGGGCTTCCAAATATCACTTTGCCAATTCCACAAGAACTGTCTTAGCGAAAGGCATCTCTAGGGGAAAGCTGTAACTCTGTGAGATGATTTCACAGAACACAAAGAAGTTTCTCAGAAAGCTTCTTTCTCTTTGTTATCGGAGGATATTTCCTTTGGCCCCATAGTCTTCAAAGGGATCCGAAATATCTGTTCTCAGGTTCCACAGAAATAAGGCTAGCAAAGAGATCCACGAAATACAGATGTAACTCTGTGTGATGAATTAACAGAACACTAAGCAGTTTCTCAGAAAGGTTCTTTACAGATTTCATCTGAGGATATTTCCTTTTTCACCGTAGCCCTCTAGGGGCTTCCAAGTATCACTTTGCCAATTCCACAAGAATTGTCTTAGCGAAAGGCTTCTTGAGGGGAAAGCTGCAACTCTGCGAGATGATTTCACAGAACACAAAGAAGTTTCTCAGAAAGCTTCTTTCTCTTTGTTATCGGAGGATATTTCCTTTGGCCCTATAGACTTCAAAGGGATCCCAAATATCTGTTCTCAGATTCCACAGAAATAAGGCTAGCAAAGAGATCCACGAAATACAGATGTAACTCTGTGAGATGAATTAACAGAACACTAAGCAGTTTCTCAGAAAGCTTCTTTCCAGATTTCATCTGAAGAGATTTCCTTTTTCACCATAGCCCTCTAAGGGCTTCCAAATATCACTTTGCCAATTCCACAAGAACTGTCTTAGCGAAAGGCTTCTCTAAGGGAAAGCTGTAACTCTGTGAGATGATTTCACAGAACACAAAGAAGTTTCTCAGAAAGCTTCTTTCTCTTTGTTATCGGAGGATATTTCCTTTGGCCCCATAGTCTTCAAAGGGATCCGAAATATCTGTTCTCAGGTTCCACAGAAATAAGGCTAGCAAAGAGATCCACGAAATACAGATGTAACTCTGTGTGATGAATTAACAGAACACTAAGCAGTTTCTCAGAAAGGTTCTTTACAGATTTCATCTGAGGATATTTCCTTTTTCACCGTAGCCCTCTAGGGGCTTCCAAGTATCACTTTGCCAATTCCACAAGAACTGTCTTAGCGAAAGGCTTCTTGAGGGGAAAGCTGTAACTCTGTGAGATGATTTCAAAGAACACAAAGAAGTTTCTCAGAAAGCTTCTTTCTCTTTGTTATCAGAGGATATTTCCTTTGGCCCTATAGTCATCAAAGGGATCCGAAATATCTGTTCTCAGGTTCCACAGAAATAAGGCTAGCAAACAGACCCACGAAATACAGATGTAACTCTGTGAGATGAATTAACAGAACACTAAGGAGTTTCTCAGAAAGCTTCTTTACATATTTCATCTGAGGATATTTCCTTTTTCACCATAGCCCTCTATGGGCTTCCAAATATCACTTTGCCAATTCCACAAGAACTGTCTTAGCGAAAGGCTTCTTGAGGGGAAAGCTGCAACTCTGCGAGATGATTTCACAGAACACAAAGAAGTTTCTCAGAAAGCTTCTTTCTCTTTGTTATCGGAGGATATTTCCTTTGGCCCTATAGTCTTCAAAGGGATCCCAAATATCTGTTCTCAGATTCCACAGAAATAAGGCTAGCAAAGAGATCCACGAAATACAGATGTAACTCTGTGAGATGAATTAACAGAACACTAAGCAGTTTCTCAGAAAGCTTCTTTCCAGATTTCATCTGAGGATATTACCTTTATCACCATAGCCCTCTATGGGCTTCCAAATATCACTTTGCCAATTCCAAAAGAACTGTCTTAGCGAAAGGCTTCTTGAGGGGAAAGCTGTAACTCTGTGAGATGATTTCACAGAACACAAAGAAGTTTCTCAGAAAGCTTCTTTCTCTATGTTATCGGAGGATGTTTACTTTGGCCCTATAGTCTTCAAAGGGATCCGAAATATCTGTTCTCAGATACCACAGAAATAAGGCTAGCAAAGAGATCCACGAAATACAGATGTAACTCTGTGAGATGAATTAACAGAACACTAAGCAGTTTCTCAGAAAGCTTCTTTCCAGATTTCATCTGAGGATATTTCCTTTTTCACCATAGCCCTCTATGGGCTTCCAAATATCACTTTGCCAATTCCACAAGAACTGTCTTAGCGAAAGGCTTCTTGAGGGGAAAGCTGTAGCTCTGTGAGATGATTTGACAGAACACAAAGAAGTTTCTCAGAAAGCTTCTTTCTCTTTGTTGTCGGAGGATGTTTCCTTTGGCCCTATAGTCTTAAAAGGGATCCGAAATATCTGTTCTCAGATTCCACAGAAATAAGGCTAGCAAAGAGATCCGCGAAATACAGATGTAACTCTGTGAGATGAATTAACAGAACACTAAGCAGTTTCTCAGAAAGCTTCTTTCCAGATTTCATCTGAGGATATTTCCTTTTTCACCATAGCCCCCTATGGGCTTCCTAATATCACTTTGCCAATTCCACAAGAACTGTCTTAGCGAAAGGCTTCTTGAGGGGAAAGCTGTAACTCTATGAGATGATTTCACAGAACACAAAGAAGTTTCTCAGAAAGCTTCTTTCTCTTTGTTATCGGAGGATAGTTCCTTTGGCCCTATAGTCTTCAAGGGGATCCGAAATATCTGTTCTCAGATTCCACAGAAATAAGGCTAGCAAAGAGATCCACGAAATACAGATGTAACTCTGTGAGATGAATTAACAGAACACTAAGCAGTTTCTCAGAAAGCTTCTTTCCAGATTTCATCTGAAGAGATTTCCTTTTTCACCATAGCCCTCTATGGGCTTCCAAATATCACTTTGCCAATTCCACAAGAACTATCTTAGCGAAAGGCTTCTTGAGGGGAAAGCTGTAACTCTGTGAGATGATTTCACAGAACACAAAGAAGTTTCTCAGAAAGCTTCTTTCTCTTTGTTATCGGAGGATATTTCCTTTGGCCCCATAGTCTTCAAAGGGATCCGAAATATCTGTTCTCAGGTTCCGCAGAAATAAGGCTAGCAAAGACATCCACGAAATACAGATGTAACTCTGTGTGATGAATTAACAGAACACTAAGCAGTTTCTCAGAAAGGTTCTTTACAGATTTCATCTGAGGATATTTCCTTTTTCACCGTAGCCCTCTAGGGGCTTCCAAGTATCACTTTGCCAATTCCACAAGAACTGTCTTAGCGAAAGGCTTCTTGAGGGGAAAGCTGTAACTCTGTGAGATGATTTCAAAGAACACAAAGAAGTTTCTCAGAAAGCTTCTTTCTCTTTGTTATCAGAGGATATTTCCTTTGGCCCTATAGTCTTCAAAGGGATCCGAAATATCTGTTCTCAGATTCCACAGAAATAATGCTAGCAAAGAGACCCACGAAATACAGATGTAACTCTGTGAGATGAATTAACAGAACACTAAGGAGTTTCTCAGAAAGCTTCTTTACAGATTTCATCTGAGGATATTTCCTTTTTCACCATAGCCCTCTATGGGCTTCCAAATATCACTTTGCCAATTCCACAAGAACTGTCTTAGCGAAAGGCTTCTTGAGGGGAAAGCTGCAACTCTGCGAGATGATTTCACAGAACACAAAGAAGTTTCTCAGAAAGCTTCTTTCTCTTTGTTATCGGAGGATATTTCCTTTGGCCCTATAGTCTTCAAAGGGATCCCAAATATCTGTTCTCAGATTCCACAGAAATAAGGCTAGCAAAGAGATCCACGAAATACAGATGTAACTCTGTGAGATGAATTAACAGAACACTAAGCAGTTTCTCAGAAAGCTTCTTTCCAGATTTCATCTGAGGATATTACCTTTATCACCATAGCCCTCTAGGAGCTTCCAAATATCACTTTGCCAATTCCAAAAGAACTGTCTTAGCGAAAGGTTTCTTGAGGGGAAAGCTGTAACTCTGTGAGATGATTTCACAGAACACAAAGAAGTTTCTCAGAAAGCTTCTTTCTCTATGTTATCGGAGGATATTTACTTTGGCCCTATAGTCTTCAAAGGGATCCGAAATATCTGTTCTCAGATTCCACAGAAATAAGGCTAGCAAAGAGATCCACGAAATACAGATGTAACTCTGTGAGATGAATTAACAGAACACTAAGCCGTTTCTCAGAAAGCTTCTTTCCAGATTTCATCTGAGGATATTTCCTTTTTCACCATAGCCCTCTATGGGCTTCCAAATATCACTTTGCCAATTCCACAAGAACTGTCTTAGCGAAAGGCTTCTTGAGGGGAAAGCTGTAACTCTGTGAGATGATTTTAAAGAACACAAAGAAGTTTCTCAGAAAGCTTCTTTCTCTTTGTTATCAGAGGATATTTCCTTTGGCCCTATAGTCTTCAAAGGGATCCGAAATATCTGTTCTCAGGTTCCACAGAAATAAGGCTAGCAAAGAGACCCACGAAATACAGATGTAACTCTGTGAGATGAATTAACAGAACACTAAGGAGTTTCTCAGAAAGCTTCTTTACAGATTTCATCTGAGGATATTTCCTTTCTCACCATAGCCCTCTATGGGCTTCCAAATATCACTTTGCCAATTCCACAAGAACTGTCTTAGCGAAAGGCTTCTTGAGGGGAAAGCTGCAACTCTGCGAGATGATTTCACAGAACACAAAGAAGTTTCTCAGAAAGCTTCTTTCTCTTTGTTATCGGAGGATATTTCCTTTGGCCCTATAGTCTTCAAAGGGATCCCAAATATCTGTTCTCAGATTCCACAGAAATAAGGCTCGCAAAGAGATCCACGAAATACAGATGTAACTCTGTGAGATGAATTAACAGAACACTAAGCAGTTTCTCAGAAAGCTTCTTTCCAGATTTCATCTGAGGATATTACCTTTATCACCATAGCCCTCTATGGGCTTCCAAATATCACTTTGCCAATTCCAAAAGAACTGTCTTAGCGAAAGGCTTCTTGAGGGGAAACTGTAACTCTGTGAGACGATTTCACAGAACACAAAGAAGTTTCTCAGAAAGCTTCTTTCTCTATGTTATCGGAGGATGTTTACTTTGGCCCTAAAGGCTTCAAAGGGATCCGAAATATCTGTTCTCAGATTCCACAGAAATAAGGCTAGCAAAGAGATCCACGAAATACAGATGTAACTCTGTGAGATGAATTAACAGAACACTAAGCAGTTTCTCAGAAAGCTTCTTTCCAGATTTCATCTGAGGTTATTTCCTTTTTCACCATAGCCCTCTAGGGGCTTCCAAATATCACTTTGCCAATTCCACAAGAACTGTCTTAGCGAAAGGCTTCTTGAGGGGAAAGCTGTAACTCTGTGAGATGATTTCACAGAACACAAAGAAGTTTCTCAGAAAGCTTCTTTCTCTATGTTATCGGAGGATATTTACTTTGGCCCTATAGTCTTCAAAGGGATCCGAAATATCTGTTCTCAGATTCCACAGAAATAAGGCTAGCAAAGAGATTCACGAAATACAGATGTAAATCTGTGAGATGAATTAACAGAACACTAAGCAGTTTCTCAGAAACTTCTTTCCAGATTTCATCTGAAGAGATTTCCTTTTTCACCATAGCCCTCTATGGGCTTCCAAATATCACTTTGCCAATTCCACAAGAACTGTCTTAGCGAAAGGCTTCTTGAGGGGAAAGCTGTAACTCTGTGAGATGATTTCACAGAACACAAAGAAGTTTCTCAGAAAGCTTCTTTCTCTTTGTTATCGGAGGATATTTCCTTTGGCCCCATAGTCTTCAAAGGGATCCGAAATATCTGTTCTCAGGTTCCACAGAAATAAGGCTAGCAAAGAGATCCACGAAATACAGATGTAACTCTGTGAGATGAATTAACAGAACACTAAGCCGTTTCTCTGAAAGGTTCTTTACAGATTTCATCTGAGGATATTTCCTTTTTCACCGTAGCCCTCTAGGGGCTTCCAAGTATCACTTTGCCAATTCCACAAGAACTGTCTTAGCGAAAGGCTTCTTGGGGGAAAGCTGTAACTCTGTTAGATGATTTCAAAGAACACAAAGAAGTTTCTCAGAAAGCTTCTTTCTCTTTGTTATCAGAGGATATTTCCTTTGGCCCTATAATCTTCAAAGGGATCCGAAATATCTGTTCTCAGGTTCCACAGAAATAAGGCTAGCAAAGAGACCCACGAAATACAGATGTAACTCTGTGAGATGAATTAACAGAACACTAAGGAGTTTCTCAGAAAGCTTCTTTACAGATTTCATCTGAGGATATTTCGTTTTTCACCATAGCCCTCTATGGGCTTCCAAATATCACTTTGCCAATTCCACAAGAACTGTCTTAGCGAAAGGCGTCTTGAGGGGAAAGCTGTAACTCTGCGAGATGATTTCACAGAACACAAAGAAGTTTCTCAGAAAGCTTCTTTCTCTGTGTTATCGGAGGATATTTACTTTGGCCCTATAGTCTTCAAAGGGATCCGAAATATCTGTTCTCAGATTCCACAGAAATAAGGCTAGCAAAGAGATCCACTAAATACAGATGTAACTCTGTGAGATGAATTAACAGAACACTAAGCCGTTTCTCAGAAAGCTTCTTTCCAGATTTCATCTGAGGATATTTCCTTTTTCACCATAGCCCTCTATGGGCTTCCAAATATCACTTTGCCAATTCCACAAGAACTGTCTTAGCGAAAGGCTTCTTGAGGGGAAAGCTGTAGCTCTGTGAGATGATTTGACAGAACACAAAGAAGTTTCTCAGAAAGCTTCTTTCTCTTTGTTGTCGGAGGATGTTTCCTTTGGCCCTATATTCTTAAAAGGGATCCGAAATATCTGTTCTCAGATTCCACAGAAATAAGGCTAGCAAAGAGATCCGCGAAATACAGATGTAACTCTGTGAGATGAATTAACAGAACACTAAGCAGTTTCTCAGAAAGCTTCTTTCCAAATTTCATGTGAGGATATTTCCTTTTTCACCATAGCCCCCTATGGGCTTCCTAATATCACTTTGCCAATTCCACAAGAACTGTCTTAGCGAAAGGCTTCTTGAGGGGAAAGCTGTAACTCTATGAGATGATTTCACAGAACACAAAGAAGTTTCTCAGAAAGCTTCTTTCTCTTTGTTATCGGAGGATAGTTCCTTTGGCCCTATAGTCTTCAAGGGGATCCGAAATATCTGTTCTCAGATTCCACAGAAATAAGGCTAGCAAAGAGATCCACGAAATACAGATGTAACTCTGTGAGATGAATTAACAGAACACTAAGCAGTTTCTCAGAAAGCTTCTTTCCAGATTTCATCTGAGGTTATTTCCTTTTTCACCATAGCCCTCTAGGGGCTTCCAAATATCACTTTGCCAATTCCACAAGAACTGTCTTAGCGAAAGGCTTCTTGAGGGGAAAGCTGTAACTCTGTGAGATGATTTCACAGAATACAAAGAAGTTTCTCAGAAAGCTTCTTTCTCTATGTTATCGGAGGATATTTACTTTGGCCCTATAGTCTTCAAAGGGATCCGAAATATCTGTTCTCAGATTCCACAGAAATAAGGCTAGCAAAGAGATCCACGAAATACAGATGTAAATCTGTGAGATGAATTAACAGAACACTAAGCAGTTTCTCAGAAAGCTTCTTTCCAGATTTCATCTGAAGAGATTTCCTTTTTCACCATAGCCCTCTATGGGCTTCCAAATATCACTTTGCCAATTCCACAAGAACTGTCTTAGCGAAAGGCTTCTTGAGGGGAAAGCTGTAACTCTGTGAGATGATTTCACAGAACACAAAGAAGTTTCTCAGAAAGCTTCTTTCTCTTTGTTATCAGAGGATATTTCCTTTGGCCCCATAGTCTTCAAAGGGATCCGAAATATCTGTTCTCAGGTTCCACAGAAATAAGGCTAGCAAAGAGATCCACGAAATACAGATGTAACTCTGTGTGATGAATTAACAGAACACTAAGCAGTTTCTCAGAAAGGTTCTTTACAGATTTCATCTGAGGATATTTCCTTTTTCACCGTAGCCCTCTAGGGGCTTCCAAGTATCACTTTGCCAATTCCACAAGAACTGTCTTAGCGAAAGGCTTCTTGAGGGGAAAGCTGTAACTCTGTGAGATGATTTCAAAAAACACAAAGAAGTTTCTCAGAAAGCTTCTTTCTCTTTGTTATCAGAGGATATTTCCTTTGGCCCTATAGTCTTCAAAGGGATCCGAAATATCTGTTCTCAGGTTCCACAGAAATAAGGCTAGCAAAGAGACACACGAAATACAGATGTAACTCTGTGAGATGAATTAACAGAACACTAAGGAGTTTCTCAGAAAGCTTCTTTACAGATTTCATCTGAGGATATTTCCTTTTTCACCATAGCCCTCTATGGGCTTCCAAATATCACTTTGCCAATTCCACAAGAACTGTCTTAGCGAAAGGCTTCTTGTGGGGAAAGCTGCAACTCTGCGAGATGATTTCACAGAACACAAAGAAGTTTCTCAGAAAGCTTCTTTCTCTTTGTTATCGGAGGATATTTCCTTTGGCCCTATAGTCTTCAAAGGGATCCCGAATATTTGTTCTCAGATTCCACAGAAATAAGGCTAGCAAAGAGATCCACGAAATACAGATGTAACTCTGTGAGATGAATTAACAGAACACTAAGCAGTTTCTCAGAAAGCTTCTTTCCAGATTTCATCTGAGGATATTACCTTTATCACCATAGCCCTCTATGGGCTTCCAAATATCACTTTGCCAATTCCACAAGAACTGTCTTAGCGAAAGGCTTCTTGAGGGGAAAGCTGTAACTCTGTGAGATGATTTCACAGAACACAAAGAAGTTTCTCAGAAAGCTTCTTTCTCTATGTTATCGGAGGATATTTACTTTGGCCCTATAGTCTTCAAAGGGATCCGAAATATCTGTTCTCAGATTCCACAGAAATAAGGCTAGCAAAGAGATCCACGAAATACAGATGTAACTCTGTGAGATGAATTAACAGAACACTAAGCCGTTTCTCAGAAAGCTTCTTTCCAGATTTCATCTGAGGATATTTCCTTTTTCACCATAGCCCTCTATGGGCTTCCAAATATCACTTTGCCAATTCCACAAGAACTGTCTTAGCGAAAGGCTTCTTGAGGGGAAAGCTGTAGCTCTGTGAGATGATTTGACAGAACACAAAGAAGTTTCTCAGAAAGCTTCTTTCTCTTTGTTGTCGGAGGATGTTTCCTTTGGCCCTATAGTCTTAAAAGGGATCCGAAATATCTGTTCTCAGATTCCACAGAAATAAGGCTAGCAAAGAGATCCGCGAAATACAGATGTAACTCTGTGAGATGAATTAACAGAACACTAAGCAGTTTCTCAGAAAGCTTCTTTCCAGATTTCATCTGAGGTTATTTTCTTTTTCACCATAGCCCTCTAAGGGCGTCCAAATATCACTTTGCCAATTCCACAAGAACTGCCTTAGCGAAAGGCTTCTTGAGGGGTAAGCTGTAACTCTGTGAGATGATTTCACAGAACACAAAGAAGTTTCTCAGAAAGCTTCTTTCTCTATGTTATCGGAGGATATTTACTTTGGCCCTATAGTCTTCAAAGGGATCCGAAATATCTGTTCTCAGATTCCACAGAAATAAGGCTAGCAAAGAGATCCACGAAATACAGATGTAAATCTGTGAGATGAATTAACAGAACACTAAGCAGTTTCTCAGAAAGCTTCTTTCCAGATTTCATCTGAAGAGATTTCCTTTTTCACCATAGCCCTCTATGGGCTTCCAAATATCACTTTGCCAATTCCACAAGAACTGTCTTAGCGAAAGGCTTCTTGAGGGGAAAGCTGTAACTCTGTGAGATGATTTCACAGAACACAAAGAAGTTTCTCAGAAAGCTTCTTTCTCTTTGTTATCGGAGGATATTTCCTTTGGCCCCATAGTCTTCAAAGGGATCCGAAATATCTGTTCTCAGGTTCCACAGAAATAAGGCTAGCAAAGAGATCCACGAAATACAGATGTAACTCTGTGTGATGAATTAACAGAACACTAAGCAGTTTCTCAGAAAGGTTCTTTACAGATTTCATCTGAGGATATTTCCTTTTTCACCGTAGCCCTCTAGGGGCTTCCAAGTATCACTTTGCCAATTCCACAAGAACTGTCTTAGCGAAAGGCTTCTTGAGGGGAAAGCTGTAACTCTGTGAGATGATTTCAAAGAACACAAAGAAGTTTCTCAGAAAGCTTCTTTCTCTTTGTTATCAGAGGATATTTCCTTTGGCCCTATAGTCTTCAAAGGGATCCGAAATATCTGTTCTCAGGTTCCACAGAAATAAGGCTAGCAAAGAGACCCACGAAATACAGATGTAACTCTGTGAGATGAATTAACAGAACACTAAGGAGTTTCTCAGAAAGCTTCTTTACAGATTTCATCTGAGGATATTTCCTTTTTCACCATAGCCCTCTATGGGCTTCCAAATATCACTTTGCCAATTCCACAAGAACTGTCTTAGCGAAAGGCTTCTTGTGGGGAAAGCTGCAACTCTGCGAGATGATTTCACAGAACACAAAGAAGTTTCTCAGAAAGCTTCTTTCTCTTTGTTATCGGAGGATATTTCCTTTGGCCCTATAGTCTTCAAAGGGATCCCAAATATTTGTTCTCAGATTCCACAGAAATAAGGCTAGCAAAGAGATCCACGAAATACAGATGTAACTCTGTGAGATGAATTAACAGAACACTAAGCAGTTTCTCAGAAAGCTTCTTTCCAGATTTCATCTGAGGATATTACCTTTATCACCATAGCCCTCTATGGGCTTCCAAATATCACTTTGCCAATTCCACAAGAACTGTCTTAGCGAAAGGCTTCTTGAGGGGAAAGCTGTAACTCTGTGAGATGATTTCACAGAACACAAAGAAGTTTCTCAGAAAGCTTCTTTCTCTATGTTATCGGAGGATATTTACTTTGGCCCTATAGTCTTCAAAGGGATCCGAAATATCTGTTCTCAGATTCCACAGAAATAAGGCTAGCAAAGAGATCCAGGAAATACAGATGTAACTCTGTGAGATGAATTAACAGAACACTAAGCCGTTTCTCAGAAAGCTTCTTTCCAGATTTCATCTGAGGATATTTCCTTTTTCACCATAGCCCTCTATGGGCTTCCAAATATCACTTTGCCAATTCCACAAGAACTGTCTTAGCGAAAGGCTTCTTGAGGGGAAAGCTGTAGCTCTGTGAGATGATTTGACAGAACACAAAGAAGTTTCTCAGAAACCTTCTTTCTCTTTGTTGTCGGAGGATGTTTCCTTTGGCCCTATAGTCTTAAAAGGGATCCGAAATATCTGTTCTCAGATTCCACAGAAATAAGGCTAGCAAAGAGATCCGCGAATTACAGATGTAACTCTGTGAGATGAATTAACAGAACACTAAGCAGTTTCTCAGAAAGCTTCTTTCCAGATATCATCTGAGGATATTTCCTTTTTCACCATAGCCCCCTATGGGCTTCCTAATATCACTTTGCCAATTCCACAAGAACTCTCTTAGCGAAAGGCTTCTTGAGGGGAAAGCTGTAACTCTATGAGATGATTTCACAGAACACAAAGAAGTTTCTCAGAAAGCTTCTTTCTCTTTGTTATCGGAGGATAGTTCCTTTGGCCCTATAGTCTTCAAGGGGATCCGAAATATCTGTTCTCAGATTCAACAGAAATAAGGCTAGCAAAGAGATCCACGAAATACAGATGTAACTCTGTGAGACGAATTAACAGAACACTAAGCAGTTTCTCAGAAAGCTTCTTTCCAGATTTCATCTGAGGATATTTCCTTTTTCACCATAGCCCTCTAAGGGCTTCCAAATATCACTTTGCCAATTCCACAAGAAGTGCCTTAGCGAAAGGCTTCTTGAGGGGAAAGCTGTAACTCTGCGAGATGATTTCACAGAACACAAAGAAGTTTCTCAGAAAGCTTCTTTCTCTTTGTTATCGGATGATATTTCCTTTGGCCCTATATTCTTCAAAGGGATCCGAAATATCTGTTCTCAGATTCCACAGAAATAAGGCTAGCAAAGAGATCCACGAAATACAGATGTAACTCTGTGAGATGAATTAACAGAACACTAAGGAGTTTCTTAGAAAGCTTTCTTCCAGATTTCATCTGGGGATATTTCCTTTTTCACCATAGCCCTGTATGGGATTCCAAATATCACTTTGCCAATTCCACAAGAACTTTCGTAGCGAAAGGCTTCTTGAGGGGAAAGCTGTAACTCTGTGAGATGATTTCACAGAACACAAAGAAGTTTCTCAGAAAGCTTCTTTCTCTTTGTTATCGTAGGATATTTCCTTTGGCCCTATAGTCTTCAAAGGGATCCGAAATATCAGTTCTCAGATTCCAGAGAAATAAGGCTAGCAAAGAGATCCACGAAATACAGATGTAACTCTGTGTGGTGAATTAACAGAACACTAAGCAGTTTCTCAGAAAGGTTCTTTCCAGATTTCATCTGAGGATATTTCCTTTTTAACCATAGCCCTCTATGGGCTTCCAAATATCACTTTGCCAATTCCACAAGAACTGTCTTAGCGAAAGGCTTCTTGAGGGGAAAGCTGTAACTCTGTGAGATGATTTCAAAGAACACAAAGAAGTTTCTCAGAAAGCTTCTTTCTCTTTGTTATCAGAGGATATTTCCTTTGGCCCTATAGTCTTCAAAGGGATCCGAAATATCTGTTCTCAGGTTCCACAGAAATAAGGCTAGCAAAGAGATCCACGAAATACAGATGTAACTCTGTGAGATGAATTAACAGACCACTAAGCAGTTTCTCAGAAAGCTTCTTTCCAGATTTCATCTGAGGATATTTCCTTTTTCACCATAGCCCTCTATGGGCTTTCAAATATCACTTTGCCAATTCCACAAGAACTGTCTTAGCGAAAGGCTTCTGGAGGGGAAAGCTGTAACTCTGCGAGATGATTTCACAGAACACAAAGAAGTTTCTCAGAAAGCTTCTTTCTCTTTGTTATCGGAGGATATTTCCTTTGGCCCTATAATCTTCAAAGGGATCCGAAATATCTGTTCTCAGATTCCACAGAAATAAGGCTAGCAAAGAGATCCACGAAATACAGATGTAACTCTGTGAGATGAATTAACAGAACACTAAGCAGTTTCTCAGAAAGCTTCTTTCCAGATTTCATCTGAGGTTATTTCCTTTTTCACCATAGCCCTCTAGGGGCTTCCAAATATCACTTTGCCAATTCCACAAGAACTGTCTCAGCGAAAGGCTTCTTGAGGGGAAAGCTGTAACTCTGTGAGATGATTTGACAGAACACAAAGAAGTTTCTCAGAAAGCTTCTTTCTCTATGTTATCGGAGGATATTTACTTTGGCCCTATAGTCTTCAAAGGGATCCGAAATATCTGTTCTCAGATTCCACAGAAATAAGGCTAGCAAAGAGATCCACGAAATACAGATGTAAATCTGTGAGATGAATTAACAGAACACTAAGCAGTTTCTCAGAAAGCTTCTTTCCAGATTTCATCTGAAGAGATTTCCTTTTTCACCATAGCCCTCTAAGGGCTTCCAAATATCACTTTGCCAATTCCACAAGAACTGTCTTAGCGAAAGGCTTCTCTAGGGGAAAGCTGTAACTCTGTGAGATGATTTCACAGAACACAAAGAAGTTTCTCAGAAAGCTTCTTTCTCTTTGTTATCGGAGGATATTTCCTTTGGCCCCATAGTCTTCAAAGGGATCCGAAATATCTGTTCTCAGGTTCCACAGAAATAAGGCTAGCAAAGAGATCCACGAAATACAGATGTAACTCTGTGTGATGAATTAACAGAACACTAAGCAGTTTCTCAGAAAGGTTCTTTACAGATTTCATCTGAGGATATTTCCTTTTTCACCGTAGCCCTCTAGGGGCTTCCAAGTATCACTTTGCCAATTCCACAAGAACTGTCTTAGCGAAAGGCTTCTTGAGGGGAAAGCTGTAACTCTGTGAGATGATTTCAAAGAACACAAAGAAGTTTCTCAGAAAGCTTCTTTCTCTTTGTTATCAGAGGATATTTCCTTTGGCCCTATAGTCATCAAAGGGATCCGAAATATCTGTTCTCAGGTTCCACAGAAATAAGGCTAGCAAACAGACCCACGAAATACAGATGTAACTCTGTGAGATGAATTAACAGAACACTAAGGAGTTTCTCAGAAAGCTTCTTTACATATTTCATCTGAGGATATTTCCTTTTTCACCATAGCCCTCTATGGGCTTCCAAATATCACTTTGCCAATTCCACAAGAACTGTCTTAGCGAAAGGCTTCTTGAGGGGAAAGCTGCAACTCTGCGAGATGATTTCACAGAACACAAAGAAGTTTCTCAGAAAGCTTCTTTCTCTTTGTTATCGGAGGATATTTCCTTTGGCCCTATAGTCTTCAAAGGGATCCCAAATATCTGTTCTCAGATTCCACAGAAACAAGGCTAGCAAAGAGATCCACGAAATACAGATGTAACTCTGTGAGATGAATTAACAGAACACTAAGCAGTTTCTCAGAAAGCTTCTTTCCAGATTTCATCTGAGGATATTTCCTTTTTAACCATAGCCCTCTATGGGCTTCCAAATATCACTTTGCCAATTCCACAAGAACTGTCTTAGCGAAAGGCTTCTTGAGGGGAAAGCTGTAACTGTGTGAGATGATTTCACAGAACACAAAGAAGTTTCTCAGAAAGCTTCTTTCTCTTTGTTATCGGAGGATATTTACTTTGGCCCTATAGTCTTCAAAGGGATCCGAAATATCTGTTCTCAGATTCCACAGAAATAAGGCTAGCAAATAGATCCACGAAATACAGATGTAAATCTGTGAGATGAATTAACAGAACACTAAGCAGTTTCTCAGAAAGCTTCTTTCCAGATTTCATCTGAAGATATTTCCTTTTTCACCGTAGCCCTCTATGGGCTTCCAAATATCACTTTGCCAATTCCACAAGAACTGTCTTAGCGAAAGGCTTCTTGAGGGGAAAGCTGGAACTCTGTGAGATGATTTCACAGAACACAAAGAAGTTTCTCAGAAAGCTTCTTTCTCTTTGTTATCGGAGGATATCTCCTTTGGCCCTATAGTCTTCAAAGGGATCCGAAATATCTGTTCTCAGATTCCACAGAAATAAGGCTAGCAAAGAGATCCACGAAATACAGATGTAACTCTGTGAGATGAATTAACAGAACACTAAGCAGTTTCTCAGAAAGCTTTTTTCCAGATTTCATCTGAGGATATTTCCTTTTTCACCATAGCACTCTATGGGCTTCCTAATATCACTTTGCCAATTCCACAAGAACTGTCTTAGCGAAAGGCTTCTTGAGGGGAAAGCTGTAACTCTATGAGATGATTTCACAGAACACAAAGAAGTTTCTCAGAAAGCTTCTTTCTCTTTGTTATCGGAGGATATTTCCTTTGGCCCTATATTCTTCAAGGGGATCCGAAATATCTGTTCTCAGATTCAACAGAAATAAGGCTAGCAAAGAGATCCACGAAATACAGATGTAACTCGGTGAGACGAATTAACAGAACACTAAGCAGTTTCTCAGAAAGCTTCTTTCCAGATTTCATCTGAGGATATTTCCTTTTTCACCATAGCCCTCTATGGGCTTCCAAATATCACTTTGCCAATTCCACAAGAAGTGCCTTAGCGAAAGGCTTCTTGAGGGGAAAGCTGCAACTCTGCGAGATGATTTCACAGAACACAAAGAAGTTTCTCAGAAAGCTTCTTTCTCTTTGTTATCGGAGGATATTTCCTTTGGCCCTATAGTCTTCAAAGGGATCCCAAATATCTGTTCTCAGATTCCACAGAAATAAGGCTAGCAAAGAGATCCACGAAATACAGATGTAACTCTGTGAGATGAATTAACAGAACACTAAGCAGTTTCTCAGAAAGCTTCTTTCCAGATTTCATCTGAGGATATTACCTTTATCACCATAGCCCTCTATGGGCTTCCAAATATCACTATGCCAATTCCAAAAGAACTGTCTTAGCGAAAGGCGTCTTGAGGGGAAAGCTGTAACTCTGTGAGATGATTTCACAGAACACAAAGAAGTTTCTCAGAAAGCTTCTTTCTCTATGTTATCGGAGGATATTTACTTTGGCCCTATAGTCTTCAAAGGGATCCGAAATATCTGTTCTCAGATTCCACAGAAATAAGGCTAGCAAAGAGATCCACGAAATACAGATGTAACTCTGTGAGATGAATTAACAGAACACTAAGCCGTTTCTCAGAGCGCTTCTTTCCAGATTTCATCTGAGGATATTTCCTTTTTCACCATAGCCCTCTATGGGCTTCCAAATATCACTTTGCCAATTCCACAAGAACTGTCTTAGCGAAAGGCTTCTTGAGGGGAAAGCTGTAGCTCTGTGAGATGATTTGACAGAACACAAAGAAGTTTCTCAGAAAGCTTCTTTCTCTTTGTTGTCGGAGGATGTTTCCTTTGGCCCTATAGTCTTAAAAGGGATCCGAAATATCTGTTCTCAGATTCCACAGAAATAAGGCTAGCAAAGAGATCCGCGAAATACAGATGTAACTCTGTGAGATGAATTAACAGAACACTAAGCAGTTTCTCAGAAAGCTTCTTTCCAGATTTCATCTGAGGTTATTTTCTTTTTCACCATTGCCCTCTAGGGGCTTCCAAATATCACTTTGCCAATTCCACAAGAACTGCCTTAGCGAAAGGCTTCTTGAGGGGTAAGCTGTAACTCTGTGAGATGATTTCACAGAATACAAAGAAGTTTCTCAGAAAGCTTCTTTCTCTATGTTATCGGAGGATATTTACTTTGGCCCTGTAGTCTTCAAAGGGATCCGAAATATCTGTTCTCAGATTCCACAGAAATAAGGCTAGCAAAGAGATCCACGAAATACAGATGTAAATCTGTGAGATGAATTAACAGAACACTAAGCAGTTTCTCAGAAAGCTTCTTTCCAGATTTCATCTGAAGAGATTTCCTTTTTCACCATAGCCCTCTATGGGCTTCCAAATATCACTTTGCCAATTCCACAAGAACTGTCTTAGCGAAAGGCTTCTTGAGGGGAAAGCTGTAACTCTGTGAGATGATTTCACAGAACACAAAGAAGTTTCTCAGAAAGCTTCTTTCTCTTTGTTATCGGAGGATATTTCCTTTGGCCCCATAGTCTTCAAAGGGATCCGAAATATCTGTTCTCAGGTTCCACAGAAATAAGGCTAGCAAAGAGATCCACGAAATACAGATGTAACTCTGTGTGATGAATTAACAGAACACTAAGCAGTTTCTCAGAAAGGTTCTTTACAGATTTCATCTGAGGATATTTCCTTTTTCACCGTAGCCCTCTAGGGGCTTCCAAGTATCACTTTGCCAATTCCACAAGAACTGTCTTAGCGAAAGGCTTCTTGAGGGGAAAGCTGTAACTCTGTGAGATGATTTCACAGAACACAAAGAAGTTTCTCAGAAAGCTTCTTTCTCTATGTTATCGGAGGATATTTACTTTGGCCCTATAGTCTTCAAAGGGATCCGAAATATCTGTTCTCAGATTCCACAGAAATAAGGCTAGCAAAGAGATCCATGAAATACAGATGTAACTCTGTGAGATGAATTAACAGAACACTAAGCCGTTTCTCAGAAAGCTTCTTTCCAGATTTCATCTGAGGATATTTCCTTTTTCACCATAGCCCTCTATGGGCTTCCAAATATCACTTTGCGAATTCCACAAGAACTGTCTTAGCGAAAGGCTTCTTGAGGGGAAAGCTGTAGCTCTGTGAGATGATTTGACAGAACACAAAGAAGTTTCTCAGAAAGCTTCTTTCTCTTTGTTGTCGGAGGATGTTTCCTTTGGCCCTATAGTCTTAAAAGGGATCCGAAATATCTGTTCTCAGATTCCACAGAAATAAGGCTAGCAAAGAGATCCGCGAATTACAGATGTAACTCTGTGAGATGAATTAACAGAACACTAAGCAGTTTCTCAGAAAGCTTCTTTCCAGATATCATCTGAGGATATTTCCTTTTTCACCATAGCCCCCTATGGGCTTCCTAATATCACTTTGCCAATTCCACAAGAACTGTCTTAGCGAAAGGCTTCTTGAGGGGAAAGCTGTAACTCTATGAGATGATTTCACAGAACACAAAGAAGTTTCTCAGAAAGCTTCTTTCTCTTTGTTATCGGAGGATAGTTCCTTTGGCCCTATAGTCTTCAAGGGGATCCGAAATATCTGTTCTCAGATTCAACAGAAATAAGGCTAGCAAAGAGATCCACGAAATACAGATGTAACTCTGTGAGATGAATTAACAGAACACTAAGGAGTTTCTTAGAAAGCTTCCTTCCAGATTTCATCTGAGGATATTTCCTTTTTCACCATAGCCCTGTATGGGATTGCAAATATCACTTTGCCAATTCCAGAAGAACTTTCGTAGCGAAAGGCTTCTTGAGGGGAAAGCTGTAACTCTGTGAGATGATTTCACAGAACACAAAGAAGTTTCTCAGAAAGCTTCTTTCTCTTTGTTATCAGAGGATATTTCCTTTGGCCCTATAGTCTTCAAAGGGATCCGAAATATCTGTTCTCAGGTTCCACAGAAATAAGGCTAGCAAAGAGATCCACGAAATACAGATGTAACTCTGTGAGATGAATTAACAGACCACTAAGCAGTTTCTCAGAAAGCTTCTTTCCAGATTTCATCTGAGGATATTTCCTTTTTCACCATAGCCCTCTATGGGCTTTCAAATATCACTTTGCCAATTCCACAAGAACTGTCTTAGCGAAAGGCTTCTTGAGGGGAAAGCTGTAACTCTGCGAGATGATTTCACAGAACACAAAGAAGTTTCTCAGAAAGCTTCTTTCTCTTTGTTATCGGAGGATATTTCCTTTGGCCCTATAATCTTCAAAGGGATCCGAAATATCTGTTCTCAGATTCCACAGAAATAAGGCTAGCAAAGAGATCCACGAAATACAGATGTAACTCTGTGAGATGAATTAACAGAACACTAAGCAGTTTCTCAGAAAGCTTCTTTCCAGATTTCATCTGAGGTTATTTCCTTTTTCACCATAGCCCTCTAGGGGCTTCCAAATATCACTTTGCCAATTCCACAAGAACTGTCTCAGCGAAAGGCTTCTTGAGGGGAAAGCTGTAACTCTGTGAGATGATTTGACAGAACACAAAGAAGTTTCTCAGAAAGCTTCTTTCTCTATGTTATCGGAGGATATTTCCTTTGGCCCTATAGTCTTCAAAGGGATCCGAAATATCTGTTCTCAGATTCCACAGAAATAAGGCTAGCAAAGAGATCCACGAAATACAGATGTAAATCTGTGAGATGAATTAACAGAACACTAAGCAGTTTCTCAGAAAGCTTCTTTCCAGATTTCATCTGAAGAGATTTCCTTTTTCACCATAGCCCTCTAAGGGCTTCCAAATATCACTTTGCCAATTCCACAAGAACTGTCTTAGCGAAAGGCTTCTCAAGGGGAAAGCTGTAACTCTGTGAGATGATTTCACAGAACACAAAGAAGTTTCTCAGAAAGCTTCTTTCTCTTTGTTATCGGAGGATATTTCCTTTGGCCCCATAGTCTTCAAAGGGATCCGAAATATCTGTTCTCAGGTTCCACAGAAATAAGGCTAGAAAAGAGATCCACGAAATACAGATGTAACTCTGTGTGATGAATTAACAGAACACTAAGCAGTTTCTCAGAAAGGTTCTTTACAGATTTCATCTGAGGATATTTCCTTTTTCACCGTAGCCCTCTAGGGGCTTCCAAGTATCACTTTGCCAATTCCACAAGAACTGTCTTAGCGAAAGGCTTCTTGAGGGGAAAGCTGTAACTCTGTGAGATGATTTCAAAGAACACAAAGAAGTTTCTCAGAAAGCTTCTTTCTCTTTGTTATCAGAGGATATTTCCTTTGGACCTATAGTCATCAAAGGGATCCGAAATATCTGTTCTCAGGTTCCACAGAAATAAGGCTAGCAAACAGACCCACGAAATACAGATGTAACTCTGTGAGATGAATTAACAGAACACTAAGGAGTTTCTCAGAAAGCTTCTTTACATATTTCATCTGAGGATATTTCCTTTTTCACCATAGCCCTCTATGGGCTTCCAAATATCACTTTGCCAATTCCACAAGAACTGTCTTAGCGAAAGGCTTCTTGAGGGGAAAGCTCCAACTCTGCGAGATGATTTCACAGAACACAAAGAAGTTTCTCAGAAAGCTTCTTTCTCTTTGTTATCGGAGGATATTTCCTTTGGCCCTATAGTCTTCAAAGGGATCCCAAATATCTGTTCTCAGATTCCACAGAAATAAGGCTAGCAAAGAGATCCACGAAATACAGATGTAACTCTGTGAGATGAATTAACAGAACACTAAGCAGTTTCTCAGAAAGCTTCTTTCCAGATTTCATCTGAGGATATTTCCTTTTTCACCATAGCCCTCTATGGGCTTCCAAATATCACTTTGCCAATTCCACAAGAACTGTCTTAGCGAAAGGCTTCTTGAGGGGAAAGCTGTAACTGTGTGAGATGATTTCACAGAACACAAAGAAGTTTCTCAGAAAGCTTCTTTCTCTTTGTTATCGGAGGATATTTACTTTGGCCCTATAGTCTTCAAAGGGATCCGAAATATCTGTTCTCAGATTCCACAGAAATAAGGCTAGCAAATAGATCCACGAAATACAGATGTAAATCTGTGAGATGAATTAACAGAACACTAAGCAGTTTCTCAGAAAGCTTCTTTCCAGATTTCATCTGAAGATATTTCCTTTTTCACCGTAGCCCTCTATGGGCTTCCAAATATCACTTTGCCAATTCCACAAGAACTGTCTTAGCGAAAGGCTTCTTGAGGGGAAAGCTGGAACTCTGTGAGATGATTTCACAGAACACAAAGAAGTTTCTCAGAAAGCTTCTTTCTCTTTGTTATCGGAGGATATCTCCTTTGGCCCTATAGTCTTCAAAGGGATCCGAAATATCTGTTCTCAGATTCCACAGAAATAAGGCTAGCAAAGAGATCCACTAAATACAGATGTAACTCTGTGAGATGAATTAACAGAACACTAAGCAGTTTCTCAGAAAGCTTCTTTCCAGATTTCATCTGAGGATATTTCCTTTTTCACCATAGCACTCTATGGGCTTCCTAATATCACTTTGCCAATTCCACAAGAACTGTCTTAGCGAAAGGCTTCTTGAGGGAAAAGCTGTAACTCTATGAGATGATTTCACAGAACACAAAGAAGTTTCTCAGAAAGCTTCTTTCTCTTTGTTATCGGAGGATATTTCCTTTGGCCCTATATTCTTCAAGGGGATCCGAAATATCTGTTCTCAGATTCAACAGAAATAAGGCTAGCAAAGAGATCCACGAAATACAGATGTAACTCTGTGAGACGAATTAACAGAACACTAAGCAGTTTCTCAGAAAGCTTCTTTCCAGATTTCATCTGAGGATATTTCCTTTTTCACCATAGCCCTCTATGGGCTTCCAAATATCACTTTGCCAATTCCACAAGAAGTGCCTTAGCGAAAGTCTTCTTGAGGGGAATGCTGTAACTCTGCGAGATGATTTCACAGAACACAAAGAAGTTTCTCAGAAAGCATCTTTCTCTTTGTTATCGGAGGATATTTCCTTTGGCCCTATAGTCTTTAAAGGGATCCGAAATATCTGTTCTCAGATTCCACAGAAATAAGGCTAGCAAAGAGATCCACGAAATGCAGATGTAACTCTGTGAGATGAATTAACAGAACACTAAGCAGTTTCTCAGAAAGCTTCTTTCCAGATTTCATCTGAGGATATTTCTTTTTCACCATAGCCCTCTATGGGCTTCCAAATATCACTTTGCCATTTCCACAGGAACTGTGTTAGCGAAAGGCTTCTTGAGGGGAAAGCTGTAACTCTGTGAGATGATTTCACAGAACACAAAGAAGTTTCTCAGAAAGCTTCTTTCTCTTTGTTATGGGAGGATATTTCCTTTGGCCCTATGGTCTACAAAGGCATCCGAAATATCTGTTCTCAGATTCCACAGAAATAAGGCTAGCAAAGAGATCCACGAAATACAGATGTAAATCTGTGAGATGAATTAACAGAACACTAAGCAGTTTCTCAGAAAGCTTCTTTCCAGATTTCATCTGAAGAGATTTCCTTTTTCACCATAGCCCTCTAAGGGCTTCCAAATATCACTTTGCCAATTCCACAAGAACTGTCTTAGCGAAAGGCTTCTCTAGGGGAAAGCTGTAACTCTGTGAGATGATTTCACAGAACACAAAGAAGTTTCTCAGAAAGCTTCTTTCTCTTTGTTATCGGAGGATATTTCCTTTGGCCCCATAGTCTTCAAAGGGATCCGAAATATCTGTTCTCAGGTTCCACAGAAATAAGGCTAGCAAAGAGATCCACGAAATACAGATGTAACTCTGTGTGATGAATTAACAGAACACTAAGCAGTTTCTCAGAAAGGTTCTTTACAGATTTCATCTGAGGATATTTCCTTTTTCACCGTAGCCCTCTAGGGGCTTCCAAGTATCACTTTGCCAATTCCACAAGAACTGTCTTAGCGAAAGGCTTCTTGAGGGGAAAGCTGCAACTCTGCGAGATGATTTCACAGAACACAAAGAAGTTTCTCAGAAAGCTTCTTTCTCTTTGTTATCGGAGGATATTTCCTTTGGCCCTATAGTCTTCAAAGGGATCCCAAATATCTGTTCTCAGATTCCACAGAAATAAGGCTAGCAAAGAGATCCACGAAATACAGATGTAACTCTGTGAGATGAATTAACAGAACACTAAGCAGTTTCTCAGAAAGCTTCTTTTCAGATTTCATCTGAGGATATTTCCTTTTTCACCATAGCCCTCTATGGGCTTCCAAATATCACTTTGCCAATTCCACAAGAACTGTCTTAGCGAAAGGCTTCTTGAGGGGAAAGCTGTAACTGTGTGAGATGATTTCACAGAACACAAAGAAGTTTCTCAGAAAGCTTCTTTCTCTTTGTTATCGGAGGATATTTACTTTGGCCCCATAGTCTTCAAAGGGATCCGAAATATCTGTTCTCAGATTCCACAGAAATAACGCTAGCAAATAGATCCACGAAATACAGATGTAAATCTGTGAGATGAATTAACAGAACACTAAGCAGTTTCTCAGAAAGCTTCTTTCCAGATTTCATCTGAAGATATTTCCTTTTTCATCGTAGCCCTCTATGGGCTTCCAAATATCACTTTGCCAATTCCACAAGAACTGTCTTAGCGAAAGGCTTCTTGAGGGGAAAGCTGTAACTCTGTGAGATGATTTCACAGAACACAAAGAAGTTTCTCAGAAAGCTTCTTTCTCTTTGTTATCGGAGGATATTTCCTTTGGCCCTATAGTCTTCAAAGGGATCCGAAATATCTGTTCTCAGATTCCACAGAAATAAGGCTAGCAAAGAGATCCACGAAATACAGATGTAACTCTGTGAGATGAATTAACAGAACACTAAGCAGTTTCTCAGAAAGCTTCTTTCCAGATTTCATCTGAGGATATTTCCTTTTTCACCGTAGCACTCTATGGGCTTCCTAATATCACTTTGCCAATTCCACAAGAACTGTCTTAGCGAAAGGCTTCTTGAGGGGAAAGCTGTAACTCTATGAGATGATTTCACAGAACACAAAGAAGTTTCTCAGAAAGCTTCTTTCTCTTTGTTATCGGAGGATATTTCCTTTGGCCCTATATTCTTCAAGGGGATACGAAATATCTGTTCTCAGATTCAACAGAAATAAGGCTAGCAAAGAGATCCACGAAATACAGATGTAACTCTGTGAGATGAATTAACAGAACACTAAGCAGTTTCTCAGAAAGCTTCTTTCCAGATTTCATCTGAGGATATTTCCTTTTTCACCATAGCCCTCTATGGGCTTCCAAATATCACTTTGCCAATTCCACAAGAAGTGCCTTAGCGAAAGGCTTCTTGAGGGGAATGCTGTAACTCTGCGAGATGATTTCACAGAACACAAAGAAGTTTCTCAGAAAGCATCTTTCTCTTTGTTATCGGAGGATATTTCCTTTGGCCCTATAGTCTTTAAAGGGATCCGAAATATCTGTTCTCAGATTCCACAGAAGTAAGGCTAGCAAAGAGATCCACGAAATACAGATGTAACTCTGTGAGATGAATTAACAGAACACTAAGCAGTTTCTCAGAAAGCTTCTTTCCAGATTTCATCTGAGGATATTTCTTTTTCACCATAGCCCTCTATGGGCTTCCAAATATCACTTTGCCATTTCCACAGGAACTGTCTTAGCGAAAGGCTTCTTGAGGGGAAAGCTGTAACTCTGTGAGATGATTTCACAGAACACAAAGAAGTTTCTCAGAAAGCTTCTTTCTCTTTGTTATCGGAGGATATTTCCTTTGGCCCTATGGTCTACAAAGGCATCCGAAATATCTGTTCTCAGATTCCACAGAAATAAGGCTAGCAAAGAGATCCACGAAATACAGATGTAACTCTGTGAGATGAATTAACAGAACACTAAGCAGTTTCTCAGAAAGCTTCTTTCCAGATTTCATGTGAGGATATTTCCTTTTCCACCATAGCCCTCTATGGGCTTCCAAATATCACTTTGCCAATTCCACAAGAACTGTCTTAGCGAAAGGCTTCTTGAGGGGAAAGCTGCAACTCTGCGAGATGATTTCACAGAACACAAAGAAGTTTCTCAGAAAGCTTCTTTCTCTTTGTTATCGGAGGATATTTCCTTTGGCCCTATAGTCTTTAAAGGGATCCGAAATATCTGTTCTCAGATTCCACAGAAGTAAGGCTAGCAAAGAGATCCACGAAATACAGATGTAACTCTGTGAGATGAATTAACAGAACACTAAGCAGTTTCTCAGAAAGCTTCTTTCCAGATTTCATCTGAGGATATTTCTTTTTCACCATAGCCCTCTATGGGCTTCCAAATATCACTTTGCCATTTCCACAGGAACTGTCTTAGCGAAAGGCTTCTTGAGGGGAAAGCTGTAACTCTGTGAGATGATTTCACAGAACACAAAGAAGTTTCTCAGAAAGCTTCTTTCTCTTTGTTATCGGAGGATATTTCCTTTGGCCCTATGGTCTACAAAGGCATCCGAAATATCTGTTCTCAGATTCCACAGAAATAAGGCTAGCAAAGAGATCCACGAAATACAGATGTAACTCTGTGAGATGAATTAACAGAACACTAAGCAGTTTCTCAGAAAGCTTCTTTCCAGATTTCATGTGAGGATATTTCCTTTTCCACCATAGCCCTCTATGGGCTTCCAAATATCACTTTGCCAATACCACAAGAACTGTCTTAGCGAAAGGCTTCTTGAGGGGAAAGCTGCAACTCTGCGAGATGATTTCACAGAACACAAAGAAGTTTCTCAGAAAGCTTCTTTCTCTTTGTTATCGGAGGATATTTCCTTTGGCCCTATAGTCTTCAAAGGGATCCCAAATATTTGTTCTCAGATTCCACAGAAATAAGGCTAGCAAAGAGATCCACGAAATACAGATGTAACTCTGTGAGATGAATTAACAGAACACTAAGCAGTTTCTCAGAAAGCTTCTTTCCAGATTTCATCTGAGGATATTACCTTTATCACCATAGCCCTCTATGGGCTTCCAAATATCACTTTGCCAATTCCACAAGAACTGTCTTAGCGAAAGGCTTCTTGAGGGGAAAGCTGTAACTCTGTGAGATGATTTCACAGAACACAAAGAAGTTTCTCAGAAAGCTTCTTTCTCTATGTTATCGGAGGATATTTACTTTGGCCCTATAGTCTTCAAAGGGATCCGAAATATCTGTTCTCAGATTCCACAGAAATAAGGCTAGCAAAGAGATCCACGAAATACAGATGTAACTCTGTGAGATGAATTAACAGAACACTAAGCCGTTTCTCAGAAAGCTTCTTTCCAGATTTCATCTGAGGATATTTCCTTTTTCACCATAGCCCTCTATGGGCTTCCAAATATCACTTTGCCAATTCCACAAGAACTGTCTTAGCGAAAGGCTTCTTGAGGGGAAAGCTGTAGCTCTGTGAGATGATTTGACAGAACACAAAGAAGTTTCTCAGAAAGCTTCTTTCTCTTTGTTGTCGGAGGATGTTTCCTTTGGCCCTATAGTCTTAAAAGGGATCCGAAATATCTGTTCTCAGATTCCACAGAAATAAGGCTAGCAAAGAGATCCGCGAATTACAGATGTAACTCTGTGAGATGAATTAACAGAACACTAAGCAGTTTCTCAGAAAGCTTCTTTCCAGATATCATCTGAGGATATTTCCTTTTTCACCATAGCCCCCTATGGGCTTCCTAATATCACATTGCCAATTCCACAAGAACTGTCTTAGCGAAAGGCTTCTTGAGGGGAAAGCTGTAACTCTATGAGATGATTTCACAGAACACAAAGAAGTTTCTCAGAAAGCTTCTTTCTCTTTGTTATCGGAGGATAGTTCCTTTGGCCCTATAGTCTTCAAGGGGATCCGAAATATCTGTTCTCAGATTCAACAGAAATAAGGCTAGCAAAGAGATCCACGAAATACAGATGTAACTCTGTGAGACGAATTAACAGAACACTAAGCAGTTTCTCAGAAAGCTTCTTTCCAGATTTCATCTGAGGATATTTCCTTTTTCACCATAGCCCTCTAAGGGCTTCCAAATATCACTTTGCCAATTCCACAAGAAGTGCCTTAGCGAAAGGCTTCTTGAGGGGAAAGCTGTAACTCTGCGAGATGATTTCACAGAACACAAAGAAGTTTCTCAGAAAGCTTCTTTCTCTTTGTTATCGGATGATATTTCCTTTGGCCCTATATTCTTCAAAGGGATCCGAAATATCTGTTCTCAGATTCCACAGAAATAAGGCTAGCAAAGAGATCCACGAAATACAGATGTAACTCTGTGAGATGAATTAACAGAACACTAAGGAGTTTCTTAGAAAGCTTCCTTCCAGATTTCATCTGAGGATATTTCCTTTTTCACCATAGCCCTGTATGGGATTCCAAATATCACTTTGCCAATTCCACAAGAACTTTCGTAGCGAAAGGCTTCTTGAGGGGAAAGCTGTAACTCTGTGAGATGATTTCACAGAACACAAAGAAGTTTCTCAGAAAGCTTCTTTCTCTTTGTTATCGTAGGATATTTCCTTTGGCCCTATAGTCTTCAAAGGGATCCGAAATATCAGTTCTCAGATTCCAGAGAAATAAGGCTAGCAAAGAGATCCACGAAATACAGATGTAACTCTGTGTGGTGAATTAACAGAACACTAAGCAGTTTCTCAGAAAGGTTCTTTCCAGATTTCATCTGAGGATATTTCCTTTTTAACCATAGCCCTCTATGGGCTTCCAAATATCACTTTGCCAATTCCACAAGAACTGTCTTAGCGAAAGGCTTCTTGAGGGGAAAGCTGTAACTCTGTGAGATGATTTCAAAGAACACAAAGAAGTTTCTCAGAAAGCTTCTTTCTCTTTGTTATCAGAGGATATTTCCTTTGGCCCTATAGTCTTCAAAGGGATCCGAAATATCTGTTCTCAGGTTCCACAGAAATAAGGCTAGCAAAGAGATCCACGAAATACAGATGTAACTCTGTGAGATGAATTAACAGACCACTAAGCAGTTTCTCAGAAAGCTTCTTTCCAGATTTCATCTGAGGATATTTCCTTTTTCACCATAGCCCTCTATGGGCTTTCAAATATCACTTTGCCAATTCCACAAGAACTGTCTTAGCGAAAGGCTTCTGGAGGGGAAAGCTGTAACTCTGCGAGATGATTTCACAGAACACAAAGAAGTTTCTCAGAAAGCTTCTTTCTCTTTGTTATCGGAGGATATTTCCTTTGGCCCTATAGTCTTTAAAGGGATCCGAAATATCTGTTCTCAGATTCCACAGAAGTAAGGCTAGCAAAGAGATCCACGAAATACAGATGTAACTCTGTGAGATGAATTAACAGAACACTAAGCAGTTTCTCAGAAAGCTTCTTTCCAGATTTCATCTGAGGATATTTCTTTTTCACCATAGCCCTCTATGGGCTTCCAAATATCACTTTGCCATTTCCACAGGAACTGTCTTAGCGAAAGGCTTCTTGAGGGGAAAGCTGTAACTCTGTGAGATGATTTCACAGAACACAAAGAAGTTTCTCAGAAAGCTTCTTTCTCTTTGTTATCGGAGGATATTTCCTTTGGCCCTATGGTCTACAAAGGCATCCGAAATATCTGTTCTCAGATTCCACAGAAATAAGGCTAGCAAAGAGATCCACGAAATACAGATGTAACTCTGTGAGATGAATTAACAGAACACTAAGCAGTTTCTCAGAAAGCTTCTTTCCAGATTTCATGTGAGGATATTTCCTTTTCCACCATAGCCCTCTATGGGCTTCCAAATATCACTTTGCCAATTCCACAAGAACTGTCTTAGCGAAAGGCTTCTTGAGGGGAAAGCTGCAACTCTGCGAGATGATTTCACAGAACACAAAGAAGTTTCTCAGAAAGCTTCTTTCTCTTTGTTATCGGAGGATATTTCCTTTGGCCCTATAGTCTTCAAAGGGATCCCAAATATTTGTTCTCAGATTCCACAGAAATAAGGCTAGCAAAGAGATCCACGAAATACAGATGTAACTCTGTGAGATGAATTAACAGAACACTAAGCAGTTTCTCAGAAAGCTTCTTTCCAGATTTCATCTGAGGATATTACCTTTATCACCATAGCCCTCTATGGGCTTCCAAATATCACTTTGCCAATTCCACAAGAACTGTCTTAGCGAAAGGCTTCTTGAGGGGAAAGCTGTAACTCTGTGAGATGATTTCACAGAACACAAAGAAGTTTCTCAGAAAGCTTCTTTCTCTATGTTATCGGAGGATATTTACTTTGGCCCTATAGTCTTCAAAGGGATCCGAAATATCTGTTCTCAGATTCCACAGAAATAAGGCTAGCAAAGAGATCCACGAAATACAGATGTAACTCTGTGAGATGAATTAACAGAACACTAAGCCGTTTCTCAGAAAGCTTCTTTCCAGATTTCATCTGAGGATATTTCCTTTTTCACCATAGCCCTCTATGGGCTTCCAAATATCACTTTGCCAATTCCACAAGAACTGTCTTAGCGAAAGGCTTCTTGAGGGGAAAGCTGTAGCTCTGTGAGATGATTTGACAGAACACAAAGAAGTTTCTCAGAAAGCTTCTTTCTCTTTGTTGTCGGAGGATGTTTCCTTTGGCCCTATAGTCTTAAAAGGGATCCGAAATATCTGTTCTCAGATTCCACAGAAATAAGGCTAGCAAAGAGATCCGCGAATTACAGATGTAACTCTGTGAGATGAATTAACAGAACACTAAGCAGTTTCTCAGAAAGCTTCTTTCCAGATATCATCTGAGGATATTTCCTTTTTCACCATAGCCCCCTATGGGCTTCCTAATATCACATTGCCAATTCCACAAGAACTGTCTTAGCGAAAGGCTTCTTGAGGGGAAAGCTGTAACTCTATGAGATGATTTCACAGAACACAAAGAAGTTTCTCAGAAAGCTTCTTTCTCTTTGTTATCGGAGGATAGTTCCTTTGGCCCTATAGTCTTCAAGGGGATCCGAAATATCTGTTCTCAGATTCAACAGAAATAAGGCTAGCAAAGAGATCCACGAAATACAGATGTAACTCTGTGAGACGAATTAACAGAACACTAAGCAGTTTCTCAGAAAGCTTCTTTCCAGATTTCATCTGAGGATATTTCCTTTTTCACCATAGCCCTCTAAGGGCTTCCAAATATCACTTTGCCAATTCCACAAGAAGTGCCTTAGCGAAAGGCTTCTTGAGGGGAAAGCTGTAACTCTGCGAGATGATTTCACAGAACACAAAGAAGTTTCTCAGAAAGCTTCTTTCTCTTTGTTATCGGATGATATTTCCTTTGGCCCTATATTCTTCAAAGGGATCCGAAATATCTGTTCTCAGATTCCACAGAAATAAGGCTAGCAAAGAGATCCACGAAATACAGATGTAACTCTGTGAGATGAATTAACAGAACACTAAGGAGTTTCTTAGAAAGCTTCCTTCCAGATTTCATCTGAGGATATTTCCTTTTTCACCATAGCCCTGTATGGGATTCCAAATATCACTTTGCCAATTCCACAAGAACTTTCGTAGCGAAAGGCTTCTTGAGGGGAAAGCTGTAACTCTGTGAGATGATTTCACAGAACACAAAGAAGTTTCTCAGAAAGCTTCTTTCTCTTTGTTATCGTAGGATATTTCCTTTGGCCCTATAGTCTTCAAAGGGATCCGAAATATCAGTTCTCAGATTCCAGAGAAATAAGGCTAGCAAAGAGATCCACGAAATACAGATGTAACTCTGTGTGGTGAATTAACAGAACACTAAGCAGTTTCTCAGAAAGGTTCTTTCCAGATTTCATCTGAGGATATTTCCTTTTTAACCATAGCCCTCTATGGGCTTCCAAATATCACTTTGCCAATTCCACAAGAACTGTCTTAGCGAAAGGCTTCTTGAGGGGAAAGCTGTAACTCTGTGAGATGATTTCAAAGAACACAAAGAAGTTTCTCAGAAAGCTTCTTTCTCTTTGTTATCAGAGGATATTTCCTTTGGCCCTATAGTCTTCAAAGGGATCCGAAATATCTGTTCTCAGGTTCCACAGAAATAAGGCTAGCAAAGAGATCCACGAAATACAGATGTAACTCTGTGAGATGAATTAACAGACCACTAAGCAGTTTCTCAGAAAGCTTCTTTCCAGATTTCATCTGAGGATATTTCCTTTTTCACCATAGCCCTCTATGGGCTTTCAAATATCACTTTGCCAATTCCACAAGAACTGTCTTAGCGAAAGGCTTCTGGAGGGGAAAGCTGTAACTCTGCGAGATGATTTCACAGAACACTAAGAAGTTTCTCAGAAAGCTTCTTTCTCTTTGTTATCGGAGGATATTTCCTTTGGCCCTATAATCTTCAAAGGGATCCGAAATATCTGTTCTCAGATTCCACAGAAATAAGGCTAGCAAAGAGATCCACGAAATACAGATGTAACTCTGTGAGATGAATTAACAGAACACTAAGCAGTTTCTCAGAAAGCTTCTTTCCAGATTTCATCTGAGGTTATTTCCTTTTTCACCATAGCCCTCTAGGGGCTTCCAAATATCACTTTGCCAATTCCACAAGAACTGTCTCAGCGAAAGGCTTCTTGAGGGGAAAGCTGTAACTCTGTGAGATGATTTGACAGAACACAAAGAAGTTTCTCAGAAAGCTTCTTTCTCTATGTTATCGGAGGATATTTACTTTGGCCCTATAGTCTTCAAAGGGATCCGAAATATCTGTTCTCAGATTCCACAGAAATAAGGCTAGCAAAGAGATCCACGAAATACAGATGTAAATCTGTGAGATGAATTAACAGAACACTAAGCAGTTTCTCAGAAAGCTTCTTTCCAGATTTCATCTGAGGATATTTCCTTTTTCACCATAGCACTCTATGGGCTTCCTAATATCACTTTGCCAATTCCACAAGAACTGTCTTAGCGAAAGGCTTCTTGAGGGGAAAGCTGTAACTCTATGAGATGATTTCACAGAACACAAAGAAGTTTCTCAGAAAGCTTCTTTCTCTTTGTTATCGGAGGATATTTCCTTTGGCCCTATATTCTTCAAGGGGATCCGAAATATCTGTTCTCAGATTCAACAGAAATAAGGCTAGCAAAGAGATCCACGAAATACAGATGTAACTCTGTGAGACGAATTAACAGAACACTAAGCAGTTTCTCAGAAAGCTTCTTTCCAGATTTCATCTGAGGATATTTCCTTTTTCACCATAGCCCTCTATGGGCTTCCAAATATCACTTTGCCAATTCCACAAGAAGTGCCTTAGCGAAAGGCTTCTTGAGGGGAATGCTGTAACTCTGCGAGATGATTTCACAGAACACAAAGAAGTTTCTCAGAAAGCATCCTTCTCTTTGTTATCGGAGGATATTTCCTTTGGCCCTATAGTCTTTAAAGGGATCCGAAATATCTGTTCTCAGATTCCACAGAAATAAGGCTAGCAAAGAGATCCACGAAATACAGATGTAACTCTGTGAGATGAATTAACAGAACACTAAGCAGTTTCTCAGAAAGCTTCTTTCCAGATTTCATCTGAGGATATTTCTTTTTCACCATAGCCCTCTATGGGCTTCCAAATATCACTTTGCCATTTCCACAGGAACTGTCTTAGCGAAAGGCTTCTTGAGGGGAAAGCTGTAACTCTGTGAGATGATTTCACAGAACACAAAGAAGTTTCTCAGAAAGCTTCTTTCTCTTTTTTATCGGAGGATATTTCCTTTGGCCCTATGGTCTACAAAGGCATCCGAAATATATGTTCTCAGATTCCACAGAAATAAGGCTAGCAAAGAGATCCACGAAATACAGATGTAAATCTGTGAGATGAATTAACAGAACACTAAGCAGTTTCTCAGAAAGCTTCTTTCCAGATTTCATCTGAAGAGATTTCCTTTTTCACCATAGCCCTCTAAGGGCTTCCAAATATCACTTTGCCAATTCCACAAGAACTGTCTTAGCGAAAGGCATCTCTAGGGGAAAGCTGTAACTCTGTGAGATGATTTCACAGAACACAAAGAAGTTTCTCAGAAAGCTTCTTTCTCTTTGTTATCGGAGGATATTTCCTTTGGCCCCATAGTCTTCAAAGGGATCCGAAATATCTGTTCTCAGGTTCCACAGAAATAAGGCTAGCAAAGAGATCCACGAAATACAGATGTAACTCTGTGTGATGAATTAACAGAACACTAAGCAGTTTCTCAGAAAGGTTCTTTACAGATTTCATCTGAGGATATTTCCTTTTTCACCGTAGCCCTCTAGGGGCTTCCAAGTATCACTTTGCCAATTCCACAAGAACTGTCTTAGCGAAAGGCTTCTTGAGGGGAAAGCTGCAACTCTGCGAGATGATTTCACAGAACACAAAGAAGTTTCTCAGAAAGCTTCTTTCTCTTTGTTATCGGAGGATATTTCCTTTGGCCCTATAGTCTTCAAAGGGATCCCAAATATCTGTTCTCAGATTCCACAGAAATAAGGCTAGCAAAGAGATCCACGAAATACAGATGTAACTCTGTGAGATGAATTAACAGAACACTAAGCAGTTTCTCAGAAAGCTTCTTTCCAGATTTCATCTGAGGATATTTCCTTTTTCACCATAGCCCTCTATGGGCTTCCAAATATCACTTTGCCAATTCCACAAGAACTGTCTTAGCGAAAGGCTTCTTGAGGGGAAAGCTGTAACTCTGTGAGATGATTTCACAGAACACAAAGAAGTTTCTCAGAAAGCTTCTTTCTCTTTGTTATCGGAGGATATTTCCTTTGGACCTATAGTCTTCAAAGGGATCCGAAATATCTGTTCTCAGATTCCACAGAAATAAGGCTAGCAAAGAGATCCACGAAATACAGATGTAACTCTGTGAGGTGAATTAACAGAACACTAAGCAGTTTCTCAGAAAGCTTCTTTCCAGATTTCGTCTGAGGATATTTCCTTTTTCACCATAGCCCTCTATGGGCTTCCAAATATCACTTTGCCAATTCCACAAGAACTGTCTTAGCGAAAGGCTTCTTGAGGGGAAAGCTGTAACTCTGTGAGATGATTACATAGAACGGAAAGAACTTTCTCAGAAACCTTCTTTCTCTTTGTTATCGGAGGATATTTCCTTTGGCCCTATGGTCTTCAAAATCATCTGAAGTATCTCTTCTCAGATTCCACAGAAATAAGGCTAGCAAAGAGATCCACGAAATACAGATGTAACTCTGTGAGATGAATTAAGAGAACACTAAGCAGTTTCTTAGAAAGCTTCCTTCCAGATTTCATCTGAGGATATTTCCTTTTTCACCATAGCCCTGTATGGGATTCCAAATATCACTTTGCCAATTCCACAAGAACTTTCGTAGCGAAAGGTTTCTTGAGGGAAAAGCTGTAACTCTGTGAGATGATTTCACAGAACACAAAGAAGTTTCTCAGAAAGCTTCTTTCTCTTTGTTATCGTAGGATATTTCCTTTGGCCCCATAGTCTTCAAAGGGATCCGAAATATCAGTTCTCAGATTCCAGAGAAATAAGGCTAGCAAAGAGATCCACGAAATACAGATGTAACTCTGTGTGGTGAATTAACAGAACACTAAGCAGTTTATCAGAAAGGTTCTTTCCAGATTTCATCTGAGGATATTTCCTTTTTAACCATAGCCCTCTAAGGGCTTCCAAATATCACTTTGCCAATTCCACAAGAAGTGCCTTAGCGAAAGGCTTCTTGAGGGGAAAGATGTAACTCTGCGAGATGATTTCACAGAACACAAAGAAGTTTCTCAGAAAGCTTCTTTCTCTTTGTTATCGGATGATATTTCCTTTGGCCCTATATTCTTCAAAGGGATCCGAAATATCTGTTCTCAGATTCCACAGAAATAAGGCTAGCAAAGAGATCCACGAAATACAGATGTAACTCTGTGAGATGAATTAACAGAACACTAAGGAGTTTCTTAGAAAGCTTCCTTCCAGATTTCATCTGAGGATATTTCCTTTTTCACCATAGCCCTGTATGGGATTCCAAATATCACTTTGCCAATTCCACAAGAACTTTCGTAGCGAAAGGCTTCTTGAGGGGAAAGCTGTAACTCTGTGAGATGATTTCACAGAACACAAAGAAGTTTCTCAGAAAGCTTCTTTCTCTTTGTTATCGTAGGATATTTCCTTTGGCCCCATAGTCTTCAAAGGGATCCGAAATATCAGTTCTCAGATTCCTGAGAAATAAGGCTAGCAAAGATATCCACGAAATACAGATGTAACTCTGTGTGGTGAATTAACAGAACACTAAGCAGTTTCTCAGAAAGGTTCTTTCCAGATTTCATCTGAGGATATTTCCTTTTTAACCATAGCCCTCTATGGGCTTCCAAATATCACTTTGCCAATTCCACAAGAACTGTCTTAGCGAAAGGCTTCTTGAGGGGAAAGCTGCAACTCTGCGAGATGATTTCACAGAACACAAAGAAGTTTCTCAGAAAGCTTCTTTCTCTTTGTTATCGGAGGATATTTCCTTTGGCCCTATAGTCTTCAAAGGGATCCCAAATATCTGTTCTCAGATTCCACAGAAATAAGGCTAGCAAAGAGATCCACGAAATACAGATGTAACTCTGTGAGATGAATTAACAGAACACTAAGCAGTTTCTCAGAAAGCTTCTTTCCAGATTTCATCTGAGGATATTACCTTTATCACCATAGCCCTCTATGGGCTTCCAAATATCACTATGCCAATTCCAAAAGAACTGTCTTAGCGAAAGGCGTCTTGAGGGGAAAGCTGTAACTCTGTGAGATGATTTCACAGAACACAAAGAAGTTTCTCAGAAAGCTTCTTTCTCTATGTTATCGGAGGATATTTACTTTGGCCCTATAGTCTTCAAAGGGATCCGAAATATCTGTTCTCAGATTCCACAGAAATAAGGCTAGCAAAGAGATCCACGAAATACAGATGTAACTCTGTGAGATGAATTAACAGAACACTAAGCCGTTTCTCAGAGCGCTTCTTTCCAGATTTCATCTGATAATATTTCCTTTTTCACCATAGCCCTCTATGGGCTTCCAAATATCACTTTGCCAATTCCACAAGAACTGTCTTAGCGAAAGGCTTCTTGAGGGGAAAGCTGTAGCTCTGTGAGATGATTTGACAGAACACAAAGAAGTTTCTCAGAAAGCTTCTTTCTCTTTGTTGTCGGAGGATGTTTCCTTTGGCCCTATAGTCTTAAAAGGGATCCGAAATATCTGTTCTCAGATTCCACAGAAATAAGGCTAGCAAAGAGATCCGCGAAATACAGATGTAACTCTGTGAGATGAATTCACAGAACACTAAGCAGTTTCTCAGAAAGCTTCTTTCCAAATTTCATCTGAGGATATTTCCTTTTTCACCATAGCCCCCTATGGGCTTCCTAATATCACTTTGCCAATTCCACAAGAACTGTCTTAGCGAAAGGCTTCTTGAGGGGAAAGCTGTAACTCTATGAGATGATTTCACAGAACACAAAGAAGTTTCTCAGAAAGCTTCTTTCTCTTTGTTATCGGAGGATATTTCCTTTGGCCCTATAGTCTTCAAAGGGATCCCAAATATTTGTTCTCAGATTCCACAGAAATAAGGCTAGCAAAGAGATCCACGAAATACAGATGTAACTCTGTGAGATGAATTAACAGAACACTAAGCAGTTTCTCAGAAAGCTTCTTTCCAGATTTCATCTGAGGATATTACCTTTATCACCATAGCCCTCTATGGGCTTCCAAATATCACTTTGCCAATTCCACAAGAACTGTCTTAGCGAAAGGCTTCTTGAGGGGAAAGCTGTAGCTCTGTGAGATGATTTGACAGAACACAAAGAAGTTTCTCAGAAAGCTTCTTTCTCTTTGTTGTCGGAGGATGTTTCCTTTGGCCCTATAGTCTTAAAAGGGATCCGAAATATCTGTTCTCAGATTCCACAGAAATAAGGCTAGCAAAGAGATCCGCGAATTACAGATGTAACTCTGTGAGATGAATTAACAGAACACTAAGCCGTTTCTCAGAAAGCTTCTTTCCAGATTTCATCTGAGGATATTTCCTTTTTCACCATAGCCCCCTATGGGCTTCCTAATATCACTTTGCCAATTCCACAAGAACTGTCTTAGCGAAAGGCTTCTTGAGGGGAAAGCTGTAACTCTATGAGATGATTTCACAGAACACAAAGAAGTTTCTCAGAAAGCTTCTTTCTCTTTGTTATCGGAGGATAGTTCCTTTGGCCCTATATTCTTCAAAGGGATCCGAAATATCTGTTCTCAGATTCCACAGAAATAAGGCTAGCAAAGAGATCCACGAAATACAGATGTAACTCTGTGAGATGAATTAACAGAACACTAAGGAGTTTCTTAGAAAGCTTCCTTCCAGATTTCATCTGAGGATATTTCCTTTTTCACCATAGCCCTGTATGGGATTCCAAATATCACTTTGCCAATTCCACAAGAACTTTCGTAGCGAAAGGCTTCTTGAGGGGAAAGCTGTAACTCTGTGAGATGATTTCACAGAACACAAAGAAGTTTCTCAGAAAGCTTCTTTCTCTTTGTTATCGTAGGATATTTCCTTTGGCCCCATAGTCTTCAAAGGGATCCGAAATATCAGTTCTCAGATTCCAGAGAAATAAGGCTTGCAAAGAGATCCACGAAATACAGATGTAACTCTGTGTGGTGAATTAACAGAACACTAAGCAGTTTCTCAGAAAGGTTCTTTCCAGATTTCATCTAAGGATATTTCCTTTTTAACCATAGCCCTCTATGGGCTTCCAAATATCACTTTGCCAATTCCACAAGAACTGTCTTAGCGAAAGGCGTCTTGAGGGGAAAGCTGTAACTCTGTGAGATGATTTCACAGAACTCTAAGAAGTTTCTCAGAAATCTTCTTTCTCTTTGTTATCGGAGGATATTTCCTTTGGCCCTATAGTCTTCAAAGGGATCCGAAATATCTGTTCTCAGATTCCACAGAAATAAGGCTAGCAAAGAGATCCTCGAAATACAGATGTAACTCTGTGAGATGAATTAACAGAACACTAAGCCGTTTCTCAGAGCGCTTCTTTCCAGATTTCATCTGAGGATATTTCCTTTTTCACCATAGCCCTCTATGGGCTTCCAAATATCACTTTGCCAATTCCACAAGAACTGTCTTAGCGAAAGGCTTCTTGAGGGGAAAGCTGTAGCTCTGTGAGATGATTTGACAGAACACAAAGAAGTTTCTCAGAAAGCTTCTTTCTCTTTGTTGTCGGAGGATGTTTCCTTTGGCCCTATAGTCTTAAAAGGGATCCGAAATATCTGTTCTCAGATTCCACAGAAATAAGGCTAGCAAAGAGATCCACGAAATACAGATGTAACTCTGTGAGATGAATTAACAGAACACTAAGCAGTTTCTCAGAAAGCTTCTTTCCAGATTTCATCTGAGGATATTTCCTTTTTCACCATAGCCCTCTATGGGCTTCCAAATATCACTTTGCCAATTCCACAAGAACTGTCTTAGCGAAAGGCTTCTTGAGGGGAAAGCTGTAACTCTGTGAGATGATTTCACAGAACACAAAGAAGTTTCTCAGAAAGCTTCTTTCTCTTTGTTATCGGAGGATATTTCCTTTGGACCTATAGTCTTCAAAGGGATCCGAAATATCTGTTCTCAGATTCCACAGAAATAAGGCTAGCAAAGAGATCCACGAAATACAGATGTAACTCTGTGAGGTGAATTAACAGAACACTAAGCAGTTTCTCAGAAAGCTTCTTTCCAGATTTCGTCTGAGGATATTTCCTTTTTCACCATAGCCCTCTATGGGCTTCCAAATATCACTTTGCCAATTCCACAAGAACTGTCTTAGCGAAAGGCTTCTTGAGGGGAAAGCTGTAACTCTGTGAGATGATTACATAGAACGGAAAGAACTTTCTCAGAAACCTTCTTTCTCTTTGTTATCGGAGGATATTTCCTTTGGCCCTATGGTCTTCAAAATCATCTGAAGTATCTCTTCTCAGATTCCACAGAAATAAGGCTAGCAAAGAGATCCACGAAATACAGATGTAACTCTGTGAGATGAATTAAGAGAACACTAAGCAGTTTCTTAGAAAGCTTCCTTCCAGATTTCATCTGAGGATATTTCCTTTTTCACCATAGCCCTGTATGGGATTCCAAATATCACTTTGCCAATTCCACAAGAACTTTCGTAGCGAAAGGTTTCTTGAGGGAAAAGCTGTAACTCTGTGAGATGATTTCACAGAACACAAAGAAGTTTCTCAGAAAGCTTCTTTCTCTTTGTTATCGTAGGATATTTCCTTTGGCCCCATAGTCTTCAAAGGGATCCGAAATATCAGTTCTCAGATTCCAGAGAAATAAGGCTAGCAAAGAGATCCACGAAATACAGATGTAACTCTGTGTGGTGAATTAACAGAACACTAAGCAGTTTATCAGAAAGGTTCTTTCCAGATTTCATCTGAGGATATTTCCTTTTTAACCATAGCCCTCTAAGGGCTTCCAAATATCACTTTGCCAATTCCACAAGAAGTGCCTTAGCGAAAGGCTTCTTGAGGGGAAAGCTGTAACTCTGCGAGATGATTTCACAGAACACAAAGAAGTTTCTCAGAAAGCTTCTTTCTCTTTGTTATCGGATGATATTTCCTTTGGCCCTATATTCTTCAAAGGGATCCGAAATATCTGTTCTCAGATTCCACAGAAATAAGGCTAGCAAAGAGATCCACGAAATACAGATGTAACTCTGTGAGATGAATTAACAGAACACTAAGGAGTTTCTTAGAAAGCTTCCTTCCAGATTTCATCTGAGGATATTTCCTTTTTCACCATAGCCCTGTATGGGATTCCAAATATCACTTTGCCAATTCCACAAGAACTTTCGTAGCGAAAGGCTTCTTGAGGGGAAAGCTGTAACTCTGTGAGATGATTTCACAGAACACAAAGAAGTTTCTCAGAAAGCTTCTTTCTCTTTGTTATCGTAGGATATTTCCTTTGGCCCCATAGTCTTCAAAGGGATCCGAAATATCAGTTCTCAGATTCCAGAGAAATAAGGCTAGCAAAGATATCCACGAAATACAGATGTAACTCTGTGTGGTGAATTAACAGAACACTAAGCAGTTTCTCAGAAAGGTTCTTTCCAGATTTCATCTGAGGATATTTCCTTTTTAACCATAGCCCTCTATGGGCTTCCAAATATCACTTTGCCAATTCCACAAGAACTGTCTTAGCGAAAGGCTTCTTGAGGGGAAAGCTGCAACTCTGCGAGATGATTTCACAGAACACAAAGAAGTTTCTCAGAAAGCTTCTTTCTCTTTGTTATCGGAGGATATTTCCTTTGGCCCTATAGTCTTCAAAGGGATCCCAAATATCTGTTCTCAGATTCCACAGAAATAAGGCTAGCAAAGAGATCCACGAAATACAGATGTAACTCTGTGAGATGAATTAACAGAACACTAAGCAGTTTCTCAGAAAGCTTCTTTCCAAATTTCATCTGAGGATATTTCCTTTTTCACCATAGCCCCCTATGGGCTTCCTAATATCACTTTGCCAATTCCACAAGAACTGTCTTAGCGAAAGGCTTCTTGAGGGGAAAGCTGTAACTCTATGAGATGATTTCACAGAACACAAAGAAGTTTCTCAGAAAGCTTCTTTCTCTTTGTTATCGGAGGATATTTCCTTTGGCCCTATAGTCTTCAAAGGGATCCCAAATATTTGTTCTCAGATTCCACAGAAATAAGGCTAGCAAAGAGATCCACGAAATACAGATGTAACTCTGTGAGATGAATTAACAGAACACTAAGCAGTTTCTCAGAAAGCTTCTTTCCAGATTTCATCTGAGGATATTACCTTTATCACCATAGCCCTCTATGGGCTTCCAAATATCACTTTGCCAATTCCACAAGAACTGTCTTAGCGAAAGGCTTCTTGAGGGGAAAGCTGTAGCTCTGTGAGATGATTTGACAGAACACAAAGAAGTTTCTCAGAAAGCTTCTTTCTCTTTGTTGTCGGAGGATGTTTCCTTTGGCCCTATAGTCTTAAAAGGGATCCGAAATATCTGTTCTCAGATTCCACAGAAATAAGGCTAGCAAAGAGATCCGCGAATTACAGATGTAACTCTGTGAGATGAATTAACAGAACACTAAGCCGTTTCTCAGAAAGCTTCTTTCCAGATTTCATCTGAGGATATTTCCTTTTTCACCATAGCCCCCTATGGGCTTCCTAATATCACTTTGCCAATTCCACAAGAACTGTCTTAGCGAAAGGCTTCTTGAGGGGAAAGCTGTAACTCTATGAGATGATTTCACAGAACACAAAGAAGTTTCTCAGAAAGCTTCTTTCTCTTTGTTATCGGAGGATAGTTCCTTTGGCCCTATATTCTTCAAAGGGATCCGAAATATCTGTTCTCAGATTCCACAGAAATAAGGCTAGCAAAGAGATCCACGAAATACAGATGTAACTCTGTGAGATGAATTAACAGAACACTAAGGAGTTTCTTAGAAAGCTTCCTTCCAGATTTCATCTGAGGATATTTCCTTTTTCACCATAGCCCTGTATGGGATTCCAAATATCACTTTGCCAATTCCACAAGAACTTTCGTAGCGAAAGGCTTCTTGAGGGGAAAGCTGTAACTCTGTGAGATGATTTCACAGAACACAAAGAAGTTTCTCAGAAAGCTTCTTTCTCTTTGTTATCGTAGGATATTTCCTTTGGCCCCATAGTCTTCAAAGGGATCCGAAATATCAGTTCTCAGATTCCAGAGAAATAAGGCTTGCAAAGAGATCCACGAAATACAGATGTAACTCTGTGTGGTGAATTAACAGAACACTAAGCAGTTTCTCAGAAAGGTTCTTTCCAGATTTCATCTAAGGATATTTCCTTTTTAACCATAGCCCTCTATGGGCTTCCAAATATCACTTTGCCAATTCCACAAGAACTGTCTTAGCGAAAGGCGTCTTGAGGGGAAAGCTGTAACTCTGTGAGATGATTTCACAGAACTCTAAGAAGTTTCTCAGAAATCTTCTTTCTCTTTGTTATCGGAGGATATTTCCTTTGGCCCTATAGTCTTCAAAGGGATCCGAAATATCTGTTCTCAGATTCCACAGAAATAAGGCTAGCAAAGAGATCCTCGAAATACAGATGTAACTCTGTGAGATGAATTAACAGAACACTAAGCCGTTTCTCAGAGCGCTTCTTTCCAGATTTCATCTGAGGATATTTCCTTTTTCACCATAGCCCTCTATGGGCTTCCAAATATCACTTTGCCAATTCCACAAGAACTGTCTTAGCGAAAGGCTTCTTGAGGGGAAAGCTGTAGCTCTGTGAGATGATTTGACAGAACACAAAGAAGTTTCTCAGAAAGCTTCTTTCTCTTTGTTGTCGGAGGATGTTTCCTTTGGCCCTATAGTCTTAAAAGGGATCCGAAATATCTGTTCTCAGATTCCACAGAAATAAGGCTAGCAAAGAGATCCACGAAATACAGATGTAACTCTGTGAGATGAATTAACAGAACACTAAGCAGTTTCTCAGAAAGCTTCTTTCCAGATTTCATCTGAGGATATTTCCTTTTTCACCATAGCCCTCTATGGGCTTCCAAATATCACTTTGCCAATTCCACAAGAACTGTCTTAGCGAAAGGCTTCTTGAGGGGAAAGCTGTAACTCTGTGAGATGATTTCACAGAACACAAAGAAGTTTCTCAGAAAGCTTCTTTCTCTTTGTTATCGGAGGATATTTCCTTTGGACCTATAGTCTTCAAAGGGATCCGAAATATCTGTTCTCAGATTCCACAGAAATAAGGCTAGCAAAGAGATCCACGAAATACAGATGTAACTCTGTGAGGTGAATTAACAGAACACTAAGCAGTTTCTCAGAAAGCTTCTTTCCAGATTTCGTCTGAGGATATTTCCTTTTTCACCATAGCCCTCTATGGGCTTCCAAATATCACTTTGCCAATTCCACAAGAACTGTCTTAGCGAAAGGCTTCTTGAGGGGAAAGCTGTAACTCTGTGAGATGATTACATAGAACGGAAAGAACTTTCTCAGAAACCTTCTTTCTCTTTGTTATCGGAGGATATTTCCTTTGGCCCTATGGTCTTCAAAATCATCTGAAGTATCTCTTCTCAGATTCCACAGAAATAAGGCTAGCAAAGAGATCCACGAAATACAGATGTAACTCTGTGAGATGAATTAAGAGAACACTAAGCAGTTTCTTAGAAAGCTTCCTTCCAGATTTCATCTGAGGATATTTCCTTTTTCACCATAGCCCTGTATGGGATTCCAAATATCACTTTGCCAATTCCACAAGAACTTTCGTAGCGAAAGGTTTCTTGAGGGAAAAGCTGTAACTCTGTGAGATGATTTCACAGAACACAAAGAAGTTTCTCAGAAAGCTTCTTTCTCTTTGTTATCGTAGGATATTTCCTTTGGCCCCATAGTCTTCAAAGGGATCCGAAATATCAGTTCTCAGATTCCAGAGAAATAAGGCTAGCAAAGAGATCCACGAAATACAGATGTAACTCTGTGTGGTGAATTAACAGAACACTAAGCAGTTTATCAGAAAGGTTCTTTCCAGATTTCATCTGAGGATATTTCCTTTTTAACCATAGCCCTCTAAGGGCTTCCAAATATCACTTTGCCAATTCCACAAGAAGTGCCTTAGCGAAAGGCTTCTTGAGGGGAAAGCTGTAACTCTGCGAGATGATTTCACAGAACACAAAGAAGTTTCTCAGAAAGCTTCTTTCTCTTTGTTATCGGATGATATTTCCTTTGGCCCTATATTCTTCAAAGGGATCCGAAATATCTGTTCTCAGATTCCACAGAAATAAGGCTAGCAAAGAGATCCACGAAATACAGATGTAACTCTGTGAGATGAATTAACAGAACACTAAGGAGTTTCTTAGAAAGCTTCCTTCCAGATTTCATCTGAGGATATTTCCTTTTTCACCATAGCCCTGTATGGGATTCCAAATATCACTTTGCCAATTCCACAAGAACTTTCGTAGCGAAAGGCTTCTTGAGGGGAAAGCTGTAACTCTGTGAGATGATTTCACAGAACACAAAGAAGTTTCTCAGAAAGCTTCTTTCTCTTTGTTATCGTAGGATATTTCCTTTGGCCCCATAGTCTTCAAAGGGATCCGAAATATCAGTTCTCAGATTCCAGAGAAATAAGGCTAGCAAAGATATCCACGAAATACAGATGTAACTCTGTGTGGTGAATTAACAGAACACTAAGCAGTTTCTCAGAAAGGTTCTTTCCAGATTTCATCTGAGGATATTTCCTTTTTAACCATAGCCCTCTATGGGCTTCCAAATATCACTTTGCCAATTCCACAAGAACTGTCTTAGCGAAAGGCTTCTTGAGGGGAAAGCTGCAACTCTGCGAGATGATTTCACAGAACACAAAGAAGTTTCTCAGAAAGCTTCTTTCTCTTTGTTATCGGAGGATATTTCCTTTGGCCCTATAGTCTTCAAAGGGATCCCAAATATCTGTTCTCAGATTCCACAGAAATAAGGCTAGCAAAGAGATCCACGAAATACAGATGTAACTCTGTGAGATGAATTAACAGAACACTAAGCAGTTTCTCAGAAAGCTTCTTTCCAGATTTCATCTGAGGATATTACCTTTATCACCATAGCCCTCTATGGGCTTCCAAATATCACTATGCCAATTCCAAAAGAACTGTCTTAGCGAAAGGCGTCTTGAGGGGAAAGCTGTAACTCTGTGAGATGATTTCACAGAACACAAAGAAGTTTCTCAGAAAGCTTCTTTCTCTATGTTATCGGAGGATATTTACTTTGGCCCTATAGTCTTCAAAGGGATCCGAAATATCTGTTCTCAGATTCCACAGAAATAAGGCTAGCAAAGAGATCCACGAAATACAGATGTAACTCTGTGAGATGAATTAACAGAACACTAAGCCGTTTCTCAGAGCGCTTCTTTCCAGATTTCATCTGATAATATTTCCTTTTTCACCATAGCCCTCTATGGGCTTCCAAATATCACTTTGCCAATTCCACAAGAACTGTCTTAGCGAAAGGCTTCTTGAGGGGAAAGCTGTAGCTCTGTGAGATGATTTGACAGAACACAAAGAAGTTTCTCAGAAAGCTTCTTTCTCTTTGTTGTCGGAGGATGTTTCCTTTGGCCCTATAGTCTTAAAAGGGATCCGAAATATCTGTTCTCAGATTCCACAGAAATAAGGCTAGCAAAGAGATCCGCGAAATACAGATGTAACTCTGTGAGATGAATTCACAGAACACTAAGCAGTTTCTCAGAAAGCTTCTTTCCAAATTTCATCTGAGGATATTTCCTTTTTCACCATAGCCCCCTATGGGCTTCCTAATATCACTTTGCCAATTCCACAAGAACTGTCTTAGCGAAAGGCTTCTTGAGGGGAAAGCTGTAACTCTATGAGATGATTTCACAGAACACAAAGAAGTTTCTCAGAAAGCTTCTTTCTCTTTGTTATCGGAGGATATTTCCTTTGGCCCTATAGTCTTCAAAGGGATCCCAAATATTTGTTCTCAGATTCCACAGAAATAAGGCTAGCAAAGAGATCCACGAAATACAGATGTAACTCTGTGAGATGAATTAACAGAACACTAAGCAGTTTCTCAGAAAGCTTCTTTCCAGATTTCATCTGAGGATATTACCTTTATCACCATAGCCCTCTATGGGCTTCCAAATATCACTTTGCCAATTCCACAAGAACTGTCTTAGCGAAAGGCTTCTTGAGGGGAAAGCTGTAGCTCTGTGAGATGATTTGACAGAACACAAAGAAGTTTCTCAGAAAGCTTCTTTCTCTTTGTTGTCGGAGGATGTTTCCTTTGGCCCTATAGTCTTAAAAGGGATCCGAAATATCTGTTCTCAGATTCCACAGAAATAAGGCTAGCAAAGAGATCCGCGAATTACAGATGTAACTCTGTGAGATGAATTAACAGAACACTAAGCCGTTTCTCAGAAAGCTTCTTTCCAGATTTCATCTGAGGATATTTCCTTTTTCACCATAGCCCCCTATGGGCTTCCTAATATCACTTTGCCAATTCCACAAGAACTGTCTTAGCGAAAGGCTTCTTGAGGGGAAAGCTGTAACTCTATGAGATGATTTCACAGAACACAAAGAAGTTTCTCAGAAAGCTTCTTTCTCTTTGTTATCGGAGGATAGTTCCTTTGGCCCTATATTCTTCAAAGGGATCCGAAATATCTGTTCTCAGATTCCACAGAAATAAGGCTAGCAAAGAGATCCACGAAATACAGATGTAACTCTGTGAGATGAATTAACAGAACACTAAGGAGTTTCTTAGAAAGCTTCCTTCCAGATTTCATCTGAGGATATTTCCTTTTTCACCATAGCCCTGTATGGGATTCCAAATATCACTTTGCCAATTCCACAAGAACTTTCGTAGCGAAAGGCTTCTTGAGGGGAAAGCTGTAACTCTGTGAGATGATTTCACAGAACACAAAGAAGTTTCTCAGAAAGCTTCTTTCTCTTTGTTATCGTAGGATATTTCCTTTGGCCCCATAGTCTTCAAAGGGATCCGAAATATCAGTTCTCAGATTCCAGAGAAATAAGGCTTGCAAAGAGATCCACGAAATACAGATGTAACTCTGTGTGGTGAATTAACAGAACACTAAGCAGTTTCTCAGAAAGGTTCTTTCCAGATTTCATCTAAGGATATTTCCTTTTTAACCATAGCCCTCTATGGGCTTCCAAATATCACTTTGCCAATTCCACAAGAACTGTCTTAGCGAAAGGCGTCTTGAGGGGAAAGCTGTAACTCTGTGAGATGATTTCACAGAACTCTAAGAAGTTTCTCAGAAATCTTCTTTCTCTTTGTTATCGGAGGATATTTCCTTTGGCCCTATAGTCTTCAAAGGGATCGGAAATATCTGTTCTCAGATTCCACAGAAATAAGGCTAGCAAAGAGATCCTCGAAATACAGATGTAACTCTGTGAGATGAATTAACAGAACACTAAGCCGTTTCTCAGAGCGCTTCTTTCCAGATTTCATCTGAGGATATTTCCTTTTTCACCATAGCCCTCTATGGGCTTCCAAATATCACTTTGCCAATTCCACAAGAACTGTCTTAGCGAAAGGCTTCTTGAGGGGAAAGCTGTAGCTCTGTGAGATGATTTGACAGAACACAAAGAAGTTTCTCAGAAAGCTTCTTTCTCTTTGTTGTCGGAGGATGTTTCCTTTGGCCCTATAGTCTTAAAAGGGATCCGAAATATCTGTTCTCAGATTCCACAGAAATAAGGCTAGCAAAGAGATCCGCGAAATACAGATGTAACTCTGTGAGATGAATTAACAGAACACTAAGCAGTTTCTCAGAAAGCTTCTTTCCAGATTTCATCTGAGGTTATTTTCTTTTTCACCATAGCCCTCTAGGGGCTTCCAAATATCACTTTGCCAATTCCACAAGAACTGCCTTAGCGAAAGGCTTCTTGAGGGGTAAGCTGTAACTCTGTGAGATGATTTCACAGAATACAAAGAAGTTTCTCAGAAAGCTTCTTTCTCTATGTTATCGGAGGATATTTACTTTGGCCCTATAGTCTTCAAAGGGATCCGAAATATCAGTTCTCAGATTCCACAGAAATAAGGCTAGCAAAGAGATCCACGAAATACAGATGTAAATCTGTGAGATGAATTAACAGAACACTAAGCAGTTTCTCAGAAAGCTTCTTTCCAGATTTCATCTGAAGAGATTTCCTTTTTCACCATAGCCCTCTATGGGCTTCCAAATATCACTTTGCCAATTCCACAAGAACTGTCTTAGCGAAAGGCTTCTTGAGGGGAAAGCTGTAACTCTGTGAGATGATTTCACAGAACACAAAGAAGTTTCTCAGAAAGCTTCTTTCTCTTTGTTATCGGAGGATATTTCCTTTGGCCCCATAGTCTTCAAAGGGATCCGAAATATCTGTTCTCAGGTTCCACAGAAATAAGGCTAGCAAAGAGATCCACGAAATACAGATGTAACTCTGTGTGATGAATTAACAGAACACTAAGCAGTTTCTCAGAAAGGTTCTTTACAGATTTCATCTGAGGATATTTCCTTTTTCACCGTAGCCCTCTAAGGGCTTCCAAGTATCACTTTGCCAATTCCACAAGAACTGTCTTAGCGAAAGGCTTCTTGAGGGGAAAGCTGTAACTCTGTGAGATGATTTCAAAGAACACAAAGAAGTTTCTCAGAAAGCTTCTTTCTCTTTGTTATCAGAGGATATTTCCTTTGGCCCTATAGTCTTCAAAGGGATCCGAAATATCTGTTCTCAGGTTCCACAGAAATAAGGCTAGCAAAGAGACCCACGAAATACAGATGTAACTCTGTGAGATGAATTAACAGAACACTAAGGAGTTTCTCAGAAAGCTTCTTTACAGATTTCATCTGAGGATATTTCCTTTTTCACCATAGCCCTCTATGGGCTTCCAAATATCACTTTGCCAATTCCACAAGAACTGTCTTAGCGAAAGGCTTCTTGTGGGGAAAGCTGCAACTCTGCGAGATGATTTCACAGAACACAAAGAAGTTTCTCAGAAAGCTTCTTTCTCTTTGTTATCGGAGGATATTTCCTTTGGCCCTATAGTCTTCAAAGGGATCCCAAATATTTGTTCTCAGATTCCACAGAAATAAGGCTAGCAAAGAGATCCACGAAATACAGATGTAACTCTGTGAGATGAATTAACAGAACACTAAGCAGTTTCTCAGAAAGCTTCTTTCCAGATTTCATCTGAGGATATTACCTTTATCACCATAGCCCTCTATGGGCTTCCAAATATCACTTTGCCAATTCCACAAGAACTGTCTTAGCGAAAGGCTTCTTGAGGGGAAAGCTGTAACTCTGTGAGATGATTTCACAGAACACAAAGAAGTTTCTCAGAAAGCTTCTTTCTCTATGTTATCGGAGGATATTTACTTTGGCCCTATAGTCTTCAAAGGGATCCGAAATATCTGTTCTCAGATTCCACAGAAATAAGGCTAGCAAAGAGATCCACGAAATACAGATGTAACTCTGTGAGATGAATTAACAGAACACTAAGCCGTTTCTCAGAAAGCTTCTTTCCAGATTTCATCTGAGGATATTTCCTTTTTCACCATAGCCCTCTATGGGCTTCCAAATATCACTTTGCCAATTCCACAAGAACTGTCTTAGCGAAAGGCTTCTTGAGGGGAAAGCTGTAGCTCTGTGAGATGATTTGACAGAACACAAAGAAGTTTCTCAGAAAGCTTCTTTCTCTTTGTTGTCGGAGGATGTTTCCTTTGGCCCTATAGTCTTAAAAGGGATCCGAAATATCTGTTCTCAGATTCCACAGAAATAAGGCTAGCAAAGAGATCCGCGAAATACAGATGTAACTCTGTGAGATGAATTAACAGAACACTAAGCAGTTTCTCAGAAAGCTTCTTTCCAGATTTCATCTGAGGTTATTTTCTTTTTCACCATAGCCCTCTAGGGGCTTCCAAATATCACTTTGCCAATTCCACAAGAACTGCCTTAGCGAAAGGCTTCTTGAGGGGTAAGCTGTAACTCTGTGAGATGATTTCACAGAATACAAAGAAGTTTCTCCGAAAGCTTCTTTCTCTATGTTATCGGAGGATATTTACTTTGGCCCTATAGTCTTCAAAGGGATCCGAAATATCTGTTCTCAGATTCCACAGAAATAAGGCTAGCAAAGAGATCCACGAAATACAGATGTAAATCTGTGAGATGAATTAACAGAACACTAAGCAGTTTCTCAGAAAGCTTCTTTCCAGATTTCATCTGAAGAGATTTCCTTTTTCACCATAGCCCTCTATGGGCTTCCAAATATCACTTTGCCAATTCCACAAGAACTGTCTTAGCGAAAGGCTTCTTGAGGGGAAAGCTGTAACTCTGTGAGATGATTTCACAGAACACAAAGAAGTTTCTCAGAAAGCTTCTTTCTCTTTGTTATCGGAGGATATTTCCTTTGGCCCCATAGTCTTCAAAGGGATCCGAAATATCTGTTCTCAGGTTCCACAGAAATAAGGCTAGCAAAGAGATCCACGAAATACAGATGTAACTCTGTGTGATGAATTAACAGAACACTAAGCAGTTTCTCAGAAAGGTTCTTTACAGATTTCATCTGAGGATATTTCCTTTTTCACCGTAGCCCTCTAGGGGCTTCCAAGTATCACTTTGCCAATTCCACAAGAACTGTCTTAGCGAAAGGCTTCTTGAGGGGAAAGCTGTAACTCTGTGAGATGATTTCAAAGAACACAAAGAAGTTTCTCAGAAAGCTTCTTTCTCTTTGTTATCAGAGGATATTTCCTTTGGCCCTATAGTCTTCAAAGGGATCCGAAATATCTGTTCTCAGGTTCCACAGAAATAAGGCTAGCAAAGAGACCCACGAAATACAGATGTAACTCTGTGAGATGAATTAACAGAACACTAAGGAGTTTCTCAGAAAGCTTCTTTACAGATTTCATCTGAGGATATTTCCTTTTTCACCATAGCCCTCTATGGGCTTCCAAATATCACTTTGCCAATTCCACAAGAACTGTCTTAGCGAAAGGCTTCTTGTGGGGAAAGCTGCAACTCTGCGAGATGATTTCACAGAACACAAAGAAGTTTCTCAGAAAGCTTCTTTCTCTTTGTTATCGGAGGATATTTCCTTTGGCCCTATAGTCTTCAAAGGGATCCCAAATATTTGTTCTCAGATTCCACAGAAATAAGGCTAGCAAAGAGATCCACGAAATACAGATGTAACTCTGTGAGATGAATTAACAGAACACTAAGCAGTTTCTCAGAAAGCTTCTTTCCAGATTTCATCTGAGGATATTACCTTTATCACCATAGCCCTCTATGGGCTTCCAAATATCACTTTGCCAATTCCACAAGAACTGTCTTAGCGAAAGGCTTCTTGAGGGGAAAGCTGTAACTCTGTGAGATGATTTCACAGAACACAAAGAAGTTTCTCAGAAAGCTTCTTTCTCTATGTTATCGGAGGATATTTACTTTGGCCCTATAGTCTTCAAAGGGATCCGAAATATCTGTTCTCAGATTCCACAGAAATAAGGCTAGCAAAGAGATCCACGAAATACAGATGTAACTCTGTGAGATGAATTAACAGAACACTAAGCCGTTTCTCAGAAAGCTTCTTTCCAGATTTCATCTGAGGATATTTCCTTTTTCACCATAGCCCTCTATGGGCTTCCAAATATCACTTTGCCAATTCCACAAGAACTGTCTTAGCGAAAGGCTTCTTGAGGGGAAAGCTGTAGCTCTGTGAGATGATTTGACAGAACACAAAGAAGTTTCTCAGAAAGCTTCTTTCTCTTTGTTGTCGGAGGATGTTTCCTTTGGCCCTATAGTCTTAAAAGGGATCCGAAATATCTGTTCTCAGATTCCACAGAAATAAGGCTAGCAAAGAGATCCGCGAATTACACATGTAACTCTGTGAGATGAATTAACAGAACACTAAGCAGTTTCTCAGAAAGCTTCTTTCCAGATTTCATCTGAGGTTATTTTCTTTTTCACCATAGCCCTCTAGGGGCTTCCAAATATCACTTTGCCAATTCCACAAGAACTGCCGTAGCGAAAGGCTTCTTGAGGGGTAAGCTGTAACTCTGTGAGATGATTTCACAGAATACAAAGAAGTTTCTCAGAAAGCTTCTTTCTCTATGTTATCGGAGGATATTCACTTTGGCCCTATAGTCTTCAAAGGGATCCGAAATATCTGTTCTCAGATTCCACAGAAATAAGGCTAGCAAAGAGATCCACGAAATACAGATGTAAATCTGTGAGATGAATTTACAGAACACTAAGCAGTTTCTCAGAAAGCTTCTTTCCAGATTTCATCTGAAGAGATTTCCTTTTTCACCATAGCCCTCTATGGGCTTCCAAATATCACTTTGCCAATTCCACAAGAACTGTCTTAGCGAAAGGCTTCTTGAGGGGAAAGCTGTAACTCTGTGAGATGATTTCACAGAACACAAAGAAGTTTCTCAGAAAGCTTCTTTCTCTTTGTTATCGGAGGATATTTCCTTTGGCCCCATAGTCTTCAAAGGGATCCGAAATATCTGTTCTCAGGTTCCACAGAAATAAGGCTAGCAAAGAGATCCACGAAATACAGATGTAACTCTGTGTGATGAATTAACAGAACACTAAGCAGTTTCTCAGAAAGGTTCTTTACAGATTTCATCTGAGGATATTTCCTTTTTCACCGTAGCCCTCTAGGGGCTTCCAAGTATCACTTTGCCAATTCCACAAGAACTGTCTTAGCGAAAGGCTTCTTGAGGGGAAAGCTGTAACTCTGTGAGATGATTTCAAAGAACACAAAGAAGTTTCTCAGAAAGCTTCTTTCTCTTTGTTATCAGAGGATATTTCCTTTGGCCCTATAGTCTTCAAAGGGATCCGAAATATCTGTTCTCAGGTTCCACAGAAATAAGGCTAGCAAAGAGACCCACGAAATACAGATGTAACTCTGTGAGATGAATTAACAGAACACTAAGGAGTTTCTCAGAAAGCTTCTTTACAGATTTCATCTGAGGATATTTCCTTTTTCACCATAGCCCTCTATGGGCTTCCAAATATCACTTTGCCAATTCCACAAGAACTGTCTTAGCGAAAGGCTTCTTGTGGGGAAAGCTGCAACTCTGCGAGATGATTTCACAGAACACAAAGAAGTTTCTCAGAAAGCTTCTTTCTCTTTGTTATCGGAGGATATTTCCTTTGGCCCTATAGTCTTCAAAGGGATCCCAAATATTTGTTCTCAGATTCCACAGAAATAAGGCTAGCAAAGAGATCCACGAAATACAGATGTAACTCTGTGAGATGAATTAACAGAACACTAAGCAGTTTCTCAGAAAGCTTCTTTCCAGATTTCATCTGAGGATATTACCTTTATCACCATAGCCCTCTATGGGCTTCCAAATATCACTTTGCCAATTCCACAAGAACTGTCTTAGCGAAAGGCTTCTTGAGGGGAAAGCTGTAACTCTGTGAGATGATTTCACAGAACACAAAGAAGTTTCTCAGAAAGCTTCTTTCTCTATGTTATCGGAGGATATTTACTTTGGCCCTATAGTCTTCAAAGGGATCCGAAATATCTGTTCTCAGATTCCACAGAAATAAGGCTAGCAAAGAGATCCACGAAATACAGATGTAACTCTGTGAGATGAATTAACAGAACACTAAGCCGTTTCTCAGAAAGCTTCTTTCCAGATTTCATCTGAGGATATTTCCTTTTTCACCATAGCCCTCTATGGGCTTCCAAATATCACTTTGCCAATTCCACAAGAACTGTCTTAGCGAAAGGCTTCTTGAGGGGAAAGCTGTAACTGTGTGAGATGATTTCACAGAACACAAAGAAGTTTCTCAGAAAGCTTCTTTCTCTTTGTTATCGGAGGATATTTACTTTGGCCCTATAGTCTTCAAAGGGATCCGAAATATCTGTTCTCAGATTCCACAGAAATAAGGCTAGCAAATAGATCCACGAAATACAGATGTAAATCTGTGAGATGAATTAACAGAACACTAAGCAGTTTCTCAGAAAGCTTCTTTCCAGATTTCATCTGAAGATATTTCCTTTTTCACCGTAGCCCTCTATGGGCTTCCAAATATCACTTTGCCAATTCCACAAGAACTGTCTTAGCGAAAGGCTTCTTGAGGGGAAAGCTGGAACTCTGTGAGATGATTTCACAGAACACAAAGAAGTTTCTCAGAAAGCTTCTTTCTCTTTGTTATCGGAGGATATCTCCTTTGGCCCTATAGTCTTCAAAGGGATCCGAAATATCTGTTCTCAGATTCCACAGAAATAAGGCTAGCAAAGAGATCCACGAAATACAGATGTAACTCTGTGAGATGAATTAACAGAACACTAAGCAGTTTCTCAGAAAGCTTCTTTCCAGATTTCATCTGAGGATATTTCCTTTTTCACCATAGCACTCTATGGGCTTCCTAATATCACTTTGCCAATTCCACAAGAACTGTCTTAGCGAAAGGCTTCTTGAGGGAAAAGCTGTAACTCTATGAGATGATTTCACAGAACACAAAGACGTTTCTCAGAAAGCTTCTTTCTCTTTGTTATCGGAGGATATTTCCTTTGGCCCTATATTCTTCAAGGGGATCCGAAATATCTGTTCTCAGATTCAACAGAAATAAGGCTAGCAAAGAGATCCACGAAATACAGATGTAACTCTGTGAGACGAATTAACAGAACACTAAGCAGTTTCTCAGAAAGCTTCTTTCCAGATTTCATCTGAGGATATTTCCTTTTTCACCATAGCCCTCTATGGGCTTCCAAATATCACTTTGCCAATTCCACAAGAAGTGCCTTAGCGAAAGGCTTCTTGAGGGGAATGCTGTAACTCTGCGAGATGATTTCACAGAACACAAAGAAGTTTCTCTGAAAGCATCTTTCTCTTTGTTATCGGAGGATATTTCCTTTGGCCCTATAGTCTTTAAAGGGATCCGAAATATCTGTTCTCAGATTCCACAGAAATAAGGCTAGCAAAGAGATCCACGAAATACAGATGTAACTCTGTGAGATGAATTAACAGAACACTAAGCAGTTTCTCAGAAAGCTTCTTTCCAGATTTCATCTGAGGATATTTCTTTTTCACCATAGCCCTCTATGGGCTTCCAAATATCACTTTGCCATTTCCACAGGAACTGTCTTAGCGAAAGGCTTCTTGAGGGGAAAGCTGTAACTCTGTGAGATGATTTCACAGAACACAAAGAAGTTTCTCAGAAAGCTTCTTTCTCTTTGTTATGGGAGGATATTTCCTTTGGCCCTATGGTCTACAAAGGCATCCGAAATATCTGTTCTCAGATTCCACAGAAATAAGGCTAGCAAAGAGATCCACGAAATACAGATGTAAATCTGTGAGATGAATTAACAGAACACTAAGCAGTTTCTCAGAAAGCTTCTTTCCAGATTTCATCTGAAGAGATTTCCTTTTTCACCATAGCCCTCTAAGGGCTTCCAAATATCACTTTGCCAATTCCACAAGAACTGTCTTAGCGAAAGGCTTCTCTAGGGGAAAGCTGTAACTCTGTGAGATGATTTCACAGAACACAAAGAAGTTTCTCAGAAAGCTTCTTTCTCTTTGTTATCGGAGGATATTTCCTTTGGCCCCATAGTCTTCAAAGGGATCCGAAATATCTGTTCTCAGGTTCCACAGAAATAAGGCTAGCAAAGAGATCCACGAAATACAGATGTAACTCTGTGTGATGAATTAACAGAACACTAAGCAGTTTCTCAGAAAGGTTCTTTACAGATTTCATCTGAGGATATTTCCTTTTTCACCGTAGCCCTCTAGGGGCTTCCAAGTATCACTTTGCCAATTCCACAAGAACTGTCTTAGCGAAAGGCTTCTTGAGGGGAAAGCTGCAACTCTGCGAGATGATTTCACAGAACACAAAGAAGTTTCTCAGAAAGCTTCTTTCTCTTTGTTATCGGAGGATATTTCCTTTGGCCCTATAGTCTTCAAAGGGATCCCAAATATCTGTTCTCAGATTCCACAGAAATAAGGCTAGCAAAGAGATCCACGAAATACAGATGTAACTCTGTGAGATGAATTAACAGAACACTAAGCAGTTTCTCAGAAAGCTTCTTTTCAGATTTCATCTGAGGATATTTCCTTTTTCACCATAGCCCTCTATGGGCTTCCAAATATCACTTTGCCAATTCCACAAGAACTGTCTTAGCGAAAGTCTTCTTGAGGGGAAAGCTGTAACTGTGTGAGATGATTTCACAGAACACAAAGAAGTTTCTCAGAAAGCTTCTTTCTCTTTGTTATCGGAGGATATTTACTTTGGCCCCATAGTCTTCAAAGGGATCCGAAATATCTGTTCTCAGATTCCACAGAAATAACGCTAGCAAATAGATCCACGAAATACAGATGTAAATCTGTGAGATGAATTAACAGAACACTAAGCAGTTTCTCAGAAAGCTTCTTTCCAGATTTCATCTGAAGATATTTCCTTTTTCATCGTAGCCCTCTATGGGCTTCCAAATATCACTTTGCCAATTCCACAAGAACTGTCTTAGCGAAAGGCTTCTTGAGGGGAAAGCTGTAACTCTGTGAGATGATTTCACAGAACACAAAGAAGTTTCTCAGAAAGCTTCTTTCTCTTTGTTATCGGAGGATATTTCCTTTGGCCCTATAGTCTTCAAAGGGATCCGAAATATCTGTTCTCAGATTCCACAGAAATAAGGCTAGCAAAGAGATCCACGAAATACAGATGTAACTCTGTGAGATGAATTAACAGAACACTAAGCAGTTTCTCAGAAAGCTTCTTTCCAGATTTCATCTGAGGATATTTCCTTTTTCACCATAGCACTCTATGGGCTTCCTAATATCACTTTGCCAATTCCACAAGAACTGTCTTAGCGAAAGGCTTCTTGAGGGGAAAGCTGTAACTCTATGAGATGATTTCACAGAACACAAAGAAGTTTCTCAGAAAGCTTCTTTCTCTTTGTTATCGGAGGATATTTCCTTTGGCCCTATATTCTTCAAGGGATCCGAAATATCTGTTCTCAGATTCAACAGAAATAAGGCTAGCAAAGAGATCCACGAAATACAGATGTAACTCTGTGAGACGAATTAACAGAACACTAAGCAGTTTCTCAGAAAGCTTCTTTCCAGATTTCATCTGAGGATATTTCCTTTTTCACCATAGCCCTCTATGGGCTTCCAAATATCACTTTGCCAATTCCACAAGAAGTGCCTTAGCGAAAGGCTTCTTGAGGGGAATGCTGTAACTCTGCGAGATGATTTCACAGAACACAAAGAAGTTTCTCAGAAAGCATCTTTCTCTTTGTTATCGGAGGATATTTCCTTTGGCCCTATAGTCTTTAAAGGGATCCGAAATATCTGTTCTCAGATTCCACAGAAATAAGGCTAGCAAAGAGATCCACGAAATACAGATGTAACTCTGTGAGATGAATTAACAGAACACTAAGCAGTTTCTCAGAAAGCTTCTTTCCAGATTTCATCTGAGGATATTTCTTTTTCACCAAAGCCCTCTATGGGCTTCCAAATATCACTTTGCCATTTCCACAGGAACTGTCTTAGCGAAAGGCTTCTTGAGGGGAAAGCTGTAACTCTGTGAGATGATTTCACAGAACACAAAGAAGTTTCTCAGAAAGCTTCTTTCTCTTTGTTATGGGAGGATATTTCCTTTGGCCCTATGGTCTACAAAGGCATCCGAAATATCTGTTCTCAGATTCCACAGAAATAAGGCTAGCAAAGAGATCCACGAAATACAGATGTAAATCTGTGAGATGAATTAACAGAACACTAAGCAGTTTCTCAGAAAGCTTCTTTCCAGATTTCATCTGAAGAGATTTCCTTTTTCACCATAGCCCTCTTAGGGCTTCCAAATATCACTTTGCCAATTCCACAAGAACTGTCTTAGCGAAAGGCTTCTCTAGGGGAAAGATGTAACTCTGTGAGATGATTTCACAGAACACAAAGAAGTTTCTCAGAAAGCTTCTTTCTCTTTGTTATCGGAGGATATTTCCTTTGGCCCCATAGTCTTCAAAGGGATCCGAAATATCTGTTCTCAGGTTCCACAGAAATAAGGCTAGCAAAGAGATCCACGAAATACAGATGTAACTCTGTGTGATGAATTAACAGAACACTAAGCAGTTTCTCAGAAAGGTTCTTTACAGATTTCATCTGAGGATATTTCCTTTTTCACCGTAGCCCTCTAGGGGCTTCCAAGTATCACTTTGCCAATTCCACAAGAACTGTCTTAGCGAAAGGCTTCTTGAGGGGAAAGCTGCAACTCTGCGAGATGATTTCACAGAACACAAAGAAGTTTCTCAGAAAGCTTCTTTCTCTTTGTTATCGGAGGATATTTCCTTTGGCCCTATAGTCTTCAAAGGGATCCCAAATATCTGTTCTCAGATTCCACAGAAATAAGGCTAGCAAAGAGATCCACGAAATACAGATGTAACTCTGTGAGATGAATTAACAGAACACTAAGCAGTTTCTCAGAAAGCTTCTTTTCAGATTTCATCTGAGGATATTTCCTTTTTCACCATAGCCCTCTATGGGCTTCCAAATATCACTTTGCCAATTCCACAAGAACTGTCTTAGCGAAAGGCTTCTTGAGGGGAAAGCTGTAACTGTGTGAGATGATTTCACAGAACACAAAGAAGTTTCTCAGAAAGCTTCTTTCTCTTTGTTATCGGAGGATATTTACTTTGGCCCCATAGTCTTCAAAGGGATCCGAAATATCTGTTCTCAGATTCCACAGAAATAACGCTAGCAAATAGATCCACGAAATACAGATGTAAATCTGTGAGATGAATTAACAGAACACTAAGCAGTTTCTCAGAAAGCTTCTTTCCAGATTTCATCTGAGGATATTTCCTTTTTCATCGTAGCCCTCTATGGGCTTCCAAATATCACTTTGCCAATTCCACAAGAACTGTCTTAGCGAAAGGCTTCTTGAGGGGAAAGCTGTAACTCTGTGAGATGATTTCACAGAACACAAAGAAGTTTCTCAGAAAGCTTCTTTCTCTTTGTTATCGGAGGATATTTCCTTTGGCCCTATAGTCTTCAAAGGGATCCGAAATATCTGTTCTCAGATTCCACAGAAATAAGGCTAGCAAAGAGATCCACGAAATACAGATGTAACTCTGTGAGATGAATTAACAGAACACTAAGCAGTTTCTCAGAAAGCTTCTTTCCAGATTTCATCTGAGGATATTTCCTTTTTCACCATAGCACTCTATGGGCTTCCTAATATCACTTTGCCAATTCCACAAGAACTGTCTTAGCGAAAGGCTTCTTGAAGGGAAAGCTGTAACTCTATGAGATGATTTCACAGAACACAAAGAAGTTTCTCAGAAAGCTTCTTTCTCTTTGTTATCGGAGGATATTTCCTTTGGCCCTATATTCTTCAAGGGGATCCGAAATATCTGTTCTCAGATTCAACAGAAATAAGGCTAGCAAAGAGATCCACGAAATACAGATGTAACTCTGTGAGACGAATTAACAGAACACTAAGCAGTTTCTCAGAAAGCTTCTTTCCAGATTTCATCTGAGGATATTTCCTTTTTCACCATAGCCCTCTATGGGCTTCCAAATATCACTTTGCCAATTCCACAAGAAGTGCCTTAGCGAAAGGCTTCTTGAGGGGAATGCTGTAACTCTGCGAGATGATTTCACAGAACACAAAGAAGTTTCTCAGAAAGCATCTTTCTCTTTGTTATCGGAGGATATTTCCTTTGGCCCTATAGTCTTTAAAGGGATCCGAAATATCTGTTCTCAGATTCCACAGAAGTAAGGCTAGCAAAGAGATCCACGAAATACAGATGTAACTCTGTGAGATGAATTAACAGAACACTAAGCAGTTTCTCAGAAAGCTTCTTTCCAGATTTCATCTGAGGATATTTCTTTTTCACCATAGCCCTCTATGGGCTTCCAAATATCACTTTGCCATTTCCACAGGAACTGTCTTAGCGAAAGGCTTCTTGAGGGGAAAGCTGTAACTCTGTGAGATGATTTCACAGAACACAAAGAAGTTTCTCAGAAAGCCTCTTTCTCTTTGTTATCGGAGGATATTTCCTTTGGCCCTATGGTCTACAAAGGCATCCGAAATATCTGTTCTCAGATTCCACAGAAATAAGGCTAGCAAAGAGATCCACGAAATACAGATGTAACTCTGTGAGATGAATTAACAGAACACTAAGCAGTTTCTCAGAAAGCTTCTTTCCAGATTTCATGTGAGGATATTTCCTTTTCCACCATAGCCCTCTATGGGCTTCCAAATATCACTTTGCCAATTCCACAAGAACTGTCTTAGCGAAAGGCTTCTTGAGGGGAAAGCTGTAACTCTGTGAGATGATTTCACAGAACACAAAGAAGTTTCTCAGAAAGCTTCTTTCTCTTTGTTATCGGAGGATATTTCCTTTGGACCTATAGTCTTCAAAGGGATCCGAAATATCTGTTCTCAGATTCCACAGAAATAAGGCTAGCAAAGAGATCCACGAAATACAGATGTAACTCTGTGAGGTGAATTAACAGAACACTAAGCAGTTTCTCAGAAAGCTTCTTTCCAGATTTCGTCTGAGGATATTTCCTTTTTCACCATAGCCCTCTAGGGGCTTCCAAATATCACTTTGCCAATTCCACAAGAACTGTCTTAGCGAAAGGCTTCTTGAGGGGAAAGCTGTAACTCTGTGAGATGATTACACAGAACAGAAAGAACTTTCTCAGAAACCTTCTTTCTCTTTGTTATCAGAGGATATTTCCTTTGGCCCTATGGTCTTCAAAATCATCTGAAGTATCTGTTCTCAGATTCCACAGAAATAAGGCTAGCAAAGAGATCCACGAAATACAGATGTAACTCTGTGAGATGAATTAACAGAACACTAAGCAGTTTCTCAGAAAACTTCTTTCGAGATTTCATCTGAGGATATTTCCTTTTTCACCATAGCCCTCTATGGGCTTCCAAATATCACTTTGCCAATTCCACAAGAAGTGCTTTATCGAAAGGCTTCTTGAGGGCAAAGCTGTATCTCTGCGAGATGATTTCACAGAACACAAAGAATTTTCTCAGAAAGCTTCTTTCTCTTTGTTATCAGAGGATATTTCCTTTGGCCCTATAGTGTTCAAGGGGATCCGAAATATCTGTTCTCAGATTCCACAGAAATAAGGCTAGCAAAGAGTTCCACGAAATACAGATGTAACTCTGTGAGATGAATTAACAGAACACTAAGCAGTTTCTCAGAAAGCTTCTTTCCAGATTTCATCTGAGGATATTTCCTTTTTCACCATAGTCCTCTAGGGGCTTCCAAATATCACTTTGCCAATTCCACAAGAACCGTCTTAGCGAAAGGCTTCTTGAGGGGAAAGCTGTAACTCTGTGAGATGATTTCACAGAACACAAAGAAGTTTCTCAGAAAGCTTCTTTTTCTTTGTTATCGGAGGATATTTCCTTTGGCCCTATAGTCTTCAAAGGGATCCGAAATATCTGTTCTCAGATTCCACAGAAATAAGGCTAGCAAAGAGATCCACGAAATACAGATGTAACTCTGTGAGATGAATTAACAGAACACTAAGCAGTTTCTCAGAAAGCTTCTTTCCAGATTTCATCTGAGGATATTTCCTTTTTCACCATAGCCCTCTATGGGCTTCCAAATATCACTTTGCCAATTCCACAAGAACTGTCTTAGCGAAAGGCTTCTTGAGGGGAAAGCTGTAACTCTGTGATCTGATTTCACAGAACACAAAGAAGTTTCTCAGAAAGCTTCTTTCTCTTTGTTATCGGAGGATATTTACTTTGGGCCTATAGTCTTCAAAGGGATCCGAAATATCTGTTCTCAAATTCCACAGAAATAAGGCTAGCAAAGAGATCCACGAAATACAGATGTAACTCTGTGAGATGAATTAACAGAACACTAAGCAGTTTCTCAGAAAGCTTCTTTCCAAATTTCATCTGAGGATATTTCCTTTTTCACCATAGCCCTCTATGGGCTTCCAAATATCACTTTGCCAATTCCACAAGAAGTGCTTTATCGAAAGGTTTCTTGAGGGGAAAGCTGTAACTCTGCGAGATGATTTCACAGAACACAAAGAAGTTTCTCAGAAAGCTTCTTTCTCTTTGTTATCGGAGGATATTTCCTTTGGCCCAATAGTCTTCAAAGGGATCCGAAATATCTGTTCTCAGATTCCACAGAAATAAGGCTAGCAAAGAGATCCGCGAAATACAGATGTAACTCTGTGCGATGAATTAACAGAACACTAAGCAGTTTCTCGGAAAGCTTCTTTCCAGATTTCATCTGAGGATATTTCCTTTTTCATCATAGCCCTCTAGGGGCTTCCAAATATCACTTTGCCAATTCCACAAGATCTGTCTTAGCGAAAGGCTTCTTGAGGGGAAAGCTGTAACTCTTTGAGATGATTTCAAAGAACAAAAAGATGTTTCTCAGAAAGCTTCTTTCTCTTTGTTATCGGAGGATATTTACTTTTGCCCTATAGTCTTCAAAGGGATCCGAAATATCTGTTCTCAGGTTCCACAGAAATAAGGCTAGCAAAGAGACCCACGAAATACAGATGTAACTCTGTGAGATGAATTAACAGAACACTAAGCAGTTTCTCAGAAAGCTTCTTTACAGATTTCATGTGAGGATATTTCCTTTTTCAACATAGCCCTCTATGGGCTTCCAAATATCACTTTGCCAATTCCACAAGAACTGTCTTAGCGAAAGGCTTCTTGAGGGGAAAGCTGCAACTCTGCGAGATGATTTCACAGAACACAAAGAAGTTTCTCAGAAAGCTTCTTTCTCTTTGTTATCGGAGGATATTTCCTTTGGCCCTATAGTCTTCAAAGGGATCCCAAATATCTGTTCTCAGATTCCACAGAAATAAGGCTAGCAAAGAGATCCACGAAATACAGATGTAACTCTGTGAGATGAATTAACAGAACACTAAGCAGTTTCTCAGAAAGCTTCTTTCCAGATTTCATCTGAGGATATTTCCTCTTTCACCATAGCCCTCTATGGGCTTCCAAATATCACTTTGCCAATTCCACAAGAACTGTCTTAGCGAAAGGCTTCTTGAGGGGAAAGCTGGAACTCTGTGAGATGATTTCACAGAACACAAAGAAGTTTCTCAGAAAGCTTCTTTCTCTTTGTTATAGGAGGATATCTCCTTTGGCCCTATAGTCTTCAAAGGGATCCGAAATATCTGTTCTCAGATTCCACAGAAATAAGGCTAGCAAATAGATCCCCGAAATACAGATGTAAATCTGTGAGATGAATTAACAGAACACTGAGCAGTTTCTCAGAAAGCTTCTTTCCAGATTTCATCTGAAGATATTTCCTTTTTCACCGTAGCCCTCTATGGGCTTCCAAATATCACTTTGCCAATTCCACAAGAACTGTCTTAGCGAAAGGCTTCTTGAGGGGAAAGCTGTAACTCTGTGAGATGATTTCACAGAACACAAAGAAGTTTTTCAGAAAGCTTCTTTTTCTTTGTTATCGGAGGATATTTCCTTTGGCCCTATATTCTTCAAGGGGATCCGAAATATCTGTTCTCAGATTCAACAGAAATAAGGCTAGCAAAGAGATCCACGAAATACAGATGTAACTCTGTGAGCCGAATTAACAGAACACTAAGCAGTTTCTCAGAAAGCTTCTTTCCAGATTTCATCTGAGGATATTTCCTTTTTCACCATAGCCCTCTATGGGCTTCCAAATATCACTTTGCCAATTCCACAAGAAGTGCCTTAGCGAAAGGCTTCTTGAGGGGAATGCTGTAACTCTGCGAGATGATTTCACAGAACACAAAGAAGTTTCTCAGAAAGCATCTTTCTCTTTGTTATCGGAGGATATTTCCTTTGGCCCTATAGTCTTTAAAGGGATCCGAAATATCTGTTCTCAGATTCCACAGAAATAAGGCTAGCAAAGAGATCCACGAAATACAGATGTAACTCTGTGAGATGAATTAACAGAACACTAAGCAGTTTCTCAGAAAGCTTCTTTCCAGATTTCATCTGAGGATATTTCTTTTTCACCATAGCCCTCTATGGGCTTCCAAATATCACTTTGCCATTTCCACAGGAACTGTCTTAGCGAAAGGCTTCTTGAGGGGAAAGCTGTAACTCTGTGAGATGATTTCACATAACACAAAGAAGTTTCTCAGAAAGCTTCTTTCTCTTTGTTATCGGAGGATATTTCGTTTGGCCCTATGGTCTACAAAGGCATCCGAAATATCTGTTCTCAGATTCCACAGAAATAAGGCTAGCAAAGAGATCCACGAAATACAGATGTAACTCTGTGAGATGAATTAACAGAACACTAAGCAGTTTCTCAGAAAGCTTCTTTCCAGATTTCATCTGAGGATATTTCCTTTTCCACCATAGCCCTCTATGGGCTTCCAAATATCACTTTGCCAATTCCACAAGAACTGTCTTAGCGAAAGGCTTCTTGAGGGGAAAGCTGTAACTCTGTGAGATGATTTCACAGAACACAAAGAAGTTTCTCAGAAAGCTTCTTTCTCTTTGTTATCGGAGGATATTTCCTTTGGCCCTATAGTCTTCAAAGGGATCCGAAATATCTGTTCTCAGATTCCACAGAAATAAGGCTAGCAAAGAGATCCACGAAATACAGATGTAACTGTGTGAGGTGAATTAACAGAACACTAAGCAGTTTCTCAGAAAGCTTCTTTCCAGATTTCGTCTGAGGATATTTCCTTTTTCACCATAGCCCTCTATGGGCTTCCAAATATCACTTTGCCAATTCCACAAGAACTGTCTTTGCGAAAGGCTTCTTGAGGGGAAAGCTGTAACTCTGTGAGATGATTACATAGAACAGAAAGAACTTTCTCAGAAACCTTCTTTCTCTTTGTTATCGGAGGATATTTCCTTTGGCCCTATGGTCTTCAAAATCATCTGAAATATCTGTTCTCAGATTCCACAGAAATAAGGCTAGAAAAGAGATCCACGAAATACAGATGTAACTCTGTGAGATGAATTAACAGAACACTAAGCAGTTTCTCAGAAAGCTTCTTTCCAGATTTCATCTGAGGATATTACCTTTTTCACCATAGCCCTCTATGGGCTTCCAAATATCACTTTGCCAATTCCACAAGAAGTGCTTTATCGAAAGGCTTCTTGAGGGGAAAGCTGTAACTCTGCGAGATGATTTCACAGAACACAAAGAAGTTTCTCAGAAAGCTTCTTTCTCTTTGTTATCGGAGGATATTTCCTTTGGCCCTATAGTCTTCAAAGGGATCCGAAATATCTCTTCTCAGATTCCACAGAAATAAGGCTAGCAAAGAGATGCACGAAATACAGATGTAACTCTGTGTGATGAATTAACAGAACACTAAGCAGTTTTTCAGAAAGGTTCTTTCCAGATTTCATCTGAGGATATTTCCTTTTTCACCATAGCCCTCTAGGGGCTTCCAAATATCACTTTGCCAATTCCACAAGAACTGTCTTAGCGAAAGGCTTCTTGAGGGGAAAGCTGTAACTCTGTGAGATGATTACACAGAACAGAAAGAAGTTTCTCAGAAAGCTTCTTTCTCTTTGTTATCGGAGGATATTTCCTTTGGCGCTATGGTCTTCAAAATCATCCGAAATATCTGTTCTCAGATTCCACAGAAATAAGGCTAGCAAAGAGATCCACGAAATACAGATGTAACTCTGTGAGATGAATTAACAGAACACTAAGCAGTTTCTCAGAAAACTTCTTTCCAGATTTCATCTGAGGATATTTCCTTTTTCACCATAGCCCTCTATGGGCTTCCAAATATCACTTTGCCAATTCCACAAGAAGTGGTTTATCGAAAGGCTTCTTGAGGGGAAAGCTGTATCTCTGCGAGATGATTTCACAGAACACAAAGAAGTTTCTCAGAAAGCTTCTTTCTCTTTGTTAACAGAGGATATTTCCTTTGGCCCTATAGTGTTCAAGGGGATCCGAAATATCTGTTCTCAGATTCCACAGAAATAAGGCTAGCAAAGAGTTCCACGAAATACAGATGTAACTCTGTGAGATGAATTAACAGAACACTAAGCAGTTTCTCAGAAAGCTTCTTTCCAGATTTCATCTGAGGATATTTCCTTTTTCACCATAGCCCTCTATGGGCTTCCTAATATCACTTTGCCAATTCCACAAGAACTGTCTTCGCGAAAGGCTTCTTGAGGGGAAAGCTGTAACTCTATGAGATGATTTCACAGAACACAAAGAAGTTTCTCAGAAAGCTTCTTTCTCTTTGTTATCGGAGGATATTTCCTTTTGCCCTATATTCTTCAAGGGGATCCGAAATATCTGTTCTCAGATTCAACAGAAATAAGGCTAGCAAAGAGATCCACGAAATACAGATGTAACTCTGTGAGCCGAATTAACAGAACACTAAGCAGTTTCTCAGAAAGCTTCTTTCCAGATTTCATCTGAGGATATTTCCTTTTTCACCATAGCCCTCTATGGGCTTCCAAATATCACTTTGCTAATTCCACAAGAAGTGCCTTAGCGAAAGGCTTCTTGAGGGGAATGCTGTAACTCTGCGAGATGATTTCACAGAACACAAAGAAGTTTCTCAGAAAGCATCTTTCTCTTTGTTATCGGAGGATATTTCCTTTGGCCCTATAGTCTTTAAAGGGATCCGAAATATCTGTTCTCAGATTCCACAGAAATAAGGCTAGCAAAGAGATCCACGAAATACAGATGTAACTCTGTGAGATGAATTAACAGAACACTAAGCAGTTTCTCAGAAAGCTTCTTTCCAGATTTCATCTGAGGATATTTCTTTTTCACCATAGCCCTCTATGGGCTTCCAAATATCACTTTGCCATTTCCACAGGAACTGTCTTAGCGAAAGGCTTCTTGAGGGGAAAGCTGTAACTCTGTGAGATGATTTCACAGAACACAAAGAAGTTTCTCAGAAAGCTTCTTTCTCTTTGTTATCGGAGGATATTTCGTTTGGCCCTATGGTCTACAAAGGCATCCGAAATATCTGTTCTCAGATTCCACAGAAATAAGGCTAGCAAAGAGATCCACGAAATACAGATGTAACTCTGTGAGATGAATTAACAGAACACTAAGCAGTTTCTCAGAAAGCTTCTTTCCAGATTTCATCTGAGGATATTTCCTTTTCCACCATAGCCCTCTATGGGCTTCCAAATATCACTTTGCCAATTCCACAAGAAGTGCTTTATCGAAAGGCTTCTTGAGGGGAAAGCTGTAACTCTGCGAGATGATTTCACAGAACACAAAGAAGTTTCTCAGAAAGCTTCTTTCTCTTTGTTATCGGAGGATATTTCCTTTGGCCCTATAGTCTTCAAAGGGATCCGAAATATCTGTTCTCAGATTCCACAGAAATAAGGCTTGGAAAGATTTCCACGAAATAAAGATGTAACTCTGTCAGATGAATTAACAGAACACTAAGCAGTTTCTCAGAAAGCTTCTTTCCAGATTTCAACTGAGGATATTTCCTTTTTCACCATAGCCCTCTATGGGCTTCCAAATATCACTTTGCCAATTCCACAAGAACTGTCTTAGCGAAAGGCTTCTTTTGGGAAAGCTGTAACTCTGTGAGATGATTTCCCAGAACACAAAGAAGTTTCTCAGAAAGCTTCTTTCTCTTTGTTATCGGAGGATATTTCCTTTGGCCCTATAGTCTTCAAAGGGATCCGAAATATCTGTTCTCAGATTCCACAGAAATAAGGCTAGCAAAGAGATCCACGAAATACAGATGTAACCCTGTGAGATGAATTAACAGAACACTAAGCAGTTTCTCAGAAAGCTTCTTTCCAGATTTCATCTGAAGATATTTCCTTTTGCAACATAGCCCTCTATGGGCTTCCAAATATCACTTCGCCAATTCCACAAGAACTGTCTTGCGAATGGCTTCTTGAGGAGAAAGCTGTAACTCCGTGAGATGATTTCACAGATCACAAAGAAGTTTCTCAGAAAGCTTCTTTCTCTTTGTTATCGGAGGATATTTCCTTTGGCCCTATAGTCTTCAAAGGGATCCGAAATATCTGTTATCAGATTCCACAGAAATAAGGCTAGCAAAGAGATCCACGAAATACAGATGTAACTCTGTGAGATGAATTAACAGAACACTAAGCAGTTTCTCAGAAAGCTTCTTTCCAGATTTCATCTGAGGATATTTCCTTTTTCACCATAGCCCTCTAGGGGCTTCCAAATATCACTTTGCCAATTCCACAAGAACTGTCTTAGCGAAAGGCTTCATGAGGGGAAAGCTGTAACTCTGTGAGATGATTTCACAGAACACAAAGAAGTTTCTCAGAAAGCTTCTTTTTCTTTGTTATCGGAGGATATTTCCTTTGGCCCTATAGTCTTCAAAGGGATCCGAAATATATGTTCTCAGATTCCACAGAAATAAGGCTAGCAAAGAGATCCACGAAATACAGATGTAACTCTGTGAGATGAATTAACAGAACACTAAGCAGTTTCTCAGAAAGCTTCTTTCCAGATTTCATCTGAGGATATTTCCTTTTTCACCATAGCCCTCTAAGGGCATCCAAATATCACCTTGCTAATTCCACAAGAACTGTCTTAGCGAAAGGCTTCTTGAGGGGAAAGCTGGAACTCTGTGAGATGATTTCACAGAACTCAAAGAAGTTTCTCAGAAGCCTTCTTTCTCTTTGTTATGGGAGGATATTTCCTTTGACCCTATGGTCTTCAAAGGCATCCGAAATATCTGTTCTCAGATTCCACAGAAATAAGGCTAGCAAAGAGATCCAAGAAATACAGATGTAACTCTGTGAGATGAATTAACAGAACACTAAGCAGTTTCTGAGAAAGCTTCTTTCCAGATTTCATCTGAGCATATTTCTTTTTTCACCATAGCCCTCTACGGGCTTCCAAATATCACTTTGCCAATTCCACAAGAACTGTCTTGGCGAAAGGCTTCTTGAGGGCAAAGCTGTAACTCTGTGAGATGATTTCACAGAACACAAAGAAGTTTCTCAGAAACCTTCTTTCTCTTTGTTATTGGAGGATATTTCCTTTGGCCCTATGGTCTTCAAAGGCATCCGAAATATCTGTTCTCAGATTCCACAGAAATAAGGCTAGCAAAGAGATCCACGAAATACAGATGTAACTCTGTGAGATGAATTAACAGAACACTAAGCAGTTTCTCAGAAAGCTTCTTTCCAGATTTCATCTGAGGATATTTCCTTTTTCACCATAGCCCTCTAAGGGCTTCCAAATATCACTTTGCCAATTCCACAAGAAGTGCTTTATCGAAAGGCTTCTTGAGGGGAAAGCTGTAACTCTGCGAGATGATTTCACAGAACACAAAGAAGTTTCTCAGAAAGCTTCTTTCTCTTTGTTATCGGAGGATATTTCCTTTGGCCCTATAGTCTTCAAAGGGATCCGAAATATCTGTTCTCAGATTCCACAGAAATAAGGCTAGCAAAGAGTTCCACGAAATACAGATGTAACACTGTGAGATGAATTAACAGAACACTAAGCAGTTTCTCAGAAAGCTTCTTTCCAGATTTCATCTGAGGATATTTCCTTTTTCACCATAGCCATCTAGGGGCTTCCAAATATCACTTTGCCAATTCCACAAGAACTGTGTTAGCGAAAGGCTTCTTGAGGGCAAAGCTGTAACTCTGTGAGATGATTTCACAGAACACAAAGAAGTTTCTCAGAAAGCTTCTTTCTCTTTGTTATCGGAGGATATTTCCTTTGGCCCCATGGTCTTCAAAGGCATCCGAAATATCTGTTCTCAGATTCCACAGAAATAAGGCTAGCAAAGAGATACACGAAATACAGATGTAAGTCTGTGAGATGAATTAACAGAACACTAAGCAGTTTCTCAGAAAGCTTCTTTCCAGATTTCATCTGAGGATATTTCCTTTTTCACCATAGCCCTCTATGAGCTTCCAAATATCACTTTGCCAATTCCACAAGAACTGTCTTAGCGAAAGGCTTCATGAGGGGAAAGCTGTAACTCTGTGAGATGATTTCAAAGAACACAAAGAAGTTTCTCAGAAAGCTTCTTTCTCTTTGTTATCGGAGGATATTTCCTTTGGCGCTATGGTCTTCAAAATCATCCGAAATATCTGTTCTCAGATTCCACAGAAATAAGGCTAGCAAAGAGGTCCACGAAATACAGATGTAACTCTGTGAGATGAATTAACAGAACACTAAGCAGTTTCTCAGAAAACTTCTTTCCAGATTTCATCTGAGGATATTTCCTTTTTCACCATAGCCCTCTATGGGCTTCCAAATATCACTTTGCCAATTCCACAAGAAGTGCTTTATCGAAAGGCTTCTTGAGGGGAAAGCTGTAACTCTGTGAGATGATTTCAAAGAACACAAAGAAGTTTCTCAGAAAGCTTCTTTCTCTTTGTTATCAGAGGATATTTCCATTGGCCCTATAGTCTTCAAAGGGATCCGAAATATCTCTTCTCAGGTTCCACAGAAATAAGGCTAGCAAAGAGATCCACGAAATACAGATGTAACTCTGTGAGATGAATTAACAGAACACTAAGCAGTTTCTCAGAAAGCTTCTTTCCAAATTTCATCTGAGGATATTTCCTTTTTCACCATAGCCCTCTATGGGCTTCCAAATATCACTTTGCCAATTCCACAAGAAGTGCTTTATCGAAAGGCTTCTTGAGGGGAAAGCTGTAACTCTGCGAGATGATTTCACAGAACACAAAGAAGTTTCTCAGAAAGCTTCTTTCTCTTTGTTATCGGAGGATATTTCCTTTGGCCCTATAGTCTTCAAAGGGATCCGAAATATCTGTTCTCAGATTCCACAGAAATAAGGCTAGCAAAGAGATCCGCGAAATACAGATGTAACTCTGTGAGATGAATTAACAGAACACTAAGCAGTTTCTCGGAAAGCTTCTTTCCAGATTTCATCTGAGGATATTTCCTTTTTCATCATAGCCCTCTAGGGGCTTCCAAATATCACTTTGCCAATTCCACAAGATCTGTCTTAGCGAAAGGCTTCTTGAGGGGAAAGCTGTAACTCCGTGAGATGATTTCAAAGAACACAAAGAAGTTTCTCAGAAATCTTCTTTCTCTTTGTTATCGGAGGATATTTCCTTTGGCCCTATAGTCTTCAAAGGGATCCGAAATATCTGTTCTCAGGTACCACAGAAATAAGGCTAGCAAAGAGACCCACGAATTACAGATGTAACTCTGTGAGATGAATTAACAGAACACTAAGCAGTTTCTCAGAAAGCTTCTTTACAGATTTCATCTGAGGATATTTCCTTTTTCACCATAGCCCTCTATGGGCTTCCAAATATCACTTTGCCAATTCCACAAGAACTGTCTTAGCGAAAGGCTTCTTGAGGGGAAAGCTGCAACTCTGCGAGATGATTTCACAGAACACAAAGAAGTTTCTCAGAAAGCTTCTTTCTCTTTTTTATCGGAGGATATTTCCTTTGGCCCTATAGTCTTCAAAGGGATCCCAAATATCTGTTCTCAGATTCCACAGAAATAAGGCTAGCAAAGAGGTCCACGAAATACAGATGTAACTCTGTGAGATGAATTAACAGAACACTAAGCAGTTTCTCAGAAAGCTTCTTTCCAGATTTCATCTGAGGATATTTCCTTTTTCACCATAGCCCTCTATGGGCTTCCAAATATCACTTTGCCAATTCCACAAGAACTGTCTTAGCGAAAGGCTTCTTGAGGGGAAAGCTGTAACTGTGTGAGATGATTTCACAGAACACAAAGAAGTTTCTCAGAAAGCTTCTTTCTCTTTGTTATCGGAGGATATTTACTTTGGCCCGATAGTCTTCAAAGGGATCCGAAATATCTGTTCTCAGATTCCACAGAAATAAGGCTAGCAAATAGATCCACGAAATACAGATGTAAATCTGTGAGATGAATTAACAGAACACTAAGCAGTTTCTCAGAAAGCTTCTTTCCAGATTTCATCTGAAGATATTTCCTTTTTCACCGTAGCTTTCTATGGGCTTCCAAATATCACTTTGCCAATTCCACAAGAACTGTCTTAGCGAAAGGCTTCTTGAGGGGAAAGCTGTAACTCTGTGAGATGATTTCACAGAACACAAAGAAGTTTCTCAGAAAGCTTCTTTCTCTTTGTTATCGGAGGATATTTCCTTTGGCCCTATAGTCTTCAAAGGGATCTGAAATATCTGTTCTCAGATTCCACAGAAATAAGGCTAGCAAAGAGATCCACGAAATACAGATGTAACTCTGTGAGATGAATTAACAGAACACTAAGCAGTTTCTCAGAAAGCTTCTTTCCAGATTTCATCTGAGGATATTTCCTTTTTCACCATAGCCCTCTATGGGCTTCCTAATATCACTTTGCCAATTCCACAAGAACTGTCTTCGCGAAAGGCTTCTTGAGGGGAAAGCTGTAACTCTATGAGATGATTTCATAGAACACAAAGAAGTTTCTCAGAAAGCTTCTTTCTCTTTGTTATCGGAGGATATTTCCTTTTGCCCTATATTCTTCAAGGGGATCCGAAATATCTGTTCTCAGATTCAACAGAAATAAGGCTAGCAAAGAGATCCACGAAATACAGATGTAACTCTGTGAGCCGAATTACCAGAACACTAAGCAGTTTCTCAGAAAGCTTCTTTGCAGATTTCATCTGAGGATATTTCCTTTTTCACCATAGCCCTCTATGGGCTTCCAAATATCACTTTGCCAATTCCACAAGAAGTGCCTTAGCGAAAGGCTTCTTGAGGGGAATGCTGTAACTCTGCGAGATGATTTCACAGAACACAAAGAAGTTTCTCAGAAAGCATCTTTCTCTTTGTTATCGGAGGATATTTCCTTTGGCCCTATAGTCTTTAAAGGGATCCGAAATATCTGTTCTCAGATTCCACAGAAATAAGGCTAGCAAAGAGATCCACGAAATACAGATGTAACTCTGTGAGATGAATTAACAGAACACTAAGCAGTTTCTCAGAAAGCTTCTTTCCAGATTTCATCTGAGGATATTTCCTTTTTCACCATAGTCCTCTAGGGGCTTCCAAATATCACTTTGCCAATTCCACAAGAACCGTCTTAGCGAAAGGCTTCTTGAGGGGAAAGCTGTAACTCTGTGAGATGATTTCACAGAACACAAAGAAGTTTCTCAGAAAGCTTCTTTTTCTTTGTTATCGGAGGATATTTCCTTTGGCCCTATAGTCTTCAAAGGGATCCGAAATATCTGTTCTCAGATTCCACAGAAATAAGGCTAGCAAAGAGATCCACGAAATACAGATGTAACTCTGTGAGATGAATTAACAGAACACTAAGCAGTTTCTCAGAAAGCTTCTTTCCAGATTTCATCTGAGGATATTTCCTTTTTCACCATAGCCCTCTATGGGCTTCCAAATATCACTTTGCCAATTCCACAAGAACTGTCTTAGCGAAAGGCTTCTTGAGGGGAAAGCTGTAACTCTGTGATCTGATTTCACAGAACACAAAGAAGTTTCTCAGAAAGCTTCTTTCTCTTTGTTATCGGAGGATATTTACTTTGGGCCTATAGTCTTCAAAGGGATCCGAAATATCTGTTCTCAAATTCCACAGAAATAAGGCTAGCAAAGAGATCCACGAAATACAGATGTAACTCTGTGAGATGAATTAACAGAACACTAAGCAGTTTCTCAGAAAGCTTCTTTCCAAATTTCATCTGAGGATATTTCCTTTTTCACCATAGCCCTCTATGGGCTTCCAAATATCACTTTGCCAATTCCACAAGAAGTGCTTTATCGAAAGGTTTCTTGAGGGGAAAGCTGTAACTCTGCGAGATGATTTCACAGAACACAAAGAAGTTTCTCAGAAAGCTTCTTTCTCTTTGTTATCGGAGGATATTTCCTTTGGCCCAATAGTCTTCAAAGGGATCCGAAATATCTGTTCTCAGATTCCACAGAAATAAGGCTAGCAAAGAGATCCGCGAAATACAGATGTAACTCTGTGCGATGAATTAACAGAACACTAAGCAGTTTCTCGGAAAGCTTCTTTCCAGATTTCATCTGAGGATATTTCCTTTTTCATCATAGCCCTCTAGGGGCTTCCAAATATCACTTTGCCAATTCCACAAGATCTGTCTTAGCGAAAGGCTTCTTGAGGGGAAAGCTGTAACTCTTTGAGATGATTTCAAAGAACAAAAAGATGTTTCTCAGAAAGCTTCTTTCTCTTTGTTATCGGAGGATATTTCCTTTTGCCCTATAGTCTTCAAAGGGATCCGAAATATCTGTTCTCAGGTTCCACAGAAATAAGGCTAGCAAAGAGACCCACGAAATACAGATGTAACTCTGTGAGATGAATTAACAGAACACTAAGCAGTTTCTCAGAAAGCTTCTTTACAGATTTCATGTGAGGATATTTCCTTTTTCAACATAGCCCTCTATGGGCTTCCAAATATCACTTTGCCAATTCCACAAGAACTGTCTTAGCGAAAGGCTTCTTGAGGGGAAAGCTGCAACTCTGCGAGATGATTTCACAGAACACAAAGAAGTTTCTCAGAAAGCTTCTTTCTCTTTGTTATCGGAGGATATTTCCTTTGGCCCTATAGTCTTCAAAGGGATCCCAAATATCTGTTCTCAGATTCCACAGAAATAAGGCTAGCAAAGAGATCCACGAAATACAGATGTAACTCTGTGAGATGAATTAACAGAACACTAAGCAGTTTCTCAGAAAGCTTCTTTCCAGATTTCATCTGAGGATATTTCCTCTTTCACCATAGCCCTCTATGGGCTTCCAAATATCACTTTGCCAATTCCACAAGAACTGTCTTAGCGAAAGGCTTCTTGAGGGGAAAGCTGGAACTCTGTGAGATGATTTCACAGAACACAAAGAAGTTTCTCAGAAAGCTTCTTTCTCTTTGTTATAGGAGGATATCTCCTTTGGCCCTATAGTCTTCAAAGGGATCCGAAATATCTGTTCTCAGATTCCACAGAAATAAGGCTAGCAAATAGATCCCCGAAATACAGATGTAAATCTGTGAGATGAATTAACAGAACACTGAGCAGTTTCTCAGAAAGCTTCTTTCCAGATTTCATCTGAAGATATTTCCTTTTTCACCGTAGCCCTCTATGGGCTTCCAAATATCACTTTGCCAATTCCACAAGAACTGTCTTAGCGAAAGGCTTCTTGAGGGGAAAGCTGTAACTCTGTGAGATGATTTCACAGAACACAAAGAAGTTTTTCAGAAAGCTTCTTTCTCTTTGTTATCGGAGGATATTTCCTTTGGCCCTATATTCTTCAAAGGGATCCGAAATATCTGTTCTCAGATTCCACAGAAATAAGGCTAGCAAAGAGATCCACGAAATACAGATGTAACTCTGTGAGATGAATTAACAGAACACTCAGCAGTTTCTCAGAAAGCTTCTTTCCAGATTTCATCTGAGGATATTTCCTTTTTCACCATAGCCCTCTATGGGCTTCCTAATATCACTTTGCCAATTCCACAAGAACTGTCTTCGCGAAAGGCTTCTTGAGGGGAAAGCTGTAACTCTATGAGATGATTTCACAGAACACAAAGAAGTTTCTCAGAAAGCTTCTTTCTCTTTGTTATCGGAGGATATTTCCTTTTGCCCTATATTCTTCAAGGGGATCCGAAATATCTGTTCTCAGATTCAACAGAAATAAGGCTAGCAAAGAGATCCACGAAATACAGATGTAACTCTGTGAGCCGAATTAACAGAACACTAAGCAGTTTCTCAGAAAGCTTCTTTCCAGATTTCATCTGAGGATATTTCCTTTTTCACCATAGCCCTCTATGGGCTTCCAAATATCACTTTGCCAATTCCACAAGAAGTGCCTTAGCGAAAGGCTTCTTGAGGGGAATGCTGTAACTCTGCGAGATGATTTCACAGAACACAAAGAAGTTTCTCAGAAAGCATCTTTCTCTTTGTTATCGGAGGATATTTCCTTTGGCCCTATAGTCTTTAAAGGGATCCGAAATATCTGTTCTCAGATTCCACAGAAATAAGGCTAGCAAAGAGATCCACGAAATACAGATGTAACTCTGTGAGATGAATTAACAGAACACTAAGCAGTTTCTCAGAAAGCTTCTTTCCAGATTTCATCTGAGGATATTTCTTTTTCACCATAGCCCTCTATGGGCTTCCAAATATCACTTTGCCATTTCCACAGGAACTGTCTTAGCGAAAGGCTTCTTGAGGGGAAAGCTGTAACTCTGTGAGATGATTTCACAGAACACAAAGAAGTTTCTCAGAAAGCTTCTTTCTCTTTGTTATCGGAGGATATTTCGTTTGGCCCTATGGTCTACAAAGGCATCCGAAATATCTGTTCTCAGATTCCACAGAAATAAGGCTAGCAAAGAGATCCACGAAATACAGATGTAACTCTGTGAGATGAATTAACAGAACACTAAGCAGTTTCTCAGAAAGCTTCTTTCCAGATTTCATCTGAGGATATTTCCTTTTCCACCATAGCCCTCTATGGGCTTCCAAATATCACTTTGCCAATTCCACAAGAACTGTCTTAGCGAAAGGCTTCTTGAGGGGAAAGCTGTAACTCTGTGAGATGATTTCCCAGAACACAAAGAAGTTTCTCAGAAAGCTTCTTTCTCTTTGTTATCGGAGGATATTTCCTTTGGCCCTATAGTCTTCAAAGGGATCCGAAATATCTGTTCTCAGATTCCACAGAAATAAGGCTAGCAAAGAGATCCACGAAATACAGATGTAACTCTGTGAGGTGAATTAACAGAACACTAAGCAGTTTCTCAGAAAGCTTCTTTCCAGATTTCGTCTGAGGATATTTCCTTTTTCACCATAGCCCTCTATGGGCTTCCAAATATCACTTTGCCAATTCCACAAGAACTGTCTTTGCGAAAGGCTTCTTGAGGGGAAAGCTGTAACTCTGTGAGATGATTACATAGAACAGAAAGAACTTTCTCAGAAACCTTCTTTCTCTTTGTTATCGGAGGATATTTCCTTTGGCCCTATGGTCTTCAAAATCATCTGAAATATCTGTTCTCAGATTCCACAGAAATAAGGCTAGAAAAGAGATCCACGAAATACAGATGTAACTCTGTGAGATGAATTAACAGAACACTAAGCAGTTTCTCAGAAAGCTTCTTTCCAGATTTCATCTGAGGATATTACCTTTTTCACCATAGCCCTCTATGGGCTTCCAAATATCACTTTGCCAATTCCACAAGAAGTGCTTTATCGAAAGGCTTCTTGAGGGGAAAGCTGTAACTCTGCGAGATGATTTCACAGAACACAAAGAAGTTTCTCAGAAAGCTTCTTTCTCTTTGTTATCGGAGGATATTTCCTTTGGCCCTATAGTCTTCAAAGGGATCCGAAATATCTCTTCTCAGATTCCACAGAAATAAGGCTAGCAAAGAGATGCACGAAATACAGATGTAACTCTGTGTGATGAATTAACAGAACACTAAGCAGTTTTTCAGAAAGGTTCTTTCCAGATTTCATCTGAGGATATTTCCTTTTTCACCATAGCCCTCTAGGGGCTTCCAAATATCACTTTGCCAATTCCACAAGAACTGTCTTAGCGAAAGGCTTCTTGAGGGGAAAGCTGTAACTCTGTGAGATGATTACACAGAACAGAAAGAAGTTTCTCAGAAAGCTTCTTTCTCTTTGTTATCGGAGGATATTTCCTTTGGCGCTATGGTCTTCAAAATCATCCGAAATATCTGTTCTCAGATTCCACAGAAATAAGGCTAGCAAAGAGATCCACGAAATACAGATGTAACTCTGTGAGATGAATTAACAGAACACTAAGCAGTTTCTCAGAAAACTTCTTTCCAGATTTCATCTGAGGATATTTCCTTTTTCACCATAGCCCTCTATGGGCTTCCAAATATCACTTTGCCAATTCCACAAGAAGTGCTTTATCGAAAGGCTTCTTGAGGGGAAAGCTGTATCTCTGCGAGATGATTTCACAGAACACAAAGAAGTTTCTCAGAAAGCTTCTTTCTCTTTGTTAACAGAGGATATTTCCTTTGGCCCTATAGTGTTCAAGGGGATCCGAAATATCTGTTCTCAGATTCCACAGAAATAAGGCTAGCAAAGAGTTCCACGAAATACAGATGTAACTCTGTGAGATGAATTAACAGAACACTAAGCAGTTTCTCAGAAAGCTTCTTTCCAGATTTCATCTGAGGATATTTCCTTTTTCACCATAGCCCTCTATGGGCTTCCTAATATCACTTTGCCAATTCCACAAGAACTGTCTTCGCGAAAGGCTTCTTGAGGGGAAAGCTGTAACTCTATGAGATGATTTCACAGAACACAAAGAAGTTTCTCAGAAAGCTTCTTTCTCTTTGTTATCGGAGGATATTTCCTTTTGCCCTATATTCTTCAAGGGGATCCGAAATATCTGTTCTCAGATTCAACAGAAATAAGGCTAGCAAAGAGATCCACGAAATACAGATGTAACTCTGTGAGATGAATTAACAGAACACTAAGCAGTTTCTCAGAAAGCTTCTTTCCAGATTTCATCTGAGGATATTTCCTTTTTCACCATAGCCCTCTATGGGCTTCCAAATATCACTTTGCCAATTCCACAAGAACTGTCTCAGGGAAAGGCTTCATGAGGGGAAAGCTGTAACTCTGTGATCTGATTTCACAGAACACAAAGAAGTTTCTCAGAAAGCTTCTTTCTCTTTGTTATCGGAGGATATTTACTTTGGGCCTATAGTCTTCAAAGGGATCCGAAATATCTGTTCTCAAATTCCACAGAAATAAGGCAAGCAAAGAGATCCACGAAATACAGATGTAACTCTGTGAGATGAATTAACAGAACACTAAGCAGTTTCTCAGAAAGCTTCTTTCCAAATTTCATCTGAGGATATTTCCTTTTTCACCATAGCCCTCTATGGGCTTCCAAATATCACTTTGCCAATTCCACAAGAAGTGCTTTATCGAAAGGCTTCTTGAGGGGAAAGCTGTAACTCTGCGAGATGATTTCACAGAACACAAAGAAGTTTCTCAGAAAGCTTCTTTCTCTTTGTTATCGGAGGATATTTCCTTTGGCCCTATAGTCTTCAAAGGGATCCGAAATATCTGTTCTCAGATTCCACAGAAATAAGGCTAGCAAAGGGATCCACGAAATACAGATGTAACTCTGTGTGATGAATTAACAGAACACTAAGCAGTTTCTCAGAAAGGTTCTTTCCAGATTTCATCTGAGGATATTTCCTTTTTCACCATAGCCCTCTAGGGGCTTCCAAATATCACTTTGCCAATTCCACAAGAACTGTCTTAGCGAAAGGCTTCTTGAGGGGAAAGCTGTAACTCTGTGAGATGATTTCAAAGAACACAAAGATGTTTCTCAGAAAGCTTATTTCTCTTTCTTATCGGAGGATATTTCCTTTGGCCCTATAGTCTTCAAAGGGATCCGAAATATCTGTTCTCAGATTCCACAGAAATAAGGCTTGGAAAGATTTCCACCAAATAAAGATGTAACTCTGTCAGATGAATTAACAGAACACTAAGCAGTTTGTCAGAAAGCTTCTTTCCAGATTTCAACTGAGGATATTTCCTTTTTCACCATAGCCCTCTATGGGCTTCCAAATATCACTTTGCCAATTCCACAAGAACTGTCTTAGCGAAAGGCTTCTTTTGGGAAAGCTGTAACTCTGTGAGATGATTTCCCAGAACACAAAGAAGTTTCTCAGAAAGCTTCTTTCTCTTTGTTATCGGAGGATATTTCCTTTGGCCCTATAGTCTTCAAAGGGATCCGAAATATCTGTTCTCAGATTCCACAGAAATAAGGCTAGCAAAGAGTTCCACGAAATACAGATGTAACCCTGTGAGATGAATTAACAGAACACTAAGCAGTTTCTCAGAAAGCTTCTTTCCAGATTTCATCTGAAGATATTTCCTTTTGCAACATAGCCCTCTATGGGCTTCCAAATATCACTTCGCCAATTCCACAAGAACTGTCTTGCGAATGGCTTCTTGAGGAGAAAGCTGTAACTCCGTGAGATGATTTCACAGATCACAAAGAAGTTTCTCAGAAAGCTTCTTTCTCTTTGTTATCGGAGGATATTTCCTTTGGCCCTATAGTCTTCAAAGGGATCCGAAATATCTGTTATCAGATTCCACAGAAATAAGGCTAGCAAAGAGATCCACGAAATACAGATGTAACTCTGTGAGATGAATTAACAGAACACTAAGCAGTTTCTCAGAAAGCTTCTTTCCAGATTTCATCTGAGGATATTTCCTTTTTCACCATAGCCCACTAGGGGCTTCCAAATATCACTTTGCCAATTCCACAAGAACTGTCTTAGCGAAAGGCTTCATGAGGGGAAAGCTGTAACTCTGTGAGATGATTTCACAGAACACAAAGAAGTTTCTCAGAAAGCTTCTTTTTCTTTGTTATCGGAGGATATTTCCTTTGGCCCTATAGTCTTCAAAGGGATCCGAAATATATGTTCTCAGATTCCACAGAAATAAGGCTAGCAAAGAGATCCACGAAATACAGATGTAACTCTGTGAGATGAATTAACAGAACACTAAGCAGTTTCTCAGAAAGCTTCTTTCCAGATTTCATCTGAGGATATTTCCTTTTTCACCATAGCCCTCTAAGGGCATCCAAATATCACCTTGCTAATTCCACAAGAACTGTCTTAGCGAAAGGCTTCTTGAGGGGAAAGCTGGAACTCTGTGAGATGATTTCACAGAACTCAAAGAAGTTTCTCAGAAGCCTTCTTTCTCTTTGTTATGGGAGGATATTTCCTTTGACCCTATGGTCTTCAAAGGCATCCGAAATATCTGTTCTCAGATTCCACAGAAATAAGGCTAGCAAAGAGATCCAAGAAATACAGATGTAACTCTGTGAGATGAATTAACAGAACACTAAGCAGTTTCTGAGAAAGCTTCTTTCCAGATTTCATCTGAGCATATTTCTTTTTTCACCATAGCCCTCTACGGGCTTCCAAATATCACTTTGCCAATTCCACAAGAACTGTCTTGGCGAAAGGCTTCTTGAGGGCAAAGCTGTAACTCTGTGAGATGATTTCACAGAACACAAAGAAGTTTCTCAGAAACCTTCTTTCTCTTTGTTATTGGAGGATATTTCCTTTGGCCCTATGGTCTTCAAAGGCATCCGAAATATCTGTTCTCAGATTCCACAGAAATAAGGCTAGCAAAGAGATCCACGAAATACAGATGTAACTCTGTGAGACGAATTAACAGAACACTAAGCAGTTTCTCAGAAAGCTTCTTTCCAGATTTCATCTGAGGATATTTCCTTTTTCACCATAGCCCTCTAAGGGCTTCCAAATATCACTTTGCCAATTCCACAAGAAGTGCTTTATCGAAAGGCTTCTTGAGGGGAAAGCTGTAACTCTGCGAGATGATTTCACAGAACACAAAGAAGTTTCTCAGAAAGCTTCTTTCTCTTTGTTATCGGAGGATATTTCCTTTGGCCCTATAGTCTTCAAAGGGATCCGAAATATCTGTTCTCAGATTCCACAGAAATAAGGCTAGCAAAGAGTTCCACGAAATACAGATGTAACACTGTGAGATGAATTAACAGAACACTAAGCAGTTTCTCAGAAATCTTCTTTCCAGATTTCATCTGAGGATATTTCCTTTTTCACCATAGCCATCTAGGGGCTTCCAAATATCACTTTGCCAATTCCACAAGAACTGTGTTAGCGAAAGGCTTCTTGAGGGCAAAGCTGTAACTCTGTGAGATGATTTCACAGAACACAAAGAAGTTTCTCAGAAAGCTTCTTTCTCTTTGTTATCGGAGGATATTTCCTTTGGCCCCATGGTCTTCAAAGGCATCCGAAATATCTGTTCTCAGATTCCACAGAAATAAGGCTAGCAAAGAGATACACGAAATACAGATGTAAGTCTGTGAGATGAATTAACAGAACACTAAGCAGTTTCTCAGAAAGCTTCTTTCCAGATTTCATCTGAGGATATTTCCTTTTTCACCATAGCCCTCTATGAGCTTCCAAATATCACTTTGCCAATTCCACAAGAACTGTCTTAGCGAAAGGCTTCTTGAGGGGAAAGCTGTAACTCTGTGAGATGATTTCAAAGAACACAAAGAAGTTTCTCAGAAAGCTTCTTTCTCTTTGTTATCGGAGGATATTTCCTTTGGCGCTATGGTCTTCAAAATCATCCGAAATATCTGTTCTCAGATTCCACAGAAATAAGGCTAGCAAAGAGGTCCACGAAATACAGATGTAACTCTGTGAGATGAATTAACAGAACACTAAGCAGTTTCTCAGAAAACTTCTTTCCAGATTTCATCTGAGGATATTTCCTTTTTCACCATAGCCCTCTATGGGCTTCCAAATATCACTTTGCCAATTCCACAAGAAGTGCTTTATCGAAAGGCTTCTTGAGGGGAAAGCTGTAACTCTGTGAGATGATTTCAAAGAACACAAAGAAGTTTCTCAGAAAGCTTCTTTCTCTTTGTTATCAGAGGATATTTCCATTGGCCCTATAGTCTTCAAAGGGATCCGAAATATCTCTTCTCAGGTTCCACAGAAATAAGGCTAGCAAAGAGATCCACGAAATACAGATGTAACTCTGTGAGATGAATTAACAGAACACTAAGCAGTTTCTCAGAAAGCTTCTTTCCAAATTTCATCTGATGATATTTCCTTTTTCACCATAGCCCTCTATGGGCTTCCAAATATCACTTTGCCAATTCCACAAGAAGTGCTTTATCGAAAGGCTTCTTGAGGGGAAAGCTGTAACTCTGCGAGATGATTTCACAGAACACAAAGAAGTTTCTCAGAAAGCTTCTTTCTCTTTGTTATCGGAGGATATTTCCTTTGGCCCAATAGTCTTCAAAGGGATCCGAAATATCTGTTCTCAGATTCCACAGAAATAAGGCTAGCAAAGAGATCCGCGAAATACAGATGTAACTCTGTGAGATGAATTAACAGAACACTAAGCAGTTTCTCGGAAAGCTTCTTTCCAGATTTCATCTGAGGATATTTCCTTTTTCATCATAGCCCTCTAGGGGCTTCCAAATATCACTTTGCCAATTCCACAAGATCTGTCTTAGCGAAAGGCTTCTTGAGGGGAAAGCTGTAACTCCGTGAGATGATTTCAAAGAACACAAAGAAGTTTCTCAGAAATCTTCTTTCTCTTTGTTATCGGAGGATATTTCCTTTGGCCCTATAGTCTTCAAAGGGATCCGAAATATCTGTTCTCAGGTACCACAGAAATAAGGCTAGCAAAGAGACCCACGAAATACAGATGTAACTCTGTGAGATGAATTAACAGAACACTAAGCAGTTTCTCAGAAAGCTTCTTTACAGATTTCATCTGAGGATATTTCCTTTTTCACCATAGCCCTCTATGGGCTTCCAAATATCACTTTGCCAATTCCACAAGAACTGTCTTAGCGAAAGGCTTCTTGAGGGGAAAGCTGCAACTCTGCGAGATGATTTCACAGAACACAAAGAAGTTTCTCAGAAAGCTTCTTTCTCTTTTTTATCGGAGGATATTTCCTTTGGCCCTATAGTCTTCAAAGGGATCCCAAATATCTGTTCTCAGATTCCACAGAAATAAGGCTAGCAAAGAGGTCCACGAAATACAGATGTAACTCTGTGAGATGAATTAACAGAACACTAAGCAGTTTCTCAGAAAGCTTCTTTCCAGATTTCATCTGAGGATATTTCCTTTTTCACCATAGCCCTCTATGGGCTTCCAAATATCACTTTGCCAATTCCACAAGAACTGTCTTAGCGAAAGGCTTCTTGAGGGGAAAGCTGTTACTGTGTGAGATGATTTCACAGAACACAAAGAAGTTTCTCAGAAAGCTTCTTTCTCTTTGTTATCGGAGGATATTTACTTTGGCCCGATAGTCTTCAAAGGGATCCGAAATATCTGTTCTCAGATTCCACAGAAATAAGGCTAGCAAATAGATCCACGAAATACAGATGTAAATCTGTGAGATGAATTAACAGAACACTAAGCAGTTTCTCAGAAAGCTTCTTTCCAGATTTCATCTGAAGATATTTCCTTTTTCACCGTAGCCTTCTATGGGCTTCCAAATATCACTTTGCCAATTCCACAAGAACTGTCTTAGCGAAAGGCTTCTTGAGGGGAAAGCTGTAACTCTGTGAGATGATTTCACAGAACACAAAGAAGTTTCTCAGAATGCTTCTTTCTCTTTGTTATCGGAGGATATTTCCTTTGGCCCTATAGTCTTCAAAGGGATCTGAAATATCTGTTCTCAGATTCCACAGAAATAAGGCTAGCAAAGAGATCCACGAAATACAGATGTAACTCTGTGAGATGAATTAACAGAACACTAAGCAGTTTCTCAGAAAGCTTCTTTCCAGATTTCATCTGAGGATATTTCCTTTTTCACCATAGCCCTCTATGGGCTTCCTAATATCACTTTGCCAATTCCACAAGAACTGTCTTCGCGAAAGGCTTCTTGAGGGGAAAGCTGTAACTCTATGAGATGATTTCATAGAACACAAAGAAGTTTCTCAGAAAGCTTCTTTCTCTTTGTTATCGGAGGATATTTCCTTTTGCCCTATATTCTTCAAGGGGATCCGAAATATCTGTTCTCAGATTCAACAGAAATAAGGCTAGCAAAGAGATCCACGAAATACAGATGTAACTCTGTGAGCCGAATTACCAGAACACTAAGCAGTTTCTCAGAAAGCTTCTTTCCAGATTTCATCTGAGGATATTTCCTTTTTCACCATAGCCCTCTATGGGCTTCCAAATATCACTTTGCCAATTCCACAAGAAGTGCCTTAGCGAAAGGCTTCTTGAGGGGAATGCTGTAACTCTGCGAGATGATTTCACAGAACACAAAGAAGTTTCTCAGAAAGCATCTTTCTCTTTGTTATCGGAGGATATTTCCTTTGGCCCTATAGTCTTTAAAGGGATCCGAAATATCTGTTCTCAGATTCCACAGAAATAAGGCTAGCAAAGAGATCCACGAAATACAGATGTAACTCTGTGAGATGAATTAACAGAACACTAAGCAGTTTCTCAGAAAGCTTCTTTCCAGATTTCATCTGAGGATATTTCTTTTTCAACATAGCCCTCTATGGGCTTCCAAATATCACTTTGCCATTTCCACAGGAACTGTCTTAGCGAAAGGCTTCTTGAGGGGAAAGCTGTAACTCTGTGAGATGATTTCACAGAACACAAAGAAGTTTCTCAGAAAGCTTCTTTCTCTTTGTTATCGGAGGATGTTTCGTTTGGCCCTATGGTCTACAAAGGCATCCGAAATATCTGTTCTCAGATTCCACAGAAATAAGGCTAGCAAAGAGATCCACGAAATACAGATGTAACTCTGTGAGATGAATTAACAGAACACTAAGCAGTTTCTCAGAAAGCTTCTTTCCAGATTTCATGTGAGGATATTTCCTTTTCCACCATAGCCCTCTATGGGCTTCCAAATATCACTTTGCCAATTCCACAAGAACTGTCTTAGCGAAAGGCTTCTTGAGGGGAAAGCTGCAACTCTGCGAGATGATTTCACAGAACACAAAGAAGTTTCTCAGAAAGCTTCTTTCTCTTTGTTATCGGAGGATATTTCCTTTGGCCCTATAGTCTTCAAAGGGATCCCAAATATCTGTTCTCAGATTCCACAGAAATAAGGCTAGCAAAGAGATCCACGAAATACAGATGTAACTCTGTGAGATGAATTAACAGAACACTAAGCAGTTTCTCAGAAAGCTTCTTTCCAGATTTCATCTGAGGATATTTCTTTTTCAACATAGCCCTCTATGGGCTTCCAAATATCACTTTGCCATTTCCACAGGAACTGTCTTAGCGAAAGGCTTCTTGAGGGGAAAGCTGTAACTCTGTGAGATGATTTCACAGAACACAAAGAAGTTTCTCAGAAAGCTTCTTTCTCTTTGTTATCGGAGGATATTTCCTTTGGCCCTATAGTCTTCAAAGGGATCTGAAATATCTGTTCTCAGATTCCACAGAAATAAGGCTAGCAAAGAGATCCACGAAATACAGATGTAACTCTGTGAGATGAATTAACAGAACACTAAGCAGTTTCTCAGAAAGCTTCTTTCCAGATTTCATCTGAGGATATTTCCTTTTTCACCATAGCCCTCTATGGGCTTCCTAATATCACTTTGCCAATTCCACAAGAACTGTCTTCGCGAAAGGCTTCTTGAGGGGAAAGCTGTAACTCTATGAGATGATTTCATAGAACACAAAGAAGTTTCTCAGAAAGCTTCTTTCTCTTTGTTATCGGAGGATATTTCCTTTTGCCCTATATTCTTCAAGGGGATCCGAAATATCTGTTCTCAGATTCAACAGAAATAAGGCTAGCAAAGAGATCCACGAAATACAGATGTAACTCTGTGAGCCGAATTACCAGAACACGAAGCAGTTTCTCAGAAAGCTTCTTTCCAGATTTCATCTGAGGATATTTCCTTTTTCACCATAGCCCTCTATGGGCTTCCAAATATCACTTTGCCAATTCCACAAGAAGTGCCTTAGCGAAAGGCTTCTTGAGGGGAATGCTGTAACTCTGCGAGATGATTTCACAGAACACAAAGAAGTTTCTCAGAAAGCATCTTTCTCTTTGTTATCGGAGGATATTTCCTTTGGCCCTATAGTCTTTAAAGGGATCCGAAATATCTGTTCTCAGATTCCACAGAAATAAGGCTAGCAAAGAGATCCACGAAATACAGATGTAACTCTGTGAGATGAATTAACAGAACACTAAGCAGTTTCTCAGAAAGCTTCTTTCCAGATTTCATCTGAGGATATTTCTTTTTCAACATAGCCCTCTATGGGCTTCCAAATATCACTTTGCCATTTCCACAGGAACTGTCTTAGCGAAAGGCTTCTTGAGGGGAAAGCTGTAACTCTGTGAGATGATTTCACAGAACACAAAGAAGTTTCTCAGAAAGCTTCTTTCTCTTTGTTATCGGAGGATATTTCGTTTGGCCCTATGGTCTACAAAGGCATCCGAAATATCTGTTCTCAGATTCCACAGAAATAAGGCTAGCAAAGAGATCCACGAAATACAGATGTAACTCTGTGAGATGAATTAACAGAACACTAAGCAGTTTCTCAGAAAGCTTCTTTCCAGATTTCATGTGAGGATATTTCCTTTTCCACCATAGCCCTCTATGGGCTTCCAAATATCACTTTGCCAATTCCACAAGAACTGTCTTAGCGAAAGGCTTCTTGAGGGGAAAGCTGCAACTCTGCGAGATGATTTCACAGAACACAAAGAAGTTTCTCAGAAAGCTTCTTTCTCTTTGTTATCGGAGGATATTTCCTTTGGCCCTATAGTCTTCAAAGGGATCCCAAATATCTGTTCTCAGATTCCACAGAAATAAGGCTAGCAAAGAGATCCACGAAATACAGATGTAACTCTGTGAGATGAATTAACAGAACACTAAGCAGTTTCTCAGAAAGCTTCTTTCCAGATTTCATCTGAGGATATTTCTTTTTCAACATAGCCCTCTATGGGCTTCCAAATATCACTTTGCCATTTCCACAGGAACTGTCTTAGCGAAAGGCTTCTTGAGGGGAAAGCTGTAACTCTGTGAGATGATTTCACAGAACACAAAGAAGTTTCTCAGAAAGCTTCTTTCTCTTTGTTATCGGAGGATATTTCCTTTGGCCCTATAGTCTTCAAAGGGATCTGAAATATCTGTTCTCAGATTCCACAGAAATAAGGCTAGCAAAGAGATCCACGAAATACAGATGTAACTCTGTGAGATGAATTAACAGAACACTAAGCAGTTTCTCAGAAAGCTTCTTTCCAGATTTCATCTGAGGATATTTCCTTTTTCACCATAGCCCTCTATGGGCTTCGTAATATCACTTTGCCAATTCCACAAGAACTGTCTTCGCGAAAGGCTTCTTGAGGGGAAAGCTGTAACTCTATGAGATGATTTCATAGAACACAAAGAAGTTTCTCAGAAAGCTTCTTTCTCTTTGTTATCGGAGGATATTTCCTTTTGCCCTATATTCTTCAAGGGGATCCGAAATATCTGTTCTCAGATTCAACAGAAATAAGGCTAGCAAAGAGATCCACGAAATACAGATGTAACTCTGTGAGCCGAATTACCAGAACACGAAGCAGTTTCTCAGAAAGCTTCTTTCCAGATTTTATCTGAGGATATTTCCTTTTTCACCATAGCCCTCTATGGGCTTCCAAATATCACTTTGCCAATTCCACAAGAAGTGCCTTAGCGAAAGGCTTCTTGAGGGGAATGCTGTAACTCTGCGAGATGATTTCACAGAACACAAAGAAGTTTCTCAGAAAGCATCTTTCTCTTTGTTATCGGAGGATATTTCCTTTGGCCCTATAGTCTTTAAAGGGATCCGAAATATCTGTTCTCAGATTCCACAGAAATAAGGCTAGCAAAGAGATCCACGAAATACAGATGTAACTCTGTGAGATGAATTAACAGAACACTAAGCAGTTTCTCAGAAAGCTTCTTTCCAGATTTCATCTGAGGATATTTCTTTTTCAACATAGCCCTCTATGGGCTTCCAAATATCACTTTGCCATTTCCACAGGAACTGTCTTAGCGAAAGGCTTCTTGAGGGGAAAGCTGCAACTCTGCGAGATGATTTCACAGAACACAAAGAAGTTTCTCAGAAAGCTTCTTTCTCTTTGTTATCGGAGGATATTTCCTTTGGCCCTTTAGTCTTCAAAGGGATCCCAAATATCTGTTCTCAGATTCCACAGAAATAAGGCTAGCAAAGAGATCCAAGAAATACAGATGTAACTCTGTGAGATGAATTAACAGAACACTAAGCAGTTTCTCAGAAAGCTTCTTTCCAGATTTCATCTGAGGATATTTCCTTTTTCACCATAGCCCTCTATGGGCTTCCAAATATCACTTTGCCAATTCCACAAGAACTGTCTTAGCGAAAGGCTTCTTGAGGGGAAACCTGTAACTCTATGAGATGATTTCACAGAACACAAAGAAGTTTCTCAGAAAGCTTCTTTCTCTTTGTTATCGGAGGATATTTCCTTTGGCCCTATGGTCTTCAAAATCATCTGAAATATCTGTTCTCAGACTCCACAGAAATAAGGCTAGCAAAGAGATCCACGAAATACAGATGTAACTCTGTGAGATGAATTAACAGAACACTAAGCAGTTTCTCAGAAAGCTTCTTTCCAGATTTCATCTGAGGATATTTCCTTTTTCACCATAGCCCTCTATGGGCTTCCAAATATCACTTTGCCAATTCCACAAGAAGTGATTTATCGAAAGGCTTCTTGAGGGGAAAGCTGTAACTCTGCGAGATGATTTCACAGAACACAAAGAAGTTTCTCAGAAAGCTTCTTTCTCTTTGTTATCGGAGGATATTTCCTTTGGCCCCGTGGTCTTCAAAGGCATCCGAAATATCTGTTCTCAGATTCCTCAGAAATAAGGCTAGCAAAGAGATCCACGAAATACAGATGTAAGTCTGTGAGATGAATTAACAGAACACTAAGCAGTTTCTCAGAAAGCTTCTTTCCAGATTTCATCTGAGGATATTTCCTTTTTCACCATAGGCCTCTATGAGCTTCCAAATATCACTTTGCCAATTCCACAAGAACTGTCTTAGCGAAATGCTTCTTTTGGGAAAGCTGTAACTCTGTGAGATGATTTCACAGAACACAAAGAAGTTTCTCAGAAAGCTTCTTTCTCTTTGTTATCGGAGGATATTTCCTTTGGCCCTATAGTCTTCAAAGGGAACCGAAATATCTGTTCTCAGATTCCACAGAAATAAGGCTAGCAAAGACATCCACGAAATACAGATGTATCTCTGTGTGATGAATTAACAGAACACTAAGCAGTTTCTCAGAAAGGTTCTTTCCAGATTTCATCTGAGGATATTTCCTTTTTCACCATAGCCCTCTATGGGCTTCCAAATATCACTTTGCCAATTCCACAAGAACTGTCTTAGCGAAAGGCTTCTTGAGCGGAAAGCTGTAACTCTGTGATCTGATTTCACAGAACACAAAGAAGTTTCTCAGAAAGCTTCTTTCTCTTTGTTATCGGAGGATATTTACTTTGGGCCTATAGTCTTCAAAGGGATCCGAAATATCTGTTCTCAAATTCCACAGAAATAAGGCAAGCAAAGAGATCCACGAAATACAGATGTAACTCTGTGAGATGAATTAACAGAACACTAAGCAGTTTCTCAGAAAGCTTCTTTCCAAATTTCATCTGAGGATATTTCCTTTTTCACCATAGCCCTCTATGGGCTTCCAAATATCACTTTGCCAATTCCACAAGAAGTGCTTTATCGAAAGGCTTCTTGAGGGGAAAGCTGTAACTCTGCGAGATGATTTCACAGAACACAAAGAAGTTTCTCAGAAAGCTTCTTTCTCTTTGTTATCGGAGGATATTTCCTTTGGCCCTATAGTCTTCAAAGGGATCCGAAATATCTGTTCTCAGATGCAACAGAAATAAGGCTAGCAAAGAGATCCACGAAATACAGATGTAACTCTGTGTGATGAATTAACAGAACACTAAGCAGTTTCTCAGAAAGGTTCTTTCCAGATTTCATCTGAGGATATTTCCTTTTTCACCATAGCCCTCTATGGGCTTCCAAATATCACTTTGCCAATTCCACAAGAACTGTCTTAGCGAAAGGCTTCTTGAGGGGAAAGCTGGAACTCTGTGAGATGATTTCAAAGAACACAAAGAAGTTTCTCAGAAAGCTTCTTTCTCTTTGTTATCAGAGGATATTTGCATTGGCCCTATAGTCTTCAAAGGGATCCGAAATATCTGTTCTCAGGTTCCAGAGAAATAAGGCTAGCAAAGAGATCCACGAAATACAGATGTAACTCTGTGAGATGAATTAACAGATCACTAAGCAGTTTCTCAGAAAGCTTCTTTCCAGATTTCATCTGAGGATATTTCCTTTTTCACCATAGCCCTCTATGGGCTTCCAAATATCACTTTCCCAATTCCACAAGAATTGTCTTAGCGAAAGGCTTCTTGAGGGGAAAGCTGTGACTCTGTGAGACGATTTCCCAGAACACAAAGAAGTTTCTCAGAAAGCTTCTTTCTCTTTGTTATCGGAGGATATTTCCTTTGGCCCAATAGTCTTCAAAGGGATCCGAAATATCTGTTCTCAGATTCCACAGAAATAAGGCTAGCAAAGAGATCCACGAAATACAGATGTAACTCTGTGAGATGAATTAACGGAACACTAAGCAGTTTCTCGGAAAGCTTCTTTCCAGATTTCATCTGAGGATATTTCCTTTTTCATCATAGCCCTCTAGGGGCTTCCAAATATCACTTTGCCAATTCCACAAGATCTGTCTTAGCGAAAGGCTTCTTGAGGGGAAAGCAGTAACTCTGTGAGATGATTTCAAAGAACACAAAGATGTTTCTCAGAAAGCTTAATTCTCTTTCTTATCGGAGGATATTTCCTTTGGCCCTATAGTCTTCAAAGGGATCCGAAATATCTGTTCTCAGATTCCACAGAAATAAGGCTTGGAAAGAGTTCCAGGAAATACAGATGTAACTCTGTGAGATGAATTAACAGAACACTAAGCAGTTTCTCAGAAAGCTTCTTTCCAGATTTCAACTGAGGATATTTCCTTTTTCACCATAGCCCTCTATGGGCTTCCAAATATCACTTTGCCAATTCCACAAGAACTGTCTTAGCGAAAGGCTTCTTTTGGGAAAGCTGTAACTCTGTGAGATGATTTCCCAGAACACAAAGAAGTTTCTCAGAAAGCTTCTTTCTCTTTGTTATCGGAGGATATTTCCTTTGGCCCTATAGTCTTCAAAGGGATCCGAAATATCTGTTCTCAGATTCCACAGAAATAAGGCTAGCAAAGAGATCCACGAAATACAGATGTAACCCTGTGAGATGAATTAACAGAACACTAAGCAGTTTCTCAGAAAGCTTCTTTCCAGATTTCATCTGAAGATATTTCCTTTTGCAACATAGCCCTCTATGGGCTTCCAAATATCACTTCGCCAATTCCACAAGAACTGTCTTGCGAATGGCATCTTGAGGAGAAAGCTGTAACTCCGTGAGATGATTTCACAGATCACAAAGAAGTTTCTCAGAAAGCTTCTTTCTCTTTGTTATCGGTAGATATTTCCTTTGGCCCTATAGTCTTCAAAGCGTTCCGAAATATCTGTTATCAGATTCCACAGAAATAAGGCTAGCAAAGAGATCCACGAAATACAGATGTAACTCTGTGAGATGAATTAACAGAACACTAAGCAGTTTCTCAGAAAGCTTCTTTCCAGATTTCATCTGAGGATATTTCCTTTTTCACCATAGCCCTCTAGGGGCTTCCAAATATCACTTTGCCAATTCCACAAGAACTGTCTTAGCGAAAGGCTTCATGAGGGGAAAGCTGTAACTCTGTGAGATGATTTCACAGAACACAAAGAAGTTTCTCAGAAAGCTTCTTTTTCTTTGTTATCGGAGAATATTTCCTTTGGCCCTATAGTCTTCAAAGGGATCCGAAATATATGTTCTCAGATTCCACAGAAATAAGGCTAGCAAAGAGATCCACGAAATACAGATGTAACTCTGTGAGATGAATTAACAGAACACTAAGCAGTTTCTCAGAAAGCTTCTTTCCAGATTTCATCTGAGGATATTTCCTTTTTCACCATAGCCCTCTATGGGCTTCCAAATATCACTTTGCCAATTCCACAAGAAGTGCTTTATCGAAAGGCTTCTTGAGGGGAAAGCTGTAACTCTGCGAGATGATTTCACAGAACACAAAGAAGTTTCTCAGAAAGCTTCTTTCTCTTTGTTATCGGAGGATATTTCCTTTGGCCCTATAGTCTTCAAAGGGATCCGAAATATCTCTTCTCAGATTCCACAGAAATAAGGCTAGCAAAGAGATGTACGAAATACAGATATAACACTGTGTGATGGATTAACAGAACACTAAGCAGTTTTTCAGAAAGGTTCTTTCCAGATTTCATCTGAGGATATTTCCTTTTTCACCATAGCCCTCTAGGGGCTTCCAAATATCACTTTGCCAATTCCACAAGAACTGTCTTAGCGAAAGGCTTCTTGAGGGGAAAGCTGTAACTCTGTGAGATGATTACACAGAACAGAAAGAAGTTTCTCAGAAAGCTTCTTTCTCTTTGTTATCGGAGGATATTTCCTTTGGCGCTATGGTCTTCAAAATCATCCGAAATATCTGTTCTCAGATTCCACAGAAATAAGGCTAGCAAAGAGATCCACGAAATACAGATGTAACTCTGTGAGATGAATTAACAGAACACTAAGCAGTTTCTCAGAAAACTTCTTTCCAGATTTCATCTGAGGATATTTCCTTTTCCCCATAGCCCTCTATGGGCTTCCAAATATCACTTTGCCAATTCCACAAGAAGTGCTTTATCGAAAGGCTTCTTGAGGGGAAAGCTGTATCTCTGCGAGATGATTTCACAGAACACAAAGAAGTTTCTCAGAAAGCTTCTTTCTCTTTGTTATCAGAGGATATTTCCTTTGGCCCTATAGTGTTCAAGGGGATCCGAAATATCTGTTCTCAGATTCCACAGAAATAAGGCTAGCAAAGAGTTCCACGAAATACAGATGTAACTCTGTGAGATGAATTAAGAGAACACTAAGCAGTTTCTCAGAAAGCTTCTTTCCAGATTTCATCTGAGGATATTTCCTTTTTCACCATAGCCCTCTAGGGGCTTCCAAATATCACTTTGCCAATTCCACAAGAACTGTCTTAGCGAAAGGCTTCTTGAGGGGAAAGCTGTAACTCTGTGAGATGATTTCACAGAACACAAAGAAGTTTCTCAGAAAGCTTCTTTTTCTTTGTTATCGGAGGATATTTCCTTTGGCCCTATAGTCTTCAAAGGGATCCGAAATATCTGTTCTCAGATTCCACAGAAATAAGGCTAGCAAAGAGATCCACGAAATACAGATGTAACTCTGTGAGATGAATTAACAGAACACTAAGCAGTTTCTCAGAAAGCTTCTTTCCAGATTTCATCTGAGGATATTTCCTTTTTCACCATAGCCCTCTATGGGCTTCCAAATATCACTTTACCAATTCCACAAGAACTGTCTTAGCGAAAGGCTTCTTGAGGGGAAAGCTGTAACTCTGTGATCTGATTTCACAGAACACATAGAAGTTTCTCAGAAAGCTTCTTTCTCTTTGTTATCGGAGGATATTTACTTTGGGCCTATAGTCTTCAAAGGGATCCGAAATATCTGTTCTCAAATTCCACAGAAATAAGGCTAGCAAAGCGATCCACGAAATACAGATGTAACTCTGTGAGATGATTTAACAGAACACTAAGCAGTTTCTCAGAAAGCTTCTTTCCAAATTTCATCTGAGGATATTTCCTTTTTCACCATAGCCCTCTATGGGCTTCCAAATATCACTTTGCCAATTCCACAAGAAGTGCTTTATCGAAAGGCTTCTTGAGGGGAAAGCTGTAACTCTGCGAGATGATTTCACAGAACACAAAGAAGTTTCTCAGAAAGCTTCTTTCTCTTTGTTATCGGAGGATATTTCCTTTGGCCCTATAGTCTTCAAAGGGATCCGAAATATCTGTTCTCAGATTCCACAGAAATAAGGCTAGCAAAGAGATCCACGAAATACAGATGTAACTCTGTGTGATGAATTAACAGAACTCTAAGCAGTTTCTCAGAAAGGTTCTTTCCAGATTTCATCTGAGGATATTTCCTTTTTCATCATAGCCCTCTAGGGGCTTCCAAATATCACTTTGCCAATTCCACAAGAACTGTCTTAGCGAAAGGATTCTTGAGGGGAAAGCTGTAACTCTGTGAGATGATTTCAAAGAACACAAAGAAGTTTCTCAGAAAGCTTCTTTCTCTTTGTTATCAGAGGATATTTCCATTGGCCCTATAGTCTTCAAAGGGATCCGAAATATCTGTTCTCAGGTTCCACAGAAATAAGGCTAGCAAAGAGATCCACGAAACACAGATGTAACTCTGTGAGATGAATTAACAGATCACTAAGCAGTTTCTCAGAAAGCTTCTTTCCAGATTTCATCTGAGGATATTTCCTTTTTCACCATAGCCCTCTATGGGCTTCCAAATATCACTTTCCCAATTCCACAAGAACTGTCTTAGCGAAAGGCTTCTTAAGGGGAAAGCTGTGACTCTGTGAGACGATTTCCCAGAACACAAAGAAGTTTCTCAGAAAGCTTCTTTCTCTTTGTTATCGGAGGATATTTCCTTTGGCCCAATAGTCTTCAAAGGGATCCGAAATATCTGTTCTCAGATTCCACAGAAATTAGGCTAGCAAAGAGATCCGCGAAATACAGATGTAACTCTGTGAGATGAATTAACAGAACACTAAGCAGTTTCTCAGAAAGCTTCTTTCCAGATTTCATCTGAGGATATTTCCTTTTTCATCATAGCCCTCTAGGGGCTTCCAAATATCACTTTGCCAATTCCACAAGATCTGTCTTAGCGAAAGGCTTCTTGAGGGGAAAGCTGTAACTCTGTGAGATGATTTCAAAGAACACAAAGATGTTTCTCAGAAAGCTTATTTCTCTTTCTTATCGGAGGATATTTCCTTTGGCCCTATAGTCTTCAAAGGGATCCGAAATATCTGTTCTCAGATTCCACAGAAATAAGGCTTGGAAAGAGTTCCACGAAATACAGATGTAACTCTGTGAGATGAATTAACAGAACACTAAGCAGTTTCTCAGAAAGCTTCCTTCCAGATTTCATCTGAGGATATTTCTTTTTCACCATAGCCCTCTTTGGGCTTCCAAATATCACTTTGCCATTTCCACAGGAACTGTCTTAGCGAAAGGCTTCTTGAGGGGAAAGCTGTAACTCTGTGAGATGATTTCACAGAACACAAAGAAGTTTCTCAGAAAGCTTCTTTCTCTTTGTTATCGGAGGATATTTCGTTTGGCCCTATGGTCTACAAAGGCATCCGAAATATCTGTTCTCAGATTCCACAGAAATAAGGCTAGCAAAGAGATCCACGAAATACAGATGTAACTCTGTGAGATGAATTAACAGAACACTAAGCAGTTTCTCAGAAAGCTTCTTTCCAGATTTCATGTGAGGATATTTCCTTTTCCACCATAGCCCTCTATGGGCTTCCAAATATCACTTTGCCAATTCCACAAGAACTGTCTTAGCGAAAGGCTTCTTGAGGGGGAAGCTGTAACTCTGTGAAATGATTTCACAGAACACAAAGAAGTTTCTCAGAAAGCTTCTTTCTCTTTGTTATCGGAGGATATTTCCTTTGGCCCTATAGTCTTCAAAGGGATCCGAAATATCTGTTCTCAGATTCCACAGAAATAAGGCTAGCAAAGAGATCCACGAAATACAGATGTAACTCTGTGAGGTGAATTAACAGAACACTAAGCAGTTTCTCAGAAAGCTTCTTTCCAGATTTCGTCTGAGGATATTTCCTTTTTCACCATAGCCCTCTATGGGCTTCCAAATATCACTTTGCCAATTCCACAAGAACTGTCTTAGCGAAAGGCTTCTTGAGGGGAAAGCTGTAACTCTGTGAGATGATTACATAGAACAGAAAGAACTTTCTCAGAAACCTTCTTTCTCTTTGTTATCGGAGGATATTTCCTTTGGCCCTATGGTCTTCAAAATCATCTGAAATATCTGTTCTCAGATTCCACAGAAATAAGGCTAGCAAAGAGATCCACGAAATACAGATGTAACTCTGTGAGATGAATTAACAGAACACTAAGCAGTTTCTCAGAAAGCTTCTTTCCAGATTTCATCTGAGGATATTTCCTTTTTGACCATAGCCCTCTATGGGCTTCCAAATATCACTTTGCCAATTCCACAAGAAGTGCTTTATCGAAAGGCTTCTTGAGGGGAAAGCTGTAACTCTGCGAGATGATTTCACAGAACACAAAGAAGTTTCTCAGAAAGCTTCTTTCTCTTTGTTATCGGAGGATATTTCCTTTGGCCCTATAGTCTTCAAAGGGATCCGAGATATCTCTTCTCAGATTCCACAGAAATAAGGCTAGCAAAGAGATGCACGAAATACAGATGTAACTCTGTGTGATGAATTAACAGAACACTAAGCAGTTTTTCAGAAAGGTTCTTTCCAGATTTCATCTGAGGATATTTCCTTTTTCACCATAGCCCTCTAGGGGCTTCCAAATATCAATTTGCCAATTCCACAAGAACTGTCTTAGCGAAAGGCTTCTTGAGGGGAAAGCTGTAACTCTGTGAGATGATTACACAGAACAGAAAGAAGTTTCTCAGAAAGCTTCTTTCTCTTTGTTATCGGAGGATATTTCCTTTGGCGCTATGGTCTTCAAAATCATCCGAAATATCTGTTCTCAGATTCCACAGAAATAAGGCTAGCAAAGAGATCCACGAAATACAGATGTAACTCTGTGAGATGAATTAACAGAACACTAAGCAGTTTCTCAGAACACTTCTTTCCAGATTTCATCTGAGGATTTTTCCTTTTCCCCATAGCCCTCTATGGGCTTCCAAATATCACTTTGCCAATTCCACAAGAAGTGCTTTACCGAAAGGCTTCTTGAGGGGAAAGCTGTATCTCTGCGAGATGATTTCACAGAACACAAAGAAGTTTCTCAGAAAGCTTCTTTCTCTTTGTTATCAGAGGATATTTCCTTTGGCCCTATAGTGTTCAAGGGGATCCGAAATATCTGTTCTCAGATTCCACAGAAATAAGGCTAGCAAAGAGTTCCTCGAAATACAGATGTAACTCTGTGAGATGAATTAACAGAACACTAAGCAGTTTCTCAGAAAGCTTCTTTACAGATTTCATCTGAGGATATTTCCTTTTTCACCATAGCCCTCTAGGGGCTTCCAAATATCACTTTGCCAATTCCACAAGAACTGTCTTAGCGAAAGGCTTCTTGAGGGGAAAGCTGTAACTCTGTGAGATGATTTCACAGAACACAAAGAAGTTTCTCAGAAAGCTTCTTTTTCTTTGTTATCGGAGGATATTTCCTTTGGCCCTATAGTCTTCAAAGGCATCCGAAATATCTGTTCTCAGATTCCACAGAAATAAGGCTAGCAAAGAGATCCACGAAATACAGATGTAACTCTGTGAGATGAATTAACAGAACACTAAGCAGTTTCTCAGAAAGCTTCTTTCCAGATTTCATCTGAGGATATTTCCTTTTTCACCATAGCCCTCTATGGGCTTCCAAATATCACTTTGCCAATTCCACAAGAACTGTCTTAGCGAAAGGCTTCTTGAGGGGAAAGCTGTAACTCTGTGATCTGATTTCACAGAACACAAAGAAGTTTCTCAGAAAGCTTCTTTCTCTTTGTTATCGGAGGATATTTACTTTGGGCCTATAGTCTTCAAAGGGATCCGAAATATCTGTTCTCAAATTCCACAGAAATAAGGCTAGCAAAGAGATCCACGAAATACAGATGTAACTCTGTGAGATGAATTAACAGAACACTAAGCAGTTTCTCAGAAAGCTTCTTTCCAGATTTCATCCGAGGATATTTCCTTTTTCACCAAAGCCCTCCATGGGCTTCCAAATATCACTTTGCCAATTCCACAAGAAGTGCTTTATCGAAAGGCTTCTTGAGGGGAAAGCTGTAACTCTGTGAGATGATTTCACAGAACACAAAGAAGTTTCTCAGAAAGCTTCTTTCTCTTTGTTATCGGAGGATATTTCCTTTGGCCCCATAGTCTTCAAAGGGATCCGAAATATCTCTTCTCAGATTCCACAGAAATAAGGCTAGCAAAGAGATCCACGAAATACAGATGTAAGTCTGTGAGATGAATTAACAGAACACTAAGCAGTTTCTCAGAAAGCTTCTTTCCAGATTTCATCTGAGGATATTTCCTTTTTCTTCATAGCCCTCTATGGGCTTCCAAATATCACTTTGCCAATTCCACAAGAACTGTCTTATCGAAAGGCTTCTTGAGGGGAAAGCTGTAACTCTGTGAGATGATTTCACAGAACACAAAGAAGTTTCTCAGAAACCTTCTTTCTATTTGTTATTGGAGGATATTTCCTTTGGCCCTATGGTCTTCAAAGGCATCCGAAATATCTGTTCTCAGATTCCACAGAAATAAGGCTAGCAAAGAGATCCACGAAATACAGATGTAACTCTGTGAGATGAAGTAACAGAACACTAAGCAGTTTCTCAGAAAGCTTCTTTCCAGATTTCATCTGAGGATATTTCCTTTTCCACCATAGCCCTCTAAGGGCTTCCAAATATCACTTTGCCAATTCCACAAGAAGTGCTTTATCGAAAGGCTTCTTGAGGGGGAAGCTGTAACTCTGCGAGATGATTTCACAGAACACAAAGAAGTTTCTCAGAAAGCTTCCTTCTCTTTGTTATGGGAGGATATTTCTTTGGCCCTATGGTCTTCAAAGGGATCCGAAATATCTGTTCTCACATTCCACAGAAATAAGGCTAGCAAAGAGATCCGAAATACAGATTTAAATCTGTGAGATGCATTAACAGAACACTAAGCAGTTTCTCAGAAAGTTTGTTTCCAGATTTCATCTGAGGATATTTCCTTTTTTACCATAGCCCTCTAGGGGTTTCCAAATATCACTTTGCCAATTCCACAAGAACTGTCTCAGCGAAAGGCTTCTTGAGGGGAAAGCTGTAACTCTGTGAGATGATTTCACAGAACACAAAGAAGTTTCTCAGAAAGCTTCTTTCTCTTTGTTATCAGAGGATATTTCCTTTGGTCCTATAGTCTTCAAAGGGATCCGAAATATCTGCTCTCAGATTCCACAGAAAGAAGGCTAGCAAGGAGATTCACGAAATACAGATGTAACTCTGTGAGATGAATTAACAGAACACTAAGCAGTTTCTCAGAAAGCTTCTTTCCAGATTTCATCTGAGGATATTTCCTTTTTTAACCATAGCCCTCTATGGGCTTCCAAATATCACTATGCCAATTCCACAAGAACAGTCTTAGCGAAAGGCTTCTTGTGGGAAAAGCTGTAACTCTGTGAGATGATTTCACAGAACACAAAGACGTTTCTCAGAAAGCTTCTTTCTCTTTGTTATCGGAGGATATTTCCTTTGGCCCTATGGTCTTCAAAGGGATCCGAAATATCTGTTCTCAGATTCCACAGAAATAAGGCTAGCAAAGAGATCCACGAAATACAGATGTAACTCTGTGAGATGAATTAAGAGAACACTAAGCAGTTTCTCAGAAAGCTTCTTTCCATAGTTCATCTGAGGATATTTCCTTTTTCACCATAGCCCTCTATGGGCTTCCAAATAACACTTTGCCAATTCCACAAGAACTTCCTTAGCGAAAGGCTTCTTGAGGGGAAAGCTGTAACTCTGTGAGATGATTTCAAAGAACACAAAGAAGTTTCTCAGAAAGCTTCTTTCTCTTTGTTATCGGAGGATATTTCCTTTGGCCCTATAGTCTTCAAAGGGATCCGAAATATCTGTTCTCAGATTCCACAGAAATAAGGCTTGCAAAGAGTTCCACGAAATACAGATGTAACTCTGTCAGATGAATTAACAGAACAATAAGCAGTTTCTCAGAAAGCTTCTTTCCACATTTCATCTGAGGATATTTCCTTTTTCACCATAGCCCTCTATGGGCTTCCAAATATCACTTTGCCAATTCCACAAGAAGTGCTTTATCGAAAGGCTTCTTGAGGGGAAAGCTGTAACTCTACGAGATGATTTCACAGAACACCAAGAAGTTTCTCAGAAAGCTTCTTTCTCTTTGGTATCGGAGGATATTTCCTTTGGCCCTATAGTCTTCAAAGGGATCCGAAATATCTGTTCTCAGATTCCACAGAAATAAGGCTAGCAAAGAGATCCACGAAATACAGATGTAACTCTGTGAGGTGAATTAACAGAACACTAAGCAGTTTCTCAGAAAGCTTCTTTCCAGATTTCGTCTGAGGATATTTCCTTTTTCACCATAGCCCTCTATGGGCTTCCAAATATCACTTTGCCAATTCCACAAGAACTGTCTTAGCGAAAGGCTTCTTGAGGGGAAAGCTGTAACTCTGTGAGATGATTACATAGAACAGAAAGAACTTTCTCAGAAACCTTCTTTCTCTTTGTTATCGGAGGATATTTCCTTTGGCCCTATGGTCTTCAAAATCATCTGAAATATCTGTTCTCAGATTCCACAGAAATAAGGCTAGCAAAGAGATCCACGAAATACAGATGTAACTCTGTGAGATGAATTAACAGAACACTAAGCAGTTTCTCAGAAAGCTTCTTTCCAGATTTCATCTGAGGATATTTCCTTTTTCACCATAGCCCTCTAGGGGCTTCCAAATATCACTTTGCCAATTCCACAAGAACTGTCTTAGCGAAAGGATTCTTGAGGGGAAAGCTGTAACTGTGTGAGATGATTTCAAAGAACACAAAGAAGTTTCTCAGAAAGCTTCTTTCTCTTTGTTATCAGAGGATATTTCCATTGGCCCTATAGTCTTCAAAGGGATCCGAAATATCTGTTCTCAGGTTCCACAGAAATAAGGCTAGCAAAGAGATCCACGAAATACAGATGTAACTCTGTGAGATGAATTAACAGATCACTAAGCAGTTTCTCAGAAAGCTTCTTTCCAGATTTCATCTGAGGATATTTCCTTTTTCACCATAGCCCTCTATGGGCTTCCAAATATCACTTTCCCAATTCCACAAGAACTGTCTTAGCGAAAGGCTTCTTGAGGGGAAAGCTGTGACTCTGTGAGACGATTTCCCAGAACACAAAGAAGTTTCTCAGAAAGCTTCTTTCTCTTTGTTATCGGAGGATATTTCCTTTGGCCCAATAGTCTTCAAAGGGATCCGAAATATCTGTTCTCAGATTCCACAGAAATTAGGCTAGCAAAGAGATCCGCGAAATACAGATGTAACTCTGTGAGATGAATTAACAGAACACTAAGCAGTTTCTCAGAAAGCTTCTTTCCAGATTTCATCTGAGGATATTTCCTTTTTCATCATAGCCCTCTAGGGGCTTCCAAATATCACTTTGCCAATTCCACAAGATCTGTCTTAGCGAAAAGCTTCTTGAGGGGAAAGCTGTAACTCTGTGAGATGATTTCAAAGAACACAAAGATGTTTCTCAGAAAGCTTATTTCTCTTTCTTATCGGAGGATATTTCCTTTGGCCCTATAGTCTTCAAAGGGATCCGAAATATCTGTTCTCAGATTCCACAGAAATAAGGCTTGGAAAGAGTTCCACGAAATACAGATGTAACTCTGTGAGATGAATTAACAGAACACTAAGCAGTTTCTCAGAAAGCTTCCTTCCAGATTTCATCTGAGGATATTTCTTTTTCACCATAGCCCTCTATGGGCTTCCAAATATCACTTTGCCATTTCCACAGGAACTGTCTTAGCGAAAGGCTTCTTGAGGGGAAAGCTGTAACTCTGTGAGATGATTTCACAGAACACAAAGAAGTTTCTCAGAAAGCTTCTTTCTCTTTGTTATCGGAGGATATTTCGTTTGGCCCTATGGTCTACAAAGGCATCCGAAATATCTGTTCTCAGATTCCACAGAAATAAGGCTAGCAAAGAGATCCACGAAATACAGATGTAACTCTGTGAGATGAATTAACAGAACACTAAGCAGTTTCTCAGAAAGCTTCTTTCCAGATTTCATGTGAGGATATTTCCTTTTCCACCATAGCCCTCTATGGGCTTCCAAATATCACTTTGCCAATTCCACAAGAACTGTCTTAGCGAAAGGCTTCTTGAGGGGGAAGCTGTAACTCTGTGAAATGATTTCACAGAACACAAAGAAGTTTCTCAGAAAGCTTCTTTCTCTTTGTTATCGGAGGATATTTCCTTTGGCCCTATAGTCTTCAAAGGGATCCGAAATATCTGTTCTCAGATTCCACAGAAATAAGGCTAGCAAAGAGATCCACGAAATACAGATGTAACTCTGTGAGGTGAATTAACAGAACACTAAGCAGTTTCTCAGAAAGCTTCTTTCCAGATTTCGTCTGAGGATATTTCCTTTTTCACCATAGCCCTCTATGGGCTTCCAAATATCACTTTGCCAATTCCACAAGAACTGTCTTAGCGAAAGGCTTCTTGAGGGGAAAGCTGTAACTCTGTGAGATGATTACATAGAACAGAAAGAACTTTCTCAGAAACCTTCTTTCTCTTTGTTATCGGAGGATATTTCCTTTGGCCCTATGGTCTTCAAAATCATCTGAAATATCTGTTCTCAGATTCCACAGAAATAAGGCTAGCAAAGAGATCCACGAAATACAGATGTAACTCTGTGAGAAGAATTAACAGAACACTAAGCAGTTTCTCAGAAAGCTTCTTTCCAGATTTCATCTGAGGATATTTCCTTTTTCACCATAGCCCTCTATGGGCTTCCAAATATCACTTTGCCAATTCCACAAGAAGTGCTTTATCGAAAGGCTTCTTGAGGGGAAAGCTGTAACTCTGCGAGATGATTTCACAGAACACAAAGAAGTTTCTCAGAAAGCTTCTTTCTCTTTGTTATCGGAGGATATTTCCTTTGGCCCTATAGTCTTCAAAGGGATCCGAAATATCTCTTCTCAGATTCCACAGAAATAAGGCTAGCAAAGAGATGCACGAAATACAGATGTAACTCTGTGTGATGAATTAACAGAACACTAAGCAGTTTTTCAGAAAGGTTCTTTCCAGATTTCATCTGAGGATATTTCCTTTTTCACCATAGCCCTCTAGGGGCTTCCAAATATCACTTTGCCAATTCCACAAGAACTGTCTTAGCGAAAGGCTTCTTGAGGGGAAAGCTGTAACTCTGTGAGATGATTACACAGAACAGAAAGAAGTTTCTCAGAAAGCTTCTTTCTCTTTGTTATCGGAGGATATTTCCTTTGGCGCTATGGTCTTCAAAATCATCCGAAATATCTGTTCTCAGATTCCACAGAAATAAGGCTAGCAAAGAGATCCACGAAATACAGATGTAACTCTGTGAGATGAATTAACAGAACACTAAGCAGTTTCTCAGAACACTTCTTTCCAGATTTCATCTGAGGATATTTCCTTTTCCCCATAGCCCTCTATGGGCTTCCAAATATCACTTTGCCAATTCCACAAGAAGTGCTTTACCGAAAGGCTTCTTGAGGGGAAAGCTGTATCTCTGCGAGATGATTTCACAGAACACAAAGAAGTTTCTCAGAAAGCTTCTTTCTCTTTGTTATCAGAGGATATTTCCTTTGGCCCTATAGTGTTCAAGGGGATCCGAAATATCTGTTCTCAGATTCCACAGAAATAAGGCTAGCAAAGAGTTCCTCGAAATACAGATGTAACTCTGTGAGATGAATTAACAGAACACTAAGCAGTTTCTCAGAAAGCTTCTTTCCAGATTTCATCTGAGGATATTTCCTTTTTCACCATAGCCCTCTAGGGGCTTCCAAATATCACTTTGCCAATTCCACAAGAACTGTCTTAGCGAAAGGCTTCTTGAGGGGAAAGCTGTAACTCTGTGAGATGATTTCACAGAACACAAAGAAGTTTCTCAGAAAGCTTCTTTTTCTTTGTTATCGGAGGATATTTCCTTTGGCCCTATAGTCTTCAAAGGCATCCGAAATATCTGTTCTCAGATTCCACAGAAATAAGGCTAGCAAAGAGATCCACGAAATACAGATGTAACTCTGTGAGATGAATTAACAGAACACTAAGCAGTTTCTCAGAAAGCTTCTTTCCAGATTTCATCTGAGGATATTTCCTTTTTCACCATAGCCCTCTAAGGGCTTCCAAATATCACTTTGCCAATTCCACAAGAAGTGCTTTATCGAAAGGCTTCTTGAGGGGAAAGCTGTAACTCTGCGAGATGATTTCACGGAACACAAAGAAGTTTCTCAGAAAGCTTAGTTCTCTTTGTTATGGGAGGATATTTCCTTTGGCCCTATGGTCTTCAAAGGGATCCGAAATATCTGTTCTCACATTCCACAGAAATAAGGCTAGCAAAGAGATCCGAAATACAGATTTAAATCTGTGAGATGCATTAACAGAACACTAAGCAGTTTCTCAGAAAGTTTGTTTCCAGATTTCATCTGAGGATATTTCCTTTTTTACCATAGCCCTCTAGGGGTTTCCAAATATCACTTTGCCAATTCCACAAGAACTGTCTCAGCGAAAGGCTTCTTGAGGGGAAAGCTGTAACTCTGTGAGATGATTTCACAGAACACAAAGACGTTTCTCAGAAAGCTTCTTTCTCTTTGTTATCGGAGGATATTTCCTTTGGCCCTATGGTCTTCAAAGGGATCCGAAATATCTGTTCTCAGATTCCACAGAAATAAGGCTAGCAAAGAGATCCACGAAATACAGATGTAACTCTGTGAGATGAATTAAGAGAACACTAAGCAGTTTCTCAGAAAGCTTCTTTCCATAGTTCATCTGAGGATATTTCCTTTTTCACCATAGCCCTCTATGGGCTTCCAAATATCACTTTGCCAATTCCACAAGAAGTGCTTTATCGAAAGGCTTCTTGAGGGGAAAGCTGTAACTCTGCGAGATGATTTCACAGAACACCAAGAAGTTTCTCAGAAAGCTTCTTTCTCTTTGGTATCGGAGGATATTTCCTTTGGCCCTATAGTCTTCAAAGGGATCCGAAATATCTGTTCTCAGATTCCACAGAAATAAGGCTAGCAAAGAGATCCACGAAATACAGATGTAACTCTGTGAGGTGAATTAACAGAACACTAAGCAGTTTCTCAGAAAGCTTCTTTCCAGATTTCGTCTGAGGATATTTCCTTTTTCACCATAGCCCTCTATGGGCTTCCAAATATCACTTTGCCAATTCCACAAGAACTGTCTTAGCGAAAGGCTTCTTGAGGGGAAAGCTGTAACTCTGTGAGATGATTACATAGAACAGAAAGAACTTTCTCAGAAACCTTCTTTCTCTTTGTTATCGGAGGATATTTCCTTTGGCCCTATGGTCTTCAAAATCATCTGAAATATCTGTTCTCAGATTCCACAGAAATAAGGCTAGCAAAGAGATCCACGAAATACAGATGTAACTCTGTGAGATGAATTAACAGAACACTAAGCAGTTTCTCAGAAAGCTTCTTTCCAGATTTCATCTGAGGATATTTCCTTTTTCACCATAGCCCTCTAGGGGCTTCCAAATATCACTTTGCCAATTCCACAAGAACTGTCTTAGCGAAAGGATTCTTGAGGGGAAAGCTGTAACTCTGTGAGATGATTTCAAAGAACACAAAGAAGTTTCTCAGAAAGCTTCTTTCTCTTTGTTATCAGAGGATATTTCCATTGGCCCTATAGTCTTCAAAGGGATCCGAAATATCTGTTCTCAGGTTCCACAGAAATAAGGCTAGCAAAGAGATCCACGAAATACAGATGTAACTCTGTGAGATGAATTAACAGATCACTAAGCAGTTTCTCAGAAAGCTTCTTTCCAGATTTCATCTGAGGATATTTCCTTTTTCACCATAGCCCTCTATGGGCTTCCAAATATCACTTTCCCAATTCCACAAGAACTGTCGTAGCGAAAGGCTTCTTGAGGGGAAAGCTGTGACTCTGTGAGACGATTTCCCAGAACACAAAGAAGTTTCTCAGAAAGCTTCTTTCTCTTTGTTATCGGAGGATATTTCCTTTGGCCCAATAGTCTTCAAAGGGATCCGAAATATCTGTTCTCAGATTCCACAGAAATTAGGCTAGCAAAGAGATCCGCGAAATACAGATGTAACTCTGTGAGATGAATTAACAGAACACTAAGCAGTTTCTCAGAAAGCTTCTTTCCAGATTTCATCTGAGGATATTTCCTTTTTCATCATAGCCCTCTAGGGGCTTCCAAATATCACTTTGCCAATTCCACAAGATCTGTCTTAGCGAAAGGCTTCTTGAGGGGAAAGCTGTAACTCTGTGAGATGATTTCAAAGAACACAAAGATGTTTCTCAGAAAGCTTATTTCTCTTTCTTATCGGAGGATATTTCCTTTGGCCCTATAGTCTTCAAAGGGATCCGAAATATCTGTTCTCAGATTCCACAGAAATAAGGCTTGGAAAGAGTTCCACGAAATACAGATGTAACTCTGTGAGATGAATTAACAGAACACTAAGCAGTTTCTCAGAAAGCTTCCTTCCAGATTTCATCTGAGGATATTTCTTTTTCACCATAGCCCTCTATGGGCTTCCAAATATCACTTTGCCATTTCCACAGGAACTGTCTTAGCGAAAGGCTTCTTGAGGGGAAAGCTGTAACTCTGTGAGATGATTTCACAGAACACAAAGAAGTTTCTCAGAAAGCTTCTTTCTCTTTGTTATCGGAGGATATTTCGTTTGGCCCTATGGTCTACAAAGGCATCCGAAATATCTGTTCTCAGATTCCACAGAAATAAGGCTAGCAAAGAGATCCACGAAATACAGATGTAACTCTGTGAGATGAATTAACAGAACACTAAGCAGTTTCTCAGAAAGCTTCTTTCCAGATTTCGTCTGAGGATATTTCCTTTTTCACCATAGCCCTCTATGGGCTTCCAAATATCACTTTGCCAATTCCACAAGAACTGTCTTAGCGAAAGGCTTCTTGAGGGGAAAGCTGTAACACTGTGATCTGATTTCACAGAACACAAAGAAGTTTCTCAGAAAGCTTCTTTCTCTTTGTTATCGGAGGATATTTACTTTGGGCCTATAGTCTTCAAAGGGATCCGAAATATCTGTTCTCAAATTCCACAGAAATAAGGCTAGCAAAGAGATCCACGAAATACAGATGTAACTCTGTGAGATGAATTAACAGAACACTAAGCAGTTTCTCAGAAAGCTTCTTTCCAGATTTCATCCGAGGATATTTCCTTTTTCACCATAGCCCTCTATGGGCTTCCAAATATCACTTTGCCAATTCCACAAGAAGTGCTTTATCGAAAGGCTTCTTGAGGGGAAAGCTGTAACTCTGCGAGATGATTTCACAGAACACAAAGAAGTTTCTCAGAAAGCTTCTTTCTCTTTGTTATCGGAGGATATTTCCTTTGGCCCCATAGTCTTCAAAGGGATCCGAAATATCTGTTCTCAGATTCCACAGAAATAAGGCTAGCAAAGAGATCCACGAAATACAGATGTAACTCTGTGTGATGAATTAACAGAACTCTAAGCAGTTTCTCAGAAAGGTTCTTTCCAGATTTCATCTGAGGATATTTCCTTTTTCACCATAGCCCTCTAGGGGCTTCCAAATATCACTTTGCCAATTCCACAAGAACTGTCTTAGCGAAAGGATTCTTGAGGGGAAAGCTGTAACTCTGTGAGATGATTTCAAAGAACACAAAGAAGTTTCTCAGAAAGCTTCTTTCTCTTTGTTATCAGAGGATATTTCCATTGGCCCTATAGTCTTCAAAGGGATCCGAAATATCTGTTCTCAGGTTCCACAGAAATAAGGCTAGCAAAGAGATCCACGAAATACAGATGTAACTCTGTGAGATGAATTAACAGATCACTAAGCAGTTTCTCAGAAAGCTTCTTTCCAGATTTCATCTGAGGATATTTCCTTTTTCACCATAGCCCTCTATGGGCTTCCAAATATCACTTTCCCAATTCCACAAGAACTGTCTTAGCGAAAGGCTTCTTGAGGGGAAAGCTGTGACTCTGTGAGACGATTTCCCAGAACACAAAGAAGTTTCTCAGAAAGCTTCTTTCTCTTTGTTATCGGAGGATATTTCCTTTGACCCTATGGTCTTCAAAGGCATCCGAAATATCTGTTCTCAGATTCCACAGAAATAAGGCTAGCAAAGAGATCCAAGAAATACAGATGTAACTCTGTGAGATGAATTAACAGAACACTAAGCAGTTTCTCAGAAAGCTTCTTTCCAGATTTCATCTGAGGATATTTCCTTTTTCATCATAGCCCTCTATGGGCTTCCAAATATCACTTTGCCAATTCCACAAGAAGTGCCTTATCGAAAGGCTTCTTGAGGGGAAAGCTGTAACTCTGCGAGATGATTTGACAGAACACAAAGAAGTTTCTCAGAAAGCTTCTTTCTCTTTGTTATCGGAGGATATTTCCTTTGGCCCTATATTCTTCAAAGGGATCCGAAATATCTGTTATCAGATTCCACAGAAATAAGGCTAGCAAAGAGATCCACGAAATACAGATGTAACTCTGTGAGATGAATTAACAGAACACTAAGGAGGTTCTTAGAAAGCTTCTTTCCAGATTTCATCTGAGGATATTTCCTTTTTCACCATAGCCCTCTATGGGCTTCCAAATATCACTTTGCCAATTCCACAAGAACTGTCTTAGCGAAAGGCTTCTTGAGGGGAAAGCTGTAACTCTGTGAGATGATTTCACAGAACACAAAGAAGTTTCTCAGAAAGCTTCTTTCTCTTTGTTATCGGAGGATATTTCCTTTGGCCCCATAGTCTTCAAAGGGATCCGAAATATCTGTTCTCAGATTCCAGAGAAATAAGGCTAGCAAAGGGATCCACGAAATACAGATGTAACTCTGTGTGATGAATTAACAGAACACTAAGCAATTTCTCAGAAAGGTTCTTTCCAGATTTCATCTGAGGATATTTCCTTTTTCACCATAGCCCTCTATGGGCTTCCAAATATCACTTTGCCAATTCCACAAGAACTGTCTTAGCGAAAGGCTTCTTGAGGGGAAAGATGTAACTCTGTGAGATGATTTCAAAGAACACAAAGAAGTTTCTCAGAAAGCTTCTTTCTCTTTGTTATCCGAGGATATTTCCTTTTTCCCTATAGTCTTCAAAGGGATCCGAAATATCTGTTCTCAGGTTCCACAGAAATAAGGCTAGCAAAGAGATCCACGAAATACCGATGTAACTCTGTGAGATGAATTAACAGAACACTAAGCAGTTTCTCAGAAAACTTCTTTCCATATTTCATCTCAGGATATTTCCTTTTTCACCATAGCCCTCTATGGGTTTCCAAATACAACTTTGCCAATTCCACAAGAACTGTCTTAGCGAAAGGCTTCTTGAGGAGAAAGCTATAACTCTGTGAGATGATTTCACAGAACACAAAGAAGTTTCTCAGAAAGCTTCTTTCTCTTTGTTATCGGAGGATATTTCCTTTGGCCCCATAGTCTTCAAAGGGATCCGAAATATCTGTTCTCAGATTCCACAGAAATAAGGCTAGCAAAGAGATCCGAAATACAGATGTAACTCTCTGAGATGAATTAACAGAACACTAAGCAGTTTCTCAGAAAGCTTCTTTCCAGATTTCATCTGAGGATATTTCCTTTTTCACCATAGCCCTCTATGGGCTTCCAAATATCACTTTGCCTATTACACAAGAACTGTCTTAGAGAAAGGCTTCTTGAGGGGAAAGCTGTAACTCTGTGAGATGATTTCACAGAACACAAAGAAGTTTCTCAGAAAGCTTCTTTCTCTTTGTTATCGGAGGATATTTCCTTTGGCCCTATAGTCTTCAAAGGGATCCGAAATATCTGTTCTCAGATTCCACAGAAATAAGGCTAGCAAAGAGATCCACGAAATACACATGTAACTCTGTGAGATGAATTAACAGAACACTAAGCAGATTCTCAGAAAGCTTCTTTCCAGATTTCATCTGAGGATATTTCCTTTTTCACCATAGCCCTCTATGGGCTTCCAAATATCACTTTGCCAATTCCACAAGAACTGTCTTAACGAAAGGCTTCTTGAGGGGAAAGCTGTAACTCGGTGAGATGATTTCACAGAACACAAAGAAGTTTCTCAGAAAGCTTCTTTTTCTTTGTTATCGGAGGATATTTCCTTTGGCCCTATAGTCTCCAAAGGGATCCGAAATATCTGTTCTCAGATTCCACAGAAATAAGGCTAGCAAAGAGATCTACGAAATACAGATGTAACTCTGTGAGATGAATTAACAGAACACTAAGCAGTTTCTCACAAAGCTTCTTTCCAGATTTCATCTGAGGATATTTCCTTTTTCACCATAGCCCTCTAAGGGCTTCCAAATATCACTTTGCCAATTCCACAAGAACTGTCTTAGCGAAAGGCTTCTTGAGGGGAAAGCTGTAACTCTGTGAGATGATTTCACAGAACACAAAGAAGTTTCTCAGAATGCTTCTTTCTCTTTTTTATCGGAGGATATTTCCTTTGGGCCTATAGTCTTCAAAGGGATCCGAAATATCTGTTCTCAGATTCCACAGAAATAAGGCTTGGAAACAGTTCCACGAAATACAGATGTAACTCTGTCAGATGAATTAACAGAACACTAAGCAGTTTCTCAGAAAGCTTCTTTCCAGATTTCATCTGAGGATATTTCCTTTTTCACCATAGCCCTCTATGGGCTTCCAAATATCACTTTGCCAATTCCACAAGAACTGTCTTAACGAAAGGCTTCTGGAGGGGAAAGCTGTAACTCTGTGAGATGATTTCACAGAACACAAAGAAGTTTCTCAGAAAGCTTCTTTCTCTTTGTTATCGGAGGATATTTCCTTTGGCCCTATAGTCTTCAAAGGGATCGGAAATATCTGTTCTCAGAATCCACAGAAATAAGGCTAGCAAAGAGATCCAAGAAAAACAGATGTAACCCTGTGAGATGAATTAACAGAACACTAAGCAGTTTCTCAGAAAGCTTCTTTCCAGATTTCATCTGAAGATATTTCCTTTTGCACCATAGCCCTCTATGGGCTTCCAAATATCACTTCGCCAATTCCACAAGAACTGTCTTAGCGAAAGGCTTCTTGAGGGGAAAGCTGTAACTCTGTGAGATGATTTCACAGATCACAAAGATGTTTCTCAGACAGCTTCTTTCTCTTTGTTATCGGAGGATATTTCCTTTGGCCCTATAGTCTTCAAAGGGATCCGAAATATCTGTTCTCAGATTCCACAGAAATAAGGCGAGCAAAGACATCCACGAAATACAGATGTAACTCTGTGTGATGAATTAACAGAACACTAAGGAGGTTCTTAGAAAGCTTCTTTCCAGATTTCATCTGAGGATATTTCCTTTTTCACCATAGCCCTCTATGGGCTTCCAAATATCACTTTGCCAATTCCACAAGAACTGTCTTAGCGTAAGGCTTCTTGAGGGGAAAGCTGTAACTCTGTGAGATGATTTCACAGAACACAAAGAAGTTTCTCAGAATGCTTCTTTCTCTTTTTTATCGGAGGATATTTCCTTTGGGCCTATAGTCTTCAAAGGGATCCGAAATATCTGTTCTCAGATTCCACAGAAATAAGGCTTGGAAAGAGTTCCACGAAATACAGATGTAACTCTGTCAGATGAATTAACAGAACACTAAGCAGTTTCTCAGAAAGCTTCTTTCCAGATTTCATCTGAGGATATTTCCTTTTTCACCATAGCCCTCTATGGGCTTCCAAATATCACTTTGCCAATTCCACAAGAACTGTCTTAGCGAAAGGCTTCTGGAGGGGAAAGCTGTAACTCTGTGAGATGATTACACAGAACAGAAAGAATTTTCTCAGAAAGCTTCTTTCTCTTTGTTATCGGAGAATATTTCCTTTGGCCCTATGGTCTTCAAAATCATCCGAAATATCTGTTCTAAGATTCCACAGAAATAAGGCTAGCAAAGAGATCCACGAAATACAGATGTAACTCTGTGAGATGAATTAACAGAACACTAAGCCGTTTCTCAGAAAGCTTCTTTCCAGATTTCATCTGAGGATATTTCCTTTTTCATCATAGCCCTCTATGGGCTTCCAAATATCACTTTGCCAATTCCACAAGAAGTGCCTTATCGAAAGGCTTCTTGAGGGGAAAGCTGTAACTCTGCGAGATGATTTGACAGAACACAAAGAAGTTTCTCAGAAAGCTTCTTTCTCTTTGTTATCGGAGGATATTTCCTTTGGCCCTATATTCTTCAAAGGGATCCGAAATATCTGTTATCAGATTCCACAGAAATAAGGCTAGCAAAGAGATCCACGAAATACAGATGTAACTCTGTGAGATGAATTAACAGAACACTAAGGAGGTTCTTAGAAAGCTTCTTTCCAGATTTCATCTGAGGATATTTCCTTTTTCACCATAGCCCTCTATGGGCTTCCAAATATCACTTTGCCAATTCCACAAGAACTGTCTTAGCGAAAGGCTTCTTGAGGGGAAAGCTGTAACTCTGTGAGATGATTTCACAGAACACAAAGAAGTTTCTAAGAAAGCTTCTTTCTCTTTGTTATCGGAGGATATTTCCTTTGGCCCCATAGTCTTCAAAGGGATCCGAAATATCTGTTCTCAGATTCCAGAGAAATAAGGCTAGCAAAGGGATCCACGAAATACAGATGTAACTCTGTGTGATGAATTAACAGAACACTAAGCAATTTCTCAGAAAGGTTCTTTCCAGATTTCATCTGAGGATATTTCCTTTTTCACCATAGCCCTCTAGGGGCTTCCAAATATCACTTTGCCAATTCCACAAGAACTGTCTTAGCGAAAGGCTTCTTGAGGGGAAAGATGTAACTCTGTGAGATGATTTCACAGAACACAAAGAAGTTTCTCAGAAAGCTTCTTTCTCTTTTTTATCGGAGGATATATCCTTTGGCCCAATAGTCTTCAAAGGGATCCGAAATATCTGTTCTCAGATTCCACAGAAATAAGGCTAGCAAAGAGATACACGAAATACAGATGTAACTCTGTGAGATGAATTAACAGAACACTAAGAAGTTTCTCAGAAAGCTTCTTTGCAGATTTCATCTGAGGATATTTCCTTTTTCACCACAGCCCTCTAAGGGCTTCCAAATATCTCTTTGCCAATTCCACAAGAAGTGCCTTAGCGAAAGGCTACTTGAGGGGAAAGCTGTAACTCTGCGAGATGATTTCTGAGAACACAAAGAAGTTTCTCAGAAAGCTTCTTACTCTTTGTTATCGGAGGATATTTCCTTTGGCCCTATACTCTTCAAAGGGATCCGAAATATCTGTTCTCAGATACTACAGGAATAAGGTAGCAAAGAGATCCACGAAATACAGATGTAACTCTGTGAGATGAATTAACAGAACACCAAGCAGTTTCTCAGAAAGCTTCTTTCCAGATTTCATCTGAGTATATTTCCTTTTTCACCATAGCCCTCTAAGGGCTTCCAAATATCACTTTGCCAATTCCACAAGAACTGTCTTAGCCACAGGCTTCTTGAGGGGAAAGCTGTAACTCTGTGAGATGATTTCACAGAACACTAAGAAGTTTCTCAGAAAGCTTCTTTCTCTTTGTTATCGGAGGATATTTCCTTTGGCCCTATAGTCTTCAAAGGGATCCGAAATATCTGTTATCAGATTCCACAGGAATAAGGCTAGCAAAGAAATCCACGAAATACAGATATAACTCTGTGAGGTGAATTAACAGAACACTAAGCAGTTCTTCAGAAAGCTTCTTTCCAGATTTCATATGAGGATATTTCCTTTTTCACCATAGCCCTCTATGGGCTTCCAAATATCACTTTGCCAATTCCACAAGAACTGTCTTAGCGAAAGGCTTCTTGAGGGGAAAGATGTAACTCTCTGAGATGATTTCGCAGAACACAAAGAAGTTTCTCAGAAAGCTTCTTTCTCTTTGTTATCGGAGGATATTTCCTTTGGCACTATGATGTTCAACGGAATCCGAAATATCTGTTCTCAGATTCCACAGAAATAAGGCTAGCAAAGAGATCCACGAAATACAGATGTAACACTGTGAGATGAATTAACAGAACACTAAGCAGTTTCTCAGAAAGCTTCTTTCCAGATTTCGTCTGAGGAAATTCCTTTTTCACCATAGCCCTCTAAGGGTTTCCAAATATCACTTTGTCAATTCCACAAGAACTGTCGTAACGAAAGGCTTCTTGACGGGAAAGCTGGAACTCTGTGAGATGATTTCACAGAACACAAAGAAGTTTCTCAGAAAGCTTCTTTCTCTTTGTTATCGGAGGATATTTCCTTTCGCCCTATACTCTTCAAAGGGATCCGAAATATCTGTTCTCAGATTCCACAGAAATAAGGCTAGCAAAGAGTTCTACGAAACACAGATGTAACACTGTGAGATGAATTATCAGAACACTAAGCAGTTTCTCAGAAAGCTTCTTTCCAGATTTCATCTGAGGATATTTCCTTTTTCACCATAGCCCTCTAGGGGCTTCCAAATATCACTTTGCCATTTCCACAAGAACTGTCTTAGCGAAAGGCTTCTTGAGGGGAAAGCTGTAACTCTGTGAGATGATTTCACAGAACACAAAGAAGTTTCTCAGAAAGCTTCTTTCTCTTTGTTAACGGAGGATATTTCCTTTGGCCCTAGAGTCTTCAAAGGGATCCGAAATATCTGTTCTCAGATTCCACAGAAATAAGGCTAGCAAAGAGATCCACGAAATACAGATGTAACTCTGTGTGATGAATTAACAGAACACTAAGCAGTTTCTCAGAAAGCTTCTTTCCAGATTTCATCCGAGGATATTTCCTTTTTCACCATAGCCCTCTATGGGCTTCCAAATATCACTTTGCCAATTCCACAAGAACTGTCTTAGCGAAAGGCTTCTTGAGGGGAAAGCTGTAACTCTATGAGATGATTTCACAGAACACAAAGAATTTTCTCAGAAAGCTTCTTTCTCTTTGTTATCGGAGGATATTTCCTTTGGCACTATGGTCTTCAACGGGATCCGAAATATCTGTTTTCAGTTTCCACAGAAATAAGGCTAACAAAGAGATCCACGAAATACAGATGTAACTCTGTGAGATGAATTAACAGAACACTAAGCAGTTTCTCAGAAAGCTTCTTTCCAGATATCATCTGAGGATATTTCCTTTTTCACCATAGCCCTCTATGGGCTTCCAAATATCACTTTGCCAATTCCACAAGAACTGTCTCAGCGAAAGGCTTCTTGAGGGGAAAGATGTAACTCTTTGAGATGATTTCGCAGAACACAAAGAAGTTTCTCAGAAAGCTTCTTTCTCTTTGTTATCGGAGGATATTTCCTTTGGCACTATGGTCTTCAACAGGATCCGAAATATCTGTTCTCAGATTCCACAGAAATAAGGCCACCAAAGAGATCCACGAAATACAGATGTAACTCTGTGAGATGAATTAACAGAACACTAAGCAGTTTCTCAGACAGGTTCTTTCCAGATTTCGTCTGAGGATATTTCCTTTTTCACCATAGCCCTCTATGGGCTTCCAAATATCACTTTGCCAATTCCACAAGAACTGCCGTAGCGAAAGGCTTCTTGAGGGGAAAGCTGTATCTCTGTGAGATGATTTGACAGAACACAAAGAAGTTTCTCAGAAAGCTTCTTTCTCTTTGTTATCGGAGGAAATTCCCTTAGGACCAATGGTCTTCAAAGGGATCCGAAATATCTGTTCTCAGATTCCACAGAAATAAGGAGAGCAAAAAGATCCACGAAATACAGATGTAACTCTGTGAGATGAATTAACAGAATACTAAGCAGTTTCTCAGAAAGCTTCTTTCCAGATTTCATCTGAGGATATTTCCTTTTTCACCATAGCCCTCCATGGGCTTCCAAATATCACTTTGTCAATTCCACAAGAACTGTCTTAGCGAAAGGCTTCTTGAGGGGAAAGCTGTAACTCTGTGAGATGATTTCACAGAACACAAAGAAGTTTCTCAGAAAGCTTCTTTCTCTTTGTTATCGGAGGATATTTCCTTTGGCCCTATAGTCTTCAAAGGGATCCGAAACATCTGTTCTCAGACTCCACAGAAATAAGGCTAGCAAAGAGATCCACGAAATACACATGTAACTCTGTCAGAAGAATTAACAGAACACTAAGAACTGTCTCAGAAACCTTCTTTCCAGATTTCATCTGAGGATATTTCCTTTTTCACCATAGCCCTCTATGAGCTTCCAAATATCACTTTGACAATTCCTCAAGAACTGTCTTAGCGAAAGGCTTCTTGAGGGGAAAGCTGTAACACTGTGAGATGATTTGACAGAAAACAAAGAAGTTTCTCAGAAAGGTTCTTTCTCTTTTTTATCGGAGGATATTTCCTTTGGCCCTATGGTCTTCAAAGGGATCCGAAATATCTGTTCTCAGATTCCAAAGAAATAAGGCTAGCAAAGAGATCCACGAAATACAGATGTAACTCTGTGAGATGAATTAACAGAACACTAAGCAGTTTCTCAGAAAGCTTCTTTCCAGATTTCATCTGAGGATATTTCCTTTTTCACCATAGCCCTCTACGGGCTTCCAAATATCACTTTGCCAATTCCACAAGAACTGTCTTAGCGAAAGGCTTCTTGAGGGGAAAGCTGTAACTCTGTGAGATGATTTCGCAGAACACAAAGAAGTTTCTCAGAAAGCTTCTTTCTCTTTGTTATCGGAGGATATTTCCTTTGGCACTATGGTCTTCAACGGAATCCGAAATATCTGTTCTCAGATTCCACAGAAATAAGGCTAGCAAAGAGATCCACGAAATACAGATGTAACTCCGTGAGATGAATTAACAGAACACTAAGCAGTTTCTCAGAAAGCTTCTTTCCAGATTACGTCTGAGGATATTTCCTTTTTCACCATAGCCCTCTATGGGCTTCCAAATATCACTTTGTCAATTCCACAAGAACTGTCGTAGCGAAAGGCTTCTTGAGGGGAAAGCTGGAACTCTGTGAGATGATTTCACAGAACACAAAGAAGTTTCTCAGAAAGCTTCTTTCTCTGTGTTATCGGAGGATATTTCCTTTCGCCCTATACTCTTCAAAGGGATCCGAAATATCTGTTCTCAGATTCCACAGAAATAAGGCTAGCAAAGAGTTCTACGAAACACAGATGTAACACTGTGAGATGAATTATCAGAACACTAAGCAGTTTCTCAGAAAGCTTCTTTCCAGATTTCATCTGAGGATATTTCCTTTTTCACCATAGCCCTCTAGGGGCTTCCAAATATCACTTTGCCATTTCCACAAGAACTGTCTTAGCGAAAGGCTTCTTGAGGGGAAAGCTGTAACTCTGTGAGATGATTTCACAGAACACAAAGAAGTTTCTCAGAAAGCTTCTTTCTCTTTGTTAACGGAGGATATTTCCTTTGGCCCTAGATTCTTCAAAGGGATACGAAATATCTGTTCTCAGATTCCACAGAAATAAGGCTAGCAAAGAGATCCACGAAATACAGATGTAACTCTGTGAGATGAATTAACAGAACACTAAGCAGTTTCTCAGAAAGCTTCTTTCCAGATTTCATCCGAGGATATTTCCTTTTTCACCATAGCCCTCTATGGGCTTCCAAATATCCCTTTGCCAATTCCACAAGAACTGTCTTAGCGAAAGGCTTCTTGAGGGGAAAGCTGTAACTCTGTGAGATGATTTCACGGAACACAAAGAAGTTTCTCAGAAAGCTTCTTTCTCTTTGTTATCGGAGGATATTTCCTTTGGCACTATGGTCTTCAACGGGATCCGAAATATCTGTTCTCAGTTTCCACAGAAATAAGGCTAGCAAATAGATCCACGAAATACAGATGTAACTCTGTGAGATGAATTAAGAGAACACTAAGCAGTTTCTCAGAAAGCTTCTTTCCAGATTTCATCTGAGGATATTTCCTTTTTCACCATAGCCCTCCATGGGCTTCCAAATATCACTTTGTCAATTCCACAAGAACTGTCTTAGCGAAAGGCTTCTTGAGGGGAAAGCTGTAACTCTGTGAGATTTTTCACAGAACACAAAGAAGTTTCTCAGAAAGCTTCTTTCTCTTTGTTATCGGAGGATATTTCCTTTGGCCCTATAGTCTTCAAAGGGATCCGAAACATCTGTTCTCAGATTCCACAGAAATAAGGCTAGCAAAGAGATCCACGAAATACAGATGTAACTCTGTCAGAAGAATTAACAGAACACTAAGAACTGTCTCAGAAACCTTCTTTCAAGATTTCATCTGAGGATATTTCCTTTTTCACCATAGCCCTCTATGAGCTTCCAAATATCACTTTGACAATTCCTCAAGAACTGTCTTAGCGAAAGGCTTCTTGAGGGGAAAGCTGTAACACTGTGAGATGATTTGACAGAAAACAAAGAAGTTTCTCAGAAAGGTTCTTTCTCTTTTTTATCGGAGGATATTTCCTTTGGCCCTATGGTCTTCAAAGGGATCCGAAATATCTGTTCTCAGATTCCAAAGAAATAAGGCTAGCAAAGAGATCCACGAAATACAGATGTAACTCTGTGAGATGAATTAACAGAACACTAAGCAGTTTCTCAGAAAGCTTCTTTCCAGATTTCATCTGAGGATATTTCCTTTTTCACCATAGCCCTCTACGGGCTTCCAAATATCACTTTGCCAATTCCACAGGAACTGTCTTAGCGAAAGGCTTCTTGAGGGGAAAGCTGTAACTCTGTGAGATGATTTCGCAGAATACAAAGAAGTTTCTCAGAAAGCTTCTTTCTCTTTGTTATCGGAGGATATTTCCTTTGGCCCTATGGTCTTCAACGGAATCCGAAATATCTCTTCTCAGATTCCACAGAAATAAGGCTAGCAAAGAGATCCACGAAATACAGATGTAACTCCGTGAGATGAATTAACAGAACACTAAGCAGTTTCTCAGAAAGCTTCTTTCCAGATTACGTCTGAGGATATTTCCATTTTCACCATAGCCCTCTATGGGCTTCCAAATATCACTTTGTCAATTCCACAAGAACTGTCGTAGCGAAAGGCTTCTTGAGGGGAAAGCTGGAACTCTGTGAGATGATTTCACAGAACACAAAGAAGTTTCTCAGAAAGCTTCTTTCTCGTTGTTATCGGAGGATATTTCCTTTCGCCCTATACTCTTCAAAGGGATCCGAAATATCTGTTCTCAGATTCCACAGAAATAAGGCTAGCAAAGAGTTCTACGAAACACAGATGTAACACTGTGAGATGAATTATCAGAACACTAAGCAGTTTCTCAGAAAGCTTCTTTCCAGATTTCATCTGAGGATATTTCCTTTTTCACCATAGCCCTCTAGGGGCTTCCAAATATCACTTTGCCATTTCCACAAGAACTGTCTTAGCGAAAGGCTTCTTGAGGGGAAAGCTGTAACTCTGTGAGATGATTTCACAGAACACAAAGAAGTTTCTCAGAAAGCTTCTTTCTCTTTGTTAACGGAGGATATTTCCTTTGGCCCTAGATTCTTCAAAGGGATACGAAATATCTGTTCTCAGATTCCACAGAAATAAGGCTAGCAAAGAGATCCACGAAATACAGATGTAACTCTGTGAGATGAATTAACAGAACACTAAGCAGTTTCTCAGAAAGCTTCTTTCCAGATTTCATCCGAGGATATTTCCTTTTTCACCATAGCCCTCTATGGGCTTCCAAATATCACTTTGCCAATTCCACAAGAACTGTCTTAGCAAAAGGCTTCTTGAGGGGAAAGCTGTAACTCTGCGAGATGATTTCACAGAACACAAAGAAGTTTCTCAGAAAGCTTCTTTCTCTTTGTTATCGGAGGATATTTCCTTTGGCCATATGGTTTTCAAAGGGATCCGAAATATCTGTTCTCAGATTCCACAGAAATAAGGCTAGCAAAGAGATCCACGAAATACAGATGTAACTCCGTGAGATGAATTAACAGAACACTAAGCAGTTTCTCAGAAAGCTTCTTTCCAGATTTCATCTGAGGATATTTCCTTTTTCACCATAGCCCTCTAAGGGCTTCCAAATATCACTTTGCCAATTCCACAAGAACTGTCTTAGTGAAAGGCTTCTTGAGGGGAAAGCTGTAACTCTGTGAGATGATTTCACAGAACACAATGAAGTTTCTCCGATAGCTTCTTTCTCTTTGTTATCGGAGGATATTTCCTTTCGCCCTATACTCTTCAAAGGGATCCGAAATACCTGTTCTCAGATTCCACAGAAATAAGGCTAGCAAAGACTTCTACGAAATACAGATGTAACTCTGTGAGATGAATTAACAGAACACTAAGCAGTTTCTCAGAAAGCTTCTTTCCAGATTTCATCTGAGGATATTTCCTTTTTCACCATACCCCTCTATGGGCTTCCAAATATCACTTTGCCAATTCCAGAAGAACTGTCTTAGCGAAAGGCTTCTTCTAGGGAAAGCTGTAACTCTGTGAGATGATTTCACAGAACACAAAGAAGTTTCTCAGAAAGCTTCTTTCTCTCTCTTATCAGAGGATATTTCCTTTGGCCCTATGGTCTTCAAAGGCATCCAAAATATCTGTTCTCAGATTCCACAGAAATAAGGCTAGCAAAGAGATCCAAGAAATACAGATGTAACTCAGTGAGATGAATTAAGAGAACACTAAGCAGTTTCTCAGAAAGCTTCTTTCCAGATTTCATCTGAGGATATTTCCTTTTTCACCATAGCCCTCTATGGGCTTCCAAATATCACTTTGCCAATTCCACAAGAGCTGTCTTAGCGAAAGGCTTCTTGAGGGGAAAGCTGTAACTCTGTGAGATGATTTCACAGAACACAAAGAAGTTTCTCAGAAAGCTTCTTTCTCTTTGTTAACGGAGGATATTTCCTTTGGCCCTAGAGTCTTCTAAGGGATCCGAAATATCTGTTCTCAGATTCCACAGAAATAAGGTTAGCAAAGAGATCCACGAAATACAGATGTAACTCTGTGAGATGAATTAACAGAACACTAAGCAGTTTCTCAGAAAGCTTCTTTCCAGATTTTATCCGAGGATATTTCCTTTTTCACCATAGCCCTCTATGGGCTTCCAAATATCACTTTGCCAATTCCACAAGAACTGTCTCAGCGAAAGGCTTCTTGAGGGGAAAGATGTAACTCTTTGAGATGATTTCGCAGAACACAAAGAAGTTTCTCAGAAAGCTTCTTTCTCTTTGTTATCGGAGGATATTTCCTTTGGCACTATGGTCTTCAACGGGATCCGAAATATCTGTTCTCAGATTCCACAGAAATAAGGCCACCAAGGAGATCCACGAAATACAGATGTAACTCTGTGAGATGAATTAACAGAACACTAAGCAGTTTCTCAGAAAGGTTCTTTCCAGATTTCGTCTGAGGATATTTCCTTTTTCACCATAGCCCTCTATGGGCTTCCAAATATCACTTTGCCAATTCCACAAGAACTGCCGTAGCGAAAGGCTTCTTGAGGGGAAAGCTGTAACTCTGTGAGATGATTTCACAGAACACAAAGAAGTTTCTCAGAAAGCTTCTTTCTCTTTGTTATCGGAGGATATTTCCTTTGGCCCTATAGTCTTCAAAGGGATCCGAAACATCTGTTCTCAGATTCCACAGAAATAAGGCTAGCAAAGAGATCCACGAAATACAGATGTAACTCTGTCAGAAGAATTAACAGAACACTAAGCAGTGTCTCAGAAACCTTCTTTCCAGATTTCATCTGAGGATATTTCCTTTTTCACCATAGCCCTCTATGAGCTTCCAAATATCACTTTGACAATTCCTCAAGAACTGTCTTAGCGAAAGGCTTCTTGAGGGGAAAGCTGTAACCCTGTGAGATGATTTTGCAGAACACAAAGAAGTTTCTCAGAAAGCTTCTTTCTCTTTGTTATCGGAGGATATTTCCTTTGGCACTATGGTCCTCAACGGAATCCGAAATATCTGTTCTCAGATTCCACAGAAATAAGGCTAGCAAAGAGATCCACGAAATACAGATGTAACTCTGTGAGATGAATTAACAGAACACTAAGCAGTTTCTCAGAAAGCTTCTTTCCAGATTACGTCTGAGGACATTTCCTTTTTCACCATAGCCCTCTAAGGGCTTCCAAATATCACTTTGTCAATTCCACAAGAACTGTCGTAGCGAAAGGCTTCTTGAGGGGAAAGCTGGAACTCTGTGAGATGATTTCACAGAACACAAAGAAGTTTCTCAGAAAGCTTCTTTCTCTTTGTTATCGGAGGATATTTCCTTTCGCTCTATACTCTTCAAAGGGATCCGAAATATCTGTTCTCAGATTCCACAGAAATAAGGCTAGCAAAGAGTTCTACGAAACACAGATATAACACTGTGAGATGAATTATCAGAACACTAAGCAGTTTCTCAGAAAGCTTCTTTCCAGATTTCATCTGAGGATATTTCCTTTTTCACCATAGCCCTCTAGGGGCTTCCAAATATCACTTTGCCATTTCCACAAGAACTGTCTTAGCGAAAGGCTTCTTGAGGGGAAAGCTGTAACTCTGTGAGATGATTTCACAGAACACTAAGAAGTTTCTCAGAAAGCCTCTTTCTCTTTGTTAACGGAGGATATTTCCTTTGGCCCTAGAGTCTTCTAAGGGATCCGTAATATCTGTTCTCAGATTCCACAGAAATAAGGCTAGCAAAGAGATCCACGAAATACAGATGTAACTCCGTGAGATGAATTAACAGAACACTAAGCAGTTTCTCAGAAAGCTTCTTTCCAGATTTCATCTGAGGATATTTCCTTTTTCACCATAGCCCTCTATGGGCTTCCAAATATCACTTTGCCAATTCCACAAGAACTGTCTTAGCGAAAGGCTTCTTGAGGGGAAAGCTGTAACTCTGTGAGATGATTTCACAGAACACAATGAAGTTTCTCCGAAAGCTTCTTTCTCTTTGTTATCGGAGGATATTTCCTTTCGCCCTATACTCTTCAAAGGGATCCGAAATACCTGTGCTCAGATTCCACAGAAATAAGGCTAGCAAAGACTTCTACGAAATGCAGATGTAACTCTGTGAGATGAATTAACAGAACACTAAGCAGTTTCTCAGAAAGCTTCTTTCCAGATTTCATCTGAGGATATTTCCTTTTTCACCATAGCCCTCTATGGGCTTCCAAATATCACTTTGCCAATTCCAGAAGAACTGTCTTAGCGAAAGGCTTCTTCTAGAGAAAGCTGTAACTCAGTGAGATGATTTCACAGAACACAAAGAAGTTTCTCAGAAAGCTTCTTTCTCTCTCTTATCGGAGGATATTTCCTTTGGCCCTATGGTCTTCAACGGCATCCAAAATATCTGTTCTCAGATTCCACAGAAATGAGGCTAGCAAAGAGATCCAAGAAATACAGATGTAACTCTGTGAGATGAATTAAGAGAACACTAAGCAGTTTCTCAGAAAGCTTCTTTCCAGATTTCATCTGAGGATATTTCCTTTTTCACCATAGCCCTCTATGGGCTTCCAAATATCACTTTGCCAATTCCACAAGAACTGTCTTAGCGAAAGGCTTCTTGAGGGGAAAGCTGTAACTCTGTGAGATGATTTCACAGAACACAATGAAGTTTCTCAGAAAGCTTCTTTCTCTTTGATATCGGAGGATATTTCCTTTGGCCCTATGGTCTTCAAAGGGATCCGAAATACCTGTTCTCAGATTCCACAGAAATATGGCTAGCAAAGAGATCCACGAAATACAGATGTACCTCTGTGAGATGAATTAACAGAACACTAAGCAGTTTCTCAGAAAGCTTCTTTCCAGATTTCATCTGAGGATATTTCCTTTTTCACCGTAGCGCTCTATGGGCTTCCAAATATCACTTGACAATTCCACAAGAACTGTCTTAGCGAAAGGCTTCTTGAGGAGAAAGCTGTAACTCTGTGAGATGATTTCACAGAACACAAAGAAGTTTCTCAGAAAGCTTCTTTCTCTTTGTTATCGGAGGATATTTCCTTTGGCCCTATGGACTTCAAAGGAATCCGAAATATCTGTTCTCAGATTCCACAAAAATAAGGCTAGCAAAGAGATCCACGAAATACAGATGTAACTCTGTGAGATGAATTTACCGAACACTAAGCAGTTTCTCAGAAAGCTTATTTCCAGATTTCATCAGAGGATATTTCCTTTTTCAGCATAGCCCTCTATGGGCTTCCAAATATCACTTTGCCAATTCCACAAGAACTGTCTTAGCGAAAGGCTTCTTGAGGGGAAAGCTGTAACTCTGTGAGATGATTTCACGGAACACAAAGAAGTTTCAAAGAAAGCTTCTTTCTCTTTTATATCGGAGGATATTTCCTTTGGTACTATGGTCTTCAAAGGGATCCTAAATATCTGTTCTCAGATTCCACAGACATAAGGCCACCAAAGAGATCCACGAAATACAGATGAAACTCTGTGAGATGAATTAACAGAACACTAAGCAGTTTCTCAGAAAGCTTCTTTCCAGATTTCGTCGGAGGATATTTCCTTTTTCACCATAGCCCTCTATGAGCTTCCAAATATCACTTTGCCAATTCCACAAGAACTGTCTTAGCGAAAGGCTTCTTGAGGGGAAAGCTGGAACTCTGTGAGATGATTTCACAGAACACAAAGAAGTTTCTCAGAAAGCTTCTTTCTCTTTGTTATCGGAGGATATCTCCTTTGGCCCTATAGTCTTCAAAGGGATCCGAAATATCTGTTCTCAGATTCCACAGAAATAAGGCTAGCAAATAGATCCACGAAATACAGATGTAACTCTGTGAGATGAATTAACAGAACACTAAGCAGTTTCTCAGAAAGCTTCTTTCCAGATTTCATCTGAGGATATTTCCTTTTTCACCATAGCCCTCTATGGGCTTCCAAATATCACTTTGCCAATTCCACAAGAACTGTCTTAGCGAAAGTCTTCTTGAGGGGAAAGCTGTAACTCTGTGAGATGATTTCACAGAACACAAAGAAGTTTCTCAGAAAGTTTCTTTCTCTTTGTTATCCGAGGATATTTCCTTTCGCCCTATACTCTTCAAAGGGATTCGAAATATCGGTTCTCAGATTCCACAGAAATAAGGCAAGGAAAGAGTTCTACGAAACACAGATGTAACACGGTGAGGTGAATTATCAGAACACTAAGCAGTTTCTCAGAAAGCTTCTTTCCAGATTTCATCTGAGGATATTTCCTTTTTCACCATAGCCCTCTAGGGGCTTCCAAATATCACTTTGCCAATTCCACAAGAACTGTCTTAGCGAAAGGCTTCTTGAGGGGAAAGCTGTAACTCTGTGAGATGATTTCACAGAACACAAAGAAGTTTCTCAGAAAGCTTCTTTCTCTTTGTTATCGGAGGATATTTCCTTTGGCCCTATAGTCTTCAAAGGGATCCGAAACATCTGTTCTCAGATTCCACAGAAATAAGGCTAGCAAAGAGATCCACGAAATACAGATGTAACTCTGTCAGAAGAATTAACAGAACACTAAGCAGTGTCTCAGAAAGCTTCTTTCCAGATTTCATCTGAGGATATTTCCATTTTCCCCATAGCCCTCTATGAGCTTCCAAATATCACTTTGACAATTCCTCAAGAACTGTCTTAGCGAAAGACTTCTTGAGGGGAAAGCTGTAACTCTGTGAGATGATTTGACAGAAAACAAAGAAGTTTCTCAGAAAGGTTCTTTCTCTTTTTTATCGGAGGATATTTCCTTTGGCCCTATGGTCTTCAAAGGGATCCGCAATATTTGTTCTCAGATTCCAAAGAAATAAGGCTAGCAAAGAGATCCACGAAATACAGATGTAACTCTGTGAGATGAATTAACAGAACACTAAGCAGTTTCTCAGAAATCTTCTTTCCAGATTTCATCTGAGGATATTTCCTTTTTCACCATAGCCCTCTATGGGCTTCCAAATATCACTTTGCCAATTCCACCAGAACTGTCTTAGCGAAAGGCTTCTTGAGGGGAGAGATGTAACTCTCTGAGATGATTTCGCAGAACACAAAGAAGTTTCTCAGAAAGCTTCTTTCTCTTTGTTATCGGAGGATATTTCCTTTGGCACTATGGTCTTCAACGGAATCCGAAATATCTGTTCTCAGATTCCACAGAAATAAGGCTAGCAAAGAGATCCACGAAATACAGATGTAACTCTGTGAGATGAATTAACAGAACACTAAGCAGTTTCTCAGAAAGCTTCTTTCCAGATTACGTCTGAGGATATTTCCTTTTTCACCATAGCCCTCTAAGGGCTTCCAAATATCACTTTGTCAATTCCACAAGAACTGTCGTAGCGAAAGGCTTCTTGAGGGGAAAGCTGGAACTCTGTGAGATGATTTCACAGAACACAAAGAAGTTTCTCAGAAAGCTTCTTTCTCTTTGTTATCGGAGGATATTTCCTTTCGCCCTATACTCTTCAAAGGGATCCGAAATATCTGTTCTCAGATTCCACAGAAATAAGGCTAGCAAAGAGTTCTACGAAACACAGATGTAACACTGTGAGATGAATTATCAGAACACTAAGCAGTTTCTCAGAAAGCTTCTTTCCAGATTTCAGCTGAGGATATTTCCTTTTTCACCATAGCCCTCTAGGGGCTTCCAAATATCACTTTGCCATTTCCACAAGAACTGTCTTAGCGAAAGGCTTCTTGAGGGGAAAGCTGTAACTCTGTGAGATGATTTCACAGAACACAAAGAAGTTTCTCAGAAAGCTTCTTTCTCTTTGTTAACGGAGGATATTTCCTTTGGCCCTAGAGTCTTCAAAGGGATCCGAAATATCTGTTCTCAGATTCCACAGAAATAAGGCTAGCAAAGAGATCCACGAAATACAGATGTAACTCTGTGAGATGAATTAACAGAACACTAAGCAGTTTCTCAGAAAGCTTCTTTCCAGATTTCATCCGAGGATATTTCCTTTTTCACCATTGCCCTCTATGGGCTTCCAAATATCACTTTGCCAATTCCACAAGAACTGTCTTAGCGAAAGGCTTCTTGAGGGGAAAGCTGTAACTCTGTGAGATGATTTCACAGAACACAAAGAAGTTTCTCAGAAAGCTTCTTTCTCTTTGTTATCGGAGGATATTTCCTTTGGCACTATGGTCTTCAACGGGATCCGAAATATCTGTTCTCAGTTTCCACAGAAATAAGGCTAGGAAAGAGATCCACGAAATACAGATGTAACTCTGTGAGATGAATTAACAGAACACTAAGCAGTTTCTCAGAAAGCTTCTATCCAGATTTCATCTGAGGATATTTCCTTTTTGACCATAGCCCTCTAAGGGCTTCCAAATTTACTTTGCCAATTCCACAAAAACTGCCTTAGCGAAAGGCTTCTTGAGGGGAAAGCTGTAACTCTGTGAGATGATTTCACAGAACACAAAGAAGTTTCTCAGAAAGCTTCTTTCTCTTTGTTATCGGAGGATATTTCCTTTGGCCCTATGGTCTTCAAAGGGATCCGAAATACCTGTTCTCAGATTCCACAGAAATATGGCTAGCAAAGAGATCCACGAAATACAGATGTACCTCTGTGAGATGAATTAACAGAACACTAAGCAGTTTCTCAGAAAGCTTCTTTCCAGATTTCATGTGAGGATACTTCCTTTTTCACCATAGCCCTCTATGGGCTTCCAAATATCACTTTGCCAATTCCACAAGAACTGTCTTAGCGAAAGGCTTCTTGAGGAGAAAGCTGTAACTCTGTGAGATGATTTCACAGAACACAAAGAAGTTTCTCAGAAAGCTTCTTTCTCTTTGTTATCGGAGGATATTTCCTTTGGCCCTATGGTCTTCAAAGGAATCCGAAATATCTGTTCTCAGATTCCACAAAAATAAGGCTAGCAAAGAGATCCACGAAATACAGATGTAACTCTGTGAGATGAATTAACAGAACACTAAGCAGTTTCTCAGAAAGCTTCTTTACAGATTTCATCAGAGGATATTTCCTTTTTCAGCATAGCCCTCTAAGGGCTTCCAAATATGACTTTGCCAATTCCACAGGAACTGTCTTAGCGAAAGTCTTCTTGAGGGGAAAGCTGTAACTCTGTGAGATGATTTCACGGAATACAAAGAAGTTTCTCAGAAAGCTTCTTTCTCTTTTATATCGGAGGATATTTCCTTTGGCACTATGGTCTTCAAAGGGATCCGAAATATCTGTTCTCAGATTCCACAGACATAAGGCCACCAAAGAGATCCACGAAATACAGATGAAACTCTGTGAGATGAATTAAGAGAACACTAAGCAGTTTCTCAGAAAGCTTCTTTCCAGATTTCATCTGAGGATATTTCCTTTTTCACCATAGCCCTCTAGGGCTTCCAAATATCACTTTGCCAATTCCACAAGAACTGTCTTAGCGAAAGGCTTCTTGAGGGGAAAGCTGTAACTCTGTGAGATGATTTCACAGAACACAAAGAAGTTTCTCAGAAAGCTTCTTTCTCTTTGTTATCGGAGGATATTTCCTTTGGCCCTATAGTCTTCAAAGGGATCCGAAACATCTGTTCTCAGATTCCACAGAAATAAGGCTAGCAAAGAGATCCACGAAATACAGATGTAACTCTGTCAGAAGAATTAACAGAACACTAAGCAGTGTCTCAGGAACCTTCTTTCCAGATTTCATCTGAGGATATTTCCTTTTTCACCATAGCCCTCTATGAGCTTCCAAATATCACTTTGACAATTCCTCAAGAACTGTCTTAGCGAAATACTTCTTGAGGGGAAAGCTGTAACTCTGTGAGATGATTTGACAGAAAACAAAGAAGTTTCTCAGAAAGTTTCTTTCTCTTTTTTATCGGAGGATATTTCCTTTGGCCTTATGGTCTTCAAAGGGATCCGCAATATCTGTTCTCAGATTCCAAAGAAATAAGGCTAGCAAAGAGATCGACGAAATACAGATGTAACTCTGTGAGATGAATTAACAGAACACTAAGCAGTTTCTCAGAAATCTTCTTTCCAGATTTCATCTGAGGATATTTCCTTTTGCACCATAGCCCTCTATGGGCTTCCAAATATCACTTTGCCAATTCCACCAGAACTGTCTTAGCGAAAGGCTTCTTGAGGGGAGAGATGTAACTCTCTGAGATGATTTCGCAGAACACAAAGAAGTTTCTCAGAAAGCTTCTTTCTCTTTGTTATCGGAGGATATTTCCTTTGGCACTATGGTCTTCAACGGAATCCGAAATATCTGTTCTCAGATTCCACAGAAATAAGGCTAGCAAAGAGATCCACGAAATACAGATGTAACTCTGTGAGATGAATTAACAGAACACTAAGCCGTTTCTCAGAAAGCTTCTTTCCAGATTACGTCTGAGGATATTTCCTCTTTCACCATAGCCCTCTAAGGGCTTCCAAATATCACTTTGTCAATTCCACAAGAACTGTCGTAGCGAAAGGCTTCTTGAGGGGAAAGCTGGAACTCTGTGAGATGATTTCACAGAACACAAAGAAGTTTCTCAGAAAGCTTCTTTCTCTTTGTTATCGGAGGATATTTCCTTTCGCCCTATACTCTTCAAAGGGATCCGAAATATCTGTTCTCAGATTCCACAGAAATAAGGCTAGCAAAGAGTTCTACGAAACACAGATGTAACACTGTGAGATGAATTATCAGAACACTAAGCAGTTTCTCAGAAAGCTTCTTTCCAGATTTCAGCTGAGGATATTTCCTTTTTCACCATAGCCCTCTAGGGGCTTCCAAATATCACTTTGCCATTTCCACAAGAACTGTCTTAGCGAAAGGCTTCTTGAGGGGAAAGCTGTAACTCTGTGAGATGATTTCACAGAACACAAAGAAGTTTCTCAGAAAGCTTCTTTCTCTTTGTTAACGGAGGATATTTCCTTTGGCCCTAGAGTCTTCAAAGGGATCCGAAATATCTGTTCTCAGATTCCACAGAAATAAGGCTAGCAAAGAGATCCACGAAATACAGATGTAACTCTGTGAGATGAATTAACAGAACACTAAGCAGTTTCTCAGAAAGCTTCTTTCCAGATTTCATCCGAGGATATTTCCTTTTTCACCATTGCCCTCTATGGGCTTCCAAATATCACTTTGCCAATTCCACAAGAACTGTCTTAGCGAAAGGCTTCTTGAGGGGAAAGCTGTAACTCTGTGAGATGATTTCACAGAACACAAAGAAGTTTCTCAGAAAGCTTCTTTCTCTTTGTTATCGGAGGATATTTCCTTTGGCACTATGGTCTTCAACGGGATCCGAAATATCTGTTCTCAGTTTCCACAGAAATAAGGCTAGGAAAGAGATCCACGAAATACAGATGTAACTCTGTGAGATGAATTAACAGAACACTAAGCAGTTTCTCAGAAAGCTTCTATCCAGATTTCATCTGAGGATATTTCCTTTTTGACCATAGCCCTCTAAGGGCTTCCAAATTTACTTTGCCAATTCCACAAAAACTGCCTTAGCGAAAGGCTTCTTGAGGGGAAAGCTGTAACTCTGTGAGATGATTTCACAGAACACAAAGAAGTTTCTCAGAAAGCTTCTTTCTCTTTGTTATCGGAGGATATTTCCTTTGGCCATATGGTTTTCAAAGGGATCCGAAATATCTGTTCTCAGATTCCACAGAAATAAGGCTAGCAAAGAGATCCACGAAATACAGATGTAACTCCGTGAGATGAATTAACAGAACACTAAGCAGTTTCTCAGAAAGCTTCTTTCCAGATTTCATCTGAGGATATTTCCTTTTTCACCATAGCCCTCTATGGGCTTCCAAATATCACTTTGCCAATTCCACAAGAACTGTCCTAGTGAAAGGCTTCTTGAGGGGAAAGCTGTAACTCTGTGAGATGATTTCACAGAACACAATGAAGTTTCTCAGAAAGCTTCTTTCTCTTTGATATCGGAGGATATTTCCTTTGGCCCTATGGTCTTCAAAGGGATCCGAAATACCTGTTCTCAGATTCCACAGAAATATGGCTAGCAAAGAGATCCACGAAATACAGATGTACTTCTGTGAGATGAATTAACAGAACACTAAGCAGTTTCTCAGAAAGCTTCTTTCCAGATTTCATGTGAGGATACTTCCTTTTTCACCATAGCCCTCTATGGGCTTCCAAATATCACTTTACCAATTCCACAAGAACTGTCTTAGCGAAAGGCTTCTTGAGGGGAAAGCTGTAACTCTGTGAGATGATTTCACAGAACACAAAGAAGTTTCTCAGAAAGCTTCTTTCTCTTTGTTATCGGAGGATATTTCCTTTGGCCCAATAGCCTCCAAAGGGATCCGAAATATCTGTTCTCAGATTCCACAGAAATAAGGCTAGCAAAGAGATCCACGAAATACAGATGTAACTCTGTGAGATGAATTAAGAGAACACTAAGCAGTTTCTCAGAAAGCTTCTTTCCAGATTTCATCTGAGGATATTTCCTTTTTCACCATAGCCCTCTATGGGCTTCCAAATATCACTTTGCCAATTCCACAAGAACTGTCTTAGCGAAAGGCTTCTTGAGGGGAAAGCTGTAACTCTGTGAGATGATTTCACAGAACACAATGAAGTTTCTCAGAAAGCTTCTTTCTCTTTGTTATCGGAGGATATTTCCTTTGGCCCTAGAATCTTCCAAGGGATCCGAAATATCTGTTCTCAGATTCCACAGAAATAAGGCTAGCAAAGAGATCCACGAAATACAGATGTAACTCTGTGAGATGAATTAACAGAACACTAAGCAGTTTCTCAGAATGCTTCTTTCCAGATTTCATCTGAGGACATTTCCTTTTTCACCATAGCCCTCTATGGGCTTCCAAATATCACCTTGCCAATTCAACAAGAACTGTCTTAGCGAAAGGCTTCTTGAGGGGAAAGCTGTGACTCTGTGAGATGATTTCAGAGAACACAAAGAAGTTTCTCAGAAAGCCTCTTTCTCTTTGTTATCGGAGGATATTTCCTATGGCCCTATGGTCTTCAAGGGATCCGAAATATCTGTTCACAGATTCCACAGAAATAAGGCTAGCAAAGAGATCCACGAAATACAGATGTAACTCAGTGAGATGAATAAGCAGAACACTAAGCAGTTTCTCAGAAAGATTCTTTCCATATTTCATCTGAGGATATTTCCTTTTTCACCATAGCCCTCTATGGGCTTCCAAATATCACTTTGACAATTCCACAAGAACAGTCTTGGCGAAAGGCTTCTTGAGGGGAAAGCTGTAACTCCGTGAGATGATTTGACAGAACACAAAGAAGTTTCTCAGAAAGCTTCTTTCTCTTTGTTGTCGGAGGATATTTCCTTTGGTCCTATGGTCTTCAAAGGGATCCGAAATATCTGTTGCCAGATTCCACAGAAATAAGCCTAGCAAAGAGATCCACGAAATACAGATGTAACTCTGTGAGATGAATTAACAGAACACTAAGCAGTTTCTCAGAAAGCTTCTTTCCAGATTTCATCTGAGGATATTTCCTTTCTCACCATAGCCCTCTATGGGCTTCCAAATATCACTTTGCCAATTCCACAAGAACTGTCTTAGCGAAAGGCTTCTTGAGGGGAAAGCTGTAACTCTGTGAGATGATTTGACAGAACACAAAGAAGTTTCTCAGAAAGCTTCTTTCTCTTTGTTATCGGAGGATATTTCCTTTGGCCCTATGGTCTTCAAAGGGATCCGAAATATCTGTTCTCAGATTCCACAGAAATAAGGCTAGCAAAGAGATCCACGAAACACAGATGTAACTCTGTGAGATGAATTAACAGAACACTAAGCAGTTTCTCAGAAAGCTTCTTTCCAGATTTCATCTGAGGATATTTCCTTTTTCACCATAGCCCTCTATGGGCTTCCAAATATCACTTTGCCAATTCCACAAGAACTGCCTTAGCGAAAGGCTTCTTGAGGGGAAAGCTCTAACTCTGCGAGATGATTTCACAGAAAACAAAGAAGTTTCTCAGAAAGCTTCCTTCTCTTTGTTATCGGAGGATATTTCCTTTGGCCCTATTGTCTTCAACGGGATCCGAAATATCTGTTCTCAGATTCCACAGAAATAAGGCTAGCAAAGAGATCCACGAAATATACATGTAACTCTGTGAGATGAATTAACAGAACACTAAGCAGTTTCTCAGAAAGCTTCTTTCCAGATTTGGTCTGAGGATATTTCCTTTTTCACCATAGCCCTCTATGGGCTTCCAAATATCACTTTGCCAATTCCACAAGAACTGTCTTAGCGAAAGGCTTCTTGAGGGGAAAGCTGTAACTCTGTGAGATGATTTCACAGAACCCAAAGAAGTTTCTCACAAAGCTTCTTTCTCTTTGTTATCGGAGGATATTTCCTTTCGCTCTATACTCTTCAAAGGGATCCGAAATATCTGTTCTCAGATTACACAGAAATAAGGCTAGCAAAGACTTCTACGAAATACAGATGTAACTCTGTGAGATGAATTAACAGAACACTAAGCAGTTTCTCAGAAAGCTTCTTTCCAGATTTCATCTGAGGATATTTCCTTTTTCACCATAGCCCTCTATGGGCTTCCAAATATCCCTTTGCCAATTCCACAAGAACTGTCTTATGGAAAGTCTACTTGAGCGGAAAGCTGTAACTCTGTGAGATGATTTCACACAACACAAAGAAGTTTCTCAGAAAGCTTCTTTCTCTTTTTTACCGGAGGATATTTCCTTTTTCCCTATAGTCTCCGAAGGGATCCGAAATATTTGTTCTCAGATTCCACAGAAATAAGGCTAGCAAAGAGATCCACGAAATACAGATGTAACTCTGTGAGATGAATTAACAGAACACAAAGCAGTTTCTCAGAAAGCTTCTTTCCAGATTTCATCTGAGGATATTTCCTTTTTCACCATAGCCCTCTATGGGCTTCCAAATATCACTTTGCCAATTCCACACGAACTGTCTTAGCGAAAGGCTTCTTGAGGGGAAAGCTGTAACTCTGTGAGATGATTTCACAGAACACAGTGAAGTTTCTCAGAAAGCTTCTTTCTCTTTGTTATCAGAGTTTATTTCCTTTGGCCCAATAGTCTTCACAGGGATCCGAAATATCTGTTCTCAGATTCCACAGAAATAAGGCTAGCAAAGAGATCCACGAAATACAGATGTAACTCTGTGAGATGAATTAACAGAACACTAAGCAGTTTCTCAGAAAGCTTCTTTCCAGATTTCATCTGAGGATATTTCCTTTTTCACCATAGCCCTCTATGGACTTCCAAATATCACTTTGACAATTCCACAAGAACTGTCTTAGGGAAAGGCTTCTTGATGGGAAAGCTGTAACTCTGTGAGATGATTTCACAGAACACAAAGAAGTTTCTCAGAAAGCTTCTTTCTCTTTGTTATCGGAGGATGTTTCCTTTGGCCCTATAGTCTCCAAATGGATCCGAAATATTTGTTCTCAGATTCCACAGAAATAAGGCTAGCAAAGAGATCCACGAAATACAGATGTAACTCTGTGAGATGAATTAACAGAACACAAAGCAGTTTCTCAGAAAGCTTCTTTCCAGATTTTATCTGAGGATATTTCCTTTTTCTCCATAGCCCTCTATGGCCTTCCAAATATCACTTTGCCAATTCCACAGGAACTGTCTTAGCGAACGGCTTCTTGAGGGGATAGCTGTAACTCTGTGAGATGATTTCACAGAACACAAAGAAGTTCCTCAGAAAGCTTCTTTCTCTTTGTTATCGGAGGATATTTCCTTTGGCCCTATGGCCTTCAAAGGGATCCGAAATATCTGTTCTCAGATTCCACAGAAATAAGGCTAGCAAAGAGATCCACGAAATACAGATGTAACTCTGTGAGATGAATTAACAGAACACTAAGCAGTTTCTCAGAAAGCTTCTTTCCAGATTTCATCTGAGGATATTTCCTTTTTCACCGTAGCCCTCTATGGGCTTCCAAATATCACTTTGCCAATTCCACAAGAACTGTCTTAGCGAAAGGCTTCTTGGGAGGAAAGCTGTAACTCTGTGAGATGATTTCACAGAGCACAAAGAAATTTCTCCGACAGCTTCTTTCTCTTTGTTATCGGAGGATATTTCCTTTGGCCCTATGGTCTTCAAAGGGATCTGAAATATCTGTTCTCAGATTCCACAGAAATAAGGCTAGCAAAGAGATCCATGAAATACAGATGTAACTCTGTGAGATGAATTAACAGAACACTAACAGTTTCTCAGAAAGCTTCTTTCCAGATTTCATCTGAGGATATTTCCTTTTTCACCATAGCCCTCTATGGGCTTCCAAATATCACTTTGCCAATTCCACAACAACTGTCTTAGTGAAAGGCTTCTTGAGGGGAAAGCTGTAACTCTGTGAGATAATTTCACAGAACACAAAGAAGTCTCTCAGAAAGCTTCTTTCTCTTTGTTATCGGAGGATATTTCCTATGGCCCTATGGTCTTCAAGGGATCCGAAATATCTGTTCACACATTCCACAGAAATAAGGCAAGCAAAGAGATCCACGAAATACAGATGTAACTCTGTGAGATGAATTAACAGAACACTAAGCAGTTTCTCAGAATGATACTTTCCAGATTTCATCTGAGGATATTTCCTTTTTCACCATAGCCCTCTATGGGCTTCCAAATATCACTTTCACAATTCCACAAGAACTGTCTTAGCGAATGGCTTCTTGAGGGGAAAGCTGTAACTCTGTGAGATGATTTCACAGAACACAAAGAAGTTTCTCAGAAAGCTTCTTTCTCTTTGTTATCGGAGGATATTTCCTTTGGCCTTATAGTCTTCAACGGGATCCGAAATATCTGTTCTCAGATTCCACAGAAATAAGGCTAGCAAAGGGATCCACGAAATACAGATGTAACTCTGTGAGATGAATTAACAGAACACTAAGCAGTTTCTCAGAAAGCTTCTTTCCAGATTTCATCTGAGGATATTTCCTTTTTCACCATAGCCCTCTTTGGGCTTCCAAATATCACTTTGCCAATTCCACAAGAACTGCCTTAGCGAAAGGCTTCTTGAGGGGAAAGCTGTAACTCTGTGAGATGATTTCACAGAACACAAAGAAGTTTCTCAGAAAGCTTCTTTCTCTTTGTTATCGGAGGATATTTCCTTTGGCACTATGGTCTTCAAGGGATCCGAAATATCTGTTCTCAGATTCCACAGAAATATGGCTAGCAAAGAGATCCACGAAATACAGATGTATATCTGTGAGATGAATTAACAGAACACTAAGCAGTGTCTCAGAAACCTTCTTTCAAGATTTCTTCTGAGGATATTTCCTTTTTCACCATAGACCTCTATGGTCTTCCAAATATCACTTTGCCAATTCCACAAGAACTGTCTTAGCGAAAGCCTTCTGGAGGCGAAAGCTGTAACTCTCTGAGATGATTTCACAGAACACAAAGAAGTTTCTCAGAAAGCTTCTTTCTCTTTGTTATCGGAGGATATTTCCTTTGGCCCAATAGTCTCCAAAGGGATCCGAAATATCTGTTCTTAGATTCCACAGAAATAAGGATAGCAAAGAGATCCACGAAATACACATGTAACTCTGTGAGCTGAATTAACAGAACACTAAGCAGTTTCTCAGCAAGCTTCTTTCCAGATTTCATCTGAGGATATTTCCTTTTTCACCATAGCCCTCTATGGGCTTCCAAATATCACTTTGCCAATTCCACAAGAACTGTCTTAGCGAAAGGCTTCTTGAGGGGAAAGCTGTAACTCTGTGAGATGATTTCACAGAACACAATGAAGTTTCTCAGAAAGCTTCTTTCTCTTTGTTATCAGAGTTTATTTCCTTTGGCCCATTAGTCTTCACAGGGATCCGAAATATCTGTTCTCAGATTCCAGAGAAATAAGGCTAGCAAAGAGATCCACGAAATACAGATGTAACTCTGTGAGATGAATTAACAGAACACTAAGCAGTTTCTCAGAAAGCTTCTTTCCAGATTTCATCTGAGGATATTTCCTTTTTCACCCTAGCCCTCTATGGGCTTCCAAATATCACTTTGCCAATTCCACAAGAATTGCCTTAGCGAAAGGCTTCTTGAGGGGAAAGCTCTAACTCTGCGAGTTGATTTCACAGAAAACAAAGAAGTTTCTCAGAAAGCTTCCTTCTCTTTGCTATCGGAGGATATTTCCTTTGGCCCTATTGTCTTCAACGGGATCCGAAATATCTGTTCTCAGATTCCAGAGAAATAAGGCTAGCAAAGAGATCCACGAAATATAGTTGTAACTCTATGAGATGAATTAACAGAACACTAAGCAGTTTCTCAGAAAGCTTCTTTCCAGATTTGGTCTGAGGATATTTCCTTTTTCACCATAGCCCTCTATGGGCTTCCAAATATCACTTTGCCAATTCCACAAGAACTGTCGTAGCGAAAGGCTTCTTGAGGGGAAAGCTGTAACTCGGTGAGATGATTTCACAGAACCCAAAGAAGTTTCTCACAAAGCTTCTTTCTCTTTGTTATCGGAGGATATTTCCTTTCGCTCTATACTCTTCAAAGGGTCCGAAATATCTGTTCTCAGATTACACAGAAATAAGGCTAGCAAAGACTTCTACGAAATACAGATGTAACTCTGTGAGATGAATTAACAGAACACTAAGCAGTTTCTCAGAAAGCTTCTTTCCAGATTTCATCTGAGTATATTTCCTTTTTCACCATAGCCCTCTATGGGCTTCCAAATATCCCTTTGCCAATTCCACAAGAACTGTCTTATGGAAAGTCTACTTGAGGGGAAAGCTGTAACTCTCTGAGATGATTTCACACAACACAAAGAAGTTTCTCAGAAAGCTTCTTTCTCTTTGTTTTCGGAGGATATTTCCTTTGGCCCTATGGTCTTCAAAGGGATCTGAAATATCTGTTCTAAGATTCCACAGAAATAAGGCTAGCAAAGAGATCCACGAAATAGAGATGTAACTCTGTGAGATGAATTAACAGAACACTAAGCAGTTTCTCAGAAAGCTTCATTCCAGATTTCATCTGAGGATATTTCCTTTTTCACCATAGCCATCTATGGGCTTCCAAACATCACTTTGCCAATTCCACAAGAACTGCCTTAGCGAAAGGCTTCTTGAGGGGAAAGCTGTAACTCTGTGAGATGATTTCACAGAACACAAAGAAGTTTCTCAGAAAGCTTCTTTCTCTTTGTTATCGGAGGATATTTCCTTTGGCCCTATGGTCTTCAAGGGATCCGAAATATCTGTTCACAGATTCCACAGAAATATGGCTAGCAAAGGGATCCACGAAATACAGATGTATATCTGTGAGATGAATTAACAGAACACTAAGCAGTTTCTCAGAAAGCTTCTTTCCAGATTTCATCTGAGGATATTTCCTTTTTCACCATAGCCCTCTATGGGCTTCCAAATATCACTTTGCCAATTCCACAAGAACTGCCTAAGGGAAAGGCTTCTTGAGGGGAAAGCTGTAACTCTATGAGATGATTTCACAGAACACAAAGAAGTTTCTCAGAAAGCTTCTTTCTCTTTGTTATCGGAGGATATTTCCTTTGGCCCTATAGTCGCCAAAGGGATCCGAAATATCTGTTCTCAGATTCCACAGAAATAAGGCTAGCAAAGAGATCCACGAAATACCGATGTAACTCTGTGAGATGAATTAACAGAACACTAAGCAGTTTCTCAGAAAGCTTCTTTCCAGATTTCATCTGAGGATATTTCCTGTTTCACCATAACCCTCTATGGGCTTCCAAATATCACTTTGCCAATTCCACAAGAACTGCCTTAGCGAAAGGCTTCTTGAGGGGAAAGCTGTAACTCTGTGAGATGATTTCACAGAACACAAAGAAGTTTCTCAGAAAGCTTCTTTCTCTTTGTTATCGGAGGATATTTCCTTTGGCCCTATGGTTTTCAAGGGATCCGAAATATCTGTTCTCAGATTCCACAGAAATATGGCTAGCAAAGAGATCCACGAAATACAGATGTATATCTGTGAGATGAATTAACAGAACACTAAGCAGTGTCTCAGAAACCTTCTTTCAAGATTTCTTCTGAGGATATTTCCTTTTTAACCATAGCCCTCTATGGTCTTCCAAATATCACTTTGCCAATTCCACAAGAACTGTCTTAGCGAAAGCCTTCTTGAGGCGAAAGCTGTAACTCTCTGAGATGATTTCACAGAACACAAAGAAGTTTCTCAGAAAGCTTCTTTCTCTTTGTTATCGGAGGATATTTCCTTTGGCCCAATAGTCTCCAAAGGGATCCGAAATATCTGTTCTTAGATTCCACAGAAATAAGGCTAGCAAAGAGATCCAGGAAATACAGATGTAACTCTGTGAGCTGAATTAACAGAACACTAAGCAGTTTCCCAGAAAGCTTCTTTCCAGATTTCATGTGAGGATATTTCCTTTTCCACCATAGCCCTCTAGGGGCTTCCAAATATCACTTTGCCAATTCCACACGAACTGTCTTAGCGAAAGGCTTCTTGAGGGGAAAGCTGTAACTCTGTGAGATGATTTCACAGAACACAGTGAAGTTTCTCAGAAAGCTTCTTTCTCTTTGTTATCAGAGTTTATTTCCTTTGGCCCATTAGTCTTCACAGGGATCCGAAATATCTGTTCTCAGATTCCACAGAAATAAGGCTAGCAAAGAGATCCACGAAATACAGATGTAACTCGGTGAGATGAATTAACAGAACACTAAGCAGTTTCTCAGAAAGCTTCTTTCCAGATTTCATCTGAGGATATTTCCTTTTTCACCATAGCCCTCTATGGACTTCCAAATATCACTTTGACAATTCCACAAGAACTGTCTTAGGGAAAGGCTTCTTGATGGGAAAGCTGTAACTCTGTGAGATGATTTCACAGAACACAAAGAAGTTTCTCAGAAAGCTTCTTTCTCTTTGTTATCGGAGGATATTTCCTTTGGCCCTATAGTCTCCAAAGGGATCCGAAATATTTGTTCTCAGATTCCACAGAAATAAGGCTAGCAAAGAGATTCACGAAATACAGATGTAACTCTGTGAGATGAATTAACAGAACACTAAGCAGTTTCTCAGAAAGCTTCTTTCCAGATTTCATCTGAGGATATTTCCTTTTTCACCATAGCCCTCTATGGGCTTCCAAATATCACTTTGCCAATTCCACACGAACTGTCTTAGCGAAAGGCTTCTTGAGGGGAAAGCTGTAACTCTGTGAGATGATTTCACAGAACACAGTGAAGTTTCTCAGAAAGCTTCTTTCTCTTTGTTATCAGAGTTTATTTCCTTTGGCACATTAGTCTTCACAGGGATCCGAAATATCTGTTCTCAGATTCCACAGAAATAAGTCTAGCAAAGAGATCCACGAAATACAGATGTAACTCTGTGAGATGAATTAACAGAACACTAAGCAGTTTCTCAGAAAGCTTCTTTCCAGATTTCATCTGAGGATATTTCCTTTTTCACCATAGCCCTCTATGGACTTCCAAATATCACTTTGACAATTCCACAAGAACTGTCTTAGGGAAAGGCTTCTTGATGGGAAAGCTGTAACTCTGTGAGATGATTTCACAGAACACAAAGAAGTTTCTGAGAAAGCTTCTTTCTCTTTGTTATCGGAGGATATTTCCTTTGGCCCTATAGTCTCCAAAGGGATCCGAAATATTTGTTCTCAGATTCCACAGAAATAAGGCTAGCAAAGAGATCCACGAAATACAGATGTAACTCTGTGAGATGAATTAACAGAACACAAAGCAGTTTCTCAGAAAGCTTCTTTCCAGATTTCATCTGAGGATATTTCCTTTTTCTCCATAGCCCTCTATGGCCTTCCAAATATCACTTTGCCAATTCCACAGGAACTGTCTTAGCGAACGGCTTCTTGAGGGGATAGCTGTAACTCTGTGAGATGATTTCACAGAACACAAAGAAGTTCCTCAGAAAGCTTCTTTCTCTTTGTTATCGGAGGATATTTCCTTTGGCCCTATGGCCTTCAAAGGGATCCGAAATATCTGTTCTCAGATTCCACAGAAATAAGGCTAGCAAAGAGATCCACGAAATACAGATGTAACTCTGTGAGATGAATTAACAGAACACTAAGCAGTTTCTCAGAAAGCTTCTTTCCAGATTTCATCTGAGGATATTTCCTTTTTCACCGTAGCCCTCTATGGGCTTCCAAATATCACTTTGCCAATTCCACAAGAACTGTCTTAGCGAAAGGCTTCTTGGGAGGAAAGCTGTAACTCTGTGAGATGATTTCACAGAGCACAAAGAAATTTCTCCGACAGCTTCTTTCTCTTTGTTATCGGAGGATATTTCCTTTGGCCCTATGGTCTTCAAAGGGATCCGAAATATCTGTTCTCAGATTCCACAGAAATAAGGCTAGCAAAGAGATCCATGAAATACAGATGTAACTCTGTGAGATGAATTAACAGAACACTAACAGTTTCTCAGAAAGCTTCTTTCCAGATTTCATCTGAGGATATTTCCTTTTTCACCATAGCCCTCTATGGGCTTCCAAATATCACTTTGCCAATTCCACAACAACTGTCTTAGTGAAAGGCTTCTTGAGGGGAAAGCTGTAACTCTGTGAGATAATTTCACAGAACACAAAGAAGTCTCTCAGAAAGCTTCTTTCTCTTTGTTATCGGAGGATATTTCCTATGGCCCTATGGTCTTCAAGGGATCCGAAATATCTGTTCACACATTCCACAGAAATAAGGCTAGCAAAGAGATCCACGAAATACAGATGTAACTCTGTGAGATGAATTAACAGAACACTAAGCAGTTTCTCAGAATGATACTTTCCAGATTTCATCTGAGGATATTTCCTTTTTCACCATAGCCCTCTATGGGCTTCCAAATATCACTTTCACAATTCCACAAGAACTGTCTTAGCGAAAGGCTTCTTGAGGGGAAAGCTGTAACTCTGTGAGATGATTTCACAGAACACAAAGAAGTTTCTCAGAAAGCTTCTTTCTCTTTGTTATCGGAGGATATTTCCTTTGGCCTTATAGTCTTCACCGGATCCGAAATATCTGTTCTCAGATTCCACAGAAATAAGGCTAGCAAAGAGATCCACGAAATACAGATGTAACTCTGTGAGATGAATTAACAGACCACTAACCAGTTTCTCAGAAATCTTCTTTCCAGATTTCATCTGAGGATATTTCCTTTTTCACCATAGCCCTCTATGGGCTTCCAAATATCACTTTGCCAATTCCACAAGAACAGTCTTAGCGAAAGGCTTCTTGAGGGGAAAGCTGTAACTCTGTGAGATGATTTCACAGAACACAAAGAAGTTTCTCAGAAAGCTTCTTTCTCTTTGTTATCGGAGGATATTTCCTTTGGCCCTAGAGCCTTCAAAGGGATCCGAAATATCTGTTCTCAGATTCCACAGAAATAAGGCTAGCAAAGAGATCCACGAAATAGAGATGTAACTCTGTGAGGTGAATTAACAGAACACTAAGCAGTTTCTCAGAAAGCTTCTTTCCAGATTTCATCTGAGGATATTTCCTTTTTCACCATAGCCCTCTAGGGGCTTCCAAATATCACTTTGCCAATTCCACAAGAACTGTCTTAGCGAAAGGCTTCTTGAGGGGAAAGCTGTAACTCTGTGAGATGATTTCACAGAACACAAAGAAGTTTCTCAGAAAGCTTCTTTCTCTTTGTTATCGGAGGATATTTCCTTTGGCCCTAGAGCCTTGAAAGGGATCCGAAATATCTGTTCTCAGATTCCACAGAAATAAGGCTAGCAAAGAGATCCACGAAATACAGATGTAACTCTGTGAGATGAATTAACAGAACACTAAGCAGTTTCTCAGAAAGCTTCTTTCCAGATTTCATCTGAGGATATTTCCTTTTTCACCATAGCCCTCTATGGGCTTCCAAATATCACCTTGCCAATTCAACAAGAACTGTCATAGCGAAAGGCTTCTTGAGGGGAAAGCTGTAACTCTGTGAGATGATTTCACAGAACACAAAGAAGTTTCTCAGACAGCTTCTTTCTCTTTGTTATCGGAGGATATTTCCTTTGGCTCTATGGTCTTCAAAGGGATCCGAAATATCTGTTCTCAGATTCCACAGAAATAAGGCTAGCAAAGAGATTCACGAAATACAGATGTAATTCTGTGAGATGAATTAACAGAACACTAAGCAATTTCTCTGAAAGCTTGTTTCCAGATTTCATCTGAGGATATTTCCTTTTTCACCATAGCCCTCTATGGGCTTCCAAATATCACTTTGCCAATTCCACAACAACTGTCTTAGCGAAAGGCTTCCTGAGGGGAAAGCTGTGACTCTATGAGATGATTTCAGAGAACTCAAAGAAGTTTCTCAGAAAACTTCTTTCTCTTTGTTATCGGAGGATATTTCTTATGGCCCTATGGTCTTCAAGGGATCCGAAATATCTGTTCACAGATTCCACAGAAATAAGGCTAGCAAAGAGATCCACGAAATGCAGATGTAATTCAGTGAGATGAATTAACAGAACACTAAGCACTTTCTCAGAAAGATTCTTTCCAGATTTCATCTGAGGATATTTCCTTTTTCACCATAGCCCTCTATGGGCTTCCAAATATCACTTTGACAATTCCACAAGAACTGTCTTAGCGAAAGGCTTCTTCAGGGGAAAGCTGTAACTCTGTGAGATGATTTCACAGAACACAAAGAAGTTTCTCAGAAAGCTTCTTTCTCTTTGTTATCGGAGGATATTTCCTTTCGCCCTATACTCTTCAAAGGGATCCGAAATATCTGTTCTCAGATTACACAGAAATAAGGCTAGCAAAGAGTTCAACGAAATACAGATGTAACTCTGTGAGATGAATTACAGTACACTAAGCAGTTTCTCAGAAAGCTTCTTTCCAGATTTCATCTGAGGATATTTCCTTTTTCACCATAGCCCTCTATGGGCTTCCAAATATCACTTTGCCAATTCCAGAAGAACCGTCTTAGCTAAAGGCTTCTTGATTGGAAAGCTGTAACTCTGTGAGATGATTTCACAGAACACAAAGAAGTTTCTCAGAAAGCTTCTTTCTCTTTGTTATCGGAGGATATTTCCTTTGGCACTATGGTCTTCAAACGGATCCGAAATATCTGTTCACACATTCCACAGAAATAAGGCTAGCAAAGAGATCCACGAAATACAGATGTAACTCTGTGAGATGAATTAACAGAACACTAAGCAGTTTCTCAGACAGCTTCTTTCCAGATTTCATCTGAGGATATTTCCTTTTTCACCATAGCCCTCTATGGGCTTCCAAATATCACTTTGATAATTCCACAAGAACTGCCTTAGCGAAAGGCTTCTTGAGGGGAAAGCTCTAACTCTGCGAGATGATTTCACAGAACACAAAGAAGTTTCTCAGAAAGCTTCTTTCTCTTTGTTATCGAAGGATATTTCCTTTGGCCCTATAGTCTTCAACGGGATCCGAAATATCTGTTCTCAGATTCCACAGAAATAAGGCTAGCAAAGAGATCCACGAAATACAGATTTAACTCTGTGAGATGAATTAACAGAACACTAAGCAGTTTTCAGAAAGCTTCTTTCCAGATTTCGTCTGAGGATATTTCCTTTTTCACCATAGCCCTCTATGGGCTTCCAAATATCACTTTGCCAATTCCACAAGAACTGTCGTAGCGAAAGGCTTCTTGAGGGGAAAGCTGGAACTCTGTGAGATGATTTCACAGAACACAAAGAAGTTTCTCAGAAAGCTTCTTTCTCTTTGTTATCGGAGGATATTTCCTTTCGCCCTATACTCTTCAAAGGGATCCGAAATATCTGTTCTCAGATTCCACAGAAATAAGGGTAGCAAAGAGATCCACGAAATACAGATGTAACTCTGTGAGATGAATTAACAGAACACTAAGCAGTTTCTCAGAAAGCTTGTTTCCAGATTTCATCTGAGGATATTTCCTTTTTCAACATAGCCCTCTATGGGCTTCCAAATATCACTTAGCCAATTCCACAACAACTGTCTTAGCGAAAGGCTTCTTGAGGGGAAAGCTGTGACTCTGTGAGATGATTTCAGAGAACACAAAGAAGTTTCTCAGAAAGCCTCTTTCTCTTTGTTATCGGAGGATATTTCCTATGGCCCTATGGTCTTCAACGGATCCGAAATATCTGTTCACAGATTCCACAGAAATAAGGCTAGCAAAGAGATCCACGAAATACAGATGTAACTCAGTGAGATGAATTAACAGAACACTAAGCAGTTTCTCAGAAAGATTCTTTCCAGATTTCATCTGAGGATATTTCCTTTTTCACCATAGACCTCCAGGGGCTTCCGAATATCACTTTGACAATTCCACAAGAACTGTCTTAGCGAAAGGCTTCTTGAGGGGAAAGCTGTAACTCTGTGAGATGATTTGACAGAACACAAAGAAGTTTCTCAGAAAGCTTCTTTCTCTTTGTTATCGGAGGATATTTCCTTTGGCCCTATGGTCTTCAAAGGGATCCGAAATATCTGTTCTCAGATTCCACAGAACTAAGGCTAGCAAAGAGATCCACGAAATACAGATGTAACTCTGTGAGATGAATTAACAGAACACTAAGCAGTTTCTCAGAAAGCTTCTTTCCAGATTTCATCTGAGGATATTTCCTTTTTCACCATAGCCCTCTATGGGCTTCCAAATATCACTTTGCCAATTCCACACGAACTGTCTTAGCGAAAGGCTTCTTGAGGGGAAAGCTGTAACTCTGTGAGATGATTTGACAGAACACAAAGAAGTTTCTCAGAAAGCTTCTTTCTCTTCGTTATCGGAGGATATTTCCTTTGGCCCTATCGTCTTCAAAGGGATCCGAAATATCTGTTCTCAGATTCCACAGAAATAAGGCTAGCAAAGAGATCCACGAAATACAGATGTAACTCAGTGAGATGAATTAACAGAACACTAAGCAGTTTCTCAGAAAGATTCTTTCCAGATTTCATCTGAGGATATTTCCTTTTTCACCGTAGACCTCCAGGGGCTTCCGAATATCACTTTGACAATTCCACAAGAACTGTCTTAGCGAAAGGCTTCTTGAGGGGAAAGCTGTAACTCTGTGAGATGATTTGACAGAACACAAAGAAGTTTCTCAGAAAGCTTCTTTCTCTTTGTTATCGGAGGATATTTCCTTTGGCCCTATGGTCTTCAAAGGGATCCGAAATATCTGTTCTCAGATTCCACAGAACTAAGGCTAGCAAAGAGATCCACGAAATACAGATGTAACTCTGTGAGATGAAGTAACAGAACACTAAGCAGTTTCTCAGAAAGCTTCTTTCCAGATTTCATCTGAGGATATTTCCTTTTTCACCATAGCCCTCTATGGGCTTCCAAATATCACTTTGCCAATTCCACACGAACTGTCTTAGCGAAAGGCTTCTTGAGGGGAAAGCTGTAACTCTGTGAGATGATTTGACAGAACACAAAGAAGTTTCTCAGAAAGCTTCTTTCTCTTTGTTATCGGAGGATATTTCCTTTGGCCCTATCGTCTTCAAAGGGATCCGAAATATCTGTTCTCAGATTCCACAGAAATAAGGCTAGCAAAGAGATCCACGAAATACAGATGTAACTCTGTGAGATGAATTAACAGAACACTAAGCAGTTTCTCAGAAAGCTTCTTTCCAGATTTCATCAGAGGATATTTCCTTTTTCACCATAGCCCTCTATGGGCTTCCAAATATCACTTGACCAATTCCACAAGAACTGCCTTAGCGAAAGGCTTCTTGAGGGGAAAGCTGTAACTCTGTGAGATGATTTCACAGAACACAAAGAAGTTTCTCAGAAAGCTTCTTTCTCTTTGTTATTGGAGGATATTTCCTTTGGCCCTAGATCCTTCAAAGGGATCCGAAATATCTGTTCTCAGATTCCACAGAAATAAGGCTAGCAAAGAGATCCACGAAATAGAGATATAACTCTGTGAGATGAATTAACAGAACACTAAGCAGTTTCTCAGAAAGCTTCTTTCCAGATTTCATCTGAGGATATTTCCTTTTTCACCATAGCCCTCTAGGGGCTTCCAAATATCACTTTGCCAATTCCACAAGAACTGTCTTAGCGAAAGGCTTCTTGAGGGGAAAGCTGTAACTCTGTGAGATGATTTCACAGAACACAAAGAAGTTTCTCAGAAAGCTTCTTTCTCTTTGTTATCGGAGGATATTTCCTTTGGCCCTAGAATCTTCCAAGGGATCCGAAATATCTGTTCTCAGATTCCACAGAAATAAGGCTAGCAAAGAGATCCACGAAATAGAGATGTAACTCTGTGAGATGAATTAACAGAACACTAAGCAGTTTCTCAGAAAGCTTCTTTCCAGATTTCATCTGAGGATATTTCCTTTTTCACCATTGCCCTCTATGGGCTTCCAAATATCACCTTGCCAATTCAACAAGAACTGTCTTAGCAAAAGGCTTATTGAGGGGAAAGCTGTAACTCTGTGAGATGATTTCACAGAACACAAAGAAGTTTCTCAGACAGCTTCTTTCTCTTTGTTATCGGAGGATATTTCCTTTGGCCCTATGGTCTTCAAAGGGATCCGAAATATCTGTTCTCAGATTCCACAGAAATAAGGCTAGCAAAGAGATCCACGAAATACAGATGTAACTCTGCGAGATGAATTAACAGAACACTAATCAGTTTCTCAGAAAGCTTGTTTCCAGATTTCATCTGAGGATATTTCCTTTTTCACCATAGCCCTCTTTGGGCTTCCAAATATCACTTTGCCAATTCCACAACAACTGTCTTAGCGAAAGGCTTCTTGAGGGGAAAGCTGTGACTCTGTGAGATGATTTCAGAGAACACAAAGAAGTTTCTCAGAAAGCTTCTTTCTCTTTGTTATCGGAGGATATTTCTTATGGCCCTATGGTCTTCAAGGGATCCGAAATATCTGTTCACAGATTCCACAGAAATAAGGCTAGCAAAGAGATCCACGAAATACAGATGTAACTCAGTGAGATGAATTAACAGAACACTAAGCAGTTTCTCAGAAAGATTCTCTCCAGATTTCATCTGAGGATATTTCCTTTTTCACCATAGCCCTCTATGGGCTTCCAAATATCACTTTGACAATTCCACAAGAACTGTCTTAGCGAAAGGCTTCTTGAGGGGAAAGATGTAACTCTTTGAGATGATTTCGCAGAACACAAAGAAGTTTCTCAGAAAGCTTCTTTCTCTTTGTTATCGGAGGATATTTCCTTTGGCTCTATGGTCTTCAAACGGATCCGAAATATCTGTTCACAGATTCCACAGAAATAAGGCTAGCAAAGAGATCCACGAAATACAGATGTAACTCTGTGAGATGAATTAACAGAACACTAAGCAGTTTCTCAGAAAGCTTCTTTCCAGATTTCATCTGAGGATATTTCCTTTTTCACCATAGCCCTCTGTGGGCTTCCAAATATCACTTTGATAATTCCACAAGAACTGCCATAGCGAAAGGCTTCTTGAGGGGAATGCTCTAACTCTGCGAGATGATTTCACAGAACACAAAGAAGTTTCTCAGAAAGCTTCTTTCTCTTTGTTATCGAAGGATATTTCCTTTGGCCCTATAGTCTTCAACGGGATCCGAAATATCTGTTCTCAGATTCCACAGAAATAAGGCTAGCAAAGAGATCCACGAAATACAGATTTAACTCTGTGAGATGAATTAACAGAACACTAAGCAATTTTCAGAAAGCTTCTTTCCAGATTTCGTCTGAGGATATTTCCTTTTTCACCATAGCCCTCTATGGGCTTCCAAATATCACTTTGCCAATTCCACAAGAACTGTCGTAGCGAAAGGCTTCTTGAGGGGAAAGCTGGAACTCTGTGAGATGATTTCACAGAACACAAAGAAGTTTCTCAGAAAGCTTCTTTCTCTTTGTTATCGGAGGATATTTCCTTTCGCCCTATACTCTTCAAAGGGATCCGAAATATCTGTTCTCAGATTACACAGAAATAAGGCTAGCAAAGACGGCAACGAAATACAGATGTAACTCTGTGAGATGTATTAACAGAACACTAAGCAGTTTCTCAGAAAGCTTCTTTCCAGATTTCATCTGAGGATATTTCCTATTTCACCATAGCCCTCTAGGGGCTTCCAAATATCACTTTGCCAATTCCACAAGAACAGTCTTAGCGAAAGGCTTCTTGAGGGGAAAGCTGTAACTCTGTGAGATGATTTCACAGAACACAAAGAAGTTTCTCAGAAAGCTTCTTTCTCTTTGTTATCGGAGGATATTTCCTTTGGCCCTAGAGCCTTCAAAGGGATCCGAAATATCTGTTCTCAGATTCCACAGAAATAAGGCTAGCAAAGAGATCCACGAAATAGAGATGTAACTCTGTGAGATGAATTAACAGAACACTAAGCAGTTTCTCAGAAAGCTTGTTTCCAGATTTCATCTGAGGATATTTCCTTTTTCACCATAGCCCTCTAGGGGCTTCCAAATATCACTTTGCCAATTCCACAAGAACTGTCTTAGCGAAAGGCTTCTTGATTGGAAAGCTGTAACTCTGTGAGATGATTTCACAGAACACAAAGAAGTTTCTCAGAAAGCTTCTTTCTCTTTGTTATCGGAGGATATTTCCCTTGGCCCTATGGTCTTCAAAGGCATCCGAAATATCTGTTCTCAGATTCCACAGAAATAACGCTAGCAAAGAGATCCACGAAATACAGATGTAACTCTCTGAGATGAATTAACAGAACACTAAGCAGTTTCTCAGAAAGCTTCTTTCCAGATTTCATCTGAGGACATTTCCTTTTTCACCATAGCCCTCTAAGGGCTTCCAAATATCACTTTGCCAATTCCACAAGAACTGTCTTAGCGAATGGCTTCTTGAGGGGAAAGATGTAACTCTTTGAGATGATTTCGCAGAACACAAAGAAGTTTCTCAGAAAGCTTCTTTCTCTTTGTTATCGGAGGATATTTCCTTTGGCACTATGGTCTTCAAACGGATCCGAAATATCTGTTCACACATTCCACAGAAATAAGGCTAGCAAAGAGATCCACGAAATACAGATGTAACTCTGTGAGATGAATTAGCAGAACACTAAGCAGTTTCTCAGAAAGCTTCTTTCCAGATTTCATCTGAGGATATTTCCTTTTTCACCATAGCCCTCTATGGGCTTCCAAATATCACTTTGATAATTCAACAAGAACTGCCTTAGCGAAAGGCTTCTTGAGGAAAAGCTCTAACTCTGCGAGATGATTTCACAGAACACAAAGAAGTTTCTCAGAAAGCTTCTTTCTCTTTGTTATCGAAGGATATTTCCTTTGGCCCTATAGTCTTCAACGGGATCCGAAATATCTGTTCTCAGATTCCACAGAAATAAGGCTAGCAAAGAGATCCACGAAATACAGATTTAACTCTGTGAGATGAATTAACAGAACACTAAGCAGTTTTCAGAAAGCTTCTTTCCAGATTTCGTCTGAGGATATTTCCTTTTTCACCATAGCCCTCTATGGGCTTCCAAATATCACTTTGCCAATTCCACAAGAACTGTCGTAGCGAAAGGCTTCTTGAGGGGAAAGCTGGAACTCTGTGAGATGATTTCACAGAACACAAAGAAGTTTCTCAGAAAGCTTCTTTCTCTTTGTTATCGGAGGATATTTCCTTTCGCCCTATACTCTTCAAAGGGATCCAAAATATCTGTTCTCAGATTACACAGAAATAAGGCTAGCAAAGACGTCAACGAAATACAGATGTAACTCTGTGAGATGTATTAACAGAACACTAAGCAGTTTCTCAGAAAGCTTCTTTCCAGATTTCATCTGAGGATATTTCCTTTTTCACCATAGCCCTCTAGGGGCTTCCAAATATCACTTTGCCAATTCCACAAGAACAGTCTTAGCGAAAGGCTTCTTGAGGGGAAAGCTGTAACTCTGTGAGATGATTTGACAGAACACAAAGAAGTTTCTCAGAAAGCTTCTTTCTCTTTGTTATCGGAGGATATTTCCTTTGGCCCTATGGTCTTCAAAGGGATCCGAAATATCTGTTGCCAAATTCCACAGAAATAAGGCTAGCAAAGAGATCCACGAAATACAGATGTAACTCTGTGAGATGAATTAACAGAACACTAAGCAGTTTCTCAGAAAGCTTCTTTCCAGATTTCATCTGAGGATATTTCCTTTTTCACCATAGCCCTCTATGGGCTTCCAAATATCACTTTGCCAATACCACAAGAACTGTCTTAGCTAAAGGCTTCTTGAGGGGAAAGCTGTAACTCTGTGAGATGATTTCACAGAACACAAAGAAGTTTCTCAGAAAGCTTCTTTCTCTTTGTTATCGGAGGATATTTCCTTTGGCCCTATGGTCTTCAAAGGCATCCGAAATATCTGTTCTCAGATTGCACAGAAATAAGGCTAGCAAAGAGATCCACGAAATACAGATGTAACTCTGTCAGATGAATTAACAGAACACTAAGTAGTGTCTCAGAAAGCTTCTTTCCAGGTTTCATCTGAGGATATTTCCTTTTTCACCATAGCCTTCTATGGGCTTCCAAATATCACTTTGCCAATTCCACAAGAACTGTCTTAGCGAAAGGCTTCTTGAGGGGAAAGCTGTAACTCTGTGAGATGATTTCACAGAACACAAAGAAGTTTCTCAGAAAGTTTCTTTCTCTTTGTTATCGGAGGATATTTCCTTTGGCCCTATGGTCTTCAAAGGGATCCGAAATATCTGTTCTCAGATTCCACACAAATAAGGCTAGCAAAGAGATCCACGAAACACAGATGTAACTCTGTGAGGTGAATTAACAGAACACTAAGCAGTTTCTCAGAAAGCTTCTTTCCAGATTTCATCTGAGGATATTTCCTTTTTCACCATAGCCCTCTATGGGCTTCCAAATATAATTTTGCCAATTCCACAAGAACTGTCTTAGAGAAAGGCTACTTGAGGGGAAAGCTGTAACTCTGCGAGATGGTTTCACAGAACACAAAGAAGTTTCTGAGAAAGCTTCTTTCTCTTTGTTATCAGAGGATATTTCCTTTGGCCCTATAGTCTTCAAAGGGATCCGAAATATCTGTTCTCAGATTCCACAGAAATAAGGGTAGCAAAGAGATCCACGAAATACAGATGTAACTCTGTGAGATGAATTAACAGAACACTAAGCAGTTTCTCAGAAAGCTTCTTTCCAGATTTCATCTGAGGATATTTCCTTTTTCACCATTTCCCTCTATGGGCTTCCAAATATCACTTTGCCAATTCCACAAGAACTGTGTTAGCGAAAGGCTTCTGGAGGGGAAAGCTGTAACTCTGTGAGATGATTTCACAGAACACAAAGAAGTTTCTCAGAAAGCTTCTTTCTCTTTGTTATCGGAGGATATTTCCTTTAGCCCTATAGTCTTCAAAGGGACCCGAAATATCTGTTCTCAGATTCCACAGAAATAAGGCTAGCAAAGAGATCCACGAAATACAGATGTAACTCTGTGAGACGAATTAACAGAATACTAAGCAGTTTCTCAGAAAGCTTCTTTCCAGATTTCATCTGAGGATATTTCCTTTTTCACCATAGCCCTCTATGGGCTTCCAAATATCACTTTGCCAATTCCACACGAACTGTCTTAGCGAAAGGCTTCTTGAGGGGAAAGCTGTAACTCTGTGAGATGATTTGACAGAACACAAAGAAGTTTCTCAGAAAGCTTCTTTCTCTTTGTTATCGGAGGATATTTCCTTTGGCCCTATGGTCTTCAAACGGATCCGAAATATCTGTTCTCAGATTCCACAGAAATAAGGCTAGCAAAGAGATACACGAAATACAGATGTAACTCTGTGAGATGAATTAACAGAACACTAAGCAGTTTCTCAGAAAGCTTCTTTCCAGATTTCATCTGAGGATATTTCCTTTTTCACCATAGCCCTCTATGGGCTTCCAAATATCACTTTGCCAATTCCACAAGAACTGCCTAATGGAAAGGCTTCTTGAGGGGAAAGCTGTAACTCTGTGAGGTGATTTCACAGAACACCAAGAAGTTTCTCATAAAGCTTCTTTCTCTTTGTTATGGGAGGATATTTCCTTTGGCCCTATAGTCGCCAAAGGGATCCGAAATATCTGTTCTCAGATTCCACAGAAATAAGGCTAGCAAATAGATCCACGAAACACAGATGTAATTCTGTGAGATGAATTAACAGAACACTAAGCAGTTTCTCAGAAAGCTTCTTTCCAGATTTCATCTGAGGATATTTCCTTTTTCACCACAGCCCTCTATGGGCTTCCAAATATCACTTGACCAATTCCACAAGAACTGCCTTAGCGAAAGGCTTCTTGAGGGGAAAGCTGTAACTCTGTGAGATGATTTCACAGAACACAAAGAAGTTTCTCAGAAAGCTTCTTTCTCTTTGTTATCGGAGGATATTTTCTGTGGGCCTATAGTCTTCAAAGGGATCCGAAATATCTGTTCTCAGATTCCACAGAAATAAGGCTAGCAAAGAGATCCACGAAATACAGATGTAACTCTGTGAGATGAATTAACAGAACACTAAGCAGTGTCTCAGAAACCTTCTTTCAAGATTTCATCTGAGGATATTTCCTTTTTCACCATAGCCCTCTATGGGCTTCCAAATATCATTTTGCTAATTCCACAAGAACAATCTTAGCGAAAGGCTTCTTGAGGGGAAAGCTGGAACTCTGTGAGATGATTTCACAGAACACAAAGAAGTTTCTCAGAAAGCTTCTTTCTCTTTGTTATCGGAGGATATTTCCTTTCGCCCTATACTCTTCAAAGGGATCCGAAATATCTGTTCTCAGATTACACAGAAATAAGGCTAGCAAAGACTTCAACGAAATACAGATGTAACTCTGTGAGATGAATTAACAGAACACTAAGCAGTTTCTCAGAAAGCTTCTTTCCAGATTTCATCTGAGGATATCTCCTTTTTCACCATAGCCCTCTAGGGGCTTCCAAATATCACTTTGCCAATTCCACAAGAACAGTCTTAGCGAAAGGCTTCTTGAGGGGAAAGCTGTAACTCTGTGAGATGATTTCACAGAACACAAAGAAGTTTCTCAGAAAGCTTCTTTCTCTTTGTTATCGGAGGATATTTCCTTTGGCCCTAGAGTCTTCAAAGGGATCCGAAATATCTGTTCTCAGATTCCACAGAAATAAGGCTAGCAAAGAGATCCACGAAATATAGATGTAACTCTGTGAGATGAATTAACAGAACACTAAGCAGTTTCTCAGAATGCTTCTTTCCAGATTTCATCTGAGGATATTTCCTTTTTCACCATAGCCCTCTAGGGGCTTCCAAATATCACTTTGCCAATTCCACAAGAACTGTCTTAGCGAAAGGCTTCTTGAGGGGAAAGCTGTAACTCTGTGAGATGATTTCACAGAACACAAAGAAGTTTCTCAGAAAGCTTCTTTCTCTTTGTTATCGGAGGATATTTCCTTTGGCCCTAGAATCTTCCAAGGGATCCGAAATATCTGTTCTCAGATTCCACAGAAATAAGGCTAGCAAAGAGATCCACGAAATAGAGATGTAACTCTGTGAGATGAATTAACAGAACACTAAGCAGTTTCTCAGAAAGCTTCTTTCCAGATTTCATCTGAGGATATTTCCTTTTTCACCATAGCCCTCTATGGGCTTCCAAATATCACCTTGCCAATTCAACAAGAACTGTCTTAGCAAAAGGCTTCTTGAGGGGAAAGCTGTAACTCTGTGAGATGATTTCACAGAACACAAAGAAGTTTCTCAGACAGCTTCTTTCTCTTTGTTATCGGAGGATATTTCCTTTGGCCGTATGGTCTTCAAAGGGATCCGAAATATCTGTTCTCAGATTCCACAGAAATAAGGCTAGCAAAGAGATCCACGAAATACAGATGTAACTCTGTGAGATGAATTAACAGAACACTAATCAGTTTCTCAGAAAGCTTGTTTCCAGATTTCATCTGAGGATATTTCCTTTTTCACCATAGCCCTCTATGGGCTTCCAAATATCACTTTGCCAATTCCACAACAACTGTCTTAGCGAAAGGCTTCTTGAGGGGAAAGCTGTGACTCTGTGAGATGATTTCAGAGAACACAAAGAAGTTTCTCAGAAAGCTTCTTTCTCTTTGTTATCGGAGGATATTTCTTATGGCCCTATGGTCTTCAAGGGATCCGAAATATCTGTTCACAGATTCCACAGAAATAAGGCTAGCAAAGAGATCCACGAAATACAGATGTAACTCAGTGAGATGAATTAACAGAACACTAAGCAGTTTCTCAGAAAGATTCTTTCCAGATTTCATCTGAGGATATTTCCTTTTTCACCATAGCCCTCTAGGGGCTTCCAAATATCACTTTGCCAATTCCACAAGAACTGTCTTAGCGAAAGGCTTCTTGAGGGGAAAGCTGTAACTCTGTGAGATGATTTCAAAGAACACCAAGAAGTTTCTCAGAAAGCTTCTTTCTCTTTGTTATCGAAGGATATTTCCTTTGGCCCTATGTTCTTCAAAGGGATCCGAAATATCTGTTGCCAAATTCCACAGAAATAAGGCTAGCAAAGAGATCCACGAAATACAGATGTAACTCTGTGAGATGAATTAACAGAACACTAAGCAGTTTCTCAGAAAGCTTCTTTCCAGATTTCATCTGAGGATATTTCCTTTTTCACCATAGCCCTCTATGGGCTTCCAAATATCACTTTGCCAATTCCACAAGAACTGTCTTAGCTAAAGGCTTCTTGAGGGGAAAGCTGTAACTCTGTGAGATGATTTCACAGAACACAAAGAAGTTTCTCAGAAAGCTTCTTTCTCTTTGTTATCGGAGGATATTTCCTTTGGCCCTATGGTCTTCAAAGGCATCCGAAATATCTGTTCTCAGATTGCACAGAAATAAGGCTAGCAAAGAGATCCACGAAATACAGATGTAACTCTGTCAGATGAATTAACAGAACACTAAGTAGTGTCTCAGAAAGCTTCTTTCCAGGTTTCATCTGAGGATATTTCCTTTTTCACCATAGCCTTCTATGGGCTTCCAAATATCACTTTGCCAATTCCACAAGAACTGTCTTAGCGAAAGGCTTCTTGAGGGGAAAGCTGTAACTCTGTGAGATGATTTCACAGAACACAAAGAAGTTTCTCAGAAAGTTTCTTTCTCTTTGTTATCGGAGGATATTTCCTTTGGCCCTATGGTCTTCAAAGGGATCCGAAATATCTGTTCTCAGATTCCACAGAAATAAGGCTAGCAAAGAGATCCACGAAACACAGATGTAACTCTGTGAGGTGAATTAACAGAACACTAAGCAGTTTCTCAGAAAGCTTCTTTCCAGATTTCATCTGAGGATATTTTCTTTTTCACCATAGCCCTCTATGGGCTTCCAAATATAACTTTGCCAATTCCACAAGAACTGTCTTAGAGAAAGGCTTCTTGAGGGGAAAGCTGTAACTCTGTGAGATGATTTCACAGAACACAAAGAAGTTTCTCAGAAACCTTCTTTCTCTTTGTTATCGGAGGATATTTCCTTTGGCCCTATGGTCTTCAAAGGCATCCGAAATATCTGTTCTCAGATTCCACAGAAATAAGGCTAGCAAAGAGATCCACGAAATACAGATGTAACTCTGTGAGATGAATTAACAGAACATTAAGCAGTTTCTCAGAAAGCTTCTTTCCAGATTTCATCTGAGGATATTTCCTTTTTCACCATAGCCCTCTAGGGGCTTCCAAATATCACTTTGCCAATTCCACAAGAACTGTCTTAGCGAAAGGCTTCTTGAGGGGAAAGCTGTAACTCTGTGAGATGATTTCACAGAACACAAAGAAGTTTCTCAGAAAGCTTCTTTCTCTTTGTTATCGGAGGATATTTCCTTTGGCCCTATGGTCTTCAAAGGGATCCGAAATATCTGTTCTCAGATTCCACAGAAATAAGGCTAGCAAAGAGATCCACGAAATACAGATGTAACTCTGTGAGATGAATTAACAGAACACTAATCAGTTTCTCAGAAAGCTTGTTTCCAGATTTCATCTGAGGATATTTCCTTTTTCACCATAGCCCTCTATGGGCTTCCAAATATCACTTTGCCAATTCCACAACAACTGTCTTAGCGAAAGGCTTTTTGAAGGGAAAGCTGTGACTCTGTGAGATGATTTCAGAGAACACAAAGAAGTTTCTCAGAAAGCTTCTTTCTCTTTGTTATCGGAGGATATTTCTTATGGCCCTATGGTCTTCAAGGGATCCGAAATATCTGTTCACAGATTCCACAGAAATAAGGCTAGCAAGGAGATCCACGAAATACAGATGTAACTCAGTGAGATGAATTAACAGAACACTCAGCAGTTTCTCAGAAAGATTCTTTCCAGATTTCATCTGAGGATATTTCCTTTTTCACCATAGCCCTCTATGGGCTTCCAAATATCACTTTGACAATTCCACAAGAACTGTCTTAGCGAAAGGCTTCTTGAGGGGAAAGCTGTAACTCTGTGAGATGATTTGACAGAACACAAAGAAGTTTCTCAGAAAGCTTCTTTCTCTTTGTTAACGAAGGATATTTCCTTTGGCCCTATGTTCTTTAAAGGGATCCGAAATATCTGTTGCCAAATTCCACAGAAATAAGGCTAGCAAAGAGATCCACGAAATACAGATGTAACTCTGTGAGATGAATTAACAGAACACTAAGCAGTTTCTCAGAAAGCTTCTTTCCAGATTTCATCTGAGGATATTTCCTTTTTCACCATAGCCCTCTATGGGCTTCCAAATATAACTTTGCCAATTCCACAAGAACTGTCTTAGAGAAAGGCTTCTTGAGGGGAAAGCTGTAACTCTGCGAGATGATTTCACAGAACACAAAGAAGTTTCTCAGAAAGCTTCTTTCTCTTTCTTATCGGAGGATATTTCCTTTGGCCCTAGAATCTTCCAAGGGATCCGAAATATCTGTTCTCAGATTCCACAGAAATAAGGCTAGCAAAGAGATCCACGAAATAGAGATGTAACTCTGTGAGATGAATTAACAGAACACTAAGCAGTTTCTCAGAAAGCTTCTTTCCAGATTTCATCTGAGGATATTTCCTTTTCCACCATAGCCCTCTATGGGCTGCCAAATATCACTTTGCCAATTCCACAAGAGCTGTCTTAGCGAAAGGCTTCTTGAGGGGAAAGCTGTAACTCTGTGAGATGATTTCACAGAACACAAAGAAGTTTCTCAGAAAGCTTCTTTCTCTTTGTTATCGGAGGATATTTCCTTTGGCCCTATAGTCATCAAAGGGATCTGAAATATCTGTTTTCAGATTCCACAGAAATAAGGCTAGCAAAGAGATCCACGAAATACAGATGTAACTCTGTCAGATGAATTAACAGAACACTAAGTAGTGTCTCAGAAAGCTTCTTTCCAGGTTTCATCTGAGGATATTTCCTTTTTCACCATAGCCTTCTATGGGCTTCCAAATATCACTTTGCCAATTCCACAAGAACTGTCTTAGCGAAAGGCTTCTTGAGGGAAAAGCTGTAACTCTGTGAGATGATTTCACAGAACACAAAGAAGTTTCTCAGAAAGTTTCTTTCTCTTTGTTATCGGAGGATATTTCCTTTGGCCCTATGGTCTTCAAAGGGATCCGAAATATCTGTTCTCAGATTCCACAGAAATAAGACTAGTAAAGAGATCCACGAAACTCAGATGTAACTCTGTGAGGTGAATTAACAGAACACTAAGCAGTTTCTCAGAAAGCTTCTTTCCAGATTTCATCTGAGGATATTTCCTTTTTCACCATAGCCCTCTATGGGCTTCCAAATATAACTTTGCCAATTCCACAAGAACTGTCTTAGAGAAAGGCTTCTTGAGGGGAAAGCTGTAACTCTGCGAGATGGTTTCACAGAACACAAAGAAGTTTCTCAGAAAGCTTCTTTCTCTTTGTTATCAGAGGATATTTCCTTTGGCCCCATAGTCTTCAAAGGGATCCGAAATATCTGTTCTCAGATTCCACAGAAATAAGGCTAGCAAAGAGATCCACGAAATACAGATGTAACTCTGTGAGATGAATTAACAGAACACTAAGGAGTTTCTTAGAAAGCTTCTTTCCAGATTTCATCTGAGGATATTTCCTTTTTCACCATAACCCTCTATGGGCTTCCAAATATCACTTTGCCAATTCCACAAGAACTGTCTTAGCGAAAGGCTTCTGGAGGGGAAAGCTGTAACTCTGTGAGATGATTTCACAGAACACAAAGAAGTTTCTCAGAAAGCTTCTTTCTCTTTGTTATCAGAGGATATTTACTTTGGCCCAATAGTCTTCAAGGGGATCCGAAATATCTGTTCTCAGATTCAACAGAAATAAGGCTAGCAAAGAGATCCACGAAATACAGATGTAACTCTGTGAGACGAATTAACAGAACACTAAGCAGTTTCTCAGAAAGCTTCTTTCCAGATTTCATCTGAGGATATTTCCTTTTTCACCATAGCCCTCTGTGGGCTTCCAAATATCACTTTGCCAATTCCACAAGAAGTGCCTTAGCGAAAGGCTTTTTAAGGGGAAGGCTGTAACTCTGCGAGATGATTTCACAGAACACAAAGAAGTTTCTCAGATAGCTTCTTTCTCTTTGTTATCGGGGGATATTTCCTTTGGCCCTATAGTCTTCAAAGGGAACCGAAATATCTGTTCTCAGATTCCACCGAAATAAAGCTAGCAAAGAGATCCACGAAATACTGATGTAACTCTGTGAGATGAATTAACAGAACACTAAGCAGTTTCTCAGAAAGCTTCTTTCCAGATTTCATCTGAGGATATTTCCTTTTTCACCATTTCCCTCTATGGGCTTCCAAGTATCACTTTGCCAATTCCACAAGAACTGTGTTAGCGAAAGGCTTCTGGAGGGGAAAGCTGTAACTCTGTGGGATGATTTGACAGAACACAAAGAAGTTTCTCAGAAAGCTTCTTTCTCTTTGTTATCGGAGGATATTTCCTTTGGCCCTATGGTCTTCAAAGGGATCCGAAATATCTGTTGCCAAATTGCACAGAAATAAGGCTAGCAAAGGGATCCACGAAATACAGATGTAACTCTGTGAGATGAATTAACAGAACACTAAGGAGTTTCTCAGAAAGCTTCTTTCCAGATTTCATCTGAGGATATTTCCTTTTTCACCATAGCTCTCTATGGGCTTCCAAATATCACTTTGCCAATTTCACAAGAACTGTCTTAGCTAAAGGCTTCTTGAGGGGAAAGCTGTAACTCTGTGAGATGATTTCACAGAACACAAAGAAGTTTCTCAGAAAGCTTCTTTCTCTTTGTTATCGGAGGATATTTCCTTTGGCCCTATGGTCTTCAAAGGCATCCGAAATATCTGTTCTCAGATTGCACAGAAATAAGGCTAGCAAAGAGATCCACGAAATACAGATGTAACTCTGTCAGATGAATTAACAGAACACTAAGTAGTGTCTCAGAAAGCTTCTTTCCAGGTTTCATCTGAGGATATTTCCTTTTTCACCATAGCCTTCTATGGGCTTCCAAATATCACTTTGCCAATTCCACAAGAACTGTCTTAGCGAAAGGCTTCTTGAGGGGAAAGCTGTAACTCTGTGAGATGATTTCACAGAACACAAAGAAGTTTCTCAGAAAGTTTCTTTCTCTTTGTTATCGGAGGATATTTCCTTTGGCCCTATGGTCTTCAAAGGGATCCGAAATATCTGTTCTCAGATTCCACAGAAATAAGGCTAGCAAAGAGATCCACGAAACACAGATGTAACACTGTGAGGTGAATTAACAGAACACTAAGCAGTTTCTCAGAAAGCTTCTTTCCAGATTTCATCTGAGGATATTTCCTTTTTCACCATAGCCCTCTATGGGCTTCCAAATATAATTTTGCCAATTCCACAAGAACTGTCTTAGAGAAAGGCTACTTGAGGGGAAAGCTGTAACTCTGCGAGATGGTTTCACAGAACACAAAGAAGTTTCTGAGAAAGCTTCTTTCTCTTTGTTATCAGAGGATATTTCCTTTGGCCCTATAGTCTTCAAAGGGATCCGAAATATCTGTTCTCAGATTCCACAGAAATAAGGCTAGCAAAGAGATCCACGAAATACAGATGTAACTCTGTGAGATGAATTAACAGAACACTAAGCAGTTTCTCAGAAAGCTTCTTTCCAGATTTCATCTGAGGATATTTCCTATTTCACCATTTCCCTCTATGGGCTTCCAAATATCACTTTGCCAATTCCACAAGAACTGTGTTAGCGAAAGGCTTCTGGAGGGGAAAGCTGTAACTCTGTGAGATGATTTCACAGAACACAAAGAAGTTTCTCAGAAAGCTTCTTTCTCTTTGTTATCGGAGGATATTTCCTTTAGCCCTATAGTCTTCAAAGGGACCCGAAATATCTGTTCTCAGATTCCACAGAAATAAGGCTAGCAAAGAGATCCACGAAATACAGATGTAACTCTGTGAGACGAATTAACAGAACACTAAGCAGTTTCTCAGAAAGCTTCTTTCCAGATTTCATCTGAGGATATTTCTTTTTCACCATAGCCCTCTATGGGCTTCAAAATATCACTTTGCCAATTCCACAAGAACTGTCTTAGCGAAAGGCTTCTTGAGGGGAAAGCTGTAACTCTGTGAGATGATTTCACAGAACACAAAGAAGTTTCTCAGAAAGCTGCTTTCTCTTTGTTATCGGAGGATATTTCCTTTGGCCCTATGGTCTTCAAAGGCATCCGAAATATCTGTTCTCAGATTCCACAGAAATAAGGCTAGCAAAGTGATCCACGAAATACAGATGTAACTCTGTGAGATGAATTAACAGAACTAAGCAGTTTCTCAGAGAGCTTCTTTCCAGATTTCATCTGAGGATATTTCCTTTTCCACCATAGCCCTCTATGGGCTTCCAAATATCACTTTGCCAATTCCACAAGAGCTGTCTTAGCGAAAGGCTTCTTGAGGGGAAAGCTGTAACTCTGTGAGATGATTTCACAGAACACAAAGAAGTTTCTCAGAAAGCTTCTTTCTCTTTGTTATCGGAGGATATTTCCTTTGGCCCTATAGTCTTCAAAGGGATCCGAAATATCTGTTCTCAGATTCCACAGAAATAAGGATAGCAAAGACTTCAACGAAATACAGATGTAACTCTGTCAGACGAATTAACAGAACACTAAGTAGTGTCTCAGAAAGCTTCTTTCCAGGTTTCATCTGAGGATATTTCCTTTTTCACCATAGCCTTCTATGGGCTTCCAAATATCACTTTGCCAATTCCACAAGAACTGTCTTAGCGAAAGGCTTCTTGAGGGGAAAGCTGTAACTCTGTGAGATGATTTCACAGAACACAAAGAAGTTTCTCAGAAAGTTTCTTTCTCTTTGTTATCGGAGGATATTTCCTTTGGCCCTATGGTCTTCAAAGGGATCTGAAATATCTGTTCTCAGATTCCACAGAAATAAGGCTAGCAAAGAGATCCACGAAACACAGATGTAACTCTGTGAGGTGAATTAACAGAACACCAAGCAGTTTCTCAGAAAACTTCTTTCCAGATTTCATCTGAGGATATTTCCTTTTTCACCATAGCCCTCTATGGGCTTCCAAATATCACTTTCCCAATTCCACAAGAACTGTCTTAGAGAAAGGCTTCTTGAGGGGAAAGCTGTAACTCTGTGAGATGATTTCACAGAACACAAAGAAGTTTCTCAGAAAGCTTCTTTCTCTTTGTTATCGGAGGATATTTCCTTTGGCCCCATAGTCTTCAAAGGGATCCGAAATATCTGTTCTCAGATTCCAGAGAAATAAGGCTAGCATAGAGATCCACGAAATACAGATGTAACTCTGTGTGATGAATTAACAGAACACTAAGCAGTTTCTCAGAAAGGTTCTTTCCAGATTTCATCTGAGGATATTTCCTTTTTCACCATAGCCCTCTAGGGGCTTCCAAATATCACTTTGCCAATTCCACAAGAACTGTCTTAGCGAAAGGCTTCTTGAGGGGAAAGCTGTAACTCTGTGTGATGATTTCAAAGAACACAAAGAAGTTTCTCAGAAAGCTTCTTTCTCTTTGTTATCAGAGGATATTTACTTTGGCCCTATAGTCTTCAAAGGGATCCGAAATATCTGTTCTCAGATTCCACAGAAATAAGGCTAGCAAAGAGATCCACGAAATACAGATGTAACTCTGTGAGATGAATTAACAGAACACTAAGCAGTTTCTCAGAAAGCTTCTTTCCAGATTTCATCTGAGGATATTTCCTTTTTCACCATAGCCCTCTAGGGGCTTCCAAATATCACTTTGCCAATTCCACAAGAACTGTCTTAGCGAAAGGCTTCTTGAAGGGAAAGCTGTAACTCTGTGAGATGATTTCAAAGAACACAAAGAAGTTTCTCAGAAAGCTTCTTTCTCTTTGTTAGCGGAGGATATTTCCTTTGGCCCTATAGTCTTCAAAGGGATCCGAAATATCTATTCTCAGATTCCACAGAAATAAGGCTAGCAAAGAGATCCACGAAATACAGATGTAACTCTGTGAGATGAATTAACAGAACACTAAGGAGTTTCTCAGAAAGCTTCTTTCCAGATTTCATCTGAGGATATTTCCTTTTTCACCATAGCCCTCTATGGGCTTCCAAATATCCCTTTGCCAATTCCACAAGAACTGTCTTAGCGAAAGGCTTCTTGAGGGGAAAGCTGTAACTCTGTGAGATGATTTCACAGAACACAAGGAAGTTTCTCAGAAAGGTTCTTTCTCTATGTTATCGGAGGATATTTACTTTGGCCCAATAGTCTTCAAAGGGATCCGAAATATCTGTTCTCAGATTCAACAGAAATAAGGCTAGCAAAGAGATCCACGAAATACAGATGTAACTCTGTGAGACGAATTAACAGAACACTAAGCAGTTTCTCAGAAAGCTTCTTTCCAGATTTCATCTGAGGATATTTCCTTTTTCACCATAGCCCTCTATGGGCTTCCAAATATCACTTTGCCAATTCCACAAGAAGTGCCTTAGCGAAAGGCTTTTTAAGGGGAAGGCTGTAACTCTGCGAGATGATTTCACAGAACACAAAGAAGTTTCTCAGAAAGCTTCTTTCTCTTTGTTATCAGGGGATATTTCCTTTGGCCCTATAGTCTTCAAAGGGATCCGAAATATCTCTTCTCAGATTCCACCGAAATAAGGCTAGCAAAGAGATCCACGAAATACAGATGTAACTCTGTGAGATGAATTAACAGAACACTAAGCAGTTTCTCAGAAAGCTTCTTTCCAGATTTCATCTGAGGATATTTCTTTTTCACCATAGTCCTCTATAGGCTTCCAAATATCACTTTGCCAATTCCACAAGAACTGTCTTAGCGAAAGGCTTCTTGAGGGGAAAGCTGTAACTCTGTGAGATAATTTCACAGAACACAAAGAAGTTTCTCAGAAAGCTTCTTTCTCTTTGTTATCGGAGGATATTTCCTTTGGCCCTATGGTCTTCAAAGGCATCCGAAATATCTGTTCTCAGATTGCACAGAAATAAGGCTAGCAAAGAGATCCACGAAATACAGATGTAACGCTGTGAGATGAATTAACAGAACACTAAGCAGTTTCTCAGAGAGCTTCTTTCCAGATTTCATCTGAGGATATTTCCTTTTCCACCATAGCCCTCTATGGGCTTCCAAATATCACTTTGCCAATTCCACAAGAGCTGTCTTAGCGAAAGGCTTCTTGAGGGGAAAGCTGTAACTCTGTGAGATGATTTCACAGAACACAAAGAAGTTTCTCAGAAAGCTTCTTTCTCTTTGTTATCGGAGGATATTTCCTTTGGCCCTATAGTCATCAAAGGGATCTGAAATATCTGTTCTCAGATTCCACAGAAATAAGGATAGCAAAGAGATCCAAGAAATACAGATGTAACTCTGTCAGATGAATTAACAGAACACTGAGTAGTGTCTCAGAAAGCTTCTTTCCAGGTTTCATCTGAGGATATTTCCTTTTTCACCAAAGCCTTCTATGGGCTTCCAAATATCACTTTGCCAATTCCACAAGAACTGTCTTAGCGGAAGGCTTCTTGAGGGGAAAGCTGTAACTCTGTGAGATGATTTCACAGAACACAAAGAAGTTTCTCAGAAAGTTTCTTTCTCTTTGTTATCGGAGGATATTTCCTTTGGCCCTATAGTCTTCAAAGGGATCCGAAATATCTGTTCTCAGATTCCACAGAAATAAGGCTAGCAAAGAGATCCACGAAACACAGATGTAACTCTGTGAGGTGAATTAACAGAACACTAAGCAGTTTCTCAGAAAGCTTCTTTCCAGATTTCATCTGAGGATATTTCCTTTTTCACCATAGCCCTCTATGGGCTTCCAAATATCACTTTGCCAATTCCACAAGAACTGTCTTAGCGAAAGGCTTCTTGAGGGGAAAGCTGTAACTCTGCGAGATGATTTCACAGAACACAAAGAAGTTTCTCAGAAAGCTTCTTTCTCTTTGTTATCGGAGGATATTTCCTTTGGCCCCATAGTCTTCAAAGGGATCCGAAATATCTGTTCTCAGATTCCAGAGAAATAAGGCTAGCATAGAGATCCACGAAATACAGATGTAACTCTGTGTGATGAATTAAAAGAACACTAAGCAGTTTCTCAGAAAAGTTCTTTCCAGATTTCATCTGAGGATATTTCCTTTTTCACCATAGCCCTCTATGGCCTTCCAAATATCACTTTGCCAATTCCACAAGAACTGTCTTAGCGAAAGGATTCTTGAGGGGAAAGCTGTAACTCTGTGAGATGATTTCAAAGAACACAAAGAAGTTTCTCAGAAAGCTTCTTTCTCTTTGTTATCAGAGGATATTTCCTTTGGCCCTATAGTCTTCAAAGGGATCCGAAATATCTGTTCTCAGGTTCCACAGAAATAAGGCTAGCAAAGAGATCCACGAAATACAGATGTAACTCTGTGAGATGAATTAAAAGAACACTAAGCAGTTTCTCAGAAAGCTTCTTTCCAGATTTCATCTGATGATATTTCCTTTTTCACCATAGCCCTCTATGGGCTTCCAAATATCACTTTGCCAATTCCACAAGAACTGTCTTAGCGAAAGGCTTCTGGAGGGGAAAGCTGTAACTCTGTGAGATGATTTCACAGAACACAAAGAAGTTTCTCAGAAAGCTTCTTTCTCTTTGTTATCGGAGGATATTTCCTTTGGCCCTATAGTCTTCAAAGGGATCCGAAATATCTGTTCTCAGATTCCACAGAAATGAGGCTAGCAAAGAGATCCACGAAATACAGATGTAACTCTGTGAGATGAATTAACAGAACACTAAGCAGTTTCTCAGAAAGGTTCTTTCCAGATTTCATCTGAGGATATTTCCATTTTCATCATAGCCCTCTAGGGGCTTCCAAATATCACTTTGCCAATTCCACAAGAAGTGTGTTAGCGAAAGGCTTCTGGAGGGGAAAGCTGTAACTCTGTGAGATGATTTCACAGAACAAAAAGACGTTTCTCAGAAAGCTTCTTTCTCTTTGTTATCGGAGGATATTTCCTTTGTCCCTATAGTCTTCAAAGGGATCCGAAATATCTGTTCTCAGATTCCACAGAAATAAGGCTATCAAAGAGATCCGCGAAATACAGATGTAACTCTGTGAGATGAATTAACAGAACACTAAGCAGTTTCTCAGAAAGCTTCTTTCCAGATTTCATCTGAGGATATTTCTTTTTCACCGTAGCCCTCTATGGGCTTCCAAATATCACTTTGCCAATTCCACAAGAACTGTCTTAGCGAAAGGCTACTTGAGGGCAAAGCTGTAACTCTGTGAGATGATTTCACAGAACACAAAGAAGTTTCTCAGAAAGCTTCTTTCTCTTTGTTATCGGAGGATATTTCCTTTGGCCCTATGGTCTTCAAAGGCATCCGAAATATCTGTTCTCAGATTGCACAGAAATAAGGCTAGCAAAGAGATCCACGAAACACAGATGTAACTCTGTGAGATGAATTAACAGAACACTAAGCAGTTTCTCAGGGAGCTTCTTTCCAGGTTTCATCTGAGGATATTTCCTTTTCCACCATAGCCCTCTATGGGCTTCCAAATATCACTTTGCCAATTCCACAAGAGCTGTCTTAGCGAAAGGCTTCTTGAGGGGAAAGCTGTAACTCTGTGAGATGATTTCACAGAACACAAAGAAGTTTCTCAGAAAGCTTCTTTCTCTTTGTTATCGGAGGATATTTCCTTTGGCCCTATAGTCATCAAAGGGATCTGAAATATCTGTTCTCAGATTCCACAGAAATAAGGATAGCAAAGAGATCCACGAAATACAGATGTAACTCTGTCAGATGAATTAACAGAACACTAAGTAGTGTCTCAGAAAGCTTCTTTCCAGGTTTCATCTGAGGATATTTCCTTTTTCACCATAGCCTTCTATGGGCTTCCAAATATCACTTTGCCAATTCCACAAGAACTGTCTTAGCGAAAGGCTTCTTGAGGGGAAAGCTGTAATTCTGTGAGATGATTTCACAGAACACAACGAAGTTTCTCAGAAAGTTTCTTTCTCTTTGTTATCGGAGGATATTCCCTTTGGCCCTATGGTCCTCAAAGGGATCCGAAATATCTGTTCTCAGATTCCACAGAAATAAGGCTAGCAAAGAGATCCACGAAACACAGATGTAACTCTGTGAGGTGAATTAACAGAACACTAAGCAGTTTCTCAGAAAGCTTCTTTCCAGATTTCATCTGAGGATATTTCCTTTTTCACCATCGCCCTCTAAGGGCTTCCAAATATCACTTTGCCAATTCCACAAGAACTGTCTTAGCGAAAGGCTTCTTGAGGAGAAAGCTGTAACTCTGTGAGATGATTTCACAGAACACAAAGAAGTTTCTCAGAAAGCTTCTTTCTCTATGTTATCGGAGGATATTTACTTTGGCCCAATAGTCTTCAAGGGGATCCGAAATATCTGTTCTCAGATTCAACAGATATAAGGCTAGCAAAGAGATCCACGAAATACAGATGTAACTCTGTGAGACGAATTAACAGAACACTAAGCAGTTTCTCAGAAAGCTTCTGTCCAGATTTCATCTGAGGATATTTCCTTTTTCACCATAGCCCTCTATGGGCTTCCAAATATCACTTTGCCAATTCCACAAGAAGTGCCTTAGCGAAAGTCTTTTTAAGGGGAAGGCTGTAACTCTGCGAGATGATTTCACAGAACACAAAGAAGTTTCTCAGAAAGCTTCTTTCTCTTTGTTATCGGGGGATATTTCCTTTGGCCCTATAGTCTTCAAAGGGAACCGAAATATCTGTTCTCAGATTCCAACGAAATAAGGCTAGCAAAGAGATCCACGAAATACAGATGTAATTCTGTGAGATGAATTAACAGAACACTAAGCAGTTTCTCAGAAAGCTTCTTTCCAGATTTCATCTGAGATTATTTCCTTTTTCACCGTTTCCCTCTATGGGCTTCCAAATATCACTTCGCCAATTCCACAAGAACTGTGTTAGCGAAAGGCTTCTGGAGGGGAAAGCTGTAACTCTGTGAGATGATTTCACAGAACACAAAGAAGTTTCTCAGAAAGCTTCTTTCTCTTTGTTATCGGAGGATATTTCCTTTAGCCCTATAGTCTTCAAAGGGATCCGAAATATCTGTTCTCAGATTCCACAGAAATAAGGCTAGCAAAGAGATCCACGAAATACAGATGTAACTCTGTGAGACGAATTAACAGAACACTAAGCAGTTTCTCAGAAAGCTTCTTTCCAGATTTCATCTGAGGATATTTCTTTTTCACCATAGCCCTCTAAGGGCTTCCAAATATCACTTTGCCAATTCCACAAGAACTGTCTTAGCGAAAGGCTTCTTGAGGGGAAAGCTGTAACTCTGTGAGATGATTTCAAAGAACACAAAGAAGTTTCTCAGAAAGCTTCTTTCTCTTTGTTGTCGGAGGATATTTCCTTTGGCCCTATGGTCTTCAAAGGCATCCGAAATATCTGTTCTCAGATTGCACAGAAATAAGGCTAGCAAAGAGATCCACGAAATACAGATGTAACTCTGTGAGATGAATTAACAGAACTAAGCAGTTTCTCAGAGAGCTTCTTTACAGATTTCATCTGAGGATATTTCCTTTTCCACCATAGCCCTCTATGGGCTTCCAAATATCACTTTGCCAATTCCACAAGAGCTGTCTTAGCCAAAGGCTTCTTGAGGGGAAAGCTGTAACTCTGTGAGATGATTTCACAGAACACAAAGAAGTTTCTCAGAAAGCTTCTTTCTCTTTGTTATCGGAGGATATTTCCTTTGGCCCTATAGTCATCAAAGGATCTGAAATATCTGTTCTCAGATTCCACAGAAATAAGGATAGCAAAGAGATCCACGAAATACAGATGTAACTCTGTCAGACGAATTAACAGAACACTAAGTAGTGTCTCAGAAAAATTCTTTCCAGGTTTCATCTGAGGATATTTCCTTTTTCACCATAGCCTTCTATTGGCTTCCAAATATCACTTTGCCAATTCCAAAAGAACTGTCTTAGAGAAAGGATTCTTGAGGGGAAAGCTGTAACTCTGTGAGATGATTTCACAGAACACAAAGAAGTTTCTCAGAAACCTTCTTTCTCTTTGTTATCGGAGTATATTTCCTTTGGCCCTATGGTCTTCAAAGGGATCCGAAATATCTGTTCTCAGATTCCACAGAAATAAGGCTAGCAAAGAGATCCACGAAATACAGATGTAACTCTGTGAGATGAATTAACAGAACACTAAGCAGTTTCTCAGAAAGCTTCTTTCCAGATTTCATCTGAGGATATTTCCTTTTTCACCATAGCCCTCTATGGGCTTCCAAATATCACTTTGCCAATTCCACAAGAACTGTCTTAGAGAAAGGCTTCTTGAGGGGAAAGCTGTAACTCTGTGAGATGATTTCACAGAACACAAAGAAGTTTCTCAGAAAGCTTCTTTCTCTATGTTATCGGAGGATATTTACTTTGGCCCAATAGTCTTCAAGGGGATCCGAAATATCTGTTCTCAGATTCAACAGATATAAGGCTAGCAAAGAGATCCACGAAATACAGATGTAACTCTGTGAGACGAATTAACAGAACACTAAGCAGTTTCTCAGAAAGCTTCTTTCCAGATTTCATCTGAGGATATTTCCTTTTTCACCATAGCCCTCTATGGGCTTCCAAATATCACTTTGCCAATTCCACAAGAAGTGCCTTAGCGAAAGTCTTTTTAAGGGGAAGGCTGTAACTCTGCGAGATGATTTCACAGAACACAAAGAAGTTTCTCAGAAAGCTTCTTTCTCTTTGTTATCGGGGGATATTTCCTTTGGCCCTATAGTCTTCAAAGGGAACCGAAATATCTGTTCTCAGATTCCAACGAAATAAGGCTAGCAAAGAGATCCACGAAATACAGATGTAATTCTGTGAGATGAATTAACAGAACACTAAGCAGTTTCTCAGAAAGCTTCTTTCCAGATTTCATCTGAGATTATTTCCTTTTTCACCGTTTCCCTCTATGGGCTTCCAAATATCACTTCGCCAATTCCACAAGAACTGTGTTAGCGAAAGGCTTCTGGAGGGGAAAGCTGTAACTCTGTGAGATGATTTCACAGAACACAAAGAAGTTTCTCAGAAAGCTTCTTTCTCTTTGTTATCGGAGGATATTTCCTTTAGCCCTATAGTCTTCAAAGGGATCCGAAATATCTGTTCTCAGATTCCACAGAAATAAGGCTAGCAAAGAGATCCACGAAATACAGATGTAACTCTGTGAGACGAATTAACAGAACACTAAGCAGTTTCTCAGAAAGCTTCTTTCCAGATTTCATCTGAGGATATTTCTTTTTCACCATAGCCCTCTAAGGGCTTCCAAATATCACTTTGCCAATTCCACAAGAACTGTCTTAGCGAAAGGCTTCTTGAGGGGAAAGCTGTAACTCTGTGAGATGATTTCAAAGAACACAAAGAAGTTTCTCAGAAAGCTTCTTTCTCTTTGTTGTCGGAGGATATTTCCTTTGGCCCTATGGTCTTCAAAGGCATCCGAAATATCTGTTCTCAGATTGCACAGAAATAAGGCTAGCAAAGAGATCCACGAAATACAGATGTAACTCTGTGAGATGAATTAACAGAACTAAGCAGTTTCTCAGAGAGCTTCTTTACAGATTTCATCTGAGGATATTTCCTTTTCCACCATAGCCCTCTATGGGCTTCCAAATATCACTTTGCCAATTCCACAAGAGCTGTCTTAGCGAAAGGCTTCTTGAGGGGAAAGCTGTAACTCTGTGAGATGATTTCACAGAACACAAAGAAGTTTCTCAGAAAGCTTCTTTCTCTTTGTTATCGGAGGATATTTCCTTTGGCCCTATAGTCATCAAAGGATCTGAAATATCTGTTCTCAGATTCCACAGAAATAAGGATAGCAAAGAGATCCACGAAATACAGATGTAACTCTGTCAGACGAATTAACAGAACACTAAGTAGTGTCTCAGAAAGCTTCTTTCCAGGTTTCATCTGAGGATATTTCCTTTTTCACCATAGCCTTCTATTGGCTTCCAAATATCACTTTGCCAATTCCAAAAGAACTGTCTTAGAGAAAGGATTCTTGAGGGGAAAGCTGTAACTCTGTGAGATGATTTCACAGAACACAAAGAAGTTTCTCAGAAACCTTCTTTCTCTTTGTTATCGGAGTATATTTCCTTTGGCCCTATGGTCTTCAAAGGGATCCGAAATATCTGTTCTCAGATTCCACAGAAATAAGGCTAGCAAAGAGATCCACGAAATACAGATGTAACTCTGTGAGATGAATTAACAGAACACTAAGCAGTTTCTCAGAAAGCTTCTTTCCAGATTTCATCTGAGGATATTTCCTTTTTCACCATAGCCCTCTATGGGCTTCCAAATATCACTTTGCCAATTCCACAAGAACTGTCTTAGAGAAAGGCTTCTTGAGGGGAAAGCTGTAACTCTGAGAGATGATTTCACAGAACACAAAGAAGTTTCTCAGAAAGCTTCTTTCTCTTTGTTATCGGAGGATATTTCCTTTGGCCCTATATTCTTCAAAGGGATCCGAAATATCTGTTATCAGATTCCACAGAAATAAGGCTACCAAAGAGATCCACGAAATACAGATGTAACTCTGTGAGATGAATTAACAGAACACTAAGGAGTTTCTTAGAAAGGTTCTTTCCAGATTTCATCTGAGGATATTTCCTTTTTCACCATAGCCCTCTATGGGCTTCCAAATATCACTTTGCCAATTCCACAAGAGCTGTCTTAGCGAAAGTCTTCTTGAGGGGAAAGCTGTAACTCTGTGAGATGATTTCACAGAACACAAAGAAGTTTCTCAGAAAGCTTCTTTCTCTTTGTTATCGGAGGATATTTCCTTTGGCCCTATAGTCATCAAAGGATCTGAAATATCTGTTCTCAGATTCCACAGAAATAAGGATAGCAAAGTGATCCACGAAATACAGATGTAACTCTGTCAGACGAATTAACAGAACACTAAGTAGTGTCTCAGAAAGCTTCTTTCCAGGTTTCATCTGAGGATATTTCCTTTTTCATCATTGCCTTCTATTGGCTTACAAATATCACTTTGCCAATTCCAAAAGAACTGTCTTAGAGAAAGGCTTCTTGAGGGGAAAGCTGTAACTCTGTGAGATGATTTCACAGAACACAAAGAAGTTTCTCAGAAACCTTCTTTCTCTTTGTTATCGGAGTATATTTCCTTTGGCCCTATGGTCTTCAAAGGGATCCGAAATATCTGTTCTCAGATTCCACAGAAATAAGGCTAGCAAAGAGATCCACGAAATACAGATGTAACTCTGTGAGATGAATTAACAGAACACTAAGCAGTTTCTCAGAAAGCTTCTTTCCAGATTTCATCTGAGGATATTTCCTTTTTCACCATAGCCCTCTATGGGCTTCCAAATATCACTTTGCCAATTCCACAAGAACTGTCTTAGAGAAAGGCTTCTTGAGGGGAAAGCTGTAACTCTGAGAGATGATTTCACAGAACACAAAGAAGTTTCTCAGAAAGCTTCTTTCTCTTTGTTATCGGAGGATATTTCCTTTGGCCCTATATTCTTCAAAGGGATCCGAAATATCTGTTTTCAGATTCCACAGAAATAAGGCTAGCAAAGAGATCCACGAAATACAGATGTAACTCTGTGAGATGAATTAACAGAACACTAAGGAGTTTCTTAGAAAGCTTCTTTCCAGATTTCATCTGAGGATATTTCCTTTTTCACCATAGCCCTCTATGGGCTTCCAAATATCACTTTGCCAATTCCACAAGAACTGTCTTAGCGAAAGGCTTCTTGAGGGGAAAGCTGTAACTCTGCGAGATGATTTCATAGAACACAAAGAAGTTTCTCAGAAAGCTTCTTTCTCTTTGTTATCGGAGGATATTTCCTTTGGCCCCATACTCTTCAAAGGGATCCGAAATATCTGTTCTCACATTCCAGAGAAATAAGGCTAGCATAGAGATCCACGAAATACAGATGTAACTCTGTGTGATGAATTAACAGAACACTAAGCAATTTCTCAGAAAGGTTCTTTCCAGATTTCATCTGAGGACATTTCCTTTTTCACCATAGCCCTCTAGGGGCTTCCAAATATCACTTTGCCAATTCCACAAGAACTGTCTTAGCGAAAGGCTTCTTGAGGGGAAAGCTGTAACTCTGTGAGATGATTTCAAAGAACACAAAGAAGTTTCTCAGAAAGCTTCTTTCTCTTTGTTATCAGAGGATATTTCCTTTGGCCCTATAGTCTTCAAAGGCATCCGAAATATCTGTTCTCAGGTTCCACAGAAATAAGGCTAGCAAAGAGATCCACGAAATACAGATGTAATTCTGTGAGATGAATTAACAGAACACTAAGCAGTTTCTCAGAAAGCTTCTTTCCAGATTTCATCTGATGATATTTCCTTTTTCACCATAGCCCTCTATGGGCTTCCAAATATCACTTTGCCAATTCCACAAGAGCTGTCTTAGCGAAAGGCTTCTTGAGGGGAAAGCTGTAACTCTGTGAGATGATTTCACAGAACACAAAGAAGTTTCTCAGAAAGCTTCTTTCTCTTTGTTATCGGAGGATATTTCCTTTGGCCCTATGGTCTTCAAAGGCATCCGAAATATCTGTTCTCAGATTGCACAGAAATAAGGCTAGCAAAGACATCCACGAAATACAGATGTAACTCTGTGAGATGAATTAACAGAACTAAGCAGTTTCTCAGAGAGCTTCTTTACAGATTTCATCTGAGGATATTTCCTTTTCCACCATAGCCCTCTATGGGCTTCCAAATATCACTTTGCCAATTCCACAAGAGCTGTCTTAGCGAAAGGCTTCTTGAGGGGAAAGCTGGAACTCTGTGAGATGATTTTACAGAACACAAAGAAGTTTCTCAGAAAGCTTCTTTCTCTTTGTTATCGGAGGATATTTCCTTTGGCCCTATAGTCATCAAAGGATCTGAAATATCTGTTCTCAGATTCCACAGAAATAAGGATAGCAAAGAGATCCACGAAATACAGATGTAACTCTGTCAGACGAATTAACAGAACACTAAGTAGTGTCTCAGAAAGCTTCTTTCCAGGTTTCATCTGAGGATATTTCCTTTTTCACCATAGCCTTCTATTGGCTTCCAAATATCACTTTGCCAATTCCAAAAGAACTGTCTTAGAGAAAGGCTTCTTGAGGGGAAAGCTGTAACTCTGTGAGATGATTTCACAGAACACAAAGAAGTTTCTCAGAAACCTTCTTTCTCTTTGTTATCGGAGTATATTTCCTTTGGCCCTATGGTCTTCAAAGGGATCCGAAATATCTGTTCTCAGATTCCACAGAAATAAGGCTAGCAAAGAGATCCACGAAATACAGATGTAACTCTGTGAGATGAATTAACAGAACACTAAGCAGTTTCTCAGAAAGCTTCTTTCCAGATTTCATCTGAGGATATTTCCTTTTTCACCATAGCCCGCTATGGGCTTCCAAATATCACTTTGCCAATTCCACAAGAACTGTCTTAGAGAAAGGCTTCTTGAGGGGAAAGCTGTAACTCTGAGAGATGATTTCACAGAACACAAAGAAGTTTCTCAGAAAGCTTCTTTCTCTTTGTTATCGGAGGATATTTCCTTTGGCCCTATATTCTTCAAAGGGATCCGAAATATCTGTTATCAGATTCCACAGAAATAAGGCTAGCAAAGAGATCCACGAAATACAGATGTAACTCTGTGAGACGAATTAACAGAACACTAAGCAGTTTCTTAGAAAGGTTCTTTCCAGATTTCATCTGAGGATATTTCCTTTTTCACCATAGCCCTCTATGGGCTTCCAAATATCACTTTGCCAATTCCACAAGAACTGTCTTAGCGAAAGGCTTTTTAAGGGGAAGGCTGTAACTCTGCGAGATGATTTCACAGAACACAAAGAAGTTTCTCAGAAAGCTTCTTTCTCTTTGTTATCGGGGGATATTTCCTTTGGCCCTATAGTCTTCAAAGGGATCCGAAATATCTGTTCTCAGATTCCACCGAAATAAGGCTAGCAAAGAGATCCACGAAATACAGATGTAACTCTGTGAGATGAATTAACAGAACACTAAGCAGTTTCTCAGAAAGCTTCTTTCCAGATTTCATCTGAGGATATTTCCTTTTTCACCATTTCCCTCTATGGGCTTCCAAATATCACTTTGCCAATTCCACAAAAACTGTCTTAGCGAAAGGCTTCTGGAGGGGAAAGCTGTAACTCTGTGAGATGATTTCACAGAACACAAAGAAGTTTCTCAGAAAGCTTCTTTCTCTTTGTTATCGGAGGATATTTCCTTTGGCCCTATAGTCTTCAAAGGGATCCGAAATATCTGTTCTCAGATTGCACAGAAATAAGGCTAGCAAAGAGATCCACGAAATACAGATGTAACTCTGTGAGATGAATTAACAGAACACTAAGTAGTGTCTCAGAAAGCTTCTTTCCAGGTTTCATCTGAGGATATTTCCTTTTTCACCATAGCCTTCTATGGGCTTCCAAATATCACTTTGCCAATTCCACAAGAACTGTCTTAGCGAAAGGCTTCTTGAGGGGAAAGCTGTAACTCTGTGAGATGATTTCAAAGAACACAAAGAGGTTTCTCAGAAAGCTTCTTTCTCTTTGTTATCAGAGGATATTTCCTTTGGCCCTATAGTCTTCAAAGGGATCCGAAATATCTGTTCTCATATTCCACAGAAATAAGGAGAGCAAAGAGATCCACGAAATACAGATGTAACTCTGTGAGATGAATTAACAGAACACTAAGCAGTTTCTCAGAAAGCTTCTTTCCAGATTTCATCTGAGGATATTTCCCTTTTCACCATAGCCCTCTAGGGGCTTCCAAATATCACTTTGCCAATTCCACAAGAACTGTCTTAGCGAAAGGCTTCTTGAGGGGAAAGCTGTAACTCTGTGAGATGATTTCAAAGAACACAAAGAAGTTTCTCAGAAGGCTTCTTTCTCTTTGTTATCGGAGGATATTTCCTTTGGCAATATAGCCTTCAAAGGGATCCTAAATATCTGTTCTCAGATTCCAAAGAAATAAGGCTAGCAAAGAGATCCACGAAATACAGATGTAACTCTGTGAGATGAATTAACAGAACACTAAGCAGTTTCTCAGAAAGCTTCTTTCCAGATTTCATCTGAGGATATTTCCTTTTTCACCATAGCCCTATATGGGCTTCCAAATATCACTTTGCCAATTCCACCAGAACTGTCTTAGCGAAAGGCTTCTTGAGGGGAAAGCTGTAACTCTGTGAGATGATTTCCCAGAACACAAAGAAGTTTCTCAGAAAGCTTCTTTCTCTATGTTATCGGAGGATATTTACTTTGGCCCAATAGTCTTCAAAGGCATCCGAAATATCTGTTCTCAGATTCAACAGAAATAAGGCTAGCAAAGAGATCCACGAAATACAGATGTAACTCTGTGAGACGAATTAACAGAACACTAAGCAGTTTCTCAGAAAGCTTCTTTCCAGATTTCATCTGAGGATATTTCCTTTTTCACCATAGCCCTATATGGGCTTCCAAATATCACTTTGCCAATTCCACAAGAAGTGCCTTAGCGAAAGGCTTTTTAAGGGGAAGGCTGTAACTCTGCGAGATGATTTCAGAGAACACAAAGAAGTTTCTCAGAAAGCTTCTTTCTCTTTGTTATCGGGGGATATTTCCTTTGGCCCTATAGTCTTCAAAGGGATCCGAAATATCTGTTCTCAGATTCCACCGAAATAAGGCTAGCAAAGAGATCCACGAAACACAGATGTAACTCTGTGAGATGAATTAACAGAACACTAAGCAGTTTCTCAGAAAGCTTCTTTCCAGATTTCATCTGAGGATATTTCCTTTTTCACCATAGCCCTCTATGGGCTTCCAAATATAACTTTGCCAATTCCACAAGAACTGTCTTAGAGAAAGGCTTCTTGAGGGGAAAGCTGTAACTCTGCGAGATGATTTCACAGAACACAAAGAAGTTTCTCAGAAAGCTTCTTTCTCTTTGTTATCGGAGGATATTTCCTTTGGCCCTATATTCTTCAAAGGGATCCGAAATATCTGTTATCAGATTCCACAGAAATAAGGCTACCAAAGAGATCCACGAAATACAGATGTAACTCTGTGAGATGAATTAACAGAACACTAAGGAGTTTCTTAGAAAGCTTCTTTCCAGATTTCATCTGAGGATATTTCCTTTTTCACCATAGCCCTCTATGGGCTTCCAAATATCACTTTGCCAATTCCACAAGAACTGTCTTAGCGAAAGGCTTCTTGAGGGGAAAGCTGTAACTCTGCGAGATGATTTCACAGAACACAAAGAAGTTTCTCAGAAAGCTTCTTTCTCTTTATTATCGGAGGATATTTCCTTTGGCCCCATAGTCTTCAAAGGGATCCGAAATATCTGTTCTCAGATTCCAGAGAAATAAGGCTAGCATAGAGATCCACGAAATACAGATGTAACTCTGTGTGATGAATTTACAGAACACTAAGCAGTTTCTCGGAAAGGTTCTTTCCAGATTTCATCTGAGGATATTTCCTTTTTCACCATAGCCCTCTATGGGCTTCCAAATATCACTTTGCCAATTCCACCAGAACTGTCTTAGCGAAAGGCTTCTTGAGGGGAAAGCTGTAACTCTGTGAGATGATTTCAAAGAACACAAAGAAGTTTCTCAGAAAGCTTCTTTCTCTTTGTTATCGGAGGATATTTCCTTTGGCCCTATAGTCTTCAAAGGGATCCGAAATATCTGTTCTCAGATTCCACAGATATAAGGCTAGCAAAGAGATCCACGAAATACAGATGTAACTCTGTGAGATGAATTAACAGAACACTAAGCAGTTTCTCACTAAGGTTCTTTCCAGATTTCATCTGAGGATATTTCCTTTTTCACCATAGCCCTCTAGGGGCTTCCAAATATCACTTTGCCAATTCCACAAGAACTGTCTTAGCGAAAGGCTTCTTGAGGGGAAAGCTGTAACTCTGTGAGATGATTTCACAGAACACAAAGAAGTTTCTCAGAAAGCTTCTTTCTCTTTGTTATCGGAGGATATTTCCTTTGGCCCTATAGTCATCAAAGGGATCTGAAATATCTGTTCTCAGATTCCACTGAAATAAGGATAGCAAAGAGATCCACGAAATACAGATGTAACTCTGTCAGATGAATTAACCGAACACTGAGTAGTGTCTCAGAAAGCTTCTTTCCAGGTTTCATCTGAGGATATTTCCTTTTTCACCATAGCCTTCTATGGGCTTCCAAATATCACTTTGCCAATTCCACAAGAATTGTCTTAGCGAAAGGCTTCTTGAGGGGAAAGCTGTAACTCTGTGAGATGATTTCACAGAACACAAAGAAGTTTCTCAGAAAGTTTCTTTCTCTTTGTTATCGGAGGATATTTCCTTTGGCCCTATGGTCTTCAAAGGGATCCGAAATATCTGTTCTCAGATTCCACAGAAATAAGGCTAGCAAAGAGACCCACGAAACACAGATGTAACTCTGTGAGGTGAATTAACAGAACACTAAGCAGTTTCTCAGAAAGCTTCTTTCCAGATTTCATCTGAGGATATTTCCTTTTTCACCATAGCCCTCTATGGGCTTCCAAATATCACTTTGCCAATTCCACAAGAACTGTCTTAGAGAAAGGCTTCTTGAGGGGAAAGCTGTAACTCTGCGAGACGATTTCACAGAACACAAAGAAGTTTCTCAGAAAGCTTCTTTCTCTTTGTTATCGGAGGATATTTCCTTTGGCCCCATAGTCTTCAAAGGGATCCGACATATCTGTTCTCAGATTCCAGAGAAATAAGGCTAGCATAGAGATCCACGAAATACAGATGTAACTCTGTGTGATGAATTAACAGAACACTAAGCAGTTTCTCAGAAAGGTTCTTTCCAGATTTCATCTGAGGATATTTCCTTTTTCACCATAGCCCTCTATGGGCTTCCAAATATCACGTTGCCAATTCCACAAGAACTGTCTTAGCGAAAGGCTTCTTGAGGGGAAACCTGTAACTCTGTGAGACGATTTCAAAGAACACAAAGAAGTTTCTCAGAAAGCTTCTTTCTCTTTGTTATCAGAGGATATTTCCTTTGGCCCTATAGTCTTCAAAGGGATCCGAAATATCCCTTCTCAGGTTCCACAGAAATAAGGCTAGCAAAGAGATCCACGAAGTACAGATGTAACTCTGTGAGATGAATTAACAGAACACTAAGCAGTTTCTCAGAAAGCTTCTTTCCAGATTTCATCTGATGATATTTCCTTTTTCACCATAGCCCTCTATGGGCTTCCAAATATCACTTTGCCAATTCCACAAGAACTGTCTTAGCGAAAGGCTTCTGGAGGGGAAAGCTGTAACTCTGTGAGATGATTTAACAGAACACAAAGAAGTTTCTCAGAAAGCTTCTTTCTCTTTGTTATCGGAGGATATTTCCTTTGGCCCTATAGTCTTCAAAGGGATCCGAAATATCTGTTCTCAGATTCCACAGAAATAAGGCTAGCCAAGTGATCCACGAAATACAGATGTAACTCTGTGAGATGAATTAACAGAACACTAAGCAGTTTCTCAGAAAGCTTCTTTCCAGATTTCATCTGAGGATATTTCCTTTTTCACCATAGCCCTCTAGGGGCTTCCAAATATCCCTTTGCCAATTCCACAAGAACTGTCTTAGCGAAAGGCTTCTTGAGGGGAAAGCTGTAACTCTGTGAGATGATTTCAAAGAACACAAAGAAGTTTCTCAGAAATCTTCTTTCTCTTTGTTATCGGAGGATATTTCCTTTGGCCCTATAGTCTTCAAAGGGATCCGAAATATCTGTTCTCAGATTCCACAGAAATAAGGCTAGCCAAGTGATCCACGAAATACAGATGTAACTCTGTGAGATGAATTAACAGAACACTAAGCAGTTTCTCAGAAAGCTTCTTTCCAGATTTCATCTGAGGATATTTCCTTTTTCACCATAGCCCTCTATGGGCTTCCAAATATCCCTTTGCCAATTCCACAAGAACTGTCTTAGCGAAAGGCTTCTTGAGGGGAAAGCTGTAACTCTGTGAGATGATTTCACAGAACACAAAGAAGTTTCTCAGAAAGCTTCTTTCTCTATGTTATCGGAGGATATTTACTTTGGCCCAATAGTCTTCAAGGGTATCCGAAATATCTGTTCTCAGATTCAACAGAAATAAGGCTACCAAAGAGATCCACGAAATACAGATGTAACTCTGTGAGACGAATTAACAGAACACTAAGCAGTTTCTCAGAAAGCTTCTTTCCAGATTTCATCTGAGGATATTTCCTTTTTCACCATAGCCCTCTATGGGCTTCCAAATATCACTTTGCCAATTCCACAAGAAGTGCCTTAGCCAAAGTCTTTTTAAGGGGAAGGCTGTAACTCTGCGAGATGATTTCACAGAACACAAAGAAGTTTCTCAGAAAGCTTCTTTCTCTTTGTTATCGGGGGATATTTCCTTTGGCCCTATAGTCTTCAAAGGGATCCGAAATATCTGTTCTCAGATTCCACCGAAATAAGGCTAGCAAAGAGATCCACGAAATACAGATGTAACTCTGTGAGATGAATTAACAGAACACTAAGCAGTTTCTCAGAAAGCTTCTTTCCAGATTTCATCTGAGGATATTTCCTTTTTCACCATTTCCCTCTATGGGCTTCCAAATATCACTTTGCCAATTCCACAAGAACTGTCTTAGAGAAAGGCTTCTTGAGGGGAAAGCTGTAACTCTGCGAGATGATTTCACAGAACACAAAGAAGTTTCTCAGAAAGCTTCTTTCTCTTTGTTATCGGAGGATATTTCCTTTGGCCCCATAGTCTTCAAAGGGATCCGAAATATCTGTTCTCAGATTCCAGAGAAATAAGGCTAGCATAGAGATCCACGAAATACAGATGTAACACTGTGTGATGAATTAACAGAACACTAAGCAGTTTCTCAGAAAAGTTCTTTCCAGATTTCATCTGAGGATATTTCCTTTTTCACCATAGCCCTCTATGGCCTTCCAAATATCAGTTTGCCAATTCCACAAGAACTGTCTTAGCGAAAGGCTTCTTGAGGGGAAAGCTGTAACTCTGTGAGATGATTTCAAAGAACACAAAGAAGTTTCTCAGAAAGCTTCTTTCTCTTTGATATCAGAGGATATTTCCTTTGGCCCTATAGTCTTCAAAGGGATCCGAAATATCTGTTCTCAGGTTCCACAGAAATAAGGCTAGCAAAGACATCCACGAAATACAGATGTAACTCTGTGAGATGAATTAACAGAACACTAAGCAGTTTCTCAGAAAGCTTCTTTCCAGATTTCATCTGATGATATTTCCTTTTTCACCATAGCCCTCTAGGGGCTTCCAAATATCACTTTGCCAATCCCACAAGAAATGTCTTAGCGAAAGGCTTCTTGAGGGGAAAGCTGTAACTCTGCGAGATGATTTCACAGAACACAAAGAAGTTTCTCAGAAAGCTTCTTTCTCTTTGTTATCGGAGGATATTTCCTTTGGCCCCATAGTCTTCAAAGGGATCCGAAATATCTGTTCTCAGATTCCAGAGAAATAAGGCTAGCATAGAGATCCACGAAATACAGATGTAACTCTGTGTGATGAATTAACAGAACACTAAGCAGTTTCTCAGAAAGTTTCTTTCCAGATTTCATCTGAGGATATTTCCTTTTTCACCATAGCCCTCTATGGGCTTCCAAATATTACGTTGCCAATTCCACAAGAACTGTCTTAGCGAAAGGCTTCTTGAGGGGAAACCTGTAACTCTGTGAGACGATTTCAAAGAACACAAAGAAGTTTCTCAGAAAGCTTCTTTCTCTTTGTTATCAGAGGATATTTCCTTTGGCCCTATAGTCTTCAAAGGGATCCGAAATATCTGTTCTCAGGTTCCACAGAAATAAGGCTAGCAAAGAGATCCACGAAATACAGATGTAACTCTGTGAGATGAATTAACAGAACACTAAGCAGTTTCTCAGAAAGCTTCTTTCCAGATTTCATCTGATGATATTTCCTTTTTCACCATAGCCCTCTATGGGCTTCCAAATATCACTTTGCCAATTCCACAAGAACTGTCTTAGCGAAAGGCTTCTGGAGGGGAAAGCTGTAACTCTGTGAGATGATTTAACAGAACACAAAGAAGTTTCTCAGAAAGCTTCTTTCTCTTTGTTATCGGAGGATATTTCCTTTGGCCCTATAGTCTTCAAAGGGATCCGAAATATCTGTTCTCAGATTCCACAGAAATAAGGCTAGCAAAGAGATCCACGAAATACAGATGTAACTCTGTGAGATGAATTAACAGAACACTAAGCAGTTTCTCAGAAAGGTTCTTTCCAGATTTCATCTGAGGATATTTCCTTTTTCACCATAGCCCTCTAGGGGCTTCCAAATATCACTTTGCCAATTCCACAAGAACTGTCTTAGCGAAAAGCTTCTTGAGGGGAAAGCTGTAACTCTGTGAGATGATTTCAAAGAACACAAAGAAGTTTCTCAGAAATCTTCTTTCTCTTTGTTATCGGAGGATATTTCCTTTGGCCCTATAGTCTTCAAAGGGATCCGAAATATCTGTTCTCAGATTCCACAGAAATAAGGCTAGCAAAGAGATCCACGAAATACAGATGTAACTCTGTGAGATGAATTAACAGAACACTAAGCAGTTTCTCAGAAAGCTTCTTTCCAGATTTCATCTGAGGATATTTCCTTTTTCACCATAGCCCTCTATGGGCTTCCAAATATCCCTTTGCCAATTCCACAAGAACTGTCTTAGCGAAAGGCTTCTTGAGGGGAAAGCTGTAACTCTGTGAGATGATTTCACAGAACACAAAGAAGTTTCTCAGAAAGCTTCTTTCTCTATGTTATCGGAGGATATTTACTTTGGCCCAATAGTCTTCAAGGGTATCCGAAATATCTGTTCTCAGATTCAACAGAAATAAGGCTAGCAAAGAGATCCACGAAATACAGATGTAACTCTGTGAGACGAATTAACAGAACACTAAGCAGTTTCTCAGAAAGCTTCTTTCCAGATTTCATCTGAGGATATTTCCTTTTTCACCATAGCCCTCTATGGGCTTCCAAATATCACTTTGCCAATTCCACAAGAAGTGCCTTAGCCAAAGTCTTTTTAAGGGGAAGGCTGTAACTCTGCGAGATGATTTCACAGAACACAAAGAAGTTTCTCAGAAAGCTTCTTTCTCTTTGTTATCGGGGGATATTTCCTTTGGCCCTATAGTCTTCAAAGGGATCCGAAATATCTGTTCTCAGATTCCACCGAAATAAGGCTAGCAAAGAGATCCACGAAATACAGATGTAACTCTGTGAGATGAATTAACAGAACACTAAGCAGTTTCTCAGAAAGGTTCTTTCCAGATTTCATCTGAGGATATTTCCATTTTCATCATAGCCCTCTAGGGGCTTCCAAATATCACTTTGCCAATTCCACAAGAAGTGTGTTAGCGAAAGGCTTCTGGAGGGGAAAGCTGTAACTCTGTGAGATGATTTCACAGTACAAAAAGACGTTTCTCAGAAAGCTTCTTTCTCTTTGTTATCGGAGGATATTTCCTTTGGCCCTATAGTCTTCAAAGGGATCCGAAATATCTGTTCTCAGATTCCACAGAAATAAGGCTATCAAAGAGATCCGCGAAATACAGATGTAACTCTGTGAGATGAATTAACAGAACACTAAGCAGTTTCTCAGAAAGCTTCTTTACAGATTTCATCTGAGGATATTTCTTTTTCACCGTAGCCCTCTATGGGCTTCCAAATATCACTTTTCCAATTCCACAAGAACTGTCTTAGCGAAAGGCTACTTGAGGGCAAAGCTGTAACTCTGTGAGATGATTTCACGGAACACAAAGAAGTTTCTCAGAAAGCTTCTTTCTCTTTGTTATCGGAGGATATTTCCTTTGGCCCTATGGTCTTCAAAGGCATCCGAAATATCTGTTCTCAGATTGCACAGAAATAAGGCTAGCAAAGAGATCCACGAAACACAGATGTAACTCTGTGAGATGAATTAACAGAACACTAAGCAGTTTCTCAGAGAGCTTCTTTCCAGGTTTCATCTGAGGATATTTCCTTTTCCACCATAGCCCTCTATGGGCTTCCAAATATCACTTTGCCAATTCCACAAGAGCTGTCTTAGCGAAAGGCTTCTTGAGGGGAAAGCTGTAACTCTGTGAGATGATTTCACAGAACTCAAAGAAGTTTCTCAGAAAGCTTCTTTCTCTTTGTTATCGGAGGATATTTCCTTTGGCCCTATAGTCATCAAAGGGATCTGAAATATCTGTTCTCAGATTCCACAGAAATAAGGCTAGCAAAGAGATCCACGAAATACAGATGTAACTCTGTCAGATGAATTAACAGAACACTAAGTAGTGTCTCAGAAAGCTTCTTTCCAGGTTTCATCTGAGAATATTTCCTTTTTCACCATAGCCTTCTATGGGCTTCCAAATATCACTTTGCCAATTCCACAAGAACTGTCTTAGCGAAAGGCTTCTTGAGGGGAAAGCTGTAACTCTGTGAGATGATTTCACAGAACACAAAGAAGTTTCTCAGAAAGCTTCTTTCTCTATGTTATCGGAGGATATTTACTTTGGCCCAATAGTCTTCAAAGGGATCCGAAATATCTGTTCTCAGATTCAACAGAAATAAGGCTAGCAAAGAGATCCACGCAATAGAGATGTAACTCTGTGAGACGAATTAACAGAACACTAAGCAGTTTCTCAGAAAGCTTCTTTCCAGATTTCATCTGAGGATATTTCCTTTTTCACCATAGCCCTCTATGGGCTTCCAAATATCACTTTGCCAATTCCACAAGAAGTGCCTTAGCGAAAGGCTTTTTAAGGGGAAGGCTGTAACTCTGCGAGATGATTTCACAGAACACAAAGAAGTTTCTCAGAAAGCTTCTTTCTCTTTGTTATCGGGGGATATTTCCTTTGGCCCTATAGTCTTCAAAGGGATCCGAAATATCTGTTCTCAGATTCCACCGAAATAAGGCTAGCAAAGAGATCCACGAAATACAGATGTAACTCTGTGAGATGAATTAACAGAACACTAAGCAGTTTCTCAGAAAGCTTCTTTCCAGATTTCATCTGAGGATATTTCCTTTTTCACCATTTCCCTCTATGGGCTTCCAAATATCACTTTGCCAATTCCACAAGAACTGTGTTAGCGAAAGGCTTCTTGAGGGGAAAGCTGTAACTCTGTGAGATGATTTCACAGAACACAAAGAAGTTTCTCAGAAAGCTTCTTTCTCTTTGTTATCGGAGGATATTTCCTTTGGCCCTATAGTCTTCAAAGGGATCCGAAATATCTGTTCTCAGATTCCACAGAAATAAGGCTAGCAAAGAGATCCACGAAATACAGATGTAACTCTGTGAGATGAATTAAGAGAACACTAAGTAGTGTCTCAGAAAGCTTCTTTCCAGGTTTCATCTGAGGATATTTCCTTTTTCACCATAGCCTTCTATGGGCTTCCAAATATCACTTTGCCAATTCCACAAGAACTGTCTTAGCGAAAGGCTTCTTGAGGGGAAAGCTGTAACTCTGTGAGATGATTTCAAAGAACACAAAGAGGTTTCTCAGAAAGCTTCTTTCTCTTTGTTATCAGAGGATATTTCCTTTGGCCCTATAGTCTTCAAAGGGATCCGAAATATCTTGTCTCAGGTTCCACAGAAATAAGGCTAGCAAAGAGATCCACGAAATACAGATGTAACTCTGTGAGATGAATTAACAGAACACTAAGCAGTTTCTCAGAAAGCTTGTTTCCAGATTTCATCTGAGGATATTTCCTTTTTCACCATAGCCCTCTATGGGCTTCCAAATATCACTTTGCCAATTCCACAACAACTGTCTTAGCGAAAGGCTTCTGGAGGGGAAAGCTGTAACTCTGTGAGATGATTTCACAGAAGACAAAGAAGTTTCTCAGAAAGCTTCTTTCTCTTTGTTATCGGAGGATATTTCCTTTGGCCCTATAGTCTTCAAAGGGATCCGAAATATCTGTTCTCAGATTCCACAGAAATAAGGAGAGCAAAGAGATCCACGAAATACAGATGTAACTCTGTGAGATGAATTAACAGAACACTAAGCAGTTTCTCAGAAAGGTTCTTTCCAGATTTCATCTGAGGATATTTCCTTTTTCACCATAGCCCTCTAGGGGCTTCCAAATATCACTTTGCCAATTCCACAAGAACTGTCTTAGCGAAAGGCTTCTTGAGGGGAAAGCTGTAACTCTGTGAGATGATTTCAAAGAACACAAAGAAGTTTCTCAGAAGGCTTCTTTCTCTTTGTTATCGGAGGATATTTCCTTTGGCAATATAGCCTTCAAAGGGATCCGAAATATCTGTTCTCAGATTCCAAAGAAATAAGGCTAGCAAAGAGATCCACGAAATACAGATGTAACTCTGTGAGATGAATTAACAGAACACTAAGCAGTTTCTCAGAAAGCTTCTTTCCAGATTTCATCTGAGGATATTTCCTTTTTCAACATAGCCCTCTATGGGCTTCCAAATATCCCTTTGCCAATTCCACAAGAACTGTCTTAGCGAAAGGCTTCTTGAGGGGAAAGCTGTAACTCTGTGAGATGATTTCACAGAACACAAAGAAGTTTCTCAGAAAGCTTCTTTCTCTATGTTATCGGAGGATATTTACTTTGGCCCAATAGTCTTCAAAGGGATCCGAAATATCTGTTCTCAGATTCAACAGAAATAAGGCTAGCAAAGAGATCCACGAAATACAGATGTAACTCTGTGAGACGAATTAACAGAACACTAAGCAGTTTCTCAGAAAGCTTCTTTCCAGATTTCATCTGAGGATATTTCCTTTTTCACTATAGCCCTCTATGGGCTTCCAAATATCACTTTGCCAATTCCACAAGAAGTGCCTTAGCGAAAGGCTTTTTAAGGGGAAGGCTGTAACTCTGCGAGATGATTTCAGAGAACACAAAGAAGTTTCTCAGAAAGCTTCTTTCTCTTTGTTATCGGGGGATATTTCCTTTGGCCCTATAGTCTTCAAAGGGATCCGAAATATCTGTTCTCAGATTCCACCGAAATAAGGCTATCAAAGAGATCCACGAAACACAGATGTAACTCTGTGAGATGAATTAACAGAACACTAAGCAGTTTCTCAGAAAGCTTCTTTCCAGATTTCATCTGAGGATATTTCCTTTTTCACCATTGCCCTCTATGGGCTTCCAAATATAACTTTGCCTATTCCACAAGAACTGTCTTAGAGAAAGGCTTCTTGAGGGGAAAGCTGTAACTCTGCGAGATGATTTCACAGAACACAAAGAAGTTTCTCAGAAAGCTTCTTTCTCTTTGTTATCGGAGGATATTTCCTTTGGCCCTATATTCTTCAAAGGGATCCGAAATATCTGTTATCAGATTCAACAGAAATAAGGCTACCAAAGAGATCCACGAAATACAGATGTAACTCTGTGAGATGAATTAACCGAACACTAAGGAGTTTCTTAGAAAGCTTCTTTCCAGATTTCATCTGAGGATATTTCCTTTTTCACCATAGCCCTCTATGGGCTTCCAAATATCACTTTGCCAATTCCACAAGAACTGTCTTAGCGAAAGGCTTCTTGAGGGGAAAGCTGTAACTCTGCGAGATGATTTCACAGAACACAAAGAAGTTTCTCAGAAAGCTTCTTTCTCTTTATTATCGGAGGATATTTCCTTTCGCCCCATAGTCTTCAAAGGGATCCGAAATATCTGTTCTCAGATTCCAGAGAAATAAGGCTAGCATAGAGATCCACGAAATACAGATATAACTCTGTGTGATGAATTTACAGAACACTAAGCAGTTTCTCAGAAAGGTTCTTTCCAGATTTCATCTGAGGATATTTCCTTTTTCACCATAGCCCTCTATGGGCTTCCAAATATCACTTTGCCAATTCCACCAGTACTGTCTTAGCGAAAGGCTTCTTGAGGGGAAAGCTGTAACTCTGTGAGATGATTTCAAAGAACACAAAGAAGTTTCTCAGAAAGCTTCTTTCTCTTTGTTATCAGAGGATATTTCCTTTGGCCCTATAGTCTTCAAAGGGATCCGAAATATCTGTTCTCAGGTTCCACAGAAATAAGGCTAGCAAAGAGATCCACGAAATACAGATGTAACTCTGTGAGATGAATTAACAGAACACTAAGCAGTTTCTCAGAAAGCTTCTTTCCAGATTTCATCTGAAGATATTTCCTTTTTCACCATAGCCCTCTATGGGCTTCCAAATATCACTTTGCCAATTCCACAAGAACTGTCTTAGCGAAAGGCTTCTGGAGGGGAAAGCTGTAACTCTGTGAGATGATTTCACGGAACACAAAGAAGTTTCTCAGAAAGCTTCTTTCTCTTTGTTATCGGAGGATATTTCCTTTGGCCCTATAGTCTTCAAAGGGATCCGAAATATCTGTTCTCAGATTCCACAGATATAAGGCTAGCAAAGAGATCCATGAAATACAGATGTAACTCTGTGAGATGAATTAACAGAACACTAAGCAGTTTCTCAGAAAGGTTCTTTCCAGATTTCATCTGAGGATATTTCCTTTTTCACCATAGCCCTCTAGGGGCTTCCAAATATCACTTTGCCAATTCCACAAGAACTGTCTTAGCGAAAGGCTTCTTGAGGGGAAAGCTGTAACTCTGTGAGATGATTTCACAGAACACAAAGAAGTTTCTCAGAAAGCTTCTTTCTCTTTGTTATCGGAGGATATTTCCTTTGGCCCTATAGTCATCAAAGGGATCTGAAATATCTGTTCTCAGATTCCACAGAAATAAGGATAGCAAAGAGATCCACGAAATACAGATGTAACTCTGTCAGATGAATTAACCGAACACTGAGTAGTGTCTCAGAAAGCTTCTTTCCAGGTTTTATCTGAGGATATTTCCTTTTTCACCATTGCCTTCTATGGGCTTCCAAATATCACTTTTCCAATTCCACAAGAACTGTCTTAGCGAAAGGCTTCTTGAGGGGAAAGCTGTAACTCTGTGAGATGATTTCACAGAACACAAAGAAGTTTCTCAGAAAGTTTCTTTCTCTTTGTTATCGGAGGATATTTCCTTTGGCCCTATGGTCTTCAAAGGGATCCGAAATATCTGTTCTCAGATTCCACAGAAATAAGGCTAGCAAAGAGATCCACGAAACACAGATGTAACTCTGTGAGGTGAATTAACAGAACACTAAGCAGTTTCTCAGAAAGCTTCTTTCCAGATTTCATCTGAGGATATTTCCTTTTTCACCATAGCCCTCTATGGGATTCCAAATATCACTTTGCCAATTCCACAAGAACTGTCTTAGAGAAAGGCTTCTTGAGGGGAAAGCTGTAACTCTGCGAGACGATTTCACAGAACACAAAGAAGTTTCTCAGAAAGCTTCTTTCTCTTTGTTATCGGAGGATATTTCCTTTGGCCCTATATTCTTCAAAGGGATCCGAAATATCTGTTATCAGATTCCACAGAAATAAGGCTAGCAAAGAGATCCACGAAATACAGATGTAACTCTGTGAGATGAATTAACAAAACACTAAGGAGTTTCTTAGAAAGATTCTTTCCAGATTTCATCTGAGGATATTTCCTTTTTCAACATAGCCCTCTATGGGCTTCCAAATATCACTTTGCCAATCCCACAAGAAATGTCTTAGCGAAAGGCTTCTTGAGGGGAAAGCTGTAACTCTGCGAGATGATTTCACAGAACACAAAGAAGTTTCTCAGAAAGCTTCTTTCTCTTTGTTATCGGAGGATATTTCCTTTGGCCCCATAGTCTTCAAAGGGATCCGAAATATCTGTTCTCAGATTCCAGAGAAATAAGGCTAGCATAGAGATCCACGAAATACAGATGTAACTCTGTGTGATGAATTAACAGAACACTAAGCAGTTTCTCAGAAAGGTTCTTTCCAGATTTCATCTGAGGATATTTCCTTTTTCACCATAGCCCTCTATGGGCTTCCAAATATCACGTTGCCAATTCCACAAGAACTGTCTTAGCGAAAGGCTTCTTGAGGGGAAACCTGTAACTCTGTGAGACGATTTCAAAGAACACAAAGAAGTTTCTCAGAAAGCTTCTTTCTCTTTGTTATCAGAGGATATTTCCTTTGGCCCTATAGTCTTCAAAGGGATCCGAAATATCTGTTCTCAGGTTCCACAGAAATAAGGCTAGCAAAGAGATCCACGAAACACAGATGTAACTCTGTGAGATGAATTAACAGAACACTAAGCAGTTTCTCAGAAAGCTTCTTTCCAGATTTCATCTGATGATATTTCCTTTTTCACCATAGCCCTCTATGGGCTTCCAAATATCACTTTGCCAATTCCACAAGAACTGTCTTAGCGAAAGGCTTCCAGAGGGGAAAGCTGTAACTCTGTGAGATGATTTCACAGAACACAAAGAAGTTTCTCAGAAAGCTTCTTTCTCTTTGTTATCGGAGGATATTTCCTTTGGCCCTATAGTCTTCAAAGGGATCCGAAATATCTGTTCTCAGATTCCACAGAAATAAGGCTAGCAAAGAGACCACGAAATACAGATGTAACTCTGTGAGATGAATTAACAGAACACTAAGCAGTTTCTCAGAAAGGTTCTTTCCAGATTTCATCTGAGGATATTTCCTTTTTCACCATAGCCCTCTAGGGGCTTCCAAATATCACTTTGCCAATTCCACAAGAACTGTCTTAGCGAAAGGCTTCTTGAGGGGAAAGCTGTAACTCTGTGAGATGATTTCACAGAACACAAAGAAGTTTCTCAGAAAGCTTCTTTCTCTTTGTTATCGGAGGATATTTCCTTTGGCTCTATAGTCTTCAAAGGGATCCGAAATATCTGTTCTCAGATTCCACAGAAATAAGGCTAGCAAAGAGATCCACGAAATACACATGTAACTCTGTGAGATGAATTAACAGAACACTAAGCAATATCTCAGAAAGCTTCTTTCCAGATTTCATCTGAGGATATTTCCTTTTTCACCATAGCCCTCTATGGGCTTCCAAATATCTCTTTGCCAATTCCACAAGAACTGTCTTAGCGAAAGGCTCATTGAGGGGAAAGCTGTAACTCTGTGAGATGATTTCACAGAACACAAAGAAGTTTCTCAGAAAGCTTCTTTCTCTATGTTATCGGAGGATATTTACTTTGGCCCAATAGTCTTCAAAGGGATCCGAAATATCTGTTCTCAGATTCAACAGAAATAAGGCTAGCAAAGAGATCCACGAAATACAGATGTAACTCTGTGAGACGAATTAAGAGAACACTAAGCAGTTTCTCAGAAAGGTTCTTTCCAGATTTCATCTGAGAATATTTCCTTTTTCACCATAGCCCTCTATGGGCTTCCAAATATCACTTTGCCAATTCCACAAGAAGTGCCTTAGCGAAAGGCTTTTTAAGGGGAAGGCTGTAACTCTGCGAGATGATTTCACAGAACACAAAGAAGTTTCTCAGAAAGCTTCTTTCTCTTTGTTATCGGGGGATATTTCCTTTGGCCCTATAGTCTTCAAAGGGATCCGAAATATCTGTTCTCAGATTCCACCGAAATAAGGCTAGCAAAGAGATCCGCGAAATACAGATGTAACTCTGTGAGATGAATTAACAGAACACTAAGCAGTTTCTCAGAAAGCTTCTTTCCAGATTTCATCTGAGGATATTTCTTTTTCACCGTACCGTCTATCGGCTTCCAAATATCACTTTGCCAATTCCACAAGAACTGTCTTAGCGAAAGGCTTCCTGAGGGCAAAGCTGTAATTCTGTGTCATGATTTCACAGAACACAAAGAAGTTTCTCAGAAAGCTTCTTTCTCTTTGTTTTCGGAGGATATTTCCTTTGGCCCTATGGTCTTCAAAGGCATCCGAAATATCTGTTCTCAGATTGCACAGAAATAAGGCTAGCAAAGAGATCCACGAAACACAGATGTAACTCTGTGAGATGAATTAACAGAACACTAAGCAGTTTCTCAGAGAGCTTCTTTCCAGATTTCATCTGAGGATATTTCCTTTTTCACCATAGCCCTCTAGGGGCTTCCAAATATCACTTTGCCAATTCCACAAGAACTGTCTTAGCGAAAGGCTTCTTGAGGGGAAAGCTGTAACTCTGTGAGATGATTTCAAAGAACACAAAGAAGTTTCTCAGAAAGCTTCTTTCTCTTTGTTATCGGAGGATATTTCCTTTGGCCCTATAGTCTTCAAATGGATCTGAAATATCTTTTCTCAGATTCCACAGAAATAAGTCTAGCAAAGAGATCCACGAAATACAGATGTAACTCTGTGACATGAATTAACAGAACACTAAGCAGTTTCTCAGAAAGCTTCTTTCCAGATTTCATCTGAGGATATTTCCTTTTTCACCATAGCCGTCTATGGGCTTCCAAATATCCCTTTGCCAATTCCACAAGAACTGTCTTAGCGAAAGGCTTCTTGAGGGGAAAGCTGTAACTCTGTGAGATGATTTCACAGAACACAAAGAAGTTTCTCAGAAAGTTTCTTTCTCTATGTTATCGGAGGATATTTACTTTGGCCCAATAGTCTTCAAAGGGTTCCGAAATATGTGTTCTGAGATTCAACAGAAATAAGGCTAGCAAAGAGATTCACGAAATACAGATGTAACTCTGTGAGACGAATTAACAGAACACTAAGCAGTTTCTCAGAAAGCTTCTTTCCAGATTTCATGTGAGGATATTTCCTTTTTCACCGTAGCCCTCTATGGGCTTCCAAATATCACTTTGCCAATTCCACAAGAAGTGCCTTAGCGAAAGTCTTTTTAAGGGGAAGGCTGTAACTCTGCGAGATGATTTCACAGAACAGAAAGAAGTTTCTCAGAAAGCTTCTTTCTCTTTGTTATCGGGGGATATTTCCTTTGGCCCTATAGTCTTCAAAGGCATCCGAAATATCTGTTCTCAGATTCCACCGAAATAAGGCTAGCAAAGAGATCCACGAAATACAGATGTAACTCTGTGAGATGAATTAACAGAACACTAAGCAGTTTCTCAGAAAGCTTCTTTCCAGATTTCATCTGAGGATATTTCCTTTTTCACCATTTCCCTCTATGGGCTTCCAAATATCACTTTGCCAATTCCACAAGAACTGTGTTAGCGATAGGCTTCTGGAGGGGAAAGCTGTAACTCTGTGAGATGATTTCACAGAACACAAAGAAGTTTCTCAGAAAGCTTCTTTCTCTTTGTTATCGGAGGATATTTCCTTTGCCCCTATAGTCTTCAAAGGGATCCGAAATATCTGTTCTCAGATTCCACAGAAATAAGGCTAGCAAAGAGATCCACGAAATACAGATGTAACTCTGTGAGATGAATTAACAGAACACTAAGCAGTTTCTCAGAGAGCTTCTTTCCAGATTTCATCTGAGGATATTTCCTTTTCCACCATAGCCCTCTATGGGCTTCCAAATATCACTTTGCCAATTCCACAAGAACTGTCTTAGAGAAAGGCTTCTTTGGTGGAAAGCTGTAACTCTGCGAGATGATTTCACAGAACACAAAGAAGTTTCTCAGGAAGCTTCTTTCTCTTTGTTATCGGAGGATATTTCCTTTGGCCCCATAGTCTTCAAAGGGATCCGAAATATCTGTTCTCAGATTCCAGAGAAATAAGGCTAGCATAGAGATCCACGAAATAAAGATGTAACTCTGTGTGATGAATTAACAGAACACTAAGCAGTTTCTCAGAAAGGTTCTTTCCAGATTTCATCTGAGGATATTTCCTTTTTCACCATAGTCCTCAAGGGGCTTCCAAATATCACTTTGCCAATTCCACAAGAACTGTCTTAGCGAAAGGCTTCTTGAGGGGAAAGCTGTAACTCTGTGAGATGATTTCAAAGAACACAAAGAAGTTTCTCAGAAAGCTTCTTTCTCTTTGTTATCAGAGGATATTTCCTTTGGCCCTATAGTCTTCAAAGGGATCCGAAATATCTGTTCTCAGGTTCCACAGAAATAAGGCTAGCAAAGAGATCCACGAAATACAGATGTAACTCTGTGAGATGAATTAACAGAACACTAAGCAGTTTCTCAGAAAGCTTCTTTCCAGATTTCATCTGATGATATTTCCTTTTTCACCATAGCCCTCTATGGGCTTCCAAATATCCCTTTGCCAATTCCACAAGAACTGTCTTAGCGAAAGGCTTCTGGAGGGGAAAGCTGTAACTCTGTGAGATGATTTAACAGAACACAAAGAAGTTTCTCAGAAAGCTTCTTTCTCTTTGTTATCGGAGGATATTTCCTTTGGCCCTATAGTCTTCAAAGGGATCCGAAATATCTGTTCTCAGATTCCACAGAAATAAGGCTAGCAAAGAGATCCACGAAATAGAGATGTAACTCTGTGAGATGAATTAACAGAACACTAAGCAGTTTCTCAGAAAGCTTCTTTCCAGATTTCATCTGAGGATATTTCCTTTTTCACCATAGCCCTCTAGGGGCTTCCAAATATCACTTTGCCAATTCCACAAGAACTGTCTTAGCGAAAGGCTTCTTGAGGGGAAAGCTGTAACTCTGTGAGATGATTTCAAAGAACACAAAGAAGTTTCTCAGAAATCTTCTTTCTCTTTGTTATCGGAGGATATTTCCTTTGGCCCTATAGTCTTCAAAGGGATCCGAAATATCTGTTCTCAGATTCCACAGAAATAAGGCTAGCAAAGAGATCCACGAAATACAGATGTAACTCTGTGAGATGAATTAACAGAACACTAAGCAGTTTCTCAGAAAGCTTCTTTCCAGATTTCATCTGAGGATATTTCCTTTTACACCATAGCCCTCTATGGGCTTCCAAATATCCCTTTGCCAATTCCACAAGAACTGTCTTAGCGAAAGTCTTCTAGAGGGGAAAGCTGTAACTCTGTGAGATGATTTCACAGAACACAAAGAAGTTTCTCAGAAAGCTTCTTTCTCTATGTTATCGGAGGATATTTACTTTGGCCCAATAGTCTTCAAGGGTATCCGAAATATCTGTTCTCAGATTCAACAGAAATAAGGCTAGCAAAGAGATCCACGAAATACAGATGTAACTCTGTGAGACGAATTAACAGAACACTAAGCAGTTTCTCAGAAAGCTTCTTTCCAGATTTCATCTGAGGATATTTCCTTTTTCACCATAGCCCTCTATGGGCTTCCAAATATCACTTTGCCAATTCCACAAGAAGTGCCTTAGCCAAAGTCTTTTTAAGGGGAAGGCTGTAACTCTGCGAGATGATTTCACAAAACACAAAGAAGTTTCTCAGAAAGCTTCTTTCTCTTTGTTATCGGAGGATATTTCCTTTGGCCCCATAGTCTTCAAAGGGATCCGAAATATCTGTTCTCAGATTCCAGAGAAATAAGGCTAGCATAGAGATCCACGAAATACAGATGTAACACTGTGTGATGAATTAACAGAACACTAAGCAGTTTCTCAGAAAAGTTCTTTCCAGATTTCATCTGAGGATATTTCCTTTTTCACCATAGCCCTCTATGGCCTTCCAAATATCACTTTGCCAATTCCACAAGAACTGTCTTAGCGAAAGGCTTCTTGAGGGGAAAGCTGTAACTCTGTGAGATGATTTCAAAGAACACAAAGAAGTTTCTCAGAAAGCTTCTTTCTCTTTGTTATCAGAGGATATTTCCTTTGGCCCTATAGTCTTCAAAGGGATCCGAAATATCTGTTCTCAGGTTCCACAGAAATAAGGCTAGCAAAGAGATCCACGAAATACAGATGTAACTCTGTGAGATGAATTAACAGAACACTAAGCAGTTTCTCAGAAAGCTTCTTTCCAGATTTCATCTGAGGATATTTCCTTTTTCACCATAGCCCTCTATGGGCTTCCAAATATCACTTTGCCAATTCCACAAGAACTGTCTTAGCGAAAGGCTTCTGGAGGGGAAAGCTGTAACTCTGTGAGATGATTTCACAGAACACAAAGAAGTTTCTCAGAAAGCTTCTTTCTCTTTGTTATCGGAGGATATTTCCTTTGGCCCTATAGTCTTCAAAGGGATCCGAAATATCTGTTCTCAGATTCCACAGAAATAAGGCTAGCAAAGAGATCCACGAAATACAGATGTAACTCTGTGAGATGAATTAACAGAACACTAAGCAGTTTCTCAGAAAGGTTCTTTCCAGATTTCATCTGAGGATATTTCCATTTTCATCATAGCCCTCTAGGGGCTTCCAAATATCACTTTGCCAATTCCACAAGAAGTGTGTTAGCGAAAGGCTTCTGGAGGGGAAAGCTGTAACTCTGTGAGATGATTTCACAGAACAAAAAGACGTTTCTCAGAAAGCTTCTTTCTCTTTGTTATCGGAGGATATTTCATTTGGCCCTATAGTCTTCAAAGGGATCCGAAATATCTGTTCTCAGATTCCACAGAAATAAGGCTATCAAAGAGATCCGCGAAATACAGATGTAACTCTGTGAGATGAATTAACAGTACACTAAGCAGTTTCTCAGAAAGCTTCTTTCCAGATTTCATCTGAGGATATTTCTTTTTCACCGTAGCCCTCTATGGGCTTCCAAATATCACTTTGCCAATTCCACAAGAACTGTCTTAGCGAAAGGCTACTTGAGGGCAAAGCTGTAACTCCGTGAGATGATTTCACAGAACACAAAGAAGTTTCTCAGAGGGCTTCTTTCTCTTTGTTATCGGAGGATATTTCCTTTGGCCCTATGGTCTTCAAAGGCATCCGAAATATCTGTTCTCAGATTGCACAGAAATAAGGCTAGCAAAGAGATCCACGAAACACAGATGTAACTCTGTGAGATGAATTAACAGAACACTAAGCAGTTTCTCAGAGAGCTTCTTTCCAGGTTTCATCTGAGGATATTTCCTTTTCCACCATAGCCCTCTATGGGCTTCCAAATATCACTTTGCCAATTCCACAAGAGCTGTCTTAGCGAAAGGCTTCTTGAGGGGAAAGCTGTAACTCTGTGAGATGATTTCACAGAACACAAAGAAGTTTCTCAGAAAGCTTCTTTCTCTATGTTATCGGAGGATATTTACTTTGGCCCAATAGTCTTCAAGGGGATCCGAAATATCTGTTCTCAGATTCAACAGATATAAGGCTAGCAAAGAGATCCACGAAATACAGATGTAACTCTGTGAGACGAATTAACAGAACACTAAGCAGTTTCTCAGAAAGCTTCTTTCCAGATTTCATCTGAGGATATTTCCTTTTTCACCATAGCCCTCTATGGGCTTCCAAATATCACTTTGCCAATTCCACAAGAAGTGCCTTAGCGAAAGTCTTTTTAAGGGGAAGGCTGTAACTCTGCGAGATGATTTCACAGAACACAAAGAAGTTTCTCAGAAAGCTTCTTTCTCTTTGTTATCGGGGGATATTTCCTTTGGCCCTATAGTCTTCAAAGGGAACCGAAATATCTGTTCTCAGATTCCAACGAAATAAGGCTAGCAAAGAGATCCACGAAATACAGATGTAATTCTGTGAGATGAATTAACAGAACACTAAGCAGTTTCTCAGAAAGCTTCTTTCCAGATTTCATCTGAGATTATTTCCTTTTTCACCGTTTCCCTCTATGGGCTTCCAAATATCACTTCGCCAATTCCACAAGAACTGTGTTAGCGAAAGGCTTCTGGAGGGGAAAGCTGTAACTCTGTGAGATGATTTCACAGAACACAAAGAAGTTTCTCAGAAAGCTTCTTTCTCTTTGTTATCGGAGGATATTTCCTTTAGCCCTATAGTCTTCAAAGGGATGCGAAATATCTGTTCTCAGATTCCACAGAAATAAGGCTAGCAAAGAGATGCACGAAATACAGATGTAACTCTGTGAGACGAATTAACAGAACACTAAGCAGTTTCTCAGAAAGCTTCTTTCCAGATTTCATCTGAGGATATTTCCTTTTTCACCATAGCCCTCTATGGGCTTCCAAATATCACTTTGCCAATTCCACAAGAAGTGCCTTAGCGAAAGGCTTCATAAGGGGAAGGCTGTAACTCTGCGAGATGATTTCACAGAACACAAAGAAGTTTCTCAGAAAGCTTCTTTCTCTTTGTTATCCGAGGATATTTCCTTTGTCCCTATGCTCTTCAAAGGCATCCGAAATATCTGTTCTCAGATTCCACAGAAATAAGGCTAGCAAAGAGATCCACGAAATACAGATGTAACTCTGTGAGATGAATTAAGAGAACACTAAGCAGTTTCTCAGAAAGCTTCTTTCCAGATTTCATCTGAGGATATTTCCTTTTCCACCATAGCCCTCTATGGGATTCCAAATATCACTTTGCCAATTCCACAAGAAGTGCCTTAGCGAAAGGCTTCTTAAGGGGAAGGCTGTAACTCTGCGAGATGAATTCACAGAACACAAAGAAGTTTCTCAGAAAGCTTCTTTCTCTTTGTTATCGGAGTATATTTCCTTTGGAACTATAGTCTTCAAAGGGATCCGAAATATCTGTTCTCAGATTCCACAGAAATAAGGCTTGGAAAGAGTTCCACGAAATACAGATGTAACTCTGTGAGATGAATTAACAGAACACTAAGTAGTTTCTCAGGAAGCTTCTTTCCAGATTTCATCTGAGGATATTTCCTTTTTCACCATAGCCCTCTATGGGCTTCCAAATGTCACTTTTCCAATTCCACAAGAACTGTCTTAGCGAAAGGCTTCTTGAGGGGAAAGCTGTAACTCTGTGAGATGATTTCACAGAACACAAAGAAGTTTCTCAGAAAGCTTCTTTCTCTTTGTTATCGGAGGATATTTCCTTTGGCCCTATAGTCTTCTAAGGGATCCGAAATATCTGTTCTCAAATTAAAAAGAAATAAGGCCAGCAAAGAGGTCCACGAAATACAGATGTAACTCTGTGTGATGAATTAACAGAACACTAAGCAGTTTCTCAGAAAGGTTCTTTCCAGATTTCCTCTGAGGATATTTCCTTTTTCACCATAGCCCTCTAGGGGCTTCCAAGTATCACATTGCCAATTCCACAAGATCTGTCTTAGCGAAAGGCTTCTTGAGGGTAAAGCTGTAACTCTGTGAGATGATTTCAAAGAACACAAAGATGTTTCTCAGAAAGCTTCTTTCTCTTTGTTATCGGAGGATATTTCCTTTGGCCCTATAGTCTTCAAAGGGATCCGAAATATGTGTTCTCAGATTCCACAGAAATAAGGCTTGGAAAGAGTTCCACGAAATACAGATGTAACTCTGTCAGATGAATTAACAGAACACTAAGCAGTTTCTCAGAAATCTTCTTTCCAGATTTCATCTGAGGACATTTCCTTTTTCACCATAGCCCTCTATGGGCTTCCAAATGTCACTTTGCCAATTCCACAAGAACTGTCTTAGCGAAAGTCTTCTTTTGGGAAAGCTGTAAGTCTGTGAGATGATTTCACAAAACACAAGGAAGTTTCTCAGAAAGCTTCTTTCTCTTTGTTATCGGAGGATATTTCCTTTGGCCCTATAGTCTTCAAAGGGATCCGAAATATCTGTTCTCAGATTCCACAGTAATAAGGCTAGCAAAGAGATCCTCGAAATACAGATGTAACTCTGTGAGGTGAATTAACAGAACACTAAGCAGTTTCTCAGAAAGCTTCTTTCCAGATTTCATCTGAAGATATTTCCTTTTTCACCATAGCCCTCTATGGGCTTCCAAATATCACTTTGCCAATTCCACAAGAACTGTCTTAGCGAAAGGCTTCTTGAGGGGAAAGCTGTAACTCTGTGAGATGATTTCACAGAACACAAAGAAGTTTCTCAGAAAGCTTCTTTCTCTTTGTTATCGGAGGATATTTCCTTTGGCCCAATAGTCTTCAAAGGGATCCGAAATATGTGTTCTCAGATTCCACAGAAATAAAGCTAGCAAAAAGATCCACGAAATACAGATGTGACTCTGTGAGGTGAATTAACAGAACACTAAGCAGTTTCTCAGAAAGCTTCTTTCCAGATTTCATCTGAGGATATTTCCTTTTTCACCATAGCCCTCTATGGGCTTCCAAATATCGCTTTGCCAGTTCCACAAGAACTGTCTTACCGAAAGGCTTCTTGAGGGGAAAGCTGTAGCTCTGTGAGATGATTTGACAGACCACAAAGAAGTTTCTCAGAAAGCTTCTTTCTCTTTGTTAAGGGAGGATATTTCCTTTGGCCCTATAGTCTTCAAGGGGATCCGAATTATCTGTTCTCAGATTCAACAGAAATAAGGCTAGCAAAGAGATCCAAGAAATACAGATGTAACTTTGTGAGACGAATTAACAGAACACTAAGCAGTTTCTCAGAAACCTTCTTTCCAGATTTCATCTGAGGATATTTCCTTTTTCACCATAGCCCTCTATGGGCTTCCAAATATCTCTTTGCCAATTCCACAAGAAGTGCCTTAGTGAAAGGCTTCTTAAGGGGAAGGCTGTAACTCTGCGAGATGATTTCACAGAACACAAAGAAGTTTCTCAGAAAGCTTCTTTCTCTTTGTTATCGGGGGATATTTCCTTTGGCCGTATAGTCTTCAAAGGGATCCGAAATATCTGTTATCAGATTCCACCGAAATAAGGCTAGCAAAGAGATCCACGAAATACAGATGTAACTCTGTGAGATGAATTAACAGAACACTAAGCAGTTTCTCAGAAAGCTTCTTTCCAGATTTCATCTGAGGATATTTCCTTTTTCACCATTTCCCTCTATGGGCTTCCAAACGTCACTTTGCCAATTCCACAAGAACTGTGTTAGCGAAAGGCTTCTGGAGGGGAAAGCTGTAACTCTGTGAGATGATTTCACAGAACACAAAGAAGTTTCTCAGAAAGCTTCTTTCTCTTTGTTATCGGAGGATATTTCCTTTGGCCCTATAGTCTTCAAAGGGATCCGAAATATCTGTTCTCAGATTCCACAGAAATAAGGCTAGCAAAAAGATCCACGAAATACAGATGTAACTCTGTGAGATGAATTAACAGAACACTAAGCAGTTTCTCAGAAAGCTTCTTTCCAGATTTCATCTGAGGATATTTCTTTTTCACCATAGCCCTCTATGGGCTTCCAAATATCATTTTGCCAATTCCACAAGAACTGTCTTAGCGAAAGGCTTCTTGAGGGGAAAGCTGTAACTCTGTGAGATGATTTCACAGAACACAAAGAAGTTTCTCAGAAAGTTTCTTTCTCTTTGTTATCGGAGGATATTTCCTTTGGCCCTATGGTCTTCAAAGGGATCCGAAATATCTGTTCTCAGATTCCACAGAAATTAGGCTAGCAAAGAGAGCAAGGAAACACAGATGTAACTCTGTGAGATGAATTAACAGAACACTAAGCAGATTCTCAGAAAGCTTCTTTCCAGATTTCATCTGAGGATATTTCCTTTTTCACCGTAGCCCCCTACGGGCTTCCAAATATCACTTTGCCAATTCCACAAGAACTGTCTTAGCGAAAGGCTTCTTGAGGGGAAAGCTGTAACTCTGTGAGATGATTTCACAGAACTCTAAGAAGTTTCTCAGAAAGCTTCTTTCTCTTTGTTATCGGAGGATATTTCCTTTGGCCCTATACTCTTCAAAGGGATCCGAAATATCTGTTCTCAGATTCCACAGAAATAAGGCTAGCAAAGAGATCCTCGAAATACAGATGTAACTCTGTGAGATGAATTAACAGAACACTAAGCAGTTTCTCAGAAAGCTTCTTTCCAGATTTCATCTGAGGATATTTCCTCTTTCACCATAGCCCTCTATGGGCTTCCAAATATCACTTTGCCAATTCCACAAGAACTGTCTTAGCGAAAGGCTTCTTGAGGGGAAAGCTGTAACTCTGTGAGATGATTTCACAGAACACAAAGAAGTTTCTCAGAAAGCTTCTTTCTCTATGTTATCGGAGGATATTTACTTTGGCCCTATAGTCTTCAAAGGGATCCGAAATATCTGTTCTCAGATTCCACAGAAATAAGGGTAGCAAAGAGATCCACGAAATACAGATGTAAATCTGTGAGATGAATTAACAGAACACTAAGCAGTTTCTCAGAAAGCTTCTTTCCAGATTTCATCTGAAGATATTTCCCTTTTCACCATAGCCCTCTATGGGCTTCCAAATATCACTTCGCCAATTCCACAAGAACTGTCTTAGCGAAAGGCTTCTTGAGGGGAAAGCTGTAACTCTGTGAGATGATTTCACAGAACACAAAGAAGTTTCTCAGAAAGCTTCTTTCTCTTTGTTATCAGAGGATATTTCCTTTGGCCCTATAGTCTTCAAAGGGATCCGAAATATCTGTTCTCAGATTCCACAGAAATAAGGCTAGCAAAGAGATCCAGGAAATACAGATGTAACTCTGTGAGGTGAATTAACAGAACACTAAGCAGTTTCTCAGAAAGCTTCTTTCCAGATTTCATCTGAGGATATTTCCTTTTTCACCATAGCCCTCTATGGGCTTCCAAATATCACTTTGCCAATTCCACAAGAACTGTCTTAGAGAAAGGCTTCTTGAGGGGAAAGCTGTAACTCTGTGAGATGATTACACAGAACACAAAGAAGTTTCTCAGAAACCTTCTTTCTCTTTGTTATGGGAGGATATTTCCTTTGGCCCTATGGTCTTCAAAGGCATCCGAAATATCTGTTCTCAGATTCCACAGAAATAAGGCTAGCAAAGCGATCCACGAAATACAGATGTAACTCTGTGAGATGAATTAACAGAACACTAAGAGTTTCTCAGAAAGCTTCTTTCCAGATTTCATCTGAGGATATTTCCTTTTTCACCATAGCCCTCTATGGGCTTCCAAATATCACTTTGCCAATTCCACAAGAAGTGCCTTATCGAAAGGCTTCTTGAGGGGAAAGCTGTAACTCTGCGAGATGATTTCACAGAAAACAAAGAAGTTTCTCAGAAAGCTTCTTTCTCTTTGTTATCGGAGGATATTTCCTTTGGCCCTATGGTCTTCAAAGGGATCCGAAATATCTGTTCTCAGATTCCACAGAAATTAGGCTAGCAAAGAGAGCAAGGAAACACAGATGTAACTCTGTGAGATGAATTAACAGAACACTAAGCAGATTCTCAGAAAGCTTCTTTCCAGATTTCATCTGAGGATATTTCCTTTTTCACCGTAGCCCCCTACGGGCTTCCAAATATCACTTTGCCAATTCCACAAGAACTGTCTTAGCGAAAGGCTTCTTGAGGGGAAAGCTGTAACTCTGTGAGATGATTTCACAGAACTCTAAGAAGTTTCTCAGAAAGCTTCTTTCTCTTTGTTATCGGAGGATATTTCCTTTGGCCCTATACTCTTCAAAGGGATCCGAAATATCTGTTCTCAGATTCCACAGAAATAAGGCTAGCAAAGAGATCCTCGAAATACAGATGTAACTCTGTGAGATGAATTAACAGAACACTAAGCAGTTTCTCAGAAAGCTTCTTTCCAGATTTCATCTGAGGATATTTCCTCTTTCACCATAGCCCTCTATGGGCTTCCAAATATCACTTTGCCAATTCCACAAGAACTGTCTTAGCGAAAGGCTTCTTGAGGGGAAAGCTGTAACTCTGTGAGATGATTTCACAGAACACAAAGAAGTTTCTCAGAAAGCTTCTTTCTCTATGTTATCGGAGGATATTTACTTTGGCCCTATAGTCTTCAAAGGGATCCGAAATATCTGTTCTCAGATTCCACAGAAATAAGGGTAGCAAAGAGATCCACGAAATACAGATGTAAATCTGTGAGATGAATTAACAGAACACTAAGCAGTTTCTCAGAAAGCTTCTTTCCAGATTTCATCTGAAGATATTTCCCTTTTCACCATAGCCCTCTATGGGCTTCCAAATATCACTTCGCCAATTCCACAAGAACTGTCTTAGCGAAAGGCTTCTTGAGGGGAAAGCTGTAACTCTGTGAGATGATTTCACAGAACACAAAGAAGTTTCTCAGAAAGCTTCTTTCTCTTTGTTATCAGAGGATATTTCCTTTGGCCCTATAGTCTTCAAAGGGATCCGAAATATCTGTTCTCAGATTCCACAGAAATAAGGCTAGCAAAGAGATCCAGGAAATACAGATGTAACTCTGTGAGGTGAATTAACAGAACACTAAGCAGTTTCTCAGAAAGCTTCTTTCCAGATTTCATCTGAGGATATTTCCTTTTTCACCATAGCCCTCTATGGGCTTCCAAATATCACTTTGCCAATTCCACAAGAACTGTCTTAGAGAAAGGCTTCTTGAGGGGAAAGCTGTAACTCTGTGAGATGATTACACAGAACACAAAGAAGTTTCTCAGAAACCTTCTTTCTCTTTGTTATGGGAGGATATTTCCTTTGGCCCTATGGTCTTCAAAGGCATCCGAAATATCTGTTCTCAGATTCCACAGAAATAAGGCTAGCAAAGCGATCCACGAAATACAGATGTAACTCTGTGAGATGAATTAACAGAACACTAAGAGTTTCTCAGAAAGCTTCTTTCCAGATTTCATCTGAGGATATTTCCTTTTTCACCATAGCCCTCTATGGGCTTCCAAATATCACTTTGCCAATTCCACAAGAAGTGCCTTATCGAAAGGCTTCTTGAGGGGAAAGCTGTAACTCTGCGAGATGATTTCACAGAAAACAAAGAAGTTTCTCAGAAAGCTTCTTTCTCTTTGTTATCGGAGGATATTTCCTTTGGCCCTATAGTCTTCAAAGGGATCCGAAATATCTGTTCTCAGATTCCACAGAAATAAGTCTAGCAAAGAGATCCACGAAATACAGATGTTACTCTGTGAGATGAATTAACAGAACACTAAGCAGTTTCTCAGAAAGCTTCTTTCCAGATTTCATCTGAGGATATTTCTTTTTCACCATAGCCCTCTATGGGCTTCCAAATATCACTTTGCCAATTCCACAAGAAGTGCCTTAGCGAAAGGCTTCTTAAGAGGAAGGCTGTAACTCTGCGAGATGAATTCACAGAACACAAAGAAGTTTCTCAGAAAGCTTCTTTCTCTTTGTTATCGGGGGATATTTCCTTTGGCCCTATAGTCTTCAAAGGGATCCGAAATATCTGTTCTCAGATTCCACCGAAATAAGGCTAGCAAAGAGATCCACGAAATACAGATGTAACACTGTGAGATGAATTAACAGAACACTAAGCAGTTTCTCAGAAAGCTTCTTTCCAGATTTCATCTGAGGATATTTCCTTTTTCACCATTTCCCTCTATGGGCTTCCAAACATCACTTTGCCAATTCCACAAGAACTGTCTTAGCGAAAGGCTTCTTGAGGGGAAACCTGTAACTCTATGAGATGATTTCACAGAACACAAAGAAGTTTCTCAGAAAGCTTCTTTCTCTTTGTTATCGGAGGATATTTCCTTTGGCCCTATAGTCTTCAAGGGGATCCGAAATATCTGTTCTCAGATTCAACAGAAATAAGGCTAGCAAAGAGATCCAAGAAATACAGATGTAACTCTGTGAGACGAATTAACAGAACACTAAGCAGTTTCTCAGAAAGCTTCTTTCCAGATTTCATCTGAGGATATTTCCTTTTTCACCATAGCCCTCTATGGGCTTCCAAATATCACTTTGCCAATTCCACAAGAAGTGCCTTAGCGAAAGGCTTCTTAAGGGGAAGGCTGTAACTCTGCGAGATGATTTCACAGAACACAAAGAAGTTTCTCAGAAAGCTTCTTTCTCTTTTTTATGGGGGGATATTTCCTTTGGCCGTATAGTCTTCAAAGGGATCCGAAATATCTGTTCTCAGATTCCACCGAAATAAGGCTAGCAAAGAGATCCACGAAATACAGACGTAACTCTGTGAGATGAATTAACAGAACACTAAGCAGTTTCTCAGAAAGCTTCTTTCCAGATTTCATCTGAGGATATTTCCTTTTTCACCATTTCCCTCTATGGGCTTCCAAACATCACTTTGCCAATTCCACAAGAACTGTGTTAGCGAAAGGCTTCTGGAGGGGAAATTTGTAACTCTGTGAGATGATTTCACAGAACACAAAGAAGTTTCTCAGAAAGCTTCTTTCTCTTTGTTATCGGAGTATATTTCCTTTGGAACTATAGTCTTCAAAGGGATCCGAAATATCTGTTCTCAGATTCCACAGAAATAAGTCTAGCAAGGAGATCCAAGAAATACAGATGTAACTCTGTGAGATGAATTTACAGAACACTAAGCAGTTTCTCAGAAAGCTTCTTTCCAGATATCATCTGAGGATATTTCCTTTTTCACCATAGCCCTCTATGGGCTTCCAAATATCACTTTGCCAATTCCACAAGAACTGTCTTAGCGAAAGGCTTCTGGAAGGGAAAGCTGTAGCTCTGTGAGATGATTTGACAGAACACAAAGAAGTTTCTCAGAAAGCTTCTTTCTCTTTGTTATCGGAGGATATTTCCTTTGGCCCTATAGTCTTCAAAGGGATCCGAAATATCTGTTCTCAGATTCCACAGAAATAAGGCTAGCAAAGAGATCCACGAAATACAGATGTAACTCTGAGAGATGAATTAACAGAACACTAAGCAGTTTCTCAGAAAGCTTCTTTCCATATTTCATCTGAGGATATTTCCTTTTTCACCATAGCCCTCTATGGGCTTCCAAATATCACTTTGCCAATTCCACAAGAACTGTCTTAGCGAAAGGCTTCTTGAGGGGAAACCTGTAACTCTATGAGATGATTTCACAGAACACAAAGAAGTTTCTCAGAAAGCTTCTTTCTCTTTGTTATCGGAGGATATTTCCTTTGGCCCTATAGTCTTCAAGGGGATCCGAAATATCTGTTCTCAGATTCAACAGAAATAAGGCTAGCAAAGAGATCCAAGAAATACAGATGTAACTCTGTGAGACGAATTAACAGAACACTAAGCAGTTTCTCAGAAAGCTTCTTTCCAGATTTCATCTGAGGATATTGCCTTTTTCACCATAGCCCTCTATGGGCTTCCAAATATCACTTTGCCAATTCCACAAGAAGTGCCTTAGCGGAATGCTTCTTAAGGGGAAGGCTGTAACTCTGCGAGATGATTTCACAGAACACAAAGAAGTTTCTCAGAAAGCTTCTTTCTCTTTGTTATCGGGGGATATTTCCTTTGGCCCTATAGTCTTCAAAGGGATCCGAAATATCTGTTCTCAGATTCCACCGAAATAAGGCTAGCAAAGAGATCCACGAAATACAGACGTAACTCTGTGAGATGAATTAACAGAACATTAAGCAGTTTCTCAGAAAGGGTCTTTCCAGATATTTGTGAGGATATTTCCTTTTTCACCATTTCCCTCTATGGCCTTCCAAACATCACTTTTCAATTCCACAAGAACTGTGATAGCGAAACGCTTCTGGAGGGGAAAGCTGTTACTCTGTGAGATGATTTCACAGAAAACAAAGAAGTTTCTCAGAAAGCTTCTTTCTCTTTGTTATCGGAGGATATTTCCTTTGGCCCTATAGTCTTCAAAGGGATCCGAAATATCTGTTCTCAGATTCCACAGAAATAAGGCTAGCAAAGAGATCCAGGAAATACAGATGTAACTCTGTGAGGTGAATTAACAGAACACTAAGCAGTTTCTCAGAAAGCTTCTTTCCAGATTTCATCTGAGGATATTTCCTTTTTCACCATAGCCCTCTATGGGCTTCCAAATATCACTTTGCCAATTCCACAAGAACTGTCTTAGAGAAAGGCTTCTTGAGGGGAAAGCTGTAACTCTGTGAGATGATTTCACAGAACACAAAGAAGTTTCTCAGAAACCTTCTTTCTCTTTGTTATGGGAGGATATTTCCTTTGGCCCTATGGTCTTCAAAGGCATCCGAAATATCTGTTCTCAGATTCCACAGAAATAAGGCTAGCAAAGCGATCCACGAAATACAGATGTAACTCTGTGAGATGAATTAACAGAACACTAAGAGTTTCTCAGAAAGCTTCTTTCCAGATTTCATCTGAGGATATTTCCTTTTTCACCATAGCCCTCTATGGGCTTCCAAATATCACTTTGCCAATTCCACAAGAAGTGCCTTATCGAAAGGCTTCTTGAGGGGAAAGCTGTAACTCTGCGAGATGATTTCACAGAAAACAAAGAAGTTTCTCAGAAAGCTTCTTTCTCTTTGTTATCGGAGGATATTTCCTTTGGCCCTATAGTCTTCAAAGGGATCCGAAATATCTGTTCTCAGATTCCACAGAAATAAGTCTAGCAAAGAGATCCACGAAATACAGATGTTACTCTGTGAGATGAATTAACAGAACACTAAGCAGTTTCTCAGAAAGCTTCTTTCCAGATTTCATCTGAGGATATTTCTTTTTCACCATAGCCCTCTATGGGCTTCCAAATATCACTTTGCCAATTCCACAAGAAGTGCCTTAGCGAAAGGCTTCTTAAGAGGAAGGCTGTAACTCTGCGAGATGAATTCACAGAACACAAAGAAGTTTCTCAGAAAGCTTCTTTCTCTTTGTTATCGGGGGATATTTCCTTTGGCCCTATAGTCTTCAAAGGGATCCGAAATATCTGTTCTCAGATTCCACCGAAATAAGGCTAGCAAAGAGATCCACGAAATACAGATGTAACACTGTGAGATGAATTAACAGAACACTAAGCAGTTTCTCAGAAAGCTTCTTTCCAGATTTCATCTGAGGATATTTCCTTTTTCACCATTTCCCTCTATGGGCTTCCAAACATCACTTTGCCAATTCCACAAGAACTGTCTTAGCGAAAGGCTTCTTGAGGGGAAACCTGTAACTCTATGAGATGATTTCACAGAACACAAAGAAGTTTCTCAGAAAGCTTCTTTCTCTTTGTTATCGGAGGATATTTCCTTTGGCCCTATAGTCTTCAAGGGGATCCGAAATATCTGTTCTCAGATTCAACAGAAATAAGGCTAGCAAAGAGATCCAAGAAATACAGATGTAACTCTGTGAGACGAATTAACAGAACACTAAGCAGTTTCTCAGAAAGCTTCTTTCCAGATTTCATCTGAGGATATTTCCTTTTTCACCATAGCCCTCTATGGGCTTCCAAATATCACTTTGCCAATTCCACAAGAAGTGCCTTAGCGAAAGGCTTCTTAAGGGGAAGGCTGTAACTCTGCGAGATGATTTCACAGAACACAAAGAAGTTTCTCAGAAAGCTTCTTTCTCTTTTTTATGGGGGGATATTTCCTTTGGCCGTATAGTCTTCAAAGGGATCCGAAATATCTGTTCTCAGATTCCACCGAAATAAGGCTAGCAAAGAGATCCACGAAATACAGACGTAACTCTGTGAGATGAATTAACAGAACACTAAGCAGTTTCTCAGAAAGCTTCTTTCCAGATTTCATCTGAGGATATTTCCTTTTTCACCATTTCCCTCTATGGGCTTCCAAACATCACTTTGCCAATTCCACAAGAACTGTGTTAGCGAAAGGCTTCTGGAGGGGAAATTTGTAACTCTGTGAGATGATTTCACAGAACACAAAGAAGTTTCTCAGAAAGCTTCTTTCTCTTTGTTATCGGAGTATATTTCCTTTGGAACTATAGTCTTCAAAGGGATCCGAAATATCTGTTCTCAGATTCCACAGAAATAAGTCTAGCAAGGAGATCCAAGAAATACAGATGTAACTCTGTGAGATGAATTTACAGAACACTAAGCAGTTTCTCAGAAAGCTTCTTTCCAGATATCATCTGAGGATATTTCCTTTTTCACCATAGCCCTCTATGGGCTTCCAAATATCACTTTGCCAATTCCACAAGAACTGTCTTAGCGAAAGGCTTCTGGAAGGGAAAGCTGTAGCTCTGTGAGATGATTTGACAGAACACAAAGAAGTTTCTCAGAAAGCTTCTTTCTCTTTGTTATCGGAGGATATTTCCTTTGGCCCTATAGTCTTCAAAGGGATCCGAAATATCTGTTCTCAGATTCCACAGAAATAAGGCTAGCAAAGAGATCCACGAAATACAGATGTAACTCTGAGAGATGAATTAACAGAACACTAAGCAGTTTCTCAGAAAGCTTCTTTCCATATTTCATCTGAGGATATTTCCTTTTTCACCATAGCCCTCTATGGGCTTCCAAATATCACTTTGCCAATTCCACAAGAACTGTCTTAGCGAAAGGCTTCTTGAGGGGAAACCTGTAACTCTATGAGATGATTTCACAGAACACAAAGAAGTTTCTCAGAAAGCTTCTTTCTCTTTGTTATCGGAGGATATTTCCTTTGGCCCTATAGTCTTCAAGGGCATCCGAAATATCTGTTCTCAGATTCAACAGAAATAAGGCTAGCAAAGAGATCCAAGAAATACAGATGTAACTCTGTGAGACGAATTAACAGAACACTAAGCAGTTTCTCAGAAAGCTTCTTTCCAGATTTCATCTGAGGATATTGCCTTTTTCACCATAGCCCTCTATGGGCTTCCAAATATCACTTTGCCAATTCCACAAGAAGTGCCTTAGCGGAATGCTTCTTAAGGGGAAGGCTGTAACTCTGCGAGATGATTTCACAGAACACAAAGAAGTTTCTCAGAAAGCTTCTTTCTCTTTGTTATCGGGGGATATTTCCTTTGGCCCTATAGTCTTCAAAGGGATCCGAAATATCTGTTCTCAGATTCCACCGAAATAAGGCTAGCAAAGAGATCCACGAAATACAGACGTAACTCTGTGAGATGAATTAACAGAACATTAAGCAGTTTCTCAGAAAGCGTCTTTCCAGATATTTGTGAGGATATTTCCTTTTTCACCATTTCCCTCTATGGCCTTCCAAACATCACTTTTCAATTCCACAAGAACTGTGATAGCGAAACGCTTCTGGAGGGGAAAGCTGTTACTCTGTGAGATGATTTCACAGAAAACAAAGAAGTTTCTCAGAAAGCTTCTTTCTCTTTGTTATCGGAGGATATTTCCTTTGGCCCTATAGTCTTCAAAGGGATCCGAAATATCTGTTCTCAGATTCTACAGAAATAAGGGTAGCAAAGAGATCCACGAAATACAGATGTAATTCTGTGAGATGAATTAACAGAACACTAAGCAGTTTCTCAGAAAGCTTCTTTCCAGATTTCATCTGAAGATATTTCCTTTTTCACCATAGCCCTCTATGGTCTTCCAAATATCACTTTGCCAATTACACAAGAACTGTCTTAGCGAAAGGCTTCTTGAGGGGAAAGCTGTAACTCTGTGAGATGATTTCACAGAACACAAAGAAGTTTCTCAGAAAGCTTCTTTCTCTTTGTTATCGGAGGATATTTCCTTTGGCCCAATTGTCTTAAAAGGGATCCGAAATATGTGTTCTCAGATTCCACAGAAATAAGGCTAGCAAAGAGATCCACGAAATACAGATGTGACTCTGTGAGATGAATTAACAGAACACTAAGCAGTTTCTCAGAAAGCTTCTTTCCAGATTTCATCTGAGGATATTTCCTTTTTCACCATAGCCCTCTATGGGCTTCCAAATATCACTTTGCCAATTCCACAAGAACTGTCTTAGCGAAAGGCTTCTAGAGGGGAAAGCTGTAGCTCTGTGAGATGATTTGACAGAACACAAAGAAGTTTCTCAGAAAGCTTCTTTCTCTTTGTTATCGGAGGATATTTCCATTGGCCCTATTGTCTTTAAAGGGATCCGAAATATCTGTTCTCAGGTTCCACAGAAATAAGGCTAGCAAAGAGATCCACGAAATACAGATGTAACTCTGTGAGATGAATTAACAGAACACTAAGCAGTTTCTCAGAAAGCTTCTTTCCAGATTTCATCTGAGGATATTTCCTTTTTCACCATAGCCCTCTATGGGCTTCCAAATATCACTTTGCCAATTCCACAAGAACTGTCTTAGCGAAAGTCTTCTTTAGGGGAAAGCTGTAACTCTGTGAGATGATTTCACAGAACACAAAGAAGTTTCTCAGAAAGCTTCTTTCTCTTTGTTATCGGAGGATATTTCCTTTGGCCCTATAGTCTTCAAAGGGATCCGAAATATCTGTTCTCAGATTCCACAGAAATAAGGCTAGCAAAGAGATGCACGAAATACAGATGTATCTCTGTGAGATGAATTAACAGAACACTAAGCAGTTTCTCAGAAAGCTTTTTTCCAGATTTCATCTGAGGATATTTCCTTTTTCACCATAGCCCTCTATGGGCTTCCAAATATCACTTTGCCAATTCCACAAGAAGTGCCTTAGCGAAAGGCTTCTTGTGGGGAAAGCTGTAACTCTGGGAGATGATTTCACAGAACACAAAGAAGTTTCTCAGAAAGCTTCTTTGTCTTTGTTTTCGGAGGATATTTCCTTTGGCCCTATAGTCTTCAAAGGGATCCGAAATATCTGTTCTCAGATTCCACAGAAATAAGGCTAGCAAAGAGATCCACGAAATACAGATGTAACTCTGTGTGATGAATTAACAGAACACTAAGCAGTTTCTCAGAAAGGTTCTTTCCAGATTTCATCTGAGGATATTTCCTTTTTCACCATAGCCCTCTAGGGGCTTCCAAATATCACTTTGCCAATTCCACAAGAACTGTCTTAGCGAAAGGCTTCTTGAGGGGAAAGCTGTAACTCTGTGAGATGATTTCACAGAACTCTAAGAAGTTTCTCAGAAAGCTTCTTTCTCTTTGTTATCGGAGGATATTTCCTTTGGCCCTATACTCTTCAAAGGGATCCGAAATATCTGTTCTCAGATTCCACAGAAATAAGGCTAGCAAAGAGATCCTCGAAATACAGATGTAACTCTGTGAGATGAATTAACAGAACACTAAGCAGTTTCTCAGAAAGCTTCTTTCCAGATTTCATCTGAGGATATTTCCTCTTTCACCATAGCCCTCTATGGGCTTCCAAATATCACTTTGCCAATTCCACAAGAACTGTCTTAGCGAAAGGCTTCTTGAGGGGAAAGCTGTAACTCTGTGAGATGATTTCACAGAACACAAAGAAGTTTCTCAGAAAGCTTCTTTCTCTATGTTATCGGAGGATATTTACTTTGGCCCTATAGTCTTCAAAGGGATCCGAAATATCTGTTCTCAGATTCCACAGAAATAAGGGTAGCAAAGAGATCCACGAAATACAGATGTAAATCTGTGAGATGAATTAACAGAACACTAAGCAGTTTCTCAGAAAGCTTCTTTCCAGATTTCATCTGAAGATATTTCCTTTTTCACCATAGCCCTCTATGGGCTTCCAAATATCACTTCGCCAATTCCACAAGAACTGTCTTAGCGAAAGGCTTCTTGAGGGGAAAGCTGTAACTCTGTGAGATGATTTCACAGAACACAAAGAAGTTTCTCAGAAAGCTTCTTTCTCTTTGTTATCAGAGGATATTTCCTTTGGCCCTATAGTCTTCAAAGGGATCCGAAATATCTGTTCTCAGATTCCACAGAAATAAGGCTAGCAAAGAGATCCAGGAAATACAGATGTAACTCTGTGAGGTGAATTAACAGAACACTAAGCAGTTTCTCAGAAAGCTTCTTTCCAGATTTCATCTGAGGATATTTCCTTTTTCACCATAGCCCTCTATGGGCTTCCAAATATCACTTTGCCAATTCCACAAGAACTGTCTTAGAGAAAGGCTTCTTGAGGGGAAAGCTGTAACTCTGTGAGATGATTACACAGAACACAAAGAAGTTTCTCAGAAACCTTCTTTCTCTTTGTTATGGGAGGATATTTCCTTTGGCCCTATGGTCTTCAAAGGCATCCGAAATATCTGTTCTCAGATTCCACAGAAATAAGGCTAGCAAAGCGATCCACGAAATACAGATGTAACTCTGTGAGATGAATTAACAGAACACTAAGAGTTTCTCAGAAAGCTTCTTTCCAGATTTCATCTGAGGATATTTCTTTTTCACCATAGCCCTCTATGGGCTTCCAAATATCACTTTGCCAATTCCACAAGAAGTGCCTTAGCGAAAGGCTTCTTAAGAGGAAGGCTGTAACTCTGCGAGATGAATTCACAGAACACAAAGAAGTTTCTCAGAAAGCTTCTTTCTCTTTGTTATCGGGGGATATTTCCTTTGGCCCTATAGTCTTCAAAGGGATCCGAAATATCTGTTCTCAGATTCCACCGAAATAAGGCTAGCAAAGAGATCCACGAAATACAGATGTAACACTGTGAGATGAATTAACAGAACACTAAGCAGTTTCTCAGAAAGCTTCTTTCCAGATTTCATCTGAGGATATTTCCTTTTTCACCATTTCCCTCTATGGGCTTCCAAACATCACTTTGCCAATTCCACAAGAACTGTCTTAGCGAAAGGCTTCTTGAGGGGAAACCTGTAACTCTATGAGATGATTTCACAGAACACAAAGAAGTTTCTCAGAAAGCTTCTTTCTCTTTGTTATCGGAGGATATTTCCTTTGGCCCTATAGTCTTCAAGGGGATCCGAAATATCTGTTCTCAGATTCAACAGAAATAAGGCTAGCAAAGAGATCCAAGAAATACAGATGTAACTCTGTGAGACGAATTAACAGAACACTAAGCAGTTTCTCAGAAAGCTTCTTTCCAGATTTCATCTGAGGATATTTCCTTTTTCACCATAGCCCTCTATGGGCTTCCAAATATCACTTTGCCAATTCCACAAGAAGTGCCTTAGCGAAAGGCTTCTTAAGGGGAAGGCTGTAACTCTGCGAGATGATTTCACAGAACACAAAGAAGTTTCTCAGAAAGCTTCTTTCTCTTTTTTATGGGGGGATATTTCCTTTGGCCGTATAGTCTTCAAAGGGATCCGAAATATCTGTTCTCAGATTCCACCGAAATAAGGCTAGCAAAGAGATCCACGAAATACAGACGTAACTCTGTGAGATGAATTAACAGAACACTAAGCAGTTTCTCAGAAAGCTTCTTTCCAGATTTCATCTGAGGATATTTCCTTTTTCACCATTTCCCTCTATGGTCTTCCAAACATCACTTTGCCAATTCCACAAGAACTGTGTTAGCGAAAGGCTTCTGGAGGGGAAATTTGTAACTCTGTGAGATGATTTCACAGAACACAAAGAAGTTTCTCAGAAAGCTTCTTTCTCTTTGTTATCGGAGTATATTTCCTTTGGAACTATAGTCTTCAAAGGGATCCGAAATATCTGTTCTCAGATTCCACAGAAATAAGTCTAGCAAGGAGATCCAAGAAATACAGATGTAACTCTGTGAGATGAATTTACAGAACACTAAGCAGTTTCTCAGAAAGCTTCTTTCCAGATATCATCTGAGGATATTTCCTTTTTCACCATAGCCCTCTATGGGCTTCCAAATATCACTTTGCCAATTCCACAAGAACTGTCTTAGCGAAAGGCTTCTGGAAGGGAAAGCTGTAGCTCTGTGAGATGATTTGACAGAACACAAAGAAGTTTCTCAGAAAGCTTCTTTCTCTTTGTTATCGGAGGATATTTCCTTTGGCCCTATAGTCTTCAAAGGGATCCGAAATATCTGTTCTCAGATTCCACAAAAATAAGGCTAGCAAAGAGATCCACGAAATACAGATGTAACTCTGAGAGATGAATTAACAGAACACTAAGCAGTTTCTCAGAAAGCTTCTTTCCATATTTCATCTGAGGATATTTCCTTTTTCACCATAGCCCTCTATGGGCTTCCAAATATCACTTTGCCAATTCCACAAGAACTGTCTTAGCGAAAGGCTTCTTGAGGGGAAACCTGTAACTCTATGAGATGATTTCACAGAACACAAAGAAGTTTCTCAGAAAGCTTCTTTCTCTTTGTTATCGGAGGATATTTCCTTTGGCCCTATAGTCTTCAAGGGGATCCGAAATATCTGTTCTCAGATTCAACAGAAATAAGGCTAGCAAAGAGATCCAAGAAATACAGATGTAACTCTGTGAGACGAATTAACAGAACACTAAGCAGTTTCTCAGAAAGCTTCTTTCCAGATTTCATCTGAGGATATTGCCTTTTTCACCATAGCCCTCTATGTGCTTCCAAATATCACTTTGCCAATTCCACAAGAAGTGCCTTAGCGGAATGCTTCTTAAGGGGAAGGCTGTAACTCTGCGAGATGATTTCACAGAACACAAAGAAGTTTCTCAGAAAGCTTCTTTCTCTTTGTTATCGGGGGATATTTCCTTTGGCCCTATAGTCTTCAAAGGGATCCGAAATATCTGTTCTCAGATTCCACCGAAATAAGGCTAGCAAAGAGATCCACGAAATACAGACGTAACTCTGTGAGATGAATTAACAGAACATTAAGCAGTTTCTCAGAAAGCGTCTTTCCAGATATTTGTGAGGATATTTCCTTTTTCACCATTTCCCTCTATGGCCTTCCAAACATCACTTTTCAATTCCACAAGAACTGTGATAGCGAAACGCTTCTGGAGGGGAAAGCTGTTACTCTGTGAGATGATTTCACAGAAAACAAAGAAGTTTCTCAGAAAGCTTCTTTCTCTTTGTTATCGGAGGATATTTCCTTTGGCCCAATAGTCTTCAAAGGGATCCGAAATATCTGTTCTCAGATTCTACAGAAATAAGGGTAGCAAAGAGATCCACGAAATACAGATGTAATTCTGTGAGATGAATTAACAGAACACTAAGCAGTTTCTCAGAAAGCTTCTTTCCAGATTTCATCTGAAGATATTTCCTTTTTCACCATAGCCCTCTATGGGCTTCCAAATATCACTTTGCCAATTCCACAAGAACTGTCTTAGCGAAAGGCTTCTAGAGGGGAAAGCTGTAGCTCTGTGAGATGATTTGACAGAACACAAAGAAGTTTCTCAGAAAGCTTCTTTCTCTTTGTTATCGGAGGATATTTCCATTGGCCCTATTGTCTTCAAAGGGATCCGAAATATCTGTTCTCAGGTTCCACAGAAATAAGGCTAGCAAAGAGATCCACGAAATACAGATGTAACTCTGTGAGATGAATTAACAGAACACTAAGCAGTTTCTCAGAAAGCTTCTTTCCAGATTTCATCTGAGGATATTTCCTTTTTCACCATAGCCCTCTATGGGCTTCCAAATATCACTTTGCCAATTCCACAAGAACTGTCTTAGCGAAAGTCTTCTTTAGGGGAAAGCTGTAACTCTGTGAGATGATTTCACAGAACACAAAGAAGTTTCTCAGAAAGCTTCTTTCTCTTTGTTATCGGAGGATATTTCCTTTGGCCCTATAGTCTTCAAAGGGATCCGAAATATCTGTTCTCAGATTCCACAGAAATAAGGCTAGCAAAGAGATGCACGAAATACAGATGTATCTCTGTGAGATGAATTAACAGAACACTAAGCAGTTTCTCAGAAAGCTTTTTTCCAGATTTCATCTGAGGATATTTCCTTTTTCACCATAGCCCTCTATGGGCTTCCAAATATCACTTTGCCAATTCCACAAGAAGTGCCTTAGCGAAAGGCTTCTTGTGGGGAAAGCTGTAACTCTGGGAGATGATTTCACAGAACGCAAAGAAGTTTCTCAGAAAGCTTCTTTGTCTTTGTTTTCGGAGGATATTTCCTTTGGCCCTATAGTCTTCAAAGGGATCCGAAATATCTGTTCTCAGATTCCACAGAAATAAGGCTAGCAAAGAGATCCACGAAATACAGATGTAACTCTGTGTGATGAATTAACAGAACACTAAGCAGTTTCTCAGAAAGGTTCTTTCCAGATTTCATCTGAGGATATTTCCTTTTTCACCATAGCCCTCTAGGGGCTTCCAAATATCACTTTGCCAATTCCACAAGAACTGTCTTAGCGAAAGGCTTCTTGAGGGGAAAGCTGTAACTCTGTGAGTTGATTTCAAAGAACACAAAGAAGTTTCTCAGAAAGCTTCATTCTCTTTGTTATCAGAGGATATTTCCATTGTCCCTATAGTCTTCAAAGGGATCCGAAATATCTGTTCTCAGGTTCCACAGAAATAAGGCTAGCAAAGAGATCCACGAAATACAGATGTAACTCTGTGAGATGAATTAACAGAACACTAAGCAGTTTCTCAGAAAGCTTCTTTCCAGATTTCATCTGAGGATATTTCCTTTTTCACCATAGCCCTCTATGGGCTTCCTAATATCACTTTTCCAATTCCACAAGAACTGTCTTAGCGAAAGGCTTCTTGAGGGGAAAGCTGTAAGTCTGTGAGATGATTTCACAGAACACAAAGAAGTTTCTCAGAAAGCTTCTTTTTCTTTGTTATCGGAGGATATTTCCTTTGGCCCTATAGTCTTCAAAGGGATCCGAAATATCTGTTCTCAGATTCCACAGAAATAAGGCTAGCAAAGAGATCCACGAAATACAGATGTAACTCTGTGAGATGAATTAACAGAACACTAAGCAGTTTCTCAGAAAGCTTCTTTCCAGATTTCATCTGAGGATATTTCCTTTTTCACCATAGCCCTCTATGGGCTTCCAAATGTCACTTTTCCAATTCCACAAGAACTGTCTTAGCGAAAGGCTTCTTGAGGGGAAAGCTGTAACTCTGTGAGATGATTTCACAGAACACAAAGAAGTTTCTCAGAAAGCTTCTTTCTCTTTGTTATCGGAGGATATTTCCTTTGGCCCTATAGTCTTCTAAGGGATCCGAAATATCTGTTCTCAAATTAAAAAGAAATAAGGCCAGCAAAGATGTCCACGAAATACAGATGTAACTCTGTGTGATGAATTAACAGAACACTAAGCAGTTTCTCAGAAAGGTTCTTTCCAGATTTCCTCTGAGGATATTTCCTTTTTCACCATAGCCCTCTAGGGGCTTCCAAATATCACATTGCCAATTCCACAAGATCTGTCTTAGCGAAAGGCTTCTTGAGGGTAAAGCTGTAACTCTGTGAGATGATTTCAAAGAACACAAAGATGTTTCTCAGAAAGCTACTTTCTCTTTGTTATCAGAGGATATTTCCTTTGGCCCTATAGTCTTCAAAGGGATCCGAAATATGTGTTCTCATATTCCACAGAAATAAGGCTTGGAAAGAGTTCCACGAAATACAGATGTAACTCTGTCAGATGAATTAACAGAACACTAAGCAGTTTCTCAGAAATCTTCTTTCCAGATTTCATCTGAGGATATTTCCTTTTTCACCATAGCCCTCCATGGGCTTCCAAATGTCACTTTGCCAATTCCACAAGAACTGTCTTAGCGAAAGTCTTCTTTTGGGAAAGCTGTAACTCTGTGAGATGATTTCACAAAACACAAAGAAGTTTCTCAGAAAGCTTCTTTCTCTTTGTTATCGGAGGATATTTCCTTTGGCCCTATAGTCTTCAAAGGGATCCGAAATATCTGTTCTCAGATTCCACAGTAATAAGGCTAGCAAAGAGATCCTCGAAATACAGATGTAACTCTGTGAGGTGAATTAACAGAACACTAAGCAGTTTCTCAGAAAGCTTCTTTCCAGATTTCATCTGAAGATATTTCCTTTTTCACCATAGCCCTCTATGGGCTTCCAAATATCACTTTGCCAATTCCACAAGAACTGTCTTAGCGAAAGGCTTCTGGAGGGGAAAGCTGTAACTCTGTGAGATGATTTCACAGACCACAAAGAAGTTTCTCAGAAAGCTTCTTTCTCTTTGTTAACGGAGGATATTTCCTTTGGCCCTATAGTCTTCAAGGGGATCCGAATTATCTGTTCTCAGATTCAACAGAAATAAGGCTAGCAAAGAGATCCAAGAAATACAGATGTAACTTTGTGAGACGAATTAACAGAACACTAAGCAGTTTCTCAGAAACCTTCTTTCCAGATTTCATCTGAGGATATTTCCTTTTTCACCATAGCCCTCTATGGGCTTCCAAATATCTCTTTGCCAATTCCACAAGAAGTGCCTTAGTGAAAGGCTTCTTAAGGGGAAGGCTGTAACTCTGCGAGATGATTTCACAGAACACAAAGAAGTTTCTCAGAAAGCTTCTTTCTCTTTGTTATCGGGGGATATTTCCTTTGGCCGTATAGTCTTCAAAGGGATCCGAAATATCTGTTATCAGATTCCACCGAAATAAGGCTAGCAAAGAGATCCACGAAATACAGATGTAACTCTGTGAGATGAATTAACAGAACACTAAGCAGTTTCTCAGAAAGCTTCTTTCCAGATTTCATCTGAGGATATTTCCTTTTTCACCATTTCCCTCTATGGGCTTCCAAACATCACTTTGCCAATTCCACAAGAACTGTGTTAGCGAAAGGCTTCTGGAGGGGAAAGCTGTAACTCTGTGAGATGATTTCACAGAACACAAAGAAGTTTCTCAGAAAGCTTCTTTCTCTTTGTTATCGGAGGATATTTCCTTTGGCCCTATAGTCTTCAAAGGGATCCGAAATATCTGTTCTCAGATTCCACAGAAATAAGGCTAGCAAAGAGATGCACGAAATACAGATGTATCTCTGTGAGATGAATTAACAGAACACTAAGCAGTTTCTCAGAAAGCTTTTTTCCAGATTTCATCTGAGGATATTTCCTTTTTCACCATAGCCCTCTATGGGCTTCCAAATATCACTTTGCCAATTCCACAAGAAGTGCCTTAGCGAAAGGCTTCTTGAGGGGAAAGCTGTAACTCTGGGAGATGATTTCACAGAACGCAAAGAAGTTTCTCAGAAAGCTTCTTTGTCTTTGTTTTCGGAGGATATTTCCTTTGGCCCTATAGTCTTCAAAGGGATCCGAAATATCTGTTCTCAGATTCCACAGAAATAAGGCTAGCAAAGAGATCCACGAAATACAGATGTAACTCTGTGTGATGAATTAACAGAACACTAAGCAGTTTCTCAGAAAGGTTCTTTCCAGATTTCATCTGAGGATATTTCCTTTTTCACCATAGCCCTCTAGGGGCTTCCAAATATCACTTTGCCAATTCCACAAGAACTGTCTTAGCGAAAGGCTTCTTGAGGGGAAAGCTGTAACTCTGTGAGTTGATTTCAAAGAACACAAAGAAGTTTCTCAGAAAGCTTCATTCTCTTTGTTATCAGAGGATATTTCCATTGTCCCTATAGTCTTCAAAGGGATCCGAAATATCTGTTCTCAGGTTCCACAGAAATAAGGCTAGCAAAGAGATCCACGAAATACAGATGTAACTCTGTGAGATGAATTAACAGAACACTAAGCAGTTTCTCAGAGAGCTTCTTTCCAGATTTCATCTGAGGATATTTCCTTTTTCACCATAGCCCTATATGGGCTTCCAAATGTCACTTTTCCAATTCCACAAGAACTGTCTTAGCGAAAGGCTTCTTGAGGGGAAAGCTGTAAGTCTGTGAGATGATTTCACAGAACACAAAGAAGTTTCTCAGAAAGCTTCTTTTTCTTTGTTATCGGAGGATATTTCCTTTGGCCCTATAGTCTTCAAAGGGATCCGAAATATCTGTTCTCAGATTCCACAGAAATAAGGCTAGCAAAGAGATCCACGAAATACAGATGTAACTCTGTGAGATGAATTAACAGAACACTAAGCAGTTTCTCAGAAAGCTTCTTTCCAGATTTCATCTGAGGATATTTCCTTTTTCACCATAGCCCTCTATGGGCTTCCAAATGTCACTTTTCCAATTCCACAAGAACTGTCTTAGCGAAAGGCTTCTTGAGGGGAAAGCTGTAACTCTGTGAGATGATTTCACAGAACACAAAGAAGTTTCTCAGAAAGCTTCTTTCTCTTTGTTATCGGAGGATATTTCCTTTGGCCCTATAGTCTTCTAAGGGATCCGAAATATCTGTTCTCAAATTAAAAAGAAATAAGGCCAGCAAAGAGGTCCACGAAATACAGATGTAACTCTGTGTGATGAATTAACAGAACACTAAGCAGTTTCTCAGAAAGGTTCTTTCCAGATTTCCTCTGAGGATATTTCCTTTTTCACCATAGCCCTCTAGGGGCTTCCAAATATCACATTGCCAATTCCACAAGATCTGTCTTAGCGAAAGGCTTCTTGAGGGTAAAGCTGTAACTCTGTGAGATGATTTCAAAGAACACAAAGATGTTTCTCAGAAAGCTACTTTCTCTTTGTTATCAGAGGATATTTCCTTTGGCCCTATAGTCTTCAAAGGGATCCGAAATATGTGTTCTCATATTCCACAGAAATAAGGCTTGGAAAGAGTTCCACGAAATACAGATGTAACTCTGTCAGATGAATTAACAGAACACTAAGCAGTTTCTCAGAAATCTTCTTTCCAGATTTCATCTGAGGATATTTCCTTTTTCACCATAGCCCTCCATGGGCTTCCAAATGTCACTTTGCCAATTCCACAAGAACTGTCTTAGCGAAAGTCTTCTTTTGGGAAAGCTGTAACTCTGTGAGATGATTTCACAAAACACAAAGAAGTTTCTCAGAAAGCTTCTTTCTCTTTGTTATCGGAGGATATTTCCTTTGGCCCTATAGTCTTCAAAGGGATCCGAAATATCTGTTCTCAGATTCCACAGTAATAAGGCTAGCAAAGAGATCCTCGAAATACAGATGTAACTCTGTGAGGTGAATTAACAGAACACTAAGCAGTTTCTCAGAAAGCTTCTTTCCAGATTTCATCTGAAGATATTTCCTTTTTCACCATAGCCCTCTATGGGCTTCCAAATATCACTTTGCCAATTCCACAAGAACTGTCTTAGCGAAAGGCTTCTTGAGGGGAAAGCTGTAACTCTGTGAGATGATTTCACAGACCACAAAGAAGTTTCTCAGAAAGCTTCTTTCTCTTTGTTAACGGAGGATATTTCCTTTGGCCCTATAGTCTTCAAGGGGATCCGAATTATCTGTTCTCAGATTCAACAGAAATAAGGCTAGCAAAGAGATCCAAGAAATACAGATGTAACTTTTTGAGACGAATTAACAGAACACTAAGCAGTTTCTCAGAAACCTTCTTTCCAGATTTCATCTGAGGATATTTCCTTTTTCACCATAGCCCTCTATGGGCTTCCAAATATCTCTTTGCCAATTCCACAAGAAGTGCCTTAGTGAAAGGCTTCTTAAGGGGAAGGCTGTAACTCTGCGAGAAGATTTCACAGAACACAAAGAAGTTTCTCAGAAAGCTTCTTTCTCTTTGTTATCGGGGGATATTTCCTTTGGCCGTATAGTCTTCAAAGGGATCCGAAATATCTGTTATCAGATTCCACCGAAATAAGGCTAGCAAAGAGATCCACGAAATACAGATGTAACTCTGTGAGATGAATTAACAGAACACTAAGCAGTTTCTCAGAAAGCTTCTTTCCAGATTTCATCTGAGGATATTTCCTTTTTCACCATTTCCCTCTATGGGCTTCCAAACATCACTTTGCCAATTCCACAAGAACTGTCTTAGCGAAAGGCTTCTGGAGGGGAAAGCTGTAACTCTGTGAGATGATTTCACAGAACACAAAGAAGTTTCTCAGAAAGCTTCTTTCTCTTTGTTATCGGAGGATATTTCCTTTGGCCCTATAGTCTTCATAGGGATCCGAAATATCTGTTCTCAGATTCCACAGAAATAAGGCTAGCAAAAAGATCCACGAAATACAGATGTAACTCTGTGAGATGAATTAACAGAACACTAAGCAGTTTCTCAGAAAGCTTCTTTCCAGATTTCATCTGAGGATATTTCTTTTTCACCATAGCCCTCTATGGGCTTCCAAATATCATTTTGCCAATTCCACAAGAACTGTCTTAGCGAAAGGCTTCTTGAGGGGAACGCTGTAACTCTGTGAGATGATTTCACAGAACACAAAGAAGTTTCTCAGAAAGTTTCTTTCTCTTTGTTATCGGAGGATATTTCCTTTGGCCCTATGGTCTTCAAAGGGATCCGAAATATCTGTTCTCAGATTCCACAGAAATAAGGCTAGCAAAGAGAGCAAGGAAACACAGATGTAACTCTGTGAGATGAATTAACAGAACACTAAGCAGATTCTCAGAAAGCTTCTTTCCAGATTTCATCTGAGGATATTTCCTTTTTCACCGTAGCCCTCTACGGGCTTCCAAATATCACTTTGCCCATTCCACAAGAACTGTCTTAGCGAAAGGCTTCTTGAGGGGAAAGCTGTAACTCTGTGAGATGATTTCACAGAACTCTAAGAAGTTTCTCAGAAAGCTTCTTTCTCTTTGTTATCGGAGGATATTTCCTTTGGCCCTATAGTCTTCAAAGGGATCCGAAATATCTGTTCTCAGATTCCACAGAAATAAGGCTAGCAAAGAGATCCTCGAAATACAGATGTAACTCTGTGAGATGAATTAACAGAACACTAAGCAGTTTCTCAGAAAGCTTCTTTCCAGATTTCATCTGAGGATATTTCCTCTTTCACCATAGCCCTCTATGGGCTTCCAAATATCACTTTGCCAATTCCACAAGAACTGTCTTAGCGAAAGGCTTCTTGAGGGGAAAGCTGTAACTCTGTGAGATGATTTCACAGAAAACAAAGAAGTTTCTCAGAAAGCTTCTTTCTCTTTGTTATCGGAGGATATTTCCTTTGGCCCTATAGTCTTCAAAGGGATCCGAAATATCTGTTCTCAGATTCCACAGAAATAAGTCTAGCAAAGAGATCCACGAAATACAGATGTTACTCTGTGAGATGAATTAACAGAACACTAAGCAGTTTCTCAGAAAGCTTCTTTCCAGATTTCATCTGAGGATATTTCTTTTTCACCATAGCCCTCTATGGGCTTCCAAATATCACTTTGCCAATTCCACAAGAAGTGCCTTAGCGAAAGGCTTCTTAAGGGGAAGGCTGTAACTCTGCGAGATGAATTCACAGAACACAAAGAAGTTTCTCAGAAAGCTTCTTTCTCTTTGTTATCGGGGGATATTTCCTTTGGCCCTATAGTCTTCAAAGGGATCCGAAATATCTGTTCTCAGATTCCACCGAAATAAGGCTAGCAAAGAGATCCACGAAATACAGATGTAACACTGTGAGATGAATTAACAGAACACTAAGCAGTTTCTCAGAAAGCTTCTTTCCAGATTTCATCTGAGGATATTTCCTTTTTCACCATTTCCCTCTATGGGCTTCCAAACATCACTTTGCCAATTCCACAAGAACTGTCTTAGCGAAAGGCTTCTTGAGGGGAAACCTGTAACTCTATGAGATGATTTCACAGAACACAAAGAAGTTTCTCAGAAAGCTTCTTTCTCTTTGTTATCGGAGGATATTTCCTTTGGCCCTATAATCTTCAAGGGGATCCGAAATATCTGTTCTCAGATTCAACAGAAATAAGGCTAGCAAAGAGATCCAAGAAATACAGATGTAACTCTGTGAGACGAATTAACAGAACACTAAGCAGTTTCTCAGAAAGCTTCTTTCCAGATTTCATCTAAGGATATTTCCTTTTTCACCATAGCCCTCTATGGGCTTCCAAATATCACTTTGCCAATTCCACAAGAAGTGCCTTAGCGAAAGGCTTCTTAAGGGGAAGGCTGTAACTCTGCGAGATGATTTCACAGAACACAAAGAAGTTTCTCAGAAAGCTTCTTTCTCTTTTTTATGGGGGGATATTTCCTTTGGCCGTATAGTCTTCAAAGGGATCCGAAATATCTGTTCTCAGATTCCACCGAAATAAGGCTAGCAAAGAGATCCACGAAATACAGACGTAACTCTGTGAGATGAATTAACAGAACACTAAGCAGTTTCTCAGAAAGCTTCTTTCCAGATTTCATCTGAGGATATTTCCTTTTTCACCATTTCCCTCTATGGGCTTCCAAACATCACTTTGCCAATTCCACAAGAAATGTGTTAGCGAAAGGCTTCTGGAGGGGAAATTTGTAACTCTGTGAGAAGATTTCACAGAACACAAAGAAGTTTCTCAGAAAGCTTCTTTCTCTTTGTTATCGGAGTATATTTCCTTTGGAACTATAGTCTTCAAAGGGATCCGAAATATCTGTTCTCAGATTCCACAGAAATAAGGCTAGCAAGGAGATCCAAGAAATACAGATGTAACTCTGTGAGATGAATTTACAGAACACTAAGCAGTTTCTCAGAAAGCTTCTTTCCAGATATCATCTGAGGATATTTCCTTTTTCACCATAGCCCTCTATGGGCTTCCAAATATCACTTTGCCAATTCCACAAGAACTGTCTTAGCGAAAGGCTTCTGGAATGGAAAGCTGTAGCTCTGTGAGATGATTTGACAGAACACAAAGAAGTTTCTCAGAAAGCTTCTTTCTCTTTGTTATCGGAGGATATTTCCTTTGGCCCTATAGTCTTCAAAGGGATCCGAAATATCTGTTCTCAGATTCCACAGAAATAAGGCTAGCAAAGAGATCCACGAAATACAGATGTAACTCTGAGAGATGAATTAACAGAACACTAAGCAGTTTCTCAGAAAGCTTCTTTCCATATTTCATCTGAGGATATTTCCTTTTTCACCATAGCCCTCTATGGGCTTCCAAATATCACTTTGCCAATTCCACAAGAACTGTCTTAGCGAAAGGCTTCTTGAGGGGAAACCTGTAACTCTATGAGATGATTTCACAGAACACAAAGAAGTTTCTCAGAAAGCTTCTTTCTCTTTGTTATCGGAGGATATTTCCTTTGGCCCTATAGTCTTCAAGGGGATCCGAAATATCTGTTCTCAGATTCAACAGAAATAAGGCTAGCAAAGAGATCCAAGAAATACAGATGTAACTCTGTGAGACGAATTAACAGAACACTGAGCAGTTTCTCAGAAAGCTTCTTTCCAGATTTCATCTGAGGATATTGCCTTTTTCACCATAGCCCTCTATGGGCTTCCAAATATCACTTTGCCAATTCCACAAGAAGTGCCTTAGCGGAATGCTTCTTAAGGGGAAGGCTGTAACTCTGCGAGATGATTTCACAGAACACAAAGAAGTTTCTCAGAAAGCTTCTTTCTCTTTGTTATCGGGGGATATTTCCTTTGGCCCTATAGTCTTCAAAGGGATCCGAAATATCTGTTCTCAGATTCCACCGAAATAAGGCTAGCAAAGAGATCCACGAAATACAGAAGTAACTCTGTGAGATGAATTAACAGAACACTAAGCAGTTTCTCAGAAAGCGTCTTTCCAGATATTTGTGAGGATATTTCCTTTTTCACCATTTCCCTCTATGGCCTTCCAAACATCACTTTTCAATTCCACAAGAACTGTGTTAGCGAAACGCTTCTGGAGGGGAAAGCTGTTACTCTGTGAGATGATTTCACAGAAAACAAAGAAGTTTCTCAGAAAGCTTCTTTCTCTTTGTTATCGGAGGATATTTCCTTTGGCCCTATAGTCTTCAAAGGGATCCGAAATATCTGTTCTCAGATTCCACAGAAATAAGGCTAGCAAAGAGATACACGAAATACAGATGTAATTCTGTGAGATGAATTAACAGAACACTAAGCAGTTTCTCAGAAAGCTTCTTTCCAGATTTCATCTGAAGATATTTCCTTTTTCACAATAGCCCTCTATGGGCTTCCAAATATCACTTTGCCAATTACACAAGAACTGTCTTAGCGAAAGGCTTCTTGAGGGGAAAGCTGTAACTCTGTGAGATGATTTCACAGAACACAAAGAAGTTTCTCAGAAAGCTTCTTTCTCTTTGTTATCGGAGGATATTTCCTTTGGCCCAATAGTCTTAAAAGGGATCCGAAATATGTGTTCTCAGATTCCACAGAAATAAGGCTAGCAAAGAGATCCACGAAATACAGATGTGACTCTGTGAGATGAATTAACAGAACACTAAGCAGTTTCTCAGAAAGCTTCTTTCCAGATTTCATCTGAGGATATTTCCTTTTTCACCATAGCCCTCTATGGGCTTCCAAATATCACTTTGCCAATTCCACAAGAACTGTCTTAGCGAAAGGCTTCTAGAGGGGAAAGCTGTAGCTCTGTGAGATGATTTGACAGAACACAAAGAAGTTTCTCAGAAAGCTTCTTTCTCTTTGTTATCGGAGGATATTTCCATTGGCCCTATTGTCTTCAAAGGGATCCGAAATATCTGTTCTCAGGTTCCACAGAAATAAGTCTAGCAAAGAGATCCACGAAATACAGATGTAACTCTGTGAGATGAATTAACAGAACACTAAGCAGTTTCTCAGAAAGCTTCTTTCCAGATTTCATCTGAGGATATTTCCTTTTTCACCATAGCCCTCTATGGGCTTCCAAATATCACTTTGCCAATTCCACAAGAACTGTCTTAGCGAAAGTCTTCTTTAGGGGAAAGCTGTAACTCTGTGAGATGATTTCACAGAACACAAAGAAGTTTCTCAGAAAGCTTCTTTCTCTTTGTTATCGGAGGATATTTCCTTTGGCCCTATAGTCTTCAAAGGGATCCGAAATATCTGTTCTCAGATTCCACAGAAATAAGGCTAGCAAAGAGATGCACGAAATACAGATGTATCTCTGTGAGATGAATTAACAGAACACTAAGCAGTTTCTCAGAAAGCTTCTTTCCAGATTTCATCTGAGGATATTTCCTTTTTCACCATAGCCCTCTATGGGCTTCCAAATATCACTTTGCCAATTCCACAAGAAGTGCCTTAGCGAAAGGCTTCTTGAGGGGAAAGCTGTAACTCTGGGAGATGATTTCACAGAACGCAAAGAAGTTTCTCAGAAAGCTTCTTTGTCTTTGTTTTCGGAGGATATTTCCTTTGGCCCTATAGTCTTCAAAGGGATCCGAAATATCTGTTCTCAGATTCCACAGAAATAAGGCTAGCAAAGAGATCCACGAAATACAGATGTAACTCTGTGTGATGAATTAACAGAACACTAAGCAGTTTCTCAGAAAGGTTCTTTCCAGATTTCGTCTGAGGATATTTCCTTTTTCACCATAGCCCTCTAGGGGCTTCCAAATATCACTTTGCCAATTCCACAAGAACTGTCTTAGCGAAAGGCTTCTTGAGGGGAAAGCTGTAACTCTGTGAGATGATTTCAAAGAACACAAAGAAGTTTCTCAGAAAGCTTCATTCTCTTTGTTATCAGAGGATATTTCCATTGTCCCTATAGTCTTCAAAGGGATCCGAAATATCTGTTCTCAGATTCCACAGAAATAAGGCTAGCAAAGAGATCCACGAAATACAGATGTAACTCTGTGAGATGAATTAACAGAACACTAAGCAGTTTCTCAGAAAGCTTCTTTCCAGATTTCATCTGAGGATATTTCCTTTTTCACCATAGCCCTCTATGGGCTTCCAAATGTCACTTTTCCAATTCCACAAGAACTGTCTTAGCGAAAGGCTTCTTGAGGGGAAAGCTGTAAGTCTGTGAGATGATTTCACAGAACACAAAGAAGTTTCTCAGAAAGCTTCTTTTTCTTTGTTATCGGAGGATATTTCCTTTGGCCCTATAGTCTTCAAAGGGATCAGAAATATCTGTTCTCAGATTCCACAGAAATAAGGCTAGCAAAGAGATCCACGAAATACAGATGTAACTCTGTGAGATGAATTAACAGAACACTAAGCAGTTTCTCAGAAAGCTTCTTTCCAGATTTCATCTGAGGATATTTCCTTTTTCACCATAGCCCTCTCTGGGCTTCCAAATGTCACTTTTCCAATTCCACAAGAACTGTCTTAGCGAAAGGCTTCTTGAGGGGAAAGCTGTAACTCTGTGAGATGATTTCACAGAACACAAAGAAGTTTCTCAGAAAGCTTCTTTCTCTTTGTTATCGGAGGATATTTCCTTTGGCCCTATAGTCTTCTAAGGGATCCGAAATATCTGTTCTCAAATTAAAAAGAAATAAGGCCAGCAAAGAGGTCCACGAAATACAGATGTAACTCTGTGTGATGAATTAACAGAACACTAAGCAGTTTCTCAGAAAGGTTCTTTCCAGATTTCCTCTGAGGATATTTCCTTTTTCACCATAGCCCTCTAGGGGCTTCCAAATATCACATTGCCAATTCCACAAGATCTGTCTTAGCGAAAGGCTTCTTGAGGGTAAAGCTGTAACTCTGTGAGATGATTTCAAAGAACACAAAGATGTTTCTCAGAAAGCTACTTTCTCTTTGTTATCAGAGGATATTTCCTTTGGCCCTATAGTCTTCAAAGGGATCCGAAATATGTGTTCTCATATTCCACAGAAATAAGGCTTGGAAAGAGTTCCACGAAATACAGATGTAACTCTGTCAGATGAATTAACAGAACACTAAGCAGTTTCTCAGAAATCTTCTTTCAGATTTCATCTGAGGATATTTCCTTTTTCACCATAGCCCTCCATGGGCTTCCAAATGTCACTTTGCCAATTCCACAAGAACTGTCTTAGCGAAAGTCTTCTTTTGGGAAAGCTGTAACTCTGTGAGATGATTTCACAAAACACAAAGAAGTTTCTCAGAAAGCTTCTTTCTCTTTGTTATCGGAGGATATTTCCTTTGGCCCTATAGTCTTCAAAGGGATCCGAAATATCTGTTCTCAGATTCCACAGTAATAAGGCTAGCAAAGAGATCCTCGAAATACAGATGTAACTCTGTGAGGTGAATTAACAGAACACTAAGCAGTTTCTCAGAAAGCTTCTTTCCAGATTTCATCTGAAGATATTTCCTTTTTCACCATAGCCCTCTATGGGCTTCCAAAGAGCACTTTGCCAATTCCACAAGAACTGTCTTAGCGAAAGGCTTCTTGAGGGGAAAGCTGTAACTCTGTGAGATGATTTCACAGAACACAAAGAAGTTTCTCAGAAAGCTTCTTTCTCTTTGTTATCGGAGGATATTTCCTTTGGCCCAATAGTCTTCAAAGGGATCCGAAATATGTGTTCTCAGATTCCACAGAAATAAAGCTAGCAAAAAGATCCACGAAATACAGATGTGACTCTGTGAGGTGAATTAACAGAACACTAAGCAGTTTCTCAGAAAGCTTCTTTCCAGATTTCATCTGAGGATATTTCCTTTTTCACCATAGCCCTCTATGGGCTTCCAAATATCGCTTTGCCAGTTCCACAAGAACTGTCTTACCGAAAGGCTTCTTGAGGGGAAAGCTGTAGCTCTGTGAGATGATTTGACAGACCACAAAGAAGTTTCTCAGAAAGCTTCTTTCTCTTTGTTAACGGAGGATATTTCCTTTGGCCCTATAGTCTTCAAGGGGATCCGAATTATCTGTTCTCAGATTCCACAGAAATAAGGCTAGCAAAGAGATCCAAGAAATACAGATGTAACTTTGTGAGACGAATTAACAGAACACTAAGCAGTTTCTCAGAAACCTTCTTTCCAGATTTCATCTGAGGATATTTCCTTTTTCACCATAGCCCTCTATGGGCTTCCAAATATCTCTTTGCCAATTCCACAAGAAGTGCCTTAGTGAAAGGCTTCTTAAGGGGAAGGCTGTAACTCTGCGAGATGATTTCACAGAACACAAAGAAGTTTCTCAGAAAGCTTCTTTCTCTTTGTTATCGGGGGATATTTCCTTTGGCCGTATAGTCTTCAAAGGGATCCGAAATATCTGTTATCAGATTCCACCGAAATAAGGCTAGCAAAGAGATCCACGAAATACAGATGTAACTCTGTGAGATGAATTAACAGAACACTAAGCAGTTTCTCAGAAAGCTTCTTTCCAGATTTCATCTGAGGATATTTCCTTTTTCACCATTTCCCTCTATGGGCTTCCAAACATCACTTTGTCAATTCCACAAGAACTGTGTTAGCGAAAGGCTTCTGGAGGGGAAAGCTGTAACTCTGTGAGATGATTTCACAGAACACAAAGAAGTTTCTCAGAAAGCTTCTTTCTCTTTGTTATCGGAGGATATTTCCTTTGGCCCTATAGTCTTCAAAGGGATCCGAAATATCTGTTCTCAGATTCCACAGAAATAAGGCTAGCAAAAAGATCCACGAAATACAGATGTAACTCTGTGAGATGAATTAACAGAACACTAAGCAGTTTCTCAGAAAGCTTCTTTCCAGATTTCATCTGAGGATATTTCTTTTTCACCATAGCCCTCTATGGGCTTCCAAATATCATTTTGCCAATTCCACAAGAACTGTCTTAGCGAAAGGCTTCTTGAGGGGAAAGCTGTAACTCTGTGAGATGATTTCACAGAACACAAAGAAGTTTCTCAGAAAGTTTCTTTCTCTTTGTTATCGGAGGATATTTCCTTTGGCCCTATGGTCTTCAAAGGGATCCGAAATATCTGTTCTCAGATTCCACAGAAATAAGGCTAGCAAAGAGAGCAAGGAAACACAGATGTAACTCTGTGAGATGAATTAACAGAACACTAAGCAGATTCTCAGAAAGCTTCTTTCCAGATTTCATCTGAGGAAATTTCCTTTTTCACCGTAGCCCTCTACGGGCTTCCAAATATCACTTTGCCAATTCCACAAGAACTGTCTTAGCGAAAGGCTTCTTGAGGGGAAAGCTGTAACTCTGTGAGATGATTTCACAGAACTCTAAGAAGTTTCTCAGAAAGCTTCTTTCTCTTTGTTATCGGAGGATATTTCCTTTGGCCCTATAGTCTTCAAAGGGATCCGAAATATCTGTTCTCAGATTCCACAGAAATAAGGCTAGCAAAGAGATCCTCGAAATACAGATGTAACTCTGTGAGATGAATTAACAGAACACTAAGCAGTTTCTCAGAAAGCTTCTTTCCAGATTTCATCTGAGGATATTTCCTCTTTCACCATAGCCCTCTATGGGCTTCCAAATATCACTTTGCCAATTCCACAAGAACTGTCTTAGCGAAAGGCTTCTTGAGGGGAAAGCTGTAACTCTGTGAGATGATTTCACAGAACACAAAGAAGTTTCTAAGAAAGCTTCTTTCTCTATGTTATCGGAGGATATTTACTTTGGCCCTATAGTCTTCAAAGGGATCCGAAATATCTGTTCTCAGATTCCACAGAAATAAGGGTAGCAAAGAGATCCACGAAATACAGATGTAAATCTGTGAGATGAATTAACAGAACACTAAGCAGTTTCTCAGAAAGCTTCTTTCCAGATTTCATCTGAAGATATTTCCTTTTTCACCATAGCCCTCTATGGGCTTCCAAATATCACTTCGCCAATTCCACAAGACCTGTCTTAGCGAAAGGCTTCTTGAGGGGAAAGCTGTAACTCTGTGAGATGATTTCACAGAACACAAAGAAGTTTCTCAGAAAGCTTCTTTCTCTTTGTTATCGGAGGATATTTAGTTTGGCCCTATAGTCTTCAAAGGGATCCGAAATATCTGTTCTCAGATTCCACAGAAATAAGGCTAGCAAAGAGATCCAGGAAATACAGATGTAACTCTGTGAGGTTAATTAACAGAACACTAAGCAGTTTCTCAGAAAGCTTCTTTCCAGATTTCATCTGAGGATATTTCCTTTTTCACCATAGCCCTCTATGGGCTTCCAAATATCACTTTGCCAATTCCACAAGAACTGTCTTAGAGAAAGGCTTCTTGAGGGGAAAGCTGTAACTCTGTGAGATGATTTCACAGAACACAAAGAAGTTTCTCAGAAACCTTCTTTCTCTTTGTTATGGGAGGATATTTCCTTTGGCCCTATGGTCTTCAAAGGCATCCGAAATATCTGTTCTCAGATTCCACAGAAATAAGGCTAGCAAAGCGATCCACGAAATACAGATGTAACTCTGTGAGATGAATTAACAGAACACTAAGAGTTTCTCAGAAAGCTTCTTTCCAGATTTCATCTGAGGATATTTCCTTTTTCACCATAGCCCTCTATGGGCTTCCAAATATCACTTTGCCAATTCCACAAGAAGTGCCTTATCGAAAGGCTTCTTGAGGGGAAAGCTGTAACTCTGCGAGATGATTTCACAGAAAACAAAGAAGTTTCTCAGAAAGCTTCTTTCTCTTTGTTATCGTAGGATATTTCCTTTGGCCCTATAGTCTTCAAAGGGATCCGAAATATCTGTTCTCAGATTCCACAGAAATAAGTCTAGCAAAGAGATCCACGAAATACAGATGTTACTCTGTGAGATGAATTAACAGAACACTAAGCAGTTTCTCAGAAAGCTTCTTTCCAGATTTCATCTGAGGATATTTCTTTTTCACCATAGCCCTCTATGGGCTTCCAAATATCACTTTGCCAATTCAACTAGAACTGTCTTAGCGAAAGACGTCTTGAGCGGAAAGCTGTAACTCTGTGAGATGATTTCACAGAACACAAAGAAGTTTCTCAGAAAGCTTCTTTCTCTTTGTTATCCGAGGATATTTCCTTTGGCCCTATGGTCTTCAAAGGCATCCGAAATATCTGTTCTCAGATTCCACAGAAATAAGGCTAGCAAAGAGATCCACGAAATACAGATGTAACTCCATGAGACGAATTAACAGAACACTAAGCAGTTTCTCAGAAAGCTTCTTTCCAGATTTCATCTGAGGATATTTCCTTTTTCACCATAGCCCTCTATGGGCTTCCAAATATCACTTTGCCAATTCCACAAGAAGTGCCTTAGCGAAAGGCTTCATAAGGGGAAGGCTGTAACTCTGCGAGATGATTTCACAGAACACAAAGAAGTTTCTCAGAAAGCTTCTTTCTCTTTGTTATCCGAGGATATTTCCTTTGTCCCTATGGTCTTCAAAGGCATCCGAAATATCTGTTCTCAGATTCCACAGAAATAAGGCTAGCAAAGAGATCCACGAAATACAGATGTAACTCTGTGAGATGAATTAAGAGAACACTAAGCAGTTTCTCAGAAAGCTTCTTTCCAGATTTCATCTGAGGATATTTCCTTTTCCACCATAGCCCTCTATGGGATTCCAAATATCACTTTGCCAATTCCACAAGAGCTGTCTTAGCGAAAGGCTTCTTGAGGGGAAAGCTGTAACTCTGTGAGATGATTTCACAGAACACAAAGAAGTTTCTCAGAAAGCTTCCTTCTCTTTGTTATCGGAGGATATTTCCTTTGGCCCTATAGTCTTCCAGGGGATCCGAAATATCTGTTCTCAGATTCAACAGAAATAAGGCTAGCAAAGAGATCCAAGAAATACAGATGTAACTCTGTGAGACGAATTAACAGAACACTAAGCAGTTTCTCAGAAAGCTTCTTTCCAGATTTCATCTGAGGATATTTCCTTTTTCACCATAGCCCTCTATGGGCTTCCAAATATCACTTTGCCAATTCCACAAGAAGTGCCTTAGCGAAAGGCTTCTTAAGGGGAAGGCTGTAACTCTGCGAGATGAATTCACAGAACACAAAGAAGTTTCTCAGAAAGCTTCTTTCTCTTTGTTATCGGGGGATATTTCCTTTGGCCCTATAGTCTTCAAAGGGATCCGAAATATCTGTTCTCAGATTCCACCGAAATAAGGCTAGCAAAGAGATCCACGAAATACAGATGTAACACTGTGAGATGAATTAACAGAACACTAAGCAGTTTCTCAGAAAGGTTCTTTCCAGATTTCATCTGAGGATATTTCCTTTTTCACCATTTCCCTCTATGGGCTTCCAAACATCACTTTGCCAATTCCACAAGCACTGTGTTAGCGAAAGGCTTCTGGAGGGGAAAGCTGTAACTCTGTGAGATGATTTCACAGAACACAAAGAAGTTTCTCAGAAAGTTTCTTTCTCTTTGTTATCGGAGGATATTTCCTTTGGCCCTATAGTCTTCAAAGGGATCCGAAATATCTGTTCTCAGATTCCACAGAAATAAGGCTAGCAAAGAGATCCACGAAATACAGATGTAACTCTGTGAGATAAATTAACAGAACACTAAGCAGTTTCTCAGAAAGCTTCTTTCCAGATTTCATCTGAGGATATTTCTTTTTCACCATAGCCCTCTATGGGCTTCCAAATATCACTTTGCCAATTACACAAGAACTGTCTTAGCGAAAGGCTTCTTGAGGGGTAAGCTGTAACTCTGTGAGATGATTTCACAGAACACAAAGAAGTTTCTCAGCAATCTTCTTTCTCTTTGTTATCGGAGGATATTTCCTTTGGCCCTATAGTCTTCAAAGGGATCCGAAATATTTGTTCTCAGATTCCACAGAAATAAGGCTAGCAAAGAGATCCTCGAAATACAGATGTAACTCTGTGAGATGAATTAACAGAAGACTAAGCAGTTTCTCAGAAAGCTTCTTTCCAGATTTCATCTGAGGATATTTCCTTTTTCACCATGGCTCTCTATGGGCTTCCAAATATCACTTTGCCAATTCCACAAGAACTGTCTTAGCGAAAGGCTTCTTGAGGGGAAACCTGTAACTCTATGAGATGATTTCACAGAACACAAAGAAGTTTCTCAGAAAGCTTCTTTCTCTTTGTTATCGGAGGATATTTCCTTGGCCCTATAGTCTTCAAGGGGATCCGAAATATCTGTTCTCAGATTCAACAGAAATAAGGCTAGCAAAGAGATCCAAGAAATACAGATGTAACTCTGTGAGACGAATTAACAGAACACTAAGCAGTTTCTCAGAAAGCTTCTTTCCAGATTTCATCTGAGGATATTTCCTTTTTCACCATAGCCCTCTATGGGCTTCCAAATATCACTTTGCCAATTCCACAAGAAGTGCCTTAGCGAAAGGCTTCTTAAGGGGAAGGCTGTAACTCTGCGAGATGATTTCCCAGAACACAAAGAAGTTTCTCAGAAAGCTTCTTTCTCTTTTTTATGGGGGGATATTTCCTTTGGCCGTATAGTCTTCAAAGGGATCCGAAATATCTGTTCTCAGATTCCACCGAAATAAGGCTAGCAAAGAGATCCACGAAATACAGACGTAACTCTGTGAGATGAATTAACAGAACACTAAGCAGTTTCTCAGAAAGCTTCTTTCCAGATTTCATCTGAGGATATTTCCTTTTTCACCATTTCCCTCTATGGGCTTCCAAACATCACTTTGCCAATTCCACAAGAACTGTGTTAGCGAAAGGCTTCTGGAGGGGAAATTTGTAACTCTGTGAGATGATTTCACAGAACACAAAGAAGTTTCTCAGAAAGCTTCTTTCTCTTTGTTATCGGAGTATATTTCCTTTGGAACTATAGTCTTCAAAGGGATCCGAAATATCTGTTCTCAGATTCCACAGAAATAAGGCTTGGAAAGAGTTCCACGAAATACAGATGTAACTCTGTGAGATGAATTAACAGAACACTAAGCAGTTTCTCAGAAAGCTTCTTTCCAGATTTCATCTGAGGATATTTCCTTTTTCACCATAGCCCTCTATGGGCTTCCAAATATCACTTTGCCAATTCCACAAGAACTGTCTTAGCGAAAGGCTTCTTGAGGGGAAAGCTGTAACTCTGTGAGATGATTTCACAAAACACAAAGAAGTTTCTCAGAAAGCTTCTTTTTCTTTGTTATCGGAGGATATTTCCTTTGGCCCTATAGTCTTCAAAGGGATCCGAAATATCTGTTCTCAGATTCCACAGAAATAAGGCTAGCAAGGAGATCCAAGAAATACAGATGTAACTCTGTGAGATGAATTTACAGAACACTAAGCAGTTTCTCAGAAAGCTTCTTTCCAGATATCATCTGAGGATATTTCCTTTTTCACCATAGCCCTCTATGGGCTTCCAAATATCACTTTGCCAATTCCACAAGAACTGTCTTAGCGAAAGGCTTCTGGAGGGGAAAGCTGTAGCTCTGTGAGATGATTTGACAGAACACAAAGAAGTTTCTCAGAAAGCTTCTTTCTCTTTGTTATCGGAGGATATTTCCTTTGGCCCTATAGTCTTCAAAGGGATCCGAAATATCTGTTCTCAGATTCCACAGAAATAAGGGTAGCAAAGAGATCCACGAAATACAGATGTAATTCTGTGAGATGAATTAACAGAACACTAAGCAGTTTCTCAGAAAGCTTCTTTCCAGATTTCATCTGAAGATATTTCCTTTTTCACCATAGCCCTCTATGGGCTTCCAAATATCACTTTGCCAATTCCACAAGAACTGTCTTAGCGAAAGGCTTCTTGAGGGGAAAGCTGTAACTCTGTGAGATGATTTCACAGAACACAAAGAAGTTTCTCAGAAAGCTTCTTTCTCTATGTTATCTGAGGATATTTACTTTGGCCCTATAGTCTTCAAAGGGATCCGAAATATCTGTTCTCAGATTCCACAGAAATAAGGGTAGCAAAGAGATCCACGAAATACAGATGTAAATCTGTGAGATGAATTAACAGAACACTAAGCAGTTTCTCAGAAAGCTTCTTTCCAGATTTCATCTGAAGATATTTCCTTTTTCACCATAGCCCACTATGGGCTTCCAAATATCACTTCGCCAATTCCACAAGAACTGTCTTAGCGAAAGGCTTCTTGAGGGGAAAGCTGTAACTCTGTGAGATGATTTCACAGATCACAAAGAAGTTTCTCAGAAAGCTTCTTTCTCTTTGTTATCGGAGGATATTTCCTTTGGCCCTATAGTCTTCAAAGGGATCCGAAATATCTGTTCTCAGATTCCACAGAAATAACGCTAGCAAAGAAATCCACGAAATACAGATGTAACTCTGTGAGGTGAATTAACAGAACACTAAGTAGTTTCTCAGAAAGCTTCTTTCCAGATTTCATCTGAGGATATTTCCTTTTTCACCATAGCCCTCTAGGGGCTTCCAAATATAACTTTGCCAATTCCACAAGAACTGTCTTAGAGAAAGGCTTCATGAGGGGAAAGCTGTAACTCTGTGAGATGATTTCACAGAACACAAAGAAGTTTCTCAGAAAGCTTCTTTCTCTTTGTTATCGGAGGATATTTCCTTTGGCCCTATAGTCTTCAAAAGGATCCGAAATATCTGTTCTCAGATGCACAGAAATAAGGCTAGCAAAGAGATCCACGAAATACAGATGTAACTCTGTGAGATGAATTAACAGACAGTAAGCAGTTTCTCAGAAAGCTTCTATCCAGATTTCATCTGAGGATATTTCCTTTTTCACCATAGCCCTCTATGGGCTTCCAAATATCACTTTGCCAATTCCACAAGAACTGTCTTAGCGAAAGGCTTCTTGAGTGGAAAGCTGTAACTCCGTGAGATGGTTTCACAGAACACAAAGAAGTTTCTCAGAAAGCTTCTTTCTCTTTGTTATCGGAAGATATTTCCTTTGGCCCCATAGTCTTCAAAGGGATCCGAAATATGTGTTCTCAGATTCCACAGAAATAAGGCTAGCAAAGAGATCCACGAAATACAGATCTTACTCTGTGAGATGAATTAACAGAACACTAAGCAGTTTCTCAGAAAGCTTCTTTCCAGATTTCATCTGAGGATATTTCTTTTCCACCATAGCCCTCTATGGGCTTCCAAATATCACTTTGCCAATTCCACAAGAACTGTCTTAGCGAAAGGCTTCTTGAGGGGAAAGCTGTAACTCTGTGAGATGATTTCACAGAACACAAAGAAGTTTCTCAGAAAGCTTCTTTCTCTTTGTTATCGGAGGATATTTCCTTTGGCCCTATGGTCTTCAAAGGCATCCGAAATATCTGTTCTCAGATTCCACAGAAATAAGGCTAGCAAAGAGATCCAAGAAATACAGATGTAACTCTGTGAGATGAATTAACAGAACACTAAGCAGTTTCTCAGAAAGCTTCTTTCCAGATTTCATCTGAGGATATTTCCTTTTCCACCATAGCCCTCTATGGGCTTCCAAATATCACTTTGCCAATTCCACAAGAGCTGTCTTAGCGAAAGGCTTCTTGAGGGGAAAGCTGTAACTCTGTGAGATGATTTCACAGAACACAAAGAAGTTTCTCAGAAAGCTTCTTTCTCTTTGTTATCGGAGGATATTTCCTTTGGCCCTATAGTCATCAAAGGGATCTGAAATATCTGTTCTCAGATTCCACAGAAATAAGGCTAGCAAAGAGATCCACGAAATACAGATGTAACTCTGTGAGATGAATTAACAGAACACTAAGCAGTTTCTCAGAAAGCTTCTATCCAGATTTCATCTGAGGATATTTCCTTTTTCACCATAGCCCTCTATGGGCTTCCAAATACCACTTTGCCAATTCCACAAGAACTATATTAGCGAAAGTCTTCCTGAGGGGAAAGCTGTAACTCCGTGAGATGGTTTCACAGAACCCAAAGAAGTTTCTCAGAAAGCTTCTTTCTCTTTGTTATCGGAAGATATTTCCTTTGGCCCTATAGCCTTCAAAGGGATCCGAAATATCTGTTCTCAGATTCCACAGAAATAATTCTAGCAAAGAGATCCGAAATACAGACGTAACTCTGTGAGATGAATTAACAGAACACTAAGCAGTTTCTCAGAAAGGTTCTTTCCAGATTTCATCTGAGGATATTTCCTTTTTCACCATAGCCCTCTATGGGCTTCCAAATATCACTTTGCCAATTCCACAAGAACTGTCTTAGCGAAAGGCTTCTTGAGGGGAAAGCTGTAACTCTGTGAGATGATTTCAAAGAACACAAAGAAGTTTCTCAGAAAGCTTCTTTCTCTTTGTTATCGGCGGATATTTCCTTTGGCCCTATAGTCTTCAAAGGGATCCGAAATATCTGTTCTCAGATTCCACAGAAATAAGGCTAGCAAAGAGATCCTCGAAATACAGATGCAACTCTGTGAGATGAATTAACAGAACACTAAGCAGTTTCTCAGAAAGCTTCTTTCCAGATTTCATCTGAGGATATTTCCCTTTTCACCATAGCCCTCTATGGGCTTCGAAATATCACTTTGCCAATTCCACAAGAGCTGTCTTAGCGAAAGGCTTCTTGAGGGGAAAGCTGTAACTCTGTGAGATGATTTCACAGAACACAAAGAAGTTTCTCAGAAAGCTTCTTTCTCTATGTTATCGGAGGATGTTTACTTTGGCCCTACAGTCTTCAAAGGGATCCGAAATATCTGTTCTCCGATTCCACAGAAATAAGGCTAGCAAAGAGATCCACGAAATACAGATGTGACTCTGTGAGATGAATTAACAGAACACTAAGCAGTTTCACAGAAAGCTTCTTTCCAGATTTCATCTGAGGATATTTCCTTTTTCACCCTAGCCCTCTATGGGCTTCCAAATATCACTTTGCCAATTCCACAAGAACTGTCTTAGCGAAAGGCTTCTAGAGGGGAAAGCTGTAGCTCTGTGAGATGATTTGACAGAACACAAAGAAGTTTCTCAGAAAGCTTCTTTCTCTTTGTTATCGGAGGATATTTCCATTGGCCCTATTGTCTTCAAAGGGATCCGAAATATCTGTTCTCAGGTTCCACAGAAATAAGGCTAGCAAAGAGATCCACGAAATACAGATGTAACTCTGTGAGATGAATTAACAGAACACTAAGCAGTTTCTCAGAAAGCTTCTTTCCAGATTTCATCTGAGGATATTTCCTTTTTCACCATAGCCCTCTATGGGCTTCCAAATATCACTTTGCCAATTCCACAAGAACTGTCTTAGCGAAAGGCTTCTTGAGGGGAAAGCTGTAACTCTGTGAGATGATTTCACAGAACACAAAGAAGTTTCTCAGAAATCTTCTTTCTCTTTGTTATCGGAGGATATTTCCTTTGGCCCTATAGTCTTCAAAGGGATCCGAAATATCTGTTCTCAGATTCCACAGAAATAAGGCTTGCAAAGAGATCCACGAAATACAGATGTATCTCTGTGAGATGAATTAACAGAACACTAAGCAGTTTCTCAGAAAGCTTCTTTCCAGATTTCATCTGAGGATATTTCCTTTTTCACCATAGCCCTCTAGGGGCTTCCAAATATCACTTTGCCAATTCCACAAGAACTGTCTTAGCGAAAGGCTTCTTGAGGGGAAAGCTGTAACTCTGTGAGATGATTTCAAAGAACACAAAGAAGTTTCTCAGAAAGCTTCATTCTCTTTATTATCAGAGGATATTTCCATTGTCCCTATAGTCTTCAAAGGGATCCGAAATATCTGTTCTCAGGTTCCACAGAAATAAGGCTAGCAAAGAGATCCACGAAATACAGATGTAACTCTTTGAGATGAATTAACAGAACACTAAGCAGTTTCTCAGAAAGCTCCTTTCCAGATTTCATCTGAGGATATTTCCTTTTTCACCATAGCCCTCTATGGGCTTCCAAATATCACTTTGCCAATTCCACAAGAACTGTCTTAGCGAAAGGCTTCTTGAGGGGAAAGCTGTAACTCTGTGAGATGATTTCACAGATCACAAAGAAGTTTCTCAGAAAGCTTCTTTCTCTTTGTAATCGGAGGATATTTCCTTTGGCCCTATAGTCTTCAAAGGGATCCGAAATATCTGTTCTCAGATTCCACAGAAATAAGGCTAGCAAAGAGATCCAGGAAATACAGATGTAATTCTGTGAGGTGAATTAACAGAACACGAAGCAGTTTCTCAGAAAGCTTCTTTCCAGATTTCATCTGAGGATATTTCCTTTTTCACCATAGCCCTCTATGGGCTTCCAAATATCACTTTGCCAATTCCACAAGAACTGTCTTAGAGAAAGGCTTCTTGAGGGGAAAGCTGTAACTCTGTGAGATGATTTCACAGAACACAAAGAAGTTTCTCAGAAACCTTCTTTCTCTTTGTTATGGGAGGATATTTCCTTTGGCCCTATGGTCTTCAAAGGCATCCGAAATATCTGTTCTCAGATTCCACAGAAATAAGGCTAGCAAAGCGATCCACGAAATACAGATGTAACTCTGTGAGATGAATTAACAGAACACTAAGAGTTTCTCAGAAAGCTTCTTTCCAGATTTCATCTGAGGATATTTCCTTTTTCACCATAGCCCTCTATGGGCTTCCAAATATCACTTTGCCAATTCCACAAGAAGTGCCTTATCGAAAGGCTTCTTGAGGGGAAAGCTGTAACTCTGCGAGATGATTTCACAGAACACAAAGAAGTTTCTCAGAAAGCTTCTTTCTCTTTGTTATCGGAGGATATTTCCTTTGGCCCTATAGTCTTCAAAGGGATCCGAAATATCTGTTCTCAGATTCCACAGAAATAAGGCTAGCAAAGAGATCCACGAAATACAGATGTTACTCTGTGAGATGAATTAACAGAACACTAAGCAGTTTCTCAGAAAGCTTCTTTCCAGATTTCATCTGAGGATATTTCTTTTTCACCATAGCCCTCTAAGGGCTTCCAAATATCACTTTGCCAATTCCACAAGAACTGTCTTAGCGAAAGGCTTCTTGAGGGGAAAGCTGTAACTCTGTGAGATGATTTCACAGAACACAAAGAAGTTTCTCAGAAAGCTTCTTTCTCTTTGTTTTCGGAGGATATTTCCTTTGGCCCTATAGTCTTCAAGGGGATCCGAAATATCTGTTCTCAGATTCAACAGAAATAAGGCTAGCAAAGAGATCCAAGAAATACAGATGAAACTCTGTGAGACGAATTAACAGAACACTAAGCAGTTTCTCAGAAAGCTTCTTTCCAGATTTCATCTGAGGATATTTCCTTTTTCACCATAGCCCTCTATGGGCTTCCAAATATCACTTTGCCAGTTCCACAAGAAGTGCCTTAGCGAAAGGCTTCTTAAGGGGAAGGCTGTAACTCTGCGAGATGATTTCACAGAACACAAAGAAGTTTCTCAGAAAGCTTCTTTCTCTTTGTTATCGGGGGATATTTCCTTTGGCCCTATAGTCTTCAAAGGGATCCGAAATATCTGTTCTCAGATTCCACCGAAATAAGGCTAGCAAAGAGATCCACGAAATACAGATGTAACTCGGTTTGATGAATTAACAGAACACTAAGCAGTTTCTCAGAAAGGTTCTTTCCAGATTTCATCTGAGGATATTTTCTTTTTCACCATTTCCCTCTATGGGCTTCCAAACATCACTTTGCCAATTCCACAAGCACTGTGTTAGCGAAAGGCTTCTGGAGGGGAAAGCTGTAACTCTGTGAGATGATTTCACAGAACACAAAGACGTTTCTCAGAAAGCTTCTTTCTCTTTGTTATCGGAGGATATTTCCTTTGGCCCTATAGTCTTCAAAGGGATCCGAAATATCTGTTCTCAGATTCCACAGAAATAAGGCTAGCAAAGAGATCCACGAAATACAGATGTAACTCTGTGAGATAAATTAACAGAACACTAAGCAGTTTCTCAGAAAGCTTCTTTCCAGATTTCATCTGAGGATATTTCTTTTTCACCATAGCCCTCTATGGGCTTCCAAATATCACTCTGCCAATTACACAAGAACTGTCTTAGCGAAAGGCTTCTTGAGGGGTAAGCTGTAACTCTGTGAGATGATTTCACAGAACACAAAGAAGTTTCTCAGCAATCTTCTTTCTCTTTGTTATCGGAGGATATTTCCTTTGGCCCTATAGTCTTCAACGGGATCCGAAATATTTGTTCTCAGATTCCACAGAAATAAGGCTAGCAAAGAGATCCTCGAAATACAGATGTAACTCTGTGAGATGAATTAACAGAACACTAAGCAGCTTCTCAGAAAGCTTCTTTCCAGATTTCATCTGAGGATATTTCCTTTTTCACCATAGCCCTCTAGGGGCTTCCAAATATCACTTTGCCAATTCCACAAGAACTGTCTTAGCGAAAGGCTTCTTGAGGGGAAACCTGTAACTCTATGAGATGATTTCACAGAACACAAAGAAGTTTCTCAGAAAGCTTCTTTCTCTTTGTTATCGGAGGATATTTCCTTTGGCCCTATAGTCTTCAAGGGGATCCGAAATATCTGTTCTCAGATTCAACAGAAATAAGGCTAGCAAAGAGATCCAAGAAAAACAGATGTAACTCTGTGAGATGAATTAACAGAACACTAAGCAGTTTCTCAGAAAGCTTCTTTCCAGATTTCATCTGAGGATATTTCCTTTTTCACCATAGCCCTCTATGGGCTTCCAAATATCACTTTGCCAATTCCACAAGAAGTGCCTTAGCGAAAGGCTTCTTAAGGGGAAGGCTGTAACTCTGCGAGATGATTTCACAGAACACAAAGAAGTTTCTCAGAAAGCTTCTTTCTCTTTTTTATGGGGGGATATTTCCTTTGGCCGTATAGTCTTCAAAGGGATCCGAAATATCTGTTCTCAGATTCCACCGAAATAAGGCTAGCAAAGAGATCCACGAAATACAGACGTAACTCTGTGAGATGAATTAACAGAACACTAAGCAGTTTCTCAGAAAGCTTCTTTCCAGATTTCATCTGAGGATATTTCCTTTATCACCATTTCCCTCTATGGGCTTCCAAACATCACTTTGCCAATTCCACAAGAACTGTGTTAGCGAAAGGCTTCAGGAGGGGAAATTTGTAACTCTGTGAGATGATTTCACAGAACACAAAGAAGTTTCTCAGAAAGCTTCTTTCTCTTTGTTATCGGAGTATATTTCCTTTGGAACTATAGTCTTCAAAGGGATCCGAAATATCTGTTCTCAGATTCCACAGAAATAAGGCTTGGAAAGAGTTCCACGAAATACAGATGTAACTCTGTGAGATGAATTAACAGAACACTAAGCAGTTTCTCAGAAAGCTTCTTTCCAGATTTCATCTGAGGATATTTCTTTTTCACCATAGCCCTCTATGGGCTTCCAAATATCACTTTGCCAATTCCACAAGAACTGTCTTAGCGAAAGGCTTCTTTTGGGAAAGCTGTAACGCTGTGAGATGATTTCACAGAACACAAAGAAGTTTCTCAGAAAGCTTCTTTCTCTTTGTTACCGGAGGATATTTCCTTTGGCCCTATAGTCTTCAAAGGGATCCGAAATATCTGTTCTCAGATTCCACAGAAATAAGGCTAGCAAAGAGATCCACGAAATACAGATGTAACTCTTTGAGATGAATTAACAGAACACTAAGCAGTTTCTCAGAAAGCTTCTTTCCAGATTTCATCTGAGGATATTTCCTTTTTCACCATAGCCCTCTATGGGCTTCCAAATATCACTTTGCCAATTCCACAAGAACTGTCTTAGCGAAAGGCTTCTTGAGGGGAAAGCTGTAACTCTGTGAGATGATTTCACAAAACACAAAGAAGTTTCTCAGAAAGCTTCTTTTTCTTTGTTATCGGAGGATATTTCCTTTGGCCCTATAGTCTTCAAAGGGACCCGAAATATCTGTTCTCAGATTCCACAGAAATAAGGCTAGCAAGGAGATCCACGAAATACAGATGTAACTCTGTGAGATGAATTAACAGAACACTAAGCAGTTTCTCAGAAAGCTTCTTTCCAGATTTCATCTGAGGATATTTCTTTTTTCACCGTAGCCCACTTTGGGCTTCCAAATATCACTTTGCCAATTCCACAAGAACTGTCTTAGCGAAAGGCTTCTTGAGGGGAAAGCTGTAACTCTGTGAGATGATTTCAGAGAACACAAAGAAGTTTCTCAGAAAGCTTCTTTCTCTTTGTTATCGGAGGATATTTCCTTTGGCCCTATGGTCTTCAAAGGCATCCGAAATATCTGTTCTCAGATTCCACAGAAATAAGGCTAGCAAAGCGATCCACGAAATACAGATGTAACTCTGTGAGATGAATTAACAGAACACTAAGAGTTTCTCAGAAAGCTTCTTTCCAGATTTCATCTGAGGATATTTCCTTTTTCACCATAGCCCTCTATGGGCTTCCAAATATCACTTTGCCAATTCCACAAGAAGTGCCTTATCGAAAGGCTTCTTGAGGGGAAAGCTGTAACTCTGCGAGATGATTTCACAGAACACAAAGAAGTTTCTCAGAAAGCTTCTTTCTCTTTGTTATCGGAGGATATTTCCTTTGGCCCTATAGTCTTCAAAGGGATCCGAAATATCTGTTCTCAGATTCCACAGAAATAAGGCTAGCAAAGAGATCCACGAAATACAGATGTTACTCTGTGAGATGAATTAACAGAACACTAAGCAGTTTCTCAGAAAGCTTCTTTCCAGATTTCATCTGAGGATATTTCTTTTTCACCATAGCCCTCTATGGGCTTCCAAATATCACTTTGCCAATTCCACAAGAACTGTCTTAGCGAAAGGCTTCTTGAGGGGAAAGCTGTAACTCTGTGAGATGATTTCACAGAACACAAAGAAGTTTCTCAGAAAGCTTCTTTCTCTTTGTTTTCGGAGGATATTTCCTTTGGCCCTATAGTCCTCAAGGGGATCCGAAATATCTGTTCTCAGATTCAACAGAAATAAGGCTAGCAAAGAGATCCAAGAAATACAGATGAAACTCTGTGAGACGAATTAACAGAACACTAAGCAGTTTCTCAGAAAGCTTCTTTCCAGATTTCATCTGAGGATATTTCCTTTTTCACCATAGCCCTCTATGGGCTTCCAAATATCACTTTGCCAGTTCCACAAGAAGTGCCTTAGCGAAAGGCTTCTTAAGGGGAAGGCTGTAACTCTGCGAGATGATTTCACAGAACACAAAGAAGTTTCTCAGAAAGCTTCTTTCTCTTTGTTATCAGGGGCTATTTCCTTTGGCCCTATAGTCTTCAAAGGGATCCGAAATATCTGTTCTCAGATTCCACAGAAATAAGGCTAGCAAAGAGATCCACGAAATACAGATGTAACTCGGTTTGATGAATTAACAGAACACTAAGCAGTTTCTCAGAAAGGTTCTATCCAGATTTCATCTGAGGATATTTTCTTTTTCACCATTTCCCTCTATGGGCTTCCAAACATCACTTTGCCAATTCCACAAGCACTGTGTTAGCGAAAGGCTTCTGGAGGGGAAAGCTGTAACTCTGTGAGATGATTTCACAGAACACAAAGACGTTTCTCAGAAAGCTTCTTTCTCTTTGTTATCGGAGGATATTTCCTTTGGCCCTATAGTCTTCAAAGGGATCCGAAATATCTGTTCTCAGATTCCACAGAAATAAGGCTAGCAAAGAGATCCTCGAAATACAGATGTAACTCTGTGAGATGAATTAACAGAACACTAAGCAGCTTCTCAGAAAGCTTCTTTCCAGATTTCATCTGAGGATATTTCCTTTTTCAACATAGCCCTCTAGGGGCTTCCAAATATCACTTTGCCAATTCCACAAGAACTGTCTTAGCGAAAGGCTTCTTGAGGGGAAACCTGTAACTCTATGAGATGATTTCACAGAACACAAAGAAGTTTCTCAGAAAGCTTCTTTCTCTTTGTTATCGGAGGATATTTCCTTTGGCCCTATAGTCTTCAAGGGGATCCGAAATATCTGTTCTCAGATTCAACAGAAATAAGGCTAGCAAAGAGATCCAAGAAAAACAGATGTAACTCTGTGAGACGAATTAACAGAACACTAAGCAGTTTCTCAGAAAGCTTCTTTCCAGATTTCATCTGAGGATATTTCCTTTTTCACCATAGCCCTCTATGAACTTCCAAATATCACTTTGCCAATTCCACAAGAAGTGCCTTAGCGAAAGGCTTCTTAAGGGGAAGGCTGTAACTCTGCGAGATGATTTCACAGAACACAAAGAAGTTTCTCAGAAAGCTTCTTTCTCTTTTTTATGGGGGGATATTTCCTTTGGCCGTATAGTCTTCAAAGGGATCCGAAATATCTGTTCTCAGATTCCACCGAAATAAGGCTAGCAAAGAGATCCACGAAATACAGACGTCACTCTGTGAGATGAATTAACAGAACACTAAGCAGTTTCTCAGAAAGCTTCTTTCCAGATTTCATCTGAGGATATTTCCTTTATCACCATTTCCCTCTATGGGCTTCCAAACATCACTTTGCCAATTCCACAAGAACTGTGTTAGCGAAAGGCTTCAGGAGGGGAAATTTGTAACTCTGTGAGATGATTTCACAGAACACAAAGAAGTTTCTCAGAAAGCTTCTTTCTCTTTGTTATCGGAGTATATTTCCTTTGGAACTATAGTCTTCAAAGGGATCCGAAATATCTGTTCTCAGATTCCACAGAAATAAGGCTTGGAAAGAGTTCCACGAAATACAGATGTAACTCTGTGAGATGAATTAACAGAACACTAAGCAGTTTCTCAGAAAGCTTCTTTCCATATTTCATCTGAGGATATTTCCTTTTTCACCATAGCCCTCTATGGGCTTCCAAATATCACTTTGCCAATTCCACAAGAACTGTCTTAGCGAAAGGCTTCTTGAGGGGAAACCTGTAACTCTATGAGATGATTTCACAGAACACAAAGAAGTTTCTCAGAAAGCTTCTTTCTCTTTGTTATCGGAGGATATTTCCTTTGGCCCTATAGTCTTCAAGGGGATCCGAAATATCTGTTCTCAGATTCAACAGAAATAAGGCTAGCAAAGAGATCCACGAAATACAGACGTAACTCTGTGAGATGAATTAACAGAACACTAAGCAGTTTCTCAGAAAGCGTCTTTCCAGATATTTGTGAGGATATTTCCTTTTTCACCATTTCCCTCTATGGCCTTCCAAACATCACTTTTCAATTCCACAAGAACTGTGTTAGCGAAACGCTTCTGGAGGGGAAAGCTGTTACTCTGTGAGATGATTTCACAGAAAACAAAGAAGTTTCTCAGAAAGCTTCTTTCTCTTTGTTATCGGAGGTTATTTCCTTTGGCCCTATAGTCTTCAAAGGGATCCGAAATATCTGTTCTCAGATTCCACAGAAATAAGGGTAGCAAAGAGATCCACGAAATACAGATGTAATTCTGTGAGATGAATTAACAGAACACTAAGCAGTTTCTCAGAAAGCTTCTTTCCAGATTTCATCTGAAGATATTTCCTTTTTCACCATAGCCCTCTATGGGCTTCCAAATATCACTTTGCCAATTCCACAAGAACTGTCTTAGCGAAAGGCTTCTTGAGGGGAAAGCTGTAACTCTGTGAGATGATTTCACAGAACACAAAGAAGTTTCTCAGAAAGCTTCTTTCTCTATGTTATCTGAGGATATTTACTTTGGCCCTATAGTCTTCAAAGGGATCCGAAATATCTGTTCTCAGATTCCACAGAAATAAGGGTAGCAAAGAGATCCACGAAATACAGATGTAAATCTGTGAGATGAATTAACAGAACACTAAGCAGTTTCTCAGAAAGCTTCTTTCCAGATTTCATCTGAAGATATTTCCTTTTTCACCATAGCCCACTATGGGCTTCCAAATATCACTTCGCCAATTCCACAAGAACTGTCTTAGCGAAAGGCTTCTTGAGGGGAAAGCTGTAACTCTGTGAGATGATTTCACAGATCACAAAGAAGTTTCTCAGAAAGCTTCTTTCTCTTTGTTATCGGAGGATATTTCCTTTGGCCCTATAGTCTTCAAAGGGATCCGAAATATCTGTTCTCAGATTCCACAGAAATAAGGCTAGCAAAGAAATCCACGAAATACAGATGTAACTCTGTGAGGTGAATTAACAGAACACTAAGCAGTTTCTCAGAAAGCTTCTTTCCAGATTTCATCTGAGGATATTTCCTTTTTCACCATAGCCCTCTATGGGCTTCCAAATATAACTTTGCCAATTCCACAAGAACTGTCTTAGAGAAAGGCTTCATGAGGGGAAAGCTGTAACTCTGTGAGATGATTTCACAGAACACAAAGAAGTTTCTCAGAAAGCTTCTTTCTCTTTGTTATCGGAGGATATTTCCTTTGGCCCTATAGTCTTCAAAAGGATCCGAAATATCTGTTCTCAGATTGCACAGAAATAAGGCTAGCAAAGAGATCCACGAAATACAGATGTAACTCTGTGAGATGAATTAACAGACAGTAAGCAGTTTCTCAGAAAGCTTCTATCCAGATTTCATCTGAGGATATTTCCTTTTTCACCATAGCCCTCTATGGGCTTCCAAATATCACTTTGCCAATTCCACAAGAACTGTCTTAGCGAAAGGCTTCTTGAGTGGAAAGCTGTAACTCCGTTAGATGGTTTCACAGAACACAAAGAAGTTTCTCAGAAAGCTTCTTTCTCTTTGTTATCGGAAGATATTTCCTTTGGCCCCATAGTCTTCAAAGGGATCCGAAATATGTGTTCTCAGATTCCACAGAAATAAGGCTAGCAAAGAGATCCACGAAATACAGATCTTACTCTGTGAGATGAATTAACAGAACACTAAGCAGTTTCTCAGAAAGCTTCTTTCCAGATTTCATCTGAGGATATTTCTTTTTCACCATAGCCCTCTATGGGCTTCCAAATATCACTTTGCCAATTCCACAAGAACTGTCTTAGCGAAAGGCTTCTTGAGGGGAAAGCTGTAACTCTGTGAGATGATTTCACAGAACACAAAGAAGTTTCTCAGAAAGCTTCTTTCTCTTTGTTATCGGAGGATATTTCCTTTGGCCCTATGGTCTTCAAAGGCATCCGAAATATGTGTTCTCAGATTCCACAGAAATAAGGCTAGCAAAGAGATCCAAGAAATACAGATGTAACTCTGTGAGATGAATTAACAGAACACTAAGCAGTTTCTCAGAAAGCTTCTTTCCAGATTTCATCTGAGGATATTTCCTTTTCCACCATAGCCCTCTATGGGCTTCCAAATATCACTTTGCCAATTCCACAAGAACTGTCTTAGCGAAAGGCTTCTTGAGGGGAAAGCTGTAACTCTGTGAGATGATTTCACAGAACACAAAGAAGTTTCTCAGAAAGCTTCTTTCTCTTTGTTATCGGAGGATATTTCCTTTGGCCCTATAGTCATCAAAGGGATCTGAAATATCTGTTCTCAGATTCCACAGAAATAAGGCTAGCAAAGAGATCCACGAAATACAGATGTAACTCTGTGAGATGAATTAACAGAACACTAAGCAGTTTCTCAGAAAGCTTCTATCCAGATTTCATCTGAGGATATTTCCTTTTTCACCATAGCCCTCTATGGGCTTCCAAATATCACTTTGGCAATTCCACAAGAACTATATTAGCGAAAGTCTTCCTGAGGGGAAAGCTGCAACTCCGTGAGATGGTTTCACAGAACACAAAGAAGTTTCTCAGAAAGCTTCTTTCTCTTTGTTATCGGAAGATATTTCCTTTGGCCCTATAGCCTTCAAAGGGATCCGAAATATCTGTTCTCAGATTCCACAGAAATAAGGCTAGCAAAGAGGTCCTCGAAATACAGATGCAACTCTGTGAGATGAATTAACAGAACACTAAGCAGTTTCTCAGAAAGCTTCTTTCCAGATTTCATCTGAGGATATTTCCTTTTTCACCATAGCCCTCTATGGGCTTCGAAATATCACTTTGCCAATTCCACAAGAACTGTCTTAGCGAAAGGCTTCTTGAGGGGAAAGCTGTAACTCTGTGAGATGATTTCACAGAACACAAAGAAGTTTCTCAGAAAGCTTTCTCTATGTTATCGGAGGATATTTACTTTGGCCCTACAGTCTTCAAAGGGATCCGAAATATCTGTTCTCAGATTCCACAGAAATAAGGCTAGCAAAGAGATACACGAAATACAGATGTAAATCTGTGAGATGAATTAACAGAACACTCAGCAGTTTCTCAGAAAGCTTCTTTCCAGATTTCATCTGAAGATATTTCCTTTTTCACCATAGCCCTCTATGGGCTTCCAAATATCACTTTGCCAAATCCACAAGAACTGTCTTAGCGAAAGGCTTCTTGAGGGGAAAGCTGTAACTCTGTGAGATGATTTCACAGAATACAAAGAAGTTTCTCAGAAAGCTTCTTTCTGTTTGTTATCGGAGGATATTTCCTTTGGCCCAATAGTCTTCAAAGGGATCCGAAATATGTGTTCTCAGATTGCACAGAAATAAGGCTAGCAAAGAGATCCACGAAATACAGATGTGACTCTGTGAGATGAATTAACAGAACACTAAGCAGTTTCACAGAAAGCTTCTTTCCAGATTTCATCTGAGGATATTTCCTTTTTCACCCTATCCCTCTATGGGCTTCCAAATATCACTTTGCCAATTCCACAAGAACTGTCTTAGCGAAAGGCTTCTAGAGGGGAAAGCTGTAGCTCTGTGAGATGATTTGACAGAACACAAAGAAGTTTCTCAGAAAGCTTCTTTCTCTTTGTTATCGGAGGATATTTCCTTTGGCCCTACTGTCTTCAAAGGGATCCGAAATATCTGTTCTCAGATTCCACAGAAATAAGGCTAGCAAAGAGATCCACGAAATACAGATGTAACTCTGAGAGATGAATTAACAGAACACTAAGCAGTTTCTCAGAAAGCTTCTTTCCATATTTCATCTGAGGATATTTCCTTTTTCACCATAGCCCTCTATGGGCTTCCAAATATCACTTTGCCAATTCCACAAGAACTGTCTTAGCGAAAGGCTTCTTAGAGGAAACCTGTAACTCTATGAGATGATTTCACAGAACACAAAGAAGTTTCTCAGAAAGCTTCTTTCTCTTTGTTATCGGAGGATATTTCCTTTGGCCCTATAGTCTTCAAGGGGATCCGAAATATCTGTTCTCAGATTCAACAGAAATAAGGCTAGCAAAGAGATCCAAGAAATACAGATGTAACTCTGTGAGACGAATTAACAGAACACTAAGCAGTTTCTCAGAAAGCTTCTTTCCAGATTTCATCTGAGGATATTTCCATTTTCACCATAGCCCTCTATGGGCTTCCAAATATCACTTTACCAATTCCATAAGAAGTGCCTTAGCGAAAGTCTTCTTAAGGGGAAGGCTGTAACTCTGCGAGATGATTTCACAGAACACAAAGAAGTTTCTCAGAAAGCTTCTTTCTCTTTGTTATCGGGGGATATTTCCTTTGGCCCTATAGTCTTCAAAGGGATCCGAAATATCTGTTCTCAGATTCCACCGAAATAAGGCTAGCAAAGAGATCCACGAAATACAGATGTAACTCTGTGAGATGAATTAACAGAACACTAAGCAGTTTCTCAGAAAGCTTCTTTCCAGATTTCATCTGAGGATATTTCCTTTTTCACCATTTCCCTCTATGGGCTTCCAAACATCACTTTGCCAATTCCACAAGAACTGTGTTAGCGAAAGACTTCTGGAGGGGAAAGCTGTAACTCTGTGAGCTGATTTCACAGAACACAAAGAAGTTTCTCAGAAAGCTTCTTTCTCTTTGTTATCGGAGGATATTTCCTTTGGCACTATAGTCTTCAAAGGGATCCGAAATATCTGTTCTCAGATTCCACAGAAATAAGGCTAGCAAAGAGATCCACGAAATACAGATGTAACCCTGTCAGATGAATTAACAGAACACTAAGCAGTTTCTCAGAAAGCTTCTTTCCAGATTTCATCTGAAGATATTTCCTTTTGCACCATACCCCTCTATGGGCTTCCAAATATCACTTCGCCAATTCCACAAGAACTGTCTTAGGGAAAGGCTTCTTGAGGGGAAAGCTGTAACTCTGTGACATGATTTCACAGATCACAAAGAAGTTTCTCAGAACGCTTCTTTCTCTTTGTTATCGGAGGATATTTCCTTTGGCCCTATAGTCTTCAAAGGGATCCGAAATATCTGTTCTCAGATTCCACAGAAATAAGGCTAGCAAAGAGATCCACGAAATACAGATGTAACTCTGTGAGGTGAATTAACAGAACACTAAGCAGTTTCTCAGAAAGCTTCTTACCAGATTTCATCTGAGGATATTTCCTTTTTCACCATAGCCCTCTATGGGCTTCCAAATATAACTTTGCCAATTCCACAAGAACTGTCTTAGAGAAAGGCTTCTTGAGGGGAAAGCTGTAACTCTGTGAGATGATTTCACAGAACACAAAGAAGTTTCTCAGAAACCTTCTTTCTCTTTGTTATGGGAGGATATTTCCTTTGGCCCTATGGTCTTCAAAGGCATCCGAAATATCTGTTCTCAGATTCCACAGAAATAAGGCTAGCAAAGAGATCCACGAAATACAGATGCAACTCTGTGAGATGAATTAACAGAACACTAAGCAGTTTCTCAGAAAGCTTCTTTCCAGATTTCATCTGAGGATATTTCCTTTTTCACCATAGCCCTCTATGGGCTTCCAAATATCACTTTGCCAATTCCACAAGTAGTGCCTTATCGAAAGGCTTCTTGAGGGGAAAGCTTTAACTCTGCGAGATGATTTCACAGAACACAAAGAAGTTTCTCAGAAAGCTTCTTTCTCTTTGTTATCGGAGGATATTTCCTTTGGCCCTATAGTCTTCAAAGACATCCGAAATATCTGTTCTCAGATTTCACAGAAATAAGGCTAGCAAAGAGATCCACGAAATACAGATGTAACTCTGTGAGATGAATTAACAGAACACTAAGCAGTTTCTCAGAAAGCTTCTATCCAGATTTCATCTGAGGATATTTCCTTTTTCACCATAGCCCTCTAGGGGCTTCCAAATATCACTTTGCCAATTCCACAAGAACTATATTAGCGAAAGTCTTCCTGAGGGGAAAGCTGTAACTCCGTGAGATGGTTTCACAGAACCCAAAGAAGTTTCTCAGAAAGCTTCTTTCTCTTTGTTATCGGAAGATATTTCCTTTGGCCCTATAGCCTTCAAAGGGATCCGAAATATCTGTTCTCAGATTCCACAGAAATAATTCTAGCAAAGAGATCCGAAATACAGACGTAACTCTGTGAGATGAATTAACAGAACACTAAGCAGTTTCTCAGAAAGGTTCTTTCCAGATTTCATCTGAGGATATTTCCTTTTTCACCATAGCCCTCTATGGGCTTCCAAATATCACTTTGCCAATTCCACAAGAACTGTCTTAGCGAAAGGCTTCTTGAGGGGAAAGCTGTAACTCTGTGAGATGATTTCAAAGAACACAAAGAAGTTTCTCAGAAAGCTTCTTTCTCTATGTTATCGGAGGATGTTTACTTTGGCCCTACAGTCTTCAAAGGGATCCGAAATATCTGTTCTCCGATTCCACAGAAATAAGGCTAGCAAAGAGATCCACGAAATACAGATGTGACTCTGTGAGTTGAATTAACAGAACACTAAGCAGTTTCACAGAAAGCTTCTTTCCAGATTTCATCTGAGGATATTTCCTTTTTCACCCTAGCCCTCTATGGGCTTCCAAATATCACTTTGCCAATTCCACAAGAACTGTCTTAGCGAAAGGCTTCTAGAGGGGAAAGCTGTAGCTCTGTGAGATGATTTGACAGAACACAAAGAAGTTTCTCAGAAAGCTTCTTTCTCTTTGTTATCGGAGGATATTTCCATTGGCCCTATTGTCTTCAAAGGGATCCGAAATATCTGTTCTCAGGTTCCACAGAAATAAGGCTAGCAAAGAGATCCACGAAATACAGATGTAACTCTGTGAGATGAATTAACAGAACACTAAGCAGTTTCTCAGAAAGCTTCTTTCCAGATTTCATCTGAGGATATTTCCTTTTTCACCATAGCCCTCTGTGGGCTTCCAAATATCACTTTGCCAATTCCACAAGAACTGTCTTAGCGAAAGGCTTCTTGAGGGGAAAGCTGTAACTCTGTGAGATGATTTCACAGAACACAAAGAAGTTTCTCAGAAATCTTCTTTCTCTTTGTTATCGGAGGATATTTCCTTTGGCCCTATAGTCTTCAAAGGGATCCGCAATATCTGTTCTCAGATTCCACAGAAATAAGGCTAGCAAAGAGATCCACGAAATACAGATGTATCTCTGTGAGATGAATTAACAGAACACTAAGCAGTTTCTCAGAAAGCTTCTTTCCAGATTTCATCTGAGGATATTTCCTTTTTCACCATAGCCCTCTATGGGCTTCCAAATATCACTTTGCCAATTCCACAAGAAGTGCCTTAGCGAAAGGCTTCTTGAGGGGAAAGCTGTAACTCTGCGAGATGATTTCACAGAACGCAAAGAAGTTTCTCAGAAAGCTTCTTTGTCTTTGTTTTCGGAGGATATTTCCTTTGGCCCTATAGTCTTTAAAGGGATCCGAAATATCTGTTCTCAGATTCCACAGAAATAAGGCTAGCAAAGAGATCCACGAAATACAGATGTAACTCTGTGTGATGAATTAACAGAACACTAAGCAGTTTCTCAGAAAGCTTCTTTCCAGATTTCATCTGAGGATATTTCCTTTTTCACCATAGCCCTCTATGGGCTTCCAAATATCACTTTGCCAATTCCACAAGAACTGTCTTAGCGAAAGGCTTCTTGAGGGGAAAGCTGTAACTCTGTGAGATGATTTCAAAGAACACAAAGAAGTTTCTCAGAAAGCTTCATTCTCTTTATTATCAGAGGATATTTCCATTGTCCCTATAGTCTTCAAAGGGATCCGAAATATCTGTTCTCAGGTTCCACAAAAATAAGGCTAGCAAAGAGATCCACGAAATACAGATGTAACTCTGTGAGATGAATTAACAGAACACTAAGCAGTTTCTCAGAAAGCTTCTTTCCAGATTTCATCTGAGGATATTTCCTTTTTCACCATAGCCCTCTATGGGCTTCCAAATATCACTTTGCCAATTCCACAAGAACTGTCTTAGCGAAAGGCTTCTTGAGGGGAAAGCTGTAAGTCTGTGAGATGATTTCACAGAACACAAAGAAGTTTCTCAGAAAGCTTCTTTTTCTTTGTTATGGGAGGATATTTCCTTTGGCCCTATAGTCTTCAAAGGGATCCGAAATATCTGTTCTCAGATTCCACAGAAATAAGGCTAGCAAAGAGATCCACGAAATACAGATGTAACTCTGTGAGACGAATTTAGAGAACACTAAGCAGTTTCTCAGAAAGCTTCTTTCCAGATTTCATCTGAGGATATTTCCTTTTTCACCGTAGCCCTCTACGGGCTTCCAAATATCACTTTGCCAATTCCACAAGAACTGTCTTAGTGATAGGCTTCTTGAGGGGAAAGCTGTAACTCTGTGAGATGATTTCAAAGATCTCTAAGAAGTTTCTCAGAAATCTTCTTTCTCTTTGTTATCGGATGATATTTCCTTTGGTCCTATAGTCTTCAAAGGGATCCGAAATATCTGTTGTCAGATTCCACAGAAATAAGGCTAGCAAAGAGATCCTCGAAATACAGATGTAACTCTGTGAGATGAATTAACAGAACACTAAGCAGTTTCTCAGAAAGCTTCTTTCCAGATTTCATCTGAGGATATTTCCTCTTTCACCATAGCCCTCTATGGGCTTCCAAATATCACTTTGCCAATTCCACAAGAACTGTCTTAGCGAAAGGCTTCTTGAGGGGAAAGCTGTAACTCTGTGAGATGATTTCACAGAACACAAAGAAGTTTCTCAGAAAGCCTCTTTCTCTATGTTATCGGAGGATATTTACTTTGGCCCTATAGTCTTCAAAGGGATCCGAATTATCTGTTCTCAGATTCCACAGAAATAAGGGTAGCAAAGAGATCCACGAAATACAGATGTAAATCTGTGACATGAATTAACAGAACACTAAGCAGTTTCTCAGAAAGCTTCTTTCCAGATTTCATCTGAAGATATTTCCTTTTTCACCACAGCCCTCTATGGGCTTCCAAATATCACTTCGCCAATTCCACAAGAACTGTCTTAGCGAAAGGCTTCTTGAGGGGAAAGCTGTAACTCTGTGAGATGATTTCACAGATCACAAAGAAGTTTCTCAGAAAGCTTCTTTCTCTTTGTAATCGGAGGATATTTCCTTTGGCCCTATAGTCTTCAAAGGGATCCGAAATATCTGTTCTCAGATTCCACAGAAATAAGGCTAGCAAAGAGATCCAGGAAATACAGATGTAATTCTGTGAGGTGAATTAACAGAACACGAAGCAGTTTCTCAGAAAGCTTCTTTCCAGATTTCATCTGAGGATATTTCCTTTTTCACCATAGCCCTCTATGGGCTTCCAAATATCACTTTGCCAATTCCACAAGAACTGTCTTAGAGAAAGGCTTCTTGAGGGGAAAGCTGTAACTCTGTGAGATGATTTCACAGAACACAAAGAAGTTTCTCAGAAACCTTCTTTCTCTTTGTTATGGGAGGATATTTCCTTTGGCCCTATGGTCTTCAAAGGCATCCGAAATATCTGTTCTCAGATTCCACAGAAATAAGGCTAGCAAAGCGATCCACGAAATACAGATGTAACTCTGTGAGATGAATTAACAGAACACTAAGAGTTTCTCAGAAAGCTTCTTTCCAGATTTCATCTGAGGATATTTCCTTTTTCACCATAGCCCTCTATGGGCTTCCAAATATCACTTTGCCAGTTCCACAAGAAGTGCCTTAGCGAAAGGCTTCTTAAGGGGAAGGCTGTAACTCTGCGAGATGATTTCACAGAACACAAAGAAGTTTCTCAGAAAGCTTCTTTCTCTTTGTTATCGGGGGATATTTCCTTTGGCCCTATAGTCTTCAAAGGGATCCGAAATATCTGTTCTCAGATTCCACCGAAATAAGGCTAGCAAAGAGATCCACGAAATACAGATGTAACTCGGTTTGATGAATTAACAGAACACTAAGCAGTTTCTCAGAAAGGTTCTTTCCAGATTTCATCTGAGGATATTTTCTTTTTCACCATTTCCCTCTATGGGCTTCCAAATATCACTTTGCCAATTCCACAAGAACTGTCTTAGCGAAAGGCTTCTTGAGGGGAAAGCTGTAACTCTGTGAGATGATTTCACAGAACACAAAGAAGTTTCTCAGAAAGCTTCTTTCTCTTTGTTTTCGGAGGATATTTCCTTTGGCCCTATAGTCTTCAAGGGGATCCGAAATATCTGTTCTCAGATTCAACAGAAATAAGGCTAGCAAAGAGATCCAAGAAATACAGATGAAACTCTGTGAGACGAATTAACAGAACACTAAGCAGTTTCTCAGAAAGCTTCTTTCCAGATTTCATCTGAGGATATTTCCTTTTTCACCATAGCCCTCTATGGGCTTCCAAATATCACTTTGCCAGTTCCACAAGAAGTGCCTTAGCGAAAGGCTTCTTAAGGGGAAGGCTGTAACTCTGCGAGATGATTTCACAGAACACAAAGAAGTTTCTCAGAAAGCTTCTTTCTCTTTGTTATCGGGGGATATTTCCTTTGGCCCTATAGTCTTCAAAGGGATCCGAAATATCTGTTCTCAGATTCCACCGAAATAAGGCTAGCAAAGAGATCCACGAAATACAGATGTAACTCGGTTTGATGAATTAACAGAACACTAAGCAGTTTCTCAGAAAGGTTCTTTCCAGATTTCATCTGAGGATATTTTCTTTTTCACCATTTCCCTCTATGGGCTTCCAAACATCACTTTGCCAATTCCACAAGCACTGTGTTAGCGAAAGGCTTCTGGAGGGGAAAGCTGTAACTCTGTGAGATGATTTCACAGAACACAAAGACGTTTCTCAGAAAGCTTCTTTCTCTTTGTTATCGGAGGATATTTCCTTTGGCCCTATAGTCTTCAAAGGGATCCGAAATATCTGTTCTCAGATTCCACAGAAATAAGGCTAGCAAAGAGATCCACGAAATACAGATGTAACTCTGTGAGATAAATTAACAGAACACTAAGCAGTTTCTCAGAAAGCTTCTTTCCAGATTTCATCTGAGGATATTTCTTTTTCACCATAGCCCTCTATGGGCTTCCAAATATCACTCTGCCAATTACACAAGAACTGTCTTAGCGAAAGGCTTCTTGAGGGGTAAGCTGTAACTCTGTGAGATGATTTCACAGAACACAAAGAAGTTTCTCAGCAATCTTCTTTCTCTTTGTTATCGGAGGATATTTCCTTTGGCCCTATAGTCTTCAACGGGATCCGAAATATTTGTTCTCAGATTCCACAGAAATAAGGCTAGCAAAGAGATCCTCGAAATACAGATGTAACTCTGTGAGATGAATTAACAGAACACTAAGCAGCTTCTCAGAAAGCTTCTTTCCAGATTTCATCTGAGGATATTTCCTTTTTCACCATAGCCCTCTAGGGGCTTCCAAATATCACTTTGCCAATTCCACAAGAACTGTCTTAGCGAAAGGCTTCTTGAGGGGAAACCTGTAACTCTATGAGATGATTTCACAGAACACAAAGAAGTTTCTCAGAAAGCTTCTTTCTCTTTGTTATCGGAGGATATTTCCTTTGGCCCTATAGTCTTCAAGGGGATCCGAAATATCTGTTCTCAGATTCAACAGAAATAAGGCTAGCAAAGAGATCCAAGAAAAACAGATGTAACTCTGTGAGACGAATTAACAGAACACTAAGCAGTTTCTCAGAAAGCTTCTTTCCAGATTTCATCTGAGGATATTTCCTTTTTCACCATAGCCCTCTATGGGCTTCCAAATATCACTTTGCCAATTCCACAAGAAGTGCCTTAGCGAAAGGCTTCTTAAGGGGAAGGCTGTAACTCTGCGAGATGATTTCACAGAACACAAAGAAGTTTCTCAGAAAGCTTCTTTCTCTTTTTTATGGGGGGATATTTCCTTTGGCCGTATAGTCTTCAAAGGGATCCGAAATATCTGTTCTCAGATTCCACCGAAATGAGGCTAGCAAAGAGATCCACGAAATACAGACGTCACTCTGTGAGATGAATTAACAGAACACTAAGCAGTTTCTCAGAAAGCTTCTTTCCAGATTTCATCTGAGGATATTTCCTTTATCACCATTTCCCTCTATGGTCTTCCAAACATCACTTTGCCAATTCCACAAGAACTGTGTTAGCGAAAGGCTTCAGGAGGGGAAATTTGTAACTCTGTGAGATGATTTCACAGAACACAAAGAAGTTTCTCAGAAAGCTTCTTTCTCTTTGTTATCGGAGTATATTTCCTTTGGAACTATAGTCTTCAAAGGGATCCGAAATATCTGTTCTCAGATTCCACAGAAATAAGGCTTGGAAAGAGTTCCACGAAATACAGATGTAACTCTGTGAGATGAATTAACAGAACACTAAGCAGTTTCTCAGAAAGCTTCTTTCCAGATTTCATCTGAGGATATTTCTTTTTCACCATAGCCCTCTATGGGCTTCCAAATATCACTTTGCCAATTCCACAAGAACTGTCTTAGCGAAAGGCTTCTTTTGGGAAAGCTGTAACGCTGTGAGATGATTTCACAGAACACAAAGAAGTTTCTCAGAAAGCTTCTTTCTCTTTGTTATCGGAGGATATTTCCTTTGGCCCTATAGTCTTCAAAGGGATCCGAAATATCTGTTCTCAGATTCCACAGAAATAAGGCTAGCAAAGAGATCCACGAAATACAGATGTAACTCTTTGAGATGAATTAACAGAACACTAAGCAGTTTCTCAGAAAGCTTCTTTCCAGATTTCATCTGAGGATATTTCCTTTTTCACCATAGCCCTCTATGGGCTTCCAAATATCACTTTGCCAATTCCACAAGAACTGTCTTAGCGAAAGGCTTCTTGAGGGGAAAGCTGTAACTCTGTGAGATGATTTCACAAAACACAAAGAAGTTTCTCAGAAAGCTTCTTTTTCTTTGTTATCGGAGGATATTTCCTTTGGCCCTATAGTCTTCAAAGGGACCCTAAATATCTGTTCTCAGATTCCACAGAAATAAGGCTAGCAAGGAGATCCACGAAATACAGATGTAACTCTGTGAGATGAATTAACAGAACACTAAGAGTTTCTCAGAAAGCTTCTTTCCAGATTTCATCTGAGGATATTTCTTTTTTCACCGTAGCCCTCTATGGGCTTCCAAATATCACTTTGCCAATTCCACAAGAAGTGCCTTATCGAAAGGCTTCTTGAGGGGAAAGCTGTAACTCTGCGAGATGATTTCACAGAACACAAAGAAGTTTCTCAGAAAGCTTCTTTCTCTTTGTTATCGGAGGATATTTCCTTTGGCCCTATTGTCTTCAAAGGGATCCGAAATATCTGTTCTCAGATTCCACAGAAATAAGGCTAGCAAAGAGATCCACGAAATACGGATGTTACTCTGTGAGATGAATTAACAGAACACTAAGCAGTTTCTCAGAAAGCTTCTTTCCAGATTTCATCTGAGGATATTTCTTTTTCACCATAGCCCTCTATGGGCTTCCAAATATCACTTTGCCAATTCCACAAGAACTGTCTTAGCGAAAGGCTTCTTGAGGGGAAAGCTGTAACTCTGTGAGATGATTTCACAGAACACAAAGAAGTTTCTCAGAAAGCTTCTTTCTCTTTGTTTTCGGAGGATATTTCCTTTGGCCCTATAGTCTTCAAGGGGATCCGAAATATCTGTTATCAGATTCAACAGAAATAAGGCTAGCAAAGAGATCCAAGAAATACAGATGAAACTCGGTTTGATGAATTAACATAACACTAAGCAGTTTCTCAGAAAGGTTCTTTCCAGATTTCATCTGAGGATATTTTCTTTTTCACCATTTCCCTCTATGGGCTTCCAAACATCACTTTGCCAATTCCACAAGCACTGTGTTAGCGAAAGGCTTCTGGAGGGGAAAGCTGTAACTCTGTGAGATGATTTCACAGAACACAAAGACGTTTCTCAGAAAGCTTCTTTCTCTTTGTTATCGGAGGATATTTCCTTTGGCCCTATAGTCTTCAAAGGGATCCGAAATATCTGTTCTCAGATTCCACAGAAATAAGGCTAGCAAAGAGATCCACGAAATACAGATGTAACTCTGTGAGATAAATTAACAGAACACTAATCAGTTTCTCAGAAAGCTTCTTTCCAGATTTCATCTGAGGATATTTCTTTTTCACCATAGCCCTCTATGGGCTTCCAAATATCACTCTGCCAATTACACAAGAACTGTCTTAGCGAAAGGCTTCTTGAGGGGTAAGCTGTAACTCTGTGAGATGATTTCACAGAACACAAAGAAGTTTCTCAGCAATCTTCTTTCTCTTTGTTATCGGAGGATATTTCCTTTGGCCCTATAGTCTTCAACGGGATCCGAAATATTTGTTCTCAGATTCCACAGAAATAAGGCTAGCAAAGAGATCCTCGAAATACAGATGTAACTCTGTGAGATGAATTAACAGAACACTAAGCAGCTTCTTAGAAAGCTTCTTTCCAGATTTCATCTGAGGATATTTCCTTTTTCACCATAGCCCTCTAGGGGCTTCCAAATATCACTTTGCCAATTCCACAAGAACTGTCTTAGCGAAAGGCTTCTTGAGGGGAAACCTGTAACTCTATGAGATGATTTCACAGAACACAAAGAAGTTTCTCAGAAAGCTTCTTTCTCTTTGTTATCGGAGGATATTTCCTTTGGCCCTATAGTCTTCAAGGGGATCCGAAATATCTGTTCTCAGATTCAACAGAAATAAGGCTAGCAAAGAGATCCAAGAAAAACAGATGTAACTCTGTGAGACGAATTAACAGAACACTAAGCAGTTTCTCAGAAAGCTTCTTTCCAGATTTCATCTGAGGATATTTCCTTTTTCACCATAGCCCTCTATGAACTTCCAAATATCACTTTGCCAATTCCACAAGAAGTGCCTTAGCGAAAGGCTTCTTAAGGGGAAGGCTGTAACTCTGCGAGATGATTTCACAGAACACAAAGAAGTTTCTCAGAAAGCTTCTTTCTCTTTTTTATGGGGGGATATTTCCTTTGGCCGTATAGTCTTCAAAGGGATCCGAAATATCTGTTCTCAGATTCCACCGAAATAAGGCTAGCAAAGAGATCCACGAAATACAGACGTAACTCTGTGAGATGAATTAACAGAACACTAAGCAGTTTCTCAGAAAGCTTCTTTCCAGATTTCATCTGAGGATATTTCCTTTATCACCATTTCCCTCTATGGGCTTCCAAACATCACTTTGCCAATTCCACAAGAACTGTGTTAGCGAAAGGCTTCAGGAGGGGAAATTTGTAACTCTGTGAGATGATTTCACAGAACACAAAGAAGTTTCTCAGAAAGCTTCTTTCTCTTTGTTATCGGAGTATATTTCCTTTGGAACTATAGTCTTCAAAGGGATCCGAAATATCTGTTCTCAGATTCCACAGAAATAAGGCTTGGAAAGAGTTCCACGAAATACAGATGTAACTCTGTGAGATGAATTAACAGAACACTAAGCAGTTTCTCAGAAAGCTTCTTTCCAGATTTCATCTGAGGATATTTCTTTTTCACCATAGCCCTCTATGGGCTTCCAAATATCACTTTGCCAATTCCACAAGAACTGTCTTAGCGAAAGGCTTCTTTTGGGAAAGCTGTAACGCTGTGAGATGATTTCACAGAACACAAAGAAGTTTCTCAGAAAGCTTCTTTCTCTTTGTTATCGGAGGATATTTCCTTTGGCCCTATAGTCTTCAAAGGGATCCGAAATATCTGTTCTCAGATTCCACAGAAATAAGGCTAGCAAAGAGATCCACGAAATACAGATGTAACTCTTTGAGATGAATTAACAGAACACTAAGCAGTTTCTCAGAAAGCTTCTTTCCAGATTTCATCTGAGGATATTTCCTTTTTCACCATAGCCCTCTATGGGCTTCCAAATATCACTTTGCCAATTCCACAAGAACTGTCTTAGCGAAAGGCTTCTTGAGGGGAAAGCTGTAACTCTGTGAGATGATTTCACAAAACACAAAGAAGTTTCTCAGAAAGTTTCTTTTTCTTTGTTATCGGAGGATATTTCCTTTGGCCCTATAGTCTTCAAAGGGACCCGAAATATCTGTTCTCAGATTCCACAGAAATAAGGCTAGCAAGGAGATCCACGAAATACAGATGTAACTCTGTGAGATGAACTTACAGAACACTAAGCAGTTTCTCAGAAAGCTTCTTTCCAGATTTCATCTGAGGATATTTCTTTTTTCACCGTAGCCCACTTTGGGCTTCCAAATATCACTTTGCCAATTCCACAAGAACTGTCTTAGCGAAAGGCTTCTTGAGGGGAAAGCTGTAACTCTGTGAGATGATTTCAGAGAACACAAAGAAGTTTCTCAGAAAGCTTCTTTCTCTTTGTTATCGGAGGATATTTCCTTTGGCCCTATGGTCTTCAAAGGCATCCGAAATATCTGTTCTCAGATTCCACAGAAATAAGGCTAGCAAAGAGATCCACGAAATACAGATGTAACTCTGTGAGACGAATTAACAGAACACTAAGCAGTTTCTCAGAAAGCTTCTTTCCAGATTTCATCTGAGGATATTTCCTTTTCCACCATAGCCCTCTATGGGCTTCCAAATATCACTTTGCCAATTCCACAAGAGCTGTCTTAGCGAAAGGCTTCTTGAGGGGAAAGCTGTAACTCTGTGAGATGATTTCACAGAACACAAAGAAGTTTCTCAGAAAGCTTCTTTCTCTTTGTTATCGCAGGATATTTCCTTTGGAACAATAGTCTTCAAAGGGATCCGAAATATGTTTTCTCAGATTCCACAGAAATAAGGCTAGCAAAGAGATCCACGAAACACAGATGTGACTCTGTGAGATGAATTAACGGAACACTAAGCAGTTTCTCAGAAAGCTTCTTTCCAGATATCATCTGAGGATATTTCCTTTTTCACCATAGCCCTCTATGGGCTTCCAAATATCACTTTGCCAATTCCACAAGAACTGTCTTAGCGAAAGGCTTCTTGAGGGGAAAGCTGTAACTCTGTGAGATGATTTCACAGAACACAAAGAAGTTTCTCAGCAATCTTCTTTCTCTTTGTTATCGGAGGATATTTCCTTTGGCCCTATGGTCTTCAAAGGGATCCGAAATATCTGTTCTCAGATTCCACCGAAATAAGGCTAGCAAAGAGAACAAGGAAACACAGATGTAACTCTTTGAGATGAATTAACAGAACACTAAGCAGATTCTCAGAAAGCTTCTTTCCAGATTTCATCTGAGGATATTTCCTTTTTCACCGTAGCCCTCTACGGGCTTCCAAATATCACTTTGCTAATTCCACAAGAACTGTCTTAGCGAACGGCTTCTTGAGGGGAAAGCTGTAACTCTGTGAGATGATTTCACAGAAATCTAAGAAGTTTCTCAGAAATCTTCTTTCTCTTTGTTATCGGAGGATATTTCCTTTGGCCCTATAGTCTTCAAAGGGATCCGAAATATCTGTTCTCAGATTCCACAGAAATAAGGCTAGCAAAGAGATCCTCGAAATACAGATGTAACACTGTGAGATGAATTAACAGAACACTAAGCAGTTTCTCAGAAAGCTTCTTTCCAGATTTCATCTGAGGATATTTCCTTTTTCACCATAGCCCTCTATGGGCTTCCAAATATCACTTTGCCAATTCCACAAGTAGTGCCTTATCGAAAGGCTTCTTGAGGGGAAAGCTGTAACTCTGCGAGATGATTTCACAGAACACAAAGAAGTTTCTCAGAAAGCTTCTTTCTCTTTGTTATCGGAGGATATTTCCTTTGGCCCTATAGTCTTCAAAGACATCCGAAATATCTGTTCTCAGATTTCACAGAAATAAGGCTAGCAAAGAGATCCACGAAATACAGATGTAACTCTGTGAGATGAATTAACAGAACACTAAGCAGTTTCTCAGAAAGCTTCTATCCAGATTTCATCTGAGGATATTTCCTTTTTCACCATAGCCCTCTATGGGCTTCCAAATATCACTTTGCCAATTCCACAAGAACTATATTAGCGAAAGTCTTCCTGAGGGGAAAGCTGTAACTCCGTGAGATGGTTTCACAGAACCCAAAGAAGTTTCTCAGAAAGCTTCTTTCTCTTTGTTATCGGAAGATATTTCCTTTGGCCCTATAGCCTTCAAAGGGATCCGAAATATCTGTTCTCAGATTCCACAGAAATAATTCTAGCAAAGAGATCCGAAATACAGACGTAACTCTGTGAGATGAATTAACAGAACACTAAGCAGTTTCTCAGAAAGGTTCTTTCCAGATTTCATCTGAGGATATTTCCTTTTTCACCATAGCCCTCTATGGGCTTCCAAATATCACTTTGCCAATTCCACAAGAACTGTCTTAGCGAAAGGCTTCTTGAGGGGAAAGCTGTAACTCTGTGAGATGATTTCAAAGAACACAAAGAAGTTTCTCAGAAAGCTTCTTTCTCTTTGTTATCGGCGGATATTTCCTTTGGCCCTATAGTCTTCAAAGGGATCCGAAATATCTGTTCTCAGATTCCACAGAAATAAGGCTAGCAAAGAGATCCTCGAAATACAGATGCAACTCTGTGAGATGAATTAACAGAACACTAAGCAGTTTCTCAGAAAGCTTCTTTCCAGATTTCATCTGAGGATATTTCCCTTTTCACCATAGCCCTCGATGGGCTTCGAAATATCACTTTGCCAATTCCACAAGAGCTGTCTTAGCGAAAGGCTTCTTGAGGGGAAAGCTGTAACTCTGTGAGATGATTTCACAGAACACAAAGAAGTTTCTCAGAAAGCTTCTTTCTCTATGTTATCGGAGGATGTTTACTTTGGCCCTACAGTCTTCAAAGGGATCCGAAATATCTGTTCTCCGATTCCACAGAAATAAGGCTAGCAAAGAGATCCACGAAATACAGATGTGACACTGTGAGATGAATTAACAGAACACTAAGCAGTTTCACAGAAAGCTTCTTTCCAGATTTCATCTGAGGATATTTCCTTTTTCACCCTAGCCCTCTATGGGCTTCCAAATATCACTTTGCCAATTCCACAAGAACTGTCTTAGCGAAAGGCTTCTAGAGGGGAAAGCTGTAGCTCTGTGAGATGATTTGACAGAACACAAAGAAGTTTCTCAGAAAGCTTCTTTCTCTTTGTTATCGGAGGATATTTCCATTGGCCCTATTGTCTTCAAAGGGATCCGAAATATCTGTTCTCAGGTTCCACAGAAATAAGGCTAGCAAAGAGATCCACGAAATACAGATGTAACTCTGTGAGATGAATTAACAGAACACTAAGCAGTTTCTCAGAAAGCTTCTTTCCAGATTTCATCTGAGGATATTTCCTTTTTCACCATAGCCCTCTATGGGCTTCCAAATATCACTTTGCCAATTCCACAAGAACTGTCTTAGCGAAAGGCTTCTTGAGGGGAAAGCTGTAACTCTGTGAGATGATTTCACAGAACACAAAGAAGTTTCTCAGAAATCTTCTTTCTCTTTGTTATCGGAGGATATTTCCTTTGGCCCTATAGTCTTCAAAGGGATCCGCAATATCTGTTCTCAGATTCCACAGAAATAAGGCTAGCAAAGAGATCCACGAAATACAGATGTATCTCTGTGAGATGAATTAACAGAACACTAAGCAGTTTCTCAGAAAGCTTCTTTCCAGATTTCATCTGAGGATATTTCCTTTTTCACCATAGCCCTCTATGGGCTTCCAAATATCACTTTGCCAATTCCACAAGAAGTGCCTTAGCGAAAGGCTTCTTGAGGGGAAAGCTGTAACTCTGCGAGATGATTTCACAGAACGCAAAGAAGTTTCTCAGAAAGCATCTTTGTCTTTGTTTTCGGAGGATATTTCCTTTGGCCCTATAGTCTTTAAAGGGATCCGAAATATCTGTTCTCAGATTCCACAGAAATAAGGCTAGCAAAGAGATCCACGAAATACAGATGTAACTCTGTGTGATGAATTAACAGAACACTAAGCAGTTTCTCAGAAAGCTTCTTTCCAGATTTCATCTGAGGATATTTCCTTTTTCACCATAGCCCTCTAGGGGCTTCCAAATATCACTTTGCCAATTCCACAAGAACTGTCTTAGCGAAAGGCTTCTTGAGGGGAAAGCTGTAACTCTGTGAGATGATTTCAAAGAACACAAAGAAGTTTCTCAGAAAGCTTCATTCTCTTTATTATCAGAGGATATTTCCATTGTCCCTATAGTCTTCAAAGGGATCCGAAATATCTGTTCTCAGGTTCCACAAAAATAAGGCTAGCAAAGAGATCCACGAAATACAGATGTAACTCTGTGAGATGAATTAACAGAACACTAAGCAGTTTCTCAGAAAGCTTCTTTCCAGATTTCATCTGAGGATATTTCCTTTTTCACCATAGCCCTCTATGGGCTTCCAAATATCACTTTGCCAATTCCACAAGAACTGTCTTAGCGAAAGGCTTCTTGAGGGGAAAGCTGTAAGTCTGTGAGATGATTTCACAGAACACAAAGAAGTTTCTCAGAAAGCTTCTTTTTCTTTGTTATGGGAGGATATTTCCTTTGGCCCTATAGTCTTCAAAGGGATCCGAAATATCTGTTCTCAGATTCCACAGAAATAAGGCTAGCAAAGAGATCCACGAAATACAGATGTAACTCTGTGAGACGAATTTACAGAACACTAAGCAGTTTCTCAGAAAGCTTCTTTCCAGATTTCATCTGAGGATATTTCCTTTTTCACCGTAGCCCTCTACGGGCTTCCAAATATCACTTTGCCAATTCCACAAGAACTGTCTTAGTGATAGGCTTCTTGAGGGGAAAGCTGTAACTCTGTGAGATGATTTCAAAGATCTCTAAGAAGTTTCTCAGAAATCTTCTTTCTCTTTGTTATCGGATGATATTTCCTTTGGTCCTATAGTCTTCAAAGGGATCCGAAATATCTGTTGTCAGATTCCACAGAAATAAGGCTAGCAAAGAGATCCTCGAAATACAGATGTAACTCTGTGAGATGAATTAACAGAACACTAAGCAGTTTCTCAGAAAGCTTCTTTCCAGATTTCATCTGAGGATATTTCCTCTTTCACCATAGCCCTCTATGGGCTTCCAAATATCACTTTGCCAATTCCACAAGAACTGTCTTAGCGAAAGGCTTCTTGAGGGGAAAGCTGTAACTCTGTGAGATGATTTCACAGAACACAAAGAAGTTTCTCAGAAAGCCTCTTTCTCTATGTTATCGGAGGATATTTACTTTGGCCCTATAGTCTTCAAAGGGATCCGAATTATCTGTTCTCAGATTCCACAGAAATAAGGGTAGCAAAGAGATCCACGAAATACAGATGTAAATCTGTGACATGAATTAACAGAACACTAAGCAGTTTCTCAGAAAGCTTCTTTCCAGATTTCATCTGAAGATATTTCCTTTTTCACCACAGCCCTCTATGGGCTTCCAAATATCACTTCGCCAATTCCACAAGAACTGTCTTAGCGAAAGGCTTCTTGAGGGGAAAGCTGTAACTCTGTGAGATGATTTCACAGATCACAAAGAAGTTTCTCAGAAAGCTTCTTTCTCTTTGTAATCGGAGGATATTTCCTTTGGCCCTATAGTCTTCAAAGGGATCCGAAATATCTGTTCTCAGATTCCACAGAAATAAGGCTAGCAAAGAGATCCACGAAATACAGATGTAACTCTGTGTGATGAATTAACAGAACACGAAGCAGTTTCTCAGAAAGCTTCTTTCCAGATTTCATCTGAGGATATTTCCTTTTTCACCATAGCCCTCTATGGGCTTCCAAATATCACTTTGCCAATTCCACAAGAACTGTCTTAGAGAAAGGCTTCTTGAGGGGAAAGCTGTAACTCTGTGAGATGATTTCACAGAACACAAAGAAGTTTCTCAGAAACCTTCTTTCTCTTTGTTATGGGAGGATATTTCCTTTGGCCCTATGGTCTTCAAAGGCATCCGAAATATCTGTTCTCAGATTCCACAGAAATAAGGCTAGCAAAGCGATCCACGAAATACAGATGTAACTCTGTGAGATGAATTAACAGAACACTAAGAGTTTCTCAGAAAGCTTCTTTCCAGATTTCATCTGAGGATATTTCCTTTTTCACCATAGCCCTCTATGGGCTTCCAAATATCACTTTGCCAGTTCCACAAGAAGTGCCTTAGCGAAAGGCTTCTTAAGGGGAAGGCTGTAACTCTGCGAGATGATTTCACAGAACACAAAGAAGTTTCTCAGAAAGCTTCTTTCTCTTTGTTATCGGGGGATATTTCCTTTGGCCCTATAGTCTTCAAAGGGATCCGAAATATCTGTTCTCAGATTCCACCGAAATAAGGCTAGCAAAGAGATCCACGAAATACAGATGTAACTCGGTTTGATGAATTAACAGAACACTAAGCAGTTTCTCAGAAAGGTTCTTTCCAGATTTCATCTGAGGATATTTTCTTTTTCACCATTTCCCTCTATGGGCTTCCAAATATCACTTTGCCAATTCCACAAGAACTGTCTTAGCGAAAGGCTTCTTGAGGGGAAAGCTGTAACTCTGTGAGATGATTTCACAGAACACAAAGAAGTTTCTCAGAAAGCTTCTTTCTCTTTGTTTTCGGAGGATATTTCCTTTGGCCCTATAGTCTTCAAGGGGATCCGAAATATCTGTTCTCAGATTCAACAGAAATAAGGCTAGCAAAGAGATCCAAGAAATACAGATGAAACTCTGTGAGACGAATTAACAGAACACTAAGCAGTTTCTCAGAAAGCTTCTTTCCAGATTTCATCTGAGGATATTTCCTTTTTCACCATAGCCCTCTATGGGCTTCCAAATATCACTTTGCCAGTTCCACAAGAAGTGCCTTAGCGAAAGGCTTCTTAAGGGGAAGGCTGTAACTCTGCGAGATGATTTCACAGAACACAAAGAAGTTTCTCAGAAAGCTTCTTTCTCTTTGTTATCGGGGGATATTTCCTTTGGCCCTATAGTCTTCAAAGGGATCCGAAATATCTGTTCTCAGATTCCACCGAAATAAGGCTAGCAAAGAGATCCACGAAATACAGATGTAACTCGGTTTGATGAATTAACAGAACACTAAGCAGTTTCTCAGAAAGGTTCTTTCCAGATTTCATCTGAGGATATTTTCTTTTTCACCATTTCCCTCTATGGGCTTCCAAACATCACTTTGCCAATTCCACAAGCACTGTGTTAGCGAAAGGCTTCTGGAGGGGAAAGCTGTAACTCTGTGAGATGATTTCACAGAACACAAAGACGTTTCTCAGAAAGCTTCTTTCTCTTTGTTATCGGAGGATATTTCCTTTGGCCCTATAGTCTTCAAAGGGATCCGAAATATCTGTTCTCAGATTCCACAGAAATAAGGCTAGCAAAGAGATCCACGAAATACAGATGTAACTCTGTGAGATAAATTAACAGAACACTAAGCAGTTTCTCAGAAAGCTTCTTTCCAGATTTCATCTGAGGATATTTCTTTTTCACCATAGCCCTCTATGGGCTTCCAAATATCACTCTGCCAATTACACAAGAACTGTCTTAGCGAAAGGCTTCTTGAGGGGTAAGCTGTAACTCTGTGAGATGATTTCACAGAACACAAAGAAGTTTCTCAGCAATCTTCTTTCTCTTTGTTATCGGAGGATATTTCCTTTGGCCCTATAGTCTTCAACGGGATCCGAAATATTTGTTCTCAGATTCCACAGAAATAAGGCTAGCAAAGAGATCCTCGAAATACAGATGTAACTCTGTGAGATGAATTAACAGAACACTAAGCAGCTTCTCAGAAAGCTTCTTTCCAGATTTCATCTGAGGATATTTCCTTTTTCACCATAGCCCTCTAGGGGCTTCCAAATATCACTTTGCCAATTCCACAAGAACTGTCTTAGCGAAAGGCTTCTTGAGGGGAAACCTGTAACTCTATGAGATGATTTCACAGAACACAAAGAAGTTTCTCAGAAAGCTTCTTTCTCTTTGTTATCGGAGGATATTTCCTTTGGCCCTATAGTCTTCAAGGGGATCCGAAATATCTGTTCTCAGATTCAACAGAAATAAGGCTAGCAAAGAGATCCAAGAAAAACAGATGTAACTCTGTGAGACGAATTAACAGAACACTAAGCAGTTTCTCAGAAAGCTTCTTTCCAGATTTCATCTGAGGATATTTCCTTTTTCACCATAGCCCTCTATGGGCTTCCAAATATCACTTTGCCAATTCCACAAGAAGTGCCTTAGCGAAAGGCTTCTTAAGGGGAAGGCTGTAACTCTGCGAGATGATTTCACAGAACACAAAGAAGTTTCTCAGAAAGCTTCTTTCTCTTTTTTATGGGGGGATATTTCCTTTGGCCGTATAGTCTTCAAAGGGATCCGAAATATCTGTTCTCAGATTCCACCGAAATAAGGCTAGCAAAGAGATCCACGAAATACAGACGTCACTCTGTGAGATGAATTAACAGAACACTAAGCAGTTTCTCAGAAAGCTTCTTTCCAGATTTCATCTGAGGATATTTCCTTTATCACCATTTCCCTCTATGGTCTTCCAAACATCACTTTGCCAATTCCACAAGAACTGTGTTAGCGAAAGGCTTCAGGAGGGGAAATTTGTAACTCTGTGAGATGATTTCACAGAACACAAAGAAGTTTCTCAGAAAGCTTCTTTCTCTTTGTTATCGGAGTATATTTCCTTTGGAACTATAGTCTTCAAAGGGATCCGAAATATCTGTTCTCAGATTCCACAGAAATAAGGCTTGGAAAGAGTTCCACGAAATACAGATGTAACTCTGTGAGATGAATTAACAGAACACTAAGCAGTTTCTCAGAAAGCTTCTTTCCAGATTTCATCTGAGGATATTTCTTTTTCACCATAGCCCTCTATGGGCTTCCAAATATCACTTTGCCAATTCCACAAGAACTGTCTTAGCGAAAGGCTTCTTTTGGGAAAGCTGTAACGCTGTGAGATGATTTCACAGAACACAAAGAAGTTTCTCAGAAAGCTTCTTTCTCTTTGTTATCGGAGGATATTTCCTTTGGCCCTATAGTCTTCAAAGGGATCCGAAATATCTGTTCTCAGATTCCACAGAAATAAGGCTAGCAAAGAGATCCACGAAATACAGATGTAACTCTTTGAGATGAATTAACAGAACACTAAGCAGTTTCTCAGAAAGCTTCTTTCCAGATTTCATCTGAGGATATTTCCTTTTTCACCATAGCCCTCTATGGGCTTCCAAATATCACTTTGCCAATTCCACAAGAACTGTCTTAGCGAAAGGCTTCTTGAGGGGAAAGCTGTAACTCTGTGAGATGATTTCACAAAACACAAAGAAGTTTCTCAGAAAGCTTCTTTTTCTTTGTTATCGGAGGATATTTCCTTTGGCCCTATAGTCTTCAAAGGGACCCTAAATATCTGTTCTCAGATTCCACAGAAATAAGGCTAGCAAGGAGATCCACGAAATACAGATGTAACTCTGTGAGATGAATTTACAGAACACTAAGCAGTTTCTCAGAAAGCTTCTTTCCAGATTTCATCTGAGGATATTTCTTTTTTCACCGTAGCCCACTTTGGGCTTCCAAATATCACTTTGCCAATTCCACAAGAACTGTCTTAGCGAAAGGCTTCTTGAGGGGAAAGCTGTAACTCTGTGAGATGATTTCAGAGAACACAAAGAAGTTTCTCAGAAAGCTTCTTTCTCTTTGTTATCGGAGGATATTTCCTTTGGCCCTATGGTCTTCAAAGGCATCCGAAATATCTGTTCTCAGATTCCACAGAAATAAGGCTAGCAAAGCGATCCACGAAATACAGATGTAACTCTGTGAGATGAATTAACAGAACACTAAGAGTTTCTCAGAAAGCTTCTTTCCAGATTTCATCTGAGGATATTTCCTTTTTCACCATAGCCCTCTATGGGCTTCCAAATATCACTTTGCCAATTCCACAAGAAGTGCCTTATCGAAAGGCTTCTTGAGGGGAAAGCTGTAACTCTGCGAGATGATTTCACAGAACACAAAGAAGTTTCTCAGAAAGCTTCTTTCTCTTTGTTATCGGAGGATATTTCCTTTGGCCCTATAGTCTTCAAAGGGATCCGAAATATCTGTTCTCAGATTCCACAGAAATAAGGCTAGCAAAGAGATCCACGAAATACGGATGTTACTCTGTGAGATGAATTAACAGAACACTAAGCAGTTTCTCAGAAAGCTTCTTTCCAGATTTCATCTGAGGATATTTCTTTTTCACCATAGCCCTCTATGGGCTTCCAAATATCACTTTGCCAATTCCACAAGAACTGTCTTAGCGAAAGGCTTCTTGAGGGGAAAGCTGTAACTCTGTGAGATGATTTCACAGAACACAAAGAAGTTTCTCAGAAAGCTTCTTTCTCTTTGTTTTCGGAGGATATTTCCTTTGGCCCTATAGTCTTCAAGGGGATCCGAAATATCTGTTATCAGATTCAACAGAAATAAGGCTAGCAAAGAGATCCAAGAAATACAGATGAAACTCGGTTTGATGAATTAACATAACACTAAGCAGTTTCTCAGAAAGGTTCTTTCCAGATTTCATCTGAGGATATTTTCTTTTTCACCATTTCCCTCTATGGGCTTCCAAACATCACTTTGCCAATTCCACAAGCACTGTGTTAGCGAAAGGCTTCTGGAGGGGAAAGCTGTAACTCTGTGAGATGATTTCACAGAACACAAAGACGTTTCTCAGAAAGCTTCTTTCTCTTTGTTATCGGAGGATATTTCCTTTGGCCCTATAGTCTTCAAAGGGATCCGAAATATCTGTTCTCAGATTCCACAGAAATAAGGCTAGCAAAGAGATCCACGAAATACAGATGTAACTCTGTGAGATAAATTAACAGAACACTAAGCAGTTTCTCAGAAAGCTTCTTTCCAGATTTCATCTGAGGATATTTCTTTTTCACCATAGCCCTCTATGGGCTTCCAAATATCACTCTGCCAATTACACAAGAACTGTCTTAGCGAAAGGCTTCTTGAGGGGTAAGCTGTAACTCTGTGAGATGATTTCACAGAACACAAAGAAGTTTCTCAGCAATCTTCTTTCTCTTTGTTATCGGAGGATATTTCCTTTGGCCCTATAGTCTTCAACGGGATCCGAAATATTTGTTCTCAGATTCCACAGAAATAAGGCTAGCAAAGAGATCCTCGAAATACAGATGTAACTCTGTGAGATGAATTAACAGAACACTAAGCAGCTTCTTAGAAAGCTTCTTTCCAGATTTCATCTGAGGATATTTCCTTTTTCACCATAGCCCTCTAGGGGCTTCCAAATATCACTTTGCCAATTCCACAAGAACTGTCTTAGCGAAAGGCTTCTTGAGGGGAAACCTGTAACTCTATGAGATGATTTCACAGAACACAAAGAAGTTTCTCAGAAAGCTTCTTTCTCTTTGTTATCGGAGGATATTTCCTTTGGCCCTATAGTCTTCAAGGGGATCCGAAATATCTGTTCTCAGATTCAACAGAAATAAGGCTAGCAAAGAGATCCAAGAAAAACAGATGTAACTCTGTGAGACGAATTAACAGAACACTAAGCAGTTTCTCAGAAAGCTTCTTTCCAGATTTCATCTGAGGATATTTCCTTTTTCACCATAGCCCTCTATGAACTTCCAAATATCACTTTGCCAATTCCACAAGAAGTGCCTTAGCGAAAGGCTTCTTAAGGGGAAGGCTGTAACTCTGCGAGATGATTTCACAGAACACAAAGAAGTTTCTCAGAAAGCTTCTTTCTCTTTTTTATGGGGGGATATTTCCTTTGGCCGTATAGTCTTCAAAGGGATCCGAAATATCTGTTCTCAGATTCCACCGAAATAAGGCTAGCAAAGAGATCCACGAAATACAGACGTAACTCTGTGAGATGAATTAACAGAACACTAAGCAGTTTCTCAGAAAGCTTCTTTCCAGATTTCATCTGAGGATATTTCCTTTATCACCATTTCCCTCTATGGGCTTCCAAACATCACTTTGCCAATTCCACAAGAACTGTGTTAGCGAAAGGCTTCAGGAGGGGAAATTTGTAACTCTGTGAGATGATTTCACAGAACACAAAGAAGTTTCTCAGAAAGCTTCTTTCTCTTTGTTATCGGAGTATATTTCCTTTGGAACTATAGTCTTCAAAGGGATCCGAAATATCTGTTCTCAGATTCCACAGAAATAAGGCTTGGAAAGAGTTCCACGAAATACAGATGTAACTCTGTGAGATGAATTAACAGAACACTAAGCAGTTTCTCAGAAAGCTTCTTTCCAGATTTCATCTGAGGATATTTCTTTTTCACCATAGCCCTCTATGGGCTTCCAAATATCACTTTGCCAATTCCACAAGAACTGTCTTAGCGAAAGGCTTCTTTTGGGAAAGCTGTAACGCTGTGAGATGATTTCACAGAACACAAAGAAGTTTCTCAGAAAGCTTCTTTCTCTTTGTTATCGGAGGATATTTCCTTTGGCCCTATAGTCTTCAAAGGGATCCGAAATATCTGTTCTCAGATTCCACAGAAATAAGGCTAGCAAAGAGATCCACGAAATACAGATGTAACTCTTTGAGATGAATTAACAGAACACTAAGCAGTTTCTCAGAAAGCTTCTTTCCAGATTTCATCTGAGGATATTTCCTTTTTCACCATAGCCCTCTATGGGCTTCCAAATATCACTTTGCCAATTCCACAAGAACTGTCTTAGCGAAAGGCTTCTTGAGGGGAAAGCTGTAACTCTGTGAGATGATTTCACAAAACACAAAGAAGTTTCTCAGAAAGTTTCTTTTTCTTTGTTATCGGAGGATATTTCCTTTGGCCCTATAGTCTTCAAAGGGACCCGAAATATCTGTTCTCAGATTCCACAGAAATAAGGCTAGCAAGGAGATCCACGAAATACAGATGTAACTCTGTGAGATGAACTTACAGAACACTAAGCAGTTTCTCAGAAAGCTTCTTTCCAGATTTCATCTGAGGATATTTCTTTTTTCACCGTAGCCCACTTTGGGCTTCCAAATATCACTTTGCCAATTCCACAAGAACTGTCTTAGCGAAAGGCTTCTTGAGGGGAAAGCTGTAACTCTGTGAGATGATTTCAGAGAACACAAAGAAGTTTCTCAGAAAGCTTCTTTCTCTTTGTTATCGGAGGATATTTCCTTTGGCCCTATGGTCTTCAAAGGCATCCGAAATATCTGTTCTCAGATTCCACAGAAATAAGGCTAGCAAAGAGATCCACGAAATACAGATGTAACTCTGTGAGACGAATTAACAGAACACTAAGCAGTTTCTCAGAAAGCTTCTTTCCAGATTTCATCTGAGGATATTTCCTTTTCCACCATAGCCCTCTATGGGCTTCCAAATATCACTTTGCCAATTCCACAAGAGCTGTCTTAGCGAAAGGCTTCTTGAGGGGAAAGCTGTAACTCTGTGAGATGATTTCACAGAACACAAAGAAGTTTCTCAGAAAGCTTCTTTCTCTTTGTTATCGCAGGATATTTCCTTTGGAACAATAGTCTTCAAAGGGATCCGAAATATGTTTTCTCAGATTCCACAGAAATAAGGCTAGCAAAGAGATCCACGAAACACAGATGTGACTCTGTGAGATGAATTAACGGAACACTAAGCAGTTTCTCAGAAAGCTTCTTTCCAGATATCATCTGAGGATATTTCCTTTTTCACCATAGCCCTCTATGGGCTTCCAAATATCACTTTGCCAATTCCACAAGAACTGTCTTAGCGAAAGGCTTCTTGAGGGGAAAGCTGTAACTCTGTGAGATGATTTCACAGAACACAAAGAAGTTTCTCAGCAATCTTCTTTCTCTTTGTTATCGGAGGATATTTCCTTTGGCCCTATGGTCTTCAAAGGGATCCGAAATATCTGTTCTCAGATTCCACCGAAATAAGGCTAGCAAAGAGAACAAGGAAACACAGATGTAACTCTTTGAGATGAATTAACAGAACACTAAGCAGATTCTCAGAAAGCTTCTTTCCAGATTTCATCTGAGGATATTTCCTTTTTCACCGTAGCCCTCTACGGGCTTCCAAATATCACTTTGCTAATTCCACAAGAACTGTCTTAGCGAACGGCTTCTTGAGGGGAAAGCTGTAACTCTGTGAGATGATTTCACAGAAATCTAAGAAGTTTCTCAGAAATCTTCTTTCTCTTTGTTATCGGAGGATATTTCCTTTGGCCCTATAGTCTTCAAAGGGATCCGAAATATCTGTTCTCAGATTCCACAGAAATAAGGCTAGCAAAGAGATCCTCGAAATACAGATGTAACACTGTGAGATGAATTAACAGAACACTAAGCAGTTTCTCAGAAAGCTTCTTTCCAGATTTCATCTGAGGATATTTCCTTTTTCACCATAGCCCTCTATGGGCTTCCAAATATCACTTTGCCAATTCCACAAGTAGTGCCTTATCGAAAGGCTTCTTGAGGGGAAAGCTGTAACTCTGCGAGATGATTTCACAGAACACAAAGAAGTTTCTCAGAAAGCTTCTTTCTCTTTGTTATCGGAGGATATTTCCTTTGGCCCTATAGTCTTCAAAGACATCCGAAATATCTGTTCTCAGATTTCACAGAAATAAGGCTAGCAAAGAGATCCACGAAATACAGATGTAACTCTGTGAGATGAATTAACAGAACACTAAGCAGTTTCTCAGAAAGCTTCTATCCAGATTTCATCTGAGGATATTTCCTTTTTCACCATAGCCCTCTATGGGCTTCCAAATATCACTTTGCCAATTCCACAAGAACTATATTAGCGAAAGTCTTCCTGAGGGGAAAGCTGTAACTCCGTGAGATGGTTTCACAGAACCCAAAGAAGTTTCTCAGAAAGCTTCTTTCTCTTTGTTATCGGAAGATATTTCCTTTGGCCCTATAGCCTTCAAAGGGATCCGAAATATCTGTTCTCAGATTCCACAGAAATAATTCTAGCAAAGAGATCCGAAATACAGACGTAACTCTGTGAGATGAATTAACAGAACACTAAGCAGTTTCTCAGAAAGGTTCTTTCCAGATTTCATCTGAGGATATTTCCTTTTTCACCATAGCCCTCTATGGGCTTCCAAATATCACTTTGCCAATTCCACAAGAACTGTCTTAGCGAAAGGCTTCTTGAGGGGAAAGCTGTAACTCTGTGAGATGATTTCAAAGAACACAAAGAAGTTTCTCAGAAAGCTTCTTTCTCTTTGTTATCGGCGGATATTTCCTTTGGCCCTATAGTCTTCAAAGGGATCCGAAATATCTGTTCTCAGATTCCACAGAAATAAGGCTAGCAAAGAGATCCTCGAAATACAGATGCAACTCTGTGAGATGAATTAACAGAACACTAAGCAGTTTCTCAGAAAGCTTCTTTCCAGATTTCATCTGAGGATATTTCCCTTTTCACCATAGCCCTCGATGGGCTTCGAAATATCACTTTGCCAATTCCACAAGAGCTGTCTTAGCGAAAGGCTTCTTGAGGGGAAAGCTGTAACTCTGTGAGATGATTTCACAGAACACAAAGAAGTTTCTCAGAAAGCTTCTTTCTCTATGTTATCGGAGGATGTTTACTTTGGCCCTACAGTCTTCAAAGGGATCCGAAATATCTGTTCTCCGATTCCACAGAAATAAGGCTAGCAAAGAGATCCACGAAATACAGATGTGACTCTGTGAGATGAATTAACAGAACACTAAGCAGTTTCACAGAAAGCTTCTTTCCAGATTTCATCTGAGGATATTTCCTTTTTCACCCTAGCCCTCTATGGGCTTCCAAATATCACTTTGCCAATTCCACAAGAACTGTCTTAGCGAAAGGCTTCTAGAGGGGAAAGCTGTAGCTCTGTGAGATGATTTGACAGAACACAAAGAAGTTTCTCAGAAAGCTTCTTTCTCTTTGTTATCGGAGGATATTTCCATTGGCCCTATTGTCTTCAAAGGGATCCGAAATATCTGTTCTCAGGTTCCACAGAAATAAGGCTAGCAAAGAGATCCACGAAATACAGATGTAACTCTGTGAGATGAATTAACAGAACACTAAGCAGTTTCTCAGAAAGCTTCTTTCCAGATTTCATCTGAGGATATTTCCTTTTTCACCATAGCCCTCTATGGGCTTCCAAATATCACTTTGCCAATTCCACAAGAACTGTCTTAGCGAAAGGCTTCTTGAGGGGAAAGCTGTAACTCTGTGAGATGATTTCACAGAACACAAAGAAGTTTCTCAGAAATCTTCTTTCTCTTTGTTATCGGAGGATATTTCCTTTGGCCCTATAGTCTTCAAAGGGATCCGCAATATCTGTTCTCAGATTCCACAGAAATAAGGCTAGCAAAGAGATCCACGAAATACAGATGTATCTCTGTGAGATGAATTAACAGAACACTAAGCAGTTTCTCAGAAAGCTTCTTTCCAGATTTCATCTGAGGATATTTCCTTTTTCACCATAGCCCTCTATGGGCTTCCAAATATCACTTTGCCAATTCCACAAGAAGTGCCTTAGCGAAAGGCTTCTTGAGGGGAAAGCTGTAACTCTGCGAGATGATTTCACAGAACGCAAAGAAGTTTCTCAGAAAGCATCTTTGTCTTTGTTTTCGGAGGATATTTCCTTTGGCCCTATAGTCTTTAAAGGGATCCGAAATATCTGTTCTCAGATTCCACAGAAATAAGGCTAGCAAAGAGATCCACGAAATACAGATGTAACTCTGTGTGATGAATTAACAGAACACTAAGCAGTTTCTCAGAAAGCTTCTTTCCAGATTTCATCTGAGGATATTTCCTTTTTCACCATAGCCCTCTAGGGGCTTCCAAATATCACTTTGCCAATTCCACAAGAACTGTCTTAGCGAAAGGCTTCTTGAGGGGAAAGCTGTAACTCTGTGAGATGATTTCAAAGAACACAAAGAAGTTTCTCAGAAAGCTTCATTCTCTTTATTATCAGAGGATATTTCCATTGTCCCTATAGTCTTCAAAGGGATCCGAAATATCTGTTCTCAGGTTCCACAAAAATAAGGCTAGCAAAGAGATCCACGAAATACAGATGTAACTCTGTGAGATGAATTAACAGAACACTAAGCAGTTTCTCAGAAAGCTTCTTTCCAGATTTCATCTGAGGATATTTCCTTTTTCACCATAGCCCTCTATGGGCTTCCAAATATCACTTTGCCAATTCCACAAGAACTGTCTTAGCGAAAGGCTTCTTGAGGGGAAAGCTGTAAGTCTGTGAGATGATTTCACAGAACACAAAGAAGTTTCTCAGAAAGCTTCTTTTTCTTTGTTATGGGAGGATATTTCCTTTGGCCCTATAGTCTTCAAAGGGATCCGAAATATCTGTTCTCAGATTCCACAGAAATAAGGCTAGCAAAGAGATCCACGAAATACAGATGTAACTCTGTGAGACGAATTTACAGAACACTAAGCAGTTTCTCAGAAAGCTTCTTTCCAGATTTCATCTGAGGATATTTCCTTTTTCACCGTAGCCCTCTACGGGCTTCCAAATATCACTTTGCCAATTCCACAAGAACTGTCTTAGTGATAGGCTTCTTGAGGGGAAAGCTGTAACTCTGTTTGATGATTTCAAAGATCTCTAAGAAGTTTCTCAGAAATCTTCTTTCTCTTTGTTATCGGATGATATTTCCTTTGGTCCTATAGTCTTCAAAGGGATCCGAAATATCTGTTGTCAGATTCCACAGAAATAAGGCTAGCAAAGAGATCCTCGAAATACAGATGTAACTCTGTGAGATGAATTAACAGAACACTAAGCAGTTTCTCAGAAAGCTTCTTTCCAGATTTCATCTGAGGATATTTCCTCTTTCACCATAGCCCTCTAAGGGCTTCCAAATATCACTTTGCCAATTCCACAAGAACTGTCTTAGCGAAAGGCTTCTTGAGGGGAAAGCTGTAACTCTGTGAGATGATTTCACAGAACACAAAGAAGTTTCTCAGAAAGCCTCTTTCTCTATGTTATCGGAGGATATTTACTTTGGCCCTATAGTCTTCAAAGGGATCCGAATTATCTGTTCTCAGATTCCACAGAAATAAGGGTAGCAAAGAGATCCACGAAATACAGATGTAAATCTGTGACATGAATTAACAGAACACTAAGCAGTTTCTCAGAAAGCTTCTTTCCAGATTTCATCTGAAGATATTTCCTTTTTCACCACAGCCCTCTATGGGCTTCCAAATATCACTTCGCCAATTCCACAAGAACTGTCTTAGCGAAAGGCTTCTTGAGGGGAAAGCTGTAACTCTGTGAGATGATTTCACAGATCACAAAGAAGTTTCTCAGAAAGCTTCTTTCTCTTTGTAATCGGAGGATATTTCCTGTGGCCCTATAGTCTTCAAAGGGATCCGAAATATCTGTTCTCAGATTCCACAGAAATAAGGCTAGCAAAGAGATCCAGGAAATACAGATGTAATTCTGTGAGGTGAATTAACAGAACACGAAGCAGTTTCTCAGAAAGCTTCTTTCCAGATTTCATCTGAGGATATTTCCTTTTTCACCATAGCCCTCTATGGGCTTCCAAATATCACTTTGCCAATTCCACAAGAACTGTCTTAGAGAAAGGCTTCTTGAGGGGAAAGCTGTAACTCTGTGAGATGATTTCACAGAACACAAAGAAGTTTCTCAGAAACCTTCTTTCTCTTTGTTATGGGATGATATTTCCTTTGGCCCTATGGTCTTCAAAGGCATCCGAAATATCTGTTCTCAGATTCCACAGAAATAAGGCTAGCAAAGCGATCCACGAAATACAGATGTAACTCTGTGAGATGAATTAACAGAACACTAAGAGTTTCTCAGAAAGCTTCTTTCCAGATTTCATCTGAGGATATTTCCTTTTTCACCATAGCCCTCTATGGGCTTCCAAATATCACTTTGCCAGTTCCACAAGAAGTGCCTTAGCGAAAGGCTTCTTAAGGGGAAGGCTGTAACTCTGCGAGATGATTTCACAGAACACAAAGAAGTTTCTCAGAAAGCTTCTTTCTCTTTGTTATCGGGGGATATTTCCTTTGGCCCTATAGTCTTCAAAGGGATCCGAAATATCTGTTCTCAGATTCCACCGAAATAAGGCTAGCAAAGAGATCCACGAAATACAGATGTAACTCGGTTTGATGAATTAACAGAACACTAAGCAGTTTCTCAGAAAGGTTCTTTCCAGATTTCATCTGAGGATATTTTCTTTTTCACCATTTCCCTCTATGGGCTTCCAAATATCACTTTGCCAATTCCACAAGAACTGTATTAGCGAAAGGCTTCTTGAGGGGAAAGCTGTAACTCTGTGAGATGATTTCACAGAACACAAAGAAGTTTCTCAGAAAGCTTCTTTCTCTTTGTTTTCGGAGGATATTTCCTTTGGCCCTATAGTCTTCAAGGGGATCCGAAATATCTGTTCTCAGATTCAACAGAAATAAGGCTAGCAAAGAGATCCAAGAAATACAGATGAAACTCTGTGAGACGAATTAACAGAACACTAAGCAGTTTCTCAGAAAGCTTCTTTCCAGATTTCATCTGAGGATATTTCCTTTTTCACCATAGCCCTCTATGGGCTTCCAAATATCACTTTGCCAGTTCCACAAGAAGTGCCTTAGCGAAAGGCTTCTTAAGGGGAAGGCTGTAACTCTGCGAGATGATTTCACAGAACACAAAGAAGTTTCTCAGAAAGCTTCTTTCTCTTTGTTATCGGGGGATATTTCCTTTGGCCCTATAGTCTTCAAAGGGATCCGAAATATCTGTTCTCAGATTCCACCGAAATAAGGCTAGCAAAGAGATCCACGAAATACAGATGTAACTCGGTTTGATGAATTAACAGAACACTAAGCAGTTTCTCAGAAAGGTTCTTTCCAGATTTCATCTGAGGATATTTTCTTTTTCACCATTTCCCTCTATGGGCTTCCAAACATCACTTTGCCAATTCCACAAGCACTGTGTTAGCGAAAGGCTTCTGGAGGGGAAAGCTGTAACTCTGTGAGATGATTTCACAGAACACAAAGACGTTTCTCAGAAAGCTTCTTTCTCTTTGTTATCGGAGGATATTTCCTTTGGCCCTATAGTCTTCAAAGGGATCCGAAATATCTGTTCTCAGATTCCACAGAAATAAGGCTAGCAAAGAGATCCACGAAATACAGATGTAACTCTGTGAGATAAATTAACAGAACACTAAGCAGTTTCTCAGAAAGCTTCTTTCCAGATTTCATCTGAGGATATTTCTTTTTCACCATAGCCCTCTATGGGCTTCCAAATATCACTCTGCCAATTACACAAGAACTGTCTTAGCGAAAGGCTTCTTGAGGGGTAAGCTGTAACTCTGTGAGATGATTTCACAGAACACAAAGAAGTTTCTCAGCAATCTTCTTTCTCTTTGTTATCGGAGGATATTTCCTTTGGCCCTATAGTCTTCAACGGGATCCGAAATATTTGTTCTCAGATTCCACAGAAATAAGGCTAGCAAAGAGATCCTCGAAATACAGATGTAACTCTGTGAGATGAATTAACAGAACACTAAGCAGCTTCTCAGAAAGCTTCTTTCCAGATTTCATCTGAGGATATTTCCTTTTTCACCATAGCCCTCTAGGGGCTTCCAAATATCACTTTGCCAATTCCACAAGAACTGTCTTAGCGAAAGGCTTCTTGAGGGGAAACCTGTAACTCTATGAGATGATTTCACAGAACACAAAGAAGTTTCTCAGAAAGCTTCTTTCTCTTTGTTATCGGAGGATATTTCCTTTGGCCCTATAGTCTTCAAGGGGATCCGAAATATCTGTTCTCAGATTCAACAGAAATAAGGCTAGCAAAGAGATCCAAGAAAAACAGATGTAACTCTGTGAGACGAATTAACAGAACACTAAGCAGTTTCTCAGAAAGCTTCTTTCCAGATTTCATCTGAGGTTATTTCCTTTTTCACCATAGCCCTCTATGGGCTTCCAAATATCACTTTGCCAATTCCACAAGAAGTGCCTTAGCGAAAGGCTTCTTAAGGGGAAGGCTGTAACTCTGCGAGATGATTTCACAGAACACAAAGAAGTTTCTCAGAAAGCTTCTTTCTCTTTTTTATGGGGGGATATTTCCTTTGGCCGTATAGTCTTCAAAGGGATCCGAAATATCTGTTCTCAGATTCCACCGAAATAAGGCTAGCAAAGAGATCCACGAAATACAGACGTCACTCTGTGAGATGAATTAACAGAACACTAAGCAGTTTCTCAGAAAGCTTCTTTCCAGATTTCATCTGAGGATATTTCCTTTATCACCATTTCCCTCTATGGTCTTCCAAACATCACTTTGCCAATTCCACAAGAACTGTGTTAGCGAAAGGCTTCAGGAGGGGAAATTTGTAACTCTGTGAGATGATTTCACAGAACACAAAGAAGTTTCTCAGAAAGCTTCTTTCTCTTTGTTATCGGAGTATATTTCCTTTGGAACTATAGTCTTCAAAGGGATCCGAAATATCTGTTCTCAGATTCCAGAGAAATAAGGCTTGGAAAGAGTTCCACGAAATACAGATGTAACTCTGTGAGATGAATTAACAGAACACTAAGCAGTTTCTCAGAAAGCTTCTTTCCAGATTTCATCTGAGGATATTTCTTTTTCACCATAGCCCTCTATGGGCTTCCAAATATCACTTTGCCAATTCCACAAGAACTGTCTTAGCGAAAGGCTTCTTTTGGGAAAGCTGTAACGCTGTGAGATGATTTCACAGAACACAAAGAAGTTTCTCAGAAAGCTTCTTTCTCTTTGTTATCGGAGGATATTTCCTTTGGCCCTATAGTCTTCAAAGGGATCCGAAATATCTGTTCTCAGATTCCACAGAAATAAGGCTAGCAAAGAGATCCACGAAATACAGATGTAACTCTTTGAGATGAATTAACAGAACACTAAGCAGTTTCTCAGAAAGCTTCTTTCCAGATTTCATCTGAGGATATTTCCTTTTTCACCATAGCCCTCTATGGGCTTCCAAATATCACTTTGCCAATTCCACAAGAACTGTCTTAGCGAAAGGCTTCTTGAGGGGAAAGCTGTAACTCTGTGAGATGATTTCACAAAACACAAAGAAGTTTCTCAGAAAGCTTCTTTTTCTTTGTTATCGGAGGATATTTCCTTTGGCCCTATAGTCTTCAAAGGGACCCTAAATATCTGTTCTCAGATTCCACAGAAATAAGGCTAGCAAGGAGATCCACGAAATACAGATGTAACTCTGTGAGATGAATTTACAGAACACTAAGCAGTTTCTCAGAAAGCTTCTTTCCAGATTTCATCTGAGGATATTTCTTTTTTCACCGTAGCCCACTTTGGGCTTCCAAATATCACTTTGCCAATTCCACAAGAACTGTCTTAGCGAAAGGCTTCTTGAGGGGAAAGCTGTAACTCTGTGAGATGATTTCAGAGAACACAAAGAAGTTTCTCAGAAAGCTTCTTTCTCTTTGTTATCGGAGGATATTTCCTTTGGCCCTATGGTCTTCAAAGGCATCCGAAATATCTGTTCTCAGATTCCACAGAAATAAGGCTAGCAAAGCGATCCACGAAATACAGATGTAACTCTGTGAGATGAATTAACAGAACACTAAGAGTTTCTCAGAAAGCTTCTTTCCAGATTTCATCTGAGGATATTTCCTTTTTCACCATAGCCCTCTATGGGCTTCCAAATATCACTTTGCCAATTCCACAAGAAGTGCCTTATCGAAAGGCTTCTTGAGGGGAAAGCTGTAACTCTGCGAGATGATTTCACAGAACACAAAGAAGTTTCTCAGAAAGCTTCTTTCTCTTTGTTATCGGAGGATATTTCCTTTGGCCCTATAGTCTTCAAAGGGATCCGAAATATCTGTTCTCAGATTCCACAGAAATAAGGCTAGCAAAGAGATCCACGAAATACAGATGTTACTCTGTGAGATGAATTAACAGAACACTAAGCAGTTTCTCAGAAAGCTTCTTTCCAGATTTCATCTGAGGATATTTCTTTTTCACCATAGCCCTCTATGGGCTTCCAAATATCACTTTGCCAATTCCACAAGAACTGTCTTAGCGAAAGGCTTCTTGAGGGGAAAGCTGTAACTCTGTGAGATGATTTCACAGAACACAAAGAAGTTTCTCAGAAAGCTTCTTTCTCTTTGTTTTCGGAGGATATTTCCTTTGGCCCTATAGTCTTCAAGGGGATCCGAAATATCTGTTATCAGATTCAACAGAAATAAGGCTAGCAAAGAGATCCAAGAAATACAGATGAAACTCTGTGAGACGAATTAACAGAACACTAAGCAGTTTCTCAGAAAGCTTCTTTCCAGATTTCATCTGAGGATATTTCCTTTTTCACCATAGCCCTCTATGGGCTTCCAAATATCACTTTGCCAGTTCCACAAGAAGTGCCTTAGCGAAAGGCTTCTTAAGGGGAAGGCTGTAACTCTGCGAGATGATTTCACAGAACACAAAGAAGTTTCTCAGAAAGCTTCTTTCTCTTTGTTATCGGGGGATATTTCCTTTGGCCCTATAGTCTTCAAAGGGATCCGAAATATCTGTTCTCAGATTCCACAGAAATAAGGCTAGCAAAGAGATCCACGAAATACAGATGTAACTCGGTTTGATGAATTAACAGAACACTAAGCAGTTTCTCAGAAAGGTTCTTTCCAGATTTCATCTGAGGATATTTTCTTTTTCACCATTTCCCTCTATGGGCTTCCAAACATCACTTTGCCAATTCCACAAGCACTGTGTTAGCGAAAGGCTTCTGGAGGGGAAAGCTGTAACTCTGTGAGATGATTTCACAGAACACAAAGACGTTTCTCAGAAAGCTTCTTTCTCTTTGTTATCGGAGGATATTTCCTTTGGCCCTATAGTCTTCAAAGGGATCCGAAATATCTGTTCTCAGATTCCACAGAAATAAGGCTAGCAAAGAGATCCACGAAATACAGATGTAACTCTGTGAGATAAATTAACAGAACACTAAGCAGTTTCTCAGAAAGCTTCTTTCCAGATTTCATCTGAGGATATTTCTTTTTCACCATAGCCCTCTATGGGCTTCCAAATATCACTTTGCCAATAACACAAGAACTGTCTTAGCGAAAGGCTTCTTGAGGGGTAAGCTGTAACTCTGTGAGATGATTTCACAGAACACAAAGAAGTTTCTCAGCAATCTTCTTTCTCTTTGTTATCGGAGGATATTTCCTTTGGCCCTATAGTCTTCAAAGGGATCCGAAATATTTGTTCTCAGATTCCACAGAAATAAGGCTAGCAAAGAGATCCTCGAAATACAGATGTAACTCTGTGAGATGAATTAACAGAACACTAAGCAGTTTCTCAGAAAGCTTCTTTCCAGATTTCATCTGAGGATATTTCCTTTTTCACCATAGCCCTCTATGGGCTTCCAAATATCACTTTGCCAATTCCACAAGAACTGTCTTAGCGAAAGGCTTCTTGAGGGGAAACCTGTAACTCTATGAGATGATTTCACAGAACACAAAGAAGTTTCTCAGAAAGCTTCTTTCTCTTTGTTATCGGAGGATATTTCCTTTGGCCCTATAGTCTTCAAGGGGATCCGAAATATCTGTTCTCAGATTCAACAGAAATAAGGCTAGCAAAGAGATCCAAGAAATACAGATGTAACTCTGTGAGACGAATTAAGAGAACACTAAGCAGTTTCTCAGAAAGCTTCTTTCCAGATTTCATCTGAGGATATTTCCTTTTTCACCATAGCCCTCTATGGGCTTCCAAATATCACTTTGCCAATTCCACAAGAAGTGCCTTAGCGAAAGGCTTCTTAAGGGGAAGGCTGTAACTCTGCGAGATGATTTCACAGAACACAAAGAAGTTTCTCAGAAAGCTTCTTTCTCTTTTTTATGGGGGGATATTTCCTTTGGCCGTATAGTCTTCAAAGGGATCCGAAATATCTGTTCTCAGATTCCACCGAAATAAGGCTAGCAAAGAGATCCACGAAATACAGACGTAACTCTGTGAGATGAATTAACAGAACACTAAGCAGTTTCTCAGAAAGCTTCTTTCCAGATTTCATCTGAGGATATTTCCTTTTTCACCATTTCCCTCTATGGGCTTCCAAACATCACTTTGCCAATTCCACAAGAACTGTGTTAGCGAAAGGCTTCTGGAGGGGAAATTTGTAACTCTGTGAGATGATTTCACAGAACACAAAGAAGTTTCTCAGAAAGCTTCTTTCTCTTTGTTATCGGAGTATATTTCCTTTGGAACTATAGTCTTCAAAGGGATCCGAAATATCTGTTCTCAGATTCCACAGAAATAAGGCTTGGAAAGAGTTCCACGAAATACAGATGTAACTCTGTGAGATGAATTAACAGAACACTAAGCAGTTTCTCAGAAAGCTTCTTTCCAGATTTCATCTGAGGATATTTCCTTTTTCACCATAGCCCTCTATGGGCTTCCAAATATCACTTTGCCAATTCCACAAGAACTGTCTTAGCGAAAGGCTTCTTGAGGGGAAAGCTGTAACTCTGTGAGATGATTTCACAAAACACAAAGAAGTTTCTCAGAAAGCTTCTTTTTCTTTGTTATCGGAGGATATTTCCTTTGGCCCTATAGTCTTCAAAGGGATCCGAAATATCTGTTCTCAGATTCCACAGAAATAAGGCTAGCAAAGAGATCCACGAAATACAGATGTAACTCTGTGAGACGAATTAACAGAACACTAAGCAGTTTCTCAGAAAGCTTCTTTCCAGATTTCATCTGAGGATATTTCCTTTTCCACCATAGCCCTCTATGGGCTTCCAAATATCACTTTGCCAATTCCACAAGAGCTGTCTTAGCGAAAGGCTTCTTGAGGGGAAAGCTGTAACTCTGTTAGATGATTTCACAGAACACAAAGAAGTTTCTCAGAAAGCTTCTTTCTCTTTGCTATCGGAGGATATTTCCTTTGGCCCAATAGGCTTCAAAGGGATCCGAAATATGTGTTCTCAGATTCAACAGAAATAAGGCTAGCAAAGAGATCCACGAAATACAGATGTAACTCTGTGAGATGAATTAACAGAACACTAAGCAGTTTCTCAGAAAGCTTCTTTCCAGATATCATCTGAGGATATTTCCTTTTTCACCATAGCCCTCTATGGGCTTCCAAATATCACTTTGCCAATTCCACAAGAACTGTCTTAGCGAAAGGCTTCTTGAGGGGAAAGCTGTAGCTCTGTGACATGATTTGACAGAACACAAAGAAGTTTCTCAGCAATCTTCTTTCTCTTTGTTATCGGAGGATATTTCCTTTGGCCCTATGGTCTTCAAAGGGATCCGAAATATCTGTTCTCAGATTCCACAGAAATAAGGCTAGCAAAGAGAACAAGGAAACACAGATGTAACTCTGTGAGATGAATTAACAGAACACTAAGCAGATTCTCAGAAAGCTTCTTTCCAGATTTCATCTGAGGATATTTCCTTTTTCACCGTAGCCCTCTACGGGCTTCCAAATATCACTTTGCCAATTCCACAAGAACTGTCTTAGCGAAAGGCTTCTTGAGGGGAAAGCTGTAACTCTGTGAGATGATTTCACAGAACTCTAAGAAGTTTCTCAGAAATCTTCTTTCTCTTTGTTATCGGAGGATATTTCCTTTGGCCCTATAGTCTTCAAAGGGATCCGAAATATCTGTTCTCAGATTCCACAGAAATAAGGCTAGCAAGGAGATCCTCGAAATACAGATGTAACTCTGTGAGATGAATTAACAGAACACTAAGCAGTTTCTCAGAAAGCTTCTTTCCAGATTTCATCTGAGGATATTTCCTCTTTCACCATAGCCCTCTATGGGCTTCCTAATATCACTTTGCCAATTCCACAAGAACTGTCTTAGCGAAAGGCTTCTTGAGGGGAAAGCTGTAACTCTGTGAGATGATTTCACAGAACACAAAGAAGTTTCTCAGAAAGCTTCTTTCTCTATGTTATCGGAGGATATTTACTTTGGCCCTATAGTCTTCAAAGGGATCCGAAATATCTGTTCTCAGATTCCACAGAAATAAGGGTAGCAAAGAGATCCACGAAATACAGATGTAAATCTGTGAGATGAATTAACAGAACACTAAGCAGTTTCTCAGAAAGCTTCTTTCCAGATTTCATCTGAAGATATTTCCTTTTTCACCATAGCCCTCTATGGGCTTCCAAATATCACTTTGCCAATTCCACAAGAAGTGCCTTAGCGAAAGGCTTCATAAGGGGAAGGCTGTAACTCTGCGAGATGATTTCACAGAACACAAAGAAGTTTCTCAGAAAGCTTCTTTCTCTTTGTTATCCGAGGATATTTCCTTTGTCCCTATATTCTTCAAAGGCATCCGAAATATCTGTTCTCAGATTCCACAGAAATAAGGCTAGCAAAGAGATCCACGAAATACAGATGTAACTCTGTGAGATGAATTAAGAGAACACTAAGCAGTTTCTCAGAAAGCTTCTTTCCAGATTTCATCAGAGGATATTTCCTTTTCCACCATAGCCCTCTATGGGATTCCAAATATCACTTTGCCAATTCCACAAGAGCTGTCTTAGCGAAAGGCTTCTTGAGGGGAAAGCTGTAACTCTGTGAGATGATTTCACAAAACACAAAGAAGTTTCTCAGAAAGCTTCTTTCTCTTTGTTATCGGAGGATATTTCCTTTGGCCCTATAGTCTTCAAGGGGATCCGAAATATCTGTTCTCAGATTCAACAGAAATAAGGCTAGCAAAGAGATCCAAGAAGTACAGATGTAACTCTGTGAGACGAATTAACAGAACACTAAGCAGTTTCTCAGAAAGCTTCTTTCCAGATTTCATCTGAGGATATTTCCTTTTTCACCATAGCCCTCTATGGGCTTCCAAATATCACTTTGCCAATTCCACAAGAAGTGCCTTAGCGAAAGGCTTCTTAAGGGGAAGGCTGTAACTCTGCGAGATGATTTCACAGAACACAAAGAAGTTTCTCAAAAGCTTCTTTCTCTTTGTTATCGGGGGATATTTCCTTTGGCCCTATAGTCTTCAAAGGGATCCGAAATATCTGTTCTCAGATTCCACCGAAATAAGGCTAGCAAAGAGATCCACGAAATACAGATGTAACTCTGTGAGATGAATTAACAGAACACTAAGCAGTTTCTCAGAAAGGTTCTTTCCAGATTTCATCTGAGGATATTTCCTTTTTCACCATTTCCCTCTATGGGCTTCCAAACATCACTTTGCCAATTCCACAAGCACTGTGTTAGCGAAAGGCTTCTGGAGGGGAAAGCTGTAACTCTGTGAGATGATTTCACAGAACACAAAGAAGTTTCTCAGAAAGCTTCTTTCTCTTTGTTATCGGAGGATATTTCCTTTGGCCCTATAGTCTTCAAAGGGATCCGAAATATCTGTTCTCAGATTCCACAGAAATAAGGCTAGCAAAGAGATCCACGAAATACAGATGTAACTCTGTGAGATAAATTAACAGAACACTAAGCAGTTTCTCAGAAAGCTTCTTTCCAGATTTCATCTGAGGATATTTCTTTTTCACCATAGCCCTCTATGGGCTTCCAAATATCACTTTGCCAATTACACAAGAACTGTCTTAGCGAAAGGCTTCTTGAGGGGTAAGCTGTAACTCTGTGAGATGATTTCACAGAACACAAAGAAGTTTCTCAGCAATCTTCTTTCTCTTTGTTATCGGAGGATATTTCCTTTGGCCCTATAGTCTTCAAAGGGATCCGAAATATTTGTTCTCAGATTCCACAGAAATAAGGCTAGCAAAGAGATCCTCGAAATACAGATGTAACTCTGTGAGATGAATTAACAGAACACTAAGCAGTTTCTCAGAAAGCTTCTTTCCAGATTTCATCTGAGGATATTTCCTTTTTCACCATAGCCCTCTATGGGCTTCCAAATATCACTTTGCCAATTCCACAAGAACTGTCTTAGCGAAAGGCTTCTTGAGGGGAAACCTGTAACTCTATGAGATGATTTCACAGAACACAAAGAAGTTTCTCAGAAAGCTTCTTTCTCTTTGTTATCGGAGGATATTTCCTTTGGCCCTATAGTCTTCAAGGGGATCCGAAGTATCTGTTCTCAGATTCAACAGAAATAAGGCTAGCAAAGAGATCCAAGAAATACAGAAGTAACTCTGTGAGACGAATTAACAGAACACTAAGCAGTTTCTCAGAAAGCTTCTTTCCAGATTTCATCTGAGGATATTTCCTTTTTCACCATAGCCCTCTATGGGCTTCCAAATATCACTTTGCCAATTCCACAAGAAGTGCCTTAGCGAAAGGCTTCTTAAGGGGAAGGCTGTAACTCTGCGAGATGATTTCACAGAACACAAAGAAGTTTCTCAGAAAGCTTCTTTCTCTTTGTTATCGGGGGATATTTCCTTTGGCCCTATAGTCTTCAAAGGGATCCGAAATATCTGTTCTCAGATTCCACCGAAATAAGGCTAGCAAAGAGATCCACGAAATACAGACGTAACTCTGTGAGATGAATTAACAGAACACTAAGCAGTTTCTCAGAAAGCTTCTATCCAGATTTCATCTGAGGATATTTCCTCTTTCACCATAGCCCTCTATTGGCTTCCAAATATCACTTTGCCAATTCCACAAGAACTGTCTTAGCGAAAGGCTTCTTCAGGGGAAAGCTGTAACTCTGTGAGATGATTTCACAGAACACAAAGAAGTTTCTCAGAAAGCTTCTTTCTCTATGTTATCGGAGGATATTTACTTTGGCCCTATGGTCTTCAAAGGGATCCGAAATATCTGTTCTCAGATTCCACAGAAATAAGGGTAGCAAAGAGATCCACGAAATACAGATGTAACTCTGTGAGACGAATTAACAGAACACTAAGCAGTTTCTCAGAAAGCTTCTTTCCAGATTTCATCTGAGGATATTTCCTTTTTCACCATAGCCCTCTATGGGCTTCCAAATATCACTTTGCCAATTCCACAAGAAGTGCCTTAGCGAAAGGCTTCATAAGGGGATGGCTGTAACTCTGCGAGATGATTTCACAGAACACAAAGAAGTTTCTCAGAAAGCTTCTTTCTCTTTGTTATCCGAGGATATTTCCTTTGTCCCTATGGTCTTCAAAGGCATCCGAAATATCTGTTCTCAGATTCCACAGAAATAAGGCTAGCAAAGAGATCCACGAAATACAGATGTAACTCTGTGAGATGAATTAAGAGAACACTAAGCAGTTTCTCAGAAAGCTTCTTTCCAGATTTCATCTGAGGATATTTCCTTTTCCACCATAGCCCTCTATGGGATTCCAAATATCACTTTGCCAATTCCACAAGAGCTGTCTTAGCGAAAGGCTTCTTGAGGGGAAAGCTGTAACTCTCTGAGATGATTTCACAGAACACAAAGAAGTTTCTCAGAAAGCTTCTTTCTCTTTGTTATCGGAGGATATTTCCTTTGGCCCTATAGTCTTCAAGGGGATCCGAAATATCTGTTCTCAGATTCAACAGAAATAAGGCTAGCAAAGAGATCCAAGAAATACAGATGTAACTCTGTGAGACGAATTAACAGAACACTAAGCAGTTTCTCAGAAAGCTTCTTTCCAGATTTCATCTGAGGATATTTCCTTTTTCACCATAGCCCTCTATGGGCTTCCAAATATCACTTTGCCAATTCCACAAGAAGTGCCTTAGCGAAAGGCTTCTTAAGGGGAAGGCTGTAACTCTGCGAGATGATTTCACAGAACACAAAGAAGTTTCTCAGAAAGCTTCTTTCTCTTTGTTATCGGGGGATATTTCCTTTGGCCCTATAGTCTTCAAAGGGCCCGAAATATCTGTTCTCAGATTCCACCGAAATAAGGCTAGCAAAGAGATCCACGAAATACAGATGTAACTCGGTGAGATGAATTAACAGAACACTAAGCAGTTTCTCAGAAAGGTTCTTTCCAGATTTCATCTGAGGATATTTCCTTTTTCACCATTTCCCTCTATGGGCTTCCAAACATCACTTTGCCAATTCCACAAGCACTGTGTTAGCGAAAGGCTTCTGGAGGGGAAAGCTGTAACTCTGTGAGATGATTTCACAGAACACAAAGAAGTTTCTCAGAAAGCTTCTTTCTCTTTGTTATCGGAGGATATTTCCTTTGGCCCTATAGTCTTCAAAGGGATCCGAAATATCTGTTCTCAGATTCCACAGAAATAAGGCTAGCAAAGAGATCCACGAAATACAGATGTAACTCTGTGAGATGAACTAACAGAACACTAAGCAGTTTCTCAGAAAGCTTCTTTCCAGATTTCATCTGAGGATATTTCTTTTTCACCATAGCCCTCTATGGGCTTCCAAATATCACTTTGCCAATAACACAAGAACTGTCTTAGCGAAAGGCTTCTGGAGGGGTAAGCTGTAACTCTGTGAGATGATTTCACAGAACACAAAGAAGTTTCTCAGCAATCTTCTTTCTCTTTGTTATCGGAGGATATTTCCTTTGGCCCTATAGTCTTCAAAGGGATCCGAAATATTTGTTCTCAGATTCCACAGAAATAAGGCTAGCAAAGAGATCCTCGAAATACAGATGTAACTCTGTGAGATGAATTAACAGAACACTAAGCAGTTTCTCAGAAAGCTTCTTTCCAGATTTCATCTGAGGATATTTCCTTTTTCACCATAGCCCTCAATGGGCTTCCAAATATCACTTTGCCAATTCCACAAGAACTGTCTTAGCGAAAGGCTTCTTGAGGGGAAACCTGTAACTCTATGAGATGATTTCACAGAACACAAAGAAGTTTCTCAGAAAGCTTCTTTCTCTTTGTTATCGGAGGATATTTCCTTTGGCCCTATAGTCTTCAAGGGGATCCGAAATACCTGTTCTCAGATTCAACAGAAATAAGGCTAGCAAAGAGATCCAAGAAATACAGATGTAACTCTGTGAGACGAATTAAGAGAACACTAAGCAGTTTCTCAGAAAGCTTCTTTCCAGATTTCATCTGAGGATATTTCCTTTTTCACCATAGCCCTCTATGGGCTTCCAAATATCACTTTGCCAATTCCACAAGAAGTGCCTTAGCGAAAGGCTTCTTAAGGGGAAGGCTGTAACTCTGCGAGATGATTTCACAGAACACAAAGAAGTTTCTCAGAAAGCTTCTTTCTCTTTTTTATGGGGGGATATTTCCTTTGGCCGTATAGTCTTCAAAGGGATCCGAAATATCTGTTCTCAGATTCCACCGAAATAAGGCTAGCAAAGAGATCCACGAAATACAGACGTAACTCTGTGAGATGAATTAACAGAACACTAAGCAGTTTCTCAGAAAGCTTCTTTCCAGATTTCATCTGAGGATATTTCTTTTTCACCATAGCCCTCTATGGGCTTCCAAATATCACTTTGCCAATAACACAAGAACTGTCTTAGCGAAAGGCTTCTGGAGGGGTAAGCTGTAACTCTGTGAGATGATTTCACAGAACACAAAGAAGTTTCTCAGCAATCTTCTTTCTCTTTGTTATCGGAGGATATTTCCTTTGGCCCTATAGTCTTCAAAGGGATCCGAAATATTTGTTCTCAGATTCCACAGAAATAAGGCTAGCAAAGAGATCCTCGAAATACAGATGTAACTCTGTGAGATGAATTAACAGAACACTAAGCAGTTTCTCAGAAAGCTTCTTTCCAGATTTCATCTGAGGATATTTCCTTTTTCACCATAGCCCTCAATGGGCTTCCAAATATCACTTTGCCAATTCCACAAGAACTGTCTTAGCGAAAGGCTTCTTGAGGGGAAACCTGTAACTCTATGAGATGATTTCACAGAACACAAAGAAGTTTCTCAGAAAGCTTCTTTCTCTTTGTTATCGGAGGATATTTCCTTTGGCCCTATAGTCTTCAAGGGGATCCGAAATACCTGTTCTCAGATTCAACAGAAATAAGGCTAGCAAAGAGATCCAAGAAATACAGATGTAACTCTGTGAGACGAATTAAGAGAACACTAAGCAGTTTCTCAGAAAGCTTCTTTCCAGATTTCATCTGAGGATATTTCCTTTTTCACCATAGCCCTCTATGGGCTTCCAAATATCACTTTGCCAATTCCACAAGAAGTGCCTTAGCGAAAGGCTTCTTAAGGGGAAGGCTGTAACTCTGCGAGATGATTTCACAGAACACAAAGAAGTTTCTCAGAAAGCTTCTTTCTCTTTTTTATGGGGGGATATTTCCTTTGGCCGTATAGTCTTCAAAGGGATCCGAAATATCTGTTCTCAGATTCCACCGAAATAAGGCTAGCAAAGAGATCCACGAAATACAGACGTAACTCTGTGAGATGAATTAACAGAACACTAAGCAGTTTCTCAGAAAGCTTCTTTCCAGATTTCATCTGAGGATATTTCCTTTTTCACCATTTCCCTCTATGGGCTTCCAAACATCACTTTGCCAATTCCACAAGAACTGTGTTAGCGAAAGGGTTCTGGAGGGGAAATTTGTAACTCTGTGAGATGATTTCACAGAACACAAAGAAGTTTCTCAGAAAGCTTCTTTCTCTTTGTTATCGGAGGATATTTCCTTTGGCCCTATAGTCTTCAAAGGGATCCGAAATATCTGTTCTCAGATTCCACAGAAATAAGGCTAGCAAAGAGATCCACGAAATACAGATGTAACTCTGTGAGAGAAATTAACAGAACACTAAGCAGTTTCTCAGAAAGCTTCTTTCCAGATTTCATCTGAGGATATTTCTTTTTCACCATAGCCCTCTATGGGCTTCCAAATATCACTTTGCCAATTACACAAGAACTGTCTTAGCGAAAGGCTTCTTGAGGGGTAAGCTGTAACTCTGTGAGATGATTTCACAGAACACAAAGAAGTTTCTCAGCAATCTTCTTTCTCTTTGTTATCGGAGGATATTTCCTTTGGCCCTATAGTCTTCAAAGGGATCCGAAATATTTGTTCTCAGATTCCACAGAAATAAGGCTAGCAAAGAGATCCTCGAAATACAGATGTAACTCTGTGAGATGAATTAACAGAACACTAAGCAGTTTCTCAGAAAGCTTCTTTCCAGATTTCATCTGAGGATATTTCCTTTTTCACCATAGCCCTCTATGGGCTTCCAAATATCACTTTGCCAATTCCACAAGAACTGTCTTAGCGAAAGGCTTCTTGAGGGGAAACCTGTAACTCTATGAGATGATTTCACAGAACACAAAGAAGTTTCTCAGAAAGCTTCTTTCTCTTTGTTATCGGAGGATATTTCCTTTGGCCCTATAGTCTTCAAGGGGATCCGAAATACCTGTTCTCAGATTCAACAGAAATAAGGCTAGCAAAGAGATCCAAGAAATACAGATGTAACTCTGTGAGACGAATTAAGAGAACACTAAGCAGTTTCTCAGAAAGCTTCTTTCCAGATTTCATCTGAGGATATTTCCTTTTTCACCATAGCCCTCTATGGGCTTCCAAATATCACTTTGCCAATTCCACAAGAAGTGCCTTAGCGAAAGGCTTCTTAAGGGGAAGGCTGTAACTCTGCGAGATGATTTCACAGAACACAAAGAAGTTTCTCAGAAAGCTTCTTTCTCTTTTTTATGGGGGGATATTTCCTTTGGCCGTATAGTCTTCAAAGGGATCCGAAATATCTGTTCTCAGATTCCACCGAAATAAGGCTAGCAAAGAGATCCACGAAATACAGACGTAACTCTGTGAGATGAATTAACAGAACACTAAGCAGTTTCTCAGAAAGCTTCTTTCCAGATTTCATCTGAGGATATTTCTTTTTCACCATAGCCCTCTATGGGCTTCCAAATATCACTTTGCCAATAACACAAGAACTGTCTTAGCGAAAGGCTTCTGGAGGGGTAAGCTGTAACTCTGTGAGATGATTTCACAGAACACAAAGAAGTTTCTCAGCAATCTTCTTTCTCTTTGTTATCGGAGGATATTTCCTTTGGCCCTATAGTCTTCAAAGGGATCCGAAATATTTGTTCTCAGATTCCACAGAAATAAGGCTAGCAAAGAGATCCTCGAAATACAGATGTAACTCTGTGAGATGAATTAACAGAACACTAAGCAGTTTCTCAGAAAGCTTCTTTCCAGATTTCATCTGAGGATATTTCCTTTTTCACCATAGCCCTCAATGGGCTTCCAAATATCACTTTGCCAATTCCACAAGAACTGTCTTAGCGAAAGGCTTCTTGAGGGGAAACCTGTAACTCTATGAGATGATTTCACAGAACACAAAGAAGTTTCTCAGAAAGCTTCTTTCTCTTTGTTATCGGAGGATATTTCCTTTGGCCCTATAGTCTTCAAGGGGATCCGAAATACCTGTTCTCAGATTCAACAGAAATAAGGCTAGCAAAGAGATCCAAGAAATACAGATGTAACTCTGTGAGACGAATTAAGAGAACACTAAGCAGTTTCTCAGAAAGCTTCTTTCCAGATTTCATCTGAGGATATTTCCTTTTTCACCATAGCCCTCTATGGGCTTCCAAATATCACTTTGCCAATTCCACAAGAAGTGCCTTAGCGAAAGGCTTCTTAAGGGGAAGGCTGTAACTCTGCGAGATGATTTCACAGAACACAAAGAAGTTTCTCAGAAAGCTTCTTTCTCTTTTTTATGGGGGGATATTTCCTTTGGCCGTATAGTCTTCAAAGGGATCCGAAATATCTGTTCTCAGATTCCACCGAAATAAGGCTAGCAAAGAGATCCACGAAATACAGACGTAACTCTGTGAGATGAATTAACAGAACACTAAGCAGTTTCTCAGAAAGCTTCTTTCCAGATTTCATCTGAGGATATTTCCTTTTTCACCATTTCCCTCTATGGGCTTCCAAACATCACTTTGCCAATTCCACAAGAACTGTGTTAGCGAAAGGGTTCTGGAGGGGAAATTTGTAACTCTGTGAGATGATTTCACAGAACACAAAGAAGTTTCTCAGAAAGCTTCTTTCTCTTTGTTATCGGAGGATATTTCCTTTGGCCCTATAGTCTTCAAAGGGATCCGAAATATCTGTTCTCAGATTCCACAGAAATAAGGCTAGCAAAGAGATCCACGAAATACAGATGTAACTCTGTGAGATAAATTAACAGAACACTAAGCAGTTTCTCAGAAAGCTTCTTTCCAGATTTCATCTGAGGATATTTCTTTTTCACCATAGCCCTCTATGGGCTTCCAAATATCACTTTGCCAATTACACAAGAACTGTCTTAGCGAAAGGCTTCTTGAGGGGTAAGCTGTAACTCTGTGAGATGATTTCACAGAACACAAAGAAGTTTCTCAGCAATCTTCTTTCTCTTTGTTATCGGAGGATATTTCCTTTGGCCCTATAGTCTTCAAAGGGATCCGAAATATTTGTTCTCAGATTCCACAGAAATAAGGCTAGCAAAGAGATCCTCGAAATACAGATGTAACTCTGTGAGATGAATTAACAGAACACTAAGCAGTTTCTCAGAAAGCTTCTTTCCAGATTTCATCTGAGGATATTTCCTTTTTCACCATAGCCCTCTATGGGCTTCCAAATATCACTTTGCCAATTCCACAAGAACTGTCTTAGCGAAAGGCTTCTTGAGGGGAAACCTGTAACTCTATGAGATGATTTCACAGAACACAAAGAAGTTTCTCAGAAAGCTTCTTTCTCTTTGTTATCGGAGGATATTTCCTTTGGCCCTATAGTCTTCAAGGGGATCCGAAATATCTGTTCTCAGATTCAACAGAAATAAGGCTAGCAAAGAGATCCAAGAAATACAGAAGTAACTCTGTGAGACGAATTAACAGAACACTAAGCAGTTTCTCAGAAAGCTTCTTTCCAGATTTCATCTGAGGATATTTCCTTTTTCACCATAGCCCTCTATGGGCTTCCAAATATCACTTTGCCAATTCCACAAGAAGTGCCTTAGCGAAAGGCTTCTTAAGGGGAAGGCTGTAACTCTGCGAGATGATTTCACAGAACACAAAGAAGTTTCTCAGAAAGCTTCTTTCTCTTTTTTATGGGGGGATATTTCCTTTGGCCCTATAGTCTTCAAAGGGATCCGAAATATCTGTTCTCAGATTCCACCGAAATAAGGCTAGCAAAGAGATCCACGAAATACAGACGTAACTCTGTGAGATGAATTAACAGAACACTAAGCAGTTTCTCAGAAAGCTTCTATCCAGATTTCATCTGAGGATATTTCCTCTTTCACCATAGCCCTCTATTGGCTTCCAAATATCACTTTGCCAATTCCACAAGAACTGTCTTAGCGAAAGGCTTCTTGAGGGGAAAGCTGTAACTCTGTGAGATGATTTCACAGAACACAAAGAAGTTTCTCAGAAAGCTTCTTTCTCTATGTTATCGGAGGATATTTACTTTGGCCCTATGGTCTTCAAAGGGATCCGAAATATCTGTTCTCAGATTCCACAGAAATAAGGGTAGCAAAGAGATCCACGAAATACAGATGTAACTCTGTGAGACGAATTAGCAGAACACTAAGCAGTTTCTCAGAAAGCTTCTTTCCAGATTTCATCTGAGGATATTTCCTTTTTCACCATAGCCCTCTATGGGCTTCCAAATATCACTTTGCCAATTCCACAAGAAGTGCCTTAGCGAAAGGCTTCATAAGGGGATGGCTGTAACTCTGCGAGATGATTTCACAGAACACAAAGAAGTTTCTCAGAAAGCTTCTTTCTCTTTGTTATCCGAGGATATTTCCTTTGTCCCTATGGTCTTCAAAGGCATCCGAAATATCTGTTCTCAGATTCCACAGAAATAAGGCTAGCAAAGAGATCCACGAAATACAGATGTAACTCTGTGAGATGAATTAAGAGAACACTAAGCAGTTTCTCAGAAAGCTTCTTTCCAGATTTCATCTGAGGATATTTCCTTTTCCACCATAGCCCTCTATGGGATTCCAAATATCACTTTGCCAATTCCACAAGAGCTGTCTTAGCGAAAGGCTTCTTGAGGGGAAAGCTGTAACTCTCTGAGATGATTTCACAGAACACAAAGAAGTTTCTCAGAAAGCTTCTTTCTCTTTGTTATCGGAGGATATTTCCTTTGGCCCTATAGTCTTCAAGGGGATCCGAAATATCTGTTCTCAGATTCAACAGAAATAAGGCTAGCAAAGAGATCCAAGAAATACAGATGTAACTCTGTGAGACGAATTAACAGAACACTAAGCAGTTTCTCAGAAAGCTTCTTTCCAGATTTCATCTGAGGATATTTCCTTTTTCACCATAGCCCTCCATGGGCTTCCAAATATCACTTTGCCAATTCCACAAGAAGTGCCTTAGCGAAAGGCTTCTTCAGGGGAAGGCTGTAACTCTGCGAGATGATTTCACAGAACACAAAGAAGTTTCTCAGAAAGCTTCTTTCTCTTTGTTATCGGGGGATATTTCCTTTGGCCCTATAGTCTTCAAAGGGCCCGAAATATCTGTTCTCAGATTCCACCGAAATAAGGCTAGCAAAGAGATCCACGAAATACAGATGTAACTCGGTGAGATGAATTAACAGAACACTAAGCAGTTTCTCAGAAAGGTTCTTTCCAGATTTCATCTGAGGATATTTCCTTTTTCACCATTTCCCTCTATGGGCTTCCAAACATCACTTTGCCAATTCCACAAGCACTGTGTTAGCGAAAGGCTTCTTGAGGGCAAAGCTGTAACTCTGTGAGATGATTTCACAGAACACAAAGAAGTTTCTCAGAAAGCTTCTTTCTCTTTGTTATCGGAGGATATTTCCTTTGGCCCTATAGTCTTCAAAGGGATCCGAAATATCTGTTCTCAGATTCCACAGAAATAAGGCTAGCAAAGAGATCCACGAAATACAGATGTAACTCTGTGAGATGAACTAACAGAACACTAAGCAGTTTCTCAGAAAGCTTCTTTCCAGATTTCATCTGAGGATATTTCTTTTTCACCATAGCCCTCTATGGGCTTCCAAATATCACTTTGCCAATAACACAAGAACTGTCTTAGCGAAAGGCTTCTTGAGGGGTAAGCTGTAACTCTGTGAGATGATTTCACAGAACACAAAGAAGTTTCTCAGCAATCTTCTTTCTCTTTGTTATCGGAGGATATTTCCTTTGGCCCTATAGTCTTCAAAGGGATCCGAAATATTTGTTCTCAGATTCCACAGAAATAAGGCTAGCAAAGAGATCCTCGAAATACAGATGTAACTCTGTGAGATGAATTAACAGAACACTAAGCAGTTTCTCAGAAAGCTTCTTTCCAGATTTCATCTGAGGATATTTCCTTTTTCACCATAGCCCTCTATGGGCTTCCAAATATCACTTTGCCAATTCCACAAGAACTGTCTTAGCGAAAGGCTTCTTGAGGGGAAACCTGTAACTCTATGAGATGATTTCACAGAACACAAAGAAGTTTCTCAGAAAGCTTCTTTCTCTTTGTTATCGGAGGATATTTCCTTTGGCCCTATAGTCTTCAAGGGGATCCGAAATATCTGTTCTCAGATTCAACAGAAATAAGGCTAGCAAAGAGATCCAAGAAATACAGATGTAACTCTGTGAGACGAATTAAGAGAACACTAAGCAGTTTCTCAGAAAGCTTCTTTCCAGATTTCATCTGAGGATATTTCCTTTTTCACCATAGCCCTCTATGGGCTTCCAAATATCACTTTGCCAATTCCACAAGAAGTGCCTTAGCGAAAGGCTTCTTAAGGGGAAGGCTGTAACTCTGCGAGATGATTTCACAGAACACAAAGAAGTTTCTCAGAAAGCTTCTTTCTCTTTTTTATGGGGGGATATTTCCTTTGGCCGTATAGTCTTCAAAGGGATCCGAAATATCTGTTCTCAGATTCCACCGAAATAAGGCTAGCAAAGAGATCCACGAAATACAGACGTAACTCTGTGAGATGAATTAACAGAACACTAAGCAGTTTCTCAGAAAGCTTCTTTCCAGATTTCATCTGAGGATATTTCCTTTTTCACCATTTCCCTCTATGGGCTTCCAAACATCACTTTGCCAATTCCACAAGAACTGTGTTAGCGAAAGGCTTCTGGAGGGGAAATTTGTAACTCTGTGAGATGATTTCACAGAACACAAAGAAGTTTCTCAGAAAGCTTCTTTCTCTTTGTTATCGGAGTATATTTCCTTTGGAACTATAGTCTTCAAAGGGATCCGAAATATCTGTTCTCAGATTCCACAGAAATAAGGCTTGGAAAGAGTTCCACGAAATACAGATGTAACTCTGTGAGATGAATTAACAGAACACTAAGCAGTTTCTCAGAAAGCTTCTTTCCAGATTTCATCTGAGGATATTTCCTTTTTCACCATAGCCCTCTATGGGCTTCCAAATATCACTTTGCCAATTCCACAAGAACTGTCTTAGCGAAAGGCTTCTTGAGGGGAAAGCTGTAACTCTGTGAGATGATTTCACAAAACACAAAGAAGTTTCTCAGAAAGCTTCTTTTTCTTTGTTATCGGAGGATATTTCCTTTGGCCCTATAGTCTTCAAAGGGATCCGAAATATCTGTTCTCAGATTCCACAGAAATAAGGCTAGCAAAGAGATCCACGAAATACAGATGTAACTCTGTGAGACGAATTAACAGAACACTAAGCAGTTTCTCAGAAAGCTTCTTTCCAGATTTCATCTGAGGATATTTCCTTTTCCACCATAGCCCTCTATGGGCTTCCAAATATCACTTTGCCAATTCCACAAGAGCTGTCTTAGCGAAAGGCTTCTTGAGGGGAAAGCTGTAACTCTGTTAGATGATTTCACAGAACACAAAGAAGTTTCTCAGAAAGCTTCTTTCTCTTTGCTATCGGAGGATATTTCCTTTGGCCCAATAGGCTTCAAAGGGATCCGAAATATGTGTTCTCAGATTCAACAGAAATAAGGCTAGCAAAGAGATCCACGAAATACAGATGTAACTCTGTGAGATGAATTAACAGAACACTAAGCAGTTTCTCAGAAAGCTTCTTTCCAGATATCATCTGAGGATATTTCCTTTTTCACCATAGCCCTCTATGGGCTTCCAAATATCACTTTGCCAATTCCACAAGAACTGTCTTAGCGAAAGGCTTCTTGAGGGGAAAGCTGTAGCTCTGTGACATGATTTGACAGAACACAAAGAAGTTTCTCAGCAATCTTCTTTCTCTTTGTTATCGGAGGATATTTCCTTTGGCCCTATGGTCTTCAAAGGGATCCGAAATATCTGTTCTCAGATTCCACAGAAATAAGGCTAGCAAAGAGAACAAGGAAACACAGATGTAACTCTGTGAGATGAATTAACAGAACACTAAGCAGATTCTCAGAAAGCTTCTTTCCAGATTTCATCTGAGGATATTTCCTTTTTCACCGTAGCCCTCTACGGGCTTCCAAATATCACTTTGCCAATTCCACAAGAACTGTCTTAGCGAAAGGCTTCTTGAGGGGAAAGCTGTAACTCTGTGAGATGATTTCACAGAACTCTAAGAAGTTTCTCAGAAATCTTCTTTCTCTTTGTTATCGGAGGATATTTCCTTTGGCCCTATAGTCTTCAAAGGGATCCGAAATATCTGTTCTCAGATTCCACAGAAATAAGGCTAGCAAGGAGATCCTCGAAATACAGATGTAACTCTGTGAGATGAATTAACAGAACACTAAGCAGTTTCTCAGAAAGCTTCTTTCCAGATTTCATCTGAGGATATTTCCTCTTTCACCATAGCCCTCTATGGGCTTCCTAATATCACTTTGCCAATTCCACAAGAACTGTCTTAGCGAAAGGCTTCTTGAGGGGAAAGCTGTAACTCTGTGAGATGATTTCACAGAACACAAAGAAGTTTCTCAGAAAGCTTCTTTCTCTATGTTATCGGAGGATATTTACTTTGGCCCTATAGTCTTCAAAGGGATCCGAAATATCTGTTCTCAGATTCCACAGAAATAAGGGTAGCAAAGAGATCCACGAAATACAGATGTAAATCTGTGAGATGAATTAACAGAACACTAAGCAGTTTCTCAGAAAGCTTCTTTCCAGATTTCATCTGAAGATATTTCCTTTTTCACCATAGCCCTCTATGGGCTTCCAAATATCACTTTGCCAATTCCACAAGAAGTGCCTTAGCGAAAGGCTTCATAAGGGGAAGGCTGTAACTCTGCGAGATGATTTCACAGAACACAAAGAAGTTTCTCAGAAAGCTTCTTTCTCTTTGTTATCCGAGGATATTTCCTTTGTCCCTATATTCTTCAAAGGCATCCGAAATATCTGTTCTCAGATTCCACAGAAATAAGGCTAGCAAAGAGATCCACGAAATACAGATGTAACTCTGTGAGATGAATTAAGAGAACACTAAGCAGTTTCTCAGAAAGCTTCTTTCCAGATTTCATCAGAGGATATTTCCTTTTCCACCATAGCCCTCTATGGGATTCCAAATATCACTTTGCCAATTCCACAAGAGCTGTCTTAGCGAAAGGCTTCTTGAGGGGAAAGCTGTAACTCTGTGAGATGATTTCACAAAACACAAAGAAGTTTCTCAGAAAGCTTCTTTCTCTTTGTTATCGGAGGATATTTCCTTTGGCCCTATAGTCTTAAAGGGGATCCGAAATATCTGTTCTCAGATTCAACAGAAATAAGGCTAGCAAAGAGATCCAAGAAGTACAGATGTAACTCTGTGAGACGAATTAACAGAACACTAAGCAGTTTCTCAGAAAGCTTCTTTCCAGATTTCATCTGAGGATATTTCCTTTTTCACCATAGCCCTCTATGGGCTTCCAAATATCACTTTGCCAATTCCACAAGAAGTGCCTTAGCGAAAGGCTTCTTAAGGGGAAGGCTGTAACTCTGCGAGATGATTTCACAGAACACAAAGAAGTTTCTCAAAAGCTTCTTTCTCTTTGTTATCGGGGGATATTTCCTTTGGCCCTATAGTCTTCAAAGGGATCCGAAATATCTGTTCTCAGATTCCACCGAAATAAGGCTAGCAAAGAGATCCACGAAATACAGATGTAACTCTGTGAGATGAATTAACAGAACACTAAGCAGTTTCTCAGAAAGGTTCTTTCCAGATTTCATCTGAGGATATTTCCTTTTTCACCATTTCCCTCTATGGGCTTCCAAACATCACTTTGCCAATTCCACAAGCACTGTGTTAGCGAAAGGCTTCTGGAGGGGAAAGCTGTAACTCTGTGAGATGATTTCACAGAACACAAAGAAGTTTCTCAGAAAGCTTCTTTCTCTTTGTTATCGGAGGATATTTCCTTTGGCCCTATAGTCTTCAAAGGGATCCGAAATATCTGTTCTCAGATTCCACAGAAATAAGGCTAGCAAAGAGATCCACGAAATACAGATGTAACTCTGTGAGATAAATTAACAGAACACTAAGCAGTTTCTCAGAAAGCTTCTTTCCAGATTTCATCTGAGGATATTTCTTTTTCACCATAGCCCTCTATGGGCTTCCAAATATCACTTTGCCAATTACACAAGAACTGTCTTAGCGAAAGGCTTCTTGAGGGGTAAGCTGTAACTCTGTGAGATGATTTCACAGAACACAAAGAAGTTTCTCAGCAATCTTCTTTCTCTTTGTTATCGGAGGATATTTCCTTTGGCCCTATAGTCTTCAAAGGGATCCGAAATATTTGTTCTCAGATTCCACAGAAATAAGGCTAGCAAAGAGATCCTCGAAATACAGATGTAACTCTGTGAGATGAATTAACAGAACACTAAGCAGTTTCTCAGAAAGCTTCTTTCCAGATTTCATCTGAGGATATTTCCTTTTTCACCATAGCCCTCTATGGGCTTCCAAATATCACTTTGCCAATTCCACAAGAACTGTCTTAGCGAAAGGCTTCTTGAGGGGAAACCTGTAACTCTATGAGATGATTTCACAGAACACAAAGAAGTTTCTCAGAAAGCTTCTTTCTCTTTGTTATCGGAGGATATTTCCTTTGGCCCTATAGTCTTCAAGGGGATCCGAAATATCTGTTCTCAGATTCAACAGAAATAAGGCTAGCAAAGAGATCCAAGAAATACAGAAGTAACTCTGTGAGACGAATTAACAGAACACTAAGCAGTTTCTCAGAAAGCTTCTTTCCAGATTTCATCTGAGGATATTTCCTTTTTCACCATAGCCCTCTATGGGCTTCCAAATATCACTTTGCCAATTCCACAAGAAGTGCCTTAGCGAAAGGCTTCTTAAGGGGAAGGCTGTAACTCTGCGAGATGATTTCACAGAACACAAAGAAGTTTCTCAGAAAGCTTCTTTCTCTTTGTTATCGGGGGATATTTCCTTTGGCCCTATAGTCTTCAAAGGGATCCGAAATATCTGTTCTCAGATTCCACCGAAATAAGGCTAGCAAAGAGATCCACGAAATACAGACGTAACTCTGTGAGATGAATTAACAGAACACTAAGCAGTTTCTCAGAAAGCTTCTATCCAGATTTCATCTGAGGATATTTCCTCTTTCACCATAGCCCTCTATTGGCTTCCAAATATCACTTTGCCAATTCCACAAGAACTGTCTTAGCGAAAGGCTTCTTCAGGGGAAAGCTGTAACTCTGTGAGATGATTTCACAGAACACAAAGAAGTTTCTCAGAAAGCTTCTTTCTCTATGTTATCGGAGGATATTTACTTTGGCCCTATGGTCTTCAAAGGGATCCGAAATATCTGTTCTCAGATTCCACAGAAATAAGGGTAGCAAAGAGATCCACGAAATACAGATGTAACTCTGTGAGACGAATTAACAGAACACTAAGCAGTTTCTCAGAAAGCTTCTTTCCAGATTTCATCTGAGGATATTTCCTTTTTCACCATAGCCCTCTATGGGCTTCCAAATATCACTTTGCCAATTCCACAAGAAGTGCCTTAGCGAAAGGCTTCATAAGGGGATGGCTGTAACTCTGCGAGATGATTTCACAGAACACAAAGAAGTTTCTCAGAAAGCTTCTTTCTCTTTGTTATCCGAGGATATTTCCTTTGTCCCTATGGTCTTCAAAGGCATCCGAAATATCTGTTCTCAGATTCCACAGAAATAAGGCTAGCAAAGAGATCCACGAAATACAGATGTAACTCTGTGAGATGAATTAAGAGAACACTAAGCAGTTTCTCAGAAAGCTTCTTTCCAGATTTCATCTGAGGATATTTCCTTTTCCACCATAGCCCTCTATGGGATTCCAAATATCACTTTGCCAATTCCACAAGAGCTGTCTTAGCGAAAGGCTTCTTGAGGGGAAAGCTGTAACTCTCTGAGATGATTTCACAGAACACAAAGAAGTTTCTCAGAAAGCTTCTTTCTCTTTGTTATCGGAGGATATTTCCTTTGGCCCTATAGTCTTCAAGGGGATCCGAAATATCTGTTCTCAGATTCAACAGAAATAAGGCTAGCAAAGAGATCCAAGAAATACAGATGTAACTCTGTGAGACGAATTAACAGAACACTAAGCAGTTTCTCAGAAAGCTTCTTTCCAGATTTCATCTGAGGATATTTCCTTTTTCACCATAGCCCTCTATGGGCTTCCAAATATCACTTTGCCAATTCCACAAGAAGTGCCTTAGCGAAAGGCTTCTTAAGGGGAAGGCTGTAACTCTGCGAGATGATTTCACAGAACACAAAGAAGTTTCTCAGAAAGCTTCTTTCTCTTTGTTATCGGGGGATATTTCCTTTGGCCCTATAGTCTTCAAAGGGCCCGAAATATCTGTTCTCAGATTCCACCGAAATAAGGCTAGCAAAGAGATCCACGAAATACAGATGTAACTCGGTGAGATGAATTAACAGAACACTAAGCAGTTTCTCAGAAAGGTTCTTTCCAGATTTCATCTGAGGATATTTCCTTTTTCACCATTTCCCTCTATGGGCTTCCAAACATCACTTTGCCAATTCCACAAGCACTGTGTTAGCGAAAGGCTTCTGGAGGGGAAAGCTGTAACTCTGTGAGATGATTTCACAGAACACAAAGAAGTTTCTCAGAAAGCTTCTTTCTCTTTGTTATCGGAGGATATTTCCTTTGGCCCTATAGTCTTCAAAGGGATCCGAAATATCTGTTCTCAGATTCCACAGAAATAAGGCTAGCAAAGAGATCCACGAAATACAGATGTAACTCTGTGAGATGAACTAACAGAACACTAAGCAGTTTCTCAGAAAGCTTCTTTCCAGATTTCATCTGAGGATATTTCTTTTTCACCATAGCCCTCTATGGGCTTCCAAATATCACTTTGCCAATAACACAAGAACTGTCTTAGCGAAAGGCTTCTGGAGGGGTAAGCTGTAACTCTGTGAGATGATTTCACAGAACACAAAGAAGTTTCTCAGCAATCTTCTTTCTCTTTGTTATCGGAGGATATTTCCTTTGGCCCTATAGTCTTCAAAGGGATCCGAAATATTTGTTCTCAGATTCCACAGAAATAAGGCTAGCAAAGAGATCCTCGAAATACAGATGTAACTCTGTGAGATGAATTAACAGAACACTAAGCAGTTTCTCAGAAAGCTTCTTTCCAGATTTCATCTGAGGATATTTCCTTTTTCACCATAGCCCTCAATGGGCTTCCAAATATCACTTTGCCAATTCCACAAGAACTGTCTTAGCGAAAGGCTTCTTGAGGGGAAACCTGTAACTCTATGAGATGATTTCACAGAACACAAAGAAGTTTCTCAGAAAGCTTCTTTCTCTTTGTTATCGGAGGATATTTCCTTTGGCCCTATAGTCTTCAAGGGGATCCGAAATATCTGTTCTCAGATTCCACAGAAATAAGGCTAGCAAAGAGATCCAAGAAATACAGATGTAACTCTGTGAGATGAATTAACAGAACACTAAGCAGTTTCTCAGAAAGCTTCTTTCCAGATTTCATCTGAGGATATTTCCTTTTTCACCATAGCCCTCTAGGGGCTTCCAAATATCACTTTGCCAATTCCACAAGAACTGTCTTAGCGAAAGGCTTCTTGAGGGGAAAGCTGTAACTCTGTGAGATGATTTCAAAGAACACAAAGAAGTTTCTCAGAAAGCTTCATTCTCTTTGTTATCAGAGGATATTTCCATTGTCCCTATAGTCTTCAAAGGGATCCGAAATATCTGTTCTCAGGTTCCACAGAAATAAGGCTAGCAAAGAGATCCACGAAATACAGATGTAACTCTGTGAGATGAATTAACAGAACACTAAGCAGTTTCTCAGAAAGCTTCTTTCCAGATTTCATCTGAGGATATTTCCTTTTTCACCATAGCCCTCTATGGGCTTCCAAATATCACTTTGCCAATTCCACAAGAACTGTCTTAGCGAAAGACTTCTTGAGGGGAAAGCTGTAAGTCTGTGAGATGATTTCACAGAACACAAAGAAGTTTCTCAGAAACCTTCTTTTTCTTTGTTATCGGAGGATATTTCCTTTGGCCCTATAGTCTTCAAAGGGATCCGAAATATCTGTTCTCAGATTCCACAGAAATAAGGCTAGCAAAGAGATCCACGAAATACAGATGTAACTCTGTGAGATGAATTAACAGAACACTAAGCAGTTTCTCAGAAAGCTTCTTTCCAGATTTCATCTGAGGATATTTCCTTTTTCACCATAGCCCTCTATGGGCTTCCAAATGTCACTTTGCCAATTCCACAAGAACTGTCTTAGCGAAAGGCTTCTTGAGGGGAAAGCTGTAACTCTGTGAGATGATTTCACAGAACACAAAGAAGTTTCTCAGAAAGCTTCTTTCTCTTTGTTATCGGAGGATATTTCCTTTGGCCCTATAGTCTTCAAAGGGATCCGAAATATCTGTTCTCAAATTAAAAAGAAATAAGGCTAGCAAAGAGATCCACGAAATACAGATGTAACTCTCTGAGATGAATTAACAGAACACTAGCAGTTTCTCAGAAAGCTTCTTTCCAGATTTCATCTGAGGATATTTCCTTTTTCACCATTTCCCTCTATGGGCTTCCAAACATCACTTTGCCAATTCCACAAGAACTGTGTTAGCGAAAGACTTCTGGAGGGGAAAGCTGTAACTCTGTGAGCTGATTTCACAGAACACAAAGAAGTTTCTCAGAAAGCTTCTTTCTCTTTGTTATCGGAGGATATTTCCTTTGGCACTATAGTCTTCAAAGGGATCCGAAATATCTGTTCTCAGATTCCACAGAAATAAGGCTAGCAAAGAGATCCACGAAATACAGATATAACTCTGTGAGATGAATTAACAGAACACTAAGCAGTTTCTCAGAAAGCTTCTTTCCAGATTTCATCTGAGGATATTTCTTTTTCACCATAGCCCTCTATGGGCTTCCAAATATCACTTTGCCAATTCCACAAGAACTGTCTTAGCGAAAGGCTTCTTGAGGGGAAAGCTGTAACTCTGTGAGATGATTTCACAGAACACAAAGAAGTTTCTCAGAAAGTTTCTTTCTCTTTGTTATCGGAGGATATTTCCTTTGGCCCTATGGTCTTCAAAGGGATCCGAAATATCTGTTCTCAGATTCCACAGAAATAAGGCTAGCAAAGAGAACAACGAAACACAGATGTAACTCTGTGAGATGAATTAACAGAACACTAAGCAGTTTCTCAGAAAGCTTCTTTCCAGATTTCATCTGAGGATATTTCCTTTTTCACCATAGCCCTCTATGGGCTTCCAAATATCACTTTGCCAATTCCACAAGAAGTGCCTTATCGAAAGGCTTCTTGAGGGGAAAGCTGTAACTCTGCGAGATGATTTCACAGAACACAAAGAAGTTTCTCAGAAAGCTTCTTTCTCTTTGTTATCGGAGGATATTTCCATTGGCCCTATTGTCTTCAAAGGGATCCGAAATATCTGTTCTCAGGTTCCACAGAAATAAGGCTTGCCAAGAGATCCACGAAATACAGATGTAACTCTGTGAGATGAATTAACAGAACACTAAGCAGTTTCTCAGAAAGCTTCTTTCCAGATTTCATCTGAGGATATTTCCTTTATCACCATAGCCCTCTATGGGCTTCCAAATATCACTTTGCCAATTCCACAAGAACTGTCTTAGCGAAAGGCTTCTTGAGGGGAAAGCTGTAACTCTGTGAGATGATTTCACAGAACACAAAGAAGTTTCTCAGAAAGCTTCTTTCTCTTTGTTATCGGAGGATATTTCCTTTGGCCCTATGGTCTTCAAAGGCATCCGAAATATCTGTTCTCAGATTCCACAGAAATAAGGCTAGCAAAGAGATCCACGAAATACAGATGTAACTCTGTGAGATGAATTAACAGAACACTAAGCAGTTTCTCAGAAAGCTTCTTTCCAGATTTCATCTGAGGATATTTCCTTTTCCACCATAGCCCTCTATGGGCTTCCAAATATCACTTTGCCAATTCCACAAGAGCTGTCTTAGCGAAAGGCTTCTTGAGGGCAAAGCTGTAACTCTGTGAGATGATTTCACAGAACACAAAGAAGTTTCTCAGAAAGCTTCTTTCTCTTTGTTATCGGAGGATATTTCCTTTGGCCCTATAGTCATCAAAGGGATCTGAAATATCTGTTCTCAGATTCCACAGAAATAAGGATAGCAAAGAGATCCACGAAATACAGATGTAACTCAGTCAGATGAATTAACAGAACACTAAGCAGTGTCTCAGAAAGCTTCTTTCCAGGTTTCATCTGAGGATATTTCCTTTTTCACCTTAGCCTTCTATGGGCTTCCAAATATCACTTTGCCAATTCCACAAGAACTGTCTTAGCGAAAGGCTTCTTGAGGGCAAAGCTGTAACTCTGTGAGATGATTTCACAGAACACAAAGAAGTTTCTCAGCAATCTTCTTTCTCTTTGTTATCGGAGGATATTTCCTTTGGCCCTATAGTCTTCAAAGGGATCCGAAATATCTGTTCTCAGATTCCACAGAAATAAGGCTAGCAAAGAAATCCACGAAATACAGATGTAACTCTGTGAGGTGAATTAACAGAACACTAAGCAGTTTCTCAGAAAGCTTCTTTCCAGATTTCATCTGAGGATATTTCCTTTTTCACCATAGCCCTCTATGGGCTTCCAAATATCACTTTGCCAATTCCACAAGAACTGTCTTAGAGAAAGTCTTCTTGAGGGGAAAGCTGTAACTCTGTGAGATGATTTCACAGAACACAAAGAAGTTTCTCAGAAACCTTCTTTCTCTTTGTTATGGGAGGATATTTCCTTTGGCCCTATGGTCTTCAATGGCATCCGAAATATCTGTTCTCAGATTCCACAGAAATAAGGCTAGCAAAGAGATCCACGAAATACAGATGTAACTCTGTGAGATGAATTAACAGAACACTAAGCAGTTTCTCAGAAAGCTTCTTTCCAGATTTCATCTGAGGATATTTCCTTTTTCACCATAGCCCTCTATGGGCTTCCAAATATCACTTTGCCAATTCCACAAGAACTGTCTTAGCGAAAGGCTTTTTGAGGGGAAAGCTGTAACTCTGTGAGATGATTTCACAGAACACAAAGAAGTTTCTCAGAAAGCTTCTTTCTCTTTGTTATCGGAGGATATTTCCTTTGGCCCTATGGTCTTCCAAGGCATCCGAAATATCTGTTCTCAGATTCCACAGAAATAAGGCTAGCAAAGAGATCCACGAAATACAGATGTAACTCTGTGAGATGAATTAACAGAACACTAAGCAGTTTCTCAGAAAGCTTCTTTCCAGATTTCATCTGAGGATATTTCCTTTTCCACCATAGCCCTCTATGGGCTTCCAAATATCACTTTGCCAATTCCACAAGAGCTGTCGTAGCGAAAGGCTTCTTGAGGGGAAAGCTGTAACTCTGTGAGATGATTTCACAGAACACAAAGAAGTTTCTCAGAAAGCTTCTTTCTCTTTGTTATCGGAGGACATTTCCTTTGGCCCTATACTCTTCAAAGGGATCCGAAATATCTGTTCTCAGATTCCACAGAAATAAGGCTAGCAAAGAGATCCACGAAATACAGATGTATCTCTGTGAGATGAATTAACAGAACACTAAGCAGTTTCTCAGAAAGCTTCTTTCCAGATTTCATCTGAGGATATTTCCTTTTTCACCATAGCCCTCTATGGGCTTCCAAATATCACTTTGCCAATTCCACAAGAAGTGCCTTAGCGAAAGGCTTCTTGAGGGGAAAGCTGTAGCTCTGTGAGATGATTTGACAGAACACAAAGAAGTTTCTCAGAAAGCTTCTTTCTCTTTGTTATCGGAGGATATTTCCTTTGGCCCTATAGTCTTCAAAGGGATCCGAAATATCTGTTCTCAGATTCCACAGAAATAAGGCTAGCAAAGAGATCCACGAAATACAGATGTAACTCTGAGAGATGAATTAACAGAACACTAAGCAGTTTCTCAGAAAGCTTCTTTCCATATTTCATCTGAGGATATTTCCTTTTTCACCGTAGCCCTCTATGGGCTTCCAAATATCACTTTGCCAATTCCACAAGAACTGTCTTAGCGAAAGGCTTCTTAGAGGAAACCTGTAACTCTATGAGATGATTTCACAGAACACAAAGAAGTTTCTCAGAAAGCTTCTTTCTCTTTGTTATCGGAGGATATTTCCTTTGGCCCTATAGTCTTCAAGGGGATCCGAAATATCTGTTCTCAGATTCAACAGAAATAAGGCTAGCAAAGAGATCCAAGAAATACAGATGTAACTCTGTGAGACGAATTAACAGAACACTAAGCAGTTTCTCAGAAAGCTTCTTTCCAGATTTCATCTGAGGATATTTCCTTTTTCACCATAGCCCTCTATGGGCTTCCAAATATCACTTTACCAATTCCATAAGAAGTGCCTTAGCGAAAGTCTTCTTAAGGGGAAGGCTGTAACTCTGCGAGATGATTTCACAGAACACAAAGAAGTTTCTCAGAAAGCTTCTTTCTCTATGTTATCTGAGGATATTTACTTTGGCCCTATAGTCTTCAAAGGGATCCGAAATATCTGTTCTCAGATTCCACAGAAATAAGGGTAGCAAAGAGATCCACGAAATACAGACGTAAATCTGTGAGATGAATTAACAGAACACTAAGCAGTTTCTCAGAAAGCTTCTTTCCAGATTTCATCTGAAGATATTTCCTTTTTCACCATGGCCCACTATGGGCTTCCAAATATCACTTCGCCAATTCCACAAGAACTGTCTTAGCGAAAGGCTTCTTGAGGGGAAAGCTGTAACTCTGTGAGATGATTTCACAGATCACAAAGAAGTTTCTCAGAAAGCTTCTTTCTCTTTGTTATCGGAGGATATTTCCTTTGGCCCTATAGTCTTCAAAGGGATCCGAAATATCTGTTCTCAGATTCCACAGAAATAAGGCTAGCAAAGAAATCCACGAAATACAGATGTAACTCTGTGAGGTGAATTAACAGAACACTAAGCAGTTTCTCAGAAAGCTTCTTTCCAGATTTCATCTGAGGATATTTCCTTTTTCACCATAGCCCTCTATGGGCTTCCAAATATCACTTTGCCAATTCCACAAGAACTGTCTTAGAGAAAGTCTTCTTGAGGGGAAAGCTGTAACTCTGTGAGATGATTTCACAGAACACAAAGAAGTTTCTCAGAAACCTTCTTTCTCTTTGTTATGGGAGGATATTTCCTTTGGCCCTATGGTCTTCAAAGGCATCCGAAATATCTGTTCTCAGATTCCACAGAAATAAGGCTAGCAAAGAGATCCACGAAATACAGATGTAACTCTGTGAGATGAATTAACAGAACACTAAGCAGTTTCTCAGAAAGCTTCTATCCAGATTTCATCTGAGGATATTTCCTTTTTCACCATAGCCCTCTATGGGCTTCCAAATATCACTTTGCCAATTCCACAAGAACTGTCTTAGCGAAAGGCTTCTTGAGGGGAAAGCTGTAACTCCGTGAGATGGTTTCACAGAACACAAAGAAGTTTCTCAGAAAGCTTCTTTCTCTTTGTTATCGGAGGATATTTCCTTTGGCACTATAGTCTTCAAAGGGATCCGAAATATCTGTTCTCAGATTCCACAGAAATAAGGCTAGCAAAGAGATCCACGAAATACAGATGTAACCCTGTGAGATGAATTAACAGAACACTAAGCAGATTCTCAGAAAGCTTCTTTCCAGATTTCATCTGAAGATATTTCCTTTTGCACCATACCCCTCTATGGGCTTCCAAATATCACTTCGCCAATTCCACAAGAACTGTCTTAGGGAAAGGCTTCTTGAGGGGAAAGCTGTAACTCTGTGACATGATTTCACGGATCACAAAGAAGTTTCTCAGAAAGCTTCTTTCTCTTTGTTATCGGAGGATATTTCCTTTGGCCCTATAGTCTTCAAAGGGATCCGAAATATCTGTTCTCAGATTCCACAGAAATAAGGCTAGCAAAGAGATCCACGAAATACAGATGTAACTCTGTGAGGTGAATTAACAGAACACTAAGCAGTTTCTCAGAAAGCTTCTTACCAGATTTCATCTGAGGATATTTCCTTTTTCACCATAGCCCTCTATGGGCTTCCAAATATAACTTTGCCAATTCCACAAGAACTGTCTTAGAGAAAGGCTTCTTGAGGGGAAAGCTGTATATCTGTGAGATGATTTCACAGAACACAATGAAGTTTCTCAGAAACCTTCTTTCTCTTTGTTATGGGAGGATATTTCCTTTGGCCCTATGGTCTTCAAAGGCATCCGAAATATCTGTTCTCAGATTCCACAGAAATAAGGCTAGCAAAGAGATCCACGAAATACAGATGCAACTCTGTGAGATGAATTAACAGAACACTAAGCAGTTTCTCAGAAAGCTTCTTTCCAGATTTCATCTGAGGATATTTCCTTTTTCACCATAGCCCTCTATGGGCTTCCAAATATCACTTTGCCAATTCCACAAGTAGTGCCTTATCGAAAGGCTTCTTGAGGGGAAAGCTGTAACTCTGCGAGATGATTTCACAGAACACAAAGAAGTTTCTCAGAAAGCTTCTTTCTCTTTGTTATCGGAGGATATTTCCTTTGGCCCTATAGTCTTCAAAGACATCCGAAATATCTGTTCTCAGATTTCACAGAAATAAGGCTAGCAAAGAGATCCACGAAATACAGATGTAACTCTGTGAGATGAATTAACAGAACACTAAGCAGTTTCTCAGAAAGCTTCTATCCAGATTTCATCTGAGGATATTTCCTTTTTCACCATAGCCCTCTATGGGCTTCCAAATATCACTTTGCCAATTCCACAAGAACTATATTAGCGAAAGTCTTCCTGAGGGGAAAGCTGTAACTCCGTGAGATGGTTTCACAGAACCCAAAGAAGTTTCTCAGAAAGCTTCTTTCTCTTTGTTATCGGAAGATATTTCCTTTGGCCCTATAGCCTTCAAAGGGATCCGAAATATCTGTTCTCAGATTCCACAGAAATAATTCTAGCAAAGAGATCCGAAATACAGACGTAACTCTGTGAGATGAATTAACAGAACACTAAGCAGTTTCTCAGAAAGGTTCTTTCCAGATTTCATCTGAGGATATTTCCTTTTTCACCATAGCCCTCTATGGGCTTCCAAATATCACTTTGCCAATTCCACAAGAACTGTCTTAGCGAAAGGCTTCTTGAGGGGAAAGCTGTAACTCTGTGAGATGATTTCAAAGAACACAAAGAAGTTTCTCAGAAAGCTTCTTTCTCTTTGTTATCGGCGGATATTTCCTTTGGCCCTATAGTCTTCAAAGGGATCCGAAATATCTGTTCTCAGATTCCACAGAAATAAGGCTAGCAAAGAGATCCTCGAAATACAGATGGAACTCTGTGAGATGAATTAACAGAACACTAAGCAGTTTCTCAGAAAGCTTCTTTCCAGATTTCATCTGAGGATATTTCCCTTTTCACCATAGCCCTCTATGGGCTTCGAAATATCACTTTGCCAATTCCACAAGAACTGTCTTAGCGAAAGGCTTCTTGAGGGGAAAGCTGTAACTCTGTGAGATGATTTCACAGAACACAAAGAAGTTTCTCAGAAAGCTTCTTTCTCTATGTTATCGGAGGATATTTACTTTGGCCCTACAGTCTTCAAAGGGATCCGAAATATCTGTTCTCCGATTCCACAGAAATAAGGCTAGCAAAGAGATCCACGAAATACAGATGTGACTCTGTGAGATGAATTCACAGAACACTAAGCAGTTTCACAGAAAGCTTCTTTCCAGATTTCATCTGAGGATATTTCCTTTTTCACCCTAGCCCTCTATGGGCTTCCAAATATCACTTTGCCAATTCCACTAGAACTGTCTTAGCGAAAGGCTTCTAGAGGGGAAAGCTGTAGCTCTGTGAGATGATTTGACAGAACACAAAGAAGTTTCTCAGAAAGCTTCTTTCTCTTTGTTATCGGAGGATATTTCCATTGGCCCTATTGTCTTCAAAGGGATCCGAAATATCTGTTCTCAGGTTCCACAGAAACAAGGCTAGCGAAGAGATCCACGAAATACAAATGTAACTCTGTGAGATGAATTAACAGAACACTAAGCAGTTTCTCAGAAAGCTTCTTTCCAGATTTCATCGGAGGATATTTCCTTTTTCACCATAGCCCTCTATGGGCTTCCAAATATCACTTTGCCAATTCCACAAGAACTGTCTTAGCGAAAGGCTTCTTGAGGGGAAAGCTGTAACTCTGTGAGATGATTTCACAGAACACAAAGAAGTTTCTCAGAAATCTTCTTTCTCTTTGTTATCGGAAGATATTTCCTTTGGCGCTATAGTCTTCAAAGGGATCCGAAATATCTGTTCTCAGATTCCACAGAAATAAGGCTAGCAAAGAGATCCACGAAATACAGATGTATCTCTGTGAGATGAATTAACAGAACACTAAGCAGTTTCTCAGAAAGCTTCTTTCCAGATTTCATCTGAGGATATTTCCTTTTTCACCATAGCCCTCTATGGGCTTCCAAATATCACTTTGCCAATTCCACAAGAAGTGCCTTAGCGAAAGGCTTCTTGAGGGGAAAGCTGTAACTCTGCGAGATGATTTCACAGAACGCAAAGAAGTTTCTCAGAAAGCTTCTTTGTCTTTGTTTTCGGAGGATATTTCCTTTGGCCCTATAGTCTTCAAAGGGATCCGAAATATCTGTTCTCAGATTCCACAGAAATAAGGCTAGCAAAGAGATCCACGAAATACAGATGTAACTCTGTGTGATGAATTAACAGAACACTAAGCAGTTTCTCAGAAAGCTTCTTTCCATATTTCATCTGAGGATATTTCCTTTTTCACCGTAGCCCGCTATGGGCTTCCAAATATCACTTTGCCAATTCCACAAGAACTGTCTTAGCGAAAGGCTTCTTAGCGGAAACCTGTAACTCTATGAGATGATTTCACAGAACACAAAGAAGTTTCTCAGAAAGCTTCTTTCTCTTTGTTATCGGAGGATATTTCCTTTGGCCCTATAGTCTTCAAGGGGATCCGAAATATCTGTTCTCAGATTCAACAGAAATAAGGCTAGCAAAGAGATCCAAGAAATACAGATGTAACTCTGTGAGACGAATTAACAGAACACTAAGCAGTTTCTCAGAAAGCTTCTTTCCAGATTTCATCTGAGGATATTTCCTTTTTCACCATAGCCCTCTATGGGCTTCCAAATATCACTTTACCAATTCCATAAGAAGTGCCTTAGCGAAAGTCTTCTTAAGGGGAAGGCTGTAACTCTGCGAGATGATTTCACAGAACACAAAGAAGTTTCTCAGAAAGCTTCTTTCTCTATGTTATCTGAGGATATTTACTTTGGCCCTATAGTCTTCAAAGGGATCCGAAATATCTGTTCTCAGATTCCACAGAAATAAGGGTAGCAAAGAGATCCACGAAATACAGATGTAAATCTGTGAGATGAATTAACAGAACACTAAGCAGTTTCTCAGAAAGCTTCTTTCCAGATTTCATCTGAAGATATTTCCTTTTTCACCATGGCCCACTATGGGCTTCCAAATATCACTTCGCCAATTCCACAAGAACTGTCTTAGCGAAAGGCTTCTTGAGGGGAAAGCTGTAACTCTGTGAGATGATTTCACAGATCACAAAGAAGTTTCTCAGAAAGCTTCTTTCTCTTTGTTATCGGAGGATATTTCCTTTGGCCCTATAGTCTTCAAAGGGATCCGAAATATCTGTTCTCAGATTCCACAGAAATAAGGCTAGCAAAGAAATCCACGAAATACAGATGTAACTCTGTGAGGTGAATTAACAGAACACTAAGCAGTTTCTCAGAAAGCTTCTTTCCAGATTTCATCTGAGGATATTTCCTTTTTCACCATAGCCCTCTATGGGCTTCCAAATATCACTTTGCCAATTCCACAAGAACTGTCTTAGAGAAAGTCTTCTTGAGGGGAAAGCTGTAACTCTGTGAGATGATTTCACAGAACACAAAGAAGTTTCTCAGAAACCTTCTTTCTCTTTGTTATGGGAGGATATTTCCTTTGGCCCTACGGTCTTCAAAGGCATCCGAAATATCTGTTCTCAGATTCCACAGAAATAAGGCTAGCAAAGAGATCCACGAAATACAGATGTAACTCTGTGAGATGAATTCACAGAACACTAAGCAGTTTCTCAGAAAGCTTCTATCCAGATTTCATCTGAGGATATTTCCTTTTTCACCATAGCCCTCTATGGGCTTCCAAATATCACTTTGCCAATTCCACAAGAACTGTCTTAGCGAAAGGCTTCTTGAGGGGAAAGCTGTAACTCCGTGAGATGGTTTCACAGAACACAAAGAAGTTTCTCAGAAAGCTTCTTTCTCTTTGTTATCGGAGGATATTTCCTTTGGCACTATAGTCTTCAAAGGGATCCGAAATATCTGTTCTCAGATTCCACAGAAATAAGGCTAGCAAAGAGATCCACGAAATACAGATGTAACCCTGTGAGATGAATTAACAGAACACTAAGCAGTTTCTCAGAAAGCTTCTTTCCAGATTTCATCTGAAGATATTTCCTTTTGCACAATACCCCTCTATGGGCTTCCAAATATCACTTCGCCAATTCCACAAGAACTGTCTTAGGGAAAGGCTTCTTGAGGGGAAAGCTGTAACTCTGTGACATGATTTCACGGATCACAAAGAAGTTTCTCAGAAAGCTTCTTTCTCTTTGTTATCGGAGGATATTTCCTTTGGCCCTATAGTCTTCAAAGGGATCCGAAATATCTGTTCTCAGATTCCACAGAAATAAGGCTAGCAAAGAGATCCACGAAATACAGATGTAACTCTGTGAGGTGAATTAACAGAACACTAAGCAGTTTCTCAGAAAGCTTCTTACCAGATTTCATCTGAGGATATTTCCTTTTTCACCATAGCCCTCTATGGGCTTCCAAATATAACTTTGCCAATTCCACAAGAACTGTCTTAGAGAAAGGCTTCTTGAGGGGAAAGCTGTATCTCTGTGAGATGATTTCACAGAACACAAAGAAGTTTCTCAGAAACCTTCTTTCTCTTTGTTATGGGAGGATATTTCCTTTGGCCCTATGGTCTTCAAAGGCATCCGAAATATCTGTTCTCAGATTCCACAGAAATAAGGCTAGCAAAGAGATCCACGAAATACAGATGCAACTCTGTGAGATGAATTAACAGAACACTAAGCAGTTTCTCAGAAAGCTTCTTTCCAGATTTCATCTGAGGATATTTCCTTTTTCACCATAGCCCTCTATGGGCTTCCAAATATCACTTTGCCAATTCCACAAGTAGTGCTTTATCGAAAGGCTTCTTGAGGGGAAAGCTGTAACTCTGCGAGATGATTTCACAGAACACAAAGAAGTTTCTCAGAAAGCTTCTTTCTCTTTGTTATCGGAGGATATTTCCTTTGGCCCTATAGTCTTCAAAGACATCCGAAATATCTGTTCTCAGATTTCACAGAAATAAGGCTAGCAAAGAGATCCACGAAATACAGATGTAACTCTGTGAGATGAATTAACAGAACACTAAGCAGTTTCTCAGAAAGCTTCTATCCAGATTTCATCTGAGGATATTTCCTTTTTCACCATAGCCCTCTATGGGCTTCCAAATATCACTTTGCCAATTCCACAAGAACTATATTAGCGAAAGTCTTCCTGAGGGGAAAGCTGTAACTCCGTGAGATGGTTTCACAGAACCCAAAGAAGTTTCTCAGAAAGCTTCTTTCTCTTTGTTATCGGAAGATATTTCCTTTGGCCTTATAGCCTTCAAAGGGATCCGAAATATCTGTTCTCAGATTCCACAGAAATAATTCTAGCAAAGAGATCCGAAATACAGACGTAACTCTGTGAGATGAATTAACAGAACACTAAGCAGTTTCTCAGAAAGGTTCTTTCCAGATTTCATCTGAGGATATTTCCTTTTTCACCATAGCCCTCTATGGGCTTCCAAATATCACTTTGCCAATTCCACAAGAACTGTCTTAGCGAAAGGCTTCTTGAGGGGAAAGCTGTAACTCTGTGAGATGATTTCAAAGAACACAAAGAAGTTTCTCAGATAGCTTCTTTCTCTTTGTTATCGGCGGATATTTCCTTTGGCCCTATAGTCTTCAAAGGGATCCGAAATATCTGTTCTCAGATTCCACAGAAATAAGGCTAGCAAAGAGATCCTCGAAATACAGATGCAACTCTGTGAGATGAATTAACAGAACACTAAGCAGTTTCTCAGAAAGCTTCTTTCCAGATTTCATCTGAGGATATTTCCCTTTTCACCATAGCCCTCTATGGGCTTCGAAATATCACTTTGCCAATTCCACAAGAACTGTCTTAGCGAAAGGCTTCTTGAGGGGAAAGCTGTAACTCTGTGAGATGATTTCACAGAACACAAAGAAGTTTCTCAGAAAGCTTCTTTCTCTATGTTATCGGAGGATATTTACTTTGGCCCTACAGTCTTCAAAGGGATCCGAAATATCTGTTCTCCGATTCCACAGAAATAAGGCTAGCAAAGAGATCCACGAAATACAGATGTGACTCTGTGAGATGAATTCACAGAACACTAAGCAGTTTCACAGAAAGCTTCTTTCCAGATTTCATCTGAGGATATTTCCTTTTTCACCCTAGCCCTCTATGGGCTTCCAAATATCACTTTGCCAATTCCACTAGAACTGTCTTAGCGAAAGGCTTCTAGAGGGGAAAGCTGTAGCTCTGTGAGATGATTTGACAGAACACAAAGAAGTTTCTCAGAAAGCTTCTTTCTCTTTGTTATCGGAGGATATTTCCATTGGCCCTATTGTCTTCAAAGGGATCCGAAATATCTGTTCTCAGGTTCCACAGAAACAAGGCTAGCGAAGAGATCCACGAAATACAAATGTAACTCTGTGAGATGAATTAACAGAACACTAAGCAGTTTCTCAGAAAGCTTTTTTCCAGATTTCATCTGAGGATATTTCCTTTTTCACCATAGCCCTCTATGGGCTTACAAATATCACTTTGCCAATTCCACAAGAACTGTCTTAGCGAAAGGCTTCTTGAGGGGAAAGCTGTAACTCTGTGAGATGATTTCACAGAACACAAAGAAGTTTCTCAGAAATCTTCTTTCTCTTTGTTATCGGAGGATATTTCCTTTGGCGCTATAGTCTTCAAAGGGATCCGAAATATCTGTTCTCAGATTCCACAGAAATAAGGCTAGCAAAGAGATCCACGAAATACAGATGTATCTCTGTGAGATGAATTAACAGAACACTAAGCAGTTTCTCAGAAAGCTTCTTTCCAGATTTCATCTGAGGATATTTCCTTTTTCACCATAGCCCTCTATGGGCTTCCAAATATCACTTTGCCAATTCCACAAGAAGTGCCTTAGCGAAAGGCTTCTTGAGGGGAAAGCTGTAACTCTGCGAGATGATTTCACAGAACGCAAAGAAGTTTCTCAGAAAGCTTCTTTGTCTTTGTTTTCGGAGGATATTTCCTTTGGCCCTATAGTCTTCAAAGGGATCCGAAATATCTGTTCTCAGATTCCACAGAAATAAGGCTAGCAAAGAGATCCACGAAATACAGATGTAACTCTGTGTGATGAATTAACAGAACACTAAGCAGTTTCTCAGAAAGCTTCTTTCCAGATTTCATCTGAGGATATTTCCTTTTTCACCATAGCCCTCTAGGGGCTTCCAAATATCACTTTGCCAATTCCACAAGAACTGTCTTAGCGAAAGGCTTCTTGAGGGGAAAGCTGTAACTCTGTGAGATGATTTCAAAGAACACAAAGAAGTTTCTCAGAAAGCTTCATTCTCTTTATTATCAGAGGATATTTCCATTGTCCCTATAGTCTTCAAAGGGATCCGAAATATCTGTTCTCAGGTTCCACAGAAATAAGGCTAGCAAAGAGATCCACGAAATACAGATGTAACTCTGTGAGACGAATTAACAGAACACTAAGCAGTTTCTCAGAAAGCTTCTTTCCAGATTTCATCTGAGGATATTTCCTTTTTCACCATAGCCCTCTATGGGCTTCCAAATATCACTTTGCCAATTCCACAAGAACTGTCTTAGCGAAAGGCTTCTTGAGGGGAAAGCTGTAACTCTGTGAGATGATTTCACAGATCTCTAAGAAGTTTCTCAGAAATCTTCTTTCTCTTTGTTATCGGATGATATTTCCTTTGGCCCTATAGTCTTCAAAGGGATCCGAAATATCTGTTCTCAGATTCCACAGAAATAAGGCTAGCAAAGAGATCCTCGAAATACAGATGTAACTCTGTGAGATGAATTAACAGAACACTAAGCAGTTTCTCAGAAAGCTTCTTTCCAGATTTCATCTGAGGATATTTCCTCTTTCACCATAGCCCTCTATGGGCTTCCAAATATCACTTTGCCAATTCCACAAGAACTGTCTTAGCGAAAGGCTTCTTGAGGGGAAAGCTGTAACTCTGTGAGATGATTTCACAGAACACAAAGAAGTTTCTCAGAAAGCCTCTTTCTCTATGTTATCGGAGAATATTTACTTTGGCCCTATAGTCTTCAAAGGGATCCGAAATATCTGTTCTCAGATTCCACAGAAATAAGGGTAGCAAAGAGATCCACGAAATACAGATGTAAATCTGTGAGATGAATTAACAGAACACTAAGCAGTTTCTCAGAAAGCTTCTTTCCAGATTTCATCTGAGGATATTTCCTTTTCCACCATAGCCCTCTATGGGCTTCCAAATATCACTTTGCCAATTCCACAAGAGCTGTCGTAGCGAAAGGCTTCTTGAGGGGAAAGCTGTAACTCTTTGAGATGATTTCACAGAACACAAAGAAGTTTCTCAGAAAGCTTCTTTCTCTTTGTTATCGGAGGACATTTCCTTTGGCCCTATACTCTTCAAATGGATCCGAAATATCTGTTCTCAGATTCCACAGAAATAAGGCTAGCAAAGAGATCCACGAAATACAGATGTATCTCTGTGAGATGAATTAACAGAACACTAAGCAGTTTCTCAGAAAGCTTCTTTCCAGATTTCATCTGAGGATATTTCCTTTTTCACCATAGCCCTCTATGGGCTTCCAAATATCACTTTGCCAATTCCACAAGAAGTGCCTTAGCGAAAGGCTTCTTGAGGGGAAAGCTGTAGCTCTGTGAGATGATTTGACAGAACACAAAGAAGTTTCTCAGAAAGCTTCTTTCTCTTTGTTATCGGAGGATATTTCCTTTGGCCCTATAGTCTTCAAAGGGATCCGAAATATCTGTTCTCAGATTCCACAGAAATAAGGCTAGCAAAGAGATCCACGAAATACAGATGTAACTCTGAGAGATGAATTAACAGAACACTAAGCAGTTTCTCAGAAAGCTTCTTTCCATATTTCATCTGAGGATATTTCCTTTTTCACCGTAGCCCTCTATGGGCTTCCAAATATCACTTTGCCAATTCCACAAGAACTGTCTTAGCGAAAGGCTTCTTAGAGGAAACCTGTAACTCTATGAGATGATTTCACAGAACACAAAGAAGTTTCTCAGAAAGCTTCTTTCTCTTTGTTATCGGAGGATATTTCCTTTGGCCCTATAGTCTTCAAGGGGATCCGAAATATCTGTTCTCAGATTCAACAGAAATAAGGCTAGCAAAGAGATCCAAGAAATACAGATGTAACTCTGTGAGACGAATTAACAGAACACTAAGCAGTTTCTCATAAAGCTTCTTTCCAGATTTCATCTGAGGATATTTCCTTTTTCACCATAGCCCTCTATGGGCTTCCAAATATCACTTTACCAATTCCATAAGAAGTGCCTTAGCGAAAGTCTTCTTAAGGGGAAGGCTGTAACTCTGCGAGATGATTTCACAGAACACAAAGAAGTTTCTCAGAAAGCTTCTTTCTCTATGTTATCTGAGGATATTTACTTTGGCCCTATAGTCTTCAAAGGGATCCGAAATATCTGTTCTCAGATTCCACAGAAATAAGGGTAGCAAAGAGATCCACGAAATACAGATGTAAATCTGTGAGATGAATTAACAGAACACTAAGCAGTTTCTCAGAAAGCTTCTTTCCAGATTTCATCTGAAGATATTTCCTTTTTCACCATGGCCCACTATGGGCTTCCAAATATCACTTCGCCAATTCCACAAGAACTGTCTTAGCGAAAGGCTTCTTGAGGGGAAAGCTGTAACTCTGTGAGATGATTTCACAGATCACAAAGAAGTTTCTCAGAAAGCTTCTTTCTCTTTGTTATTGGAGGATATTTCCTTTGGCCCTATAGTCTTCAAAGGGATCCGAAATATCTGTTCTCAGATTCCACAGAAATAAGGCTAGCAAAGAAATCCACGAAATACAGATGTAACTCTGTGAGGTGAATTAACAGAACACTAAGCAGTTTCTCAGAAAGCTTCTTTCCAGATTTCATCTGAGGATATTTCCTTTTTCACCATAGCCCTCTATGGGCTTCCAAATATCACTTTGCCAATTCCACAAGAACTGTCTTAGAGAAAGTCTTCTTGAGGGGAAAGCTGTAACTCTGTGAGATGATTTCACAGAACACAAAGAAGTTTCTCAGAAACCTTCTTTCTCTTTGTTATGGGAGGATATTTCCTTTGGCCCTATGGTCTTCAAAGGCATCCGAAATATCTGTTCTCAGATTCCACAGAAATAAGGCTAGCAAAGAGATCCACGAAATACAGATGTAACTCTGTGAGATGAATTAACAGAACACTAAGCAGTTTCTCAGAAAGCTTCTTTCCAGATTTCATCTGAGGATATTTCCTTTTTCACCATAGCCCTCTATGGGCTTCCAAATATCACTTTGCCAATTCCACAAGAACTGTCTTAGCGAAAGGCTTCTTGAGGGGAAAGCTGTAACTCTGTGAGATGATTTCACAGAACACAAAGAAGTTTCTCAGAAAGCTTCTTTCTCTTTGTTATCGGAGGATATTTCCTTTGGCCCTATGGTCTTCAAAGGCATCCGAAATATCTGTTCTCAGATTCCACAGAAATAAGGCTAGCAAAGAGATCCACGAAATACAGATGTAACTCTGTGAGATGAATTAACAGAACACTAAGCAGTTTCTCAGAAAGCTTCTTTCCAGATTTCATCTGAGGATATTTCCTTTTCCACCATAGCCCTCTATGGGCTTCCAAATATCACTTTGCCAATTCCACAAGAGCTGTCGTAGCGAAAGGCTTCTTGAGGGCAAAGCTGTAACTCTGTGAGATGATTTCACAGAACACAAAGAAGTTTCTCAGAAAGCTTCTTTCTCTTTGTTATCGGAGGATATTTCCTTTGGCCCTATAGTCATCAAGGGATCTGAAATATCTGTTCTCAGATTCCACAGAAATAAGGATAGCAAAGAGATCCACGAAATACAGATGTAACTCTGTCAGATGAATTAACAGAACACTAAGCAGTGTCTCAGAAAGCTTCTTTCCAGGTTTCATCTGAGGATATTTCCTTTTTCACCTTAGCCTTCTATGGGCTTCCAAATATCACTTTGCCAATTCCACAAGAACTGTCTTAGCGAAAGGCTTCTTGAGGGCAAAGCTGTAACTCTGTGAGATGATTTCACAGAACACAAAGAAGTTTCTCAGAAATCTTCTTTCTCTTTGTTATCGGAGGATATTTCCTTTGGCCCTATATTCTTCAAAGGGATCCGAAATATCTGTTCTCAGATTCCACAGAAATAAGGCTACCAAAGAGATCCACGAAATACAGATGTAACCCTGTGAGATGAATTAACAGAACACTAAGCAGTTTCTCAGAAAGCTTCTTTCCAGATTACATCTGAGGATATTTCCTTTTTCACCATAGCCCTCTACGGGCTTCCAAATATAACTTTGCCAATTCCACAAGAACTGTCTTAGCGAAAGGCTTCTTCTATGGAAAGCTGTAACTCTGTGAGATGATTTCACAGAACACAAAGAAGTTTCTCAGAAACCTTCTTTCTCTTTGTTATGGGAGGATATTTCCTTTGGCCCTATGGTCTTCAAAGGCATCCGAAATATCTGTTCTCAGATTCCACAGAAATAAGGCTAGCAAAGAGATCCACGAAATACAGATGTAACTCTGTGAGATGAATTCACAGAACACTAAGCAGTTTCTCAGAAAGCTTCTATCCAGATTTCATCTGAGGATATTTCCTTTTTCACCATAGCCCTCTATGGGCTTCCAAATATCACTTTGCCAATTCCACAAGAACTGTCTTAGCGAAAGGCTTCTTGAGGGGAAAGCTGTAACTCCGTGAGATGGTTTCACAGAACACAAAGAAGTTTCTCAGAAAGCTTCTTTCTCTTTGTTATCGGAGGATATTTCCTTTGGCACTATAGTCTTCAAAGGGATCCGAAATATCTGTTCTCAGATTCCACAGAAATAAGGCTAGCAAAGAGATCCACGAAATACAGATGTAACCCTGTGAGATGAATTAACAGAACACTAAGCAGTTTCTCAGAAAGCTTCTTTCGAGATTTCATCTGAAGATATTTCCTTTTGCACCATATCCCTCTATGGGCTTCCAAATATCACTTCGCCAATTCCACAAGAACTGTCTTAGGGAAAGGCTTCTTGAGGGGAAAGCTGTAACTCTGTGACATGATTTCACGGATCACAAAGAAGTTTCTCAGAAAGCTTCTTTCTCTTTGTTATCGGAGGATATTTCCTTTGGCCCTATAGTCTTCAAAGGGATCCGAAATATCTGTTCTCAGATTCCACAGAAATAAGGCTAGCAAAGAGATCCACGAAATACAGATGTAACTCTGTGAGGTGAATTAACAGAACACTAAGCAGTTTCTCAGAAAGCTTCTTACCAGATTTCATCTGAGGATATTTCCTTTTTCACCATAGCCCTCTATGGGCTTCCAAATATAACTTTGCCAATTCCACAAGAACTGTCTTAGAGACAGGCTTCTTGAGGGGAAAGCTGTATCTCTGTGAGATGATTTCACAGAACACAAAGAAGTTTCTCAGAAACCTTCTTTCTCTTTGTTATGGGAGGATATTTCCTTTGGCCCTATGGTCTTCAAAGGCATCCGAAATATCTGTTCTCAGATTCCACAGAAATAAGGCTAGCAAAGAGATCCACGAAATACAGATGTAACTCTGTGAGATGAATTAACAGAACACTAAGCAGTTTCTCAGAAAGCTTCTATCCAGATTTCATCTGAGGATATTTCCTTTTTCACCATAGCCCTCTATGGGCTTCCAAATATCACTTTGCCAATTCCACAAGAACTATATTAGCGAAAGTCTTCCTGAGGGGAAAGCTGTAACTCCGTGAGATGGTTTCACAGAACCCAAAGAAGTTTCTCAGAAAGCTTCTTTCTCTTTGTTATCGGAAGATATTTCCTTTGGCCCTATAGCCTTCAAAGGGATCCGAAATATCTGTTCTCAGATTCCACAGAAATAATTCTAGCAAAGAGATCCGAAATACAGACGTAACTCTGTGAGATGAATTAACAGAACACTAAGCAGTTTCTCAGAAAGGTTCTTTCCAGATTTCATCTGAGGATATTTCCTTTTTCACCATAGCCCTCTATGGGCTTCCAAATATCACTTTGCCAATTCCACAAGAACTGTCTTAGCAAAAGGCTTCTTGAGGGGAAAGCTGTAACTCTGTGAGATGATTTCAAAGAACACAAAGAAGTTTCTCAGAAAGCTTCTTTCTCTTTGTTATCCGCGGATATTTCCTTTGGCCCTATAGTCTTCAAAGGGATCCGAAATATCTGTTCTCAGATTCCACAGAAATAAGGCTAGCAAAGAGATCCTCGAAATACAGATGTAACTCTGTGAGATGAATTAACAGAACACTAAGCAGTTTCTCAGAAAGCTTCTTTCCAGATTTCATCTGAGGATATTTCCTCTTTCACCATAGCCCTCTATGGGCTTCCAAATATCACTTTGCCAATTCCACAAGAACTGTCTTAGCGAAAGGCTTCTTGAGGGGAAAGCTGTAACTCTGTGAGATGATTTCACAGAACACAAAGAAGTTTCTCAGAAAGCCTCTTTCTCTATGTTATCGGAGGATATTTACTTTGGCCCTATAGTCTTCAAAGGGATCCGAAATATCTGTTCTCAGATTCCACAGAAATAAGGGTAGCAAAGAGATCCACGAAATACAGATGTAAATCTGTGAGATGAATTAACAGAACACTAAGCAGTTTCTCAGAAAGCTTCTTTCCAGATTTCATCTGAAGATATTTCCTTTTTCACCACAGCCCTCTATGGGCTTCCAAATATCACTTCGCCAATTCCACAAGAACTGTCTTAGCGAAAGGCTTCTTGAGGGGAAAGCTGTAACTCTGTGAGATGATTTCACAGATCACAAAGAAGTTTCTCAGAAAGCTTCTTTCTCTTTGTAATCGGAGGATATTTCCTTTGGCCCTATAGTCTTCAAAGGGATCCGAAATATCTGTTCTCAGATTCCACAGAAATAAGGCTAGCAAAGAGATCCAGGAAATACAGATGTAATTCTGTGAGGTGAATTAACAGAACACTAAGCAGTTTCTCAGAAAGCTTCTTTCCAGATTTCATCTGAGGATATTTCCTTTTTCACCATAGCCCTCTATGGGCTTCCAAATATCACTTTGCCAATTCCACAAGAACTGTCTTAGAGAAAGGCTTCTTGAGGGGAAAGCTGTAACTCTGTGAGATGATTTCACAGAACACAAAGAAGTTTCTCAGAAACTTTCTTTCTCTTTGTTATGGGAGGATATTTCCTTTGGCCCTATGGTCTTCAAAGGCATCCGAAATATCTGTTCTCAGATTCCACAGAAATAAGGCTAGCAAAGCGATCCACGAAATACAGATGTAACTCTGTGAGATGAATTAACAGAACACTAAGAGTTTCTCAGAAAGCTTCTTTCCAGATTTCATCTGAGGATATTTCCTTTTTCACCATAGCCCTCTATGGGCTTCCAAATATCACTTTGCCAATTCCACAAGAAGTGCCTTATCGAAAGGCTTCTTGAGGGGAAAGCTGTAACTCTGCGAGATGATTTCACAGAACACAAAGAAGTTTCTCAGAAAGCTTCTTTCTCTTTGTTATCGGAGGATATTTCCTTTGGCCCTATAGTCTTCAAAGGGATCCGAAATATCTGTTCTCAGATTCCACAGAAATAAGGCTAGCAGAGAGATCCACGAAATACAGATGTTACTCTGTGAGATGAATTAACAGAACACTAAGCAGTTTCTCAGAAAGCTTCTTTCCAGATTTCATCTGAGGATATTTCTTTTTCACCATAGCCCTCTATGGGCTTCCAAATATCACTTTGCCAATTCCACAAGAACTGTCTTAGCGAAAGGCTTCTTGAGGGGAAAGCAGTAACTCTGTGAGATGATTTCACAGAACACAAAGAAGTTTCTCAGAAAGTTTCTTTCTCTTTGTTATCCGAGGATATTTCCTTTGGCCCTATGGTCTTCAAAGGCATCCGAAATATCTGTTCTCAGATTCCACAGAAATAAGGCTAGCAAAGAGATCCACGAAATACAGATGTAACTCTGTGAGATGAATTAAGAGATCACTAAGCAGTTTCTCAGAAAGCTTCTTTCCAGATTTCATCTGAGGATATTTCCTTTTCCACCAAAGCCTTCCATGGGCTTCCAAATATCACTTTGCCAATTCCACAAGAGCTGTCTTAGCGAAAGGCTTCTGGAGGGGAAAGCTGTAACTCTGTGAGATGATTTCACAGAACACAAAGAAGTTTCTCAGAAAGCTTCTTTCTCTTTGTTATCGGAGGATATTTCCTTTGGCCCTATAGTCTTCAAGGGGATCCGAAATATCTGTTCTCAGATTCAACAGAAATAAGGCTAGCAAAGAGATCCAAGAAATACAGATGTAACTCTGTGAGACGAATTAATAGAACACTAAGCAGTTTCTCAGAAAGCTTCTTTCCAGATTTCATCTGAGGATATTTCCTTTTTCACCATAGCCCTCTATGGGCTTCCAAATATCACTTTGCCAATTCCACAAGAAGTGCCTTAGCGAAAGGCTTCATAAGGGGAAGGCTGTAACTCTGCGAGATGATTTCACAGAACACAAAGAAGTTTCTCAGAAAGCTTCTTTCTCTTTGTTATCCGAGGATATTTCCTTTGTCCCTATGGTCTTCAAAGGCATCCGAAATATCTGTTCTCAGATTCCACAGAAATAAGGCTAGCAAAGAGATCCACGAAATACAGATGTAAATCTGTGAGATGAATTAAGAGAACACTAAGCAGTTTCTCAGAAAGCTTCTTTCCAGATTTCATCTGAGGATATTTCCTTTTCCACCATAGCCCTCTATGGGTTTCCAAATATCATTTTGCCAATTCCACAAGAGCTGTCTTAGCGAAAGGCTTCTTGAGGGGAAAGCTGTAACTCTGTGAGATGATTTCACAGAACACAAAGAAGTTTCTCAGAAAGCTTCTTTCTCTTTGTTATCGGAGGATATTTCCTTTGGCCCTATAGTCTTCAAAGGGATCCGAAATATCTGTTCTCAGATTCAACAGAAATAAGGCTAGCAAAGAGATCCAAGAAATACAGATGTAACTCTGTGAGATGAATTTACAGAACACTAAGCAGTTTCTCAGAAAGCTTCTTTCCAGATTTCATCTGAGGATATTTCTTTTTTCACCATAGCCCACTTTGGGCTTCCAAATATCACTTTGCCAATTCCACAAGAACTGTCTTAGCGAAAGGCTTCTTGAGGGGAAAGCTGTAACTCTGTGAGATGATTTCAGAGAACACAAAGAAGTTTCTCAGAAAGCTTCTTTCTCTTTGTTATCGGAGGATATTTCCTTTGGCCCTATGGTCTTCAAAGGCATCCGAAATATCTGTTCTCAGATTCCACAGAAATAAGGCTAGCAAAGAGATCCACGAAATACAGATGTAACTCTGTGAGACGAATTAACAGAACACTAAGCAGTTTCTCAGAAAGCTTCTTTCCAGATTTCATCTGAGGATATTTCCTTTTCCACCATAGCCCTCTATGGGCTTCCAAATATCACTTTGCCAATTCCACAAGAGCTGTCTTAGCGAAAGGCTTCTTGAGGGGAAAGCTGTAACTCTGTGAGATGATTTCACAGAACACAAAGAAGTTTCTCAGAAAGCTTCTTTCTCTTTGTTATCGGAGGATATTTCCTTTGGAACAATAGTCTTCAAAGGGATCCGAAATATGTGTTCTCAGATTCCACAGAAATAAGGCTAGCAAAGAGATCCACGAAACACAGATGTGACTCTGTGAGATGAATTAACGGAACACTAAGCAGTTTCTCAGAAAGCTTCTTTCCAGATATCATCTGAGGATATTTCCTTTTTCACCATAGCCCTCTATGGGCTTCCAAATATCACTTTGCCAATTCCACAAGAACTGTCTTAGCGAAAGGCTTCTTGAGGGGAAAGCTGTAACTCTGTGAGATGATTTCACAGAACACAAAGAAGTTTCTCAGCAATCTTCTTTCTCTTTGTTATCGGAGGATATTTCCTTTGGCCCTATGGTCTTCAAAGGGATCCGAAATATCTGTTCTCAGATTCCACCGAAATAAGGCTAGCAAAGAGAACAAGGAAACACAGATGTAACTCTGTGAGATGAATTAACAGAACACTAAGCAGATTCTCAGAAAGCTTCTTTCCAGATTTCATCTGAGGATATTTCCTTTTTCACCGTAGCCCTCTACGGGCTTCCAAATATCACTTTGCTAATTCCACAAGAACTGTCTTAGCGAACGGCTTCTTGAGGGGAAAGCTGTAACTCTGTGAGATGATTTCAAAGAAATCTAAGAAGTTTCTCAGAAATCTTCTTTCTCTTTGTTATCGGAGGATATTTCCTTTGGCCCTATAGTCTTCAAAGGGATCCGAAATATCTGTTCTCAGATTCCACAGAAATAAGGCTAGCAAAGAGATCCTCGAAATACAGATGTAACACTGTGAGATGAATTAACAGAACACTAAGCAGTTTCTCAGAAAGCTTCTTTCCAGATTTCATCTGAGGATATTTCCTCTTTCACCATAGCCCTCTATGGGCTTCCAAATATCACTTTGCCAATTCCACAAGAACTGTCTTAGCGAAAGGCTTCTTGAGGGGAAAGCTGTAACTCTGTGATCTGATTTCACAGAACACAAAGAAGTTTCTCAGAAAGCTTCTTTCTCTATGTTATCGGAAGATATTTACTTTGGCCCTATAGTCTTCAAAGGGATCCGAAATATCTGTTCTCAGATTCCACAGAAATAAGGCTAGCAAAGAGATCCTCGAAATACAGATGTAACTGTGTGAGACGAATTAACAGAACACTAAGCAGTTTCTCAGAAAGCTTCTTTCCAGATTTCATCTGAGGATATTTCCTTTTTCACCATAGCCCTCTATGGGCTTCCAAATATCACTTTGCCAATTCCACAAGAAGTGCCTTAGCGAAAGGCTTCTTAAGGGGAAGGCTGTAACTCTGCGAGATGATTTCACAGAACACAAAGAAGTTTCTCAGAAAGCTTCTTTCTCTTTGTTATCGGGGGATATTTCCTTTGGCCCTATAGTCTTCAAAGGGCCCGAAATATCTGTTCTCAGATTCCACCGAAATAAGGCTAGCAAAGAGATCCACGAAATACAGATGTAACTCGGTGAGATGAATTAACAGAACACTAAGCAGTTTCTCAGAAAGGTTCTTTCCAGATTTCATCTGAGGATATTTCCTTTTTCACCATTTCCCTCTATGGGCTTCCAAACATCACTTTGCCAATTCCACAAGCACTGTGTTAGCGAAAGGCTTCTGGAGGGGAAAGCTGTAACTCTGTGAGATGATTTCACAGAACACAAAGAAGTTTCTCAGAAAGCTTCTTTCTCTTTGTTATCGGAGGATATTTCCTTTGGCCCTATAGTCTTCAAAGGGATCCGAAATATCTGTTCTCAGATTCCACAGAAATAAGGCTAGCAAAGAGATCCACGAAATACAGATGTAACTCTGTGAGATAAATTAACAGAACACTAAGCAGTTTCTCAGAAAGCTTCTTTCCAGATTTCATCTGAGGATATTTCTTTTTCACCATAGCCCTCTATGGGCTTCCAAATATCACTTTGCCAATTACACAAGAACTGTCTTAGCGAAAGGCTTCTTGAGGGGTAAGCTGTAACTCTGTGAGATGATTTCACAGAACACAAAGAAGTTTCTCAGCAATCTTCTTTCTCTTTGTTATCGGAGGATATTTCCTTTGGCCCTATAGTCTTCAAAGGGATCCGAAATATTTGTTCTCAGATTCCACAGAAATAAGGCTAGCAAAGAGATCCTCGAAATACAGATGTAACTCTGTGAGATGAATTAACAGAACACTAAGCAGTTTCTCAGAAAGCTTCTTTCCAGATTTCATCTGAGGATATTTCCTTTTTCACCATAGCCCTCTAAGGGCTTCCAAATATCACTTTGCCAGTTCCACAAGAACTGTCTTAGCGAAAGGCTTCTTGAGGGGAAACCTGTAACTCTATGAGATGATTTCACAGAACACAAAGAAGTTTCTCAGAAAGCTTCTTTCTCTTTGTTATCGGAGGATATTTCCTTTGGCCCTATAGTCTTCAAGGGGATCCGAAATATCTGTTCTCAGATTCAACAGAAATAAGGCTAGCAAAGAGATCCAGGAAATACAGATGTAACTCTGTGAGACGAATTAAGAGAACACTAAGCAGTTTCTCAGAAAGCTTCTTTCCAGATTTCATCTGAGGATATTTCCTTTTTCACCATAGCCCTCTATGGGCTTCCAAATATCACTTTGCCAATTCCACAAGAAGTGCCTTAGCGAAAGGCTTCTTAAGGGGAAGGCTGTAACTCTGCGAGATGATTTCACAGAACACAAAGAAGTTTCTCAGAAAGCTTCTTTCTCTTTGTTATCGGGGGATATTTCCTTTGGCCCTATAGTCTTCAAAGGGCCCGAAATATCTGTTCTCAGATTCCACAGAAATAAGGCTAGCAAAGAGATCCACGAAATACAGATGTAACTCGGTGAGAAGAATTAACAGAACACTAAGCAGTTTCTCAGAAAGGTTCTTTCCAGATTTCATCTGAGGATATTTCCTTTTTCACCATTTCCCTCTATGGGCTTCCAAACACCACTTTGCCAATTCCACAAGCACTGTGTTAGCGAAAGGCTTCTGGAGGGGAAAGCTGTAACTCTGTGAGATGATTTCACAGAACACAAAGAAGTTTCTCAGAAAGCTTCTTTCTCTTTGTTATCGGAGGATATTTCCTTTGGCCCTATAGTCTTCAAAGGGATCCGAAATATCTGTTCTCAGATTCCACAGAAATAAGGCTAGCAAAGAGATCCACGAAATACAGATGTAACTCTGTGAGACGAATTAAGAGAATACTAAGCAGTTTCTCAGAAAGCTTCTTTCCAGATTTCATCTGAGGATATTTCCTTTTTCACCATAGCCCTCTATGGGCTTCCAAATATCACTTTGCCAATTCCACAAGAAGTGCCTTAGCGAAAGGCTTCTTAAGGGGAAGGCTGTAACTCTGCGAGATGATTTCACAGAACACAGAGAAGTTTCTCAGAAAGCTTCTTTCTCTTTGTTATCGGGGGATATTTCCTTTGGCCGTATAGTCTTCAAAGGGATCCGAAATATCTGTTCTCAGATTCCACCGAAATAAGCCTAGCAAAGAGATCCACGAAATACAGACGTAACTCTGTGAGATGAATTAACAGAACACTAAGCAGTTTCTCAGAAAGCTTCTTTCCAGATTTCATCTGAGGATATTTCCTTTTTCACCATTTCCCTCTATGGGCTTCCAAACATCACTTTGCCAATTCCACAAGAACTGTGTTAGCGAAAGGCTTCTGGAGGGGAAATTTGTAACTCTGTGAGATGATTTCACAGAACACAAAGAAGTTTCTCAGAAAGCTTCTTTCTCTTTGTTATCGGAGTATATTTCCTTTGGAACTATAGTCTTCAAAGGGATCCGAAATATCTGTTCTCAGATTCCACAGAAATAAGGCTTGGAAAGAGTTCCACGAAATACAGATGTAACTCTGTGAGATGAATTAACAGAACACTAAGCAGTTTCTCAGAAAGCTTCTTTCCAGATTTCATCTGAGGATATTTATTTTTCACCATAGCCCTCTATGGGCTTCCAAATATCACTTTGCCAATTCCACAAGAACTGTCTTAGCGAAAGGCTTCTTTTGGGAAAGCTGTAACTCTGTGAGATGATTTCACAGAACACAAAGAAGTTTCTCAGAAAGCTTCTTTCTCTTTGTTATCGGAGGATATTTCCTTTGGCCCTATAGTCTTCAAAGGGATCCGAAATATCTGTTCTCAGATTCCACAGAAATAAGGCTAGCAAAGAGATCGACAAAATACAGATGTAACTCTGTGAGATGAATTAACAGAACACTAAGCAGTTTCTCAGAAAGCTTCTTTCCAGATTTCATCTGAGGATATTTCCTTTTTCACCATAGCCCTCTATGGGCTTCCAAATATCACTTTGCCAATTCCACAAGAACTGTCTTAGCGAAAGGCTTCTTGAGGGGAAAGCTGTAACTCTGTGAGATGATTTCACAAAACACAAAGAAGTTTCTCAGAAAGCTTCTTTTTCTTTGTTATCGGAGGATATTTCCTTTGGCCCTATAGTCTTCAAAGGGATCCGAAATATCTGTTCTCAGATATCACAGAAATAAGGCTAGCAAGGAGATCCACGAAATACAGATGTAACTCTGTGAGATGAATTTACAGAACACTAAGCAGTTTCTCAGAAAGCTTCTTTCCAGATTTCATCTGAGGATATTTCTTTTTTCACCATAGCCCACTTTGGGCTTCCAAATATCACTTTGCCAATTCCACAAGAACTGTCTTAGCGAAAGGCTTCTTGAGGGGAAAGCTGTAACTCTGTGAGATGATTTCAGAGAACACAAAGAAGTTTCTCAGAAAGCTTCTTTCTCTTTGTTATCCGAGGATATTTCCTTTGGCCCTATGGTCTTCAAAGGCATCCGAAATATCTGTTCTCAGATTCCACAGAAATAAGGCTAGCAAAGAGATCCACGAAATACAGATGTAACTCTGTGAGACGAATTAACAGAACACTAAGCAGTTTCTCAGAAAGCTTCTTTCCAGATTTCATCTGAGGATATTTCCTTTTCCACCATAGCCCTCTATGGGCTTCCAAATATCACTTTGCCAATTCCACAAGAGCTGTCTTAGCGAAAGGCTTCTTGAGGGGAAAGCTGTAACTCTGTGAGATGATTTCACAGAACACAAAGAAGTTTCTCAGAAAGCTTCTTTCTCTTTGTTATCGGAGGATATTTCCTTTGGCCCAATAGTCTTCAAAGGGATCCGAAATATGTGTTCTCAGATTCAACAGAAATAAGGCTAGCAAAGAGATCCACGAAATACAGATGTAACTCTGTGAGATGAATTAACAGAACACTAAGCAGTTTCTCAGAAAGCTTCTTTCCAGATATCATCTGAGGATATTTCCTTTTTCACCATAGCCCTCTATGGGCTTCCAAATATCACTTTGCCAATTCCACAAGAACTGTCTTAGCGAAAGGCTTCTTGAGGGGAAAGCTGTAGCTCTGTGAGATGATTTGACAGAACACAAAGAAGTTTCTCAGCAATCTTCTTTCTCTTTGTTATCGGAGGATATTTCCTTTGGCCCTTTGGTCTTCAAAGGGATCCGAAATATCTGTTCTCAGATTCCACAGAAATAAGGCTAGCAAAGAGAACAAGGAAACACAGATGTAACTCTGTGAGATGAATTAACAGAACACTAAGCAGATTCTCAGAAAGCTTCTTTCCAGATTTCATCTGAGGATATTTCCTTTTTCACCGTAGCCCTCTACGGGCTTCCAAATATCACTTTGCCAATTCCACAAGAACTGTCTTAGCGAAAGGCTTCTTGAGGGGAAAGCTGTAACTCTGTGAGATGATTTCACAGAACTCTAAGAAGTTTCTCAGAAATCTTCTTTCTCTTTGTTATCGGAGGATATTTCCTTTGGCCCTATAGTCTTCAAAGGGATCCGAAATATCTGTTCTCAGATTCCACAGAAATAAGGCTAGCAAGGAGATCCTCGAAATACAGATGTAACTCTGTGAGATGAATTAACAGAACACTAAGCAGTTTCTCAGAAAGCTTCTTTCCAGATTTCATCTGAGGATATTTCCTCTTTCACCATAGCCCTATATGGGCTTCCTAATATCACTTTGCCAATTCCACAAGAACTGTCTTAGCGAAAGGCTTCTTGAGGGGAAAGCTGTAACTCTGTGAGATGATTTCACAGAACACAAAGAAGTTTCTCAGAAAGCTTCTTTCTCTATGTTATCGGAGGATATTTACTTTGGCCCTATAGTCTTCAAAGGGATCCGAAATATCTGTTCTCAGAATACACAGAAATAAGGGTAGCAAAGAGATCCACGAAATACAGATGTAAATCTGTGAGATGAATTAACAGAACACTAAGCAGTTTCTCAGAAAGCTTCTTTCCAGATTTCATCTGAAGATATTTCCTTTTTCACCATAGCCCTCTATGGGCTTCCAAATATCACTTTGCCAATTCCACAAGAAGTGCCTTAGCGAAAGGCTTCATAAGGGGAAGGCTGTAACTCTGCGAGATGATTTCACAGAACACAAAGAAGTTTCTCAGAAAGCTTCTTTCTCTTTGTTATCCGAGGATATTTCCTTTGTCCCTATGGTCTTCAAAGGCATCCGAAATATCTGTTCTCAGATTCCACACAAATAAGGCTAGCAAAGAGATCCACGAAATACAGATGTAACTCTGTGAGATGAATTAAGAGAACACTAAGCAGTTTCTCAGAAAGCTTCTTTCCAGATTTCATCAGAGGATATTTCCTTTTCCACCATAGCCCTCTATGGGATTCCAAATATCACTTTGCCAATTCCACAAGAGCTGTCTTAGCGAAAGGCTTCTTGAGGGGAAAGCTGTAACTCTGTGAGATGATTTCACAGAACACAAAGAAGTTTCTCAGAAAGCTTCTTTCTCTTTGTTATCGGAGGATATTTCCTTTGGCCCTATAGTCTTCAAGGGGATCCGAAATATCTGTTCTCAGATTCAACAGAAATAAGGCTAGCAAAGAGATCCAAGAAGTACAGATGTAACTCTGTGAGACGAATTAACAGAACACTAAGCAGTTTCTCAGAAAGCTTCTTTCCAGATTTCATCTGAGGATATTTCCTTTGTCACCATAGCCCTCTATGGGCTTCCAAATATCACTTTGCCAATTCCACAAGAAGTGCCTTAGCGAAAGGCTTCTTAAGGGGAAGGCTGTAACTCTGCGAGATGATTTCACAGAACACAAAGAAGTTTCTCAAAAGCTTCTTTCTCTTTGTTATCGGCGGATATTTCCTTTGGCCCTATAGTCTTCAAAGGGATCCGAAATATCTGTTCTCAGATTCCACCGAAATAAGGCTAGCAAAGAGATCCACGAAATACAGATGTAACTCTGTGAGATGAATTAACAGAACACTAAGCAGTTTCTCACAAAGGTTCTTTCCATATTTCATCTGAGGATATTTCCTTTTTCACCATTTCCCTCTATGGGCTTCCAAACATCACTTTGCCAATTCCACAAGCACTTTGTTAGCGAAAGGCTTCTGGAGGGGAAAGCTGTAACTCTGTGAGATGATTTCACAGAACACAAAGAAGTTTCTCAGAAAGCTTCTTTCTCTTTGTTATCGGAGGATATTTCCTTTGGCCCTATAGTCTTCAAAGGGATCCGAAATATCTGTTCTCAGATTCCACAGAAATAAGGCTAGCAAAGAGATCCACGAAATACAGATGTAACTCTGTGAGATAAATTAACAGAACACTAAGCAGTTTCTCAGAAAGCTTCTTTCCAGATTTCATCTGAGGATATTTCTTTTTCACCATAGCCCTCTATGGGCTTCCAAATATCACTTTGCCAATTACACAAGAACTGTCTTAGCGAAAGGCTTCTTGAGGGGTAAGCTGTACCTCTGTGAGATGATTTCACAGAACACAAAGAAGTTTCTCAGCAATCTTCTTTCTCTTTGTTATCGGAGGATATTTCCTTTGGCCCTATAGTCTTCAAAGGGATCCGAAATATTTGTTCTCAGATTCCACAGAAATAAGGCTAGCAAAGAGATCCTCGAAATACAGATGTAACTCTGTGAGATGAATTAACAGAACACTAAGCAGTTTCTCAGAAAGCTTCTTTCCAGATTTCATCTGAGGATATTTCCTTTTTCACCATAGCCCTCTATGGGCTTCCAAATATCACTTTGCCAATTACACAAGAACTGTCTTAGCGAAAGTCTTCTTGAGGGGAAACCTGTAACTCTATGAGATTATTTCACAGAACACAAAGAAGTTTCTCAGAAAGCTTCTTTCTCTTTGTTATCGGAGGATATTTCCTTTGGCCCTATAGTCTTCAAGGGGATCCGAAATATCTGTTCTCAGATTCCACAGAAATAAGGCTAGCAAAGAGATCCAAGAAATACAGATGTAACTCTGTGAGATGAATTAACAGAACACTAAGCAGTTTCTCAGAAAGCTTCTTTCCAGATTTCATCTGAGGATATTTCCTTTTTCACCATAGCCCTCTAGGGGCTTCCAAATATCACTTTGCCAATTCCACAAGAACTGTCTTAGCGAAAGGCTTCTTGAGGGGAAAGCTGTAACTCTGTGAGATGATTTCAAAGAACACAAAGAAGTTTCTCAGAAAGCTTCATTCTCTTTGTTATCAGAGGATATTTCCATTGTCCCTATAGTCTTCAAAGGGATCCGAAATATCTGTTCTCAGGTTCCACAGAAATAAGGCTAGCAAAGAGATCCACGAAATACAGATGTAACTCTGTGAGATGAATTAACAGAACACTAAGCAGTTTCTCAGAAAGCTTCTTTCCAGATTTCATCTGAGGATATTTCCTTTTTCACCATAGCCCTCTATGGGCTTCCAAATATCACTTTGCCAATTCCACAAGAACTGTCTTAGCAAAAGACTTCTTGAGGGGAAAGCTGTAAGTCTGTGAGATGATTTCACAGAACACAAAGAAGTTTCTCAGAAAGCTTCTTTTTCTTTGTTATCGGAGGATATTTCTTTGGCCCTATAGTCTTCAAAGGGATCCGAAATATCTGTTCTCAGATTCCACAGAAATAAGGCTAGCAAAGAGATCCACGAAATACAGATGTAACTCTGTGAGATGAATTAACAGAACACTAAGCAGTTTCTCAGAAAGCTTCTTTCCAGATTTCATCTGAGGATATTTCCTTTTTCACCATAGCCCTCTATGGGCTTCCAAATGTCACTTTGCCAATTCCACAAGAACTGTCTTAGCGAAAGGCTTCTTGAGGGGAAAGCTGTAACTCTGTGAGATGATTTCACAGAACACAAAGAAGTTTCTCAGAAAGCTTCTTTCTCTTTGTTATCGGAGGATATTTCCTTTGGCCCTATAGTCTTCAAAGGGATCCGAAATATCTGTTCTCAAATTAAAAAGAAATAAGGCTAGCAAAGAGGTCCACGAAATACAGATGTAACTCTGTGAGATGAATTAACAGAACACTAAGTAGTTTCTCAGAAAGGTTCTTTCCAGATTTCATCTGAGGATATTTCCTTTTTCACCATAGCCCTCTAGGGGCTTCCAAATATCACATTGCCAATTCCACAAGATCTGTCTTAGCGAAAGGCTTCTTGAGGGTAAAGCTGTAACTCTGTGAGATGATTTCAAAGAACACAAAGATGTTTCTCAGAAAGCTACTTTCTCTTTGTTATCGGAGGATATTTCCTTTGGCCCTATAGTCTTCAAAGGGATCCGAAATATCTGTTCTCAGATTCCACAGAAATAAGGCTTGGAAAGAGTTCCACGAAATACAGATGTAACTCTGTCAGATGAATTAACAGAACACTAAGCAGTTTCTCAGAAATCTTCTTTCCAGATTTCATCTGAGGATATTTCCTTTTTCACCATAGCCCTCTATGGGCTTCCAAATATCACTTTGCCAATTCCACAAGAGCTGTCTTAGCGAAAGGCTTCTGGAGGGGAAAGCTGTAACTCTGTGAGATGATTTCACGGAACACAAAGAAGTTTCTCAGAAAGCTTCTTTCTCTTTGTTATCGGAGGATATTTCCTTTGGCCCTATAGTCTTCAAGGGGATCCGAAATATCTGTTCTCAGATTCCACAGAAATAAGGCTAGCAAAGAGATCCACGAAATACAGATGTAACTCTGTGAGACGAATTAACAGAACACTAAGCAGTTTCTCAGAAAGCTTCTTTCCAGATTTCATCTGAGGATATTTCCTTTTTCACCATAGCCCTCTAGGGGCTTCCAAATATCACTTTGCCAATTCCACAAGAACTGTCTTATCGAAAGGCTTCTTGAGGGGAAAGCTGTAACTCTGTGAGATGATTTCAGAGAACAAAAAGAAGTTTCTCAGAAAGCTTCTTTCTCTTTGTTATCGGAGGATATTTCCTTTGGAACAATAGTCTTCAAAGGGATCCGAAATATGTGTTCTCAGATTCCACAGAAATAAGGCTAGCAAAGAGATCCACGAAACACAGATGTGACTCTGTGAGATGAATTAACGGAACACTAAGCAGTTTCTCAGAAAGCTTCTTTCCAGATATCATCTGAGGATATTTCCTTTTTCACCATAGCCCTCTATGGGCTTCCAAATATCACTTTGCCAATTCCACAAGAACTGTCTTAGCGAAAGGCTTCTTGAGGGGAAAGCTGTAACTCTGTGAGATGATTTCACAGAACACAAAGAAGTTTCTCAGCAATCTTCTTTCTCTTTGTTATCGGAGGATATTTCCTTTGGCCCTATGGTCTTCAAAGGGATCCGAAATATCTGTTCTCAGATTCCACCGAAATAAGGCTAGCAAAGAGAACAAGGAAACACAGATGTAACTCTGTGAGATGAATTAACAGAACACTAAGCAGATTCTCAGAAAGCTTCTTTCCAGATTTCATCTGAGGATATTTCCTTTTTCACTGTAGCCCTCTACGGGCTTCCAAATATCACTTTGCTAATTCCACAAGAACTGTCTTAGCGAACGGCTTCTTGAGGGGAAAGCTGTAACTCTGTGAGATGATTTCAAAGAAATGTAAGAAGTTTCTCAGAAATCTTCTTTCTCTTTGTTATCGGAGGATATTTCCTTTGGCCCTATAGTCTTCAAAGGGATCCGAAATATCTGTTCTCAGATTCCACAGAAATAAGGCTAGCAAAGAGATCCTCGAAATACAGATGTAACACTGTGAGATGAATTAACAGAACACTAAGCAGTTTCTCAGAAAGCTTCTTTCCAGATTTCATCTGAGGATATTTCCTTTTTCACCATAGCCCTCTATGGGCTTCCAAATATCACTTTGCCAATTCCACAAGAAGTGCCTTAGCGAAAGGCTTCTTAAGGGGAAGGCTGTAACTCTGCGAGATGATTTCACAGAACACAAAGAAGTTTCTCAGAAAGCTTCTTTCTCTTTGTTATCGGGGGATATTTCCTTTGGCCGTATAGTCTTCAAAGGGATCCGAAATATCTGTTCTCAGATTCCACCGAAATAAGCCTAGCAAAGAGATCCACGAAATACAGACGTAACTCTGTGAGATGAATTAACAGAACACTAAGCAGTTTCTCAGAAAGCTTCTTTCCAGATTTCATCTGAGGATATTTCCTTTTTCACCATTTCCCTCTATGGGCTTCCAAACATCACTTTGCCAATTCCACAAGAACTGTGTTAGCGAAAGGCTTCTGGAGGGGAAATTTGTAACTCTGTGAGATGATTTCACAGAACACAAAGAAGTTTCTCAGAAAGCTTCTTTCTCTTTGTTATCGGAGTATATTTCCTTTGGAACTATAGTCTTCAAAGGGATCCGAAATATCTGTTCTCAGATTCCACAGAAATAAGGCTTGGAAAGAGTTCCACGAAATACACATGTAACTCTGTGAGATGAATTAACAGAACACTAAGCAGTTTCTCAGAAAGCTTCTTTCCAGATTTCATCTGAGGATATTTATTTTTCACCATAGCCCTCTATGGGCTTCCAAATATCACTTTGCCAATTCCACAAGAACTGTCTTAGCGAAAGGCTTCTTTTGGGAAAGCTGTAACTCTGTGAGATGATTTCACAGAACACAAAGAAGTTTCTCAGAAAGCTTCTTTCTCTTTGTTATCGGAGGATATTTCCTTTGGCCCTATAGTCTTCAAAGGGATCCGAAATATCTGTTCTCAGATTCCACAGAAATAAGGCTAGCAAAGAGATCCACAAAATACAGATGTAACTCTGTGAGATGAATTAACAGAACACTAAGCAGTTTCTCAGAAAGCTTCTTTCCAGATTTCATCTGAGGATATTTCCTTTTTCACCTTAGCCCTCTATGGGCTTCCAAATATCACTTTGCCAATTCCACAAGAACTGTCTTAGCGAAAGGCTTCTTGAGGGGAAAGCTGTAACTCTGTGAGATGATTTCACAAAACACAAAGAAGTTTCTCAGAAATCTTCTTTTTCTTTGTTATCGGAGGATATTTCCTTTGGCCCTATAGTCTTCAAAGGGATCCGAAATATCTGTTCTCAGATATCACAGAAATAAGGCTAGCAAGGAGATCCACGAAATACAGATGTAACTCTGTGAGATGAATTTACAGAACACTAAGCAGTTTCTCAGAAAGCTTCTTTCCAGATTTCATCTGAGGATATTTCTTTTTTCACCATAGCCCACTTTGGGCTTCCAAATATCACTTTGCCAATTCCACAAGAACTGTCTTAGCGAAAGGCTTCTTGAGGGGAAAGCTGTAACTCTGTGAGATGATTTCAGAGAACACAAAGAAGTTTCTCAGAAAGCTTCTTTCTCTTTGTTATCCGAGGATATTTCCTTTGGCCCTATGGTCTTCAAAGGCATCCGAAATATCTGTTCTCAGATTCCACAGAAATAAGGCTAGCAAAGAGATCCACGAAATACAGATGTAACTCTGTGAGACGAATTAACAGAACACTAAGCAGTTTCTCAGAAAGCTTCTTTCCAGATTTCATCTGAGGATATTTCCTTTTCCACCATAGCCCTCTATGGGCTTCCAAATATCACTTTGCCAATTCCACAAGAGCTGTCTTAGCGAAAGGCTTCTTGAGGGGAAAGCTGTAACTCTGTGAGATGATTTCACAGAACACAAAGAAGTTTCTCAGAAAGCTTCTTTCTCTTTGTTATCGGAGGATATTTCCTTTGGCCCAATAGTCTTCAAAGGGATCCGAAATATGTGTTCTCAGATTCAACAGAAATAAGGCTAGCAAAGAGATCCACGAAATACAGATGTAACTCTGTGAGATGAATTAACAGAACACTAAGCAGTTTCTCAGAAAGCTTCTTTCCAGATATCATCTGAGGATATTTCCTTTTTCACCATAGCCCTCTATGGGCTTCCAAATATCACTTTGCCAATTCCACAAGAACTGTCTTAGCGAAAGGCTTCTTGAGGGGAAAGCTGTAGCTCTGTGAGATGATTTGACAGAACACAAAGAAGTTTCTCAGCAATCTTCTTTCTCTTTGTTATCGGAGGATATTTCCTTTGGCCCTTTGGTCTTCAAAGGGATCCGAAATATCTGTTCTCAGATTCCACAGAAATAAGGCTAGCAAAGAGAACAAGGAAACACAGATGTAACTCTGTGAGATGAATTAACAGAACACTAAGCAGATTCTCAGAAAGCTTCTTTCCAGATTTCATCTGAGGATATTTCCTTTTTCACCGTAGCCCTCTACGGGCTTCCAAATATCACTTTGCCAATTCCACAAGAACTGTCTTAGCGAAAGGCTTCTTGAGGGGAAAGCTGTAACTCTGTGAGATGATTTTACAGAACTCTAAGAAGTTTCTCAGAAATCTTCTTTCTCTTTGTTATCGGAGGATATTTCCTTTGGCCCTATAGTCTTCAAAGGGATCCGAAATATCTGTTCTCAGATTCCACAGAAATAAGGCTAGCAAGGAGATCCTCGAAATACAGATGTAACTCTGTGAGATGAATTAACAGAACACTAAGCAGTTTCTCAGAAAGCTTCTTTCCAGATTTCATCTGAGGATATTTCCTCTTTCACCATAGCCCTATATGGGCTTCCTAATATCACTTTGCCAATTCCACAAGAACTGTCTTAGCGAAAGGCTTCTTGAGGGGAAAGCTGTAACTCTGTGAGATGATTTCACAGAACACAAAGAAGTTTCTCAGAAAGCTTCTTTCTCTATGTTATCGGAGGATATTTACTTTGGCCCTATAGTCTTCAAAGGGATCCGAAATATCTGTTCTCAGAATACACAGAAATAAGGGTAGCAAAGAGATCCACGAAATACAGATGTAAATCTGTGAGATGAATTAACAGAACACTAAGCAGTTTCTCAGAAAGCTTCTTTCCAGATTTCATCTGAAGATATTTCCTTTTTCACCATAGCCCTCTATGGGCTTCCAAATATCACTTTGCCAATTCCACAAGAAGTGCCTTAGCGAAAGGCTTCATAAGGGGAAGGCTGTAACTCTGCGAGATGATTTCACAGAACACAAAGAAGTTTCTCAGAAAGCTTCTTTCTCTTTGTTATCCGAGGATATTTCCTTTGTCCCTATGGTCTTCAAAGGCATCCGAAATATCTGTTCTCAGATTCCACACAAATAAGGCTAGCAAAGAGATCCACGAAATACAGATGTAACTCTGTGAGATGAATTAAGAGAACACTAAGCAGTTTCTCAGAAAGCTTCTTTCCAGATTTCATCAGAGGATATTTCCTTTTCCACCATAGCCCTCTATGGGATTCCAAATATCACTTTGCCAATTCCACAAGAGCTGTCTTAGCGAAAGGCTTCTTGAGGGGAAAGCTGTAACTCTGTGAGATGATTTCACAGAACACAAAGAAGTTTCTCAGAAAGCTTCTTTCTCTTTGTTATCGGAGGATATTTCCTTTGGCCCTATAGTCTTCAAGGGGATCCGAAATATCTGTTCTCAGATTCAACAGAAATAAGGCTAGCAAAGAGATCCAAGAAGTACAGATGTAACTCTGTGAGACGAATTAACAGAACACTAAGCAGTTTCTCAGAAAGCTTCTTTCCAGATTTCATCTGAGGATATTTCCTTTGTCACCATAGCCCTCTATGGGCTTCCAAATATCACTTTGCCAATTCCACAAGAAGTGCCTTAGCGAAAGGCTTCTTAAGGGGAAGGCTGTAACTCTGCGAGATGATTTCACAGAACACAAAGAAGTTTCTCAAAAGCTTCTTTCTCTTTGTTATCGGCGGATATTTCCTTTGGCCCTATAGTCTTCAAAGGGATCCGAAATATCTGTTCTCAGATTCCACCGAAATAAGGCTAGCAAAGAGATCCACGAAATACAGATGTAACTCTGTGAGATGAATTAACAGAACACTAAGCAGTTTCTCACAAAGGTTCTTTCCAGATTTCATCTGAGGATATTTCCTTTTTCACCATTTCCCTCTATGGGCTTCCAAACATCACTTTGCCAATTCCACAAGCACTGTGTTAGCGAAAGGCTTCTGGAGGGGAAAGCTGTAACTCTGTGAGATGATTTCACAGAACACAAAGAAGTTTCTCAGAAAGCTTCTTTCTCTTTGTTATCGGAGGATATTTCCTTTGGCCCTATAGTCTTCAAAGGGATCCGAAATATCTGTTCTCAGATTCCACAGAAATAAGGCTAGCAAAGAGATCCACGAAATACAGATGTAACTCTGTGAGATAAATTAACAGAACACTAAGCAGTTTCTCAGAAAGCTTCTTTCCAGATTTCATCTGAGGATATTTCTTTTTCACCATAGCCCTCTATGGGCTTCCAAATATCACTTTGCCAATTACACAAGAACTGTCTTAGCGAAAGGCTTCTTGAGGGGTAAGCTGTACCTCTGTGAGATGATTTCACAGAACACAAAGAAGTTTCTCAGCAATCTTCTTTCTCTTTGTTATCGGAGGATATTTCCTTTGGCCCTATAGTCTTCAAAGGGATCCGAAATATTTGTTCTCAGATTCCACAGAAATAAGGCTAGCAAAGAGATCCTCGAAATACAGATGTAACTCTGTGAGATGAATTAACAGAACACTAAGCAGTTTCTCAGAAAGCTTCTTTCCAGATTTCATCTGAGGATATTTCCTTTTTCACCATAGCCCTCTATGGGCTTCCAAATATCACTTTGCCAATTACACAAGAACTGTCTTAGCGAAAGTCTTCTTGAGGGGAAACCTGTAACTCTATGAGATTATTTCACAGAACACAAAGAAGTTTCTCAGAAAGCTTCTTTCTCTTTGTTATCGGAGGATATTTCCTTTGGCCCTATAGTCTTCAAGGGGATCCGAAATATCTGTTCTCAGATTCCACAGAAATAAGGCTAGCAAAGAGATCCAAGAAATACAGATGTAACTCTGTGAGATGAATTAACAGAACACTAAGCAGTTTCTCAGAAAGCTTCTTTCCAGATTTCATCTGAGGATATTTCCTTTTTCACCATAGCCCTCTAGGGGCTTCCAAATATCACTTTGCCAATTCCACAAGAACTGTCTTAGCGAAAGGCTTCTTGAGGGGAAAGCTGTAACTCTGTGAGATGATTTCAAAGAACACAAAGAAGTTTCTCAGAAAGCTTCATTCTCTTTGTTATCAGAGGATATTTCCATTGTCCCTATAGTCTTCAAAGGGATCCGAAATATCTGTTCTCAGGTTCCACAGAAATAAGGCTAGCAAAGAGATCCACGAAATACAGATGTAACTCTGTGAGATGAATTAACAGAACACTAAGCAGTTTCTGAGAAAGCTTCTTTCCAGATTTCATCTGAGGATATTTCCTTTTTCACCATAGCCCTCTATGGGCTTCCAAATATCACTTTGCCAATTCCACAAGAACTGTCTTAGCGAAAGACTTCTTGAGGGGAAAGCTGTAAGTCTGTGAGATGATTTCACAGAACACAAAGAAGTTTCTCAGAAAGCTTCTTTTTCTTTGTTATCGGAGGATATTTCCTTTGGCCCTATAGTCTTCAAAGGGATCCGAAATATCTGTTCTCAGATTCCACAGAAATAAGGCTAGCAAAGAGATCCACGAAATACAGATGTAACTCTGTGAGATGAATTAACAGAACACTAAGCAGTTTCTCAGAAAGCTTCTTTCCAGATTTCATCTGAGGATATTTCCTTTTTCACCATAGCCCTCTATGGGCTTCCAAATGTCACTTTGCCAATTCCACAAGAACTGTCTTAGCGAAAGGCTTCTTGAGGGGAAAGCTGTAACTCTGTGAGATGATTTCACAGAACACAAAGAAGTTTCTCAGAAAGCTTCTTTCTCTTTGTTATCGGAGGATATTTCCTTTGGCCCTATAGTCTTCAAAGGGATCCGAAATATCTGTTCTCAAATTAAAAAGAAATAAGGCTAGCAAAGAGGTCCACGAAATACAGATGTAACTCTGTGAGATGAATTAACAGAACACTAAGTAGTTTCTCAGAAAGGTTCTTTCCAGATTTCATCTGAGGATATTTCCTTTTTCACCATAGCCCTCTAGGGGCTTCCAAATATCACATTGCCAATTCCACAAGATCTGTCTTAGCGAAAGGCTTCTTGAGGGTAAAGCTGTAACTCTGTGAGATGATTTCAAAGAACACAAAGATGTTTCTCAGAAAGCTACTTTCTCTTTGTTATCGGAGGATATTTCCTTTGGCCCTATAGTCTTCAAAGGGATCCGAAATATCTGTTCTCAGATTCCACAGAAATAAGGCTTGGAAAGAGTTCCACGAAATACAGATGTAACTCTGTCAGATGAATTAACAGAACACTAAGCAGTTTCTCAGAAATCTTCTTTCCAGATTTCATCTGAGGATATTTCCTTTTTCACCATAGCCCTCTATGGGCTTCCAAATATCACTTTGCCAATTCCACAAGAGCTGTCTTAGCGAAAGGCTTCTGGAGGGGAAAGCTGTAACTCTGTGAGATGATTTCACGGAACACAAAGAAGTTTCTCAGAAAGCTTCTTTCTCTTTGTTATCGGAGGATATTTCCTTTGGCCCTATAGTCTTCAAGGGGATCCGAAATATCTGTTCTCAGATTCCACAGAAATAAGGCTAGCAAAGAGATCCACGAAATACAGATGTAACTCTGTGAGACGAATTAACAGAACACTAAGCAGTTTCTCAGAAAGCTTCTTTCCAGATTTCATCTGAGGATATTTCCTTTTTCACCATAGCCCTCTAGGGGCTTCCAAATATCACTTTGCCAATTCCACAAGAACTGTCTTATCGAAAGGCTTCTTGAGGGGAAAGCTGTAACTCTGTGAGATGATTTCACAGAACACAAAGAAGTTTCTCAGAAAGCTTCTTTCTCTTTGTTATCGGAGGATATTTCCTTTGGAACAATAGTCTTCAAAGGGATCCGAAATATGTGTTCTCAGATTCCACAGAAATAAGGCTAGCAAAGAGATCCACGAAACACAGATGTGACTCTGTGAGATGAATTAACGGAACACTAAGCAGTTTCTCAGAAAGCTTCTTTCCAGATATCATCTGAGGATATTTCCTTTTTCACCATAGCCCTCTATGGGCTTCCAAATATCACTTTGCCAATTCCACAAGAACTGTCTTAGCGAAAGGCTTCTTGAGGGGAAAGCTGTAACTCTGTGAGATGATTTCACAGAACACAAAGAAGTTTCTCAGCAATCTTCTTTCTCTTTGTTATCGGAGGATATTTCCTTTGGCCCTATGGTCTTCAAAGGGATCCGAAATATCTGTTCTCAGATTCCACCGAAATAAGGCTAGCAAAGAGAACAAGGAAACACAGATGTAACTCTGTGAGATGAATTAACAGAACACTAAGCAGATTCTCAGAAAGCTTCTTTCCAGATTTCATCTGAGGATATTTCCTTTTTCACCGTAGCCCTCTACGGGCTTCCAAATATCACTTTGCTAATTCCACAAGAACTGTCTTAGCGAACGGCTTCTTGAGGGGAAAGCTGTAACTCTGTGAGATGATTTCAAAGAAATGTAAGAAGTTTCTCAGAAATCTTCTTTCTCTTTGTTATCGGAGGATATTTCCTTTGGCCCTATAGTCTTCAAAGGGATCCGAAATATCTGTTCTCAGATTCCACAGAAATAAGGCTAGCAAAGAGATCCTCGAAATACAGATGTAACACTGTGAGATGAATTAACAGAACACTAAGCAGTTTCTCAGAAAGCTTCTTTCCAGATTTCATCTGAGGATATTTCCTCTTTCACCATAGCCCTCTATGGGCTTCCAAATATCACTTTGCCAATTCCACAAGAACTGTCTTAGCGAAAGGCTTCTTGAGGGGAAAGCTGTAACTCTGTGATCTGATTTCACAGAACACAAAGAAGTTTCTCAGAAAGCTTCTTTCTCTATGTTATCGGAAGATATTTACTTTGGCCCTATAGTCTTCAAAGGGATCCGAAATATCTGTTCTCAGATTCCACAGAAATAAGGCTAGCAAAGAGATCCTCGAAATACAGATGTAACTCTGTGAGACGAATTAACAGAACACTAAGCAGTTTCTCAGAAAGCTTCTTTCCAGATTTCATCTGAGGATATTTCCTTTTTCACCATAGCCCTCTATGGGCTTCCAAATATCACTTTGCCAATTCCACAAGAAGTGCCTTAGCGAAAGGCTTCTTAAGGGGAAGGCTGTAACTCTGCGAGATGATTTCACAGAACACAAAGAAGTTTCTCAGAAAGCTTCTTTCTCTTTGTTATCGGGGGATATTTCCTTTGGCCCTATAGTCTTCAAAGGGCCCGAAATATCTGTTCTCAGATTCCACCGAAATAAGGCTAGCAAAGAGATCCACGAAATACAGATGTAACTCGGTGAGATGAATTAACAGAACACTAAGCAGTTTCTCAGAAAGGTTCTTTCCAGATTTCATCTGAGGATATTTCCTTTTTCACCGTTTCCCTCTATGGGCTTCCAAACATCACTTTGCCAATTCCACAAGCACTGTGTTAGCGAAAGGCTTCTGGAGGGGAAAGCTGTAACTCTGTGAGATGATTTCACAGAACACAAAGAAGTTTCTCAGAAAGCTTCTTTCTCTTTGTTATCGGAGGATATTTCCTTTGGCCCTATAGTCTTCAAAGGGATCCGAAATATCTGTTCTCAGATTCCACAGAAATAAGGCTAGCAAAGAGATCCACGAAATACAGATGTAACTCTGTGAGATAAATTAACAGAACACTAAGCAGTTTCTCAGAAAGCTTCTTTCCAGATTTCATCTGAGGATATTTCTTTTTCACCATAGCCCTCTATGGGCTTCCAAATATCACTTTGCCAATTACACAAGAACTGTCTTAGCGAAAGGCTTCTTGAGGGGTAAGCTGTAACTCTGTGAGATGATTTCACAGAACACAAAGAAGTTTCTCAGCAATCTTCTTTCTCTTTGTTATCGGAGGATATTTCCTTTGGCCCTATAGTCTTCAAAGGGATCCGAAATATTTGTTCTCAGATTCCACAGAAATAAGGCTAGCAAAGAGATCCTCGAAATACAGATGTAACTCTGTGAGATGAATTAACAGAACACTAAGCAGTTTCTCAGAAAGCTTCTTTCCAGATTTCATCTGAGGATATTTCCTTTTTCACCATAGCCCTCTATGGGCTTCCAAATATCACTTTGCCAATTCCACAAGAACTGTCTTAGCGAAAGGCTTCTTGAGGGGAAACCTGTAACTCTATGAGATGATTTCACAGAACACAAAGAAGTTTCTCAGAAAGCTTCTTTCTCTTTGTTATCGGAGGATATTTCCTTTGGCCCTATAGTCTTCAAGGGGATCCGAAGTATCTGTTCTCAGATTCAACAGAAATAAGGCTAGCAAAGAGATCCAAGAAATACAGATGTAACTCTGTGAGACGAATTAAGAGAACACTAAGCAGTTTCTCAGAAAGCTTCTTTCCAGATTTCATCTGAGGATATTACCTTTTTCACCATAGCCCTCTATGGGCTTCCAAATATCACTTTGCCAATTCCACAAGAAGTGCCTTAGCGAAAGGCTTCTTAAGGGGAAGGCTGTAACTCTGCGAGATGATTTCACAGAACACAAAGAAGTTTCTCAGAAAGCTTCTTTCTCTTTGTTATCGGGGGATATTTCCTTTGGCCCTATAGTATTCAAAGGGCCCGAAATATCTGTTCTCAGATTCCACAGAAATAAGGCTAGCAAAGAGATCCACGAAATACAGATGTAACTCGGTGAGATGAATTAACAGAACACTAAGCAGTTTCTCAGAAAGGTTCTTTCCAGATTTCATCTGAGGATATTTCCTTTTTCACCATTTCCCTCTATGGGCTTCCAAACATCACTTTGCCAATTCCACAAGCACTGTGTTAGCGAAAGGCTTCTGGAGGGGAAAGCTGTAACTCTGTGAGATGATTTCACAGAACACAAAGAAGTTTCTCAGAAAGCTTCTTTCTCTTTGTTATCGGAGGATATTTCCTTTGGCCCTATAGTCTTCAAAGGGATCCGAAATATCTGTTCTCAGATTCCACAGAAATAAGGCTAGCAAAGAGATCCACGAAATACAGATGTAACTCTGTGAGATGAATTAACAGAACACTAAGCAGTTTCTCAGAAAGCTTCTTTCCAGATTTCATCTGAGGATATTTCTTTTTCACCATAGCCCTCTATGGGCTTCCAAATATCACTTTGCCAATTACACAAGAACTGTCTTAGCGAAAGGCTTCTTGAGGGGTAAGCTGTAACTCTGTGAGATGATTTCACAGAACACAAAGAAGTTTCTCAGCAATCTTCTTTCTCTTTGTTATCGGAGGATATTTCCTTTGGCCCTATAGTCTTCAAAGGGATCCGAAATATTTGTTCTCAGATTCCACAGAAATAAGGCTAGCAAAGAGATCCTCGAAATACAGATGTAACTCTGTGAGATGAATTAACAGAACACTAAGCAGTTTCTCAGAAAGCTTCTTTCCAGATTTCATCTGAGGATATTTCCTTTTTCACCATAGCCCTCTATGGGCTTCCAAATATCACTTTGCCAATTCCACAAGAACTGTCTTAGCGAAAGGCTTCTTGAGGGGAAACCTGTAACTCTATGAGATGATTTCACAGAACACAAAGAAGTTTCTCAGAAAGCTTCTTTCTCTTTGTTATCGGAGGATATTTCCTTTGGCCCTATAGTCTTCAAGGGGATCCGAAATATCTGTTCTCAGATTCAACAGAAATAAGGCTAGCAAAGAGATCCAAGAAATACAGATGTAACTCTGTGAGACGAATTAAGAGAATACTAAGCAGTTTCTCAGAAAGCTTCTTTCCAGATTTCATCTGAGGATATTTCCTTTTTCACCATAGCCCTCTAGGGGCTTCCAAATATCACTTTGCCAATTCCACAAGAACTGTCTTATCGAAAGGCTTCTTGAGGGGAAAGCTGTAACTCTGTGAGATGATTTCAGAGAACACAAAGAAGTTTCTCAGAAAGCTTCTTTCTCTTTGTTATCGGAGGATATTTCCTTTGGCCCTATGGTCTTCAAAGGCATCCGAAATATCTGTTCTCAGATTCCACAGAAATAAGGCTAGCAAAGAGATCCACGAAATACAGATGTAACTCTGTGAGACGAATTAACAGAACACTAAGCAGTTTCTCAGAAAGCTTCTTTCCAGATTTCATCTGAGGATATTTCCTTTTCCACCATAGCCCTCTATGGGCTTCCAAATATCACTTTGCCAATTCCACAAGAGCTGTCTTAGCGAAGGGCTTCTTGAGGGGAAAGCTGTAACTCTGTGAGATGATTTCACAGAACACAAAGAAGTTTCTCAGCAATCTTCTTTCTCTTTGTTATCGGAGGATATTTCCTTTGCCCTATGGTCTTCAAAGGGATCCGAAATATCTGTTCTCAGATTCCACCGAAATAAGGCTAGCAAAGAGAACAAGGAAACACAGATGTAACTCTGTGAGATGAATTAACAGAACACTAAGCAGATTCTCAGAAAGCTTCTTTCCAGATTTCATCTGAGGATATTTCCTTTTTCACCGTAGCCCTCTATGGGCTTCCAAATATCACTTTGCTAATTCCACAAGAACTGTCTTAGCGAACGGCTTCTTGAGGGGAAAGCTGTAACTCTGTGAGATGATTTCAAAGAAATCTAAGAAGTTTCTCAGAAATCTTCTTTCTCTTTGTTATCGGAGGATATTTCCTTTGGCCCTATAGTCTTCAAAGGGATCCGAAATATCTGTTCTCAGATTCCACAGAAATAAGGCTAGCAAAGAGATCCTCGAAATACAGATGTAACACTGTGAGATGAATTAACAGAACACTAAGCAGTTTCTCAGAAAGCTTCTTTCCAGATTTCATCTGAGGATATTTCCTCTTTCACCATAGCCCTCTATGGGCTTCCAAATATCACTTTGCCAATTCCACAAGAACTGTCTTAGCGAAAGGCTTCTTGAGGGGAAAGCTGTAACTCTGTGATCTGATTTCACAGAACACAAAGAAGTTTCTCAGAAAGCTTCTTTCTCTATGTTATCGGAAGATATTTACTTTGGCCCTATAGTCTTCAAAGGGATCCGAAATATCTGTTCTCAGATTCCACAGAAATAAGGCTAGCAAAGAGATCCTCGAAATACAGATGTAACTCTGTGAGACGAATTAACAGAACACTAAGCAGTTTCTCAGAAAGCTTCTTTCCAGATTTCATCTGAGGATATTTCCTTTTTCACCATTGCCCTCTATGGGCTTCCAAATATCACTTTGCCAATTCCACAAGAAGTGCCTTAGCGAAAGGCTTCTTAAGGGGAAGGCTGTAACTCTGCGAGATGATTTCACAGAACACAAAGAAGTTTCTCAGAAAGCTTCTTTCTCTTAGTTATCGGGGGATATTTCCTTTGGCCCTATAGTCTTCAAAGGGCCCGAAATATCTGTTCTCAGATTCCACAGAAATAAGGCTAGCAAAGAGATCCACGAAATACAGATGTAACTCGGTGAGATGAATTAACAGAACACTAAGCAGTTTCTCAGAAAGGTTCTTTCCAGATTTCATCTGAGGATATTTCCTTTTTCACCATTTCCCTCTATGGGCTTCCAAACATCACTTTGCCAATTCCACAAGCACTGTGTTAGCGAAAGGCTTCTGGAGGGGAAAGCTGTAACTCTGTGAGATGATTTCACAGAACACAAAGAAGTTTCTCAGAAAGCTTCTTTCTCTTTGTTATCGGAGGATATTTCCTTTGGCCCTATAGTCTTCAAAGGGATCCGAAATATCTGTTCTCAGATTCCACAGAAATAAGGCTAGCAAAGAGATCCACGAAATACAGATGTAACTCTGTGAGATGAATTAACAGAACACTAAGCAGTTTCTCAGAAAGCTTCTTTCCAGATTTCATCTGAGGATATTTCTTTTTCACCATAGCCCTCTATGGGCTTCCAAATATCACTTTGCCAATTACACAAGAACTGTCTTAGCGAAAGGCTTCTTGAGGGGTAAGCTGTAACTCTGTGAGATGATTTCACAGAACACAAAGAAGTTTCTCAGCAATCTTCTTTCTCTTTGTTATCGGAGGATATTTCCTTTGGCCCTATAGTCTTCAAAGGGATCCGAAATATTTGTTCTCAGATTCCACAGAAATAAGGCTAGCAAAGAGATCCTCGAAATACAGATGTAACTCTGTGAGATGAATTAACAGAACACTAAGCAGTTTCTCAGAAAGCTTCTTTCCAGATTTCATCTGAGGATATTTCCTTTTTCACCATAGCCCTCTATGGGCTTCCAAATATCACTTTGCCAATTCCACAACAACTGTCTTAGCGAAAGGCTTCTTGAGGGGAAACCTGTAACTCTATGAGATGATTTCACAGAACACAAAGAAGTTTCTCAGAAAGCTTCTTTCTCTTTGTTATCGGAGGATATTTCCTTTGGCCCTATAGTCTTCAAGGGGATCCGAAATATCTGTTCTCAGATTCAACAGAAATAAGGCTAGCAAAGAGATCCAAGAAATACAGATGTAACTCTGTGAGACGAATTAAGAGAATACTAAGCAGTTTCTCAGAAAGCTTCTTTCCAGATTTCATCTGAGGATATTTCCTTTTTCACCATAGCCCTCTAGGGGCTTCCAAATATCACTTTGCCAATTCCACAAGAACTGTCTTATCGAAAGGCTTCTTGAGGGGAAAGCTGTAACTCTGTGAGATGATTTCAGAGAACACAAAGAAGTTTCTCAGAAAGCTTCTTTCTCTTTGTTATCGGAGGATATTTCCTTTGGCCCTATGGTCTTCAAAGGCATCCGAAATATCTGTTCTCAGATTCCACAGAAATAAGGCTAGCAAAGAGATCCACGAAATACAGATGTAACTCTGTGAGACGAATTAACAGAACACTAAGCAGTTTCTCAGAAAGCTTCTTTCCAGATTTCATCTGAGGATATTTCCTTTTCCACCATAGCCCTCTATGGGCTTCCAAATATCACTTTGCCAATTCCACAAGAGCTGTCTTAGCGAAAGGCTTCTTGAGGGGAAAGCTGTAACTCTGTGAGATGATTTCACAGAACACAAAGAAGTTTCTCAGCAATCTTCTTTCTCTTTGTTATCGGAGGATATTTCCTTTGGCCCTATGGTCTTCAAAGGGATCCGAAATATCTGTTCTCAGATTCCACCGAAATAAGGCTAGCAAAGAGAACAAGGAAACACAGATGTAACTCTGTGAGATGAATTAACAGAACACTAAGCAGATTCTCAGAAAGCTTCTTTCCAGATTTCATCTGAGGATATTTCCTTTTTCACCGTAGCCCTCTACGGGCTTCCAAATATCACTTTGCTAATTCCACAAGAACTGTCTTAGCGAACGGCTTCTTGAGGGGAAAGCTGTAACTCTGTGAGATGATTTCAAAGAAATCTAAGAAGTTTCTCAGAAATCTTCTTTCTCTTTGTTATCGGAGGATATTTCCTTTGGCCCTATAGTCTTCAAAGGGATCCGAAATATCTGTTCTCAGATTCCACAGAAATAAGGCTAGCAAAGAGATCCTCGAAATACAGATGTAACACTGTGAGATGAATTAACAGAACACTAAGCAGTTTCTCAGAAAGCTTCTTTCCAGATTTCATCTGAGGATATTTCCTCTTTCACCATAGCCCTCTATGGGCTTCCAAATATCACTTTGCCAATTCCACAAGAACTGTCTTAGCGAAAGGCTTCTTGAGGGGAAAGCTGTAACTCTGTGATCTGATTTCACAGAACACAAAGAAGTTTCTCAGAAAGCTTCTTTCTCTATGTTATCGGAAGATATTTACTTTGGCCCTATAGTCTTCAAAGGGATCCGAAATATCTGTTCTCAGATTCCACAGAAATAAGGCTAGCAAAGAGATCCTCGAAATACAGATGTAACTCTGTGAGACGAATTAACAGAACACTAAGCAGTTTCTCAGAAAGCTTCTTTCCAGATTTCATCTGAGGATATTTCCTTTTTCACCATAGCCCTCTAAGGGCTTCCAAATATCACTTTGCCAATTCCACAAGAAGTGCCTTAGCGAAAGGCTTCTTAAGGGGAAGGCTGTAACTCTGCGAGATGATTTCACAGAACACAAAGAAGTTTCTCAGAAAGCTTCTTTCTCTTAGTTATCGGGGGATATTTCCTTTGGCCCTATAGTCTTCAAAGGGCCCGAAATATCTGTTCTCAGATTCCACCGAAATAAGGCTAGCAAAGAGATCCACGAAATACAGATGTAACTCGGTGAGATGAATTAACAGAACACTAAGCAGTTTCTCAGAAAGGTTCTTTCCAGATTTCATCTGAGGATATTACCTTTTTCACCATTTCCCTCTATGGGCTTCCAAACATCACTTTGCCAATTCCACAAGCACTGTGTTAGCGAAAGGCTACTGGAGGGGAAAGCTGTAACTCTGTGAGATGATTTCACAGAACACAAAGAAGTTTCTCAGAAAGCTTCTTTCTCTTTGTTATCGGAGGATATTTCCTTTGGCCCTATAGTCTTCAAAGGGATCCGAAATATCTGTTCTCAGATTCCACAGAAATAAGGCTAGCAAAGAGATCCACGAAATACAGATGTAACTCTGTGAGATAAATTAACAGAACACTAAGCAGTTTCTCAGAAAGCTTCTTTCCAGATTTCATCTGAGGATATTTCTTTTTCACCATAGCCCTCTATGGGCTTCCAAATATCACTTTGCCAATTCCACAAGAACTGTCTTAGCGAAAGGCTTCTTGAGGGGAAACCTGTAACTCTATGAGATGATTTCACAGAACACAAAGAAGTTTCTCAGAAAGCTTCTTTCTCTTTGTTATCGGAGGATATTTCCTTTGGCCCTATAGTCTTGAAGGGGATCCGAAGTATCTGTTCTCAGATTCAACAGAAATAAGGCTAGCAAAGAGATCCAAGAAATACAGATGTAACTCTGTGAGACGAATTAAGAGAACACTAAGCAGTTTCTCAGAAAGCTTCTTTCCAGATTTCATCTGAGGATATTTCCTTTTTCACCATAGCCCTCTATGGGCTTCCAAATATCACTTTGCCAATTCCACAAGAAGTGCCTTAGCGAAAGGCTTCTTAAGGGGAAGGCTGTAACTCTGCGAGATGATTTCACAGAACACAAAGAAGTTTCTCAGAAAGCTTCTTTCTCTTTTTTATGGGGGGATATTTCCTTTGGCCCTATAGTCTTCAAAGGGATCCGAAATATCTGTTCTCAGATTCCACCGAAATAAGGCTAGCAAAGAGATCCACGAAATACAGACGTAACTCTGTGAGATGAATTAACAGAACACTAAGCAGTTTCTCAGAAAGCTTCTTTCCAGATTTCATCTGAGGATATTTCCTTTTTCACCATTTCCCTCTATGGGCTTCCAAACATCACTTTGCCAATTCCACAAGAACTGTGTTAGCGAAAGGCTTCTGGAGGGGAAATTTGTAACTCTGTGAGATGATTTCACAGAACACAAAGAAGTTTCTCAGAAAGCTTCTTTCTCTTTGTTATCGGAGTATATTTCCTTTGGAACTATAGTCTTCAAAGGGATCCGAAATATCTGTTCTCAGATTCCACAGAAATAAGGCTTGGAAAGAGTTCCACGAAATACAGATGTAAGTCTGTGAGATGAATTAACAGAACACTAAGCAGTTTCTCAGAAAGCTTCTTTCCAGATTTCATCTGAGGATATTTATTTTTCACCATAGCCCTCTATGGGCTTCCAAATATCACTTTGCCAATTCCACAAGAACTGTCTTAGCGAAAGGCTTCTTTTGGGAAAGCTGTAACTCTGTGAGATGATTTCACAGAACACAAAGAAGTTTCTCAGAAAGCTTCTTTCTCTTTGTTATCGGAGGATATTTCCTTTGGCCCTATAGTCTTCAAAGGGATCCGAAATATCTGTTCTCAGATTCCACAGAAATAAGGCTAGCAAAGAGATCCTCAAAATACAGATGTAACTCTGTGAGATGAATTAACAGAACACTAAGCAGTTTCTCAGAAAGCTTCTTTCCAGATTTCATCTGAGGATATTTCCTTTTTCACCATAGCCCTCTATGGGCTTCCAAATATCACTTTGCCAATTCCACAAGAACTGTCTTAGCGAAAGGCTTCTTGAGGGGAAAGCTGTAACTCTGTGAGATGATTTCAAAAAACACAAAGAAGTTTCTCAGAAAGCTTCTTTTTCTTTGTTATCGCAGGATATTTCCTTTGGCCCTATAGTCTTCAAAGGGATCCGAAATATCTGTTCTCAGATTCCACAGAAATAAGGCTAGCAAGGAGATCCACGAAATACAGATGTAACTCTGTGAAATGAATTTACAGAACACTAAGCAGTTTCTCAGAAAGCTTCTTTCCAGATTTCATCTGAGGATATTTCTTTTTTCACCATAGCCCACTTTGGGCTTCCAAATATCACTTTGCCAATTCCACAAGAACTCTCTTAGCGAAAGGCTTCTTGAGGGGAAAGCTGTAACTCTGTGAGATGATTTCAGAGAACACAAAGAAGTTTCTCAGAAAGCTTCTTTCTCTTTGTTATCCGAGGATATTTCCTTTGGCCCTATGGTCTTCAAAGGCATCCGAAATATCTGTTCTCAGATTCCACAGAAATAAGGCTAGCAAAGAGATCCACGAAATACAGATGTAACTCTGTGAGACGAATTAACAGAACACTAAGCAGTTTCTCAGAAAGCTTCTTTCCAGATTTCATCTGAGGATATTTCCTTTTCCACCATAGCCCTCTATGGGCTTCCAAATATCACTTTGCCAATTCCACAAGAGCTGTCTTAGCGAAAGGCTTCTTGAGGGGAAAGCTGTAACTCTGTGAGATGATTTCACAGAACACAAAGAAGTTTCTCAGAAAGCTTCTTTCTCTTTGTTATCGGAGGATATTTCCTTTGGCCCAATAGTCTTCAAAGGGATCCGAAATATGTGTTCTCAGATTCAACAGAAATAAGGCTAGCAAAGAGATCCACGAAATACAGATGTAACTCTGTGAGATGAATTAACAGAACACTAAGCAGTTTCTCAGAAAGCTTCTTTCCAGATATCATCTGAGGATATTTCCTTTTTCACCATAGCCCTCTATGGGCTTCCAAATATCACTTTGCCAATTCCACAAGAACTGTCTTAGCGAAAGGCTTCTTGAGGGGAAAGCTGTAGCTCTGTGAGATGATTTGACAGAACACAAAGAAGTTTCTCAGCAATCTTCTTTCTCTTTGTTATCGGAGGATATTTCCTTTGGCCCTTTGGTCTTCAAAGGGATCCGAAATATCTGTTCTCAGATTCCACAGAAATAAGGCTAGCAAAGAGAACAAGGAAACACAGATGTAACTCTGTGAGATGAATTAACAGAACACTAAGCAGATTCTCAGAAAGCTTCTTTCCAGATTTCATCTGAGGATATTTCCTTTTTCACCGTAGCCCTCTACGGGCTTCCAAATATCACTTTGCCAATTCCACAAGAACTGTCTTAGCGAAAGGCTTCTTGAGGGCAAAGCTGTAACTCTGTGAGATGATTTCACAGAACTCTAAGAAGTTTCTCAGAAATCTTCTTTCTCTTTGTTATCGGAGGATATTTCCTTTGGCCCTATAGTCTTCAAAGGGATCCGAAATATCTGTTCTCAGATTCCACAGAAATAAGGATAGCAAGGAGATCCTCGAAATACAGATGTAACTCTGTGAGATGAATTAACAGAACACTAAGCAGTTTCTCAGAAAGCTTCTTTCCAGATTTCATCTGAGGATATTTCCTCTTTCACCATAGCCCTCTATGGGCTTCCTAATATCACTTTGCCAATTCCACAAGAACTGTCTTAGCGAAAGGCTTCTTGAGGGGAAAGCTGTAACTCTGTGAGATGATTTCACAGAACACAAAGAAGTTTCTCAGAAAGCTTCTTTCTCTATGTTATCGGAGGATATTTACTTTGGCCCTATAGTCTTCAAAGGGATCCGAAATATCTGTTCTCAGATTACACAGAAATAAGGGTAGCAAAGAGATCCACGAAATACAGATGTAAATCTGTGAGATGAATTAACAGAACACTAAGCAGTTTCTCAGAAAGCTTCTTTCCAGATTTCATCTAAAGATATTTCCTTTTTCACCATAGCCCTCTATGGGCTTCCAAATATCACTTTGCCAATTCCACAAGAAGTGCCTTAGCGAAAGGCTTCATAAGGGGAAGGCTGTAACTCTGCGAGATGATTTCACAGAACACAAAGAAGTTTCTCAGAAAGCTTCTTTCTCTTTGTTATCCGAGGATATTTCCTTTGTCCCTATGGTCTTCAAAGGCATCCGAAATATCTGTTCTCAGATTCCACAGAAATAAGGCTAGCAAAGAGATCCACGAAATACAGATGTAACTCTGTGAGATGAATTAAGAGAACACTAAGCAGTTTCTCAGAAAGCTTCTTTCCAGATTTCATCAGAGGATATTTCCTTTTCCACCATAGCCCTCTATGGGATTCCAAATATCACTTTGCCAATTCCACAAGAGCTGTCTTAGCGAAAGGCTTCTTGAGGGGAAAGCTGTAACTCTGTGAGATGATTTCACAGAACACAAAGAAGTTTCTCAGAAAGCTTCTTTCTCTTTGTTATCGGAGGATATTTCCTTTGGCCCTATAGTCTTCAAGGGGATCCGAAATATCTGTTCTCAGATTCAACAGAAATAAGGCTAGCAAAGAGATCCAAGAAGTACAGATGTAACTCTGTGAGACGAATTAACAGAACACTAAGCAGTTTCTCAGAAAGCTTCTTTCCAGATTTCATCTGAGGATATTTCCTTTGTCACCATAGCCCTCTATGGGCTTCCAAATATCACTTTGCCAATTCCACAAGAAGTGCCTTAGCGAAAGGCTTCTTAAGGGGAAGGCTGTAACTCTGCGAGATGATTTCACAGAACACAAAGAAGTTTCTCAAAAGCTTCTTTCTCTTTGTTATCGGCGGATATTTCCTTTGGCCCTATAGTCTTCAAAGGGATCCGAAATATCTGTTCTCAGATTCCACCGAAATAAGGCTAGCAAAGAGATCCACGAAATACAGATGTAACTCTGTGAGATGAATTAACAGAACACTAAGCAGTTTCTCACAAAGGTTCTTTCCATATTTCATCTGAGGATATTTCCTTTTTCACCATTTCCCTCTATGGGCTTCCAAACATCACTTTGCCAATTCCACAAGCACTGTGTTAGCGAAAGGCTTCTGGAGGGGAAAGCTGTAACTCTGTGAGATGATTTCACAGAACACAAAGAAGTTTCTCAGAAAGCTTCTTTCTCTTTGTTATCCGAGGATATTTCCTTTGGCCCTATAGTCTTCAAAGGGATCCGAAATATCTGTTCTCAGATTCCACAGAAATAAGGCTAGCAAAGAGATCCACGAAATACAGATGTAACTCTGTGAGATAAATTAACAGAACACTAAGCAGTTTCTCAGAAAGCTTCTTTCCAGATTTCATCTGAGGATATTTCTTTTTCACCATAGCCCTCTAAGGGCTTCCAAATATCACTTTGCCAATTACACAAGAACTGTCTTAGCGAAAGGCTTCTTGAGGGGTAAGCTGTACCTCTGTGAGATGATTTCACAGAACACAAAGAAGTTTCTCAGCAATCTTCTTTCTCTTTGTTATCGGAGGATATTTCCTTTGGCCCTATAGTCTTCAAAGGGATCCGAAATATTTGTTCTCAGATTCCACAGAAATAAGGCTAGCAAAGAGATCCTCGAAATACAGATGTAACTCTGTGAGATGAATTAACAGAACACTAAGCAGTTTCTCAGAAAGCTTCTTTCCAGATTTCATCTGAGGATATTTCCTTTTTCACCATAGCCCTCTATGGGCTTCCAAATATCACTTTACCAATTACACAAGAACTGTCTTAGCGAAAGTCTTCTTGAGGGGAAACCTGTAACTCTATGAGATTATTTCACAGAACACAAAGAAGTTTCTCAGAAAGCTTCTTTCTCTTTGTTATCGGAGGATATTTCCTTTGGCCCTATAGTCTTCAAGGGGATCCGAAATATCTGTTCTCAGATTGCACAGAAATAAGGCTAGCAAAGAGATCCAAGAAATACAGATGTAACTCTGTGAGATGAATTAACAGAACACTAAGCAGTTTCTCAGAAAGCTTCTTTCCAGATTTCATCTGAGGATATTTCCTTTTTCACCATAGCCCTCTAGGGGCTTCCAAATATCACTTTGCCAATTCCACAAGAACTGTCTTAGCGAAAGGCATCTTGAGGGGAAAGCTGTAACTCTGTGAGATGATTTCAAAGAACACAAAGAAGTTTCTCAGAAAGCTTCATTCTCTTTGTTATCAGAGGATATTTCCATTGTCCCTATAGTCTTCAAAGGGATCCGAAATATCTGTTCTCAGGTTCCACAGAAATAAGGCTAGCAAAGAGATCCACGAAATACAGATGTAACTCTGTGAGATGAATTAACAGAACACTAAGCAGTTTCTCAGAAAGCTTCTTTCCAGATTTCATCTGAGGATATTTCCTTTTTCACCATAGCCCTCTATGGGCTTCCAAATATCACTTTGCCAATTCCACAAGAACTGTCTTAGCGAAAGACTTCTTGAGGGGAAAGCTGTAAGTCTGTGAGATGATTTCACAGAACACAAAGAAGTTTCTCAGAAAGCTTCTTTTTCTTTGTTATCGGAGGATATTTCCTTTGGCCCTATAGTCTTCAAAGGGATCCGAAATATCTGTTCTCAGATTCCACAGAAATAAGGCTAGCAAAGAGATCCACGAAATACAGATGTAACTCTGTGAGACGAATTAACAGAACACTAAGCAGTTTCTCAGAAAGCTTCTTTCCAGATTTCATCTGAGGATATTTCCTTTTTCACCATAGCCCTCTAGGGGCTTCCAAATATCACTTTGCCAATTCCACAAGAACTGTCTTAGCGAAAGGCTTCTTGAGGGGAAAGCTGTAACTCTGTGAGATGATTTCAGAGAACACAAAGAAGTTTCTCAGAAAGCTTCTTTCTCTTTGTTATCGGAGGATATTTCCTTTGGCCCTATGGTCTTCAAAGGCATCCGAAATATCTGTTCTCAGATTCCACAGAAATAAGGCTAGCAAAGAGATCCACGAAATACAGATGTAACTCTGTGAGACGAATTAACAGAACACTAAGCAGTTTCTCAGAAAGCTTCTTTCCAGATTTCATCTGAGGATATTTCCTTTTCCACCATAGCCCTCTATGGGCTTCCAAATATCACTTTGCCAATTCCACAAGAGCTGTCTTAGCGAAAGGCTTCTTGAGGGGAAAGCTGTAACTCTGTGAGATGATTTCACAGAACACAAAGAAGTTTCTCAGAAAGCTTCTTTCTCTTTGTTATCGGAGGATATTTCCTTTGGCCCAATAGTCTTCAAAGGGATCGGAAATATGTGTTCTCAGATTCCACAGAAATAAGGCTAGCAATGAGATCCACGAAATACAGATGTGACTCTGTGAGACGAATTAACAGAACACTAAGCAGTTTCTCAGAAAGCTTCTTTCCAGATATCATCTGAGGATATTTCCTTTTTCACCATAGCCCTCTATGGGCTTCCAAATATCACTTTGCCAATTCCACAAGAACTGTCTTAGCGAAACGCTTCTTGAGGGGAAAGCTGTAGCTCTGTGAGATGATTTGACAGAACACAAAGAAGTTTCTCAGCAATCTTCTTTCTCTTTGTTATCGGAGGATATTTCCTTTGGCCCTATGGTCTTCAATGGGATCCGAAATATCTGTTCTCAGATTCCACAGAAATAAGGCTAGCAAAGAGAACAAGGAAACACAGATGTAACTCTGTGAGATGAATTAACAGAACACTAAGCAGATTCTCAGAAAGCTTCTTTCCAGATTTCATCTGAGGATATTTCCTTTTCCACCATAGCCTTCCATGGGCTTCCTAATATCACTTTGCCAATTCCACAAGAACTGTCTTAGCGAAAGGCTTCTTGAGGGGAAAGCTGTAACTCTGTGAGATGATTTCACAGAACTCTAAGAAGATTCTCAGAAATCTTCTTTCTCTTTGTTATCGGAGGATATTTCCTTTGGCCCTATAGTCTTCAAAGGGATCCGAAATATCTGTTCTCAGATTCCACAGAAATAAGGCTAGCAAAGAGATCCTCGAAATACAGATGTAACTCTGTGAGATGAATTAACAGAACACTAAGCAGTTTCTCAGAAAGCTTCTTTCCAGATTTCATCTGAGGATATTTCCTCTTTCACCATAGCCCTCTATGGGCTTCCAAATATCACTTTGCCAATTCCACAAGAACTGTCTTAGCGAAAGGCTTCTTGAGGGGAAAGCTGTAACTCTGTGAGATGATTTCACAGAACACAAAGAAGTTTCTCAGAAAGCTTCTTTCTCTATGTTATCGGAGGATATTTACTTTGGCCCTATAGTCTTCAAAGGGATCCGAAATATCTGTTCTCAGATTCCACAGAAATAAGGGTAGCAAAGAGATCCACGAAATACAGATGTAAATCTGTGAGATGAATTAACAGAACACTAAGCAGTTTCTCAGAAAGCTTCTTTCCAGATTTCATCTGAAGATATTTGCTTTTTCACCATAGCCCTCTATGGGCTTCCAAATATCACTTCGCCAATTCCACAAGAACTGTCTTAGCGAAAGGCTTCTTGAGGGGAAAGCTGTAACTCTGTGAGATGATTTCACAGATCACAAAGAAGTTTCTCAAAAAGCTTCTTTCTCTTTGTTATCGGAGGATATTTCCTTTGGCCCTATAGTCTTCAAAGGGATCCGAAATATCTGTTCTCAGATTCCACAGAAATAAGGCTAGCAAAGAGATCCAGGAAATACAGATGTAACTCTGTGAGGTGAATTAACAAAACAGTAAGCAGTTTCTCAGAAAGCTTCTTTCCAGATTTCATCTGAGGATATTTCCTTTTTCACCATAGCCCTCTATGGGCTTCCAAATATCACTTTGCCAATTCCACAAGAACTGTCTTAGCGAAAGGCTTCTTGAGGGGAAAGCTGTAACTCTGTGAGATGATTTCACAGAACACAAAGAAGTTTCTCAGAAACCTTCTTTCTCTTTGTTATGGGAGGATATTTCCTTTGGCCCTATGGTCTTCAAAGGCATCCGAAATATCTGTTCTCAGATTCCACAGAAATAAGGCTAGCAAAGCGATCCACGAAATACAGATGTAACTCTGGGAGATGAATTAACAGAACACTAAGAGTTTCTCAGAAAGCTTCTTTCCAGATTTCATCTGAGGATATTTCCTTTTTCACCATAGCCCTCTATGGGCTTCCAAATATCACTTTGCCAATTCCACAAGAAGTGCCTTATCGAAAGGCTTCTTTAGGGGAAAGCTGTAACTCTGCGAGATGATTTCACAGAACACAAAGAAGTTTCTCAGAAAGCTTCTTTCTCTTTGTTATCGGAGGATATTTCCTTTGGCCCTATAGTCTTCAAAGGGATCCGAAATATCTGTTCTCAGATTCCACAGAAATAAGGCTAGCAAAGAGATCCACGAAATACAGATGTTACTCTGTGAGATGAATTAACAGAACACTAAGCAGTTTCTCAGAAAGCTTCTTTCCAGATTTCATCTGAGGATATTTCTTTTTCACCATAGCCCTCTAGGGGCTTCCAAATATCACTTTGCCAATTCCACAAGAACTGTCTTAGCCAAAGGCTTCTTGAGGGGAAAGCTGTAACTCTGTGAGATGATTTCACAGAACACAAAGAAGTTTCTCAGAAAGCTTCTTTCTCTTTGTTATCCGAGGATATTTCCTTTGGCCCTATGGTCTTCAAAGGCATCCGAAATATCTGTTCTCAGATTCCACAGAAATAAGGCTAGCAAAGAGATCCACGAAATACAGATGTAACTCTGTGAGATGAATTAAGAGATCACTAAGCAGTTTCTCAGAAAGCTTCTTTCCAGATTTCATCTGAGGATATTTCCTTTTCCACCATAGGCTTCCATGGGCTTCCAAATATCACTTTGCCAATTCCACAAGAGCTGTCTTAGCGAAAGGCTTCTGGAGGGGAAAGCTGTAACTCTGTGAGATGATTTCACAGAACACAAAGAAGTTTCTCAGAAAGCTTCTTTCTCTTTGTTATCGGAGGATATTTCCTTTGGCCCTATAGTCTTCAAGGGGATCCGAAATATCTGTTGTTAGATTCAACAGAAATAAGGCTAGCAAAGAGATCCAAGAAATACAGATGTAACTCTGTGAGACGAATTAACAGAACACTAAGCAGTTTCTCAGAAAGCTTCTTTCCAGATTTCATCTGAGGATATTTCCTTTTTCACCATAGCCCTCTATGGGCTTCCAAATATCACTTTGCCAATTCCACAAGAAGTGCCTTAGCGAAAGGCTTCATAAGGGGAAGGCTGTAACTCTGCGAGATGATTTCACAGAACACAAAGAAGTTTCTCAGAAAGCTTCTTTCTCTTTGTTATCCGAGGATATTTCCTTTGTCCCTATGGTCTTCAAAGGCATCCGAAATATCTGTTCTCAGATTCCACAGAAATAAGGCTAGCAAAGAGATCCACGAAATACAGATGTAACTCTGTGAGATGAATTAACAGAACACTAAGCAGTTTCTCAGAAAGGTTCTTTCCAGATTTCATCTGAGGATATTTCCTTTTTCACCATTTCCCTCTATGGGCTTCCAAACATCACTTTGCCAATTCCACAAGCACTGTGTTAGCGAAAGGCTTCTGGAGGGGAAAGCTGTAACTCTGTGAGATGATTTCACAGAACACAAAGAAGTTTCTCAGAAAGCTTCTTTCTCTTTGTTATCCGAGGATATTTCCTTTGGCCCTATAGTCTTCAAAGGGATCCGAAATATCTGCTCTCAGATTCCACAGAAATAAGGCTAGCAAAGAGATCCACGAAATACAGATGTAACTCTGTGAGATAAATTAACAGAACACTAAGCAGTTTCTCAGAAAGCTTCTTTCCAGATTTCATCTGAGGATATTTCTTTTTCACCATAGCCCTCTATGGGCTTCCAAATATCACTTTGCCAATTACACAAGAACTGTCTTAGCGAAAGGCTTCTTGAGGGGAAAGCTGTACCTCTGTGAGATGATTTCACAGAACACAAAGAAGTTTCTCAGCAATCTTCTTTCTCTTTGTTATCGGAGGATATTTCCTTTGGCCCTATAGTCTTCAAGGGGATCCGAAATATTTGTTCTCAGATTCCACAGAAATAAGGCTAGCAAAGAGATCCAAGAAATACAGATGTAACTCTGTGAGACGAATTAAGAGAATACTAAGCAGTTTCTCAGAAAGCTTCTTTCCAGATTTCATCTGAGGATATTTCCTTTTTCACCATAGCCCTCTAGGGGCTTCCAAATATCACTTTGCCAATTCCACAAGAACTGTCTTATCGAAAGGCTTCTTGAGGGGAAAGCTGTAACTCTGTGAGATGATTTCAGAGAACACAAAGAAGTTTCTCAGAAAGCTTCTTTCTCTTTGTTATCGGAGGATATTTCCTTTGGCCCTATGGTCTTCAAAGGCATCCGAAATATCTGTTCTCAGATTCCACAGAAATAAGGCTAGCAAAGAGATCCACGAAATACAGATGTAACTCTGTGAGACGAATTAACAGAACACTAAGCAGTTTCTCAGAAAGCTTCTTTCCAGATTTCATCTGAGGATATTTCCTTTTCCACCATAGCCCTCTATGGGCTTCCAAATATCACTTTGCCAATTCCACAAGAGCTGTCTTAGCGAAAGGCTTCTTGAGGGGAAAGCTGTAACTCTGTGAGATGATTTCACAGAACACAAAGAAGTTTCTCAGCAATCTTCTTTCTCTTTGTTATCGGAGGATATTTCCTTTGGCCCTATGGTCTTCAAAGGGATCCGAAATATCTGTTCTCAGATTCCACCGAAATAAGGCTAGCAAAGAGAACAAGGAAACACAGATGTAACTCTGTGAGATGAATTAACAGAACACTAAGCAGATTCTCAGAAAGCTTCTTTCCAGATTTCATCTGAGGATATTTCCTTTTTCACCGTAGCCCTCTACGGGCTTCCAAATATCACTTTGCTAATTCCACAAGAACTGTCTTAGCGAACGGCTTCTTGAGGGGAAAGCTGTAACTCTGTGAGATGATTTCAAAGAAATCTAAGAAGTTTCTCAGAAATCTTCTTTCTCTTTGTTATCGGAGGATATTTCCTTTGGCCCTATAGTCTTCAAAGGGATCCGAAATATCTGTTCTCAGATTCCACAGAAATAAGGCTAGCAAAGAGATCCTCGAAATACAGATGTAACACTGTGAGATGAATTAACAGAACACTAAGCAGTTTCTCAGAAAGCTTCTTTCCAGATTTCATCTGAGGATATTTCCTCTTTCACCATAGCCCTCTATGGGCTTCCAAATATCACTTTGCCAATTCCACAAGAACTGTCTTAGCGAAAGGCTTCTTGAGGGGAAAGCTGTAACTCTGTGATCTGATTTCACAGAACACAAAGAAGTTTCTCAGAAAGCTTCTTTCTCTATGTTATCGGAAGATATTTACTTTGGCCCTATAGTCTTCAAAGGGATCCGAAATATCTGTTCTCAGATTCCACAGAAATAAGGCTAGCAAAGAGATCCTCGAAATACAGATGTAACTCTGTGAGACGAATTAACAGAACACTAAGCAGTTTCTCAGAAAGCTTCTTTCCAGATTTCATCTGAGGATATTTCCTTTTTCACCATAGCCCTCTAAGGGCTTCCAAATATCACTTTGCCAATTCCACAAGAAGTGCCTTAGCGAAAGGCTTCTTAAGGGGAAGGCTGTAACTCTGCGAGATGATTTCACAGAACACAAAGAAGTTTCTCAGAAAGCTTCTTTCTCTTAGTTATCGGGGGATATTTCCTTTGGCCCTATAGTCTTCAAAGGGCCCGAAATATCTGTTCTCAGATTCCACCGAAATAAGGCTAGCAAAGAGATCCACGAAATACAGATGTAACTCGGTGAGATGAATTAACAGAACACTAAGCAGGTTCTCAGAAAGGTTCTTTCCAGATTTCATCTGAGGATATTACCTTTTTCACCATTTCCCTCTATGGGCTTCCAAACATCACTTTGCCAATTCCACAAGCACTGTGTTAGCGAAAGGCTACTGGAGGGGAAAGCTGTAACTCTGTGAGATGATTTCACAGAACACAAAGAAGTTTCTCAGAAAGCTTCTTTCTCTTTGTTATCGGAGGATATTTCCTTTGGCCCTATAGTCTTCAAAGGGATCCGAAATATCTGTTCTCAGATTCCACAGAAATAAGGCTAGCAAAGAGATCCACGAAATACAGATGTAACTCTGTGAGATGAATTAACAGAACACTAAGCAGTTTCTCAGAAAGCTTCTTTCCAGATTTCATCTGAGCATATTTCCTTTTTCACCATAGCCCTCTATGGGCTTCCAAATATCACTTTGCCAATTCCACAAGAACTGTCTTAGCGAAAGGCTTCTTGAGGGGAAACCTGTAACTCTATGAGATGATTTCACAGAACACAAAGAAGTTTCTCAGAAAGCTTCTTTCTCTTTGTTATCGGAGGATATTTCCTTTGGCCCTATAGTCTTCAAGGGGATCCGAAATATCTGTTCTCAGATTCAACAGAAATAAGGCTAGCAAAGAGATCCAAGAAATACACATGTAACTCTGTGAGACGAATTAACAGAACACTAAGCAGTTTCTCAGAAAGCTTCTTTCCAGATTTCATCTGAGGATATTTCCTTTTTCACCATAGCCCTCTATGGGCTTCGAAATATCACTTTGCCAATTCCACAAGAAGTGCCTTAGCGAAAGGCTTCTTAAGGGGAAGGCTGTAACTCTGCGAGATGATTTCACAGAACACAAAGAAGTTTCTCAGAAAGCTTCTTTCTCTTTTTTATGGGGGGATATTTCCTTTGGCCGTATAGTCTTCAAAGGGATCCGAAATATCTGTTCTCAGATTCCACCGAAATAAGGCTAGCAAAGAGATCCACGAAATACAGACGTAACTCTGTGAGATGAATTAACAGAACACTAAGCAGTTTCTCAGAAAGCTTCTTTCCAGATTTCATCTGAGGATATTTCCTTTTTCACCATTTCCCTCTATGGGCTTCCAAACATCACTTTGCCAATTCCACAAGAACTGTGTTAGCGAAAGGTCTGGAGGGGAAATTTGTAACTCTGTGAGATGATTTCACAGAACACAAAGAAGTTTCTCAGAAAGCTTCTTTCTCTTTGTTATCGGAGTATATTTCCTTTGGAACTATAGTCTTCAAAGGGATCCGAAATATCTGTTCTCAGATTCCACAGAAATAAGGCTTGGAAAGAGTTCCACGAAATACAGATGTAACTCTGTGAGATGAATTAACAGAACACTAAGCAGTTTCTCAGAAAGCTTCTTTCCAGATTTCATGTGAGGATATTTCTTTTTCACCATAGCCCTCTATGGGCTTCCAAATATCACTTTGCCAATTCCACAAGAACTGTCTTAGCGAAAGGCTTCTTTTGGGAAAGCTGTAACGCTGTGAGATGATTTCACAGAACACAAAGAAGTTTCTCAGAAAGCTTCTTTCTCTTTGTTATCGGAGGATATTTCCTTTGGCCCTATAGTCTTCAAAGGGATCCGAAATATCTGTTCTCAGATTCCACAGAAATAAGGGTAGCAAAGAGATCCACGAAATACAGATGTAACTCTGTGAGATGAATTAACAGAACACTAAGCAGTTTCTCAGAAAGCTTCTTTCCAGATTTCATCTGAGGATATTTCCTTTTTCACCATAGCCCTCTATGGGCTTCCAAATATCACTTTGCCAATTCCACAAGAACTGTCTTAGCGAAAGGCTTCTTGAGGGGAAAGCTGTAACTCTGTGAGATGATTTCACAAAACACAAAGAAGTTTCTCAGAAAGCTTCTTTTTCTTTGTTATCGGAGGATATTTCCTTTGGCCCTATAGTCTTCAAAGGGAACCGAAATATCTGTTCTCAGATTCCACAGAAATAAGGCTAGGAAAGAGATCCACGAAATACAGATGTAACTCTGTGAGATGAATTTACAGAACACTAAGCAGTTTCTCAGAAAGCTTCTTTCCAGATTTCATCTGAGGATATTTCTTTTTTCACCATAGCCCACTTTGGGCTTCCAAATATCACTTTGCCAATTCCACAAGAACTGTCTTAGCGAAAGGCTTCTTGAGGGGAAAGCTGTAACTCTGTGAGATGATTTCAGAGAACACAAAGAAGTTTCTCAGAAAGCTTCTTTCTCTTTGTTATCCGAGGATATTTCCTTTGGCCCTATGGTCTTCAAAGGCATCCGAAATATCTGTTCTCAGATTCCACAGAAATAAGGCTAGCAAAGAGATCCACGAAATACAGATGTAACTCTGTGAGACGAATTAACAGAACACTAAGCAGTTTCTCAGAAAGCTTCTTTCCAGATTTCATCTGAGGATATTTCCTTTTCCACCATAGCCCTCTATGGGCTTCCAAATATCACTTTGCCAATTCCACAAGAGCTGTCTTAGCGAAAGGCTTCTTGAGGGGAAAGCTGTAACTCTGTGAGATGATTTCACAGAACACAAAGAAGTTTCTCAGAAAGCTTCTTTCTCTTTGTTATCGGAGGATATTTCCTTTGGTCCAATAGTCTTCAAAGGGATCCGAAATATGTGTTCTCAGATTCAACAGAAATAAGGCTAGCAAAGAGATCCACGAAATACAGATGTAACTCTGTGAGATGAATTAACAGAACACTAAGCAGTTTCTCAGAAAGCTTCTTTCCAGATATCATCTGAGGATATTTCCTTTTTCACCATAGCCCTCTATGGGCTTCCAAATATCACTTTGCCAATTCCACAAGAACTGTCTTAGCGAAAGGCTTCTTGAGGGGAAAGCTGTAGCTCTGTGAGATGATTTGACAGAACACAAAGAAGTTTCTCAGCAATCTTCTTTCTCTTTGTTATCGGAGGATATTTCCTTTGGCCCTTTGGTCTTCAAAGGGATCCGAAATATCTGTTCTCAGATTCCACAGAAATAAGGCTAGCAAAGAGAACAAGGAAACACAGATGTAACTCTGTGAGATGAATTAACAGAACACTAAGCAGATTCTCAGAAAGCTTCTTTCCAGATTTCATCTGAGGATATTTCCTTTTTCACCGTAGCCCTCTACGGGCTTCCAAATATCACTTTGCCAATTCCACAAGAACTGTCTTAGCGAAAGGCTTCTTGAGGGCAAAGCTGTAACTCTGTGAGATGATTTCACAGAACTCTAAGAAGTTTCTCAGAAATCTTCTTTCTCTTTGTTATCGGAGGATATTTCCTTTGGCCCTATAGTCTTCAAAGGGATCCGAAATATCTGTTCTCAGATTCCACAGAAATAAGGATAGCAAGGAGATCCTCGAAATACAGATGTAACTCTGTGAGATGAATTAACAGAACACTAAGCAGTTTCTCAGAAAGCTTCTTTCCAGATTTCATCTGAGGATATTTCCTCTTTCACCATAGCCCTCTATGGGCTTCCTAATATCACTTTGTCAATTCCACAAGAACTGTCTTAGCGAAAGGCTTCTTGAGGGGAAAGCTGTAACTCTGTGAGATGATTTCACAGAACACAAAGAAGTTTCTCAGAAAGCTTCTTTCTCTATGTTATCGGAGGATATTTACTTTGGCCCTATAGTCTTCAAAGGGATCCGAAATATCTGTTCTCAGATTACACAGAAATAAGGGTAGCAAAGAGATCCACGAAATACAGATGTAAATCTGTGAGATGAATTAACAGAACACTAAGCAGTTTCTCAGAAAGCTTCTTTCCAGATTTCATCTAAAGATATTTCCTTTTTCACCATAGCCCTCTATGGGCTTCCAAATATCACTTTGCCAATTCCACAAGAAGTGCCTTAGCGAAAGGCTTCATAAGGGGAAGGCTGTAACTCTGCGAGATGATTTCACAGAACACAAAGAAGTTTCTCAGAAAGCTTCTTTCTCTTTGTTATCCGAGGATATTTCCTTTGTCCCTATGGTCTTCAAAGGCATCCGAAATATCTGTTCTCAGATTCCACAGAAATAAGGCTAGCAAAGAGATCCACGAAATACAGATGTAACTCTGTGAGATGAATTAAGAGAACACTAAGCAGTTTCTCAGAAAGCTTCTTTCCAGATTTCATCAGAGGATATTTCCTTTTCCACCATAGCCCTCTATGGGATTCCAAATATCACTTTGCCAATTCCACAAGAGCTGTCTTAGCGAAAGGCTTCTTGAGGGGAAAGCTGTAACTCTGTGAGATGATTTCACAGAACACAAAGAAGTTTCTCAGAAAGCTTCTTTCTCTTTGTTATCGGAGGATATTTCCTTTGGCCCTATAGTCTTCAAGGGGATCCGAAATATCTGTTCTCAGATTCACAGGAAATAAGGCTAGCAAAGAGATCCAAGAAGTACAGATGTAACTCTGTGAGACGAATTAACAGAACACTAAGCAGTTTCTCAGAAAGCTTCTTTCCAGATTTCATCTGAGGATATTTCCTTTGTCACCATAGCCCTCTATGGGCTTCCAAATATCACTTTGCCAATTCCACAAGAAGTGCCTTAGCGAAAGGCTTCTTAAGGGGAAGGCTGTAACTCTGCGAGATGATTTCACAGAACACAAAGAAGTTTCTCAAAAGCTTCTTTCTCTTTGTTATCGGCGGATATTTCCTTTGGCCCTATAGTCTTCAAAGGGATCCGAAATATCTGTTCTCAGATTCCACCGAAATAAGGCTAGCAAAGAGATCCACGAAATACAGATGTAACTCTGTGAGATGAATTAACAGAACACTAAGCAGTTTCTCACAAAGGTTCTTTCCATATTTCATCTGAGGATATTTCCTTTTTCACCATTTCCCTCTATGGGCTTCCAAACATCACTTTGCCAATTCCACAAGCACTGTGTTAGCGAAAGGCTTCTGGAGGGGAAAGCTGTAACTCTGTGAGATGATTTCACAGAACACAAAGAAGTTTCTCAGAAAGCTTCTTTCTCTTTGTTATCCGAGGATATTTCCTTTGGCCCTATAGTCTTCAAAGGGATCCGAAATATCTGTTCTCAGATTCCACAGAAATAAGGCTAGCAAAGAGATCCACGAAATACAGATGTAACTCTGTGAGATAAATTAACAGAACACTAAGCAGTTTCTCAGAAAGCTTCTTTCCAGATTTCATCTGAGGATATTTCTTTTTCACCATAGCCCTCTATGGGCTTCCAAATATCACTTTGCCAATTACACAAGAACTGTCTTAGCGAAAGGCTTCTTGAGGGGTAAGCTGTACCTCTGTGAGATGATTTCACAGAACACAAAGAAGTTTCTCAGCAATCTTCTTTCTCTTTGTTATCGGAGGATATTTCCTTTGGCCCTATAGTCTTCAAAGGGATCCGAAATATTTGTTCTCAGATTCCACAGAAATAAGGCTAGCAAAGAGATCCTCGAAATACAGATGTAACTCTGTGAGATGAATTAACAGAACACTAAGCAGTTTCTCAGAAAGCTTCTTTCCAGATTTCATCTGAGGATATTTCCTTTTTCACCATAGCCCTCTATGGGCTTCCAAATATCACTTTGCCAATTACACAAGAACTGTCTTAGCGAAAGTCTTCTTGAGGGGAAACCTGTAACTCTATGAGATTATTTCACAGAACACAAAGAAGTTTCTCAGAAAGCTTCTTTCTCTTTGTTATCGGAGGATATTTCCTTTGGCCCTATAGTCTTCAAGGGGATCCGAAATATCTGTTCTCAGATTGCACAGAAATAAGGCTAGCAAAGAGATCCAAGAAATACAGATGTAACTCTGTGAGATGAATTAACAGAACACTAAGCAGTTTCTCAGAAAGCTTCTTTCCAGATTTCATCTGAGGATATTTCCTTTTTCACCATAGCCCTCTAGGGGCTTCCAAATATCACTTTGCCAATTCCACAAGAACTGTCTTAGCGAAAGGCATCTTGAGGGGAAAGCTGTAACTCTGTGAGATGATTTCAAAGAACACAAAGAAGTTTCTCAGAAAGCTTCATTCTCTTTGTTATCAGAGGATATTTCCATTGTCCCTATAGTCTTCAAAGGGATCCGAAATATCTGTTCTCAGGTTCCACAGAAATAAGGCTAGCAAAGAGATCCACGAAATACAGATGTAACTCTGTGAGATGAATTAACAGAACACTAAGCAGTTTCTCAGAAAGCTTCTTTCCAGATTTCATCTGAGGATATTTCCTTTTTCACCATAGCCCTCTATGGGCTTCCAAATATCACTTTGCCAATTCCACAAGAACTGTCTTAGCGAAAGACTTCTTGAGGGGAAAGCTGTAAGTCTGTGAGATGATTTCACAGAACACAAAGAAGTTTCTCAGAAAGCTTCTTTTTCTTTGTTATCGGAGGATATTTCCTTTGGCCCTATAGTCTTCAAAGGGATCCGAAATATCTGTTCTCAGATTCCACAGAAATAAGGCTAGCAAAGAGATCCACGAAATACAGATGTAACTCTGTGAGACGAATTAACAGAACACTAAGCAGTTTCTCAGAAAGCTTCTTTCCAGATTTCATCTGAGGATATTTCCTTTTTCACCATAGCCCTCTAGGGGCTTCCAAATATCACTTTGCCAATTCCACAAGAACTGTCTTAGCGAAAGGCTTCTTGAGGGGAAAGCTGTAACTCTGTGAGATGATTTCAGAGAACACAAAGAAGTTTCTCAGAAAGCTTCTTTCTCTTTGTTATCGGAGGATATTTCCTTTGGCCCTATGGTCTTCAAAGGCATCCGAAATATCTGTTCTCAGATTCCACAGAAATAAGGCTAGCAAAGAGATCCACGAAATACAGATGTAACTCTGTGAGACGAATTAACAGAACACTAAGCAGTTTCTCAGAAAGCTTCTTTCCAGATTTCATCTGAGGATATTTCCTTTTCCACCATAGCCCTCTATGGGCTTCCAAATATCACTTTGCCAATTCCACAAGAGCTGTCTTAGCGAAAGGCTTCTTGAGGGGAAAGCTGTAACTCTGTGAGATGATTTCACAGAACACAAAGAAGTTTCTCAGAAAGCTTCTTTCTCTTTGTTATCGGAGGATATTTCCTTTGGCCCAATAGTCTTCAAAGGGATCGGAAATATGTGTTCTCAGATTCCACAGAAATAAGGCTAGCAATGAGATCCACGAAATACAGATGTGACTCTGTGAGACGAATTAACAGAACACTAAGCAGTTTCTCAGAAAGCTTCTTTCCAGATATCATCTGAGGATATTTCCTTTTTCACCATAGCCCTCTATGGGCTTCCAAATATCACTTTGCCAATTCCACAAGAACTGTCTTAGCGAAACGCTTCTTGAGGGGAAAGCTGTAGCTCTGTGAGATGATTTGACAGAACACAAAGAAGTTTCTCAGCAATCTTCTTTCTCTTTGTTATCGGAGGATATTTCCTTTGGCCCTATGGTCTTCAATGGGATCCGAAATATCTGTTCTCAGATTCCACAGAAATAAGGCTAGCAAAGAGAACAAGGAAACACAGATGTAACTCTGTGAGATGAATTAACAGAACACTAAGCAGATTCTCAGAAAGCTTCTTTCCAGATTTCATCTGAGGATATTTCCTTTTCCACCATAGCCTTCCATGGGCTTCCTAATATCACTTTGCCAATTCCACAAGAACTGTCTTAGCGAAAGGCTTCTTGAGGGGAAAGCTGTAACTCTGTGAGATGATTTCACAGAACTCTAAGAAGATTCTCAGAAATCTTCTTTCTCTTTGTTATCGGAGGATATTTCCTTTGGCCCTATAGTCTTCAAAGGGATCCGAAATATCTGTTCTCAGATTCCACAGAAATAAGGCTAGCAAAGAGATCCTCGAAATACAGATGTAACTCTGTGAGATGAATTAACAGAACACTAAGCAGTTTCTCAGAAAGCTTCTTTCCAGATTTCATCTGAGGATATTTCCTCTTTCACCATAGCCCTCTATGGGCTTCCAAATATCACTTTGCCAATTCCACAAGAACTGTCTTAGCGAAAGGCTTCTTGAGGGGAAAGCTGTAACTCTGTGAGATGATTTCACAGAACACAAAGAAGTTTCTCAGAAAGCTTCTTTCTCTATGTTATCGGAGGATATTTACTTTGGCCCTATAGTCTTCAAAGGGATCCGAAATATCTGTTCTCAGATTCCACAGAAATAAGGGTAGCAAAGAGATCCACGAAATACAGATGTAAATCTGTGAGATGAATTAACAGAACACTAAGCAGTTTCTCAGAAAGCTTCTTTCCAGATTTCATCTGAAGATATTTGCTTTTTCACCATAGCCCTCTATGGGCTTCCAAATATCACTTCGCCAATTCCACAAGAACTGTCTTAGCGAAAGGCTTCTTGAGGGGAAAGCTGTAACTCTGTGAGATGATTTCACAGATCACAAAGAAGTTTCTCAAAAAGCTTCTTTCTCTTTGTTATCGGAGGATATTTCCTTTGGCCCTATAGTCTTCAAAGGGATCCGAAATATCTGTTCTCAGATTCCACAGAAATAAGGCTAGCAAAGAGATCCAGGAAATACAGATGTAACTCTGTGAGGTGAATTAACAAAACAGTAAGCAGTTTCTCAGAAAGCTTCTTTCCAGATTTCATCTGAGGATATTTCCTTTTTCACCATAGCCCTCTATGGGCTTCCAAATATCACTTTGCCAATTCCACAAGAACTGTCTTAGCGAAAGGCTTCTTGAGGGGAAAGCTGTAACTCTGTGAGATGATTTCACAGAACACAAAGAAGTTTCTCAGAAACCTTCTTTCTCTTTGTTATGGGAGGATATTTCCTTTGGCCCTATGGTCTTCAAAGGCATCCGAAATATCTGTTCTCAGATTCCACAGAAATAAGGCTAGCAAAGCGATCCACGAAATACAGATGTAACTCTGGGAGATGAATTAACAGAACACTAAGAGTTTCTCAGAAAGCTTCTTTCCAGATTTCATCTGAGGATATTTCCTTTTTCACCATAGCCCTCTATGGGCTTCCAAATATCACTTTGCCAATTCCACAAGAAGTGCCTTATCGAAAGGCTTCTTTAGGGGAAAGCTGTAACTCTGCGAGATGATTTCACAGAACACAAAGAAGTTTCTCAGAAAGCTTCTTTCTCTTTGTTATCGGAGGATATTTCCTTTGGCCCTATAGTCTTCAAAGGGATCCGAAATATCTGTTCTCAGATTCCACAGAAATAAGGCTAGCAAAGAGATCCACGAAATACAGATGTTACTCTGTGAGATGAATTAACAGAACACTAAGCAGTTTCTCAGAAAGCTTCTTTCCAGATTTCATCTGAGGATATTTCTTTTTCACCATAGCCCTCTAGGGGCTTCCAAATATCACTTTGCCAATTCCACAAGAACTGTCTTAGCCAAAGGCTTCTTGAGGGGAAAGCTGTAACTCTGTGAGATGATTTCACAGAACACAAAGAAGTTTCTCAGAAAGCTTCTTTCTCTTTGTTATCCGAGGATATTTCCTTTGGCCCTATGGTCTTCAAAGGCATCCGAAATATCTGTTCTCAGATTCCACAGAAATAAGGCTAGCAAAGAGATCCACGAAATACAGATGTAACTCTGTGAGATGAATTAAGAGATCACTAAGCAGTTTCTCAGAAAGCTTCTTTCCAGATTTCATCTGAGGATATTTCCTTTTCCACCATAGGCTTCCATGGGCTTCCAAATATCACTTTGCCAATTCCACAAGAGCTGTCTTAGCGAAAGGCTTCTGGAGGGGAAAGCTGTAACTCTGTGAGATGATTTCACAGAACACAAAGAAGTTTCTCAGAAAGCTTCTTTCTCTTTGTTATCGGAGGATATTTCCTTTGGCCCTATAGTCTTCAAGGGGATCCGAAATATCTGTTGTCAGATTCAACAGAAATAAGGCTAGCAAAGAGATCCAAGAAATACAGATGTAACTCTGTGAGACGAATTAACAGAACACTAAGCAGTTTCTCAGAAAGCTTCTTTCCAGATTTCATCTGAGGATATTTCCTTTTTCACCATAGCCCTCTATGGGCTTCCAAATATCACTTTGCCAATTCCACAAGAAGTGCCTTAGCGAAAGGCTTCATAAGGGGAAGGCTGTAACTCTGCGAGATGATTTCACAGAACACAAAGAAGTTTCTCAGAAAGCTTCTTTCTCTTTGTTATCCGAGGATATTTCCTTTGTCCCTATGGTCTTCAAAGGCATCCGAAATATCTGTTCTCAGATTCCACAGAAATAAGGCTAGCAAAGAGATCCACGAAATACAGATGTAACTCTGTGAGATGAATTAACAGAACACTAAGCAGTTTCTCAGAAAGGTTCTTTCCAGATTTCATCTGAGGATATTTCCTTTTTCACCATTTCCCTCTATGGGCTTCCAAACATCACTTTGCCAATTCCACAAGCACTGTGTTAGCGAAAGGCTTCTGGAGGGGAAAGCTGTAACTCTGTGAGATGATTTCACAGAACACAAAGAAGTTTCTCAGAAAGCTTCTTTCTCTTTGTTATCCGAGGATATTTCCTTTGGCCCTATAGTCTTCAAAGGGATCCGAAATATCTGCTCTCAGATTCCACAGAAATAAGGCTAGCAAAGAGATCCACGAAATACAGATGTAACTCTGTGAGATAAATTAACAGAACACTAAGCAGTTTCTCAGAAAGCTTCTTTCCAGATTTCATCTGAGGATATTTCTTTTTCACCATAGCCCTCTATGGGCTTCCAAATATCACTTTGCCAATTACACAAGAACTGTCTTAGCGAAAGGCTTCTTGAGGGGAAAGCTGTACCTCTGTGAGATGATTTCACAGAACACAAAGAAGTTTCTCAGCAATCTTCTTTCTCTTTGTTATCGGAGGATATTTCCTTTGGCCCTATAGTCTTCAAAGGGATCCGAAATATTTGTTCTCAGATTCCACAGAAATAAGGCTAGCAAAGAGATCCTCGAAATACAGATGTAACTCTGTGAGATGAATTAACAGAACACTAAGCAGTTTCTCAGAAAGCTTCTTTCCAGATTTCATCTGAGCATATTTCCTTTTTCACCATAGCCCTCTATGGGCTTCCAAATATCACTTTGCCAATTCCACAAGAACTGTCTTAGCGAAAGGCTTCTTGAGGGGAAACCTGTAACTCTATGAGATGATTTCACAGAACACAAAGAAGTTTCTCAGAAAGCTTCTTTCTCTTTGTTATCGGAGGATATTTCCTTTGGCCCTATAGTCTTCAAGGGGATCCGAAATATCTGTTCTCAGATTCAACAGAAATAAGGCTAGCAAAGAGATCCAAGAAATACACATGTAACTCTGTGAGACGAATTAACAGAACACTAAGCAGTTTCTCAGAAAGCTTCTTTCCAGATTTCATCTGAGGATATTTCCTTTTTCACCATAGCCCTCTATGGGCTTCGAAATATCACTTTGCCAATTCCACAAGAAGTGCCTTAGCGAAAGGCTTCTTAAGGGGAAGGCTGTAACTCTGCGAGATGATTTCACAGAACACAAAGAAGTTTCTCAGAAAGCTTCTTTCTCTTTTTTATGGGGGGATATTTCCTTTGGCCGTATAGTCTTCAAAGGGATCCGAAATATCTGTTCTCAGATTCCACCGAAATAAGGCTAGCAAAGAGATCCACGAAATACAGACGTAACTCTGTGAGATGAATTAACAGAACACTAAGCAGTTTCTCAGAAAGCTTCTTTCCAGATTTCATCTGAGGATATTTCCTTTTTCACCATTTCCCTCTATGGGCTTCCAAACATCACTTTGCCAATTCCACAAGAACTGTGTTAGCGAAAGGTCTGGAGGGGAAATTTGTAACTCTGTGAGATGATTTCACAGAACACAAAGAAGTTTCTCAGAAAGCTTCTTTCTCTTTGTTATCGGAGTATATTTCCTTTGGAACTATAGTCTTCAAAGGGATCCGAAATATCTGTTCTCAGATTCCACAGAAATAAGGCTTGGAAAGAGTTCCACGAAATACAGATGTAACTCTGTGAGATGAATTAACAGAACACTAAGCAGTTTCTCAGAAAGCTTCTTTCCAGATTTCATGTGAGGATATTTCTTTTTCACCATAGCCCTCTATGGGCTTCCAAATATCACTTTGCCAATTCCACAAGAACTGTCTTAGCGAAAGGCTTCTTTTGGGAAAGCTGTAACGCTGTGAGATGATTTCACAGAACACAAAGAAGTTTCTCAGAAAGCTTCTTTCTCTTTGTTATCGGAGGATATTTCCTTTGGCCCTATAGTCTTCAAAGGGATCCGAAATATCTGTTCTCAGATTCCACAGAAATAAGGGTAGCAAAGAGATCCACGAAATACAGATGTAACTCTGTGAGATGAATTAACAGAACACTAAGCAGTTTCTCAGAAAGCTTCTTTCCAGATTTCATCTGAGGATATTTCCTTTTTCACCATAGCCCTCTATGGGCTTCCAAATATCACTTTGCCAATTCCACAAGAACTGTCTTAGCGAAAGGCTTCTTGAGGGGAAAGCTGTAACTCTGTGAGATGATTTCACAAAACACAAAGAAGTTTCTCAGAAAGCTTCTTTTTCTTTGTTATCGGAGGATATTTCCTTTGGCCCTATAGTCTTCAAAGGGAACCGAAATATCTGTTCTCAGATTCCACAGAAATAAGGCTAGGAAAGAGATCCACGAAATACAGATGTAACTCTGTGAGATGAATTTACAGAACACTAAGCAGTTTCTCAGAAAGCTTCTTTCCAGATTTCATCTGAGGATATTTCTTTTTTCACCATAGCCCACATTGGGCTTCCAAATATCACTTTGCCAATTCCACAAGAACTGTCTTAGCGAAAGGCTTCTTGAGGGGAAAGCTGTAACTCTGTGAGATGATTTCAGAGAACACAAAGAAGTTTCTCAGAAAGCTTCTTTCTCTTTGTTATCGGAGGATATTTCCTTTGGCCCTATGGTCTTCAAAGGCATCCGAAATATCTGTTCTCAGATTCCACAGAAATAAGGCTAGCAAAGAGATCCACGAAATACAGATGTAACTCGGTGAGACGAATTAACAGAACACTAAGCAGTTTCTCAGAAAGCTTCTTTCCAGATTTCATCTGAGGATATTTCCTTTTCCACCATAGCCCACTATGGGCTTCCAAATATCACTTTGCCAATTCCACAAGAGCTGTCTTAGCGAAAGGCTCCTTGAGGGGAAAGCTGTAACTCTGTGAGATGATTTCACAGAACACAAAGAAGTTTCTCAGAAAGCTTCTTTCTCTTTGTTATCGGAGGATATTTCCTTTGGCCCAATAGTCTTCAAAGGGATCTGAAATATGTGTTCTCAGATTCCACAGAAATAAGGCTAGCAAAGAGATCCACGAAATACAGATGTGACTCTGTGAGATGAATTAACAGAACACTTAGCAGTTTCTCAGAAAGCTTCTTTCCAGATATCATCTGAGGATATTTCCTTTTTCACCATAGCCCTCTATGGGCTTCCAAATATCACTTTGCCAATTCCACAAGAACTGTCTTAGCGAAAGGCTTCTTGAGGGGAAAGCTGTAGCTCTGTGAGATGATTTCACAGAACACAAAGAAGTTTCTCAGAAAGCTTCTTTCTCTTTGTTATCGGAGGATATTTCCTTTGGCCCTATAGTCTTCAAAGGGATCCGAAATATCTGTTCTCAGATTCCACAGAAATAAGGCTAGCAAAGAGATCCACGAAATACAGATGTAACTCTGAGAGATGAATTAACAGAACACTAAGCAGTTTCTCAGAAAGCTTCTTTCCATATTTCATCTGAGGATATTTCCTTTTTCACCATAGCCCTCTATGGGCTTCCAAATATCACTTTGCCAATTCCACAAGAACTGTCTTAGTGAAAGGCTTCTTGAGGGGAAACCTGTAACTCTATGAGATGATTTCACAGAACACAAAGAAGTTTCTCAGAAAGCTTCTTTCTCTTTGTTATCGGAGGATATTTCCTTTGGCCCTATAGTCTTCAAGGGGATCCGAAATATCTGTTCTCAGATTCAACAGAAATAAGGCTAGCAAAGAGATCCAAGAAATACAGATGTAACTCTGTGAGACGAATTAACAGAACACTAAGCAGTTTCTCAGAAAGCTTCTTTCCAGATTTCATCTGAGGATATTGCCTTTTTCACCATAGCCCTCTATGGGCTTCCAAATATCACTTTGCCAATTCCACAAGAAGTGCCTTAGCGGAATGCTTCTTAAGGGGAAGGCTGTAACTCTGCGAGATGATTTCACAGAACACAAAGAAGTTTCTCAGAAAGCTTCTTTCTCTTTGTTATCGGGGGATATTTCCTTTGGCCCTATAGTCTTCAAAGGGATCCGAAATATCTGTTCTCAGATTCCACCGAAAGAAGGCTAGCAAAGAGATCCACGAAATACAGATGTAACTCTGTGAGATGAATTAACAGAACACTAAGCAGTTTCTCAGAGAGCTTCTTTCCAGATATTTGTGAGGATATTTCCTTTTTCACCATTTCCCTCTATGGGCTTCCAAACATCACTTTGCCAATTCCACAAGAACTGTGTTAGCGAAACGCTTCTGGAGGGGAAAGCTGTAACTCTGTGAGATGATTTCACAGAAAACAAAGAAGTTTCTCAGAAAGCTTCTTTCTCTTTGTTATCGGAGGATATTTCCTTTGGCCCTATAGTCTTCAAAGGGATCCGAAATATCTGTTCTCAGATTCCACAGAAATAAGGGTAGCAAAGAGATCCACGAAATACAGATGTAATTCTGTGAGATGAATTAACAGAACACTAAGCAGTTTCTCAGAAAGCTTCTTTCCAGATTTCATCTGAAGATATTTCCTTTTTCACCATAGCCCTCTATGGCCTCCAAATATCACTTTGCCAATTCCACAAGAACTGTCTTAGCGAAAGGCTTCTTGAGGGGAAAGCTGTAACTCTGTGAGATGATTTCACAGAACACAAAGAAGTTTCTCAGAAAGCTTCTTTCTCTTTGTTATCGGAGGATATTTCCTTTGGCCCAATAGTCTTAAAAGGGATCCTAAATATGTGTTCTGAGATTCCACAGAAATAAGGCTAGCAAAGAGATCCACGAAATACAGATGTGACTCTGTGAGATGAATTAACAGAACACTAAGCAGTTTCTCAGAAAGTTTCTTTCCAGATTTCATCTGAGGATATTTCCTTTTTCACCATAGCCCTCTATGGGCTTCCAAATATCACTTTGCCAGTTCCACAAGAACTGTCTTAGCGAAAGGCTTCTTGAGAGGAAACCTGTAACTCTATGAGATGATTTCACAGAACACAAAGAAGTTTCTCAGAAAGCTTCTTTCTCTTTGTTATCGGGGGATATTTCCTTTGGCCCTATAGTCTTCAAGGGGATCCGAAATATCTGTTCTCAGATTCAACAGAAATAAGGCTAGCAAAGAGATCCAAGAAATACAGATGTAACTCTGTGAGACGAATTAACAGAACACTAAGCAGTTTCTCAGAAAGCTTCTTTCCAGATTTCATCTGAGGATATTTCCTTTTTCACCATAGCCCTCTATGGGCTTCCAAATATCACTTTACCAATTCCATAAGAAGTGCCTTAGCGAAAGTCTTCTTAAGGGGAAGGCTGTAACTCTGCGAGATGATTTCACAGAACACAAAGAAGTTTCTCAGAAAGCTTCTTTCTCTTTGTTATCGGGGGATATTTCCTTGGCCCTATAGTCTTCAAAGGGATCCGAAATATCTGTTCTCAGATTCCACCGAAATAAGGCTAGCAAAGAGATCCACGAAATACAGATGTAACTCTGTGAGATGAATTAACAGAACACTAAGCAGTTTCTCAGAAAGCTTCTTTCCAGATTTCATCTGAGGATATTTCCTTTTTCACCATTTCCCTCTATGGGCTTCCAAACATCACTTTGCCAATTCCACAAGAACTGTGTTAGCGAAAGGCTTCTGGAGGGGAAAGCTGTAACTCTGTGAGCTGATTTCACAGAACACAAAGAAGTTTCTCAGAAAGCTTCTTTCTCTTTGTTATCGGAGGATATTTCCTTGGGCCCTATAGTCTTCAAAGGGATCCGAAATATCTGTTCTCAGATTCCACAGAAATAAGGCTAGCAAAGAGATCCACGAAATACAGATATAACTCTGTGAGATGAATTAACAGAACACTAAGCAGTTTCTCAGTAAGCTTCTTTCCGGATTTCATCTGAGGATATTTCTTTTTCACCATAGCCCTCTATGGGCTTCCAAATATCACTTTGCCAATTCCACAAGAACTGTCTTAGCGAAAGGCTTCTTGAGGGGAAAGCTGTAACTCTGTGAGATGATTTCACAGAACACAAAGAAGTTTCTCAGAAAGTTTCTTTCTCTTTGTTATCGGAGGATATTTCCTTTGGCCCTATGGTCTTCAAAGGGATCCGAAATATCTGTTCTCAGATTCCACAGAAATAAGGCTAGCAAAGAGAACAACGAAACACAGATGTAACTCTGTGAGATGAATTAACAGAACACTAAGCAGATTCTCAGAAAGCTTCTTTCCAGATTTCATCTGAGGATATTTCCTTTTTCACCGTAGCCCTCTACGGGCTTCCAAATATCCCTTTGCCAATTCCACAAGAACTGTCTTAGCGAGAGGCTTCTTGAGGGGAAAGCTGTAACTCTGTGAGATGATTTCACAGAACACAAAGAAGTTTCTCAGAAATCTTCTTTCTCTTTGTTATCGGAGGATATTTCCTTTGGCCCTATAGTCTTCAAAGGGATCCGAAATATCTGTTCTCAGATTCCACAGAAATAAGGCTAGCAAAGAGATCCTTGAAATACAGATGTAACTCTGTGAGATGAATTAACAGAACACTAAGCAGTTTCTCAGAAAGGTTCTTTCCAGATTTCATCTGAGGATATTTCCTTTTTCACCATAGCCCTCTATGGGCTTCCAAATATCACTTTGCCAATTCCACAAGAACTGTCTTAGCGAAAGGCTTCTTGAGGGGAAAGCTGTAACTCTGTGATCTGATTTCACAGAACACAAAGAAGTTTCTCAGAAAGCTTCTTTCTCTATGTTATCTGAGGATATTTACTTTGGCCCTATAGTCTTCAAAGGGATCCGAAATATCTGTTCTCAGATTCCACAGAAATAAGGGTAGCAAAGAGATCCACGAAATACAGATGTAAATCTGTGAGATGAATTAACAGAACACTAAGCAGTTTCTCAGAAAGCTTCTTTCCAGATTTCATCTGAAGATATTTCCTTTTTCACCATAGCCCACTATGGGCTTCCAAATATCACTTCGCCAATTCCACAAGAACTGTCTTAGCGAAAGGCTTCTTGAGGGGAAAGCTGTAACTCTGTGAGATGATTTCACAGATCACAAAGAAGTTTCTCAGAAAGCTTCTTTCTCTTTGTTATCGGAGGATATTTCCTTTGGCCCTATAGTCTTCAAAGGGATCCGAAATATCTGTTCTCAGATTCCACAGAAATAAGGCTAGCAAAGAAATCCACGAAATACAGATGTAACTCTGTGAGGTGAATTAACAGAACACTAAGCAGTTTCTCAGAAAGCTTCTTTCCAGATTTCATCTGAGGATATTTCCTTTTTCACCATAGCCCTCTATGGGCTTCCAAATATAACTTTGCCAATTCCACAAGAACTGTCTTAGAGAAAGGCTTCTTGAGGGGAAAGCTGTAACTCTGTGAGATGATTTCACAGAACACAAAGAAGTTTCTCAGAAACCTTCTTTCTCTTTGTTAAGGGAGGATATTTCCTTTGGCCCTATGGTCTTCAAAGGCATCCGAAATATCTGTTCTCAGATTCCACAGAAATAAGGCTAGCAAAGAGATCCACGAAATACAGATGTAACTCTGTGAGATGAATTAACAGAACACTAAGCAGTTTCTCAGAAAGCTTCTTTCCAGATTTCATCTGTGGATATTTCCTTTTTCACCATAGCCCTCTATGGGCTTCCAAATATCACTTTGCCAATTCCACAAGAAGTGCCTTATCGAAAGGCTTCTTGAGGGGAAAGCTGTAACTCTGCGAGATGATTTCACAGAACACAAAGAAGTTTCTCAGAAAGCTTCTTTCTCTTTGTTATCGGAGGATATTTCCTTTGGCCCTATAGTCTTCAAAAGGATCCGAAATATCTGTTCTCAGATTGCACAGAAATAAGGCTAGCAAAGAGATCCACGAAATACAGATGTAACTCTGTGAGATGAATTAACAGACACTAAGCAGTTTCTCAGAAAGCTTCTATCCAGATTTCATCTGAGGATATTTCCTTTTTCACCATAGCCCTCTATGGGCTTCCAAATATCACTTTGCCAATTCCACAAGAACTGTCTTAGCGAAAGGCTTCTTGAGGGGAAAGCTGTATCTCCGTGAGATGGTTTCACAGAACACAAAGAAGTTTCTCAGAAAGCTTCTTTCTCTTTGTTATCGCAAGATATTTCCTTTGGCCCCATAGTCTTCAAAGGGATCCGAAATATGTGTTCTCAGATTCCACAGAAATAAGGCTAGCAAAGAGATCCACGAAATACAGATCTTACTCTGTGAGATGAATTAACAGAACACTAAGCAGTTTCTCAGAAAGCTTCTTTCCAGATTTCATCTGAGGATATTTCTTTTTCACCATAGCCCTCTAAGGGCTTCCAAATATCACTTTGCCAATTCCACAAGAACTGTCTTAGCGAAAGGCTTCTTGAGGGGAAAGCTGTAACTCTGTGAGATGATTTCACAGAACACAAAGAAGTTTCTCAGAAAGCTTCTTTCTCTTTGTTATCGGAGGATATTTCCTTTGGCCCTATGGTCTTCAAAGGCATCCGAAATATCTGTTCTCAGATTCCACAGAAATAAGGCTAGCAAAGAGATCCAAGAAATACAGATGTAACTCTGTGAGATGAATTAACAGAACACTAAGCAGTTTCTCAGAAAGCTTCTTTCCAGATTTCATCTGAGGATATTTCCTTTTCCACCATAGCCCTCTACGGGCTTCCAAATATCACTTTGCCAATTCCACAAGAGCTGTCTTAGCGAAAGGCTTCTTGAGGGGAAAGCTGTAACTCTGTGAGATGATTTCACAGAACACAAAGAAGTTTCTCAGAAAGCTTCTTTCTCTTTGTTATCGGAGGATATTTCCTTTGGCCCTATAGTCATCAAAGGGATCTGAAATATCTGTTCTCAGATTCCACAGAAATAAGGATAGCAAGGAGATCCACGAAATACAGATGTAACTCTGTCAGATGAATTAACAGAACACTAAGCAGTGTCTCAGAAAGCTTCTTTCCAGGTTTCATCTGAGGATATTTCCTTTTTCACCTTAGCCTTCTATGGGCTTCCAAATATCACTTTGCCAATTCCACAAGAACTGTCTTAGCGAAAGGCTTCTTGAGGGCAAAGCTGTAACTCTGTGAGATGATTTCACAGAACACAAAGAAGTTTCTCAGAAATCTTCTTTCTCTTTGTTATCGGAGGATATTTCCTTTGGCCCTATAGTCTTCAAAGGGATCCGAAATATCTGTTCTCAGATTCCACAGAAATAAGGCTAGCAAAGAGATCCACGAAATACAGAAGTAACCCTGTGAGATGAATTAACAGAACACTAAGCAGTTTCTCAGAAAGCTTCTTTAAAGATGTCATCTGAAGATATTTCCTTTTTCACCATAGCCCTCTATGGGCTTCCAAATATCACTTTGCCAATTCCACAAGAACTATCTTAGCGAAAGGCTTCTTGAGGGGAAAGCTGTAACTCTGTGAGATGATTTCACAGAACACAAAGAAGTTTCTCAGAAAGCTTCTTTCTCTTTGTTATCGGAGGATATTTCCTTTGGGCCTATAGTCTTCAAAGGGATCCGAAATATGTGTTCTCAGATTCCACAGAAATAAGGCTAGCAAAGAGATCCACGAAATACAGATGTAACTCTGTGAGGTGAATTAACAGAACACTAAGCAGTTTCTCAGAAAGCTTCTTTCCAGATTTCATCTGAGGATATTTCCTTTTTCACCATAGCCCTCTATGGGCTTCCAAATATAACTTTGCCAATTCCACAAGAACTGTCTTAGAGAAAGGCTTCTTGAGGGGAAAGCTGTAACTCTGTGAGATGATTTCACAGAACACAAAGAAGTTTCTCAGAAACCTTCTTTCTCTTTGTTAAGGGAGGATATTTCCTTTGGCCCTATGGTCTTCAAAGGCATCCGAAATATCTGTTCTCAGATTCCACAGAAATAAGGCTAGCAAAGAGATCCACGAAATACAGATGTAACTCTGTGAGATGAATTAACAGAACACTAAGCAGTTTCTCAGAAAGCTTCTTTCCAGATTTCATCTGTGGATATTTCCTTTTTCACCATAGCCCTCTATGGGCTTCCAAATATCACTTTGCCAATTCCACAAGAAGTGCCTTATCGAAAGGCTTCTTGAGGGGAAAGCTGTAACTCTGCGAGATGATTTCACAGAACACAAAGAAGTTTCTCAGAAAGCTTCTTTCTCTTTGTTATCGGAGGATATTTCCTTTGGCCCTATAGTCTTCAAAAGGATCCGAAATATCTGTTCTCAGATTGCACAGAAATAAGGCTAGCAAAGAGATCCACGAAATACAGATGTAACTCTGTGAGATGAATTAACAGACACTAAGCAGTTTCTCAGAAAGCTTCTATCCAGATTTCATCTGAGGATATTTCCTTTTTCACCATAGCCCTCTATGGGCTTCCAAATATCACTTTGCCAATTCCACAAGAACTGTCTTAGCGAAAGGCTTCTTGAGGGGAAAGCTGTATCTCCGTGAGATGGTTTCACAGAACACAAAGAAGTTTCTCAGAAAGCTTCTTTCTCTTTGTTATCGGAGGATATTTCCTTTGGCCCTATAGTCATCAAAGGGATCTGAAATATCTGTTCTCAGATTCCACAGAAATAAGGATAGCAAGGAGATCCACGAAATACAGATGTAACTCTGTCAGATGAATTAACAGAACACTAAGCAGTGTCTCAGAAAGCTTCTTTCCAGGTTTCATCTGAGGATATTTCCTTTTTCACCTTAGCCTTCTATGGGCTTCCAAATATCACTTTGCCAATTCCACAAGAACTGTCTTAGCGAAAGGCTTCTTGAGGGCAAAGCTGTAACTCTGTGAGATGATTTCACAGAACACAAAGAAGTTTCTCAGAAATCTTCTTTCTCTTTGTTATCGGAGGATATTTCCTTTGGCCCTATAGTCTTCAAAGGGATCCGAAATATCTGTTCTCAGATTCCACAGAAATAAGGCTAGCAAAGAGATCCACGAAATACAGAAGTAACCCTGTGAGATGAATTAACAGAACACTAAGCAGTTTCTCAGAAAGCTTCTTTAAAGATGTCATCTGAAGATATTTCCTTTTTCACCATAGCCCTCTATGGGCTTCCAAATATCACTTTGCCAATTCCACAAGAACTATCTTAGCGAAAGGCTTCTTGAGGGGAAAGCTGTAACTCTGTGAGATGATTTCACAGAACACAAAGAAGTTTCTCAGAAAGCTTCTTTCTCTTTGTTATCGGAGGATATTTCCTTTGGGCCTATAGTCTTCAAAGGGATCCGAAATATGTGTTCTCAGATTCCACAGAAATAAGGCTAGCAAAGAGATCCACGAAATACAGATGTGACTCTGTGAGATGAATTAACAGAACACTAAGCAGTTTCTCAGAAAGCTTCTTTCCAGATTTCATCTGAGGATATTTCCTTTTTCAACATAGCCCTTTATGGGCTTCCAAATATCACTTTGCCAATTCCACAAGAAGTGTCTTAGCGAAAGTCTTCTTGAGGGGAAAGCTGTAGCTCTGTGAGATGATTTGACAGAACACAAAGAAGTTTCTCAGAAAGCTTCTTTCTCTTTGTTATCGGAGGATATTTCCTTTGGCCTTATAGTCTTCAAACGTATCCGAAATATCTGTTCTCAGATTCCACAGAAATAAGGCTAGCAAAGAGATCCACGAAATACAGATGTAACTCTGAGAGATGAATTAGGAGAACACTAAGCAGTTTCTCAGAAAGCTTCTTTCCAGATTTCATCTGAGGATATTTCCTTTTTCACCATAGCCCTCTATTGGCTTCCAAATATCACTTTGCCAATTCCACAAGAAGTGCCTTACCGAAAGGCTTCTTAAGGGGAAGGCTGTAACTCTGCGAGATGATTTCACAGAACACAAAGAAGTTTCTCAGAAAGCTTCTTTCTCTTTGTTATCGGGGGATATTTCCTTTGGCCCTATAGTCTTCAAAGGGATCCTAAATATCTGTTCTCTGATTCCACCGAAATAAGGCTAGCAAAGAGATCCACGAAATACAGATGTAACTCTGTGAGATGAATTAACAGAACACTAAGCAGTTTATCAGAAAGGTTCTTTCCAGATTTCATCTGAGGATATTTCCTTTTTCACCATTTCCCTCTATGGGCTTCCAAACATCACTTTGCCAATTCCACAAGAACTGTGTTAGCGAAAGGCTTCTGGAGGGGAAAGCTGTAACTCTGTGAGATGATTTCACAGAACACAAAGAAGTTTCTCAGAAAGCTTCTTTCTCTTTGTTATCGGAGGATATTTCCTTTGGCCCTATAGTCTTCAAAGGGATCCGAAATATCTGTTCTCAGATTCCACAGAAATAAGGCTAGGAAAGAGATCCACGAAATACAGATGTAACTCTGTGAGATAAATTAACAGAACACTAAGCAGTTTCTCAGAAAGCTTCTTTCCAGATTTCATCTGAGGATATTTCTTTTTCACCATAGCCCTCTATGGGCTTCCAAATATCACTTTGCCAATTCCACAAGAACTGTCTTAGCGAAAGGCTTCTTGAGGGGTAAGCTGTAACTCTGTGAGATGATTTCACAGAACACAAAGAAGTTTCTCAGCAATCTTCTTTCTCTTTGTTATCGGAGGATATTTCCTTTGGCCCTATAGTCTTCAAAGGGATCCGAAATATCTGTTCTCAGATTCCACAGAAATAAGGCTAGCAAAGAGATCCTCGAAATACAGATGTAACTCTGTGAGATGAATTAACAGAACACTAAGCAGTTTCTCAGAAAGCTTCTTTCCAGATTTCATCTGAGGATATTTCCTTTTTCACCATAGCCCTCAATGGGCTTCCACATATCACTTTGCCAATTCCGCAAGAACTGTCTTAAAGAAAGGCTTCTTGAGGGGAAAGCTGTAACTCTGTGAGATGATTTCACAGAACACAAAGAAGTTTCTCAGAAAGCTTCTTTCTCTATGTTATCGGAGGATATTTCCTTTGGCCCTATAGTCTTCAAAGGGATCCGAAATATCTGTTCTCAGATTCCACAGAAATAAGGGTAGCAAAGAGATCCACGAAATACAGATGTAAATCTGTGAGATGAATTAACAGAACACTAAGCAGTTTCTCAGAAAGCTTCTTTCCAGATTTCATCTGAAGATATTTCCTTTTTCACCATAGCCCTCTATGGGCTTCCAAATATCACTTTGCCAATTCCACAAGAACTGTCTTAGCGAAAGGCTTCTTGAGGGGAAAGCTGTAACTCTGTGAGATGATTTCACAGAACACAAAGAAGTTTCTCAGAAAGCTTCTTTCTCTTTGTTATCGGAGAATATTTCCTTTGGCCTTATAGTCTTCAAAGGGATCCGAAATATCTGTTCTCAGATCCACAGAAATAAAGCTAGGAAAGAGAGCCACGAAATACAGATGTAACTCTGTCAGATGAATTAACAGAACACTAAGCAGTTTCTCAGAAAGCTTCTTTCCAGATTTCATCTGAGGATATTTCCTTTTTCACCATAGCCCTCTATGGGCTTCCAAATATCACTTTGCCAATTCCACAAGAACTGTCTTAGCGAAAGGCTTCTTGAGGGGAAACCTGTAACTCTATGAGATGATTTCACAGAACACAAAGAAGTGTCTCAGAAAGCTTCTTTCTCTTTGTTATCAGAGGATATTTCCTTTGGCCCTATAGTCTTCAAGGGGATCCGAAATATCTGTTCTCAGATTCAACAGAAATAAGGCGAGCAAAGAGATCCAAGAAATACAGATGTAACTCTGTGAGATGAATTAACAGAACACTAAGCAGTTTCTCAGAAAGCTTCTTTCCAGATTTAATCTGAGGATATTTCCTTTTTCACCATAGCCCTCTATGGGCTTCCAAATATCACTTTGCCAATTCCACAAGAACTGTCTTAGCGAAAGGCTTCTTGAGGGGAAAGCTGTAACTCTGTGAGATGATTTCACAGAACACAAAGAAGTTTCTCAGAAAGCTTCTTTCTCTATGTTATCGGAGGATATTTACTTTGGCCCTATAGTCTTCAAAGGGATCCGAAATATCTGTTCTCAGATTCCACAGAAATAAGGGTAGCAAAGAGATCCACGAAATACAGATGTAAATCTGTGAGATGAATTAACAGAACACTAAGCAGTTTCTCAGAAAGCTTCTTTCCAGATTTCATCTGAAGATATTTCCTTTTTCACCATAGCCCTCTATGGGCTTCCAAATATCACTTCGCCAATTCCACAAGAACTGTCTTAGCGAAAGGCTTCTTGAGGGGAAAGCTGTAACTCTGTGAGATGATTTCACAGATCACAAAGAAGTTTCTCAGAAAGCTTCTTTCTCTTTGTTATCGGAGGATATTTCCTTTGGCCCTATAGTCTTCAAAGGGATCTGAAATATCTGTTCTCAGATTCCACAGAAATAAGGCTAGCAAAGAGATCCACGAAATACAGATGTAACTCTGTGAGGTGAATTAACAGAACACTAAGCAGTTTCTCAGAAAGCTTCTTTGCAGATTTCATCTGAGGATATTTCCTTTTTCACCATAGCCCTCTATGGGCTTCCAAATATCACTTTGCCAATTCCACAAGAACTGTCTTAGAGAAAGGCTTCTTGAGGGGAAAGCTGTAACTCTGTGAGATGATTTCACAGAACACAAAGAAGTTTCTCAGAAACCTTCTTTCTCTTTGTTATGGGAGGATATTTCCTTTGGCCCTATGGTCTTCAAAGGCATCCGAAATATCTGTTCTCAGATTCCACAGAAATAAGGCTAGCAAAGCGATCCACGAAATACAGATGTAACTCTGTGAGATGAAATAACAGAACACTAAGCAGTTTCTCAGAAAGCTTCTTTCCAGATTTCATCTGAGGATATTTCCTTTTTCACCATAGCCCTCTATGGGCTTCCAAATATCACTTTGCCAATTCCACAAGAAGGGCCTTATCGAAAGGCTTCTTGAGGGGAAAGCTGTAACTCTGCGAGATGATTTCACAGAACACAAAGAAGTTTCTCAGAAAGCTTCTTTCTCTTTGTTATCTGAGGATATTTCCTTTGGCCCTATGGTCTTCAAAGGCATCCGAAATATCTGTTCTCAGATTCCACAGAAATAAGGCTAGCAAAGAGATCCACGAAATACAGATGTAACTCTGTGAGATGAATTAAGAGAACACTAAGCAGTTTCTCAGAAAGCTTCTTTCCAGATTTCATCTGAGGATATTTCCTTTTCCACCATAGCCCTCTATGGGCTTCCAAATATCACTTTGCCAATTCCACAAGAGCTGTCTTAGCGAAAGGCTTCTGGAGGGGAAAGCTGTAACTCTGCGAGATGATTTCACAGAACACAAAGAAGTTTCTCAGAAAGCTTCTTTCTCTTTGTTATCGGAGGATATTTCCTTTGGCCCTATAGTCTTCAAGGGGATCCGAAATATCTGTTCTCAGATTCAACAGAAATAAGGCTAGCAAAGAGATCCAAGAAATACAGATGTAACTCTGTGAGACGAATTAACAGAACACTAAGCAGTTTCTCAGAAAGCTTCTTTCCAGATTTCATCTGAGGATATTTCCTTTTTCACCATAGCCCTCTAAGGGCTTCCAAATATCACTTTGCCAATTCCACAAGAAGTGCCTTAGCGAAAGGCTTCTTAAGGGGAAGGCTGTAACTCTGCGAGATGATTTCACAGAACACAAAGAAGTTTCTCAGAAAGCTTCTTTCTCTTTGTTATCCGAGGATATTTCCTTTGGCCCTATGGTCTTCAAAGGCATCCGAAATATCTGTTCTCAGATTCCACAGAAATAAGGCTAGCAAAGAGATCCACGAAATACAGATGTAACTCTGTGAGATGAATTAACAGAACACTAAGCAGTTTCTCAGAAAGCTTCTTTCCAGATTTCATCTGAGGATATTTCCTTTTCCACCATATCACTCTATGGGATTCCAAATATCACTTTGCCAATTCCACAAGAGCTGTCTTAGCGAAAGGCTTCTTGAGGGGAAAGCTGTAACTCTGTGAGATGATTTCACAGAACACAAAGAAGTTTCTCAGAAAGCTTCTTTCTCTTTGTTATCGGAGGATATTTCCTTTGGCCCTATAGTCTTCAAAGGGATCCGAAATATCTGTTCTCAGATTCCACAGAAATAAGGCTAGCAAAGAGATCCAAGAAATACAGATGTAACTCTGTGAGACGAATTAACAGAACACTAAGCAGTTTCTCAGAAAGCTTCTTTCCAGATTTCATCTGAGGATATTTCCTTTTTCACCATAGCCCTCTATGGGCTTCCAAATATCACTTTGCCAATTCCACAAGAAGTGCCTTAGCGAAAGGCTTCTTAAGGGTAAGTCTGTCACTCAGCGAGATGATTTCACAAAACACAAAGAAGTTTCTCAGAAAGCTTCTTTCTCTTTGTTATCGGGGGATATTTCCTTTGGCCCTATAGTCTTCAAAGGGATCCGAAATATCTGTTCTCAGATTCCACCGAAATAAGGCTAGCAAAGAGATCCACGAAATACAGATGTAACTCTGTGAGATGAATTAACAGAACACTAAGCAGTTTCTCAGAAAGCTTCTTTCCAGATTTCATCTGAGGATATTTCCTTTTTCAATATAGCCCTCTATGGGCTTCCAAACATCACTTTGCCAATTCCACAAGAACTGTGTTAGCAAAAGGCTTCTTGAGGGGAAAGCTGTAACTCTGTGAGATGATTTCACAGAACACAAAGAAGTTTCTCAGAAAGCTTCTTTCTCTTTGTTATCGGAGGATATTTCCTTTGGCCCTATAGTCTTCAAAGGGATCCGAAATATCTGTTCTCAGATTCCACAGAAATAAGGCTAGCAAAGAGATCCACGAAACACAGATGTAACTCTGTGAGATAAATTAACAGAACACTAAGCAGTTTCTCAGAAAGCTTCTTTCCAGATTTCATCTGAGGATATTTCTTTTTCACCATAGCCCTCTATGGGCTTCCAAATATCACTTTGCCAATTCCACAAGAACTGTCTTAGCGAAAGGCTCCTTGAGGGGTAAGCTGTAACTCTGTGAGATGATTTCACAGAACACAAAGAAGTTTCTCAGCAATCTTCTTTCTCTTTGTTATCGGAGAATATTTCCTTTGGCCCTATAGTCTTCAAAGGGATCCGAAATATCTGTTCTCAGATTCCACAGAAATAAGGCTAGCAAAGAGATCCTCGAAATACAGATGTAACTCTGTGAGATGAATTAACAGAACACTAAGCAGTTTCTCAGAAAGCTTCTTTCCAGATTTCATCTGAGGATATTTCCTTTTTCAACATAGCCCTCTATGGGCTTCCAAATATCACTTTGCCAATTCCACAAGAACTGTCTTAGCGAAAGGCTTCTTGAGGGGAAAGCTGTAACTCTGTGAGATGATTTCACAGAACACAAAGAAGTTTCTCAGAAAGCTTCTTTCTCTTTGTTATCGGAGGATATTTGCTTTGGCCCTATAGTCTTCAAAGGGATCCGAAATATCTGTTCTCAGATTCCACAGAAATAAGGGTAGCAAAGAGATCCACGAAATACAGATGTAACTCTGTGAGACGAATTAACAGAACACTAAGCAGTTTCTCAGAAAGCTTCTTTCCAGATTTCATCTGAAGATATTTCCTTTTTCACCATAGCCCTCTATGGGCTTCCAAATATCACTTTGCCAATTCCACAAGAACTGTCTTAGCGAAAGGCTTCTTGAGGGGAAAGCTGTAACTCTGTGAGATGATTTCACAGAACACAAAGAAGTTTCTAAGAAAGCTTCTTTCTCTATGTTATCGGAGGATATTTACTTTGGCCCTATAGTCTTCAAAGGGATCCGAAATATCTGTTCTCAGATTCCACAGAAATAAGGGTAGCAAAGAGATCCACGAAATACAGATGTAAATCTGTGAGATGAATTAACAGAACACTAAGCAGTTTCTCAGAAAGCTTCTTTCCAGATTTCATCTGAGGATATTTCCTTTTTCACCATAGCCCTCTATGGGCTTCCAAATATCACTTTGCCAATTCCACAAGAACTGTCTTAGCGAAAGGCTTCTTGAGGGGAAAGATGCAACTCTGCGACATGATTTCACAGAACACAAAGAAGTTTCTCAGAAAGCTTCTTTCTCTTTGTTATCGGAGGATATTTCCTTTGGCCCTACAGTCTTCAAAGGGATCCCAAATATCTGTTCTCAGATTCCACAGAAATAAGGCTAGCAAAGAGATCCACGAAATACAGATGTAACTCTGTGAGATGAATTAACAGAACACTAAGCAGTTTCTCAGAAAGCTTCTTTCCAGATTTCATCTGAGGATATTTCCTTTTTCACCATAGCCCTCTATGGGCTTCCAAATATCACGTTGCCAATTCCACAAGAAGTGCTTTATCGAAAGGCTTCTTGAGGGGAAAGCTGTAACTCTGCGAGATGATTTCACAGAACACAAAGAAGTTTCTCAGAAAGCTTCTTTCTCTTTGTTATCGGAGGATATTTCCTTTGGCCCTATAGTCTTCAAAGGGATCCGAAATATCTGTTCTCAGATTCCACAGAAATAAGGCTAGCAAAGAGATCCACGAAATACAGATGTAACTCGGTGTGATGAATTGACAGAACACTAAGCAGTTTTTCAGAAAGGTTCTTTCCAGATTTCATCTGAGGATATTTCCTTTTTCACCATAGCCCTCTAGGGGCTTCCAAATATCACTTTGCCAATTCCACAAGTACTGTCTTAGCGAAAGGCTTCTTGAGGGGAAAGCTGTAACTCTGTGAGATGATTTCACAGAACACAAAGAAGTTTCTCAGAAAGCTTCTTTTTCTTTGTTATCGGAGGATATTTCCTTTGGCCCTATAGTCTTCAAAGGGATCCGAAATATCTGTTCTCAGATTCCACAGAAATAAGGCTAGCAAAGAGATCCACGAAATACAGATGTAACTCTGTGAGATGAATTAACAGAACACTAAGCAGTTTCTCAGAAAGCTTCTTTCCACATTTCATCTGAGGATATTTCCTTTTTCACCATAGCCCTCTATGGGCTTCCAAATATCACTTTGCCAATTCCACAAGAACTGTCTTAGCGAAAGGCTTCTTGAGGGGAAAGCTGTAACTCTGTGATCTGATTTCACAGAACACAAAGAAGTTTCTCAGAAAGCTTCTTTCTCTTTGTTATCGCAGGATATTTACTTTGGGCCTATAGTCTTCAAAGGGATCCGAAATATCTGTTCTCAAATTCCACAGAAATAAGGCTAGCAAAGAGATCCAGGAAATACAGATGTAACTCTGTGTGATGAATTAACAGAACACTAAGCAGTTTCTCAGAAAGTTTATTTCCAGATTTCATCTGAGGATATTTCCTTTTTCACCATAGCCCTCTAGGGGCTTCCAAATATCACTTTGCCAATTCCACAAGAACTGTCTTAGCGAAAGGCTTCTTGAGGGGAAAGCTGTAACTCTGTGAGATGATTTCACAGAACACAAAGAAGTTTCTCAGAAAGCTTCTTTCTCTTTGTTATCGGAGGATATTTCCTTTGGCCCTATGGTCTTCAAAGGGATCCGAAATATCTGTTCTCAGATTCCACAGAAATAAGGGTAGCAAAGAGATCCACGAAACACAGATGTAACTCTGTGAGATGAATTAACAGAACACTGAGCAGATTCTCAGAAAGCTTCTTTCCAGATTTCATCTGAGGATATTTCCTTTTTCACCGTAGCCCTCTATGGGCTTCCAAATATCACTTTGCCAATTCCACAAGAACTGTCTTAGCGAAAGGCTTCTTGAGGGGAAAGCTGTAACTCTGTGAGATGATTTCACAGAACACAAAGAAGTTTCTCAGAAAGCTTCTTTCTCTATGTTATCGGAGGATATTTACTTTGGCCCTATAGTCTTCAAAGGGATCCGAAATATCTGTTCTCAGATTCCACAGAAATAAGGGTAGCAAAGAGATCCACGAAATACAGATGTAAATCTGTGAGATGAATTAACAGAACACTAAGCAGTTTCTCAGAAAGCTTCTTTCCAGATTTCATCTGAAGATATTTCCTTTTTCACCATAGCCCTCTATGGGCTTCCAAATATCACTTCGCCAATTCCACAAGAACTGTCTTAGCGAAAGGCTTCTTGAGGGGAAAGCTGTAACTCTGTGAGATGATTTCACAGATCACAAAGAAGTTTCTCAGAAAGCTTCTTTCTCTTTGTTATCGGAGGATATTTCCTTTGGCCCTATAGTCTTCAAAGGGATCCGAAATATCTGTTCTCAGATTCCACAGAAATAAGGCTAGCAAAGAGATCCACGAAATACAGATGTAACTCTGTGAGGTGAATTAACAGAACACTAAGAAGTTTCTCAGAAAGCTTCTTTCCAGATTTCATCTGAGGATATTTCCTTTTTCACCATAGCCCTCTATGGGCTTCCAAATATCACTTTGCCAATTCCACAAGAACTGTCTTAGAGAAAGGCTTCTTGAGGGGAAAGAGGTAACTCTGTGAGATGATTTCACAGAACACAAAGAAGTTTCTCAGAAACCTTCTTTCTCTTTGTTATGGGAGGATATTTCCTTTGGCCCTATGGTCTTCAAAGGCATCCGTAATATCTGTTCTCAGATTCCACAGAAATAAGGCTAGCAAAGCGATCCACGAAATACAGATGTAACTCTGTGAGATGAATTAACAGAACACTAAGCAGTTTCTCAGAAAGCTTCTTTCCAGATTTCATCTGAGGATATTTCCTTTTTCACCATAGCCCTCTATGGGCTTCCAAATATCACTTTGCCAATTCCACAAGAAGTGCCTTATCGAAAGGCGTCTTGAAGGGAAAGCTGTAACTCTGCGAGATGATTTCACAGAACACAAAGAAGTTTCTCAGAAAGCTTCTTTCTCTTTGTTATCGGAGGATATTTCCTTTGGCCCTATAGTCTTCAAAGGGATCCGAAATATCTGTTCTCAGATTCCACAGAAATAAGGCTAGCAAAGAGATCCACGAAATACAGATGTTACTCTGTGAGATGAATTAACAGAACACTAAGCAGTTTCTCAGAAAGCTTCTTTCCAGATTTCATCTGAGGATATTTCCTTTTTCACCATAGCCCTCTATGGGCTTCCAAATATCACTTTGCCAATTCCACAAGAACTGTCTTAGCGAAAGGCTTCTTGAGGGGAAAACTGTAACTCTATGAGATGATTTCACAGAACAGAAAGAAGTTTCGCAGAAAGCTTCTTTCTCTTTGTTATCCGAGGATATTTCCTTTGGCCCTATGGTCTTCAAAGGCATCCGAAATATCTGTTCTCAGATTCCACAGAAATAAGGCTAGCAAAGAGATCCACGAAATACAGATGTAACTCTGTGAGATGAATTAAGAGAACACTAAGCAGTTTCTCAGAAAGCTTCTTTCCAGATTTCATCTGAGGATATTTCCTTTTCCACCATAGCCCTCTATGGGCTTCCAAATATCACTTTGCCAATTCCACAAGAGCTGTCTTAGCGAAAGGCTTCTGGAGGGGAAAGCTGTAACTCTGTCAGATGATTTCACAGAACACAAAGAAGTTTCTCAGAAAGCTTCTTTCTCTTTGTTATCGGAGGATATTTCCTTTGGCCCTATAGTCTTCAAGGGGATCCGAAATATCTGTTCTCAGATTCAACAGAAATAAGGCTCGCAAAGAGATCCAAGAAATACAGATGTAACTCTGTGAGACGAATTAACAGAACACTAAGCAGTTTCTCAGAAAGCTTCTTTCCAGATTTCATCTGAGGATATTTCCTTTTTCACCATAGCCCTCTAAGGGCTTCCAAATATCACTTTGCCAATTCCACAAGAAGTGCCTTAGCGAAAGGCTTCTTAAGGGGAAGGCTGTAACTCTACGAGATGATTTCACAGAACACAAAGAAGTTTCTCAGAAAGCTTCTTTCTCTTTGTTATCCGAGGATATTTACTTTGGCCCTATGGTCTTCAAAGGCATCCGAAATATCTGTTCTCAGATTCCACAGAAATAAGGCTAGCAAAGAGATCCACGAAATACAGATGTAACTCTGTGAGATGAATTAAGAGAACACTAAGCAGTTTCTCAGGAAGCTTCTTTCCAGATTTCATCTGAGGATATTTCCTTTTCCACCATAGCACTCTATGGGATTCCAAATATCACTTTGCCAATTCCACAAGAGCTGTCTTAGCTAAAGGCTTCTTGAGGGGAAAGCTGTAACTCTGTGAGATGATTTCACAGAACACAAAGAAGTTTCTCAGAAAGCTTCTTTCTCTTTGTTATCGGAGGATATTTCCTTTGGCCCTATAGTCTTCAAGGGGATCCGAAATATCTGTTCTCAGATTCCACAGAAATAAGGCTAGCAAATAGATCCAAGAAATACAGATGTAACTCTGTGAGACGAATTAACAGAACACTAAGCAGTTTCTCAGAAAGCTTCTTTCCAGATTTCATCTGAGGATATTTCCTTTTTCACCATAGCCCTCTATGGGCTTCCAAATATCACTTTGCCAATTCCACAAGAACAGTGTTAGTGAAAGGCTTCTTGAGGGGAAAGCTGTAACTCTGTGAGATGATTTCACAGAACACAAAGAAGTTTCTCAGTAAGCTTCTTTCTCTTTGTTATCGGAGGATATTTCCTTTGGCCCTATAGTCTTCAAAGGGATCCGAAATATCTGTTCTCAGATTCCACAGAAATAAGGCTAGCAAAGAGATCCACGAAATGCAGATGTAACTCTGTGAGATAAATTAACAGAACACTAAGCAGTTTCTCAGAAAGCTTCTGTCCAGATTTCATCTGAGGATATTTCTTTTTCACCATAGCCCTCTATGGGCTTCCAAATATCACTTTGCCAATTCCACAAGAACTGTCTTAGCGAAAGGCTTCTTGAGGGGTAAGTTGTAACTCTGTGAGATGATTTCACAGAACACAAAGAAGTTTCTCAGCAATCTCCTTTCTCTTTGTTATCGGAGGATATTTCCTTTGGCCCTATAGTCTTCAAAGGGATCCGAAATATCTGTTCTCAGATTCCACAGAAATAAGGCTAGCAAAGAGATCCTCGAAATACAGATGTAACTCTGTGAGATGAATTAACAGAACACTAAGCAGTTTCTCAGAAAGCTTCTTTCCAGATTTCATATGAGGATATTTCCTTTTTCAACATAGCCCTCTATGGGCTTCCAAATATCACTTTGCCAATTCCACAAGAACTGTCTTAGCGAAAGGCTTCTTGAGGGGAAAGCTGTAACTCTGTGAGATGATTTCACAGAACACAAAGAAGTTTCTCAGAAAGCTTCTTTCTCTATGTTATCGGAGGATATTTCCTTTGGCCCTATAGTCTTCAAAGGGATCCGAAATATCTGTTCTCAGATTCCACAGAAATAAGGGTAGCAAAGAGATCCACGAAATACAGATGTAACTCTGTGAGACGAATTAACAGAACACTAAGCAGTTTCTCAGAAAGCTTGTTTCCAGATATCATCTGAAGATATTTCCTTTTTCACCATAGCCCTCTAGGGGCTTCCAAATATCACTTTGCCAATTCCACAAGAACTGTCTTAGCGAAAGGCTTCTTGAGGGGAAAGCTGTAACTCTGTGAGATGATTTCACAGAACCCAAAGAAGTTTCTCAGAAAGCTTCTTTCTCTTTGTTATCGGAGGATATTTCCTTTGGCCCAATAGTCTTCAAAGGGATCCGAAATATGTGTTCTCAGATTCCACAGAAATAAGGCTAGCAAAGAGATCCACGAAATACAGATGTGACTCTGTGAGATGAATTAACAGAACACTAAGCAGTTTCTCAGAAAGCTTCTTTCCAGATTTCATCTGAGGATATTTCCTTTTTCACCATAGCCCTCTATGGGCTTCCAAATATCGCTTTGCCAGTTCCACAAGAACTGTCTTAGCGAAAGGCTTCTTGAGGGGAAAGCTGTAGCTCTGTGAGATGATTTGACAGAACACAAAGAAGTTTCTCAGAAAGCTTCTTTCTCTTTGTTATCGGAGGATATTTCCTTTGGCCCTATAGTCTTCAAGGGGATCCGAAATATCTGTTCTCAGATTCAACAGAAATAAGGCTAGCAAAGAGATCCAAGAAATACAGATGTAACTTTGTGAGATGAATTAACAGAACACTAAGCAGATTCTCAGAAAGCTTCTTTCCAGATTTCATCTGAGGATATTTCCTTTTTCACCGTAGCCCTCTACGGGCTTCCAAATATCACTTTGCAAATTCCACAAGAACTGTCTTAGCGAAAGGCTTCTTGAGGGGAAAGCTGTAACTCTGTGAGATGATTTCACAGAACACAAAGAAGTTTCTCAGAAAGCTTCTTTTTCTTTGTTATCGGAGGATATTTCCTTTGGCCCTATAGTCTTCAAAGGGATCCGAAATATCTGTTCTCAGATTCCACAGAAATAAGGCTAGCAAAGAGATCCACGAAATACAGATGTAACTCTGTGAGATGAATTAACAGAACACTAAGCAGTTTCTCAGAAAGCTTCTTTCCAGATTTCATATGAGGATATTTCCTTTTTCACCATAGCCCTCTATGGGCTTCCAAATATCACTTTGCCAATTCCACAAGAACTGTCTTAGCGAAAGGCTTCTTGAGGGGAAAGCTGTAACTCTGTGATCTGATTTCACAGAACACAAAGAAGTTTCTCAGAAAGCTTCTTTCTCTTTGTTATCGCAGGATATTTACTTTGGGCCTATAGTCTTCAAAGGGATCCGAAATATCTGTTCTCAAATTCCACAGAAATAAGGCTAGCAAAGAGATCCAGGAAATACAGATGTAACTCTGTGTGATGAATTAACAGAACACTAAGCAGTTTCTCAGAAAGTTTCTTTCCAGATTTCATCTGAGGATATTTCCTTTTTCACCATAGCCCTCTAGGGGCTTCCAAATATCACTTTGCCAATTCCACAAGAACTGTCTTAGCGAAAGGCTTCTTGAGGGGAAAGCTGTAACTCTGTGAGATGATTTCACAGAACACAAAGAAGTTTCTCAGAAAGCTTCTTTCTCTTTGTTTTCGGAGGATATTTCCTTTGGCCCTATGGTCTTCAAAGGGATCCGAAATATCTGTTCTCAGATTCCACAGAAATAAGGCTAGCAAAGAGATCCACGAAACACAGATGTAACTCTGTGAGATGAATTAACAGAACACTGAGCAGATTCTCAGAAAGCTTCTTTCCAGATTTCATCTGAGGATATTTCCTTTTACACCGTAGCCCTCTATGGGCTTCCAAATATCACTTTGCCAATTCCACAAGAACTGTCTTAGCGAAAGGCTTCTTGAGGGGAAAGCTGTAACTCTGTGAGATGATTTCACGGAACACAAAGAAGTTTCTCAGAAAGCTTCTTTCTCTATGTTATCGGAGGATATTTACTTTGGCCCTATAGTCTTCAAAGGGATCCGAAATATCTGTTCTCAGATTCCACAGAAATAAGGGTAGCAAAGAGATCCACGAAATACAGATGTAAATCTGTGAGATGAATTAACAGAACACTAAGCAGTTTCTCAGAAAGCTTCTTTCCAGATTTCATCTGAAGATATTTCCTTTTTCACCATAGCCCTCTATGGGCTTCCAAATATCACTTCGCCAATTCCACAAGAACTGTCTTAGCGAAAGGCTTCTTGAGGGGAAAGCTGTAACTCTGTGAGATGATTTCACAGATCACAAAGAAGTTTCTCAGAAAGCTTCTTTCTCTTTGTTATCGGAGGATATTTCCTTTGGCCCTATAGTCTTCAAAGGGATCCGAAATATCTGTTCTCAGATTCCACAGAAATAAGGCTAGCAAAGAGATCCACGAAATACAGATGTAACTCTGTGAGGTGAATTAACAGAACACTAAGCAGTTTCTCAGAAAGCTTCTTTCCAGATTTCATCTGAGGATATTTCCTTTTTCACCATAGCCCTCTATGGGCTTCCAAATATCACTTTGCCAATTCCACAAGAACTGTCTTAGAGAAAGGCTTCTTGAGGGGAAAGAGGTAACTCTGTGAGATGATTTCACAGAACACAAAGAAGTTTCTCAGAAACCTTCTTTCTCTTTGTTATGGGAGGATATTTCCTTTGGCCCTATGGTCTTCAAAGGCATCCGTAATATCTGTTCTCAGATTCCACAGAAATAAGGCTAGCAAAGCGATCCACGAAATACAGATGTAACTCTGTGAGATGAATTAACAGAACACTAAGCAGTTTCTCAGAAAGCTTCTTTCCAGATTTCATCTGAGGATATTTCCTTTTTCACCATAGCCCTCTATGGGCTTCCAAATATCACTTTGCCAATTCCACAAGAAGTGCCTTATCGAAAGGCGTCTTGAGGGGAAAGCTGTAACTCTGCGAGATGATTTCACAGAACACAAAGAAGTTTCTCAGAAAGTTTCTTTCTCTTTGTTATCGGAGGATATTTCCTTTGGCCCTATAGTCTTCAAAGGGATCCGAAATATCTGTTCTCAGATTCCACAGAAATAAGGCTAGCAAAGAGATCCACGAAATACAGATGTTACTCTGTGAGATGAATTAACAGAACACTAAGCAGTTTCTCAGAAAGCTTCTTTCCAGATTTCATCTGAGGATATTTCCTTTTTCACCATAGCCCTCTATGGGCTTCCAAATATCACTTTGCCAATTCCACAAGAACTGTCTTAGCGAAAGGCTTCTTGAGGGGAAAACTGTAACTCTATGAGATGATTTCACAGAACAGAAAGAAGTTTCGCAGAAAGCTTCTTTCTCTTTGTTATCCGAGGATATTTCCTTTGGCCCTATGGTCTTCAAAGGCATCCGAAATATCTGTTCTCAGATTCCACAGAAATAAGGCTAGCAAAGAGATCCACGAAATACAGATGTAACTCTGTGAGATGAATTAAGAGAACACTAAGCAGTTTCTCAGAAAGCTTCTTTCCAGATTTCATCTGAGGATATTTCCTTTTCCACCATAGCCCTCTATGGGCTTCCAAATATCACTTTGCCAATTCCACAAGAGCTGTCTTAGCGAAAGGCTTCTGGAGGGGAAAGCTGTAACTCTGTGAGATGATTTCACAGAACACAAAGAAGTTTCTCAGAAAGCTTCTTTCTCTTTGTTATCGGAGGATATTTCCTTTGGCCCTATAGTCTTCAAGGGGATCCGAAATATCTGTTCTCAGATTCAACAGCAATAAGGCTCGCAAAGATATCCAAGAAATACAGATGTAACTCTGTGAGACGAATTAACAGAACACTAAGCAGTTTCTCAGAAAGCTTCTTTCCAGATTTCATCTGAGGATATTTCCTTTTTCACCATAGCCCTCTAAGGGCTTCCAAATATCACTTTGCCAATTCCACAAGAAGTGCCTTAGCGAAAGGCTTCTTAAGGGGAAGGCTGTAACTCTGCGAGATGATTTCACAGAACACAAAGAAGTTTCTCAGAAAGCTTCTTTCTCTTTGTTATCCGAGGATATTTCCTTTGGACCTATGGTCTTCAAAGGCATCCGAATTATCTGTTCTCAGATTCCACAGAAATAAGGCTAGCAAAGAGATCCACGAAATACAGATGTAACTCTGTGAGATGAATTAAGAGAACACTAAGCAGTTTCTCAGGAAGCTTCTTTCCAGATTTCATCTGAGGATATTTCCTTTTCCACCATAGCACTCTATGGGATTCCAAATATCACTTTGCCAATTCCACAAGAGCTGTCTTAGCGAAAGGCTTCTTGAGGGGAAAGCTGTAACTCTGTGAGATGATTTCACAGAACACAAAGAAGTTTCTCAGAAAGCTTCTTTCTCTTTGTTATCGGAGGATATTTCCTTTGGCCCTATAGTCTTCAAGGGGATCCAAAATATCTGTTCTCAGATTCCACAGAAATAAGGCTAGCAAATAGATCCAAGAAATACAGATGTAACTCTGTGAGACGAATTAACAGAACACTAAGCAGTTTCTCAGAAAGCTTCTTTCCAGATTTCATCTGAGGATACTTCCTTTTTCAATATAGCCCTCTATGGGCTTCCAAACATCACTTTGCCAATTCCACAAGAACAGTGTTAGCGAAAGGCTTCTTGAGGGGAAAGCTGTAACTCTGTGAGATGATTTCACAGAACACAAAGAAGTTTCTCAGAAAGCTTCTTTCTCTTTGTTATCGGAGGATATTTCCTTTGGCCCTATAGTCTTCAAAGGGATCCGAAATATCTGTTCTCAGATTCCACAGAAATAAGGCTAGCAAAGAGATCCACGAAATACAGATGTAACTCTGTGAGATAAATTAACAGAACACTAAGCAGTTTCCCAGAAAGCTTCTGTCCAGATTTCATCTGAGGATATTTCTTTTTCACCATAGCCCTCTATGGGCTTCCAAATATCACTTTGCCAATTCCACAAGAACTGTCTTAGCGAAAGGCTTCTTGAGGGGTAAGTTGTAACTGTGTGAGATGATTTCACAGAACACAAAGAAGTTTCTCAGCAATCTCCTTTCTCTTTGTTATCGGAGGATATTTCCTTTGGCCCTATAGTCTTCAAAGGGATCCGAAATATCTGTTCTCAGATTCCACAGAAATAAGGCTAGCAAAGAGATCCTCGAAATACAGATGTAACTCTGTGAGATGAATTAACAGAACACTAAGCAGTTTCTCAGAAAGCTTCTTTCCAGATTTCATATGAGGATATTTCCTTTTTCAACATAGCCCTCTATGGGCTTCCAAATATCACTTTGCCAATTCCACAAGAACTGTCTTAGCGAAAGGCTTCTTGAGGGGAAAGCTGTAACTCTGTGAGATGATTTCACAGAACACAAAGAAGTTTCTCAGAAAGCTTCTTTCTCTATGTTATCGGAGGATATTTCCTTTGGCCCTATAGTCTTCAAAGGGATCCGAAATATCTGTTCTCAGATTCCACAGAAATAAGGGTAGCAAAGAGATCCACGAAATACAGATGTAACTCTGTGAGACGAATTAACAGAACACTAAGCAGTTTCTCAGAAAGCTTCTTTCCAGATATCATCTGAAGATATTTCCTTTTTCACCATAGACCTCTAGGGGCTTCCAAATATCACTTTGCCAATTCCACAAGAACTGTCTTAGCGAAAGGCTTCTTGAGGGGAAAGCTGTAACTCTGTGAGATGATTTCACAGAACCCAAAGAAGTATCTCAGAAAGCTTCTTTCTCTTTGTTATCGGAGGATATTTCCTTTGGCCCAATAGTCTTCAAAGGGATCCGAAATATGTGTTCTCAGATTCCACAGAAATAAGGCTAGCAAAGAGATCCACGAAATACAGATGTGACTCTGTGAGATGAATTAACAGAACACTAAGCAGTTTCTCAGAAAGCTTCTTTCCAGATTTCATCTGAGGATATTTCCTTTTTCACCATAGCCCTCTATGGGCTTCCAAATATCGCTTTGCCAGTTCCACAAGAACTGTCTTAGCGAAAGGCTTCTTGAGGGGAAAGCTGTAGCTCTGTGAGATGATTTGACAGAACACAAAGAAGTTTCTCAGAAAGCTTCTTTCTCTTTGTTATCGGAGGATATTTCCTTTGGCCCTATAGTCTTCAAGGGGATCCGAAATATCTGTTCTCAGATTCAACAGAAATAAGGCTAGCAAAGAGATCCAAGAAATACAGATGTAACTCTGTGAGATGAATTAACAGAACACAAAGCAGTTTCTCAGAAAGCTGCTTTCCAGATTTCATCTGAGGATATTTCCTTTTTCACCGTAGCCCTCTACGGGCTTCCAAATATCACTTTGCAAATTCCACAAGAACTGTCTTAGCGAAAGGCTTCTTGAGGGGAAAGCTGTAACTCTGTGAGATGATTTCACAGAACTCTAAGAAGTTTCTCAGAAATCTTCTTTCTCTTTGTTATCGGAGGATATTTCCTTTGGCCCTATAGTCTTCAAAGGGATCCGAAATATCTGTTCTCAGATTCCACAGAAATAAGGGTAGCAAAGAGATCCACGAAATACAGATGTAAATCTGTGAGATGAATTAACAGAACACTAAGCAGTTTCTCAGAAAGCTTCTTTCCAGATTTCATCTGAAGATATTTCCTTTTTCACCATAGCCCTCTATGGGCTTCCAAATATCACTTCGCCAATTCCACAAGAACTGTCTTAGCGAAAGGCTTCTTGAGGGGAAAGCTGTAACTCTGTGAGATGATTTCACAGAACACAAAGAAGTTTCTCAGAAAGCTTCTTTCTCTTTGTTATCGGAGGATATTTCCTTTGGCCCTGTAGTCTTCAAAGGGATCCGAAATATCTGTTCTCAGATTCCACAGAAATAAGGCTAGCAAAGAGATCCACGAAATACAGATGTAACTCTTTGAGGTGAATTAACAGAACACTAAGCAGTTTCTCAGAAAGCTTCTTTCCAGATTTCATCTGAGGATATTTCCTTTTTCACCATAGCCCTCTATGGGCTTCCAAATATCACTTTGCCAATTCCACAAGAACTGTCTTAGAGAAAGGCTTCTTGAGGGGAAAGCTGTAACTCTGTGAGATGATTTCACAGAACACAAAGAAGTTTCTCAGAAACCTTCTTTCTCTTTGTTATGGGAGGATATTTCCTTTGGCCCTATGGTCTTCAAAGGCATCCGAAATATCTGTTCTCAGATTCCACAGAAATAAGGCTAGCAAAGCGATCCACGAAATACAGATGTAACTCTGTGAGATGAATTAACAGAACACTAAGAGTTTCTCAGAAAGCTTCTTTCCAGATTTCATCTGAGGATATTTCCTTTTTCACCTTAGCCCTCTATGGGCTTCCAAATATCACTTTGACAATTCCACAAGAAGTGCATTATCGAAAGGCTTCTTGAGGGGAAAGCTGTAACTCTGCGAGATGATTTCACAGAACACAAAGAAGTTTCTCAGAAAGCTTCTTTCTCTTTGTTATCGGAGGATATTTCCTTTGGCCCTATAATCTTCAAAGGGATCCGAAATATCTGTTCTCAGATTCCACAGAAATAAGGCTAGCAAAGAGATCCACGAAATACAGATGTTACTCTGTGAGATGAATTAACAGAACACTAAGCAGTTTCTCAGAAAGCTTCTTTCCAGATTTCATCTGAGGATATTTCTTTTTCACCGTAGCCCTCTATGGGCTTCCAAATATCACTTTGCCAATTCCACAAGAACTGTCTTAGCGAAAGGCTTCTTGAGGGGAAAGCTGTAACTCTGTGAGATGATTTCACAGAACACAAAGAAGTTTCTCAGAAAGCTTCTTTCTCTTTGTTATCCGAGGATATTTCCTTTGGCCCTATGGTCTTCAAAGGCATCCGAAATATCTATTCTCAGATTCCACAGAAATAAGGCTAGCAAAGAGAGCCACGAAATACAGATGTAACTCTGTGAGATGAATTAAGAGAACACTAAGCAGTTTCTCAGAAAGCTTCTTTCCAGATTTCATCTGAGGATATTTCCTTTTTCACCATAGCCCTCTATGGAATTCCAAATATCACTTTGCCAATTCCACAAGAGCTGTCTTAGCGAAAGGCTTCTTGAGGGGAAAGCTGTAACTCTGTGAGATGATTTCACAGAACACAAAGAAGTTTCTCAGAAAGCTTCTTTCTCTTGGTTATCGGAGGATATTTCCTTTGGCCCTATAGTCTTCAAGGGGATCCGAAATATCTGTTCTCAGATTCCACAGAAATAAGGCTAGCAAAGAGATCTAAGAAATACAGATGTAACTCTGTGAGACGAATTAACAGAACACTAAGCAGTTTCTCAGAAAGCTTCTTTCCAGATTTCATCTGAGGATATTTCCTTTTTCACCATAGCCCTCTATGGGCTTCCAAATATCACTTTGCCAATTCCACAAGAAGTGCCTTAGCGAAAGGCTTCTTAAGGGGAAGGCTGTAACTCTGCGAGATGATTTCACAGTACACAAAGAAGTTTCTCAGAAAGCTTCTTTCTCTTTGTTATCGGGGGTATTTCCTTTGGCCCTATAGTCTTCAAAGGGATCCGAAATATCTGTTCTCATATTCCACAGAAATAAGGCTAGCAAAGAGATCCACGAAATACAGATGTAACTCTGTGAGATAAATTAACAGAACACTAAGCAGTTTCTCAGAAAGCCTCTTTCCAGATTTCATCTGAGGATATTTCTTTTTCACCATAGCCCTCTATGGGCTTCCAAATATCACTTTGCCAATTACACAAGAACTGTCTTAGCGAAAGGCTTCTTGAGGGGTAAGCTGTAACTCTGTGAGATGATTTCACAGAACACAAAGAAGTTTCTCAGCAATCTTCTTTCTCTTTGTTATCGGAGGATATTTCCTTTGGCCCTATAGTCTTCAAAGGGATCCGAAATATTTGTTCTCAGATTCCACAGAAATAAGGCTAGCAAAGAGATCCTCGAAATACAGATGTAACTCTGTGAGATGAATTAACAGAACACTAAGCAGTTTCTCAGAAAGCTTCTTTCCAGATTTCATCTGAGGATATTTCCTTTTCCACCATAGCCCTCTATGGGCTTCCACATAACACTTTGCCAATTCCGCAAGAACTGTCTGAGCGAAAGGCTTCTTGAGGGGAAAGCTGTAACTCTGTGAGATGATTTCACAGAACACAAAGAAGTTTCTCAGAAAGCTTCTTTCTCTATGTTATCGGAGGATATTTCCTTTGGCCCTATAGTCTTCAAAGGGATCCGAAATATGTGTTCTCAGATTCCACAGAAATAAGGGTAGCAAAGATATCCACGAAATACCGATGTAAATCTCTGAGATGAATTAACAGAACACTAAGCAGTTTCTCAGAAAGCTTCTTTCCAGATTTCATCTGAAGATATTTCCTTTTTCACCATAGCCCTCTATGGGCTTCCAAATATCACTTTGCCAATTCCACAAGAACTGTCTTAGCGAAAGGCTTCTGGAGGGGAAAGCTGTAACTCTGTGAGATGATTTCACAGAACACAAAGAAGTTTCTCAGAAAGCTTCTTTCTCTATGTTATCGCAGGATATTTCCTTTGGCCCTATAGTCTTCAAAGGGATCCGAAATATCTGTTCTCAGATTCCACAGAAATAAGGGTAGCAAAGAGATCCACGAAATACAGATGTAAATCTCTGAGATGAATTAACAGAACACTAAGCAGTTTCTCAGAAAGCTTCTTTCCAGATTTCATCTGAAGATATTTCCTTTTTCACCATAGCCCTCTATGGGCTTCCAAATATCACTTTGCCAATTCCACAAGAACTGTCTTAGCGAAAGGCTTCTTGAGGGGAAAACTGTAACTCTGTGAGATGATTTCACAGAACACAGAGAAGTTTCTCAGAAAGCTTCTTTCTCTTTGTTATCGGAGGATATTTCCTTAGGCCTTATAGTCTTCAAAGGGATCCGAAATATCTGTTCTCAGATTCCACAGAAATAAGGCTAGCAAAGAGAGCCACGAAATACAGATGTAACTCTGAGAGATGAATTAACAGAACACTAAGCAGTTTCTCAGAAAGCTTCTTTCCAGATTTCATCTGAGGATATTTCCTTTTTCACCATAGCCCTCTATGGGCTTCCAAATATCACTTTGCCAATTCCACAAGAACTGTCTTAGCGAAAGGCTTCTTGAGGGGAAACCTGTAACTCTATGAGATGATTTCACAGAACACAAAGAAGTTTCTCAGAAAGCTTCTTTCTCTTTGTTATCGGAGGATATTTCCTTTGGCCCTATAGTCTTCAAGGGGATCCGAAATATCTGTTCTCAGATTCAACAGAAATAAGGCTAGCAAAGAGATCCAAGAAATACAGATGTAACTCTGTGAGACGAATTAACAGAACACTAAGCAGTTTCTCAGAAAGCTTCTTTCCAGATTTCATCTGAGGATATTTCCTTTTTCACCGTATCCCTCTATGGGCTTCCAAATATCACTTTGCGAATTCCACAAGAAGTGCCTTAGCGAAAGGCTTCTTAAGGGGAAGGCTGTAACTCTGCGAGATGATTTCACAGAACACAAAGAAGTTTCTCAGAAAGCTTCTTTCTCTTTTTTTAGGGGGGATATTTCCTTTGGCCGTATAGTCTTCAAAGGGATCCGAAATATCTGTTCTCAGATTCCACAGAAATAAGGCTAGCAAAGAGATCCACGAAATACAGACGTAACTCTGTGAGATGAATTAACAGAACACTAAGCAGTTTCTCAGAAAGCTTCTTTCCAGATTTCATCTGAGGATATTTCCTTTTTCACCATTTCCCTCTATGGGCTTCCAAACATCACTTTGCCAATTCCACAAGAACTGTGTTAGCGAAAGGCTTCTGGAGGGGAAATTTTTAACTCTGTGAGATGATTTCACAGAACACAAAGAAGTTTCTCAGAAAGCTTCTTTCTCTTTGTTATCGGAGTATCTTTCCTTTGGAACTATAGTATTCAAAGGGATCCGAAATATCTGTTCTCAGATTCCACAGAAATAAGGCTTGGAAAGAGTTCCAAGAAATACAGATGTAACTCTGTGAGATGAATTAACAGAACACTAAGCAGTTTCTCAGAAAGCTTCTTTCCAGATTTCATCTGAGGATATTTCTTTTTCACCATAGCCCTCTATGGGCTTCCAAATATCACTTTGCCAATTCCACAAGAACTGTTTTAGCGAAAGGCTTCTTGAGGGGAAAGCTGTAACTCTGAGATGATTTCACAAAACACAAAGAAGTTTCTCAGAAAGCTTCTTTTTCTTTGTTATCGGAGGATATTTCCTTTGGCCCTATAGTCTTCAAAGGGATCCGAAATATCTGTTCTCAGATTCCACAGAAATAAGGCTAGCAAAGAGATCCACGAAATACAGATGTAACTCTGTGAGATGAATTTACAGAACACTAAGCAGTTTCTCAGAAAGCTTCTTTCCAGATTTCATCTGAGGATATTTCTTTTTTCACCATAGCCCTCTTTGGGCTTCCAAATATCACTTTGCCAATTCCACAAGAACTGTCTTAGCGAAAGGCTTCTTGAGGGGAAAGCTGTAACTGTGTGAGATGATTTCACAGAACACAAAGAAGTTTCTCAGAAAGCTTCTTTCTCTTTGTTATCGGAGGATATTTCCTTTGGCCCTATGGTCTTCAAAGGCATCCGAAATAACTGTTCTCAGATTCCACAGAAATAAGGCTAGCAAAGAGATCCACGAAATACAGATGTAACTCTGTGAGACGAATTAACAGAACACTAAGCAGTTTCTCAGAAAGCTTCTTTCCAGATTTCATCTGAGGATATTTCCTTTTCCTCCATAGCCCTCTATGGGCTTCCAAATATCACTTTGCCAATTCCACAAGAGCTGTCTTAGCGAAAGGCTTCTTGAGGGGAAAGCTGTAACTCTGTGAGATGATTTCACAGAACACAAAGAAGTTTCTCAGAAAGCTTCTTTCTCTTTGTTATCGGAGGATATTTCCTTTGGCCCAATAGTCTTCAAAGGGATCCGAAATATGTGTTCTCAGATTCCACAGAAATAAGGCTAGCAAAGATATCCACGAAATACAGATGTGACTCTGTGAGATGAATTAACAGAACACTAAGCAGTTTCTCAGAAAGCTTCTTTCCAGATATCATCTGAGGATATTTCCTTTTTCAGCATAGCCCTCTATGGGCTTCCAAATATCACTTTGCCAATTCCACAAGAACTGTCTTAGCGAAAGGCTTCTTGAGGGGAAAGCTGTAGCTCTGTGAGATGATTTGACAGAACACAAAGAAGTTTCTCAGAAAGCTTCTTTCTCTTTGTTATCGGAGGATATTTCCTTTGGCCCTATAGTCTTCAAAGGGATCCGAAATATCTGTTCTCAGATTCCACAGAAATAAGGATAGCAAAGAGATCCACGAAATACAGATGTAACTCTGTGAGATGAATTAAAGAACACTAAGCAGTTTCTCAGAAAGCTTCTTTCCATATTTCATCTGAGGATATTTCCTTTTTCACCATAGCCCTCTATGGGCTTCCAAATATCACTTTGCCAATTCCACAAGAACTGTCTTAGCGAAAGGCTTCTTGAGGGGAAACCTGTAACTCTATGAGATGATTTCACAGAACACAAAGAAGTTTCTCAGAAAGCTTCTTTCTCTTTGTTATCGGAGGATATTTCCTTTGGCCCTATAGTCTTCAAGGGGATCCGAAATATCTGTTCTCAGATTCCACAGAAATAAGGCTAGCAAAGAGATCCAAGAAATACAGATGTAACTCTGTGAGACGAATTAACAGAACACTAAGCAGTTTCTCAGAAAGCATCTTTCCAGATTTCATCTGAGGATATTTCCTTTTTCACCATTGCCCTCTATGGGCTTCCAAATATCACTTTGCCAATTCCACAAGAAGTGCCTTACCGGAAGGCTTCTTAAGGGGAAGGCTGTAACTCTGCGAGATGATTTCACAGAACACAAAGAAGTTTCTCAGAAAGCTTCTTTCTCTTTGTTATCGGGGGATATTTCCTTTGGCCCTATAGTCTTCAAAGGGATCCGAAATATCTGTTCTCAGATTCCACAGAAATAAGGCTAGCAAAGAGATCCACGAAATACAGATGTAACTCTGTGAGATGAATTAACAGAACACTAAGCAGTTTCTCAGAAAGCTTCTTTCCAGATATTTCTGAGGATATTTCCTTTTTCACCATTTCCCTCTATGGGCTTCCAAACATCACTTTGCCAATTCCACAAGAACTGTGTTAGCGAAACGCTTCTGGAGGGGAAAGCTGTAACTCTGTGAGATGATTTCACAGAACACAAAGAAGTTTCTCAGAAAGCTTCTTTCTCTTTGTTATCGGAGGATATTTCCTTTGGCCCTATAGTCTTCAAAGGGATCCGAAATATCTGTTCTCAGATTCCACAGAAATAAGGGTAGCAAAGAGATCCACGAAATACAGATGAAATTCTGTGAGATAAATTAACAGAACACTAAGCAGTTTCTCAGAAAGCTTCTTTCCAGATTTCATCTGAAGATATTTCCTTTTTCACCATAGCCCTCTATGGGCTTCCAAATATCACTTTGCCAATTACACAAGAACTGTCTTAGCGAAAGGCTTCTTGAGGGGAAAGCTGTAACTCTGTGAGATGATTTCACAGAACACAAAGAAGTTTCTCAGAAAGCTTCTTTCTCTTTGTTATCGGAGGATATTTCCTTTGGCCCAATAGTCTTAAAAGGGATCCGAAATATGTGTTCTCAGATTCCACAGAAATAAGGCTAGCAAAGAGATCCACGAAATACAGATGTGACTCTGTGAGATGAATTAACAGAACACTAAGCAGTTTCTCAGAAATCTTCTTTCCAGATTTCATCTGAGGATATTTCCTTTTTCACCATAGCCCTCTATGGGCTTCCAAATATCAGTTTGCCAATTCCACAGGAACTCTCTTAGCGAAAGGCTTCTTGAGGGGAAAGCTGTAACTCTGTGATCTGATTTCACAGAACACAAAGAAGTTTCTCAGAAAGCTTCTTTCTCTTTGTTATCGGAGGATATTTCCTTTGGCCCTATGGTCTTCAAAATCATCCGAAATATCTGTTTTCAGATTCCACAGAAATAAGGCTAGCAAAGAGATCCACGAAATACAGATGTAACTCTGTGAGATGAATTAACAGAACACTAAGCAGTTTCTCAGAAAGCTTCTTTCCAGATTTCATCTGAGGATATTTCCTTTTTCAGCATAGCCCTCTATGGGCTTCCAAATATCACTTTGCCAATTCCACAAGAAGTGCTTTATCGAAAGACTTCTTGAGGGGAAAGCTGTAACTCTGCGAGATGATTTCACAGAACACAAAGAAGTTTCTCAGAAAGCTTCTTTCTCTTTGTTATCGGAGGATATTTCCTTTGGCCCTATATTCTTCAAAGGGATCCGAAATATCTGTTCTCAGATTCCACAGAAATAAGGCTAGCAAAGAGATCCACGAAATACAGATGTAACTCTGTGTGATGAATTAACAGAACACTAAGCAGTTTCTCAGAAAGGTTCTTTCCAGATTTCATCTGAGGATATTTCCTTTTTCACCATAGCCCTCTAGGGGCTTCCAAATATCACTTTGCCAATTCCACAAGAAGTGCCTTAGCGAAAGGCTTCTTAAGGGGAAGGCTGTAACTCTGCGAGATGATTTCACAGAACACAAAGAAGTTTCTCAGAAAGCTTCTTTCTCTTTGTTATCGGGGGATATTTCCTTTGGCCCTATAGTCTTCAAAGGGATCCGAAATATCTGTTCTCAGATTCCACCGAAATAAGGCGAGCAAAGAGATCCACGAAATACAGATGTAACTCTGTGAGATGAATTAACAGAACACTAAGCAGTTTCTCAGAAAGCTTCTTTCCAGATTTCATCTGAGGATATTTCCTTTTTCAATATAGCCCTCTATGGGCTTCCAAACATCACTTTGCCAATTCCACAAGAACAGTGTTAGCGAAAGGCTTCTTGAGGGGAAAGCTGTAACTCTGTGAGATGATTTCACAGAACACAAAGAAGTTTCTCAGAAAGCTTCTTTCTCTTTGTTATCGGAGGATATTTCCTTTGGCCCTATAGTCTTCAAAGGGATCCGAAATATCTGTTCTCAGATTCCACAGAAATAAGGCTAGCAAAGAGATCCGCGAAATACAGATGTAACTCTGTGAGATAAATTAACAGAACACTAAGCAGTTTCTCAGAAAGCTTCTGTCCAGATTTCATCTGAGGATATTTCTTTTTCACCATAGCCCTCTATGGGCTTCCAAATATCACTTTGCCAATTCCACAAGAACTGTCTTAGCGAAAGGCTTCTTGAGGGGTAAGTTGTAACTCTGTGAGATGATTTCACAGAACACAAAGAAGTTTCTCAGCAATCTCCTTTCTCTTTGTTATCGGAGGATATTTCCTTTGGCCCTATAGTCTTCAAAGGGATCCGAAATATCTGTTCTCAGATTCCACAGAAATAAGGCTAGCAAAGAGATCCTCGAAATACAGATGTAACTCTGTGAGATGAATTAACAGAACACTAAGCAGTTTCTCAGAAAGCTTCTTCCAGATTTCATATGAGGATATTTCCTTTTTCAACATAGCCCTCTATGGGCTTCCAAATATCACTTTGCCAATTCCACAAGAACTGTCTTAGCGAAAGGCTTCTTGAGGGGAAAGCTGTAACTCTGTGAGATGATTTCACAGAACACAAAGAAGTTTCTCAGAAAGCTTCTTTCTCTATGTTATCGGAGGATATTTCCTTTGGCCCTATAGTCTTCAAAGGGATCCGAAATATCTGTTCTCAGATTCCACAGAAATAAGGGTAGCAAAGAGATCCACGAAATACAGATGTAACTCTGTGAGACGAATTAACAGAACACTAAGCAGTTTCTCAGAAAGCTTCTTTCCAGATATCATCTGAAGATATTTCCTTTTTCACCATAGCCCTCTAGGGGCTTCCAAATATCACTTTGCCAATTCCACAAGAACTGTCTTAGCGAAAGACTTCTTGAGGGGAAAGCTGTAACTCTGTGAGATGATTTCACAGAACCCAAAGAAGTTTCTCAGAAAGCTTCTTTCTCTTTGTTATCGGAGGATATTTCCTTTGACCCAATAGTCTTCAAAGGGATCCGAAATATGTGTTCTCAGATTCCACAGAAATAAGGCTAGCAAAGAGATCCACGAAATACAGATGTGACTCTGTGAGATGAATTAACAGAACACTAAGCAGTTTCTCAGAAAGCTTCTTTCCAGATTTCATCTGAGGATATTTCCTTTTTCACCATAGCCCTCTATGGGCTTCCAAATATCGCTTTGCCAGTTCCACAAGAACTGTCTTAGCGAAAGGCTTCTTGAGGGGAAAGCTGTAGCTCTGTGAGATGATTTGACAGAACACAAAGAAGTTTCTCAGAAAGCTTCTTTCTCTTTGTTATCGGAGGATATTTCCTTTGGCCCTATAGACTTCAAGGGGATCCGAAATATCTGTTCTCAGATTCCACAGAAATAAGGCTAGCAAAGAGATCCAAGAAATACAGATGTAACTCTGTGAGGTGAATTAACAGAACACTAAGCAGTTTCTCAGAAAGCTTCTTTCCAGATTTCATCTGAGGATATTTCTTTTTCACCGTAGCCCTCTATGGGCTTCCAAATATCACTTTGCCAATTCCACAAGAACTGTCTTAGCGAAAGGCTTCTTGAGGGGAAAGCTGTAACTCTGTGAGATGATTTCACAGAACACAAAGAAGTTTCTCAGAAAGCTTCTTTCTCTTTGTTATCCGAGGATATTTCCTTTGGCCCTATGGTCTTCAAAGGCATCCGAAATATCTATTCTCAGATTCCACAGAAATAAGGCTAGCAAAGAGATCCACGAAATACAGATGTAACTCTGTGAGATGAATTAAGAGAACACTAAGCAGTTTCTCAGAAAGCTTCTTTCCAGATTTCATCTGAGGATATTTCCTTTTCCACCATAGCCCTCTAAGGGCTTCCAAATATCACTTTGCCAATTCCACAAGAGCTGTCTTAGCGAAAGGCTTCTGGAGGGGAAAGCTGTAACTCTGTGAGATGATTTCACAGAACACAAAGAAGTTTCTCAGAAAGCTTCTTTCTCTTTGTTATCGGAGGATATTTCCTTTGGCCCTATAGTCTTCAAGGGTATCCGAAATATCTGTTGTCAGATTCAACAGAAATAAGGCTAGCAAAGAGATCCAAGAAATACAGATGTAACTCTGTGAGACGAATTAACAGAACACTAAGCAGTTTCTCAGAAAGCTTCTTTCCAGATTTCATCTGAGGATATTTCCTTTTTCACCATAGCCCTCAAAGGGCTTCCAAATATCACTTTGCCAATTCCACAAGAAGTGCCTTAGCGAAAGGCTTCTTAAGGGGAAGGCTGTAACTCTGCGAGATGATTTCACAGAACACAAAGAAGTTTCTCTGAAAGCTTCTTTCTCTTTGTTATCCGAGGATATTTCCTTTGGCCCTATGGTCTTCAAAGGCATCCGAAATATCTGTTCTCAGATTCCACAGAAATAAGGCTAGCAAAGAGATCCACGAAATACAGATGTAACCCTGTGAGATGAATTAAGAGAACACTAAGCAGTTTCTCAGAAAGCTTCTTTCCAGATTTCATCTGAGGATATTTCCTTTTCCACCATAGCCCTCTATGGGATTCCAAATATCACTTTGCCAATTCCACAAGAGCTGTCTTAGCGAAAGGCTTCTTGAGGGGAAAGCTGTAACTCTGTGAGATGATTTCACAGAACACAAAGAAGTTTCTCAGAAAGCTTCTTTCTCTTTGTTATCGGAGGATATTTCCTTTGGCCCTATAGTCTTCAAGGGGATCCGAAATATCTGTTCTCAGATTCCACAGAAATAAGGCTAGCAAAGAGATCTAAGAAATACAGATGTAACTCTGTGAGACGAATTAACAGAACACTAAGCAGTTTCTCAGAAAGCTTCTTTCCAGATTTCATCTGAGGATATTTCCTTTTTCACCATAGCCTTCTATGGGCTTCCAAATATCACTTTGCCAATTCCACAAGAAGTGCCTTAGCGAAAGGCTTCTTAAGGGGAAGGCTGTAACTCTGCGAGATGATTTCACAGTACACAAAGAAGTTTCTCAGAAAGCTTCTTTCTCTTTGTTATCGGGGGATATTTCCTTTGGCCCTATAGTCTTCAAAGGGATCCGAAATATCTGTTCTCAGATTCCACAGAAATAAGGCTAGCAAAGAGATCCACGAAATACAGATGTAACTCTGTGAGATAAATTAACAGAACACTAAGCAGTTTCTCAGAAAGCCTCTTTCCAGATTTCATCTGAGGATATTTCTTTTTCACCATAGCCCTCTATGGGCTTCCAAATATCACTTTGCCAATTACACAAGAACTGTCTTAGCGAAAGGCTTCTTGAGGGGTAAGCTGTAACTCTGTGAGATGATTTCACAGAACACAAAGAAGTTTCTCAGCAATCTTCTTTCTCTTTGTTATCGGAGGATATTTCCTTTGGCCCTATAGTCTTCAAAGGGATCCGAAATATTTGTTCTCAGATTCCACAGAAATAAGGCTAGCAAAGAGATCCTCGAAATACAGATGTAACTCTGTGAGATGAATTAACAGAACACTAAGCAGTTTCTCAGAAAGCTTCTTTCCAGATTTCATCTGAGGATATTTCCTTTTCCACCATAGCCCTCTATGGGCTTCCACATAACACTTTGCCAATTCCGCAAGAACTGTCTTAGCGAAAGGCTTCTTGAGGGGAAAGCTGTAACTCTGTGAGATGATTTCACAGAACACAAAGAAGTTTCTCAGAAAGCTTCTTTCTCTATGTTATCGGAGGATATTTCCTTTGGCCCTATAGTCTTCAAAGGGATCCGAAATATGTGTTCTCAGATTCCACAGAAATAAGGGTAGCAAAGAGATCCACGAAATACAGATGTAAATCTCTGAGATGAATTAACAGAACACTAAGCAGTTTCTCAGAAAGCTTCTTTCCAGATTTCATCTGAAGATATTTCCTTTTTCACCATAGCCCTCTATGGGCTTCCAAATATCACTTTGCCAATTCCACAAGAACTGTCTTAGCGAAAGGATTCTGGAGGGGAAAGCTGTAACTCTGTGAGATGATTTCACAGAACACAAAGAAGTTTCTCAGAAAGCTTCTTTCTCTATGTTATCGCAGGATATTTCCTTTGGCCCTATAATCTTCAAAGGGATCCGAAATATCTGTTCTCAGATTCCACAGAAATAAGGCTAGCAAAGAGATCCACGAAATACAGATGTAAATCTCTGAGATGAATTAACAGAACACTAAGCAGTTTCTCAGAAAGCTTCTTTCCAGATTTCATCTGAAGATATTTCCTTTTTCACCATAGCCCTCTATGGGCTTCCAAATATCACTTTGCCAATTCCACAAGAACTGTCTTAGCGAAAGGCTTCTTGAGGGGAAAGCTGTAACTCTGTGAGATGATTTCACAGAACACAGAGAAGTTTCTCAGAAAGCTTCTTTCTCTTTGTTATCGGAGGATATTTCCTTAGGCCTTATAGTCTTCAAAGGGATCCGAAATATCTGTTCTCAGATTCCACAGAAATAAGGCTAGCAAAGAGAGCCACGAAATACAGATGTAACTCTGAGAGATGAATTAACAGAACACTAAGCAGTTTCTCAGAAAACTTCTTTCCAGATTTCATCTGAGGATATTTCCTTTTTCACCATAGCCCTCTATGGGCTTCCAAATATCACTTTGCCAATTCCACAAGAACTGTCTTAGCGAAAGGCTTCTTGAGGGGAAACCTGTAACTCTATGAGATGATTTCACAGAACACAAAGAAGTTTCTCAGAAAGCTTCTTTCTCTTTGTTATCGGAGGATATTTCCTTTGGCCCTATAGTCTTCAAGGGGATCCGAAATATCTGTTCTCAGATTCAACAGAAATAAGGCTAGCAAAGAGATCCAAGAAATACAGATGTAACTCTGTGAGACGAATTAACAGAACACTAAGCAGTTTCTCAGAAAGCTTCTTTCCAGATTTCATCTGAGGATATTTCCTTTTTCACCGTAGCCCTCTATGGGCTTCCAAATATCACTTTGCCAATTCCACAAGAAGTGCCTTAGCGAAAGGCTTCTTAAGGGGAAGGCTGTAACTCTGCGAGATGATTTCACAGAACACAAAGAAGTTTCTCAGAAAGCTTCTTTCTCTTTGTTATCGGAGTATATTTCCTTTGGATCTATAGTATTCAAAGGGATCCGAAATATCTGTTCTCAGATTCCACAGAAATAAGGCTTGGAAAGAGTTCCAAGAAATACAGATGTAACTCTGTGAGATGAATTAACAGAACACTAAGCAGTTTCTCAGAAAGCTTCTTTCCAGATTTCATCTGAGGATATTTCTTTTTCACCATAGCCCTCTATGGGCTTCCAAATATCACTTTGCCAATTCCACAAGAACTGTCTTAGCGAAAGGCTTCTTGAGGGGAAAGCTGTAACTCTGAGATGATTTCACAAAACACAAAGAAGTTTCTCAGAAAGCTTCTTTTTCTTTGTTATCGGAGGATATTTCCTTTGGCCCTATAGTCTTCAAAGGGATCCGAAATATCTGTTCTCAGATTCCACAGAAATAAGGCTAGCAAAGAGATCCACGAAATACAGATGTAACTCTGTGAGATGAATTTACAGAACACTAAGCAGTTTCTCAGAAAGCTTCTTTCCAGATTTCATCTGAGGATATTTCTTTTTTCACCATAGCCCTCTTTGGGCTTCCAAATATCACTTTGCCAATTCCACAAGAACTGTCTTAGCGAAAGGCTTCTTGAGGGGAAAGCTGTAACTGTGTGAGATGATTTCACAGAACACAAAGAAGTTTCTCAGAAAGCTTCTTTCTCTTTGTTATCGGAGGATATTTCCTTTGGCCCTATGGTCTTCAAAGGCATCCGAAATAACTGTTCTCAGATTCCACAGAAATAAGGCTAGCAAAGAGATCCACGAAATACAAATGTAACTCTGTGAGACGAATTAACAGAACACTAAGCAGTTTCTCAGAAAGCTTCTTTCCAGATTTCATCTGAGGATATTTCCTTTTCCACCATAGCCCTCTATGGGCTTCCAAATATCACTTTGCCAATTCCACAAGAGCTGTCTTAGCGAAAGGCTTCTTGAGGGGAAAGCTGTAACTCTGTGAGATGATTTCACAGAACACAAAGAAGTTTCTCAGAAAGCTTCTTTCTCTTTGTTATCGGAGGATATTTCCTTTGGCCCAATAGTCTTCAAAGGGATCCGAAATATCTGTTCTCAGATTCCACAGAAATAAGGCTAGCAAAGATATCCACGAAATACAGATGTGACTCTGTGAGATGAATTAACAGAACACTAAGCAGTTTCTCAGAAAGCTTCTTTCCAGATATCATCTGAGGATATTTCCTTTTTCACCATAGCCCTCTATGGGCTTCCAAATATCACTTTGCCAATTCCACAAGAACTGTCTTAGCGAAAGGCTTCTTGAGGGGAAAGCTGTAGCTCTGTGAGATGATTTGACAGAACACAAAGAAGTTTCTCAGAAAGCTTCTTTCTCTTTGTTATCGGAGGATATTTCCTTTGGCCCTATAGTCTTCAAAGGGATCCGAAATATCTGTTCTCAGATTCCACAGAAATAAGGCTAGCAAAGAGATCCACGAAATACAGATGTAACTCTGTGAGATGAATTAAAGAACACTAAGCAGTTTCTCAGAAAGCTTCTTTCCATATTTCATCTGAGGATATTTCCTTTTTCACCATAGCCCTCTATGGGCTTCCAAATATCACTTTGCCAATTCCACAAGAACTGTCTTAGCGAAAGGCTTCTTGAGGGGAAACCTGTAACTCTATGAGATGATTTCACAGAACACAAAGAAGTTTCTCAGAAAGCTTCTTTCTCTTTGTTATCGGGGGATATTTCCTTTGGCCCTATAGTCTTCAAGGGGATCCGAAATATCTGTTCTCAGATCCCACAGAAATAAGGCTAGCAAAGAGATCCAAGAAATACAGATGTAACTCTGTGAGACGAATTAACAGAACACTAAGCAGTTTCTCAGAAAGCTTCTTTCCAGATTTCATCTGAGGATATTTCCTTTTTCACCATAGCCCTCTATGGGCTTCCAAATATCACTTTGCCAATTCCACAAGAAGTGCCTTAGCGGAAGGCTTCTTAAGGGGAAGGCTGTAACTCTGCGAGATGATTTCACAGAACACAAAGAAGTTTCTCAGAAAGCTTCTTTCTCTTTGTTATCGGGGGATATTTCCTTTGGCCCTATAGTCTTCAAAGGGATCCGAAATATCTGTTCTCAGATTCCACCGAAATAAGGCTAGCAAAGAGATCCACGAAATACAGATGTAACTCTGTGAGATGAATTAACAGAACACTAAGCAGTTTCTCAGAAAGCTTCTTTCCAGATATTTCTGAGGATATTTCCTTTTTCACCATTTCCCTCTATGGGCTTCCAAACATCACTTTGCCAATTCCACAAGAACTGTGTTAGCGAAAGGCTTCTGGGGGAAAGCTGTAACTCTGTGAGATGATTTCACAGAACACAAAGAAGTTTCTCAGAAAGCTTCTTTCTCTTTGTTATCGGAGTATATTTCCTTTGGAACTATAGTATTCAAAGGGATCCGAAATATCTGTTCTCAGATTCCACAGAAATAAGGCTTGGAAAGAGTTCCAAGAAATACAGATGTAACTCTGTGAGATGAATTAACAGAACACTAAGCAGTTTCTCAGAAAGCTTCTTTACAGATTTCATCTGAGGATATTTCTTTTTCACCATAGCCCTCTATGGGCTTCCAAACATCACTTTGCCAATTCCACAAGAACTGTCTTAGCGAAAGGCTTCTTGAGGGGAAAGCTGTAACTCTGAGATGATTTCACAAAACACAAAGAAGTTTCTCAGAAAGCTTCTTTCTCTTTGTTATCGGAGGATATTTCCTTTGGCCCTATAGTCTTCAAAGGGATCCGAAATATCTGTTCTCAGATTCCACAGAAATAAGGCTAGCAAAGAGATCCACGAAATACAGATGTAACTCTGTGAGATGAATTTACAGAACACTAAGCAGTTTCTCAGAAAGCTTCTTTCCAGATTTCATCTGAGGATATTTCTTTTTTCACCATAGCCCTCTTTGGGCTTCCAAATATCACTTTGCCAATTCCACAAGAACTGTCTTAGCGAAAGGCTTCTTGAGGGGAAAGCTGTAACTGTGTGAGATGATTTCACAGAACACAAAGAAGTTTCTCAGAAAGCTTCTTTCTCTTTGTTATCGGAGGATATTTCCTTTGGCCCTATGGTCTTCAAAGGCATCCGAAATAACTGTTCTCAGATTCCACAGAAATAAGGCTAGCAAAGAGATCCACGAAATACAGATGTAACTCTGTGAGACGAATTAACAGAACACTAAGCAGTTTCTCAGAAAGCTTCTTTCCAGATTTCATCTGAGGATATTTCCTTTTTCACCATAGCCCTCTATGGGCTTCCAAATATCACTTTGCCAATTCCACAAGAACTGTCTTAGCGAAAGGCTTCTTGAGGGGAAAGCTGTAACTCTGTGAGATGATTTCACAGAACACAGAGAAGTTTCTCAGAAAGCTTCTTTCTCTTTGTTATCGGAGGATATTTCCTTAGGCCTTATAGTCTTCAAAGGGATCCGAAATATCTGTTCTCAGATTCCACAGAAATAAGGCTAGCAAAGAGAGCCACGAAATACAGATGTAACTCTGAGAGATGAATTAACAGAACACTAAGCAGTTTCTCAGAAAACTTCTTTCCAGATTTCATCTGAGGATATTTCCTTTTTCACCATAGCCCTCTATGGGCTTCCAAATATCACTTTGCCAATTCCACAAGAACTGTCTTAGCGAAAGGCTTCTTGAGGGGAAACCTGTAACTCTATGAGATGATTTCACAGAACACAAAGAAGTTTCTCAGAAATCTTCTTTCTCTTTGTTATCGGAGGATATTTCCTTTGGCCCTATAGTCTTCAAGGGGATCCGAAATATCTGTTCTCAGATTCAACAGAAATAAGGCTAGCAAAGAGATCCAAGAAATACAGATGTAACTCTGTGAGACGAATTAACAGAACACTAAGCAGTTTCTCAGAAAGCTTCTTTCCAGATTTCATCTGAGGATATTTCCTTTTTCACCGTAGCCCTCTATGGGCTTCCAAATATCACTTTGCCAATTCCACAAGAAGTGCCTTAGCGAAAGGCATCTTAAGGGGAAGGCTGTAACTCTGCGAGATGATTTCACAGAACACAAAGAAGTTTCTCAGAAAGCTTCTTTCTCTTTTTTATGGGGGGATATTTCCTTTGGCCGTATAGTCTTCAAAGGGATCCGAAATATCTGTTTTCAGATTCCACAGAAATAAGGCTAGCAAAGAGATCCACGAAATACAGACGTAACTCTGTGAGATGAATTAACAGAACACTAAGCAGTTTCTCAGAAAGCTTCTTTCCAGATTTCATCTGAGGATATTTCCTTTTTCACCATTTCCCTCTATGGGCTTCCAAACATCACTTTGCCAATTCCACAAGAACTGTGTTAGCGAAAGGCTTCTGGAGGGGAAATTTTTAACTCTGTGAGATGATTTCACAGAACACAAAGAAGTTTCTCAGAAAGCTTCTTTCTCTTTGTTATCGGAGTATATTTCCTTTGGAACTATAGTATTCAAAGGGATCCGAAATATCTGTTCTCAGATTCCACAGAAATAAGGCTTGGAAAGAGTTCCAAGAAATACAGATGTAACTCTGTGAGATGAATTAACAGAACACTAAGCAGTTTCTCAGAAAGCTTCTTTCCATATTTCATCTGAGGATATTTCTTTTTCACCATAGCCCTCTATGGGCTTCCAAATATCACTTTGCCAATTCCACAAGAACTGTCTTAGCGAAAGGCTTCTTGAGGGGAAAGCTGTAACTCTGAGATGATTTCACAAAACACAAAGAAGTTTCTCAGAAAGCTTCTTTTTCTTTGTTATCGGAGGATATTTCCTTTGGCCCTATAGTCTTCAAAGGGATCCGAAATATCTGTTCTCAGATTCCACAGAAATAAGGCTAGCAACGAGATCCACGAAATACAGATGTAACTCTGTGAGATGAATTTACAGAACACTAAGCAGTTTCTCAGAAAGCTTCTTTCCAGATTTCATCTGAGGATATTTCTTTTTTCACCATAGCCCTCTAAGGGCTTCCAAATATCACTTTGCCAATTCCACAAGAACTGTCTTAGCGAAAGGCTTCTTGAGGGGAAAGCTGTAACTGTGTGAGATGATTTCACAGAACACAAAGAAGTTTCTCAGAAAGCTTCTTTCTCTTTGTTATCGGAGGATATTTCCTTTGGCCCTATGGTCTTCAAAGGCATCCGAAATAACTGTTCTCAGATTCCACAGAAATAAGGCTAGCAAAGAGATCCACGAAATACAGATGTAACTCTGTGAGACGAATTAACAGAACACTAAGCAGTTTCTCAGAAAGCTTCTTTCCAGATTTCATCTGAGGATATTTCCTTTTCCACCATAGCCCTCTATGGGCTTCCAAATATCACTTTGCCAATTCCACAAGAGCTGTCTTAGCGAAAGGCTTCTTGAGGGGAAAGCTGTAACTCTGTGAGATGATTTCACAGAACACAAAGAAGTTTCTCAGAAAGCTTCTTTCTCTTTGTTATCGGAGGATATTTCCTTTGGCCCAATAGTCTTCAAAGGGATCCGAAATATGTGTTCTCAGATTCCACAGAAATAAGGCTAGCAAAGATATCCACGAAATACAGATGTGACTCTGTGAGATGAATTAACAGAACACTAAGCAGTTTCTCAGAAAGCTTCTTTCCAGATATCATCTGAGGATATTTCCTTTCTCACCATAGCCCTCTATGGGCTTCCAAATATCACTTTGCCAATTCCACAAGAACTGTCTTAGCGAAAGGCTTCTTGAGGGGAAAGCTGTAGCTCTGTGAGATGATTTGACAGAACACAAAGAAGTTTCTCAGAAAGCTTCTTTCTCTTTGTTATCGGAGGATATTTCCTTTGGCCCTATAGTCTTCAAAGGGATCCGAAATATCTGTTCTCAGATTCCACAGAAATAAGGCTAGCAAAGAGATCCACGAAATACAGATGTAACTCTGTGAGATGAATTAAAGAACACTAAGCAGTTTCTCAGAAAGCTTCTTTCCATATTTCATCTGAGGATATTTCCTTTTTCACCATAGCCCTCTATGGGCTTCCAAATATCACTTTGCCAATTCCACAAGAACTGTCTTAGCGAAAGGCTTCTTGAGGGGAAACCTGTAACTCTATGAGATGATTTCACAGAACACAAAGAAGTTTCTCAGAAAGCTTCTTTCTCTTTGTTATCGGGGGATATTTCCTTTGGCCCTATAGTCTTCAAGGGGATCCGAAATATCTGTTCTCAGATTCCACAGAAATAAGGCTAGCAAAGAGATCCAAGAAATACAGATGTAACTCTGTGAGACGAATTAACAGAACACTAAGCAGTTTCTCAGAAAGCTTCTTTCCAGATTTCATCTGAGGATATTTCCTTTTTCACCATAGCCCTCTATGGGCTTCCAAATATCACTTTGCCAATTCCACAAGAAGTGCCTTAGCGGAAGGCTTCTTAAGGGGAAGGCTGTAACTCTGCGAGATGATTTCACAGAACACAAAGAAGTTTCTCAGAAAGCTTCTTTCTCTTTGTTATCGGGGGATATTTCCTTTGGCCCTATAGTCTTCAAAGGGATCCGAAATATCTGTTCTCAGATTCCACCGAAATAAGGCTAGCAAAGAGATCCACGAAATACAGATGTAACTCTGTGAGATGAATTAACAGAACACTAAGCAGTTTCTCAGAAAGCTTCTTTCCAGATATTTCTGAGGATATTTCCTTTTTCACCATTTCCCTCTATGGGCTTCCAAACATCACTTTGCCAATTCCACAAGAACTGTGTTAGCGAAAGGCTTCTGGAGGGGAAAGCTGTAACTCTGTGAGATGATTTCACAGAACAGAAAGAAGTTTCCCAGAAAGCTTCTTTCTCTTTGTTATCGGAGTATATTTCCTTTGGAACTATAGTATTCAAAGGGATCCGAAATATCTGTTCTCAGATTCCACAGAAATAAGGCTTGGAAAGAGTTCCAAGAAATACAGATGTAACTCTGTGAGATGAATTAACAGAACACTAAGCAGTTTCTCAGAAAGCTTCTTTCCAGATTTCATCTGAGGATATTTCTTTTTCACCATAGCCCTCTATGGGCTTCCAAATATCACTTTGCCAATTCCACAAGAACTGTCTTAGCGAAAGGCTTCTTGAGGGGAAAGCTGTAACTCTGAGATGATTTCACAAAACACAAAGAAGTTTCTCAGAAAGCTTCTTTCTCTTTGTTATCGGAGGATATTTCCTTTGGCCCTATAGTCTTCAAAGGGATCCGAAATATCTGTTCTCAGATTCCACAGAAATAAGGCTAGCAAAGAGATCCACGAAATACAGATGTAACTCTGTGAGATGAATTTACAGAACACTAAGCAGTTTCTCAGAAAGCTTCTTTCCAGATTTCATCTGAGGATATTTCTTTTTTCACCATAGCCCTCTTTGGGCTTCCAAATATCACTTTGCCAATTCCACAAGAACTGTCTTAGCGAAAGGCTTCTTGAGGGGAAAGCTGTAACTGTGTGAGATGATTTCACAGAACACAAAGAAGTTTCTCAGAAAGCTTCTTTCTCTTTGTTATTGGAGGATATTTCCTTTGGCCCTATGGTCTTCAAAGGCATCCGAAATAACTGTTCTCAGATTCCACAGAAATAAGGCTAGCAAAGAGATCCACGAAATACAGATGTAACTCTGTGAGACGAATTAACAGAACACTAAGCAGTTTCTCAGAAAGCTTCTTTCCAGATTTCATCTGAGGATATTTCCTTTTTCACCATAGCCCTCTATGGGCTTCCAAATATCACTTTGCCAATTCCACAAGAACTGTCTTAGCGAAAGGCTTCTTGAGGGGAAAGCTGTAACTCTGTGAGATGATTTCACAGAACACAGAGAAGTTTCTCAGAAAGCTTCTTTCTCTTTGTTATCGGAGGATATTTCCTTAGGCCTTATAGTCTTCAAAGGGATCCGAAATATCTGTTCTCAGATTCCACAGAAATAAGGCAAGCAAAGAGAGCCACGAAATACAGATGTAACTCTGAGAGATGAATTAACAGAACACTAAGCAGTTTCTCAGAAAACTTCTTTCCAGATTTCATCTGAGGATATTTCCTTTTTCACCATAGCCCTCTATGGGCTTCCAAATATCACTTTGCCAATTCCACAAGAACTGTCTTAGCGAAAGGCTTCTTGAGGGGAAACCTGTAACTCTATGAGATGATTTCACAGAACACAAAGAAGTTTCTCAGAAAGCTTCTTTCTCTTTGTTATCGGAGGATATTTCCTTTGGCCCTATAGTCTTCAAGGGGATCCGAAATATCTGTTCTCAGATTCAACAGAAATAAGGCTAGCAAAGAGATCCAAGAAATACAGATGTAACTCTGTGAGACGAATTAACAGAACACTAAGCAGTTTCTCAGAAAGCTTCTTTCCAGATTTCATCTGAGGATATTTCCTTTTTCACCGTAGCCCTCTATGGGCTTCCAAATATCACTTTGCCAATTCCACAAGAAGTGCCTTAGCGAAAGGCTTCTTAAGGGGAAGGCTGTAACTCTGCGAGATGATTTCACAGAACACAAAGAAGTTTCTCAGAAAGCTTCTTTCTCTTTTTTATGGGGGAATATTTCCTTTGGCCGTATAGTCTTCAAAGGGATCCGAAATATCTGTTCTCAGATTCCACAGAAATAAGGCTAGCAAAGAGATCCACGAAATACAGACGTAACTCTGTGAGATGAATTAACAGAACACTAAGCAGTTTCTCAGAAAGCTTCTTTCCAGATTTCATCTGAGGATATTTCCTTTTTCACCATTTCCCTCTATGGGCTTCCAAACATCACTTTGCCAATTCCACAAGAACTGTGTTAGCGAAAGGCTTCTGGAGGGGAAATTTTTAACTCTGTGAGATGATTTCACAGAACACAAAGAAGTTTCTCAGAAAGCTTCTTTCTCTTTGTTATCGGAGTATATTTCCTTTGGAACTATAGTATTCAAAGGGATCCGAAATATCTGTTCTCAGATTCCACAGAAATAAGGCTTGGAAAGAGTTCCAAGAAATACAGATGTAACTCTGTGAGATGAATTAACAGAACACTAAGCAGTTTCTCAGAAAGCTTCTTTCCAGATTTCAACTGAGGATATTTCTTTTTCACCATAGCCCTCTATGGGCTTCCAAATATCACTTTGCCAATTCCACAAGAACTGTCTTAGCGAAAGGCTTCTTGAGGGGAAAGCTGTAACTCTGAGATGATTTCACAAAACACAAAGAAGTTTCTCAGAAAGCTTCTTTTTCTTTGTTATCGGAGGATATTTCCTTTGGCCCTATAGTCTTCAAAGGGATCCGAAATATCTGTTCTCAGATTCCACAGAAATAAGGCTAGCAAAGAGATCCACGAAATACAGATGTAACTCTGTGAGATGAATTTACAGAACACTAAGCAGTTTCTCAGAAAGCTTCTTTCCAGATTTCATCTGAGGATATTTCTTTTTTCACCATAGCCCTCTTTGGGCTTCCAAATATCACTTTGCCAATTCCACAAGAACTGTCTTAGCGAAAGGCTTCTTGAGGGGAAAGCTGTAACTGTGTGAGATGATTTCACAGAACACAAAGAAGTTTCTCAGAAAGCTTCTTTCTCTTTGTTATCGGAGGATATTTCCTTTGGCCCTATGGTCTTCAAAGGCATCCGAAATAACTGTTCTCAGATTCCACAGAAATAAGGCTAGCAAAGAGATCCACGAAATACAGATGTAACTCTGTGAGACGAATTAACAGAACACTAAGCAGTTTCTCAGAAAGCTTCTTTCCAGATTTCATCTGAGGATATTTCCTTTTCCACCATAGCCCTCTATGGGCTTCCAAATATCACTTTGCCAATTCCACAAGAGCTGTCTTAGCGAAAGGCTTCTTGAGGGGAAAGCTGTAACTCTGTGAGATGATTTCACAGAACACAAAGAAGTTTCTCAGAAAGCTTCTTTCTCTTTGTTATCGGAGGATATTTCCTTTGGCCCAATAGTCTTCAAAGGGATCCGAAATATGTGTTCTCAGATTCCACAGAAATAAGGCTAGCAAAGATATCCACGAAATACAGATGTGACTCTGTGAGATGAATTAACAGAACACTAAGCAGTTTCTCAGAAAGCTTCTTTCCAGATATCATCTGAGGATATTTCCTTTTTCACCATAGCCCTCTATGGGCTTCCAAATATCACTTTGCCAATTCCACAAGAACTGTCTTAGCGAAAGGCTTCTTGAGGGGAAAGCTGTAGCTCTGTGAGATGATTTGACAGAACTCAAAGAAGTTTCTCAGAAAGCTTCTTTCTCTTTGTTATCGGAGGATATTTCCTTTGGCCCTATAGTCTTCAAAGGGATCCGAAATATCTGTTCTCAGATTCCACAGAAATAAGGCTAGCAAAGAGATCCACGAAATACAGATGTAACTCTGTGAGATGAATTAAAGAACACTAAGCAGTTTCTCAGAAAGCTTCTTTCCATATTTCATCTGAGGATATTTCCTTTTTCACCATAGCCCTCTATGGGCTTCCAAATATCACTTTGCCAATTCCACAAGAACTGTCTTAGCGAAAGGCTTCTTGAGGGGAAACCTGTAACTCTATGAGATGATTTCACAGAACACAAAGAAGTTTCTCAGAAAGCTTCTTTCTCTTTGTTATCGGGGGATATTTCCTTTGGCCCTATAGTCTTCAAGGGGATCCGAAATATCTGTTCTCAGATTCCACAGAAATAAGGCTAGCAAAGAGATCCAAGAAATACAGATGTAACTCTGTGAGACGAATTAACAGAACACTAAGCAGTTTCTCAGAAAGCTTCTTTCCAGATTTCATCTGAGGATATTTCCTTTTTCACCATAGCCCTCTATGGGCTTCCAAATATCACTTTGCCAATTCCACAAGAAGTGCCTTAGCGGAAGGCTTCTTAAGGGGAAGGCTGTAACTCTGCGAGATGATTTCACAGAACACAAAGAAGTTTCTCAGAAAGCTTCTTTCTCTTTGTTATCGGGGGATATTTCCTTTGGCCCTATAGTCTTCAAAGGGATCCGAAACATGTGTTCTCAGATTCCACAGAAATAAGGCTAGCAAAGATATCCACGAAATACAGATGTGACTCTGTGAGATGAATTAACAGAACACTAAGCAGTTTCTCAGAAAGCTTCTTTCCAGATATCATCTGAGGATATTTCCTTTTTCACCATAGCCCTCTATGGGCTTCCAAATATCACTTTGCCAATTCCACAAGAACTGTCTTAGCGAAAGGCTTCTTGAGGGGAAAGCTGTAGCTCTGTGAGATGATTTGACAGAACACAAAGAAGTTTCTCAGAAAGCTTCTTTCTCTTTGTTATCGGAGGATATTTCCTTTGGCCCTATAGGCTTCAAAGGGATCCGAAATATCTGTTCTCAGATTCCACAGAAATAAGGCTAGCAAAGAGATCCACGAAATACAGATGTAACTCTGTGAGATGAATTAAAGAACACTAAGCAGTTTCTCAGAAAGCTTCTTTCCATATTTCATCTGAGGATATTTCCTTTTTCACCATAGCCCTCTATGGGCTTCCAAATATCACTTTGCCAATTCCACAAGAACTGTCTTAGCGAAAGGCTTCTTGAGGGGAAACCTGTAACTCTATGAGATGATTTCACAGAACACAAAGAAGTTTCTCAGAAAGCTTCTTTCTCTTTGTTATCGGAGGATATTTCCTTTGGCCCTATAGTCTTCAAGGGGATCCGAAATATCTGTTCTCAGATTCCACAGAAATAAGGCTAGCAAAGAGATCCAAGAAATACAGATGTAACTCTGTGAGACGAATTAACAGAACACTAAGCAGTTTCTCAGAAAGCTTCTTTCCAGATTTCATCTGAGGATATTTCCTTTTTCACCATAGCCCTCTATGGGCTTCCAAATATCACTTTGCCAATTCCACAAGAAGTGCCTTAGCGGAAGGCTTCTTAAGGGGAAGGCTGTAACTCTGCGAGATGATTTCACAGAACACAAAGAAGTTTCTCAGAAAGCTTCTTTCTCTTTGTTATCGGGGGATATTTCCTTTGGCCCTATAGTCTTCAAAGGGATCCGAAATATCTGTTCTCAGATTCCACCGAAATAAGGCTAGCAAAGAGATCCACGAAATACAGATGTAACTCTGTGAGATGAATTAACAGAACACTAAGCAGTTTCTCAGAAAGCTTCTTTCCAGATATTTCTGAGGATATTTCCTTTTTCACCATTTCCCTCTATGGGCTTCCAAACATCACTTTGCCAATTCCACAAGAACTGTGTTAGCGAAACGCTTCTGGAGGGGAAAGCTGTAACTCTGTGAGATGATTTCACAGAACACAAAGAAGTTTCTCAGAAAGCTTCTTTCTCTTTGTTATCGGAGGATATTTCCTTTGGCCCTATAGTCTTCAAAGGGATCCGAAATATCTGTTCTCAGATTCCACAGAAATAAGGGTAGCAAAGAGATCCACGAAATACAGATGAAATTCTGTGAGATAAATTAACAGAACACTAAGCAGTTTCTCAGAAAGCTTCTTTCCAGATTTCATCTGAAGATATTTCCTTTTTCACCATAGCCCTCTATGGGCTTCCAAATATCACTTTGCCAATTACACAAGAACTGTCTTAGCGAAAGGCTTCTTGAGGGGAAAGCTGTAACTCTGTGAGATGATTTCACAGAACACAAAGAAGTTTCTCAGAAAGCTTCTTTCTCTTTGTTATCGGAGGATATTTCCTTTGGCCCAATAGTCTTAAAAGGGATCCGAAATATGTGTTCTCAGATTCCACAGAAATAAGGCTAGCAAAGAGATCCACGAAATACAGATGTGACTCTGTGAGATGAATTAACAGAACACTAAGCAGTTTCTCAGAAATCTTCTTTCCAGATTTCATCTGAGGATATTTCCTTTTTCACCATAGCCCTCTATGGGCTTCCAAATATCACTTTGCCAATTCCACAGGAACTGTCTTAGCGAAAGGGTTCTTGAGGGGAAAGCTGTAACTCTGTGATCTGATTTCACAGAACACAAAGAAGTTTCTCAGAAAGCTTCTTTCTCTTTGTTATCGGAGGATATTTCCTTTGGCCCTATGGTCTTCAAAATCATCCGAAATATCTGTTTTCAGATTCCACAGAAATAAGGCTAGCAAAGAGATCCACGAAATACAGATGTAACTCTGTGAGATGAATTAACAGAACACTAAGCAGTTTCTCAGAAAGCTTCTTTCCAGATTTCATCTGAGGATATTTCCTTTTTCACCATAGCCCTCTATGGGCTTCCAAATATCACTTTGCCAATTCCACAAGAAGTGCTTTATCGAAAGACTTCTTGAGGGGAAAGCTGTAACTCTGCGAGATGATTTCACAGAACACAAAGAAGTTTCTCAGAAAGCTTCTTTCTCTTTGTTATCGGAGGATATTTCCTTTGGCCCTATATTCTTCAAAGGGATCCGAAATATCTGTTCTCAGATTCCACAGAAATAAGGCTAGCAAAGAGATCCACGAAATACAGATGTAACTCTGTGTGATGAATTAACAGAACACTAAGCAGTTTCTCAGAAAGGTTCTTTCCAGATTTCATCTGAGGATATTTCCTTTTTCACCATAGCCCTCTAGGGGCTTCCAAATATCACTTTGCCAATTCCACAAGAACTGTCTTAGCGAAAGGCTTCTTGAGGGGAAAGCTGTAACTCTGTGAGATGATTTCACAGAACACAAAGACGTTTCTCAGAAAGCTTCTTTCTCTTTGTTATCGGAGGATATTTCCTTTGGCCCTATAGTCTTCAAAGGGATCCGAAATATCTGTTCTCAGATTCCACAGAAATAAGGCTAGCAAAGAGATCCACGAAATACAGATGTAACTCTGTGAGATGAATTTACAGAACACTAAGCAGTTTCTCAGAAAGCTTCTTTCCAGATTTCATCTGAGGATATTTCTTTTTTCACCATAGCCCTCTAAGGGCTTCCAAATATCACTTTGCCAATTCCACAAGAACTGTCTTAGCGAAAGGCTTCTTGAGGGGAAAGCTGTAACTGTGTGAGATGATTTCACAGAACACAAAGAAGTTTCTCAGAAAGCTTCTTTCTCTTTGTTATCGGAGGATATATCCTTTGGCCCTATGGTCTTTAAAGGCATCCGAAATAACTGTTCTCAGATTCCACAGAAATAAGGCTAGCAAAGAGATCCACGAAATACAGATGTAACTCTGTGAGACGAATTAACAGAACACTAAGCAGTTTCTCAGAAAGCTTCTTTCCAGATTTCATCTGAGGATATTTCCTTTTCCACCATAGCCCTCTATGGGCTTCCAAATATCACTTTGCCAATTCCACAAGAGCTGTCTTAGCGAAAGGCTTCTTGAGGGGAAAGCTGTAACTCTGTGAGATGATTTCACAGAACACAAAGAAGTTTCTCAGAAAGCTTCTTTCTCTTTGTTATCGGAGGATATTTCCTTTGGCCCAATAGTCTTCAAAGGGATCCGAAATATGTGTTCTCAGATTCCACAGAAATAAGGCTAGCAAAGATATCCACGAAATACAGATGTGACTCTGTGAGATGAATTAACAGAACACTAAGCAGTTTCTCAGAAAGCTTCTTTCCAGATATCATCTGAGGATATTTCCTTTTTCACCATAGCCCTCTATGGGCTTCCAAATATCACTTTGCCAATTCCACAAGAACTGTCTTAGCGAAAGGCTTCTTGAGGGGAAAGCTGTAGCTCTGTGAGATGATTTGACAGAACACAAAGAAGTTTCTCAGAAAGCTTCTTTCTCTTTGTTATCGGAGGATATTTCCTTTGGCCCTATAGTCTTCAAAGGGATCCGAAATATCTGTTCTCAGATTCCACAGAAATAAGGCAAGCAAAGAGATCCACGAAATACAGATGTAACTCTGTGAGATGAATTAAAGAACACTAAGCAGTTTCTCAGAAAGCTTCTTTCCATATTTCATCTGAGGATATTTCCTTTTTCACCATAGCCCTCTATGATCTTCCAAATATCACTTTGCCAATTCCACAAGAACTGTCTTAGCGAAAGGCTTCTTGAGGGGAAACCTGTAACTCTATGAGATGATTTCACAGAACACAAAGAAGTTTCTCAGAAAGCTTCTTTCTCTTTGTTATCGGGGGATATTTCCTTTGGCCCTATAGTCTTCAAGGGGATCCGAAATATCTGTTCTCAGATTCCACAGAAATAAGGCTAGCAAAGAGATCCAAGAAATACAGATGTAACTCTGTGAGACGAATTAACAGAACACTAAGCAGTTTCTCAGAAAGCTTCTTTCCAGATTTCATCTGAGGATATTTCCTTTTTCACCATAGCCCTCTATGGGCTTCCAAATATCACTTTGCCAATTCCACAAGAAGTGCCTTAGCGGAAGGCAACTTAAGGGGAAGGCTGTAACTCTGCGAGATGATTTCACAGAACACAAAGAAGTTTCTCAGAAAGCTTCTTTCTCTTTGTTATCGGGGGATATTTCCTTTGGCCCTATAGTCTTCAAAGGGATCCGAAATATCTGTTCTCAGATTCCACCGAAATAACGCTAGCAAAGAGATCCACGAAATACAGATGTAACTCTGTGAGATGAATTAACAGAACACTAAGCAGTTTCTCAGAAAGCTTCTTTCCAGATATTTCTGAGGATATTTCCTTTTTCACCATTTCCCTCTATGGGCTTCCAAACATCACTTTGCCAATTCCACAAGAACTGTGTTAGCGAAAGGCTTCTGGAGGGGAAAGCTGTAACTCTGTGAGATGATTTCACAGAACACAAAGAAGTTTCTCAGAAAGCTTCTTTCTCTTTGTTATCGGAGTATATTTCCTTTGGAACTATAGTATTCAAAGGGATCCGAAATATCTGTTCTCAGATTCCACAGAAATAAGGCTTGGAAAGAGTTCCAAGAAATACAGATGTAACTCTGTGAGATGAATTAACAGAACACTAAGCAGTTTCTCAGAAAGCTTCTTTCCAGATTTCATCTGAGGATATTTCTTTTTCACCATAGCCCTCTATGGGCTTCCAAATATCACTTTGCCAATTCCACAAGAACTGTCTTAGCGAAAGGCTTCTTGAGGGGAAAGCTGTAACTCTGAGATGATTTCACAAAACACAAAGAAGTTTCTCAGAAAGCTTCTTTCTCTTTGTTATCGGAGGATATTTCCTTTGGCCCTATAGTCTTCAAAGGGATCCGAAATATCTGTTCTCAGATTCCACAGAAATAAGGCAAGCAAAGAGATCCACGAAATACAGATGTAACTCTGTGAGATGAATTAAAGAACACTAAGCAGTTTCTCAGAAAGCTTCTTTCCATATTTCATCTGAGGATATTTCCTTTTTCACCATAGCCCTCTATGGGCTTCCAAATATCACTTTGCCAATTCCACAAGAAGTGCCTTAGCGGAAGGCTTCTTAAGGGGAAGGCTGTAACTCTGCGAGATGATTTCACAGAACACAAAGAAGTTTCTCAGAAAGCTTCTTTCTCTTTGTTATCGGGGGATATTTCCTTTGGCCCTATAGTCTTCAAAGGGATCCGAAATATCTGTTCTCAGATTCCACAGAAATAAGGCTAGCAAAGAGATCCACGAAATACAGATGTAACTCTGTGAGATGAATTAACAGAACACTAAGCAGTTTCTCAGAAAGCTTCTTTCCAGATATTTCTGAGGATATTTCCTTTTTCACCATTTCCCTCTATGGGCTTCCAAACATCACTTTGCCAATTCCACAAGAACTGTGTTAGCGAAACGCTTCTGGAGGGGAAAGCTGTAACTCTGTGAGATGATTTCACAGAACACAAAGAAGTTTCTCAGAAAGCTTCTTTCTCTTTGTTATCGGAGGATATTTCCTTTGGCCCTATAGTCTTCAAAGGGATCCGAAATATCTGTTCTCAGATTCCACAGAAATAAGGGTAGCAAAGAGATCCACGAAATACAGATGAAATTCTGTGAGATAAATTAACAGAACACTAAGCAGTTTCTCAGAAAGCTTCTTTCCAGATTTCATCTGAAGATATTTCCTTTTTCACCATAGCCCTCTATGGGCTTCCAAATATCACTTTGCCAATTACACAAGAACTGTCTTAGCGAAAGGCTTCTTGAGGGGAAAGCTGTAACTCTGTGAGATGATTTCACAGAACACAAAGAAGTTTCTCAGAAAGCTTCTTTCTCTTTGTTATCGGAGGATATTTCCTTTGGCCCAATAGTCTTAAAAGGGATCCGAAATATGTGTTCTCAGATTCCACAGAAATAAGGCTAGCAAAGAGATCCACGAAATACAGATGTGACTCTGTGAGATGAATTAACAGAACACTAAGCAGTTTCTCAGAAATCTTCTTTCCAGATTTCATCTGAGGATATTTCCTTTTTCACCATAGCCCTCTATGGGCTTCCAAATATCAGTTTGCCAATTCCACAGGAACTCTCTTAGCGAAAGGCTTCTTGAGGGGAAAGCTGTAACTCTGTGATCTGATTTCACAGAACACAAAGAAGTTTCTCAGAAAGCTTCTTTCTCTTTGTTATCGGAGGATATTTCCTTTGGCCCTATGGTCTTCAAAATCATCCGAAATATCTGTTTTCAGATTCCACAGAAATAAGGCTAGCAAAGAGATCCACGAAATACAGATGTAACTCTGTGAGATGAATTAACAGAACACTAAGCAGTTTCTCAGAAAGCTTCTTTCCAGATTTCATCTGAGGATATTTCCTTTTTCAGCATAGCCCTCTATGGGCTTCCAAATATCACTTTGCCAATTCCACAAGAAGTGCTTTATCGAAAGACTTCTTGAGGGGAAAGCTGTAACTCTGCGAGATGATTTCACAGAACACAAAGAAGTTTCTCAGAAAGCTTCTTTCTCTTTGTTATCGGAGGATATTTCCTTTGGCCCTATATTCTTCAAAGGGATCCGAAATATCTGTTCTCAGATTCCACAGAAATAAGGCTAGCAAAGAGATCCACGAAATACAGATGTAACTCTGTGTGATGAATTAACAGAACACTAAGCAGTTTCTCAGAAAGGTTCTTTCCAGATTTCATCTGAGGATATTTCCTTTTTCACCATAGCCCTCTAGGGGCTTCCAAATATCACTTTGCCAATTCCACAAGAAGTGCCTTAGCGAAAGGCTTCTTAAGGGGAAGGCTGTAACTCTGCGAGATGATTTCACAGAACACAAAGAAGTTTCTCAGAAAGCTTCTTTCTCTTTGTTATCGGGGGATATTTCCTTTGGCCCTATAGTCTTCAAAGGGATCCGAAATATCTGTTCTCAGATTCCACCGAAATAAGGCGAGCAAAGAGATCCACGAAATACAGATGTAACTCTGTGAGATGAATTAACAGAACACTAAGCAGTTTCTCAGAAAGCTTCTTTCCAGATTTCATCTGAGGATATTTCCTTTTTCAATATAGCCCTCTATGGGCTTCCAAACATCACTTTGCCAATTCCACAAGAACAGTGTTAGCGAAAGGCTTCTTGAGGGGAAAGCTGTAACTCTGTGAGATGATTTCACAGAACACAAAGAAGTTTCTCAGAAAGCTTCTTTCTCTTTGTTATCGGAGGATATTTCCTTTGGCCCTATAGTCTTCAAAGGGATCCGAAATATCTGTTCTCAGATTCCACAGAAATAAGGCTAGCAAAGAGATCCACGAAATACAGATGTAACTCTGTGAGATAAATTAACAGAACACTAAGCAGTTTCTCAGAAAGCTTCTGTCCAGATTTCATCTGAGGATATTTCTTTTTCACCATAGCCCTCTATGGGCTTCCAAATATCACTTTGCCAATTCCACAAGAACTGTCTTAGCGAAAGGCTTCTTGAGGGGTAAGTTGTAACTCTGTGAGATGATTTCACAGAACACAAAGAAGTTTCTCAGCAATCTCCTTTCTCTTTGTTATCGGAGGATATTTCCTTTGGCCCTATAGTCTTCAAAGGGATCCGAAATATCTGTTCTCAGATTCCACAGAAATAAGGCTAGCAAAGAGATCCTCGAAATACAGATGTAACTCTGTGAGATGAATTAACAGAACACTAAGCAGTTTCTCAGAAAGCTTCTTCCAGATTTCATATGAGGATATTTCCTTTTTCAACATAGCCCTCTATGGGCTTCCAAATATCACTTTGCCAATTCCACAAGAACTGTCTTAGCGAAAGGCTTCTTGAGGGGAAAGCTGTAACTCTGTGAGATGATTTCACAGAAAACAAAGAAGTTTCTCAGAAAGCTTCTTTCTCTATGTTATCGGAGGATATTTCCTTTGGCCCTATAGTCTTCAAAGGGATCCGAAATATCTGTTCTCAGATTCCACAGAAATAAGGGTAGCAAAGAGATCCACGAAATACAGATGTAACTCTGTGAGACGAATTAACAGAACACTAAGCAGTTTCTCAGAAAGCTTCTTTCCAGATATCATCTGAAGATATTTCCTTTTTCACCATAGCCCTCTAGGGGCTTCCAAATATCACTTTGCCAATTCCACAAGAACTGTCTTAGCGAAAGACTTCTTGAGGGGAAAGCTGTAACTCTGTGAGATGATTTCACAGAACCCAAAGAAGTTTCTCAGAAAGCTTCTTTCTCTTTGTTATCGGAGGATATTTCCTTTGACCCAATAGTCTTCAAAGGGATCCGAAATATGTGTTCTCAGATTCCACAGAAATAAGGCTAGCAAAGAGATCCACGAAATACAGATGTGACTCTGTGAGATGAATTAACAGAACACTAAGCAGTTTCTCAGAAAGCTTCTTTCCAGATTTCATCTGAGGATATTTCCTTTTTCACCATAGCCCTCTATGGGCTTCCAAATATCGCTTTGCCAGTTCCACAAGAACTGTCTTAGCGAAAGGCTTCTTGAGGGGAAAGCTGTAGCTCTGTGAGATGATTTGACAGAACACAAAGAAGTTTCTCAGAAAGCTTCTTTCTCTTTGTTATCGGAGGATATTTCCTTTGGCCCTATAGACTTCAAGGGGATCCGAAATATCTGTTCTCAGATTCAACAGAAATAAGGCTAGCAAAGAGATCCAAGAAATACAGATGTAACTCTGTGAGGTGAATTAACAGAACACTAAGCAGTTTCTCAGAAAGCTTCTTTCCAGATTTCATCTGAGGATATTTCTTTTTCACCGTAGCCCTCTATGGGCTTCCAAATATCACTTTGCCAATTCCACAAGAACTGTCTTAGCGAAAGGCTTCTTGAGGGGAAAGCTGTAACTCTGTGAGATGATTTCACAGAACACAAAGAAGTTTCTCAGAAAGCTTCTTTCTCTTTGTTATCCGAGGATATTTCCTTTGGCCCTATGGTCTTCAAAGGCATCCGAAATATCTATTCTCAGATTCCACAGAAATAAGGCTAGCAAAGAGATCCACGAAATACAGATGTAACTCTGTGAGATGAATTAAGAGAACACTAAGCAGTTTCTCAGAAAGCTTCTTTCCAGATTTCATCTGAGGATATTTCCTTTTCCACCATAGCCCTCTAAGGGCTTCCAAATATCACTTTGCCAATTCCACAAGAGCTGTCTTAGCGAAAGGCTTCTGGAGGGGAAAGCTGTAACTCTGTGAGATGATTTCACAGAACACAAAGAAGTTTCTCAGAAAGCTTCTTTCTCTTTGTTATCGGAGGATATTTCCTTTGGCCCTATAGTCTTCAAGGGTATCCGAAATATCTGTTGTCAGATTCAACAGAAATAAGGCTAGCAAAGAGATCCAAGAAATACAGATGTAACTCTGTGAGACGAATTAACAGAACACTAAGCAGTTTCTCAGAAAGCTTCTTTCCAGATTTCATCTGAGGATATTTCCTTTTTCACCATAGCCCTCAAAGGGCTTCCAAATATCACTTTGCCAATTCCACAAGAAGTGCCTTAGCGAAAGGCTTCTTAAGGGGAAGGCTGTAACTCTGCGAGATGATTTCACAGAACACAAAGAAGTTTCTCTGAAAGCTTCTTTCTCTTTGTTATCCGAGGATATTTCCTTTGGCCCTATGGTCTTCAAAGGCATCCGAAATATCTGTTCTCAGATTCCACAGAAATAAGGCTAGCAAAGAGATCCACGAAATACAGATGTAACCCTGTGAGATGAATTAAGAGAACACTAAGCAGTTTCTCAGAAAGCTTCTTTCCAGATTTCATCTGAGGATATTTCCTTTTCCACCATAGCCCTCTATGGGATTCCAAATATCACTTTGCCAATTCCACAAGAGCTGTCTTAGCGAAAGGCTTCTTGAGGGGAAAGCTGTAACTCTGTGAGATGATTTCACAGAACACAAAGAAGTTTCTCAGAAAGCTTCTTTCTCTTTGTTATCGGAGGATATTTCCTTTGGCCCTATAGTCTTCAAGGGGATCCGAAATATCTGTTCTCAGATTCCACAGAAATAAGGCTAGCAAAGAGATCTAAGAAATACAGATGTAACTCTGTGAGACGAATTAACAGAACACTAAGCAGTTTCTCAGAAAGCTTCTTTCCAGATTTCATCTGAGGATATTTCCTTTTTCACCATAGCCTTCTATGGGCTTCCAAATATCACTTTGCCAATTCCACAAGAAGTGCCTTAGCGAAAGGCTTCTTAAGGGGAAGGCTGTAACTCTGCGAGATGATTTCACAGTACACAAAGAAGTTTCTCAGAAAGCTTCTTTCTCTTTGTTATCGGGGGATATTTCCTTTGGCCCTATAGTCTTCAAAGGGATCCGAAATATCTGTTCTCAGATTCCACAGAAATAAGGCTAGCAAAGAGATCCACGAAATACAGATGTAACTCTGTGAGATAAATTAACAGAACACTAAGCAGTTTCTCAGAAAGCCTCTTTCCAGATTTCATCTGAGGATATTTCTTTTTCACCATAGCCCTCTATGGGTTTCCAAATATCACTTTGCCAATTACACAAGAACTGTCTTAGCGAAAGGCTTCTTGAGGGGTAAGCTGTAACTCTGTGAGATGATTTCACAGAACACAAAGAAGTTTCTCAGCAATCTTCTTTCTCTTTGTTATCGGAGGATATTTCCTTTGGCCCTATAGTCTTCAAAGGGATCCGAAATATTTGTTCTCAGATTCCACAGAAATAAGGCTAGCAAAGAGATCCTCGAAATACAGATGTAACTCTGTGAGATGAATTAACAGAACACTAAGCAGTTTCTCAGAAAGCTTCTTTCCAGATTTCATCTGAGGATATTTCCTTTTCCACCATAGCCCTCTATGGGCTTCCACATAACACTTTGCCAATTCCGCAAGAACTGTCTTAGCGAAAGGCTTCTTGAGGGGAAAGCTGTAACTCTGTGAGATGATTTCACAGAACACAAAGAAGTTTCTCAGAAAGCTTCTTTCTCTATGTTATCGGAGGATATTTCCTTTGGCCCTATAGTCTTCAAAGGGATCCGAAATATGTGTTCTCAGATTCCACAGAAATAAGGGTAGCAAAGAGATCCACGAAATACAGATGTAAATCTCTGAGATGAATTAACAGAACACTAAGCAGTTTCTCAGAAAGCTTCTTTCCAGATTTCATCTGAAGATATTTCCTTTTTCACCATAGCCCTCTATGGGCTTCCAAATATCACTTTGCCAATTCCACAAGAACTGTCTTAGCGAAAGGCTTCTGGAGGGGAAAGCTGTAACTCTGTGAGATGATTTCACAGAACACAAAGAAGTTTCTCAGAAAGCTTCTTTCTCTATGTTATCGCAGGATATTTCCTTTGGCCCTATAATCTTCAAAGGGATCCGAAATATCTGTTCTCAGATTCCACAGAAATAAGGCTAGCAAAGAGATCCACGAAATACAGATGTAAATCTCTGAGATGAATTAACAGAACACTAAGCAGTTTCTCAGAAAGCTTCTTTCCAGATTTCATCTGAAGATATTTCCTTTTTCACCATAGCCCTCTATGGGCTTCCAAATATCACTTTGCCAATTCCACAAGAACTGTCTTAGCGAAAGGCTTCTTGAGGGGAAAGCTGTAACTCTGTGAGATGATTTCACAGAACACAGAGAAGTTTCTCAGAAAGCTTCTTTCTCTTTGTTATCGGAGGATATTTCCTTAGGCCTTATAGTCTTCAAAGGGATCCGAAATATCTGTTCTCAGATTCCACAGAAATAAGGCTAGCAAAGAGAGCCACGAAATACAGATGTAACTCTGAGAGATGAATTAACAGAACACTAAGCAGTTTCTCAGAAAACTTCTTTCCAGATTTCATCTGAGGATATTTCCTTTTTCACCATAGCCCTCTATGGGCTTCCAAATATCACTTTGCCAATTCCACAAGAACTGTCTTAGCGAAAGGCTTCTTGAGGGGAAACCTGTAACTCTATGAGATGATTTCACAGAACACAAAGAAGTTTCTCAGAAAGCTTCTTTCTCTTTGTTATCGGAGGATATTTCCTTTGGCCCTATAGTCTTCAAGGGGATCCGAAATATCTGTTCTCAGATTCAACAGAAATAAGGCTAGCAAAGAGATCCAAGAAATACAGATGTAACTCTGTGAGACGAATTAACAGAACACTAAGCAGTTTCTCAGAAAGCTTCTTTCCAGATTTCATCTGAGGATATTTCCTTTTTCACCGTAGCCCTCTATGGGCTTCCAAATATCACTTTGCCAATTCCACAAGAAGTGCCTTAGCGAAAGGCTTCTTAAGGGGAAGGCTGTAACTCTGCGAGATGATTTCACAGAACACAAAGAAGTTTCTCAGAAAGCTTCTTTCTCTTTGTTATCGGAGTATATTTCCTTTGGATCTATAGTATTCAAAGGGATCCGAAATATCTGTTCTCAGATTCCACAGAAATAAGGCTTGGAAAGAGTTCCAAGAAATACAGATGTAACTCTGTGAGATGAATTAACAGAACACTAAGCAGTTTCTCAGAAAGCTTCTTTCCAGATTTCATCTGAGGATATTTCTTTTTCACCATAGCCCTCTATGGGCTTCCAAATATCACTTTGCCAATTCCACAAGAACTGTCTTAGCGAAAGGCTTCTTGAGGGGAAAGCTGTAACTCTGAGATGATTTCACAAAACACAAAGAAGTTTCTCAGAAAGCTTCTTTTTCTTTGTTATCGGAGGATATTTCCTTTGGCCCTATAGTCTTCAAAGGGATCCGAAATATCTGTTCTCAGATTCCACAGAAATAAGGCTAGCAAAGAGATCCACGAAATACAGATGTAACTCTGTGAGATGAATTTACAGAACACTAAGCAGTTTCTCAGAAAGCTTCTTTCCAGATTTCATCTGAGGATATTTCTTTTTTCACCATAGCCCTCTTTGGGCTTCCAAATATCACTTTGCCAATTCCACAAGAACTGTCTTAGCGAAAGGCTTCTTGAGGGGAAAGCTGTAACTGTGTGAGATGATTTCACAGAACACAAAGAAGTTTCTCAGAAAGCTTCTTTCTCTTTGTTATCGGAGGATATTTCCTTTGGCCCTATGGTCTTCAAAGGCATCCGAAATAACTGTTCTCAGATTCCACAGAAATAAGGCTAGCAAAGAGATCCACGAAATACAGATGTAACTCTGTGAGACGAATTAACAGAACACTAAGCAGTTTCTCAGAAAGCTTCTTTCCAGATTTCATCTGAGGATATTTCCTTTTCCACCATAGCCCTCTATGGGCTTCCAAATATCACTTTGCCAATTCCACAAGAGCTGTCTTAGCGAAAGGCTTCTTGAGGGGAAAGCTGTAACTCTGTGAGATGATTTCACAGAACACAAAGAAGTTTCTCAGAAAGCTTCTTTCTCTTTGTTATCGGAGGATATTTCCTTTGGCCCAATAGTCTTCAAAGGGATCCGAAATATCTGTTCTCAGATTCCACAGAAATAAGGCTAGCAAAGATATCCACGAAATACAGATGTGACTCTGTGAGATGAATTAACAGAACACTAAGCAGTTTCTCAGAAAGCTTCTTTCCAGATATCATCTGAGGATATTTCCTTTTTCACCATAGCCCTCTATGGGCTTCCAAATATCACTTTGCCAATTCCACAAGAACTGTCTTAGCGAAAGGCTTCTTGAGGGGAAAGCTGTAGCTCTGTGAGATGATTTGACAGAACACAAAGAAGTTTCTCAGAAAGCTTCTTTCTCTTTGTTATCGGAGGATATTTCCTTTGGCCCTATAGTCTTCAAAGGGATCCGAAATATCTGTTCTCAGATTCCACAGAAATAAGGCTAGCAAAGAGATCCACGAAATACAGATGTAACTCTGTGAGATGAATTAAAGAACACTAAGCAGTTTCTCAGAAAGCTTCTTTCCATATTTCATCTGAGGATATTTCCTTTTTCACCATAGCCCTCTATGGGCTTCCAAATATCACTTTGCCAATTCCACAAGAACTGTCTTAGCGAAAGGCTTCTTGAGGGGAAACCTGTAACTCTATGAGATGATTTCACAGAACACAAAGAAGTTTCTCAGAAAGCTTCTTTCTCTTTGTTATCGGGGGATATTTCCTTTGGCCCTATAGTCTTCAAGGGGATCCGAAATATCTGTTCTCAGATTCCACAGAAATAAGGCTAGCAAAGAGATCCAAGAAATACAGATGTAACTCTGTGAGACGAATTAACAGAACACTAAGCAGTTTCTCAGAAAGCTTCTTTCCAGATTTCATCTGAGGATATTTCCTTTTTCACCATAGCCCTCTATGGGCTTCCAAATATCACTTTGCCAATTCCACAAGAAGTGCCTTAGCGGAAGGCTTCTTAAGGGGAAGGCTGTAACTCTGCGAGATGATTTCACAGAACACAAAGAAGTTTCTCAGAAAGCTTCTTTCTCTTTGTTATCGGGGGATATTTCCTTTGGCCCTATAGTCTTCAAAGGGATCCGAAATATCTGTTCTCAGATTCCACCGAAATAAGGCTAGCAAAGAGATCCACGAAATACAGATGTAACTCTGTGAGATGAATTAACAGAACACTAAGCAGTTTCTCAGAAAGCTTCTTTCCAGATATTTCTGAGGATATTTCCTTTTTCACCATTTCCCTCTATGGGCTTCCAAACATCACTTTGCCAATTCCACAAGAACTGTGTTAGCGAAAGGCTTCTGGGGGAAAGCTGTAACTCTGTGAGATGATTTCACAGAACACAAAGAAGTTTCTCAGAAAGCTTCTTTCTCTTTGTTATCGGAGTATATTTCCTTTGGAACTATAGTATTCAAAGGGATCCGAAATATCTGTTCTCAGATTCCACAGAAATAAGGCTTGGAAAGAGTTCCAAGAAATACAGATGTAACTCTGTGAGATGAATTAACAGAACACTAAGCAGTTTCTCAGAAAGCTTCTTTACAGATTTCATCTGAGGATATTTCTTTTTCACCATAGCCCTCTATGGGCTTCCAAACATCACTTTGCCAATTCCACAAGAACTGTCTTAGCGAAAGGCTTCTTGAGGGGAAAGCTGTAACTCTGAGATGATTTCACAAAACACAAAGAAGTTTCTCAGAAAGCTTCTTTCTCTTTGTTATCGGAGGATATTTCCTTTGGCCCTATAGTCTTCAAAGGGATCCGAAATATCTGTTCTCAGATTCCACAGAAATAAGGCTAGCAAAGAGATCCACGAAATACAGATGTAACTCTGTGAGATGAATTTACAGAACACTAAGCAGTTTCTCAGAAAGCTTCTTTCCAGATTTCATCTGAGGATATTTCTTTTTTCACCATAGCCCTCTTTGGGCTTCCAAATATCACTTTGCCAATTCCACAAGAACTGTCTTAGCGAAAGGCTTCTTGAGGGGAAAGCTGTAACTGTGTGAGATGATTTCACAGAACACAAAGAAGTTTCTCAGAAAGCTTCTTTCTCTTTGTTATCGGAGGATATTTCCTTTGGCCCTATGGTCTTCAAAGGCATCCGAAATAACTGTTCTCAGATTCCACAGAAATAAGGCTAGCAAAGAGATCCACGAAATACAGATGTAACTCTGTGAGACGAATTAACAGAACACTAAGCAGTTTCTCAGAAAGCTTCTTTCCAGATTTCATCTGAGGATATTTCCTTTTTCACCATAGCCCTCTATGGGCTTCCAAATATCACTTTGCCAATTCCACAAGAACTGTCTTAGCGAAAGGCTTCTTGAGGGGAAAGCTGTAACTCTGTGAGATGATTTCACAGAACACAGAGAAGTTTCTCAGAAAGCTTCTTTCTCTTTGTTATCGGAGGATATTTCCTTAGGCCTTATAGTCTTCAAAGGGATCCGAAATATCTGTTCTCAGATTCCACAGAAATAAGGCTAGCAAAGAGAGCCACGAAATACAGATGTAACTCTGAGAGATGAATTAACAGAACACTAAGCAGTTTCTCAGAAAACTTCTTTCCAGATTTCATCTGAGGATATTTCCTTTTTCACCATAGCCCTCTATGGGCTTCCAAGTATCACTTTGCCAATTCCACAAGAACTGTCTTAGCGAAAGGCTTCTTGAGGGGAAACCTGTAACTCTATGAGATGATTTCACAGAACACAAAGAAGTTTCTCAGAAATCTTCTTTCTCTTTGTTATCGGAGGATATTTCCTTTGGCCCTATAGTCTTCAAGGGGATCCGAAATATCTGTTCTCAGATTCAACAGAAATAAGGCTAGCAAAGAGATCCAAGAAATACAGATGTAACTCTGTGAGACGAATTAACAGAACACTAAGCAGTTTCTCAGAAAGCTTCTTTCCAGATTTCATCTGAGGATATTTCCTTTTTCACCGTAGCCCTCTATGGGCTTCCAAATATCACTTTGCCAATTCCACAAGAAGTGCCTTAGCGAAAGGCATCTTAAGGGGAAGGCTGTAACTCTGCGAGATGATTTCACAGAACACAAAGAAGTTTCTCAGAAAGCTTCTTTCTCTTTTTTATGGGGGGATATTTCCTTTGGCCGTATAGTCTTCAAAGGGATCCGAAATATCTGTTTTCAGATTCCACAGAAATAAGGCTAGCAAAGAGATCCACGAAATACAGACGTAACTCTGTGAGATGAATTAACAGAACACTAAGCAGTTTCTCAGAAAGCTTCTTTCCAGATTTCATCTGAGGATATTTCCTTTTTCACCATTTCCCTCTATGGGCTTCCAAACATCACTTTGCCAATTCCACAAGAACTGTGTTAGCGAAAGGCTTCTGGAGGGGAAATTTTTAACTCTGTGAGATGATTTCACAGAACACAAAGAAGTTTCTCAGAAAGCTTCTTTCTCTTTGTTATCGGAGTATATTTCCTTTGGAACTATAGTATTCAAAGGGATCCGAAATATCTGTTCTCAGATTCCACAGAAATAAGGCTTGGAAAGAGTTCCAAGAAATACAGATGTAACTCTGTGAGATGAATTAACAGAACACTAAGCAGTTTCTCAGAAAGCTTCTTTCCATATTTCATCTGAGGATATTTCTTTTTCACCATAGCCCTCTATGGGCTTCCAAATATCACTTTGCCAATTCCACAAGAACTGTCTTAGCGAAAGGCTTCTTGAGGGGAAAGCTGTAACTCTGAGATGATTTCACAAAACACAAAGAAGTTTCTCAGAAAGCTTCTTTTTCTTTGTTATCGGAGGATATTTCCTTTGGCCCTATAGTCTTCAAAGGGATCCGAAATATCTGTTCTCAGATTCCACAGAAATAAGGCTAGCAACGAGATCCACGAAATACAGATGTAACTCTGTGAGATGAATTTACAGAACACTAAGCAGTTTCTCAGAAAGCTTCTTTCCAGATTTCATCTGAGGATATTTCTTTTTTCACCATAGCCCTCTAAGGGCTTCCAAATATCACTTTGCCAATTCCACAAGAACTGTCTTAGCGAAAGGCTTCTTGAGGGGAAAGCTGTAACTGTGTGAGATGATTTCACAGAACACAAAGAAGTTTCTCAGAAAGCTTCTTTCTCTTTGTTATCGGAGGATATTTCCTTTGGCCCTATGGTCTTCAAAGGCATCCGAAATAACTGTTCTCAGATTCCACAGAAATAAGGCTAGCAAAGAGATCCACGAAATACAGATGTAACTCTGTGAGACGAATTAACAGAACACTAAGCAGTTTCTCAGAAAGCTTCTTTCCAGATTTCATCTGAGGATATTTCCTTTTCCACCATAGCCCTCTATGGGCTTCCAAATATCACTTTGCCAATTCCACAAGAGCTGTCTTAGCGAAAGGCTTCTTGAGGGGAAAGCTGTAACTCTGTGAGATGATTTCACAGAACACAAAGAAGTTTCTCAGAAAGCTTCTTTCTCTTTGTTATCGGAGGATATTTCCTTTGGCCCAATAGTCTTCAAAGGGATCCGAAATATGTGTTCTCAGATTCCACAGAAATAAGGCTAGCAAAGATATCCACGAAATACAGATGTGACTCTGTGAGATGAATTAACAGAACACTAAGCAGTTTCTCAGAAAGCTTCTTTCCAGATATCATCTGAGGATATTTCCTTTTTCACCATAGCCCTCTATGGGCTTCCAAATATCACTTTGCCAATTCCACAAGAACTGTCTTAGCGAAAGGCTTCTTGAGGGGAAAGCTGTAGCTCTGTGAGATGATTTGACAGAACACAAAGAAGTTTCTCAGAAAGCTTCTTTCTCTTTGTTATCGGAGGATATTTCCTTTGGCCCTATAGTCTTCAAAGGGATCCGAAATATCTGTTCTCAGATTCCACAGAAATAAGGCTAGCAAAGAGATCCACGAAATACAGATGTAACTCTGTGAGATGAATTAAAGAACACTAAGCAGTTTCTCAGAAAGCTTCTTTCCATATTTCATCTGAGGATATTTCCTTTTTCACCATAGCCCTCTATGGGCTTCCAAATATCACTTTGCCAATTCCACAAGAACTGTCTTAGCGAAAGGCTTCTTGAGGGGAAACCTGTAACTCTATGAGATGATTTCACAGAACACAAAGAAGTTTCTCAGAAAGCTTCTTTCTCTTTGTTATCGGGGGATATTTCCTTTGGCCCTATAGTCTTCAAGGGGATCCGAAATATCTGTTCTCAGATTCCACAGAAATAAGGCTAGCAAAGAGATCCAAGAAATACAGATGTAACTCTGTGAGACGAATTAACAGAACACTAAGCAGTTTCTCAGAAAGCTTCTTTCCAGATTTCATCTGAGGATATTTCCTTTTTCACCATAGCCCTCTATGGGCTTCCAAATATCACTTTGCCAATTCCACAAGAAGTGCCTTAGCGGAAGGCTTCTTAAGGGGAAGGCTGTAACTCTGCGAGATGATTTCACAGAACACAAAGAAGTTTCTCAGAAAGCTTCTTTCTCTTTGTTATCGGGGGATATTTCCTTTGGCCCTATAGTCTTCAAAGGGATCCGAAATATCTGTTCTCAGATTCCACCGAAATAAGGCTAGCAAAGAGATCCACGAAATACAGATGTAACTCTGTGAGATGAATTAACAGAACACTAAGCAGTTTCTCAGAAAGCTTCTTTCCAGATATTTCTGAGGATATTTCCTTTTTCACCATTTCCCTCTATGGGCTTCCAAACATCACTTTGCCAATTCCACAAGAACTGTGTTAGCGAAAGGCTTCTGGAGGGGAAAGCTGTAACTCTGTGAGATGATTTCACAGAACACAAAGAAGTTTCCCAGAAAGCTTCTTTCTCTTTGTTATCGGAGTATATTTCCTTTGGAACTATAGTATTCAAAGGGATCCGAAATATCTGTTCTCAGATTCCACAGAAATAAGGCTTGGAAAGAGTTCCAAGAAATACAGATGTAACTCTGTGAGATGAATTAACAGAACACTAAGCAGTTTCTCAGAAAGCTTCTTTCCAGATTTCATCTGAGGATATTTCTTTTTCACCATAGCCCTCTATGGGCTTCCAAATATCACTTTGCCAATTCCACAAGAACTGTCTTAGCGAAAGGCTTCTTGAGGGGAAAGCTGTAACTCTGAGATGATTTCACAAAACACAAAGAAGTTTCTCAGAAAGCTTCTTTCTCTTTGTTATCGGAGGATATTTCCTTTGGCCCTATAGTCTTCAAAGGGATCCGAAATATCTGTTCTCAGATTCCACAGAAATAAGGCTAGCAAAGAGATCCACGAAATACAGATGTAACTCTGTGAGATGAATTTACAGAACACTAAGCAGTTTCTCAGAAAGCTTCTTTCCAGATTTCATCTGAGGATATTTCTTTTTTCACCATAGCCCTCTTTGGGCTTCCAAATATCACTTTGCCAATTCCACAAGAACTGTCTTAGCGAAAGGCTTCTTGAGGGGAAAGCTGTAACTGTGTGAGATGATTTCACAGAACACAAAGAAGTTTCTCAGAAAGCTTCTTTCTCTTTGTTATTGGAGGATATTTCCTTTGGCCCTATGGTCTTCAAAGGCATCCGAAATAACTGTTCTCAGATTCCACAGAAATAAGGCTAGCAAAGAGATCCACGAAATACAGATGTAACTCTGTGAGACGAATTAACAGAACACTAAGCAGTTTCTCAGAAAGCTTCTTTCCAGATTTCATCTGAGGATATTTCCTTTTTCACCATAGCCCTCTATGGGCTTCCAAATATCACTTTGCCAATTCCACAAGAACTGTCTTAGCGAAAGGCTTCTTGAGGGGAAAGCTGTAACTCTGTGAGATGATTTCACAGAACACAGAGAAGTTTCTCAGAAAGCTTCTTTCTCTTTGTTATCGGAGGATATTTCCTTAGGCCTTATAGTCTTCAAAGGGATCCGAAATATCTGTTCTCAGATTCCACAGAAATAAGGCAAGCAAAGAGAGCCACGAAATACAGATGTAACTCTGAGAGATGAATTAACAGAACACTAAGCAGTTTCTCAGAAAACTTCTTTCCAGATTTCATCTGAGGATATTTCCTTTTTCACCATAGCCCTCTATGGGCTTCCAAATATCACTTTGCCAATTCCACAAGAACTGTCTTAGCGAAAGGCTTCTTGAGGGGAAACCTGTAACTCTATGAGATGATTTCACAGAACACAAAGAAGTTTCTCAGAAAGCTTCTTTCTCTTTGTTATCGGAGGATATTTCCTTTGGCCCTATAGTCTTCAAGGGGATCCGAAATATCTGTTCTCAGATTCAACAGAAATAAGGCTAGCAAAGAGATCCAAGAAATACAGATGTAACTCTGTGAGACGAATTAACAGAACACTAAGCAGTTTCTCAGAAAGCTTCTTTCCAGATTTCATCTGAGGATATTTCCTTTTTCACCGTAGCCCTCTATGGGCTTCCAAATATCACTTTGCCAATTCCACAAGAAGTGCCTTAGCGAAAGGCTTCTTAAGGGGAAGGCTGTAACTCTGCGAGATGATTTCACAGAACACAAAGAAGTTTCTCAGAAAGCTTCTTTCTCTTTTTTATGGGGGAATATTTCCTTTGGCCGTATAGTCTTCAAAGGGATCCGAAATATCTGTTCTCAGATTCCACAGAAATAAGGCTAGCAAAGAGATCCACGAAATACAGACGTAACTCTGTGAGATGAATTAACAGAACACTAAGCAGTTTCTCAGAAAGCTTCTTTCCAGATTTCATCTGAGGATATTTCCTTTTTCACCATTTCCCTCTATGGGCTTCCAAACATCACTTTGCCAATTCCACAAGAACTGTGTTAGCGAAAGGCTTCTGGAGGGGAAATTTTTAACTCTGTGAGATGATTTCACAGAACACAAAGAAGTTTCTCAGAAAGCTTCTTTCTCTTTGTTATCGGAGTATATTTCCTTTGGAACTATAGTATTCAAAGGGATCCGAAATATCTGTTCTCAGATTCCACAGAAATAAGGCTTGGAAAGAGTTCCAAGAAATACAGATGTAACTCTGTGAGATGAATTAACAGAACACTAAGCAGTTTCTCAGAAAGCTTCTTTCCAGATTTCAACTGAGGATATTTCTTTTTCACCATAGCCCTCTATGGGCTTCCAAATATCACTTTGCCAATTCCACAAGAACTGTCTTAGCGAAAGGCTTCTTGAGGGGAAAGCTGTAACTCTGAGATGATTTCACAAAACACAAAGAAGTTTCTCAGAAAGCTTCTTTTTCTTTGTTATCGGAGGATATTTCCTTTGGCCCTATAGTCTTCAAAGGGATCCGAAATATCTGTTCTCAGATTCCACAGAAATAAGGCTAGCAAAGAGATCCACGAAATACAGATGTAACTCTGTGAGATGAATTTACAGAACACTAAGCAGTTTCTCAGAAAGCTTCTTTCCAGATTTCATCTGAGGATATTTCTTTTTTCACCATAGCCCTCTTTGGGCTTCCAAATATCACTTTGCCAATTCCACAAGAACTGTCTTAGCGAAAGGCTTCTTGAGGGGAAAGCTGTAACTGTGTGAGATGATTTCACAGAACACAAAGAAGTTTCTCAGAAAGCTTCTTTCTCTTTGTTATCGGAGGATATTTCCTTTGGCCCTATGGTCTTCAAAGGCATCCGAAATAACTGTTCTCAGATTCCACAGAAATAAGGCTAGCAAAGAGATCCACGAAATACAGATGTAACTCTGTGAGACGAATTAACAGAACACTAAGCAGTTTCTCAGAAAGCTTCTTTCCAGATTTCATCTGAGGATATTTCCTTTTCCACCATAGCCCTCTATGGGCTTCCAAATATCACTTTGCCAATTCCACAAGAGCTGTCTTAGCGAAAGGCTTCTTGAGGGGAAAGCTGTAACTCTGTGAGATGATTTCACAGAACACAAAGAAGTTTCTCAGAAAGCTTCTTTCTCTTTGTTATCGGAGGATATTTCCTTTGGCCCAATAGTCTTCAAAGGGATCCGAAATATGTGTTCTCAGATTCCACAGAAATAAGGCTAGCAAAGATATCCACGAAATACAGATGTGACTCTGTGAGATGAATTAACAGAACACTAAGCAGTTTCTCAGAAAGCTTCTTTCCAGATATCATCTGAGGATATTTCCTTTTTCACCATAGCCCTCTATGGGCTTCCAAATATCACTTTGCCAATTCCACAAGAACTGTCTTAGCGAAAGGCTTCTTGAGGGGAAAGCTGTAGCTCTGTGAGATGATTTGACAGAACACAAAGAAGTTTCTCAGAAAGCTTCTTTCTCTTTGTTATCGGAGGATATTTCCTTTGGCCCTATAGTCTTCAAAGGGATCCGAAATATCTGTTCTCAGATTCCACAGAAATAAGGCTAGCAAAGAGATCCACGAAATACAGATGTAACTCTGTGAGATGAATTAAAGAACACTAAGCAGTTTCTCAGAAAGCTTCTTTCCATATTTCATCTGAGGATATTTCCTTTTTCACCATAGCCCTCTATGGGCTTCCAAATATCACTTTGCCAATTCCACAAGAACTGTCTTAGCGAAAGGCTTCTTGAGGGGAAACCTGTAACTCTATGAGATGATTTCACAGAACACAAAGAAGTTTCTCAGAAAGCTTCTTTCTCTTTGTTATCGGGGGATATTTCCTTTGGCCCTATAGTCTTCAAGGGGATCCGAAATATCTGTTCTCAGATTCCACAGAAATAAGGCTAGCAAAGAGATCCAAGAAATACAGATGTAACTCTGTGAGACTAATTAACAGAACACTAAGCAGTTTCTCAGAAAGCTTCTTTCCAGATTTCATCTGAGGATATTTCCTTTTTCACCATAGCCCTCTATGGGCTTCCAAATATCACTTTGCCAATTCCACAAGAAGTGCCTTAGCGGAAGGCTTCTTAAGGGGAAGGCTGTAACTCTGCGAGATGATTTCACAGAACACAAAGAAGTTTCTCAGAAAGCTTCTTTCTCTTTGTTATCGGGGGATATTTCCTTTGGCCCTATAGTCTTCAAAGGGATCCGAAACATGTGTTCTCAGATTCCACAGAAATAAGGCTAGCAAAGATATCCACGAAATACAGATGTGACTCTGTGAGATGAATTAACAGAACACTAAGCAGTTTCTCAGAAAGCTTCTTTCCAGATATCATCTGAGGATATTTCCTTTTTCACCATAGCCCTCTATGGGCTTCCAAATATCACTTTGCCAATTCCACAAGAACTGTCTTAGCGAAAGGCTTCTTGAGGGGAAAGCTGTAGCTCTGTGAGATGATTTGACAGAACACAAAGAAGTTTCTCAGAAAGCTTCTTTCTCTTTGTTATCGGAGGATATTTCCTTTGGCCCTATAGGCTTCAAAGGGATCCGAAATATCTGTTCTCAGATTCCACAGAAATAAGGCTAGCAAAGAGATCCACGAAATACAGATGTAACTCTGTGAGATGAATTAAAGAACACTAAGCAGTTTCTCAGAAAGCTTCTTTCCATATTTCATCTGAGGATATTTCCTTTTTCACCATAGCCCTCTATGGGCTTCCAAATATCACTTTGCCAATTCCACAAGAACTGTCTTAGCGAAAGGCTTCTTGAGGGGAAACCTGTAACTCTATGAGATGATTTCACAGAACACAAAGAAGTTTCTCAGAAAGCTTCTTTCTCTTTGTTATCGGAGGATATTTCCTTTGGCCCTATAGTCTTCAAGGGGATCCGAAATATCTGTTCTCAGATTCCACAGAAATAAGGCTAGCAAAGAGATCCAAGAAATACAGATGTAACTCTGTGAGACGAATTAACAGAACACTAAGCAGTTTCTCAGAAAGCTTCTTTCCAGATTTCATCTGAGGATATTTCCTTTTTCACCATAGCCCTCTATGGGCTTCCAAATATCACTTTGCCAATTCCACAAGAAGTGCCTTAGCGGAAGGCTTCTTAAGGGGAAGGCTGTAACTCTGCGAGATGATTTCACAGAACACAAAGAAGTTTCTCAGAAAGCTTCTTTCTCTTTGTTATCGGGGGATATTTCCTTTGGCCCTATAGTCTTCAAAGGGATCCGAAATATCTGTTCTCAGATTCCACCGAAATAAGGCTAGCAAAGAGATCCACGAAATACAGATGTAACTCTGTGAGATGAATTAACAGAACACTAAGCAGTTTCTCAGAAAGCTTCTTTCCAGATATTTCTGAGGATATTTCCTTTTTCACCATTTCCCTCTATGGGCTTCCAAACATCACTTTGCCAATTCCACAAGAACTGTGTTAGCGAAACGCTTCTGGAGGGGAAAGCTGTAACTCTGTGAGATGATTTCACAGAACACAAAGAAGTTTCTCAGAAAGCTTCTTTCTCTTTGTTATCGGAGGATATTTCCTTTGGCCCTATAGTCTTCAAAGGGATCCATAATATCTGTTCTCAGATTCCACAGAAATAAGGGTAGCAAAGAGATCCACGAAATACAGATGAAATTCTGTGAGATAAATTAACAGAACACTAAGCAGTTTCTCAGAAAGCTTCTTTCCAGATTTCATCTGAAGATATTTCCTTTTTCACCATAGCCCTCTATGGGCTTCCAAATATCACTTTGCCAATTACACAAGAACTGTCTTAGCGAAAGGCTTCTTGAGGGGAAAGCTGTAACTCTGTGAGATGATTTCACAGAACACAAAGAAGTTTCTCAGAAAGCTTCTTTCTCTTTGTTATCGGAGGATATTTCCTTTGGCCCAATAGTCTTAAAAGGGATCCGAAATATGTGTTCTCAGATTCCACAGAAATAAGGCTAGCAAAGAGATCCACGAAATACAGATGTGACTCTGTGAGATGAATTAACAGAACACTAAGCAGTTTCTCAGAAATCTTCTTTCCAGATTTCATCTGAGGATATTTCCTTTTTCACCATAGCCCTCTATGGGCTTCCAAATATCACTTTGCCAATTCCACAGGAACTGTCTTAGCGAAAGGGTTCTTGAGGGGAAAGCTGTAACTCTGTGATCTGATTTCACAGAACACAAAGAAGTTTCTCAGAAAGCTTCTTTCTCTTTGTTATCGGAGGATATTTCCTTTGGCCCTATGGTCTTCAAAATCATCCGAAATATCTGTTTTCAGATTCCACAGAAATAAGGCTAGCAAAGAGATCCACGAAATACAGATGTAACTCTGTGAGATGAATTAACAGAACACTAAGCAGTTTCTCAGAAAGCTTCTTTCCAGATTTCATCTGAGGATATTTCCTTTTTCACCATAGCCCTCTATGGGCTTCCAAATATCACTTTGCCAATTCCACAAGAAGTGCTTTATCGAAAGACTTCTTGAGGGGAAAGCTGTAACTCTGCGAGATGATTTCACAGAACACAAAGAAGTTTCTCAGAAAGCTTCTTTCTCTTTGTTATCGGAGGATATTTCCTTTGGCCCTATATTCTTCAAAGGGATCCGAAATATCTGTTCTCAGATTCCACAGAAATAAGGCTAGCAAAGAGATCCACGAAATACAGATGTAACTCTGTGTGATGAATTAACAGAACACTAAGCAGTTTCTCAGAAAGGTTCTTTCCAGATTTCATCTGAGGATATTTCCTTTTTCACCATAGCCCTCTAGGGGCTTCCAAATATCACTTTGCCAATTCCACAAGAACTGTCTTAGCGAAAGGCTTCTTGAGGGGAAAGCTGTAACTCTGTGAGATGATTTCACAGAACACAAAGACGTTTCTCAGAAAGCTTCTTTCTCTTTGTTATCGGAGGATATTTCCTTTGGCCCTATAGTCTTCAAAGGGATCCGAAATATCTGTTCTCAGATTCCACAGAAATAAGGCTAGCAAAGAGATCCACGAAATACAGATGTAACTCTGTGAGATGAATTAACAGAACACTAAGCAGTTTCTCAGAAAGCTTCTTTCCAGATTTCATCTGAGGATATTTCCTTTTTCACCATAGCCCTCTATGGGCTTCCAAATATCACTTTGCCAATTCCACAAGAACTGTCTTAGCGAAAGGCTTCTTGAGGGGAAAGCTGTAACTCTGTGATCTGATTTCACGGAACACAAAGAAGTTTCTCAGAAAGCTTCTTTCTCTTTGTTATCGGAGGATATTTCCTTTGGCCCTATGGTCTTCAAAATCATCCGAAATATCTGTTTTCAGATTCCACAGAAATAAGGCTAGCAAAGAGATCCACGAAATACAGATGTAACTCTGTGAGATGAATTTACAGAACACTAAGAAGTTTCTCAGAAAGCTTCTTTCCAGATTTCATCTGAGGATATTTCTTTTTTCACCATAGCCCTCTAAGGGCTTCCAAATATCACTTTGCCAATTCCACAAGAACTGTCTTAGCGAAAGGCTTCTTGAGGGGAAAGCTGTAACTGTGTGAGATGATTTCACAGAACACAAAGAAGTTTCTCAGAAAGCTTCTTTCTCTTTGTTATCGGAGGATATATCCTTTGGCCCTATGGTCTTTAAAGGCATCCGAAATAACTGTTCTCAGATTCCACAGAAATAAGGCTAGCAAAGAGATCCACGAAATACAGATGTAACTCTGTGAGACGAATTAACAGAACACTAAGCAGTTTCTCAGAAAGCTTCTTTCCAGATTTCATCTGAGGATATTTCCTTTTCCACCATAGCCCTCTATGGGCTTCCAAATATCACTTTGCCAATTCCACAAGAGCTGTCTTAGCGAAAGGCTTCTTGAGGGGAAAGCTGTAACTCTGTGAGATGATTTCACAGAACACAAAGAAGTTTCTCAGAAAGCTTCTTTCTCTTTGTTATCGGAGGATATTTCCTTTGGCCCAATAGTCTTCAAAGGGATCCGAAATATGTGTTCTCAGATTCCACAGAAATAAGGCTAGCAAAGATATCCACGAAATACAGATGTGACTCTGTGAGATGAATTAACAGAACACTAAGCAGTTTCTCAGAAAGCTTCTTTCCAGATATCATCTGAGGATATTTCCTTTTTCACCATAGCCCTCTATGGGCTTCCAAATATCACTTTGCCAATTCCACAAGAACTGTCTTAGCGAAAGGCTTCTTGAGGGGAAAGCTGTAGCTCTGTGAGATGATTTGACAGAACACAAAGAAGTTTCTCAGAAAGCTTCTTTCTCTTTGTTATCGGAGGATATTTCCTTTGGCCCTATAGTCTTCAAAGGGATCCGAAATATCTGTTCTCAGATTCCACAGAAATAAGGCAAGCAAAGAGATCCACGAAATACAGATGTAACTCTGTGAGATGAATTAAAGAACACTAAGCAGTTTCTCAGAAAGCTTCTTTCCATATTTCATCTGAGGATATTTCCTTTTTCACCATAGCCCTCTATGGGCTTCCAAATATCACTTTGCCAATTCCACAAGAACTGTCTTAGCGAAAGGCTTCTTGAGGGGAAACCTGTAACTCTATGAGATGATTTCACAGAACACAAAGAAGTTTCTCAGAAAGCTTCTTTCTCTTTGTTATCGGGGGATATTTCCTTTGGCCCTATAGTCTTCAAGGGGATCCGAAATATCTGTTCTCAGATTCCACAGAAATAAGGCTAGCAAAGAGATCCAAGAAATACAGATGTAACTCTGTGAGACGAATTAACAGAACACTAAGCAGTTTCTCAGAAAGCTTCTTTCCAGATTTCATCTGAGGATATTTCCTTTTTCACCATAGCCCTCTATGGGCTTCCAAATATCACTTTGCCAATTCCACAAGAAGTGCCTTAGCGGAAGGCAACATAAGGGGAAGGCTGTAACTCTGCGAGATGATTTCACAGAACACAAAGAAGTTTCTCAGAAAGCTTCTTTCTCTTTGTTATCGGGGGATATTTCCTTTGGCCCTATAGTCTTCAAAGGGATCCGAAATATCTGTTCTCAGATTCCACCGAAATAACGCTAGCAAAGAGATCCACGAAATACAGATATAACTCTGTGAGATGAATTAACAGAACACTAAGCAGTTTCTCAGAAAGCTTCTTTCCAGATATTTCTGAGGATATTTCCTTTTTCACCATTTCCCTCTATGGGCTTCCAAACATCACTTTGCCAATTCCACAAGAACTGTGTTAGCGAAAGGCTTCTGGAGGGGAAAGCTGTAACTCTGTGAGATGATTTCACAGAACACAAAGAAGTTTCTCAGAAAGCTTCTTTCTCTTTGTTATCGGAGTATATTTCCTTTGGAACTATAGTATTCAAAGGGATCCGAAATATCTGTTCTCAGATTCCACAGAAATAAGGCTTGGAAAGAGTTCCAAGAAATACAGATGTAACTCTGTGAGATGAATTAACAGAACACTAAGCAGTTTCTCAGAAAGCTTCTTTCCAGATTTCATCTGAGGATATTTCTTTTTCACCATAGCCCTCTATGGGCTTCCAAATATCACTTTGCCAATTCCACAAGAACTGTCTTAGCGAAAGGCTTCTTGAGGGGAAAGCTGTAACTCTGAGATGATTTCACAAAACACAAAGAAGTTTCTCAGAAAGCTTCTTTCTCTTTGTTATCGGAGGATATTTCCTTTGGCCCTATAGTCTTCAAAGGGATCCGAAATATCTGTTCTCAGATTCCACAGAAATAAGGCTAGCAAAGAGATCCACGAAATACAGATGTAACTCTGTGAGATGAATTTACAGAACACTAAGCAGTTTCTCAGAAAGCTTCTTTCCAGATTTCATCTGAGGATATTTCTTTTTTCACCATAGCCCTCTTTGGGCTTCCAAATATCACTTTGCCAATTCCACAAGAACTGTCTTAGCGAAAGGCTTCTTGAGGGGAAAGCTGTAACTGTGTGAGATGATTTCACAGAACACAAAGAAGTTTCTCAGAAAGCTTCTTTCTCTTTGTTATCGGGGGATATTTCCTTTGGCCCTATGGTCTTCAAAGGCATCCGAAATAACTGTTCTCAGATTCCACAGAAATAAGGCTAGCAAAGAGATCCACGAAATACAGATGTAACTCTGTGAGACGAATTAACAGAACACTAAGCAGTTTCTCAGAAAGCTTCTTTCCAGATTTCATCTGAGGATATTTCCTTTTTCACCATAGCCCTCTATGGGCTTCCAAATATCACTTTGCCAATTCCACAAGAACTGTCTTAGCGAAAGGCTTCTTGAGGGGAAAGCTGTAACTCTGTGAGATGATTTCACAGAACACAGAGAAGTTTCTCAGAAAGCTTCTTTCTCTTTGTTATCGGAGGATATTTCCTTAGGCCTTATAGTCTTCCAAGGGATCCGAAATATCTGTTCTCAGATTCCACAGAAATAAGGCTAGCAAAGAGAGCCACGAAATACAGATGTAACTCTGAGAGATGAATTAACAGAACACTAAGCAGTTTCTCAGAAAACTTCTTTCCAGATTTCATCTGAGGATATTTCCTTTTTCACCATAGCCCTCTATGGGCTTCCAAATATCACTTTGCCAATTCCACAAGAACTGTCTTAGCGAAAGGCTTCTTGAGGGGAAACCTGTAACTCTATGAGATGATTTCACAGAACACAAAGAAGTTTCTCAGAAAGCTTCTTTCTCTTTGTTATCGGAGGATATTTCCTTTGGCCCTATAGTCTTCAAGGGGATCCGAAATATCTGTTCTCAGATTCAACAGAAATAAGGCTAGCAAAGAGATCCAAGAAATACAGATGTAACTCTGTGAGACGAATTAACAGAACACTAAGCAGTTTCTCACAAAGCTTCTTTCCAGATTTCATCTGAGGATATTTCCTTTTTCACCGTAGCCCTCTATGGGCTTCCAAATATCACTTTGCCAATTCCACAAGAAGTGCCTTAGCGAAAGGCTTCTTAAGGGGAAGGCTGTAACTCTGCGAGATGATTTCACAGAACACAAAGAAGTTTCTCAGAAAGCTTCTTTCTCTTTTTTATGGGGGGATATTTCCTTTGGCGGTATAGTCTTCAAAGGGATCCGAAATATCTGTTCTCAGATTCCACAGAAATAAGGCTAGCAAAGAGATCCACGAAATACAGACGTAACTCTGTGAGATGAATTAACAGAACACTAAGCAGTTTCTCAGAAAGCTTCTTTCCAGATTTCATCTGAGGATATTTCCTTTTTCACCATTTCCCTCTATGGGCTTCCAAACATCACTTTGCCAATTCCACAAGAACTCTGTTAGCGAAAGGCTTCTGGAGGGGAAATTTTTAACTCTGTGAGATGATTTCACAGAACACAAAGAAGTTTCTCAGAAAGCTTCTTTCTCTTTGTTATCGGAGTATATTTCCTTTGGAACTATAGTATTCAAAGGGATCCGAAATATCTGTTCTCAGATTCCACAGAAATAAGGCTTGGAAAGAGTTCCAAGAAATACAGATGTAACTCTGTGAGATGAATTAACAGAACACTAAGCAGTTTCTCAGAAAGCTTCTTTCCAGATTTCATCTGAGGATATTTCTTTTTCACCATAGCCCTCTATGGGCTTCCAAATATCACTTTGCCAATTCCACAAGAACTGTCTTAGCGAAAGGCTTCTTGAGGGGAAAGCTGTAACTCTGAGATGATTTCACAAAACACAAAGAAGTTTCTCAGAAAGCTTCTTTTTCTTTGTTATCGGAGGATATTTCCTTTGGCCCTATAGTCTTCAAAGGGATCCGAAATATCTGTTCTCAGATTACACAGAAATAAGGCTAGCAAAGAGATCCACGAAATACAGATGTAACTCTGTGAGATGAATTTACAGAACACTAAGCAGTTTCTCAGAAAGCTTCTTTCCAGATTTCATCTGAGGATATTTCTTTTTTCACCATAGCCCTCTTTGGGCTTCCAAATATCACTTTGCCAATTCCACAAGAACTGTCTTAGCGAAAGGCTTCTTGAGGGGAAAGCTGTAACTGTGTGAGATGATTTCACAGAACACAAAGAAGTTTCTCAGAAAGCTTCTTTCTCTTTGTTATCGGAGGATATTTCCTTTGGCCCTATGGTCTTCAAAGGCATCCGAAATAACTGTTCTCAGATTCCACAGAAATAAGGCTAGCAAAGAGATCCACGAAATACAGATGTAACTCTGTGAGACGAATTAACAGAACACTAAGCAGTTTCTCAGAAAGCTTCTTTCCAGATTTCATCTGAGGATATTTCCTTTTCCACCATAGCCCTCTATGGGCTTCCAAATATCACTTTGCCAATTCCACAAGAGCTGTCTTAGCGAAAGGCTTCTTGAGGGGAAAGCTGTAACTCTGTGAGATGATTTCACAGAACACAAAGAAGTTTCTCAGAAAGCTTCTTTCTCTTTGTTATCGGAGGATATTTCCTTTGGCCCAATAGTCTTCAAAGGGATCCGAAATATGTGTTCTCAGATTCCACAGAAATAAGGCTAGCAAAGATATCCACGAAATACAGATGTGACTCTGTGAGATGAATTAACAGAACACTAAGCAGTTTCTCAGAAAGCTTCTTTCCAGATATCATCTGAGGATATTTCCTTTTTCACCATAGCCCTCTATGGGCTTCCAAATATCACTTTGCCAATTCCACAAGAACTGTCTTAGCGAAAGGCTTCTTGAGGGGAAAGCTGTAGCTCTGTGAGATGATTTGACAGAACACAAAGAAGTTTCTCAGAAAGCTTCTTTCTCTTTGTTATCGGAGGATATTTCCTTTGGCCCTATAGGCTTCAAAGGGATCCGAAATATCTGTTCTCAGATTCCACAGAAATAAGGCTAGCAAAGAGATCCACGAAATACAGATGTAACTCTGTGAGATGAATTAAAGAACACTAAGCAGTTTCTCAGAAAGCTTCTTTCCATATTTCATCTGAGGATATTTCCTTTTTCACCATAGCCCTCTATGGGCTTCCAAATATCACTTTGCCAATTCCACAAGAACTGTCTTAGCGAAAGGCTTCTTGAGGGGAAACCTGTAACTCTATGAGATGATTTCACAGAACACAAAGAAGTTTCTCAGAAAGCTTCTTTCTCTTTGTTATCGGGGGATATTTCCTTTGGCCCTATAGTCTTCAAGGGGATCCGAAATATCTGTTCTCAGATTCCACAGAAATAAGGCTAGCAAAGAGATCCAAGAAATACAGATGTAACTCTGTGAGACGAATTAACAGAACACTAAGCAGTTTCTCAGAAAGCTTCTTTCCAGATTTCATCTGAGGATATTTCCTTTTTCACCATAGCCCTCTATGGGCTTCCAAATATCACTTTGCCAATTCCACAAGAAGTGCCTTAGCGGAAGGCTTCTTAAGGGGAAGGCTGTAACTCTGCGAGATGATTTCACAGAACACAAAGAAGTTTCTCAGAAAGCTTCTTTCTCTTTGTTATCGGGGGATATTTCCTTTGGCCCTATAGTCTTCAAAGGGATCCGAAATATCTGTTCTCAGATTCCACCGAAATAAGGCTAGCAAAGAGATCCACGAAATACAGATGTAACTCTGTGAGATGAATTAACAGAACACTAAGCAGTTTCTCAGAAAGCTTCTTTCCAGATATTTCTGAGGATATTTCCTTTTTCACCATTTCCCTCTATGGGCTTCCAAACATCACTTTGCCAATTCCACAAGAACTGTGTTAGCGAAAGGCTTCTGGAGGGGAAAGCTGTAACTCTGTGAGATGATTTCACAGAACACAAAGAAGTTTCTCAGAAAGCTTCTTTCTCTTTGTTATCGGAGTATATTTCCTTTGGAACTATAGTATTCAAAGGGATCCGAAATATCTGTTCTCAGATTCCACAGAAATAAGGCTTGGAAAGAGTTCCAAGAAATACAGAAGTAACTCTGTGAGATGAATTAACAGAACACTAAGCAGTTTCTCAGAAAGCTTCTTTCCAGATTTCATCTGAGGATATTTCTTTTTCACCATAGCCCTCTATGGGCTTCCAAATATCACTTTGCCAATTCCACAAGAACTGTCTTAGCGAAAGGCTTCTTGAGGGGAAAGCTGTAACTCTGAGATGATTTCACAAAACACAAAGAAGTTTCTCAGAAAGCTTCTTTCTCTTTGTTATCGGTGGATATTTCCTTTGGCCCTATAGTCTTCAAAGGGATCCGAAATATCTGTTCTCAGATTCCACAGAAATAAGGCTAGCAAAGAGATCCACGAAATACAGATGTAACTCTGTGAGATGAATTTACAGAACACTAAGCAGTTTCTCAGAAAGCTTCTTTCCAGATTTCATCTGAGGATATTTCTTTTTTCACCATAGCCCTCTTTGGGCTTCCAAATATCACTTTGCCAATTCCACAAGAACTGTCTTAGCGAAAGGCTTCTTGAGGGGAAAGCTGTAACTGTGTGAGATGATTTCACAGAACACAAAGAAGTTTCTCAGAAAGCTTCTTTCTCTTTGTTATCGGAGGATATTTCCTTTGGCCCTATGGTCTTCAAAGGCATCCGAAATAACTGTTCTCAGATTCCACAGAAATAAGGCTAGCAAAGAGATCCACGAAATACAGATGTAACTCTGTGAGACGAATTAACAGAACACTAAGCAGTTTCTCAGAAAGCTTCTTTCCAGATTTCATCTGAGGATATTTCCTTTTTCACCATAGCCGTCTACGGGCTTCCAAATACAACTTTGCCAATTCCACAAGAACTGTCTTAGCGAAAGGCTTCTTGAGGGGAAAGCTATAACTCTGTGAGATGATTTCACAGAACACAAAGAAGTTTCTCAGAAAGCTTCTTTCTCTTTGATATCGGAGGATATTTCCTTTGGACCCATAGTCTTCAAAGGGATCCGAAATATCTGTTCTCAGATTCCACAGAAATAAGGCTAGCAAAGAGATCCGAAATACAGATTTAACTCTGTGAGATGCATTAACAGAACACTAAGCAGTTTCTCAGAAAGATTCTTTCCAGATTTCATCTGAGGATATTTCCTTTTTTACCATAGCCCTCTAGGGGCTTCCAAATATCACTTTGCCAATTCCACAAGAACAGTCTTAGCGAAAGGCTTCTTGAGGGGAAAGCTGTAACTCTGTGAGATGATTTCACAGAACACAAAAAGTTTCTCAGAAAGCTTCTTTCTCTTTGTTATCGTAGGATATTTCCTTTGGCCCTATGTTCTTCAAAGGGATCCGAAATATCTGTTCTCAGATTCCACAGAAATAAGGCTAGCAAAGAGATCCACGAAATACAGATGTAACTCTGTGAGATGAATTAACAGAACACTAAGCAGTTTCTCAGAAAGCTTCTTTCCATAGTTCATCTGAGGATATTTCCTTTTTCACCATAGCCCTCTATGGGCTTCCAAATAACACTTTGCCAATTCCACAAGAACTCCTTAGCGAAAGGCTTCTTGAGGGGAAAGCTGTAACTCTGTGAGATGATTTCAAAGAACACAAAGAAGTTTCTCAGAAAGCTTCTTTCTCTTTGTTATCGGAGGATATTTCCTTTGGCCCTATAGTCTTAAAAGGGATCCGAAATATCTGTTCTCAGATTCCACAGAAATAAGGCTAGCAAAGAGATCCTCGAAATACAGATGTAACACTGTGAGATGAATTAACAGAACACTAAGCAGTTTCTCAGAAAGCTTCTTTCCAGATTTCATCTGAGGATATTTCCTCTTTCACCATAGCCCTCTATGGGCTTCCAAATATCACTTTGCCAATTCCACAAGAACTGTCTTAGCGAAAGGCTTCTTGAGGGGAAAGCTGTAGCTCTGTGAGATGATTTGACAGAACACAAAGAAGTTTCTCAGAAAGCTTCTTTCTCTTTGTTATCGGAGGATATTTCCTTTGGCCCTATAGTCTTCAAAGGGATCCGAAATATCTGTTCTCAGATTCCACAGAAATAAGGCTAGCAAAGAGATCCACGAAATACAGATGTAACTCTGTGAGATGAATTAAAGAACACTAAGCAGTTTCTCAGAAAGCTTCTTTCCATATTTCATCTGAGGATATTTCCTTTTTCACCATAGCCCTCTATGGGCTTCCAAATATCACTTTGCCAATTCCACAAGAAGTGCTTTATCGAAAGACTTCTTGAGGGGAAAGCTGTAACTCTGCGAGATGATTTCACAGAACACAAAGAAGTTTCTCAGAAAGCTTCTTTCTCTTTGTTATCGGAGGATATTTCCTTTGGCCCTATATTCTTCAAAGGGATCCGAAATATCTGTTCTCAGATTCCACAGAAATAAGGCTAGCAAAGAGATCCACGAAATACAGATGTAACTCTGTGTGATGAATTAACAGAACACTAAGCAGTTTCTCAGAAAGGTTCTTTCCAGATTTCATCTGAGGATATTTCCTTTTTCACCATAGCCCTCTAGGGGCTTCCAAATATCACTTTGCCAATTCCACAAGAACTGTCTTAGCGAAAGGCTTCTTGAGGGGAAAGCTGTAACTCTGTGAGATGATTTCACAGAACACAAAGACGTTTCTCAGAAAGCTTCTTTCTCTTTGTTATCGGAGGATATTTCCTTTGGCCCTATAGTCTTCAAAGGGATCCGAAATATCTGTTCTCAGATTCCACAGAAATAAGGCTAGCAAAGAGATCCACGAAATACAGATGTAACTCTGTGAGATGAATTAACAGAACACTAAGCAGTTTCTCAGAAAGCTTCTTTCCAGATTTCATCTGAGGATATTTCCTTTTTCACCATAGCCCTCTATGGGCTTCCAAATATCACTTTGCCAATTCCACAAGAACTGTCTTAGCGAAAGGCTTCTTGAGGGGAAAGCTGTAACTCTGTGATCTGATTTCACGGAACACAAAGAAGTTTCTCAGAAAGCTTCTTTCTCTTTGTTATCGGAGGATATTTCCTTTGGCCCTATGGTCTTCAAAATCATCCGAAATATCTGTTTTCAGATTCCACAGAAATAAGGCTAGCAAAGAGATCCACGAAATACAGATGTAACTCTGTGAGATGAATTAACAGAACACTAAGCAGTTTCTCAGAAAGCTTCTTTCCAGATTTTATCTGAGGATATTTCCTTTTTCACCATAGCCCTCTATGGGCTTCCAAATATCACTTTGCCAATTCCACAAGAAGTGCTTTATCGAAAGGCTTCTTGAGGGGAAAGCTGTAACTCTGCGAGATGATTTCACAGAACACAAAGAAGTTTCTCAGAAAGCTTCTTTCTCTTTGTTATCGGAGGATATTTCCTTTGGCCCTATATTCTTCAAAGGGATCCGAAATATCTGTTCTCAGATTCCACAGAAATAAGGCTAGCAAAGAGATCCACGAAATACAGATGTAACTCTGTGAGATGAATTAACAGAACACTAAGCAGTTTCTCAGAAAGCTTCTTTCCAGATTTCATCTGAGGATATTTCCTTTTTCACCATAGCCCTCTAGGGGCTTCCAAATATCTCTTTGCCAATTCCACAAGAACTGTCTTAGCGAAAGGCTTCTTGAGGGGAAAGCTGTAACTCTGTGAGATGATTTCACAGAACACAAAGAAGTTTCTCAGAAAGCTTCTTTCTCTATGTTATCGGAGGATATTTACTTTGGCCCTATAGTCTTCAAAGGGATCCGAAATATATGTTCTCAGATTCCACAGAAATAAGGCTAGCAAAGAGATCCACGAAATACAGATGTAAATCTGTGAGATGAATTAACAGAACACTAAGCAGTTTCTCAGAAAGCTTCTTTCCAGATTTCATCTGAAGAGATTTCCTTTTTCACCATAGCCCTCTATGGGCTTCCAAATATCACTTTGCCAATTCCACAAGAACTGTCTTAGCGAAAGGCTTCTTGAGGGGAAAGCTGTAACTCTGTGAGATGATTTCACAGAACACAAAGAAGTTTCTCACAAAGCTTCTTTCTCTTTGTTATCGGAGGATATTTCCTTTGGCCCCGTAGTCTTCAAAGGGATCCGAAATATCTGTTCTCAGGTTCCACAGAAATAAGGCTAGCAAAGAGATCCACGAAATACAGATGTAACTCTGTGTGATGAATTAAAAGAACACTAAGCAGTTTCTCAGAAAGGTTCTTTACAGATTTCATCTGAGGATATTTCCTTTTTCATCGTAGCCCTCTAGGGGCTTCCAAGTATCACCTTGCCAATTCCACAAGAACTGTCTTAGCGAAAGGCTTCTTGAGGGGAAAGCTGTAACTCTGTGAGATGATTTCAAAGAACACAAAGAAGTTTCTCAGAAAGCTTCTTTCTCTTTGTTATCAGAGGATATTTCCTTTGGCCCTATAGTCTTCAAAGGGATCCGAAATATCTGTTCTCAGGTTCCACAGAAATAAGGCTAGCAAAGAGACCCACGAAATACAGATGTAACTCTGTGAGATGAATTAACAGAATACTAAGGAGTTTCTCAGAAAGCTTCTTTCCAGATTTCATCTGAGGATATTTCCTTTTTCACCATAGCCCTCAATGGGCTTCCAAATATCACTTTGCCAATTCCACAAGAACTGTCTTAGCGAAAGGCTTCTTGAGGGGAAAGATGCAACTCTGCGAGATGATTTCACAGAACACAAAGAAGTTTCTCAGAAAGCTTCTTTCTCTTTGTTATCGGAGGATATTTCCTTTGGCCCTACAGTCTTCAAAGGGATCCCAAATATCTGTTCTAAGATTCCACAGAAATAAGGCTAGCAAAGAGATCCACGAAATACAGATGTAACTCTGTGAGATGAATTAACAGAACACTAAGCAGTTTCTCAGAAAGCTTCTTTCCAGATTTCATCTGAGGATATTTCCTTTTTCACCATAGCCCTCTATGGGCTTCCAAATATCACGTTGCCAATTCCACAAGAAGTGCTTTATCGAAAGGCTTCTTGAGGGGAAAGCTGTAACTCTGCGAGATGATTTCACAGAACACAAAGAAGTTTCTCAGAAAGCTTCTTTCTCTTTGTTATCGGAGGATATTTCCTTTGGCCCTATAGTCTTCAAAGGGATCCGAAATATCTGTTCTCAGATTCCGCAGAAATAAGGCTAGCCAAGAGATCCACGAAATACAGATGTACCTCTGTGTGATGAATTAACAGAACACTAAGCAGTTTTTCAGAAAGGTTCTTTCCAGATTTCATCTGAGGATATTTCCTTTTTCACCATAGCCCTCTAGGGGCTTCCAAACATCACTTTGCCAATTCCACAAGAACTGTCTTAGCGAAAGGCTTCTTGAGGGGAAAGCTGTAACTCTGTGAGATGATTTCACAGAACACAAAGAAGTTTCTCAGAAAGCTTCTTTTTCTTTGTTATCGGAGGATATTTCCTTTGGCCCTATAGTCTTCAAAGGGATCCGAAATATCTGTTCTCAGATTCCACAGAAATAAGGCTAGCAAAGAGATCCACGAAATACAGATGTAACTCTGTGAGATGAATTAACAGAAAACTAAGCAGTTTCTCAGAAAGCTTCTTTCCAGATTTCATCTGAGGATATTTCCTTTTTCACCATAGCCCTCTATGGGCTTCCAAATATCACTTTGCCAATTCCACAAGAACTGTCTTAGCGAAAGGCTTCTTGAGGGGAAAGCTGTAACTCTGTGATCTGATTTCACAGAACACAAAGAAGTTTCTCAGAAAGCTTCTTTCTCTTTGTTATCGGAGGATACTTACTTTGGGCCTATAGTCTTCAAAGGGATCCGAAATATCTGTTCTCAAATTCCACAGAAATAAGGCTAGCAAAGAGATCCAGGAAATACAGATGTAACTCTGTGTGATGAATTAACAGAACACTAAGCAGTTTCTCAGAAAGTTTCTTTCCAGATTTCATCTGAGGATATTTCCTTTTTCACCATAGCCCTCTAGGGACTTCCAAATATCACTTTGCCAATTCCACAAGAACTGTCTTAGCGAAAGGCTTCTTGAGGGGAAAGCTGTAACTCTGTGAGATGATTTCACAGAACACAAAGAAGTTTCTCAGAAAGCTTCTTTCTCTTTGTTATCGGAGGATAATTCCTTTGGCCCTATGCTCTTCAAAGGGATCCGAAATATCTGTTCTCAGATTCCACAGAAATAAGGCTAGCAAAGAGATCCACGAAACACAGATGTAACTCTGTGAGTTGAATTAACAGAACACTGAGCAGATTCTCAGAAAGCTTCTTTCCAGATTTCATCTGAGGATATTTCCTTTTTCACCGTAGCCCTCTATGGGCTTCCAAATATCACTTTGCCAATTCCACAAAAACTGTCTTAGCGAAAGGCTTCTTGAGGGGAAAGCTGTAACTCTGTGAGATGATTTCACAGAACACAAAGAAGTTTCTCAGAAAGCTTCTTTCTCTTTGTTATCGGAGGATATTTCCTTTGGCCCTATAGTCTTCAAAGGGATCCGAAATATCTGTTCTCAGATTCCACAGAAATAAGGCTAGCAAAGAGATCCACGAAATACAGATGTAACCCTGTGAGATGAATTAACAGAACACTAAGCAGTTTCTCAGAAAGCTTCTTTCCAGATTTCATCTGAAGATATTTCCTTTTTCACCATAGCCCTCTATGGGCTTCCAAATATCACTTCGCCAATTCCACAAGAACTGTCTTAGCGAAAGGCTTCTTTAGGGGAAAGCTGTAACTCTGTGACTTGATTTCACAGAACACAAAGAAGTTTCTCAGAAAGCTTCTTTCTCTTTGTTATCGGAGGATATTTCCTTTGGCCCTATGGTCTTCAAAATCGTCCGAAATATCTGTTCTCAGCTTCCAAGGAAATAAGGCTAGCAAAGAGATCCACGAAATACAGATGTAACTCTGTGAGATGAATTAACAGAACACTAAGCAGTTTCTCAGAAAGCTTCTTTCCAGATTTCATCTGAGGATATTCCCTTTTTCACCATTGCCCTCTATGGGCTTCCAAATATCACTTTGCCAATTCCACAAGAAGTGCTTTATCGAAAGGCTTCTTGAGGGGAAAGCTGTAACTCTGCGAGATGATTTCACAGAACACCAAGAAGTTTCTCAGAAAGCTTCTTTCTCTTTGTTATCGGAGGATATTTCCTTTTTCCCTATACTCTTCAAAGGGATCCGAAATATCTGTTCTCAGATTCCACAGAAATAAGGCTAGCAAAGAGATCCACGAAATACAGATGTAACTCTGTGTGATGAATTAACAAAACACTAAGCAGTTTTTCAGAAAGGTTCTTTCCAGATTTCATCTGAGGATATTTCCTTCTTCACCGTAGCCCTCTATGGGCTTCCAAATATCACTTTGCCAATTCCACAAGAACTGTCTTAGCGAAAGGCTTCTTTTGGGAAAGTTGTAACTCTGTGAGATGATTTCACAGAACACAAAGAAGTTTCTCAGAAAGCTTCTTTCTCTTTGTTATCGGAGGATATTTCCTTTGGCCCTATTGTCTTCAAAGGGATCCGAAATATCTGTTCTCAGATTCCACAGAAATAAGGCTAGCAAAGAGATCCAAGAAATACAGATGTAACTCTGTGTGATGAATTAACAGAACACTAAGCAGTTTCTCAGAAAGGTTCTTTCCAGATTTCATCTGAGGATATTTCCTATTTCTTCATAGCCCTCTATGGGCTTCCAAATATCACTTTGCCAATTCCACAAGAACTGTCTTATCGAAAGGCTTCTGGAGGGGAAAGCTGTAACTCTGTGAGATGATTTCAAAGAACACAAAGAAGTTTCTCAGAAAGCTTCTTTCTCTTTGTTATCAGAGGATATTTCCTTTGGCCCTATAGTCTTCAAAGGGATCCGAAATATCTGTTCTCAGGTTCCACAGAAATAAGGCTAGCAAAGAGATCCACGAAATACAGATGTAACTCTGTGAGATGAATTAACAGAACACTAAGCAGTTTCTCAGAAAGCTTCTTTCCAGATTTCATCTGAGGATATTTCCTTTTTCACCATAGCCCTCTATGGGCTTCCAAATATCACTTTGCCAACTCCACAAGAACTGTCTTAGCGAAAGGCCTCTTGAGAGGAAAGCTGCAACTCTGGGAGATGATTTCACAGAACACAAAGAAGTTTCTCAGAAAGCTTATTTCTCTTTGTTATCCGGGGATATTTCCTTTGGCCCTATAGTCTTCAAAGGGATCCGAAATATCTGTTCTCAGATTCCACAGAAAGAAGGCTAGCAAAGAGATCCAAGAAATACAGATGTAACCCTGTGAGATGAATTAACAGAACACTAAGCAGTTTCTCAGAAAGCTTCTATCCAGATTTCATCTGAAGATATTTCCTTTTGCACCATAGCCCTCGATGGGCTTCCAAATATCACTTCGCCAATTCCACAAGAACTGTCTTAGCGAAAGGCTTCTTGAGGGGAAAGCTGTAACTCTGCGAGATGATTTCACAGATCACAAAGAAGTTTCTCAGAAAGCTTCTTTCTCTTTGTTATCGGAGGATATTTCCTTTGGCCCTATAGTCTTCAAAGGGATCCGAAATATCTGTTCTCAGATTCCACAGAAATAAGGCTAGCAAAGAGATTCACGAAATACAGATGTAACTCTGTGAGGTGAATTAACAGAACACTAAGCAGTTTCGCAGAAAGCTTCTTTCCAGATTTCATCTGAGGATATTTCCTTTTTCACCATAGCCCTCTATGGGCTTCCAAATATAACTTTGCCAATTCAACAAGAACTGTCTTAGCGAAAGGCTTCTTGAGGGGAAAGATGTAACTCTGTGAGATGATTTCACAGAACACAAAGAAGTTTCTCAGAAACCTTCTTTCTCTTTGTTATTGGAGGATATTTCCTTTGGCCCTATGGTCTTCAAAGGCAACCGAAATATCTGTTCTCAGATTCCACAGAAATAAGGCTAGCAAAGAGATCCACGAAATACAGATGTAACACTGTGAGATGAATTAACAGAACACTAAGCAGTTTCTCAGAAAGCTTCTATCCAGATTTCATCTGAGGATATTTCCTTTTTCACCATAGCCCTCTATGGGCTTCCAAATATCACTTTACCAATTACACAAGAACTGTCTTAGCGAAAGGCTTCTTGAGGGGAAAACTGTAACTCCGTGAGATGGTTTCACAGAACACAAAGAAGTTTCTCAGAAAGCTTTTTTCTCTTTGTTATCGGAAGATATTTCCTTTGGCCCTATAATCTTCAAAGGGATCCGAAATATCTGTTCTCAGATTCCACAGAAATAAGGCTAGCAAAGAGATCCACGAAATACAGATGTAACTCTGTGAGATGAATTAACAGAACACTAAGCAGTTTCTCAGAAAGCTTCTTTCCAGATTTCATCTGAGGATATTTCCTTTTTCACCATAGCCCTCTATGGGCTTCCAAATATCACTTTCCCAATTCCACAAGAACTGTCTTAGCGAAAGGCTTCTTGAGATGAAAGCTGTGACTCTGTGAGATGATTTCCCAGAACACAAAGAAGTTTCTCAGAAAGCTTCTTTCTCTTTGTTATCGGAGGATATTTCCTTTGGCCCAATAGTCTTCAAAGGGATCCGAAATATCTGTTCTCAGATTCCACAGAAATAAGGCTAGCAAAGAGATCCGCGAAATACAGATGTAACTCTGTGAGATGAATTAACAGAACACGAAGCAGTTTCTCGGAAAGCTTCTTTCCAGATTTCATCTGAGGATATTTCTTTTTTCACCGTAGCCCTCTATGGGCTTCCAAATATCACTTTGCCAATTCCACAAGAACTGTCTTAGCGAAAGGCTTCTTGAGGGCAAAGCTGTAACTCTGTGAGATGAATTCACAGAACACAAAGAAGTTTCTCAGAAAGCTTCTTTCTCTTTGTTATCGGAGGATATTTCCTTTGGCCCTATGGCCTTCAACGGCATCGGAAATATCTGTTCTGAGATTCCACAGAAATAAGGCTAGCAAAGAGATCCACGAAATACAGATGTAATTCTGTGAGATGAATTAACAGAACACTAAGCAGTTTCTCAGAAAGCTTCTTTCCAGATTTAATCTGAGGATATTTCCTTTTTCATCATAGCCCTCTAGAGGCTTCCAAATATCACTTTGCCAATTCCAAAAGAACTGTCTTAGCGAAAGGCTTCTTGAGGGGAAAGCTGTAACTCTGTGAGATGATTTCACAGAACACAAAGAAGTTTCTCAGAAAGCTTCTTTTTCTTTGTTATCGGAGGATATTTCCTCTGGCCCTGTAGTCTTCAAAGGGATCCGAAATATCTGTTCTCAGATTCCACAGAAATAAGGCTAGCAAAGAGATCCACGAAATACAGATGTAACTCTGTGAGATGAATTAACAGAACACCAAGCAGTTTCTCAGAAAGCTTCTTTCCAGATTTCATCTGAGGATATTTCCTTTTTCACCATAGCCGTCTACGGGCTTCCAAATACAACTTTGCCAATTCCACAAGAACTGTCTTAGCGAAAGGCTTCTTGAGGGGAAAGCTATAACTCTGTGAGATGATTTCACAGAACACAAAGAAGTTTCTCAGAAAGCTTCTTTCTCTTTGTTATCGGAGGATATTTCCTTTGGACCCATAGTCTTCAAAGGGATCCGAAATATCTGTTCTCAGATTCCACAGAAATAAGGCTAGCAAAGAGATCCGAAATACAGATTTAACTCTGTGAGATGCATTAACAGAACACTAAGCAGTTTCTCAGAAAGATTCTTTCCAGATTTCATCTGAGGATATTTCCTTTTTTACCATAGCCCTCTAGGGGCTTCCAAATATCACTTTGCCAATTCCACAAGAACAGTCTTAGCGAAAGGCTTCTTGAGGGGAAAGCTGTAACTCTGTGAGATGATTTCACAGAACACAAAAAGTTTCTCAGAAAGCTTCTTTCTCTTTGTTATCGTAGGATATTTCCTTTGGCCCTATGTTCTTCAAAGGGATCTGAAATATCTGTTCTCAGATTCCACAGAAATAAGGCTAGCAAAGAGATCCACGAAATACAGATGTAACTCTGTGAGATGAATTAACAGAACACTAAGCAGTTTCTCAGAAAGCTTCTTTCCATAGTTCATCTGAGGATATTTCCTTTTTCACCATAGCCCTCTATGGGCTTCCAAATAACACTTTGCCAATTCCACAAGAACTCCTTAGCGAAAGGCTTCTTGAGGGGAAAGCTGTAACTCTGTGAGATGATTTCAAAGAACACAAAGAAGTTTCTCAGAAAGCTTCTTTCTCTTTGTTATCGGAGGATATTTCCTTTGGCCCTATAGTCTTAAAAGGGATCCGAAATATCTGTTCTCAGATTCCACAGAAATAAGGCTAGCAAAGAGATCCTCGAAATACAGATGTAACACTGTGAGATGAATTAACAGAACACTAAGCAGTTTCTCAGAAAGCTTCTTTCCAGATTTCATCTGAGGATATTTCCTCTTTCACCATAGCCCTCTATGGGCTTCCAAATATCACTTTGCCAATTCCACAAGAACTGTCTTAGCGAAAGGCTTCTTCAGGGGAAAGCTGTAACTGTGTGAGATGATTTCACAGAACACAAAGAAGTTTCTCAGAAAGCTTCTTTCTCTTTGTTATCGGAGGATATTTCCTTTGGCCCTATGGTCTTCAAAGGCATCCGAAATAACTGTTCTCAGATTCCACAGAAATAAGGCTAGCAAAGAGATCCACGAAATACAGATGTAACTCTGTGAGACGAATTAACAGAACACTAAGCAGTTTCTCAGAAAGCTTCTTTCCAGATTTCATCTGAGGATATTTCCTTTTTCACCATAGCCCTCTATGGGCTTCCAAATATCACTTTGCCAATTCCACAAGAACTGTCTTAGCGAAAGGCTTCTTGAGGGGAAACCTGTGACTCTATGAGATGATTTCACAGAACACAAAGAAGTTTCTCAGAAAGCTTCTTTCTCTTTGTTATCGGAGGATATTTCCTTTGGCCCTATAGCCTTCAAGGGGATCCGAAATATCTGTTCTCAGATTCCACAGAAATAAGGCTAGCAAAGAGATCCAAGAAATACAGATGTAACTCTGTGAGACGAATTAACAGAACACTAAGCAGTTTCTCAGAAAGCTTCTTTCCAGATTTCATCTGAGGATATTTCCTTTTTCACCATAGCCCTCTATGGGCTTCCAAATATCACTTTGCCAATTCCACAAGAAGTGCCTTAGCGGAAGGCTTCTTAAGGGGAAGGCTGTAACTCTGCGAGATGATTTCACAGAACACAAAGAAGTTTCTCAGAAAGCTTCTTTCTCTTTGTTATCGGGGGATATTTCCTTTGGCCCTATAGTCTTCAAAGGGATCCGAAATATCTGTTCTCAGATTCCACCGAAATAAGGCTAGCAAAGAGATCCACGAAATACAGATGTAACTCTGTGAGATGAATTAACAGAACACTAAGCAGTTTCTCAGAAAGCTTCTTTCCAGATATTTCTGAGGATATTTCCTTTTTCACCATTTCCCTCTATGGGCTTCCAAACATCACTTTGCCAATTCCACAAGAACTGTGTTAGCGAAACGCTTCTGGAGGGGAAAGCTGTAACTCTGTGAGATGATTTCACAGAACACAAAGAAGTTTCTCAGAAAGCTTCTTTCTCTTTGTTATCGGAGGATATTTCCTTTGGCCCTATAGTCTTCAAAGGGATCCGAAATATCTGTTCTCAGATTCCACAGAAATAAGGGTAGCAAAGAGATCCACGAAATACAGATGAAATTCTGTGAGATAAATTAACAGAACACTAAGCAGTTTCTCAGAAAGCTTCTTTCCAGATTTCATCTGAAGATATTTCCTTTTTCACCATAGCCCTCTATGGGCTTCCAAATATCACTTTGCCAATTCCACAAGAACTGTCTTATCGAAAGGCTTCTGGAGGGGAAAGCTGTAACTCTGTGAGATGATTTCAAAGAACACAAAGAAGTTTCTCAGAAAGCTTCTTTCTCTTTGTTATCGGAGGATATTTCCTTTGGCCCTATATTCTTCAAAGGGATCCGAAATATCTGTTCTCAGATTCCACAGAAATAAGGCTAGCAAAGAGATCCACGAAATACAGATGTAACTCTGTGAGATGAATTAACAGAACACTAAGCAGTTTCTCAGAAAGCTTCTTTCCAGATTTCATCTGAGGATATTTCCTTTTTCACCATAGCCCTCTAGGGGCTTCCAAATATCTCTTTGCCAATTCCACAAGAACTGTCTTAGCGAAAGGCTTCTTGAGGGGAAAGATGCAACTCTGCGAGATGATTTCACAGAACACAAAGAAGTTTCTCAGAAAGCTTCTTTCTCTTTGTTATCGGAGGATATTTCCTTTGGCCCTACAGTCTTCAAAGGGATCCCAAATATCTGTTCTCAGATTCCACAGAAATAAGGCTAGCAAAGAGATCCACGAAATACAGATGTAACTCTGTGAGATGAATTAACAGAACACTAAGCATTTTCTCAGAAAGCTTCTTTCCAGATTTCATCTGAGGATATTTCCTTTTTCACCATAGCCCTCTATGGGCTTCCAAATATCACGTTGCCAATTCCACAAGAAGTGCTTTATCGAAAGGCTTCTTGAGGGGAAAGCTGTAACTCTGCGAGATGATTTCACAGAACACAAAGAAGTTTCTCAGAAAGCTTCTTTCTCTTTGTTATCGGAGGATATTTCCTTTGGCCCTATAGTCTTCAAAGGGATCCGAAATATCTGTTCTCAGATTCCACAGAAATAAGGCTAGCCAAGAGATCCACGAAATACAGATGTACCTCTGTGTGATGAATTAACAGAACACTAAGCAGTTTTTCAGAAAGGTTCTTTCCAGATTTCATCTGAGGATATTTCCTTTTTCACCGTAGCCCTCTAGGGGCTTCCAAACATCACTTTGCCAATTCCACAAGAACTGTCTTAGCGAAAGGCTTCTTGAGGGGAAAGCTGTAACTCTGTGAGATGATTTCACAGAACACAAAGAAGTTTCTCAGAAAGCTTCTTTTTCTTTGTTATCGGAGGATATTTCCTTTGGCCCTATAGTCTTCAAAGGGATCCGAAATATCTGTTCTCAGATTCCACAGAAATAAGGCTAGCAAAGAGATCCACGAAATACAGATGTAACTCTGTGAGATGAATTAACAGAAAACTAAGCAGTTTCTCAGAAAGCTTCTTTCCAGATTTCATCTGAGGATATTTCCTTTTTCACCATAGCCCTCTATGGGCTTCCAAATATCACTTTGCCAATTCCACAAGAACTGTCTTAGCGAAAGGCTTCTTGAGGGGAAAGCTGTAACTCTGTGATCTGATTTCACAGAACACAAAGAAGTTTCTCAGAAAGCTTCTTTCTCTTTGTTATCGGAGGATATTTACTTTGGGCCTATAGTCTTCAAAGGGATCCGAAATATCTGTTCTCAAATTCCACAGAAATAAGGCTAGCAAAGAGATCCAGGAAATACAGCTGTAACTCTGTGTGATGAATTAACAGAACACTAAGCAGTTTCTCAGAAAGTTTCTTTCCAGATTTCATCTGAGGATATTTCCTTTTTCACCATAGACCTCTAGGGACTTCCAAATATCACTTTGCCAATTCCACAAGAACTGTCTTAGCGAAAGGCTTCTTGAGGGGAAAGCTGTAACTCTGTGAGATGATTTCACAGAACACAAAGAAGTTTCTCAGAAACCTTCTTTCTCTTTGTTATCGGAGGATAATTCCTTTGGCCCTATGCTCTTCAAAGGGATCCGAAATATCTGTTCTCAGATTCCACAGAAATAAGGCTAGCAAAGAGATCCACGAAACACAGATGTAACTCTGTGAGATGAATTAACAGAACACTGAGCAGATTCTCAGAAAGCTTCTTTCCAGATTTCATCTGAGGATATTTCCTTTTTCACCGTAGCCCTATATGGGCTTCCAAATATCACTTTGCCAATTCCACAAAAACTGTCTTAGCGAAAGGCTTCTTGAGGGGAAAGCTGTAACTCTGTGAGATGATTTCACAGAACACAAAGAAGTTTCTCAGAAAGCTTCTTTCTCTTTGTTATCGGAGGATATTTCCTTTGGCCCTATAGTCTTCAAAGGGATCCGAAATATCTGTTCTCAGATTCCACAGAAATAAGGCTAGCAAAGAGATCCACGAAATACAGATGTAACCCTGTGAGATGAATTAACAGAACACTAAGCAGTTTCTCAGAAAGCTTCTTTCCAGATTTCATCTGAAGATATTTCCTTTTTCACCATAGCCCTCTATGGGCTTCCAAATATCACTTCGCCAATTCCACAAGAACTGTCTTAGCGAAAGGCTTCTTTAGGGGAAAGCTGTAACTCTGTGACTTGATTTCACAGAACACAAAGAAGTTTCTCAGAAAGCTTCTTTCTCTTTGTTATCGGAGGATATTTCCTTTGGCCCTATGGTCTTCAAAATCATCCGAAATATCTGTTCTCAGCTTCCAAGGAAATAAGGCTAGCAAAGAGATCCACGAAATACAGATGTAACTCTGTGAGATGAATTAACAGAACACTAAGCAGTTTCTCAGAAAGCTTCTTTCCAGATTTCATCTGAGGATATTCCCTTTTTCACCATTGCCCTCTATGGGCTTCCAAATGTCACTTTGCCAATTCCACAAGAAGTGCTTTATCGAAAGGCTTCTTGAGGGGAAAGCTGCAACTCTGGGAGATGATTTCACAGAACACAAAGAAGTTTCTCAGAAAGCTTCTTTCTCTTTGTTATCCGGGGATATTTCCTTTGGCCCTATAGTCTTCAAAGGGATCCGAAATATCTGTTCTCAGATTCCACAGAAAGAAGGCTAGCAAAGAGATCCAAGAAATACAGATGTAACCCTGTGAGATGAATTAACAGAACACTAAGCAGTTTCTCAGAAAGCTTCTATCCAGATTTCATCTGAAGATATTTCCTTTTGCACCATAGCCCTCGATGGGCTTCCAAATATCACTTCGCCAATTCCACAAGAACTGTCTTAGCGAAAGGCTTCTTGAGGGGAAAGCTGTAACTCTGCGAGATGATTTCACAGATCACAAAGAAGTTTCTCAGAAAGCTTCTTTCTCTTTGTTATCGGAGGATATTTCCTTTGGCCCTATAGTCTTCAAAGGGATCCGAAATATCTGTTCTCAGATTCCACAGAAATAAGGCTAGCAAAGAGATTCACGAAATACAGATGTAACTCTGTGAGGTGAATTAACAGAACACTAAGCAGTTTCTCAGAAAGCTTCTTTCCAGATTTCATCTGAGGATATTTCCTTTTTCACCATAGCCCTCTATGGGCTTCCAAATATAACTTTGCCAATTCAACAAGAACTGTCTTAGCGAAAGGCTTCTTGAGGGGAAAGATGTAACTCTGTGAGATGATTTCACAGAACACAAAGAAGTTTCTCAGAAACCTTCTTTCTCTTTGTTATTGGAGGATATTTCCTTTGGCCCTATGGTCTTCAAAGGCATCCGAAATATCTGTTCTCAGATTCCACAGAAATAAGGCTAGCAAAGAGATCCACGAAATACAGATGTAACACTGTGAGATGAATTAACAGAACACTAAGCAGTTTCTCAGAAAGCTTCTATCCAGATTTCATCTGAGGATATTTCCTTTTTCACCATAGCCCTCTATGGGCTTCCAAATATCACTTTACCAATTACACAAGAAGTGTCTTAGCGAAAGGCTTCTTGAGGGGAAAACTGTAACTCCGTGAGATGGTTTCACAGAACACAAAGAAGTTTCTCAGAAAGCTTCTTTCTCTTTGTTATCGGAGGATATTTCCTTTGGCCCTATGGCCTTCAACGGCATCGGAAATATCTGTTCTGAGATTCCACAGAAATAAGGCTAGCAAAGAGATCCACGAAATACAGATGTAATTCTGTGAGATGAATTAACAGAACACTAAGCAGTTTCTCAGAAAGCTTCTTTCCAGATTTAATCTGAGGATATTTCCTTTTTCATCATAGCCCTCTAGAGGCTTCCAAATATCACTTTGCCAATTCCAAAAGAACTGTCTTAGCGAAAGGCTTCTTGAGGGGAAAGCTGTAACTCTGTGAGATGATTTCACAGAACACAAAGAAGTTTCTCAGAAAGCTTCTTTTTCTTTGTTATCGGTGGATATTTCCTTTGGCCCTGTAGTCTTCAAAGGGATCCGAAATATCTGTTCTCAGATTCCACAGAAATAAGGCTAGCAAAGAGATCCACGAAATACAGATGTAACTCTGTGAGATGAATTAACAGAACACCAAGCAGTTTCTCAGAAAGCTTCTTTCCAGATTTCATCTGAGGATATTTCCTTTTTCACCATAGCCGTCTACGGGCTTCCAAATACAACTTTGCCAATTCCACAAGAACTGTCTTAGCGAAAGGCTTCTTGAGGGGAAAGCTATAACTCTGTGAGATGATTTCACAGAACACAAAGAAGTTTCTCAGAAAGCTTCTTTCTCTTTGTTATCGGAGGATATTTCCTTTGGACCCATAGTCTTCAAAGGGATCCGAAATATCTGTTCTCAGATTCCACAGAAATAAGGCTAGCAAAGAGATCCGAAATACAGATTTAACTCTGTGAGATGCATTAACAGAACACTAAGCAGTTTCTCAGAAAGATTCTTTCCAGATTTCATCTGAGGATATTTCCTTTTTTACCATAGCCCTCTAGGGGCTTCCAAATATCACTTTGCCAATTCCACAAGAACAGTCTTAGCGAAAGGCTTCTTGAGGGGAAAGCTGTAACTCTGTGAGATGATTTCACAGAACACAAAAAGTTTCTCAGAAAGCTTCTTTCTCTTTGTTATCGGAGGATATTTCCTTTGGCCCTATGTTCTTCAAAGGGATCCGAAATATCTGTTCTCAGATTCCACAGAAATAAGGCTAGCAAAGAGATCCACGAAATACAGATGTAACTCTGTGAGATGAATTAACAGAACACTAAGCAGTTTCTCAGAAAGCTTCTTTCCATAGTTCATCTGAGGATATTTCCTTTTTCACCATAGCCCTCTATGGGCTTCCAAATAACACTTTGCCAATTCCACAAGAACTCCTTAGCGAAAGGCTTCTTTTGGGAAAGCTGTAACTCTGTGAGATGATTTCACAGAACACAAAGAAGTTTCTCAGAAAGCTTCTTTCTCTTTGTTATCGGAGGATATTTCCTTTGGCCCTATAGTCTTCAAAGGGATCCGAAATATCTGTTCTCAGATTCCACAGAAATAAGGCTAGCAAAGAGATCCAAGAAATACAGATGTAACTCTGTGTGATGAATTAACAGAACACTAAGCAGTTTCTCAGAAAGGTTCTTTCCAGATTTCATCTGAGGATATTTCCTATTTCTTCATAGCCCTCTATGGGCTTCCAAATATCACTTTGCCAATTCCACAAGAACTGTCTTATCGAAAGGCTTCTGGAGGGGAAAGCTGTAACTCTGTGAGATGATTTCAAAGAACACAAAGAAGTTTCTCAGAAATCTTCTTTCTCTTTGTTATCAGAGGATATTTCCTTTGGCCCTATAGTCTTCAAAGGGATCCGAAATATCTGTTCTCAGGTTCCACAGAAATAAGGCTAGCAAAGAGATCCACGAAATACAGATGTAACTCTGTGAGATGAATTAACAGAACACTAAGCAGTTTCTCAGAAAGCTTCTTTCCAGATTTCATCTGAGGATATTTCCTTTTTCACCATAGCCCTCTATGGGCTTCCAAATATCACTTTGCCAACTCCACAAGAACTGTCTTAGCGAAAGGCCTCTTGAGGGGAAAGCTGCAACTCTGGGAGATGATTTCACAGAACACAAAGAAGTTTCTCAGAAAGCTTCTTTCTCTTTGTTATCCGGGGATATTTCCTTTGGCCCTATAGTCTTCAAAGGGATCCGAAATATCTGTTCTCAGATTCCACAGAAAGAAGGCTAGCAAAGAGATCCAAGAAATACAGATGTAACCCTGTGAGATGAATTAACAGAACACTAAGCAGTTTCTCAGAAAGCTTCTATCCAGATTTCATCTGAAGATATTTCCTTTTGCACCATAGCCCTCGATGGGCTTCCAAATATCACTTCGCCAATTCCACAAGAACTGTCTTAGCGAAAGGCTTCTTGAGGGGAAAGCTGTAACTCTGCGAGATGATTTCACAGATCACAAAGAAGTTTCTCAGAAAGCTTCTTTCTCTTTGTTATCGGAGGATATTTCCTTTGGCCCTATAGTCTTCAAAGGGATCCGAAATATCTGTTCTCAGATTCCACAGAAATAAGGCTAGCAAAGAGATTCACGAAATACAGATGTAACTCTGTGAGGTGAATTAACAGAACACTAAGCAGTTTCTCAGAAAGCTTCTTTCCAGATTTCATCTGAGGATATTTCCTTTTTCACCATAGCCCTCTATGGGCTTCCAAATATCACTTTGCCAATTCAACAAGAACTGTCTTAGCGAAAGGCTTCTTGAGGGGAAAGATGTAACTCTGTGAGATGATTTCACAGAACACAAAGAAGTTTCTCAGAAACCTTCTTTCTCTTTGTTATTGTAGGATATTTCCTTTGGCCCTATGGTCTTCAAAGGCATCCGAAATATCTGTTCTCAGATTCCACAGAAATAAGGCTAGCAAAGAGATCCACGAAATACAGATGTAACACTGTGAGATGAATTAACAGAACACTAAGCAGTTTCTCAGAAAGCTTCTATCCAGATTTCATCTGAGGATATTTCCTTTTTCACCATAGCCCTCTATGGGCTTCCAAATATCACTTTACCAATTACACAAGAACTGTCTTAGCGAAAGGCTTCTTGAGGGGAAAACTGTAACTCCGTGAGATGGTTTCACAGAACACAAAGAAGTTTCTCAGAAAGCTTTTTTCTCTTTGTTATCGGAAGATATTTCCTTTGGCCCTATAATCTTCAAAGGGATCCGAAATATCTGTTCTCAGATTCCACAGAAATAAGGCTAGCAAAGAGATCCACGAAATACAGATGTAACTCTGTGAGATGAATTAACAGAACACTAAGCAGTTTCTCAGAAAGCTTCTTTCCAGATTTCATCTGAGGATATTTCCTTTTTCACCATAGCCCTCTATGGGCTTCCAAATATCACTTTCCCAATTCCACAAGAACTGTCTTAGCGAAAGGCTTCTTGAGATGAAAGCTGTGACTCTGTGAGATGATTTCCCAGAACACAAAGAAGTTTCTCAGAAAGCTTCTTTCTCTTTGTTATCGGAGGATATTTCCTTTGGCCCAATAGTCTTCAAAGGGATCCGAAATATCTGTTCTCAGATTCCACAGAAATAAGGCTAGCGAAGAGATCCGCGAAATACAGATGTAACTCTGTGAGATGAATTAACAGAACACTAAGCAGTTTCTCGGAAAGCTTCTTTCCAGATTTCATCTGAGGATATTTCTTTTTTCACCGTAGCCCTCTATGGGCTTCCAAATATCACTTTGCCAATTCCACAAGAACTGTCTTAGCGAAAGGCTTCTTGAGGGCAAAGCTGTAACTCTGTGAGATGAATTCACAGAACACAAAGAAGTTTCTCAGAAAGCTTCTTTCTCTTTGTTATCGGAGGATATTTCCTTTGGCCCTATGGCCTTCAACGGCATCGGAAATATCTGTTCTGAGATTCCACAGAAATAAGGCTAGCAAAGAGATCCACGAAATACAGATGTATTTCTGTGAGATGAATTAACAGAACACTAAGCAGTTTCTCAGAAAGCTTCTTTCCAGATTTAATCTGAGGATATTTCCTTTTTCATCATAGCCCTCTAGAGGCTTCCAAATATCACTTTGCCAATTCCAAAAGAACTGTCTTAGCGAAAGGCTTCTTGAGGGGAAAGCTGTAACTCTGTGAGATGATTTCACAGAACACAAAGAAGTTTCTCAGAAAGCTTCTTTTTCTTTGTTATCGGAGGATATTTCCTTTGGCCCTGTAGTCTTCAAAGGGATCCGAAATATCTGTTCTCAGATTCCACAGAAATAAGGCTAGCAAAGAGATCCACGAAATACAGATGTAACTCTGTGAGATGAATTAACAGAACACCAAGCAGTTTCTCAGAAAGCTTCTTTCCAGATTTCATCTGAGGATATTTCCTTTTTCACCATAGCCGTCTACGGGCTTCCAAATACAACTTTGCCAATTCCACAAGAACTGTCTTAGCGAAAGGCTTCTTGAGGGGAAAGCTATAACTCTGTGAGATGATTTCACAGAACACAAAGAAGTTTCTCAGAAAGCTTTTTTCTCTTTGTTATCGGAGGATATTTCCTTTGGACCCATAGTCTTCAAAGGGATCCGAAATATCTGTTCTCAGATTCCACAGAAATAAGGCTAGCAAAGAGATCCGAAATACAGATTTAACTGTGTGAGATGCATTAACAGAACACTAAGCAGTTTCTCAGAAAGATTCTTTCCAGATTTCATCTGAGGATATTTCCTTTTTTACCATAGCCCTCTAGGGGCTTCCAAATATCACTTTGCCAATTCCACAAGAACAGTCTTAGCGAAAGGCTTCTTGAGGGGAAAGCTGTAACTCTGTGAGATGATTTCACAGAACACAAAAAGTTTCTCAGAAAGCTTCTTTCTCTTTGTTATCGGAGGATATTTCCTTTGGCCCTATGTTCTTCAAAGGGATCCGAAATATCTGTTCTCAGATTCCACAGAAATAAGGCTAGCAAAGAGATCCACGAAATACAGATGTAACTCTGTGAGATGAATTAACAGAACACTAAGCAGTTTCTCAGAAAGCTTCTTTCCATAGTTCATCTGAGGATATTTCCTTTTTCACCATAGCCCTCTATGGGCTTCCAAATAACACTTTGCCAATTCCACAAGAACTCCTTAGCGAAAGCCTTCTTGAGGGGAAAGCTGTAACTCTGTGAGATGATTTCAAAGAACACAAAGAAGTTTCTCAGAAATCTTCTTTCTCTTTGTTATCAGAGGATATTTCCTTTGGCCCTATAGTCTTCAAAGGGATCCGAAATATCTGTTCTCAGGTTCCACAGAAATAAGGCTAGCAAAGAGATCCACGAAATACAGATGTAACTCTGTGAGATGAATTAACAGAACACTAAGCAGTTTCTCAGAAAGCTTCTTTCCAGATTTCATCTGAGGATATTTCCTTTTTCACCATAGCCCTCTATGGGCTTCCAAATATCACTTTGCCAACTCCACAAGAACTGTCTTAGCGAAAGGCCTCTTGAGGGGAAAGCTGCAACTCTGGGAGATGATTTCACAGAACACAAAGAAGTTTCTCAGAAAGCTTCTTTCTCTTTGTTATCCGGGGATATTTCCTTTGGCCCTATAGTCTTCAAAGGGATCCGAAATATCTGTTCTCAGATTCCACAGAAAGAAGGCTAGCAAAGAGATCCAAGAAATACAGATGTAACCCTGTGAGATGAATTAACAGAACACTAAGCAGTTTCTCAGAAAGCTTCTATCCAGATTTCATCTGAAGATATTTCCTTTTGCACCATAGCCCTCGATGGGCTTCCAAATATCACTTCGCCAATTCCACAAGAACTGTCTTAGCGAAAGGCTTCTTGAGGGGAAAGCTGTAACTCTGCGAGATGATTTCACAGATCACAAAGAAGTTTCTCAGAAAGCTTCTTTCTCTTTGTTATCGGAGGATATTTCCTTTGGCCCTATAGTCTTCAAAGGGATCCGAAATATCTGTTCTCAGATTCCACAGAAATAAGGCTAGCAAAGAGATTCACGAAATACAGATGTAACTCTGTGAGGTGAATTAACAGAACACTAAGCAGTTTCTCAGAAAGCTTCTTTCCAGATTTCATCTGAGGATATTTCCTTTTTCACCATAGCCCTCTATGGGCTTCCAAATATAACTTTGCCAATTCAACAAGAACTGTCTTAGCGAAAGGCTTCTTGAGGGGAAAGATGTAACTCTGTGAGATGATTTCACAGAACACAAAGAAGTTTCTCAGAAACCTTCTTTCTCTTTGTTATTGTAGGATATTTCCTTTGGCCCTATGGTCTTCAAAGGCATCCGAAATATCTGTTCTCAGATTCCACAGAAATAAGGCTAGCAAAGAGATCCACGAAATACAGATGTAACACTGTGAGATGTATTAACAGAACACTAAGCAGTTTCTCAGAAAGCTTCTATCCAGATTTCATCTGAGGATATTTCCTTTTTCACCATAGCCCTCTATGGGCTTCCAAATATCACTTTACCAATTACACAAGAACTGTCTTAGCGAAAGGCTTCTTGAGGGGAAAACTGTAACTCCGTGAGATGGTTTCACAGAACACAAAGAAGTTTCTCAGAAAGCTTTTTTCTCTTTGTTATCGGAAGATATTTCCTTTGGCCCTATAATCTTCAAAGGGATCCGAAATATCTGTTCTCAGATTCCACAGAAATAAGGCTAGCAAAGAGATCCACGAAATACAGATGTAACTCTGTGAGATGAATTAACAGAACACTAAGCAGTTTCTCAGAAAGCTTCTTTCCAGATTTCATCTGAGGATATTTCCTTTTTCACCATAGCCCTCTATGGGCTTCCAAATATCACTTTCCCAATTCCACAAGAACTGTCTTAGCGAAAGGCTTCTTGAGATGAAAGCTGTGACTCTGTGAGATGATTTCCCAGAACACAAAGAAGTTTCTCAGAAAGCTTCTTTCTCTTTGTTATCGGAGGATATTTCCTTTGGCCCAATAGTCTTCAAAGGGATCCGAAATATCTGTTCTCAGATTCCACAGAAATAAGGCTAGCAAAGAGATCCGCGAAATACAGATGTAACTCTGTGAGATGAATTAACAGAACACTAAGCAGTTTCTCGGAAAGCTTCTTTCCAGATTTCATCTGAGGATATTTCTTTTTTCACCGTAGCCCTCTATGGGCTTCCAAATATCACTTTGCCAATTCCACAAGAACTGTCTTAGCGAAAGGCTTCTTGAGGGCAAAGCTGTAACTCTGTGAGATGAATTCACAGAACACAAAGAAGTTTCTCAGAAAGCTTCTTTCTCTTTGTTATCGGAGGATATTTCCTTTGGCCCTATGGCCTTCAACGGCATCGGAAATATCTGTTCTGAGATTCCACAGAAATAAGGCTAGCAAAGAGATCCACGAAATACAGATGTAATTCTGTGAGATGAATTAACAGAACACTAAGCAGTTTCTCAGAAAGCTTCTTTCCAGATTTAATCTGAGGATATTTCCTTTTTCATCATAGCCCTCTAGAGGCTTCCAAATATCACTTTGCCAATTCCAAAAGAACTGTCTTAGCGAAAGGCTTCTTGAGGGGAAAGCTGTAACTCTGTGAGATGATTTCACAGAACACAAAGAAGTTTCTCAGAAAGCTTCTTTTTCTTTGTTATCGGAGGATATTTCCTTTGGCCCTGTAGTCTTCAAAGGGATCCGAAATATCTGTTCTCAGATTCCACAGAAATAAGGCTAGCAAAGAGATCCACGAAATACAGATGTAACTCTGTGAGATGAATTAACAGAACACCAAGCAGTTTCTCAGAAAGCTTCTTTCCAGATTTCATCTGAGGATATTTCCTTTTTCACCATAGCCGTCTACGGGCTTCCAAATACAACTTTGCCAATTCCACAAGAACTGTCTTAGCGAAAGGCTTCTTGAGGGGAAAGCTATAACTCTGTGAGATGATTTCACAGAACACAAAGAAGTTTCTCAGAAAGCTTCTTTCTCTTTGTTATCGGAGGATATTTCCTTTGGACCCATAGTCTTCAAAGGGATCCGAAATATCTGTTCTCAGATTCCACAGAAATAAGGCTAGCAAAGAGATCCGAAATACAGATTTAACTCTGTGAGATGCATTAACAGAACACTAAGCAGTTTCTCAGAAAGATTCTTTCCAGATTTCATCTGAGGATATTTCCTTTTTTACCATAGCCCTCTAGGGGCTTCCAAATATCACTTTGCCAATTCCACAAGAACAGTCTTAGCGAAAGGCTTCTTGAGGGGAAAGCTGTAACTCTGTGAGATGATTTCACAGAACACAAAAAGTTTCTCAGAAAGCTTCTTTCTCTTTGTTATCGGAGGATATTTCCTTTGGCCCTATGTTCTTCAAAGGGATCCGAAATATCTGTTCTCAGATTCCACAGAAATAAGGCTAGCAAAGAGATCCACGAAATACAGATGTAACTCTGTGAGATGAATTAACAGAACACTAAGCAGTTTCTCAGAAAGCTTCTTTCCATAGTTCATCTGAGGATATTTCCTTTTTCACCATAGCCCTCTATGGGCTTCCAAATAACACTTTGCCAATTCCACAAGAACTCCTTAGCGAAAGGCTTCTTGAGGGGAAAGCTGTAACTCTGTGAGATGATTTCAAAGAACACAAAGAAGTTTCTCAGAAAGCTTCTTTCTCTTTGTTATCGGAGGATATTTCCTTTGGCCCTATAGTCTTAAAAGGGATCCGAAATATCTGTTCTCAGATTCCACAGAAATAAGGCTAGCAAAGAGATCCACGAAATACAGATGTAACTCTGTGAGATGAATTAACAGAACACTAAGCAGTTTCTCGGAAAGCTTCTTTCCAGATTTCATCTGAGGATATTTCCTTTTTCACCATAGCCCTCTATGGGCTTCCAAATATCACTTTGCCAATTCCACAAGAAGTGCTTTATCGAAAGGCTTCTTGAGGGGAAAGCTGTAACTCTGCGAGATGATTTCACAGAACACAAAGAAGTTTCTCAGAAAGCTTCTTTCTCTTTGGTATCGGAGGATATTTCCTTTGGCCCTATAGTCTTCAAAGGGATCCGAAATATCTGTTCTCAGATTCCACAGAAATAAGGCTAGCAAAGAGATCCACGAAATACAGATGTAACTCTGTGTGATGAATTAACAGAACACTAAGCAGTTTTTCAGAAAGGTTCTTTCCAGATTTCATCTGAGGATATTTCCTTTTTCACCATAGCCCTCAAGGGGCTTCCAAATATCACTTTGCCAATTCCACAAGAAGTGTCTTAGCGAAAGGTTTCTTGAGGGGAATGCTGTAACTCTGTGAGATGATTACAAAGAACAGAAAGAAGTTTCTCAGAAAGCTTCTTTCTCTTTGTTATCGGAGGATATTTCCTTTGGCCCTACGGTCTTCAAAATCATCCGAAATATCTGTTCTAAGATTCCACAGAAATAAGGCTAGCAAAGAGATCCACGAAATACAGATGTAACTCTGTGAGATGAATTAACAGAACACTAAGCAGTTTCTCAGAAAGCTTCTTTCCAGATTTCATCTGAGGATATTTCCTTTTTCACCATAGCCCTCTATGGGCTTCCAAATATCACTTTGCCAATTCCACAAGAAGTGCTTTATCGAAAGGCTTCTTGAGGGGAAAGCTGTAACTCTGCGAGATGATTTCACAGAACACAAAGAAGTTTCTCAGAAAGCTTCTTTCCCTTTGTTATCGGAGGATATTTCCTTTGGCCCTATAGTGTTCAAAGGGATCCGAAATATCTGTTCTCAGATTCCACAGAAATAAGGCTAGCAAAGAGTTCCACGAAATACAGATGTAACTCTGTGAGATGAATTAACAGAACACTAAGCAGTTTCTCACAAAGTTTCTTTCCAGATTTCATCTGAGCATATTTCCTTTTTCACCATAGCCCTCTAGGGACTTCCAAATATCACTTTGCCAATTCCACAAGAACTGTCTTAGCGAAAGGCTTCTTGAGGGGAAAGCTGTAACTCTGTGAGATGATTTCACAGAACACAAAGAAGTTTCTCAGAAAGCTTCTTTCTCTTTGTTATCGGAGGATAATTCCTTTGGCCCTATGGTCTTCAAAGGGATCCGAAATATCTGTTCTCAGATTCCACAGAAATAAGGCTAGCAAAGAGATCCACGAAACACAGATGTAACTCTGTGAGATGAATTAACAGAACGCTGAGCAGATTCTCAGAAAGCTTCTTTCCAGATTTCATCTGAGGATATTTCCTTTTTCACCGTAGCCCTCTATGGGCTTCCAAATATCACTTTGCCAATTCCACAAAAACTGTCTTAGCGAAAGGCTTCTTGAGGGGAAAGCTGTAACTCTGTGAGATGATTTCACAGAACACAAAGAAGTTTCTCAGAAAGCTTCTTTCTCTTTGTTATCGGAGGATATTTCCTTTGGCCCTATAGTCTTCAAAGGGATCCGAAATATCTGTTCTCAGATTCCACAGAAATAAGGCTAGCAAAGAGATCCACGAAATACAGATGTAACCCTGTGAGATGAATTAACAGAACACTAAGCAGTTTCTCAGAAAGCTTCTTTCCAGATTTCATCTGAAGATATTTCCTTTTTCACCATAGCCCTCTAGGGGCTTCCAAATATCACTTCGCCAATTCCACAAGAACTGTCTTAGCGAAAGGCTTCTTTAGGGGAAAGCTGTAACTCTGTGAGATGATTTCACAGAACACAAAGAAGGTTCTCAGAAAGCTTCTTTCTCTTTGTTATCGGAGGATATTTCCTTTGGCCCTATAGTCTTCAAAGGGATCCGAAATATCTGTTCTCAGATTCCACAGAAATAAGGCTAGCAAAGTGATCCACGAAATACAGATGTAACTCTGTGAGGTGAATTAACAGAACACTAAGCAGTTTCTCAGAAAGCTTCTTTCCAGATTTCATCTGAGGATATTTCCTTTTTCACCATAGCCCTCTATGGGCTTCCAAATATAACTTTGCCAATTCCACAAGAACTGTCTTAGTGAAAGGCTTCTTGAGGGGAAAGCTGTAACTCTGTGAGATGATTTCACAGAACAAAAAGAAGTTTCTCAGAAAGCTTCTTTCTCTTTGTTATCGGAGGATATTTCCTTTGGCCCTATGGTCTTCAAAATCATCCGAAATATCTGTTCTCAGATTCCACAGAAATAAGGCTAGCAAAGAGATCCACGAAATACAGATGTAACTCTGTGAGATGAATTAACAGAACACTAAGCAGTTTCTCAGAAAGCTTCTTTCCAGATTTCATCTGAGGATATTTCCTTTTTCAACATAGCCCTCTATGGGCTTCCAAATATCACTTTGCCAATTCCACAAGAAGTGCCTTAGCGAAAGGCTTCTTGAGGGGAAAGCTGTAACGCTGCGAGATGATTTCACAGAACACCAAGAAGTTTCTCAGAAAGCTTCTTTCTCTTTGTTATCGAGGGATATTTCCTTTGGCCCTATAGTCTTCAAAGGGATCCGAAATATCTGTTCTCAGATTCCACAGAAATAAGGCTAGCAAAGAGATCCACGAAATACAGATGTAACTCTGTGTGATGAATTAACAGAACACTAAGCAGTTTTTCAGAAAGGTTCTTTCCAGATTTCATCTGAGGATATTTCCTTTTTCACCATAGCCTACTAGGGGCTTCCAAATATCACTTTGCCAATTCCACAAGAACTGTCTTAGCGAAAGGCTTCTTGAGGGGAAAGCTGTAACTCTGTGAGATGATTACACAGAACAGAAAGAAGTTTCTCAGAAAGCTTCTTTCTGTTTGTTATCGGAGGATATTTCCTTTGGCCCTATGGTTTTCAAAATCATCCGAAACATCTGTTCTCAGATTCCACAGAAATAAGGCTAGCAAAGAGATCCACGAAATACAGATGTAACTCTGTGAGATGAATTAACAGAACACTAAGCAGTTTCTCAGAAAGCTTCTTTCCAGATTTCATCTGAGGATATTTCCTTTTTCAGCATAGCCCTCTATGGGCTTCCAAATATCACTTTGCCAATTCCACAAGAAGTGCTTTATCGAAAGGCTTCTTGAGGGGAAACCTGTAACTCTGCGAGATGATTTCACAGAACACAAAGAAGTTTCTCAGAAAGCTTCTTTCTCTTTGTTATCGGAGGATATTTCCTTTGGCCCTATAGTCTTCAAAGGTATCCGAAATATCTGTTCTCAGATTCCACAGAAATAAGGCTAGCAAAGAGATCCACGAAATACAGATGTAACTCTGTGTGATGAATTAACAGAACACTAAGCAGTTTTTCAGAAAGGTTCTTTCCAGATTTCATCTGAGGATATTTCCTTTTTCACCATAGACCTCTAGTGGCTTCCAAATATCACTTTGCCAATTCCACAAGAACTGTCTTAGCGAAAGGCTTCTTGAGGGGAAAACTGTAACTCTGTGAGATGATTTCAAAGAACACAAAGAAGTTTCTCAGAAAGCTTCTTTTTCTTTGTTATCAGAGGATATTTCCTTTGGCCCTATAATCTTCAAAGGGATCCGAAATATCTGTTCTCAGATTCCACAGAAATAAGGCTAGCAAAGAGATCCACGAAATACAGATGTAACTCTGTGAGATGAATTAACGGAACACTAAGCAGTTTTTCAGAAAGCTTCTTTCCAGATTTCATCTGAGGGTATTTCTTTTTTCACATAGCCCTCTATGGGCTTCAAAATATCACTTTGCCAATTCCACAAGAACTGTGTTAGCGAAAGGCTTCTTCAGGGCAAAGCTGTAACTCTGTGAGTTGATTTCACAGAACACAAAGAAGTTTCTCAGAAAGCTTCTTTCTCTTTGTTATCGGAGGATATTTCCTTTGGCCCTATGGTCTTCAAAGGCATCCGAAATATCTGTTCTCAGATTCCACAGAAATAATGCTAGCAAAGAGATCCACGAAATACAGATGTAACTCTGTGACATGAATTAACAGAACACTAAGCAGTTTCTCAGAAAGCTTCTTTCCAGATTTCATCTGAGGATATTTCTTTTTCACCATAGCCCCCTATGGGATTCCAAATACAACTTTGCCAATTCCACAAGAACTGTCTTAGCGAAAGGCTTCTTGAGGGGAAAGCTATAACTCTGTGAGATGATTTCACAGAACACAAAGAAGTTTCTCAGAAAGCTTCTTTCTCTTTGTTATCGGAGGATAGTTCCTTTGTCCCCATAGTCTTCAAAGGGATCCGAAATATCTGTTCTCAGATTCCACAGTAATAAGGCTAGCAAAGAGATCCGAAATACAGATTTAACTCTGTGAGATGCATTAACAGAACACTAAGCAGTTTCTCAGAAAGTTTCTTTCCAGATTTCATCTGAGGATATTTCCTTTTTTACCATAGCCCTCTAGGGGCTTCCAAATATCACTTTGCCAATTCCACAAGAACTGTCTCAGCGAAAGGCTTCTTGAGGGGAAAGCTGTAACTCTGTGAGATGATTTCACAGAACACAAAGAAGTTTCTCAGAAAGCTTCTTTCTCTTCGTTATCAGAGGATATTTCCTTTGGACCTATAGTCTTCAAAGGGATCCGAAATATATGCTCTCAGATTCCACAGAAATAAGGCTATCAAAGAGATTCACGAAATACAGATGTAACTCTGTGAGATGAATTAACAGAACACTAAGCAGTTTCTCAGAAAGCTTCTTTCCAGATTTCTTCTGAGGATATTTCCTTTTTTAACCATAGCCCTCTATGGGCTTCCAAATATCACTTTGCCAATTCCACAAGAACAGTCTTAGCGAAAGGCTTCTTGTGGGGAAAGCTGTAATTCTGTGAGATGATTTCACAGAACACAAAGAAGTTTCTCAGAAAGCTTCTTTCTCTTTGTTATCGGAGGATATTTCCTTTGGCCCTATGGTCTTCAAAGAGATCCGAAATATCTGTTCTCAGATTCCACAGAAATAAGGCTAGCAAAGAGATCCACGAAATACAGATGTAACTCTGTGAGATGAATTAACAAAACACTAAGCAGTTTCTCAGAAAGCTTCTTTCCATAGTTCATCTGAGGATATTTCCTTTTTCACCATAGCCCTCTATGGGCTTCCAAATAACACTTTGCCAATTCCACAAGAACTTCCTTAGCGAAAGGCTTCTTGAGGGGAAAGCTGTAACTCTGTGAGATGATTTCAAAGAACACAAAGAAGTTTCTCAGAAAGCTTCTTTCTCTTTGTTATCGGAGGATATTTCCTTTGGCCCTATAGTCTTCAAAGGGATCCGAAATATCTGTTCTCAGATTCCACAGAAATAAGGCTTGCAAAGAGTTCCACGAAATACAGATGTAACTCTGTCAGATGAATTAACAGAACAATAAGCAGTTTCTCAGAAAGCTTCTTTCCACATTTCATCTGAGGATATTTCCTTTTTCACCATAGCCCTCTATGGGCTATCAAATATCACTTTGCGAATTCCACAAGAAGTGCTTTATCGAAAGGCTTCTTGAGGGGAAAGCTGTAACTCTGCGAGAAGATTTCACAGAACACCAAGAAGTTTCTCAGAAAGCTTCTTTCTCTTTGTTATCGGAGGATGTTTCCTTTGGCCCAATAGTCTTCAAAGGGATCCGAAATATCTGTTCTCAGATTCCACAGAAATAAGGCTAGCAAAGAGATCCACGAAATACAGATGTAACTCTGTGTGATGAATTAACAGAACACTCAGCAGTTTTTCAGAAAAGTTCTTTCCAGATTTCATCTGAGGATATTTCCTTTTTCACCATAGCCCTCTAGGGGCTTCCAAATATCACTTTGCCTATTCCACAAGAACTGTCTTAGCGAAAGCCTTCTTGAGGGGAAAGCTGTAACTCTGTGAGATGATTACAAAGAACAGAAAGAAGTTTCTCAGAAAGCTTCTTTCTCTTTGTTATCGGAGGATATTTCCTTTGGCCCTATGGTCTTCAAAATCATCTGAAATATCTGTTCTCAGATTCCACAGAAATAAGGCTAGCAAAGAGATCCACGAAATACAGATGTAACTCTGTGAGATGAATTAACAGAACACTAAGCAGTTTCTCAGAAAGCTTCTTTCCAGATTTCATCTGAGGATATTTCCTTTTTCACCATAGCCCTCTATGGGCTTCCAAATATCACTTTGCCAATTCCACAAGAACTGTCTTAGCGAAAGGCTTCTTGAGGGGAAAGCTGTAACTCTGTGATCTGATTTCACAGAACACAAAGAAGTTTCTCAGAAAGCTTCTTTCTCTTTGTTATCGGAGGATATTTACTTTGGGCCTATAGTCTTCAAAGGGATCCGAAATATCTGTTCTCAAAATCCACAGAAATAAGGCTAGCAAAGAGATCCACGAAATACAGATGTAACTCTGTGTGATGAATTACCAGAACACTAAGCAGTTTCTCAGAAAGCTTCTTTCCAGATTTCATCTGAGGATATTTCCTTTTTCACCATAGCCCTCTATGGGCTTCCAAATATCACTTTGCCAATTCCACAAGAACTGTCTTAGCGAAAGGCTTCTTGAGGGGAAAGCTGTAACTCTGTGAGATGATTTCACAGAACACAAAGAAGTTTCTCAGAAAGCTTCTTTCTCTTTGTTATCGGAGGATATTTCCTTTGGCCCTATAGTCTTCAAAGGGATCCGAAATATCTGTTCTCAGATTCCACAGAAATAAGGCTAGCAAAGAGATCCACGAAATACAGATGTAACCCTGTGAGATGAATTAACAGAACACTAAGCAGTTTCTCAGAAAGCTTCTTTCCAGATTTCATCTGAAGATATTTCCTTTTGCACCATAGCCCTCTATGGGCTTCCAAATATCACTTCGCCAATTCCACAAGAACTGTCTTAGCGAAAGGCTTCTTGAGGGGAAAGCTGTAACTCTGTGACATGATTTCACAGATCACAAGGAAGTTTCTCAGAAAGCTTCTTTCTCTTTGTTATCGGAGGATATTTCCTTTGGCCCTATAGTCTTCAAAGGGATCCGAAATATCTGTTCTCAGATTCCACAGAAATAAGGCTAGCAAAGAGATCCACGAAATACAGATGTAACTCTGTGAGGTGAATTAACAGAACACTAAGCAGTTTCTCAGAAACTTCTTTCCAGATTTCATCTGAGGATATTTCCTTTTTCACCATAGCCCTCTATGGGCTTCCAAATATCACTTTGCCAATTCCACAAGAACTGTCTTAGTGAAAGACTTCTTGAGGGGAAAGCTGTAACTCTGTGAGATGATTTCACAGAACACAAAGAAGTTTCTCAGAAAGCTTCTTTCTCTTTGTTATTGGAGGATATTTCCTTTGGCCCTATGGTCTTCAAAGGCATCCGAAATATCTGTTCTCAGAATCCACAGAAATAAGGCTAGCAAAGAGATCCACGAAACACAGATGTAACTCGGTAAGGTGAATTAACAGAACACTAAGCAGTTTCTCAGAGCTTCTTTCCAGATTTCATCTGAGGATATTTCCTTTTTCACCATAGCCCTCTATGGGCTTCCAAATATAACTTTGCCAATTCCACAAGAACTGTCTTAGAGAAAGGCTTCTTGAGGGGAAAGCTGTAACTCTGTGAGATGATTTCACAGAACTCAAAGAAGTTTCTCAGAAACCTTCTTTCTCTTTGTTATGGGAGGATATTTCCTTTGACCCTATGGTCTTCAAAGGCATCCGAAATATCTGTTCTCAGATTCCACAGAAATAAGGCTAGCAAAGAGATCCAAGAAATACAGATGTAACTCTGTGAGATGAATTAACAGAACACTAAGCAGTTTCTCAGAAAGCTTCTTTCCAGATTTCATCTGAGGATATTTCCTTTTTCATCATAGCCCTCTATGGGCTTCCAAATATCACTTTGCCAATTCCACAAGAAGTGCCTTATCGAAAGGCTTCTTGAGGGGAAAGCTGTAACTCTGCGAGATGATTTCACAGAACACAAAGAAGTTTCTCAGAAAGCTTCTTTCTCTTTGTTATCGGAGGATATTTCGTTTGGCCCAATAGTCTTCAAAGGGATCCGAAATATCTGTTCTCAGATTCCACAGAAATAAGGCTAGCAAAGAGATCCGCGAAATACAGATGTAACTCTGTGAGATGAATTAACAGAACACTAAGCAGTTTCTCAGAAAGCTTCTTTCCAGATTTCATCTGAGGATATTTCTTTTTTCACCATAGCCCTCTACGGGCTTCCAAATATCACTTTGCCAATTCCACAAGAACTGTCTTAGCGAAAGGCTTCTTGAGGACAAAGCTGTGACTCTGTGAGATGATTTCACAGAATACAAAGAAGTTTCTCAGAAAGCTTCTTTCTCTTTGTTATCGGAGGATATTTCCTTTGGCCCTATGGTCTTCAAAGGCATCCGAAATATCTGTTCTCAGATTCCACAGAAATAAGGCTAGCAAAGGGATCCACGAAATACAGATGTAAGTCTGTGAGATGAAATAACAGAACACTAAGCAGTTTCTCAGAAAGCTTTTTTCCAGATTTCATCTGAGGATATTTCCTTTTTCACCATAGCCCTCTATGGGCTTCCAAATATCACTTTGCCAATTCCACAAGAAGTGCCTTAGCGAAAGGCTTCTTGAGGGGAAAGCTGTAACTCTGCGAGATGATTTTACAGAACACAAAGAAGTTTCTCAGAAAGCTTCTTTCTCTTTGTTATCGGAGGATATTTCCTTTGGCCCTATATTCTTCAAAGGGATCCGAAATATTTGTTATCAGATTCCACAGAAATAAGGCTAGCAAAGAGATCCACGAAATACAGATGTAACTCTGTGAGATGAATTAACAGAACACTAAGGAGGTTCTTAGAAAGCTTCTTTCCAGATTTCATCTGAGGATATTTCCTTTTTCACCATAGCCCTCTATGGGCTTCCAAATATCACTTTGCCAATTCCACAAGAACTGTCTTAGCGAAAGCCTTCTTGAGGGGAAAGCTGTAACTCTGTGAGATGATTTCACAGAACACAAAGAAGTTTCTAAGAAAGCTTCTTTCTCTTTGTTATCGGAGGATATTTCCTTTGGCCCCATAGTCTTCAAAGGGATCCGAAATATCTGTTCTCAGATTCCAGAGAAATAAGGCTAGCAAAGAGATCCACGAAATACAGATGTAACTCTGTGTGATGAATTAACAGAACACTAAGCAATTTCTCAGAAAGGTTCCTTCCAGATTTCATCTGAGGATATTTCCTTTTTCACCATAGCCCTCTATGGGCTTCCAAATATCACTTTGCCAATTCCACAAGAACTGTCTTAGCGAAAGGCTTCTTGAGGGGAAAGATGTAACTCTGTGAGATGATTTCAAAGAACACAAAGAAGTTTCTCAGAAAGCTTCTTTCTCTTTGTTATCCGAGGATATTTCCTTTGGCCCTATAGTCTTCAAAGGGATCCGAAATATCTGTTCTCAGATTCCACAGAAATAAGGCTAGCAAAGAGATCCACGAAATACAGATGTAACTCTGTGAGATGAATTAACAGAACACTAAGCAGTTTCTCAGAAAACTTCTTTCCAGATTTCATCTGAGGATATTTCCTTTTTCACCATAGCCCTCTATGGGATTCCAAATACAACTTTGCCAATTCCACAAGAACTGTCTTAGCGAAAGGCTTCTTGAGGGGAAAGCTATAACTCTGTGAGATGATTTCACAGAACACAAAGAAGTTTCTCAGAAAGCTTCTTTCTCTTTGTTATCGGAGGATATTTCCTTTGGTCCTATAGTCTTCAAAGGGATCCGAAATATCTGCTCTCAGATTCCACAGAAAGAAGGCTAGCAAAGAGATTCACGAAATACAGATGTAACTCGGTGAGATGAATTAACAGAACACTAAGCAGTTTCTCAGAAAGCTTCTTTCCAGATTTCATCTCCGGATATTTCCTTTTTTAACCATAGCCCTCTATGGGCTTCCAAATATGACTTTGCCAATTCCACAAGAACAGTCTTAGCGAAAGGCTTCTTGAGGGGAAAGCTGTAACTCTGTGAGATGATTTCACAGAACACAAAGAAGTTTCTCAGAAAGCTTCTTTCTCTTTGTTATCGGGGGATATTCCCTTTGGCCCTATGGTCTTCAAAGGGATCCGAAATATCTGTTCTCAGATTCCACAGAAATAAGGCTAGCAAAGAGATCCACGAAATACAGATGTAACTCTGTGAGATGAATTAACAGAACACTAAGCAGTTTCTCAGAAAGCTTCTTTCCATAGTTCATCTGAGGATATTTCCTTTTTCACCATAGCCCTCTATGGGCTTCCAAATAACACTTTGCCAATTCCACCAGAACTGCCTTAGCGAAAGGCTTCTTGAGGGGAAAGCTGTAACTCTGTGAGATGATTTCAAAGAACACAAAGAAGTTTCGCAGAAAGCTTCTTTCTCTTTGTTATCGGAGGATATTTCCTTTGGCCCTATAGTCTTCAAAGGGATCCGAAATATCTGTTCTCAGATTCCACAGAAATAAGACTTGCAAAGACTTCCACGATATACAGATGTAACTCTGTCACATGAATTAACAGAACAATAAGCAGTTTCTCAGAAAGCTTCTTTCCAGATTTCATCTGAGGATATTTCCTTTTTCACCATAGCACTCTATGGGCTTCCAAATATCACTTTGCCAATTCCACAAGAACTGTCTTAGCGAAAGGCATCTTTTTGGAAAGCTGTAACTCTGTGAGATGATTTCACAGAACACAAAGAGGTTTCTCAGAAAGCTTCTTTCTCTTTGTTATCGGATGATATTTCCTTTGGCCCTATAGTCTTCAAAGGGATCCGAAATATCTGTTCTCAGATTCCACAGAAATAAGGCTAGCAAAGAGATCCTCGAAATACAGATGTAACTCTGTGAGATGAATTAACAGAACACTAAGCAGTTTCTCAGAAAGCTTCTTTCCAGATTTCATCTGAGGATATTTCCTTTTTCACCGTAGCCCTCTATGGGCTTCCAAATATCACTTTGCCAATTCCACAAGAACTGTCTTAGCAAAAGGCTTCTTGTGGGGAAAGCTGTAACTCTGTGAGATGATTTCACACAACACAAAGAAGTTTCTCAGAAAACTTCTTTTTCTTTGTTATCAGAGGATATTTCCTTTGGCCCTATAATCTTCAAAGGGATCCGAAATATCTGTTCTCAGATTCCACAGAAATAAGGCTAGCAAAGTGATCCACGAAATACAGATGTAACTCTGTGAGATGAATTAACGGAACACTAAGCAGTTTCTCAGAAAGCTTCTTTCCAGATTTCATCTGAGGGTATTTCTTTTTTCACATAGCCCTCTATGGGCTTCATAATATCACTTTGCCAATTCCACAAGAACTGTGTTAGCGAAAGGCATCTTCAGGGCAAAGCTGTAAGTCTGTGAGATGATTTCACAGAACACAAAGAAGTTTCTCAGAAAGCTTCTTTCTCTTTGTTATCGGAGGATATTTCCTTTGGCCCTATGGTCTTCAAAGGCATCCGAAATATCTGTTCTCAGATTCCACAGAAATAAGGCTAGCAAAGAGATCCATGAAATACAGATGTAAGTCTGTGAGATGAATTAACAGAACATTAAGCAGTTTCTCAGAAAGCTTCTTTCCAGATTTCATCTGAGGATATTTCCTTTTTTACCATAGCCCTCTAGGGGCTTCCAAATATCACTTTGCCAATTCCACAAGAACTGTCTTAGCGAAAGGCTTCTTGAGGGGAAAGCTGTAACTCTGTGAGATGATTTCACAGAACACAAAGAAGTTTCTCAGAAAGCTTCTTTCTCTTTGTTATCGGAGGATATTTCCTTTGGCCCCATAGTCTTCAAAGGGATCCGAAATATCTGTTCTCAGATTCCACAAACATAAGGCTAGGAAAGAGATCCACGAAATACAGATGTAACTCTGTGAGATGAATTAACAGAACACTAAGCAGTTTCTCAGAAAGCTTCTTTCCAGGTTTCATCTGAGGATATTTCCTTTTCCACCATAGCCCTCTATGGGCTTCCAAATATCACTTTGCCAATTCCACAAGAACTGTCTTAGCGAAAGGCTTCTTGAGGGGAAAGCTGTAACTCGGTGAGATGATTTCACAGAACACAAAGAAGTTTCTCAGAAAGCTTCTTTCTCTTTGTTATCGGAGGATATTTCCTTTGGCCCTATGGTCTTCAAAGGCATCCGAAATATCTGTTCTCAGATTCCACAGAAATAAGGCTAGCAAAGAGATCCACGAAATACAGATGTAACTCTGTGAGATGAATTAACAGAACACTAAGCAGTTTCTCAGAAAGCTTCTTTCCAGATTTCATCAGAGGATATTTCCTTTTTCACCATAGCCCTCTAGGGGCTTCCAAATATCACTTTGCCTATTCCACAAGAACTGTCTTAGCGAAAGCCTTCTTGAGGGGAAAGCTGTAACTCTGTGAGATGATTACAAAGAACAGAAAGAAGTTTCTCAGAAAGCTTCTTTCTCTTTGTTATCGGAGGATATTTCCTTTGGTCCTATGGTCTTCAAAATCATCTGAAATATCTGTTCTCAGGTTCCACAGAAATAAGGCTAGCAAAGAGATCCACGAAATACCGATGTAACTCTGTGAGATGAATTAACAGAACACTAAGCAGTTTCTCAGAAAGCTTCTTTCCAGATTTCATCTGAGGATATTTCCTTTTTCACCATAGCCCTCTATGGGCTTCCAAATATCACTTTGCCAATTCCACAAGAACTGTCTTAGCGAAAGGCTTCTTGAGGGGAAAGCTGTGACTCTGTGATCTGATTTCACAGAACACAAAGAAGTTTCTCAGAAAGCTTCTTTCTCTTTGTTATCGGAGGATATTTACTTTGGGCCTATAGTCTTCAAAGGCATCCGAAATATCTGTTCTCAGAATCCACAGAAATAAGGCTAGCAAAGAGATCCACGAAACACAGATGTAACTCGGTAAGGTGAATTAACAGAACACTAAGCAGTTTCTCAGAGCTTCTTTCCAGATTTCATCTGAGGATATTTCCTTTTTCACCATAGCCCTCTATGGGCTTCCAAATATAACTTTGCCAATTCCACAAGAACTGTCTTAGAGAAAGGCTTCTTGAGGGGAAAGCTGTAACTCTGTGAGATGATTTCACAGAACTCAAAGAAGTTTCTCAGAAACCTTCTTTCTCTTTGTTATGGGAGGATATTTCCTTTGACCCTATGGTCTTCAAAGGCATCCGAAATATCTGTTCTCAGATTCCACAGAAATAAGGCTAGCAAAGAGATCCAAGAAATACAGATGTAACTCTGTGAGATGAATTAACAGAACACTAAGCAGTTTCTCAGAAAGCTTCTTTCCAGATTTCATCTGAGGATATTTCCTTTTTCATCATAGCCCTCTATGGGCTTCCAAATATCACTTTGCCAATTCCACAAGAAGTGCCTTATCGAAAGGCTTCTTGAGGGGAAAGCTGTAACTCTGCGAGATGATTTCACAGAACACAAAGAAGTTTCTCAGAAAGCTTCTTTCTCTTTGTTATCGGAGGATATTTCGTTTGGCCCAATAGTCTTCAAAGGGATCCGAAATATCTGTTCTCAGATTCCACAGAAATAAGGCTAGCAAAGAGATCCGCGAAATACAGATGTAACTCTGTGAGATGAATTAACAGAACACTAAGCAGTTTCTCAGAAAGCTTCTTTCCAGATTTCATCTGAGGATATTTCTTTTTTCACCATAGCCCTCTACGGGCTTCCAAATATCACTTTGCCAATTCCACAAGAACTGTCTTAGCGAAAGGCTTCTTGAGGGCAAAGCTGTGACTCTGTGAGATGATTTCACAGAATACAAAGAAGTTTCTCAGAAAGCTTCTTTCTCTTTGTTATCGGAGGATATTTCCTTTGGCCCTATGGTCTTCAAAGGCATCCGAAATATCTGTTCTCAGATTCCACAGAAATAAGGCTAGCAAAGGGATCCACGAAATACAGATGTAAGTCTGTGAGATGAAATAACAGAACACTAAGCAGTTTCTCAGAAAGCTTTTTTCCAGATTTCATCTGAGGATATTTCCTTTTTCACCATAGCCCTCTATGGGCTTCCAAATATCACTTTGCCAATTCCACAAGAAGTGCCTTAGCGAAAGGCTTCTTGAGGGGAAAGCTGTAACTCTGCGAGATGATTTTACAGAACACAAAGAAGTTTCTCAGAAAGCTTCTTTCTCTTTGTTATCGGAGGATATTTCCTTTGGCCCTATATTCTTCAAAGGGATCCGAAATATTTGTTATCAGATTCCACAGAAATAAGGCTAGCAAAGAGATCCACGAAATACAGATGTAACTCTGTGAGATGAATTAACAGAACACTAAGGAGGTTCTTAGAAAGCTTCTTTCCAGATTTCATCTGAGGATATTTCCTTTTTCACCATAGCCCTCTATGGGCTTCCAAATATCACTTTGCCAATTCCACAAGAACTGTCTTAGCGAAAGGCTTCTTGAGGGGAAAGCTGTAACTCTGTGAGATGATTTCACAGAACACAAAGAAGTTTCTAAGAAAGCTTCTTTCTCTTTGTTATCGGAGGATATTTCCTTTGGCCCCATAGTCTTCAAAGGGATCCGAAATATCTGTTCTCAGATTCCAGAGAAATAAGGCTAGCAAAGAGATCCACGAAATACAGATGTAACTCTGTGTGATGAATTAACAGAACACTAAGCAATTTCTCAGAAAGGTTCCTTCCAGATTTCATCTGAGGATATTTCCTTTTTCACCATAGCCCTCTATGGGCTTCCAAATATCACTTTGCCAATTCCACAAGAACTGTCTTAGCGAAAGGCTTCTTGAGGGGAAAGATGTAACTCTGTGAGATGATTTCAAAGAACACAAAGAAGTTTCTCAGAAAGCTTCTTTCTCTTTGTTATCGGAGGATATTTCCTTTGGTCCTATAGTCTTCAAAGGGATCCGAAATATCTGCTCTCAGATTCCACAGAAAGAAGGCTAGCAAAGAGATTCACGAAATACAGATGTAACTCTGTGAGATGAATTAACAGAACACTAAGCAGTTTCTCAGAAAGCTTCTTTCCAGATTTCATCTCCGGATATTTCCTTTTTTAACCATAGCCCTCTATGGGCTTCCATATATGACTTTGCCAATTCCACAAGAACAGTCTTAGCGAAAGGCTTCTTGAGGGGAAAGCTGTAACTCTGTGAGATGATTTCACAGAACACAAAGAAGTTTCTCAGAAAGCTTCTTTCTCTTTGTTATCGGGGGATATTCCCTTTGGCCCTATGGTCTTCAAAGGGATCCGAAATATCTGTTCTCAGATTCCACAGAAATAAGGCTAGCAAAGAGATCCACGAAATACAGATGTAACTCTGTGAGATGAATTAACAGAACACTAAGCAGTTTCTCAGAAAGCTTCTTTCCATAGTTCATCTGAGGATATTTCCTTTTTCACCATAGCCCTCTATGGGCTTCCAAATAACACTTTGCCAATTCCACCAGAACTGCCTTAGCGAAAGGCTTCTTGAGGGGAAAGCTGTAACTCTGTGAGATGATTTCAAAGAACACAAAGAAGTTTCGCAGAAAGCTTCTTTCTCTTTGTTATCGGAGGATATTTCCTTTGGCCCTATAGTCTTCAAAGGGATCCGAAATATCTGTTCTCAGATTCCACAGAAATAAGACTTGCAAAGACTTCCACGATATACAGATGTAACTCTGTCACATGAATTAACAGAACACTAAGCAGTTTCTCAGAAAGCTTCTTTCCAGATTTCATCTGAGGATATTTCCTTTTTCACCATAGCACTCTATGGGCTTCCAAATATCACTTTGCCAATTCCACAAGAACTGTCTTAGCGAAAGGCATCTTTTTGGAAAGCTGTAACTCTGTGAGATGATTTCACAGAACACAAAGAGGTTTCTCAGAAAGCTTCTTTCTCTTTGTTATCGGATGATATTTCCTTTGGCCCTATAGTCTTCAAAGGGATCCGAAATATCTGTTCTCAGATTCCACAGAAATAAGGCTAGCAAAGAGATCCTCGAAATACAGATGTAACTCTGTGAGATGAATTAACAGAACACTAAGCAGTTTCTCAGAAAGCTTCTTTCCAGATTTCATCTGAGGATATTTCCTTTTTACCGGAGCCCTCTATGGGCTTCCAAATATCACTTTGCCAATTCCACAAGAACTGTCTTAGCAAAAGGCTTCTTGTGGGGAAAGCTGTAACTCTGTGAGATGATTTCACACAACACAAAGAAGTTTCTCAGAAAACTTCTTTTTCTTTGTTATCAGAGGATATTTCCTTTGGCCCTATAATCTTCAAAGGGATCCGAAATATCTGTTCTCAGATTCCACAGAAATAAGGCTAGCAAAGAGATCCACGAAATACAGATGTAACTCTGTGAGATGAATTAACGGAACACTAAGCAGTTTCTCAGAAAGCTTCTTTCCAGATTTCATCTGAGGGTATTTCTTTTTTCACATAGCCCTCTATGGGCTTCATAATATCACTTTGCCAATTCCACAAGAACTGTGTTAGCGAAAGGCATCTTCAGGGCAAAGCTGTAAGTCTGTGAGATGATTTCACAGAACACAAAGAAGTTTCTCAGAAAGCTTCTTTCTCTTTGTTATCGGAGGATATTTCCTTTGGCCCTATGGTCTTCAAAGGCATCCGAAATATCTGTTCTCAGATTCCACAGAAATAAGGCTAGCAAAGAGATCCATGAAATACAGATGTAAGTCTGTGAGATGAATTAACAGAACATTAAGCAGTTTCTCAGAAAGCTTCTTTCCAGATTTCATCTGAGGATATTTCCTTTTTTACCATAGCCCTCTAGGGGCTTCCAAATATCACTTTGCCAATTCCACAAGAACTGTCTTAGCGAAAGGCTTCTTGAGGGGAAAGCTGTAACTCTGTGAGATGATTTCACAGAACACAAAGAAGTTTCTCAGAAAGCTTCTTTCTCTTTGTTATCGGAGGATATTTCCTTTGGCCCCATAGTCTTCAAAGGGATCCGAAATATCTGTTCTCAGATTCCACAAACATAAGGCTAGGAAAGAGATCCACGAAATACAGATGTAACTCTGTGAGATGAATTAACAGAACACTAAGCAGTTTCTCAGAAAGCTTCTTTCCAGGTTTCATCTGAGGATATTTCCTTTTCCACCATAGCCCTCTATGGGCTTCCAAATATCACTTTGCCAATTCCACAAGAACTGTCTTAGCGAAAGGCTTCTTGAGGGGAAAGCTGTAACTCGGTGAGATGATTTCACAGAACACAAAGAAGTTTCTCAGAAAGCTTCTTTCTCTTTGTTATCGGAGGATATTTCCTTTGGCCCTATGGTCTTCAAAGGCATCCGAAATATCTGTTCTCAGATTCCACAGAAATAAGGCTAGCAAAGAGATCCACGAAATACAGATGTAACTCTGTGAGATGAATTAACAGAACACTAAGCAGTTTCTCAGAAAGCTTCTTTCCAGATTTCATCAGAGGATATTTCCTTTTTCACCATAGCCCTCTAGGGGCTTCCAAATATCACTTTGCCTATTCCACAAGAACTGTCTTAGCGAAAGCCTTCTTGAGGGGAAAGCTGTAACTCTGTGAGATGATTACAAAGAACAGAAAGAAGTTTCTCAGAAAGCTTCTTTCTCTTTGTTATCGGAGGATATTTCCTTTGGTCCTATGGTCTTCAAAATCATCTGAAATATCTGTTCTCAGGTTCCACAGAAATAAGGCTAGCAAAGAGATCCACGAAATACAGATGTAACTCTGTGAGATGAATTAACAGAACACTAAGCAGTTTCTCAGAAAGATTTTTTCCAGATTTCATCTGAGGATATTTCCTTTTTCACCATAGCCCTCTATGGGCTTCCAAATATCACTTTGCCAATTCCACAAGAACTGTCTTAGCGAAAGGCTTCTTGAGGGGAAAGCTGTGACTCTGTGATCTGATTTCACAGAACACAAAGAAGTTTCTCAGAAAGCTTCTTTCTCTTTGTTATCGGAGGATATTTACTTTGGGCCTATAGTCTTCAAAGGGATCCGAAATATCTGTTCTCAGATTCCACAGAAATAAGGCTAGCAAAGAGATCCACGAAATACAGATGTAACTCTGTGTGATGAATTACCAGAACACTAAGCAGTTTCTCAGAAAGGTTCTTTCCAGATTTCATCTGAGGATATTTCCTTTTTCACCATAGCCCTCTATGGGCTTCCAAATATCACTTTGCCAATTCCACAAGAACTGTCTTAGCGAAAGGCTTCTTGAGGGGAAAGCTGTAACTCTGTGAGATGATTTCACAGAACACAAAGAGGTTTCTCAGAAAGCTTCTTTCTCTTTGTTATCGGAGGATATTTCCTTTGGCCCTATGGTCTTCAAAGGGATCCGAAATATCTGTTATCAGATTCCACAGAAATAAGGCTAGCAAAGAGATCCACGAAACACAGATGTAACTCTGTGAGATGAATTAACAGAACACTAAGGAGATTCTCAGAAAGCTTCTTTCCAGATTTCATCTGAGGATATTTCCTTTTTCACCGTAGCCCTCTATGGGCTTCCAAATATCACTTTGCCAATTCCACAAGAACTGTCTTAGCGAAAGGCTTCTTGAGGGGAAAGCTGTAACTCTGTGAGATGATTTCACAGAACACAAAGAAGTTTCTCAGAAAGCTTCTTTCTCTTTGTTATCGGAGGATATTTCCTTTGGCCCTATAGTCTTCAAAGGGATCCGAAATATCTGTTCTCAGATTCCACAGAAATAAGGCTAGCAAAGAGATCCACGAAATACAGATGTAATCCTGTGAGATGAATTAACAGAACACTAAGCAGTTTCTCAGAAAGCTTCTTTCCAGATTTCATCTGAAGATATTTCCTTTTGCACCATAGCCCTCTATGGGCTTCCAAATATCACTTCGCCAATTCCACAAGAACTGTCTTAGCGAAAGGCTTCTTGAGGGGAAAGCTGTAACTCTGTGACATGATTTCACAGATCACAAGGAAGTTTCTCAGAAAGCTTCTTTCTCTTTGTTATCGGAGGATATTTCCTTTGGCCCTATAGTCTTCAAAGGGATCCGAAATATCTGTTCTCAGATTCCACAGAAATAAGGCTAGCAAAGAGATCCACGAAATACAGATGTAACTCTGTGAGGTGAATTAACAGAACACTAAGGAGATTCTCAGAAAGCTTCTTTCCAGATTTCATCTGAGGATATTTCCTTTTTCACCATAGCCCTCTATGGGCTTCCAAATATCACTTTGCCAATTCCACAAGAAGTGCTTTATCGAAAGGCTTCTTGAGGGGAAAGCTGTAACTCTGCGAGATGATTTCACAGAACCCCAAGAAGTTTCTCAGAAAGCTTCTTTCTCTTTGGTATCGGAGGATATTTCCTTTGGCCCTATAGTCTTCAAAGGGATCCGAAATATCTGTTCTCAGTTTCCACAGAAATAAGGCTAGCAAAGAGATCCACGAAATACAGATGTAACTCTGTGTGATGAATTAACAGAACACTAAGCAGTTTTTCAGAAAGGTTCTTTCCAGATTTCATCTGAGGATATTTCCTTTTTCACCATAGCCCTCTAGGGGCTTGCAAATATCACTTTTCCAATTCCACAAGAACTGTCTTAGCGAAAGGCTTCTTGAGGGGAAAGCTGTAACTCTGTGAGATGATTACATAGAACAGAAAGAAGTTTCTCAGAAAGCTTCTTTCTCTTTGTTATCGGAGGATATTTCCTTTTTCCCTATGGTCTTCAAAATCATCCGAAACATCTGTTCTCTTTTCCACAGAAATAAGGCTGGCAAAGAGATCCACGAAATACAGATGTAACTCTGTGAGATGAATTAACAGAAAACTAAGCAGTTTCTCAGAAAGCTTCTTTCCAGATTTCATCTGAGGATATTTCTTTTTTCACCATAGCCCTCTACGGGCTTCCAAATATCACTTTGCCAATTCCACAAGAACTGTCTTAGCGAAAGGCTTCTTGAGGGCAAAGCTGAGACTCTGTGAGATGATTTCACAGAACACAAAGAAGTTTCTCAGAAAGCTTCTTTCTCTTTGTTATCGGAGGATATTTCCTTTGGCCCTATGGTCTTCAAAGGCATCCGAAATATCTGTTCTCAGATTCCACAGAAATAAGGCTAGCAAAGAGATCCACGAAATACAGATGTAAGTCTGTGAGATGAATTAACGGAACACTAAGCAGTTTCTCAGAAAGCTTTTTTCCAGATTTCATCTGAGGATATTTCCTTTTTCACCATAGCCCTCTATGGGCTTCCAAATATCACTTTGCCAATTCCACAAGAAGTGCCTTAGCGAAAGGCTTCTTGAGGGGAAAGCTGTAACTCTGCGAGATGATTTTACAGAACACAAAGAAGTTTCTCAGAAAGCTTCTTTCTCTTTGTTATCGGAGGATATTTCCTTTGGCCCTATATTCTTCAAAGGGATCCGAAATATTTGTTATCAGATTCCACAGAAATAAGGCTAGCAAAGAGATCCACGAAATACAGATGTAACTCTGTGAGATGAATTAACAGAACACTAAGGAGGTTCTTAGAAAGCTTCTTTCCAGATTTCATCTGAGGATATTTCCTTTTTCACCATAGCCCTCTATGGGCTTCCAAATATCACTTTGCCAATTCCACAAGAACTGTCTTAGCGAAAGGCTTCTTGAGGGGAAAGCTGTAACTCTGTGAGATGATTTCACAGAACACAAAGAAGTTTCTAAGAAAGCTTCTTTCTCTTTGTAATCGGAGGATATTTCCTTTGGCCCCATAGTCTTCAAAGGGATCCGAAATATCTGTTCTCAGATTCCAGAGAAATAAGGCTAGCAAAGAGATCCACGAAATACAGATGTAACTCTGTGTGATGAATTAACAGAAAACTAAGCAATTTCTCAGAAAGGTTCCTTCCAGATTTCATCTGAGGATATTTCCTTTTTCACCATAGCCCTCTATGGGCTTCCAAATATCACTTTGCCAATTCCACAAGAACTGTCTTAGCGAAAGGCTTCTTGAGGGGAAAGATGTAACTCTGTGAGATGATTTCAAAGAACACAAAGAAGTTTCTCAGAAAGCTTCTTTCTCTTTGTTATCCGAGGATATTTCCTTTGGCCCTATAGTCTTCAAAGGGATCCGAAATATCTGTGCTCAGATTCCACAGAAATAAGGCTAGCAAAGAGATCCACGAAATACAGATGTAACTCTGTGAGATGAATTAACAGAACACTAAGCAGTTTCTCAGAAAACTTCTTTCCAGATTTCATCTGAGGATATTTCCTTTTTCACCATAGCCCTCTATGGGATTCCAAATACAACTTTGCCAATTCCACAAGAACTGTCTTAGCGAAAGGCTTCTTGAGGGGACAGCTATAACTCTGTGAGATGATTTCACAGAACACAAAGAAGTTTCTCAGAAAACTTCTTTCCAGATTTCTTCTGAGGATATTTCCTTCTTCACCATAGCCCTCTATGGGCTTCCAAATATCACTTTGCCAATTCCACAAGATCTGTCTTAGCGAAAGGCTTCTTGAGGGGAAAGCTGTAACTCTGTGAGATGATTTCAAAGAACACAAAGATGTTTCTCAGAAAGCTTATTTCTCTTTCTTATCGGAGGATATTTCCTTTGGCCCAATAGTCTTCAAAGGGATCCGAAATATCTGTTCTCAGATTCCACAGGAATAAGGCTTGGAAAGATTCCATGAAATACAGATGTAACTCTGTCAGATGAATTAACAGAACACTAAGCAGTTTCTCAGAAAGCTTCTTTCCAGATTTCAACTGAGGATATTTCCTTTTTCACCATAGCCCTCTTTGGGCTTCCAAATATCACTTTGCCAATTCCACAAGAACTGTCTTGGCGAAAGGCTTCTTCTAGAGAAAGCTGTAACTCTGTGAGATGATTTCATAGAACACAAAGAAGTTTCTCAGAAAGCTTCTTTCTCTTTGTTATCGGAGGATATTTCCTTTGGCCCTATAGTCTTCAAAGGGATCCGAAATATCTGTTCTCAGATTCCACAGAAATAAGGCTAGCAAAGAGATCCACGAAATACAGATGTAACCCTGTGAGATGAATTAACAGAACACTAAGCAGTTTCTCAGAAAGCTTCTTTCCAGATTTCATCTGAAGATATTTCCTTTTGCACCATAGCCCTCTATGGGCTTCCAAATATCACTTCGCCAATTCCACAAGAACTGTCTGGGCGAAAGGCTTCTTGAGGGGAAAGCTGTGACTCTGTGAGATGATTTCACAGATCACAAAGAAGTTTCTCAGAAAGCTTCTTTCTCTTTGTTTTCGGAGGATATTTCCTTTGGCCCTATAGTCTTCAAAGGGATCCGAAATATCTGTTCTCAGATTCCACAGAAATAAGGCTAGCAAAGAGATCCACGAAATACAGATGTAACTCTGTGAGATGAATTAACAGAACACTAAGCAGTTTCTCAGAAAGCTTCTTTCCAGATTTCATCTGAGGATATTTCCTTTTTCACCATAGCCCTCTAAGGGCTTCCAAATATCACTTTGCCAATTCCACAAGAACTGTCTTAGCGAAAGGCTTCTTGAGGGGAAAGCTGTGACTCTGTGAGATGATTTCACAGAACACAAAGAAGTTTCTCAGAAAGCTTCTTTCCCTTTGTTATCGGAGGATATTTCCTTTGGCCCTATAGTCTTCAAAGGGATCCGAAATATCTGTTCTCAGATTCCACAGAAATAAGGCTAGCAAAGAGATCCGCGAAATACAGATGTAACTCTGTCAGATGAATTAACAGAACACTAAGCAGTTTCTCAGAAAGCTTCTTTCCAGATTTCATCTGAGGATATTTCTTTTTTCACCATAGCCCTCTACGGGCTTCCAAATATCACTTTGCCAATTCCACAAGAACTGTCTTAGCGAAAGGCTTCTTGAGGGCAAAGCTGTAACTCTGTGAGATGATTTCACAGAACACAAAGAAGTTTCTCAGAAAGCTTCTTTCTCTTTGTTATCGGAGGATATTTCCTTTGGCCCTATGGTCTTCAAAGGCATCCGAAATATCTGTTCTCAGAATCCACAGAAATAAGGCTAGCAAAGAGATCCAGGAAATACAGATGTAACTCGGTGAGGTGAATTAACAGAACACTAAGCAGTTTCTCAGAGCTTCTTTCCAGATTTCATCTGAGGATATTTCCTTTTTCACCATAGCCCTCTATGGGCTTCCAAATATAACTTTGCCAATTCCACAAGAACTGTCTTAGAGAAAGGCTTCTTGAGGGGAAAGCTGTAACTCTGTGAGATGATTTCACAGAACTCAAAGAAGTTTCTCAGAAACCTTCTTTCTCTTTGTTATGGGAGGATATTTCCTTTGACCCTATGGTCTTCAAAGGCATCCGAAATATCTGTTCTCAGATTCCACAGAAATAAGGCTAGCAAAGAGATCCAAGAAATACAGATGTAACTCTGTGAGATGAATTAGCAGAACACTAAGAAGTTTCTCAGAAAGCTTCTTTCCAGATTTCATCTGAGGATATTTCCTTTTTCATCATAGCCCTCTATGGGCTTCCAAATATCACTTGGCCAATTCCACAAGAAGTGCCTTATCGAAAGGCTTCTTGAGTGGAAAGCTGTAACTCTGCGAGATGATTTCACAGAACACAAAGAAGTTTCTCAGAAAGCTTCTTTCTCTTTGTTATCGGAGGATATTTCGTTTGGCCCAATAGTCTTCAAAGGGATCCGAAATATCTGTTCTCAGATTCCACAGAAATAAGGCTAGCAAAGAGATCCGCGAAATACAGATGTAACTCTGTGAGATGAATTAACAGAACACTAAGCAGTTTCTCAGAAAGCTTCTTTCCAGATTTCATCTGAGGATATTTCTTTTTTCACCATAGCCCTCTACGGGCTTCCAAATATCACTTTGCCAATTCCACAAGAACTGTCTTAGCGAAAGGCTTCTTGAGGGCAAAGCTGAGACTCTGTGAGATGATTTCACAGAACACAAAGAAGTTTCTCAGAAAGCTTCTTTCTCTTTGTTATCGGAGGATATTTCCTTTGGCCCTATGGTCTTCAAAGGCATCCGAAATATCTGTTCTCAGATTCCACAGAAATAAGGCTAGCAAAGAGATCCACGAAATACAGATGTAAGTCTGTGAGATGAATTAACAGAACACTAAGCAGTTTCTCAGAAAGCTTTTTTCCAGATTTCATCTGAGGATATTTCCTTTTTCACCATAGCCCTCTATGGGCTTCCAAATATCACTTTGCCAATTCCACAAGAAGTGCCTTAGCGAAAGGCTTCTTGAGGGGAAAGCTGTAACTCTGCGAGATGATTTTACAGAACACAAAGAAGTTTCTCAGAAAGCTTCTTTCTCTTTGTTATCGGAGGATATTTCCTTTGGCGCTATATTCTTCAAAGGGATCCGAAATATTTGTTATCAGATTCCACAGAAATAAGGCTAGCAAAGAGATCCACGAAATACAGATGTAACTCTGTGAGATGAATTAACAGAACACTAAGGAGGTTCTTAGAAAGCTTCTTTCCAGATTTCATCTGAGGATATTTCCTTTTTCACCATAGCCCTCTATGGGCTTCCAAATATCACTTTGCCAATTCCACAAGAACTGTCTTAGCGAAAGGCTTCTTGAGGGGAAAGCTGTAACTCTGTGAGATGATTTCACAGAACACAAAGAAGTTTCTAAGAAAGCTTCTTTCTCTTTGTTATCGGAGGATATTTCCTTTGGCCCCTAAGTCTTCAAAGGGATCCGAAATATCTGTTCTCAGATTCCAGAGAAATAAGGCTAGCAAAGAGATCCACGAAATACAGATGTAACTCTGTGTGATGAATTAACAGAACACTAAGCAATTTCTCAGAAAGGTTCCTTCCAGATTTCATCTGAGGATATTTCCTTTTTCACCATAGCCCTCTATGGGCTTCCAAATATCACTTTGCCAATTCCACAAGAACTGTCTTAGCGAAAGGCTTCTTGAGGGGAAAGATGTAACTCTGTGAGATGATTTCAAAGAACACAAAGAAGTTTCTCAGAAAGCTTCTTTCTCTTTGTTATCCGAGGATATTTCCTTTGGCCCTATAGTCTTCAAAGGGATCCGAAATATCTGTTCTCAGATTCCACAGAAATAAGGCTAGCAAAGAGATCCACGAAATACAGATGTAACTCTGTGAGATGAATTAACAGAACACTAAGCAGTTTCTCAGAAAACTTCTTTCCAGATTTCATCTGAGGATATTTCCTTTTTCACCATAGCCCTCTATGGGATTCCAAATACAACTTTGCCAATTCCACAAGAACTGTCTTAGCGAAAGGCTTCTTGAGGGGACAGCTATAACTCTGTGAGATGATTTCACAGAACACAAAGAAGTTTCTCAGAAAGCTTCTTTCTCTTTGTTATCGGAGGATATTTCCTTTGGCCCCATAGTCTTCAAAGGGATCCGAAATATCTGTTCTCAGATTCCACAGAAATAAGGCTAGCAAAGAGATCCGAAATACAGATGTAACTCTGTGAGATGCATTAAGAGAACACTAAGCAGTTTCTCAGAAAGTTTCTTTCCAGATTTCATCTGAGGATATTTCCTTTTTTACCATAGCCCTCTAGGGGCTTCCAAATATCACTTTGCCAATTCCACAAGAACTGTCTCAGCGAAAGGCTTCTTGAGGGGAAAGCTGTAACTCTGTGAGATGATTTCACAGAACACAAAGAAGTTTCTCAGAAAGCTACTTTCTCTTTGTTATCAGAGGATATTTCCTTTGGTCCTATAGTCTTCAAAGGGATCCGAAATATCTGCTCTCAGATTCCACAGAAAGAAGGCTAGCAAAGAGATTCACGAAATACAGATGTAACACTGTGAGATGAATTAACAGAACACTAAGCAGTTTCTCAGAAAGCTTCTTTCCAGATTTCATCTCAGGATATTTCCTTTTTTAACCATAGCCTTCTATGGGCTTCCAAATATGACTTTGCCAATTCCACAAGAACAGTCTTAGCGAAAGGCTTCTTGAGGGGAAAGCTGTAACTCTGTGAGATGATTTCACAGAACACAAAGAAGTTTCTCAGAAAGCTTCTTTCTCTTTGTTATCGGAGGATATTCCCTTTGGCCCTATGGTCTTCAAAGGGATCCGAAATATCTCTTCTCAGATTCCACAGAAATAAGGCTAGCAAAGAGATCCACGAAATACAGATGTAACTCTGTGAGATGAATTAACAGAACACTAAGCAGTTTCTCAGAAAGCTTCTTTCCAGATTTCATCTGAGGATATTTCCTTTTTCACCATAGCCCTCTATGGGCTTCCAAATAACACTTTGCCAATTCCACAAGAACTGCCTTAGCGAAAGGCTTCTTGAGGGGAAAGCTGTAACTCTGTGAGATGATTTCAAAGAACACAAAGAAGTTTCGCAGAAAGCTTCTTTCTCTTTGTTATCGGAGGATATTTCCTTTGGCCCTATAGTCTTCAAAGGGATCCGAAATATCTGTTCTCAGATTCCACAGAAATAAGGCTTGCAAAGAGTTCCACGATATACAGATGTAACTCTGTCACATGAATTAACAGAACAATAAGCAGTTTCTCAGAAAGCTTCTTTCCAGATTTCATCTGAGGATATTTCCTTTTTCACCATAGCACTCTATGGGCTTCCAAATATCACTTTGCGAATTCCACAAGAACTGTCTTAGCGAAAGGCTTCTTTTGGGAAAGCTGTAACTCTGTGAGATGATTTCACAGAACACAAAGAGGTTTCTCAGAAAGCTTCTTTCTCTTTGTTATCGGAGGATATTCCCTTTGGCCCTATGGTCTTCAAAGGGATCCGAAATATCTGTTCTCAGATTCCACAGAAATAAGGCTAGCAAAGAGATCCACGAAATACAGATGTAACTCTGTGAGATGAATTAACAGAACACTAAGCAGTTTCTCAGAAAGCTTCTTTCCAGATTTCATCTGAGGGTATTTCTTTTTTCACATAGCCCTCTATGGGCTTCAAAATATCACTTTGCCAATTCCACAAGAACTGTGTTAGCGAAAGGCTTCTTCAGGGCAAAGCTGTAACTCTGTGAGATGATTTCACAGAACACAAAGAAGTTTCTCAGAAAGCTTCTTTCTCTTTGTTATCGGAGGATATTTCCTTTGGCCCTATGGTCTTCAAAGGCATCCGAAATATCTGTTCTCAGATTCCACAGAAATAATGCTAGCAAAGAGATCCACGAAATACAGATGTAACTCTGTGACATGAATTAACAGAACACTACGCAGTTTCTCAGAAAGCTTCTTTCCAGATTTCATCTAAGGATATTTCCTTTTTCACCATAGCTTTCTATGGGCTTCCAAATATCACTTTGCGAATTCCACAAGAACTGTCTTAGCGAAAGGCTTCTTGAGGGGAAAGCTGTAACTCTGTGAGATGATTTCACAGAACACAAAGAAGTTTCTCAGAAAGCTTCTTTCTCTTTGTTATCGGAGGATATTTCCTTTGGCCCTATAGTCTTCAAAGGGATCCGAAATATCTGTTCTCAGATTCCACAGAAATAAGGCTAGCAAAGAGATCCACGAAATACAGATGTAACTCTGTGAAATGAATTAACAGAACACTAAGCAGTTTCTCAGAAAGCTTCTTTCCAGATTTCTTCTGAGGATATTTCCTTCTTCACCATAGCTCTCTATGGGCTTCCAAATATCACTTTGCCAATTCCACAAGATCTGTCTTAGCGAAAGGCTTCTTGAGGGGAAAGCTGTAACTCTGTGAGATGATTTCAAAGAACACAAAGATGTTTCTCAGAAAGCTTATTTCTCTTTCTTATCGGAGGATATTTCCTTTGGCCCTATAGTCTTCAAAGGGATCCGAAATATCTGTTCTCAGATTCCACAGGAATAAGGCTTGGAAAGATTCCATGAAATACAGATGTAACTCTGTCAGATGAATTAACAGAACACCAAGCAGTTTCTCAGAAAGCTTCTTTCCAGATTTCAACTGAGGATATTTCCTTTTTCACCATAGCCCTCTTTGGGCTTCCAAATATCACTTTGCCAATTCCACAAGAACTGTCTTGGCGAAAGGCTTCTTCTAGAGAAAGCTGTAACTCTGTGAGATGATTTCATAGAACACAAAGAAGTTTCTCAGAAAGCTTCTTTCTCTTTGTTATCGGAGGATATTTCCTTTGGCCCTATAGTCTTCAAAGGGATCCGAAATATCTGTTCTCAGATTCCACAGAAATAAGGCTAGCAAAGAGATCCACGAAATACAGATGTAACCCTGTGAGATGAATTAACAGAACACTAAGCAGTTTCTCAGAAAGCTTCTTTCCAGATTTCATCTGAAGATATTTCCTTTTGCACCATAGCCCTCTATGGGCTTCCAAATATCACTTCGCCAATTCCACAAGAACTGTCTGGGCGAAAGGCTTCTTGAGGGGAAAGCTGTGACTCTGTGAGATGATTTCACAGATCACAAAGAAGTTTCTCAGAAAGCTTCTTTCTCTTTGTTTTCGGAGGATATTTCCTTTGGCCCTTTAGTCTTCAAAGGGATCCGAAATATCTGTTCTCAGATTCCACAGAAATGAGGCTAGCAAAGAGATCCACGAAATACAGATGTAACTCTGTGAGATGAATTAACAGAACACTAAGCAGTTTCTCAGAAAGCTTCTTTCCAGATTTCATCTGAGGATATTTCCTTTTTCACCATAGCCCTCTAAGGGCTTTCAAATATCACTTTGCCAATTCCACAAGAACTGTCTGAGCGAAAGGCTTCTTGAGGGGAAAGCTGTGACTCTGTGAGATGATTTCACAGAACACAAAGAAGTTTCTCAGAAAGCTTCTTTCCCTTTGTTATCGGAGGATATTTCCTTTGGCCCTATAGTCTTCAAAGGGATCCGAAATATCTGTTCTCAGATTCCACAGAAATAAGGCTAGCAAGGAGATCCACGAAATACAGATGTAACCCTGTGAGATGAATTAACAGAACACTAAGCAGTTTCTCAGAAACTTCTTTCCAGATTTCATCTGAGGATATTTCCTTTTTCACCATAGCCCTCTATGGGCTTCCAAATATAACTTTGCCAATTCCACAAGAACTGTCTTAGTGAAAGGCTTCTTGAGGGGAAAGCTGTAACTCTGTGAGATGATTTCACAGAACACAAAGAAGTTTCTCAGAAAGCTTCTTTCTCTTTGTTATTGGAGGATATTTCCTTTGGCCCTATGGTCTTCAAAATCATCCGAAATATCTGTTCTCAGATTCCACAGAAATAAGGCTAGCAAAGAGATCCACGAAATACAGATGTAACTCTGTGAGATGAATTAACAGAACACTAAGCAGTTTCTCAGAAAGCTTCTTTCCAGATTTCATCTGAGGATATTTCCTTTTTCACCATAGCCCTTTATGGGCTTCCAAATATCACTTTGCCAATTCCACAAGAAGTGCTTTATCGAAAGGCTTCTTGAGGGGAAAGCTGTAACTCTGCGAGATGATTTCACAGAACCCCATGAAGTTTCTCAGAAAGCTTCTTTCTCTTTGGTATCGGAGGATATTTCCTTTGGCCCTATAGTCTTCAAAGGGATCCGAAATATCTGTTCTCAGATTCCACAGAAATAAGGCTAGCAAAGAGATCCACGAAATACAGATGTAACTCTGTGTGATGAATTAACAGAACACTAAGCAGTTTTTCAGAAAGGTTCTTTCCAGATTTCATCTGAGGATATTTCCTTTTTCACCATAGCCCTCTAGGGGCTTCCAAATATCACTTTGCCAATTCCACAAGAACTGTCTTAACGAAAGGCTTCTTGAGGGGAAAGCTGTAACTCTGTGAGATGATTACATAGAACAGAAAGAAGTTTCTCAGAAAGCTTCTTTCTCTTTGTTATCGGAGGATATTTCCTTTGGCCCTATGGTCTTCAAAATCATCCGAAACATCTGTTCTCTTTTCCACAGAAATATGGCTGGCAAAGAGATCCACGAAATACAGGTGTAACTCTGTGAGATGAATTACAGAACACTAAGCAGTTTCTCAGAAAGCTTCTTTCCAGATTTCATCTGAGGATATTTCCTTTTTCACCATAGCCCTCTAGGGGCTTCCAAATATCACTTTGCCAATTCCACAAGAACTGTCTTAGCGAAAGGCTTCTTGAGGGGAAAGCTGTAACTCTGTGAGATGATTACACAGAACAGAAAGAAGTTTCTCAGAAAGCTTCTTTCTCTTTGCTATCGGAGGATATTTCCTTTGGTCCTATGGTCTTCAAAATCATCCGAAATATCTGTTCTCAGATTCCACAGAAATAAGGCTAGCAAAGAGATCCACGAAATACAGATGTAACTCTGTGAGGTGAATTAACAGAACACTAAGCAGTTTCTCAGAAAGCTTCTCTCCAGATTTCATCTGAGGATATTTCCTTTTTCACCATAGCCCTCTAGGGGCTTCCAAATATCACTTTGCCAATTCCACAAGAACTGTCTTAGTGAAAGGCTTCTTGAGGGGAAAGCTGTAACTCTGTGAGATGATTTCACAGAACACAAAGAAGTTTCTCAGAAAGCTTCTTTCTCTTTGTTATCGGAGGATATTTCCATTGGCCCTGTAGTCTTCAAAGGGATCCGAAATATCTGTTCTCAGGTTCCACAGAAATAAGGCTAGCAAAGAGATCCACGAAATACAGATGTAACTCTGTGAGATGCATTATCAGAACACTACGCAGTTTCTCAGAAAGCTTCTTTCCAGATTTCATCTAAGGATATTTCCTTTTTCACCATAGCTCTCTATGGGCTTCCAAATATCACTTTGCCAATTCCACAAGAACTGTCTTAGCGAAAGGCTTCTTGAGGTGAAAGCTGTAACTCTGTGAGATGATTTCACAGAACACAAAGAAGTTTCTCAGAAAGCTTCTTTCTCTTTGTTATCGGAGGATATTTCCTTTGGCCCTATAGTCTTCAAAGGGATCCGAAATATCTGTTCTCAGATTCCACAGAAATAAGGCTAGCAAAGAGATCCACGAAATACAGATGTAACTCTGTGAGATGAATTAACAGAACACTAAGCAGTTTCTCAGAAAGCTTCTTTCCAGATTTCATCTGAGGATATTTCCTTCTTCACCATAGCTCTCTATGGGCTTCCAAATATCACTTTGCCAATTCCACAAGATCTGTCTTAGCGAAAGGCTTCTTGAGGGGAAAGCTGTAACTCTGTGAGATGATTTCAAAGAACACAAAGATGTTTCTCAGAAAGCTTATTTCTCTTTCTTATCGGAGTATATTTCCTTTGGCCCTATAGTCTTCAAAGGGATCCGAAATATCTGTTCTCAGATTCCACAGAAATAAGGCTTGGAAAGATTCCATGAAATACAGATGTTACTCTGTCAGATGAATTAACAGAACACTAAGCAGTTTCTCAGAAAGCTTCTTTCCAGATTTCAACTGAGGATATTTCCTTTTTCACCATAGCCCTCTATGGGCTTCCAAATATCACTTTGCCAATTCCACAAGAACTGTCTTGGCGAAAGGCTTCTTCTAGAGAAAGCTGTAACTCTGTGAGATGATTTCATAGAACACAAAGAAGTTTCTCAGAAAGCTTCTTTCTCTTTGTTATCGGAGGATATTTCCTTTGGCCCTATAGTCTTCAAAGGGATCCGAAATATCTGTTCTCAGATTCCACAGAAATAAGGGTAGCAAAGAGATCCACGAAATACAGATGTAACCCTGTGAGATGAATTAACAGAACACTAAGCAGTTTCTCAGAAAGCTTCTTTCCAGATTTCATCTGAAGATATTTCCTTTTGCACCATAGCCCTCTATGGGCTTCCAAATATCACTTCGCCAATTCCACAAGAACTGTCTGGGCGAAAGGCTTCTTGAGGGGAAAGTTGTGATTCTGTGAGATGATTTCACAGATCACAAAGAAGTTTCTCAGAAAGCTTCTTTCTCTTTGTTATCGGAGGATATTTCCTTTGGCCCTATAGTCTTCAAAGGGATCCGAAATATCTGTTCTCAGATTCCACAGAAATAAGGCTAGCAAAGAGATCCACGAAATAGAGATGTGACTCTGTGAGATGAATTAACAAAACTCTAAGCAGTTTCTCAGAAAGCTTGTTTCCAGATTTCATCTGAGGATATTTCCTTTTTCACCATAGCCCTCTAGGAGCTTCCAAATATCACTTTGCCAATTCCACAAGAACTGTCTTAGTGAAAGGCTTCTTGAGGGGAAATCTGTAACTCTGTGAGATGATTTTACAGAACACAAAGAAGTTTCTCAGAAAGCTTCTTTCTCTTTGTTATCGGAGGATATTTCCTTTGGCCCTATAGTCTTCCAAGAGATCCGAAATATCTGTTCTCAGATTCCACAGAAATAAGGCTAGCAAGGAGATCCGCGAAATACAGATGTAACTCTGTGAGATGAATTAACAGAACACTAAGCAGTTTCTCAGAAAGCTTCTTTCCAGATTTCATCTGAGGATATTTCTTTTTTCACCATACCCCTCTACGGGCTTCCAAATATCACTTTGCCAATTCCACAAGAACTGTCTTAGCGAAAGGCTTCTTGAGGGCAAAGCTGTAACTCTGTGAGATGATTTCACAGAACACAAACAAGTTTCTCAGAAAGCTTCTTTCTCTTTGTTATCGGAGGATATTTCCTTTGGCCCTATATTCTTCAAAGGGATCCGAAATATCTGTTATCAGATTCCACAGAAATAAGGCTAGCAAAGAGATCCACGAAATACAGTTGTAACTCTGTGAGATGAATTAACAGAACACTAAGGAGGTTCTTAGAAAGCTTCTTTCCAGATTTCATCTGAGGATATTTCCTTTTTCACCATAGCCCTCTATGTGTTTCCAAATATCACTTTGACAATTCCACAAGAACTGTCTTAGCGAAAGGCTTCTTGAGGGGAAAGCTGTAACTCTGTGAGATGATTTCACAGAACACAAAGAAGTTTCTCAGAAAGCTTCTTTCTCTTTGTTATCGGAGGTTATTTCCTTTGGCCCTATGGTCTTCAAAGGCATCCGAAATATCTGTTCTCAGAATCCACAGAAATAAGGCTAGCAAAGAGATCCACGAAATACAGATGTAACTCGGTGAGGTGAATTAACAGAACACTAAGCAGTTTCTCAGAGCTTCTTTCCAGATTTCATCTGAGGATATTTCCTTTTTCAACATAGCCCTCTATGGGCTTCCAAATATAACTTTGCCAATTCCACAAGAACTGTCTTAGAGAAAGGCTTCTTGAGGGGAAAGCTGTAACTCTGTGAGATGATTTCACAGAACTCAAAGAAGTTTCTCAGAAACCTTCTTTCTCTTTGTTATGGGAGGATATTTCCTTTGACCCTATGGTCTTCAAAGGCATCCGAAATATCTGTTCTCAGATTCCACAGAAATAAGGCTAGCAAAGAGATCCAAGAAATACAGATGTAACTCTGTGAGATGAATTAACAGAACACTAAGCAGTTTCTCAGAAAGCTTCTTTCCAGATTTCATCTGAGGATATTTCCTTTTTCATCATAGCCCTCTATGGGCTTCCAAATATCACTTTGCCAATTCCACAAGAAGTGCCTTATCGAAAGGCTTCTTGAGGGGAAAGCTGTAACTCTGCGAGATGATTTCACAGAACACAAAGAAGTTTCTCAGAAAGCTTCTTTCTCTTTGTTATCGGAGGATATTTCGTTTGGCCCAATAGTCTTCAAAGGGATCCGAAATATCTGTTCTCAGATTCCACAGAAATAAGGCTAGCAAAGAGATCCGCGAAATACAGATGTAACTCTGTGAGATGAATTAACAGAACACTAAGCAGTTTCTCAGAAAGCTTCTTTCCAGATTTCATCTGAGGATATTTCTTTTTTCACCATAGCCCTTTACGGGCTTCCAAATATCACTTTGCCAATTCCACAAGAACTGTCTTAGCGAAAGGCTTCTTGACGGCAAAGCTGTGACTCTGTGAGATGATTTCACAGAACACAAAGAAGTTTCTCAGAAAGCTTCTTTCTCTTTGTTATCGGAGGATATTTCCTTTGGCCCTATGGTCTTCAAAGGCATCCGAAATATCTGTTCTCAGATTCCACAGAAATAAGGCTAGCAAAGAGATCCACGAAATACAGATGTAAGTCTGTGAGATGAATTAACAGAACACTAAGCAGTTTCTCAGAAAGCTTTTTTCCAGATTTCATCTGAGGATATTTCCTTTTTCACCATAGCCCTCTATGGGCTTCCAAATATCACTTTGCCAATTCCACAAGAAGTGCCTTAGCGAAATGCTTCTTGAGGGGAAAGCTGTTACTCTGTGAGATGATTTTACAGAACACAAAGAAGTTTCTCAGAAAGCTTCTTTCTCTTTGTTATCGGAGGATATTTCCTTTGGCCCTATATTCTTCAAAGGGATCCGAAATATTTGTTATCAGATTCCACAGAAATAAGGCTAGCAAAGAGATCCACGAAATACAGATGTAACTCTGTGAGATGAATTAACAGAACACTAAGGAGGTTCTTAGAAAGCTTCTTTCCAGATTTCATCTGAGGATATTTCCTTTTTCACCATAGCCCTCTATGGGCTTCCAAATATCACTTTGCCAATTCCACAAGAACTGTCTTAGCGAAAGGCTTCTTGAGGGGAAAGCTGTAACTCTGTGAGATGATTTCACAGAACACAAAGAAGTTTCTAAGAAAGCTTCTTTCTCTTTGTTATCGGAGGATATTTCCTTTGGCCCCATAGTCTTCAAAGGGATCCGAAATATCTGTTCTCAGATTCCAGAGAAATAAGGCTAGCAAAGAGATCCACGAAATACAGATGTAACTCTGTGTGATGAATTAACAGAACACTAAGCAATTTCTCAGAAAGGTTCCTTCCAGATTTCATCTGAGGATATTTCCTTTTTCACCATAGCCCTCTAAGGGCTTCCAAATATCACTTTGCCAATTCCACAAGAACTGTCTTAGCGAAAGGCTTCTTGAGGGGAAAGATGTAACTCTGTGAGATGATTTCAAAGAACACAAAGAAGTTTCTCAGAAAGCTTCTTTCTCTTTGTTATCCGAGGATATTTCCTTTGGCCCTATAGTCTTCAAAGGGATCCGAAATATCTGTTCTCAGATTCCACAGAAATAAGGCTAGCAAAGAGATCCACGAAATACAGATGTAACTCTGTGAGATGAATTAACAGAACACTAAGCAGTTTCTCAGAAAACTTCTTTCCAGATTTCATCTGAGGATATTTCCTTTTTCACCATAGCCCTCTATGGGATTCCAAATACAACTTTGCCAATTCCACAAGAACTGTCTTAGCGAAAGGCTTCTTGAGGGGAAAGCTATAACTCTGTGAGATGATTTCACAGAACACAAAGAAGTTTCTCAGAAAGCTTCTTTCTCTTTGTTATCGGAGGATATTTCCTTTGGCCCCATAGTCTTCAAAGGGATCAGAAATATCTGTTCTCAGATTCCACAGAAATAAGGCTAGCAAAGAGATCCGAAATACAGATGTAACTCTGTGAGATGCATTAACAGAACACTAAGCAGTTTCTCAGAAAGTTTCTTTCCAGATTTCATCTGAGGATATTTCCTTTTTTACCATAGCCCTCTAAGGGCTTTCAAATATCACTTTGCCAATTCCACAAGAACTGTCTGAGCGAAAGGCTTCTTGAGGGGAAAGCTGTGACTCTGTGAGATGATTTCACAGAACACAAAGAAGTTTCTCAGAAAGCTTCCTTCCCTTTGTTATCGGAGGATATTTCCTTTGGCCCTATAGTCTTCAAAGGGATCCGAAATATCTGTTCTCAGATTCCACAGAAATAAGGCTAGCAAGGAGATCCACGAAATACAGATGTAACCCTGTGAGATGAATTAACAGAACACTAAGCAGTTTCTCAGAAACTTCTTTCCAGATTTCATCTGAGGATATTTCCTTTTTCACCATAGCCCTCTATGGGCTTCCAAATATAACTTTGCCAATTCCACAAGAACTGTCTTAGTGAAAGGCTTCTTGAGGGGAAAGCTGTAACTCTGTGAGATGATTTCACAGAACACAAAGAAGTTTCTCAGAAAGCTTCTTTCTCTTTGTTATTGGAGGATATTTCCTTTGGCCCTATGGTCTTCAAAATCATCCGAAATATCTGTTCTCAGATTCCACAGAAATAAGGCTAGCAAAGAGATCCACGAAATACAGATGTAACTCTGTGAGATGAATTAACAGAACACTAAGCAGTTTCTCAGAAAGCTTCTTTCCAGATTTCATCTGAGGATATTTCCTTTTTCACCATAGCCCTTTATGGGCTTCCAAATATCACTTTGCCAATTCCACAAGAAGTGCTTTATCGAAAGGCTTCTTGAGGGGAAAGCTGTAACTCTGCGAGATGATTTCACAGAACCCCATGAAGTTTCTCAGAAAGCTTCTTTCTCTTTGGTATCGGAGGATATTTCCTTTGGCCCTATAGTCTTCAAAGGGATCCGAAATATCTGTTCTCAGATTCCACAGAAATAAGGCTAGCAAAGAGATCCACGAAATACAGATGTAACTCTGTGTGATGAATTAACAGAACACTAAGCAGTTTTTCAGAAAGGTTCTTTCCAGATTTCATCTGAGGATATTTCCTTTTTCACCATAGCCCTCTAGGGGCTTCCAAATATCACTTTGCCAATTCCACAAGAACTGTCTTAACGAAAGGCTTCTTGAGGGGAAAGCTGTAACTCTGTGAGATGATTACATAGAACAGAAAGAAGTTTCTCAGAAAGCTTCTTTCTCTTTGTTATCGGAGGATATTTCCTTTGGCCCTATGGTCTTCAAAATCATCCGAAACATCTGTTCTCTTTTCCACAGAAATATGGCTGGCAAAGAGATCCACGAAATACAGGTGTAACTCTGTGAGATGAATTACAGAACACTAAGCAGTTTCTCAGAAAGCTTCTTTCCAGATTTCATCTGAGGATATTTCCTTTTTCACCATAGCCCTCTAGGGGCTTCCAAATATCACTTTGCCAATTCCACAAGAACTGTCTTAGCGAAAGGCTTCTTGAGGGGAAAGCTGTAACTCTGTGAGATGATTACACAGAACAGAAAGAAGTTTCTCAGAAAGCTTCTTTCTCTTTGCTATCGGAGGATATTTCCTTTGGTCCTATGGTCTTCAAAATCATCCGAAATATCTGTTCTCAGATTCCACAGAAATAAGGCTAGCAAAGAGATCCACGAAATACAGATGTAACTCTGTGAGGTGAATTAACAGAACACTAAGCAGTTTCTCAGAAAGCTTCTCTCCAGATTTCATCTGAGGATATTTCCTTTTTCACCATAGCCCTCTAGGGGCTTCCAAATATCACTTTGCCAATTCCACAAGAACTGTCTTAGTGAAAGGCTTCTTGAGGGGAAAGCTGTAACTCTGTGAGATGATTTCACAGAACACAAAGAAGTTTCTCAGAAAGCTTCTTTCTCTTTGTTATCGGAGGATATTTCCATTGGCCCTGTAGTCTTCAAAGGGATCCGAAATATCTGTTCTCAGGTTCCACAGAAATAAGGCTAGCAAAGAGATCCACGAAATACAGATGTAACTCTGTGAGATGCATTATCAGAACACTACGCAGTTTCTCAGAAAGCTTCTTTCCAGATTTCATCTAAGGATATTTCCTTTTTCACCATAGCTCTCTATGGGCTTCCAAATATCACTTTGCCAATTCCACAAGAACTGTCTTAGCGAAAGGCTTCTTGAGGTGAAAGCTGTAACTCTGTGAGATGATTTCACAGAACACAAAGAAGTTTCTCAGAAAGCTTCTTTCTCTTTGTTATCGGAGGATATTTCCTTTGGCCCTATAGTCTTCAAAGGGATCCGAAATATCTGTTCTCAGATTCCACAGAAATAAGGCTAGCAAAGAGATCCACGAAATACAGATGTAACTCTGTGAGATGAATTAACAGAACACTAAGCAGTTTCTCAGAAAGCTTCTTTCCAGATTTCATCTGAGGATATTTCCTTCTTCACCATAGCTCTCTATGGGCTTCCAAATATCACTTTGCCAATTCCACAAGATCTGTCTTAGCGAAAGGCTTCTTGAGGGGAAAGCTGTAACTCTGTGAGATGATTTCAAAGAACACAAAGATGTTTCTCAGAAAGCTTATTTCTCTTTCTTATCGGAGTATATTTCCTTTGGCCCTATAGTCTTCAAAGGGATCCGAAATATCTGTTCTCAGATTCCACAGAAATAAGGCTTGGAAAGATTCCATGAAATACAGATGTTACTCTGTCAGATGAATTAACAGAACACTAAGCAGTTTCTCAGAAAGCTTCTTTCCAGATTTCAACTGAGGATATTTCCTTTTTCACCATAGCCCTCTATGGGCTTCCAAATATCACTTTGCCAATTCCACAAGAACTGTCTTGGCGAAAGGCTTCTTCTAGAGAAAGCTGTAACTCTGTGAGATGATTTCATAGAACACAAAGAAGTTTCTCAGAAAGCTTCTTTCTCTTTGTTATCGGAGGATATTTCCTTTGGCCCTATAGTCTTCAAAGGGATCCGAAATATCTGTTCTCAGATTCCACAGAAATAAGGGTAGCAAAGAGATCCACGAAATACAGATGTAACCCTGTGAGATGAATTAACAGAACACTAAGCAGTTTCTCAGAAAGCTTCTTTCCAGATTTCATCTGAAGATATTTCCTTTTGCACCATAGCCCTCTATGGGCTTCCAAATATCACTTCGCCAATTCCACAAGAACTGTCTGGGCGAAAGGCTTCTTGAGGGGAAAGTTGTGATTCTGTGAGATGATTTCACAGATCACAAAGAAGTTTCTCAGAAAGCTTCTTTCTCTTTGTTATCGGAGGATATTTCCTTTGGCCCTATAGTCTTCAAAGGGATCCGAAATATCTGTTCTCAGATTCCACAGAAATAAGGCTAGCAAAGAGATCCACGAAATAGAGATGTGACTCTGTGAGATGAATTAACAAAACTCTAAGCAGTTTCTCAGAAAGCTTGTTTCCAGATTTCATCTGAGGATATTTCCTTTTTCACCATAGCCCTCTAGGAGCTTCCAAATATCACTTTGCCAATTCCACAAGAACTGTCTTAGTGAAAGGCTTCTTGAGGGGAAATCTGTAACTCTGTGAGATGATTTTACAGAACACAAAGAAGTTTCTCAGAAAGCTTCTTTCTCTTTGTTATCGGAGGATATTTCCTTTGGCCCTATAGTCTTCCAAGAGATCCGAAATATCTGTTCTCAGATTCCACAGAAATAAGGCTAGCAAGGAGATCCGCGAAATACAGATGTAACTCTGTGAGATGAATTAACAGAACACTAAGCAGTTTCTCAGAAAGCTTCTTTCCAGATTTCATCTGAGGATATTTCTTTTTTCACCATACCCCTCTACGGGCTTCCAAATATCACTTTGCCAATTCCACAAGAACTGTCTTAGCGAAAGGCTTCTTGAGGGCAAAGCTGTAACTCTGTGAGATGATTTCACAGAACACAAACAAGTTTCTCAGAAAGCTTCTTTCTCTTTGTTATCGGAGGATATTTCCTTTGGCCCTATATTCTTCAAAGGGATCCGAAATATCTGTTATCAGATTCCACAGAAATAAGGCTAGCAAAGAGATCCACGAAATACAGTTGTAACTCTGTGAGATGAATTAACAGAACACTAAGGAGGTTCTTAGAAAGCTTCTTTCCAGATTTCATCTGAGGATATTTCCTTTTTCACCATAGCCCTCTATGTGTTTCCAAATATCACTTTGACAATTCCACAAGAACTGTCTTAGCGAAAGGCTTCTTGAGGGGAAAGCTGTAACTCTGTGAGATGATTTCACAGAACACAAAGAAGTTTCTCAGAAAGCTTCTTTCTCTTTGTTATCGGAGGTTATTTCCTTTGGCCCTATGGTCTTCAAAGGCATCCGAAATATCTGTTCTCAGAATCCACAGAAATAAGGCTAGCAAAGAGATCCACGAAATACAGATGTAACTCGGTGAGGTGAATTAACAGAACACTAAGCAGTTTCTCAGAGCTTCTTTCCAGATTTCATCTGAGGATATTTCCTTTTTCAACATAGCCCTCTATGGGCTTCCAAATATAACTTTGCCAATTCCACAAGAACTGTCTTAGAGAAAGGCTTCTTGAGGGGAAAGCTGTAACTCTGTGAGATGATTTCACAGAACTCAAAGAAGTTTCTCAGAAACCTTCTTTCTCTTTGTTATGGGAGGATATTTCCTTTGACCCTATGGTCTTCAAAGGCATCCGAAATATCTGTTCTCAGATTCCACAGAAATAAGGCTAGCAAAGAGATCCAAGAAATACAGATGTAACTCTGTGAGATGAATTAACAGAACACTAAGCAGTTTCTCAGAAAGCTTCTTTCCAGATTTCATCTGAGGATATTTCCTTTTTCATCATAGCCCTCTATGGGCTTCCAAATATCACTTTGCCAATTCCACAAGAAGTGCCTTATCGAAAGGCTTCTTGAGGGGAAAGCTGTAACTCTGCGAGATGATTTCACAGAACACAAAGAAGTTTCTCAGAAAGCTTCTTTCTCTTTGTTATCGGAGGATATTTCGTTTGGCCCAATAGTCTTCAAAGGGATCCGAAATATCTGTTCTCAGATTCCACAGAAATAAGGCTAGCAAAGAGATCCGCGAAATACAGATGTAACTCTGTGAGATGAATTAACAGAACACTAAGCAGTTTCTCAGAAAGCTTCTTTCCAGATTTCATCTGAGGATATTTCTTTTTTCACCATAGCCCTTTACGGGCTTCCAAATATCACTTTGCCAATTCCACAAGAACTGTCTTAGCGAAAGGCTTCTTGACGGCAAAGCTGTGACTCTGTGAGATGATTTCACAGAACACAAAGAAGTTTCTCAGAAAGCTTCTTTCTCTTTGTTATCGGAGGATATTTCCTTTGGCCCTATGGTCTTCAAAGGCATCCGAAATATCTGTTCTCAGATTCCACAGAAATAAGGCTAGCAAAGAGATCCACGAAATACAGATGTAAGTCTGTGAGATGAATTAACAGAACACTAAGCAGTTTCTCAGAAAGCTTTTTTCCAGATTTCATCTGAGGATATTTCCTTTTTCACCATAGCCCTCTATGGGCTTCCAAATATCACTTTGCCAATTCCACAAGAAGTGCCTTAGCGAAAGGCTTCTTGAGGGGAAAGCTGTTACTCTGTGAGATGATTTTACAGAACACAAAGAAGTTTCTCAGAAAGCTTCTTTCTCTTTGTTATCGGAGGATATTTCCTTTGGCCCTATATTCTTCAAAGGGATCCGAAATATTTGTTATCAGATTCCACAGAAATAAGGCTAGCAAAGAGATCCACGAAATACAGATGTAACTCTGTGAGATGAATTAACAGAACACTAAGGAGGTTCTTAGAAAGCTTCTTTCCAGATTTCATCTGAGGATATTTCCTTTTTCACCATAGCCCTCTATGGGCTTCCAAATATCACTTTGCCAATTCCACAAGAACTGTCTTAGCGAAAGGCTTCTTGAGGGGAAAGCTGTAACTCTGTGAGATGATTTCACAGAACACAAAGAAGTTTCTAAGAAAGCTTCTTTCTCTTTGTTATCGGAGGATATTTCCTTTGGCCCCATAGTCTTCAAAGGGATCCGAAATATCTGTTCTCAGATTCCAGAGAAATAAGGCTAGCAAAGAGATCCACGAAATACAGATGTAACTCTGTGTGATGAATTAACAGAACACTAAGCAATTTCTCAGAAAGGTTCCTTCCAGATTTCATCTGAGGATATTTCCTTTTTCACCATAGCCCTCTAAGGGCTTCCAAATATCACTTTGCCAATTCCACAAGAACTGTCTTAGCGAAAGGCTTCTTGAGGGGAAAGATGTAACTCTGTGAGATGATTTCAAAGAACACAAAGAAGTTTCTCAGAAAGCTTCTTTCTCTTTGTTATCCGAGGATATTTCCTTTGGCCCTATAGTCTTCAAAGGGATCCGAAATATCTGTTCTCAGATTCCACAGAAATAAGGCTAGCAAAGAGATCCACGAAATACAGATGTAACTCTGTGAGATGAATTAACAGAACACTAAGCAGTTTCTCAGAAAACTTCTTTCCAGATTTCATCTGAGGATATTTCCTTTTTCACCATAGCCCTCTATGGGATTCCAAATACAACTTTGCCAATTCCACAAGAACTGTCTTAGCGAAAGGCTTCTTGAGGGGAAAGCTATAACTCTGTGAGATGATTTCACAGAACACAAAGAAGTTTCTCAGAAAGCTTCTTTCTCTTTGTTATCGGAGGATATTTCCTTTGGCCCCATAGTCTTCAAAGGGATCAGAAATATCTGTTCTCAGATTCCACAGAAATAAGGCTAGCAAAGAGATCCGAAATACAGATGTAACTCTGTGAGATGCATTAACAGAACACTAAGCAGTTTCTCAGAAAGTTTCTTTCCAGATTTCATCTGAGGATATTTCCTTTTTTACCATAGCCCTCTAGGGGCTTCCAAATATCACTTTGCCAATTCCACAAGAACTGTCTCAGCGAAAGGCTTCTTGAGGGGAAAGCTGTAACTCTGTGAGATGATTTCACAGAACACAAAGATGTTTCTCAGAAAGCTTCTTTCTCTTTGTTATCAGAGGATATTTCCTTTGGTCCTATAGTCTTCAAAGGGATCCGAAATATCTGCTCTCAGATTCCACAGAAAGAAGGCTAGCAAAGAGATCCACGAAATACAGATGTAACTCTGTGAGATGAATTAACAGAACACTAAGCAGTTTCTCAGAAAGCTTCTTTCCAGATTTCATCTGAGGATATTTCCTTTTTCACCATAGCCCTTTATGGGCTTCCAAATATCACTTTGCCAATTCCACAAGAAGTGCTTTATCGAAAGGCTTCTTGAGGGGAAAGCTGTAACTCTGCGAGATGATTTCACAGAACCCCATGAAGTTTCTCAGAAAGCTTCTTTCTCTTTGGTATCGGAGGATATTTCCTTTGGCCCTATAGTCTTCAAAGGGATCCGAAATATCTGTTCTCAGATTCCACAGAAATAAGGCTAGCAAAGAGATCCACGAAATACAGATGTAACTCTGTGTGATGAATTAACAGAACACTAAGCAGTTTTTCAGAAAGGTTCTTTCCAGATTTCATCTGAGGATATTTCCTTTTTCACCATAGCCCTCTAGGGGCTTCCAAATATCACTTTGCCAATTCCACAAGAACTGTCTTAACGAAAGGCTTCTTGAGGGGAAAGCTGTAACTCTGTGAGATGATTACATAGAACAGAAAGAAGTTTCTCAGAAAGCTTCTTTCTCTTTGTTATCGGAGGATATTTCCTTTGGCCCTATGGTCTTCAAAATCATCCGAAACATCTGTTCTCTTTTCCACAGAAATATGGCTGGCAAAGAGATCCACGAAATACAGGTGTAACTCTGTGAGATGAATTACAGAACACTAAGCAGTTTCTCAGAAAGCTTCTTTCCAGATTTCATCTGAGGATATTTCCTTTTTCACCATAGCCCTCTAGGGGCTTCCAAATATCACTTTGCCAATTCCACAAGAACTGTCTTAGCGAAAGGCTTCTTGAGGGGAAAGCTGTAACTCTGTGAGATGATTACACAGAACAGAAAGAAGTTTCTCAGAAAGCTTCTTTCTCTTTGCTATCGGAGGATATTTCCTTTGGTCCTATGGTCTTCAAAATCATCCGAAATATCTGTTCTCAGATTCCACAGAAATAAGGCTAGCAAAGAGATCCACGAAATACAGATGTAACTCTGTGAGGTGAATTAACAGAACACTAAGCAGTTTCTCAGAAAGCTTCTCTCCAGATTTCATCTGAGGATATTTCCTTTTTCACCATAGCCCTCTAGGGGCTTCCAAATATCACTTTGCCAATTCCACAAGAACTGTCTTAGTGAAAGGCTTCTTGAGGGGAAAGCTGTAACTCTGTGAGATGATTTCACAGAACACAAAGAAGTTTCTCAGAAAGCTTCTTTCTCTTTGTTATCGGAGGATATTTCCATTGGCCCTGTAGTCTTCAAAGGGATCCGAAATATCTGTTCTCAGGTTCCACAGAAATAAGGCTAGCAAAGAGATCCACGAAATACAGATGTAACTCTGTGAGATGCATTATCAGAACACTACGCAGTTTCTCAGAAAGCTTCTTTCCAGATTTCATCTAAGGATATTTCCTTTTTCACCATAGCTCTCTATGGGCTTCCAAATATCACTTTGCCAATTCCACAAGAACTGTCTTAGCGAAAGGCTTCTTGAGGTGAAAGCTGTAACTCTGTGAGATGATTTCACAGAACACAAAGAAGTTTCTCAGAAAGCTTCTTTCTCTTTGTTATCGGAGGATATTTCCTTTGGCCCTATAGTCTTCAAAGGGATCCGAAATATCTGTTCTCAGATTCCACAGAAATAAGGCTAGCAAAGAGATCCACGAAATACAGATGTAACTCTGTGAGATGAATTAACAGAACACTAAGCAGTTTCTCAGAAAGCTTCTTTCCAGATTTCATCTGAGGATATTTCCTTCTTCACCATAGCTCTCTATGGGCTTCCAAATATCACTTTGCCAATTCCACAAGATCTGTCTTAGCGAAAGGCTTCTTGAGGGGAAAGCTGTAACTCTGTGAGATGATTTCAAAGAACACAAAGATGTTTCTCAGAAAGCTTATTTCTCTTTCTTATCGGAGTATATTTCCTTTGGCCCTATAGTCTTCAAAGGGATCCGAAATATCTGTTCTCAGATTCCACAGAAATAAGGCTTGGAAAGATTCCATGAAATACAGATGTTACTCTGTCAGATGAATTAACAGAACACTAAGCAGTTTCTCAGAAAGCTTCTTTCCAGATTTCAACTGAGGATATTTCCTTTTTCACCATAGCCCTCTATGGGCTTCCAAATATCACTTTGCCAATTCCACAAGAACTGTCTTGGCGAAAGGCTTCTTCTAGAGAAAGCTGTAACTCTGTGAGATGATTTCATAGAACACAAAGAAGTTTCTCAGAAAGCTTCTTTCTCTTTGTTATCGGAGGATATTTCCTTTGGCCCTATAGTCTTCAAAGGGATCCGAAATATCTGTTCTCAGATTCCACAGAAATAAGGGTAGCAAAGAGATCCACGAAATACAGATGTAACCCTGTGAGATGAATTAACAGAACACTAAGCAGTTTCTCAGAAAGCTTCTTTCCAGATTTCATCTGAAGATATTTCCTTTTGCACCATAGCCCTCTATGGGCTTCCAAATATCACTTCGCCAATTCCACAAGAACTGTCTGGGCGAAAGGCTTCTTGAGGGGAAAGTTGTGATTCTGTGAGATGATTTCACAGATCACAAAGAAGTTTCTCAGAAAGCTTCTTTCTCTTTGTTATCGGAGGATATTTCCTTTGGCCCTATAGTCTTCAAAGGGATCCGAAATATCTGTTCTCAGATTCCACAGAAATAAGGCTAGCAAAGAGATCCACGAAATAGAGATGTGACTCTGTGAGATGAATTAACAAAACTCTAAGCAGTTTCTCAGAAAGCTTGTTTCCAGATTTCATCTGAGGATATTTCCTTTTTCACCATAGCCCTCTAGGAGCTTCCAAATATCACTTTGCCAATTCCACAAGAACTGTCTTAGCGAAAGGCTTCTTGAGGGGAAATCTGTAACTCTGTGAGATGATTTTACAGAACACAAAGAAGTTTCTCAGAAAGCTTCTTTCTCTTTGTTATCGGAGGATATTTCCTTTGGCCCTATAGTCTTCCAAGAGATCCGAAATATCTGTTCTCAGATTCCACAGAAATAAGGCTAGCAAGGAGATCCGCGAAATACAGATGTAACTCTGTGAGATGAATTAACAGAACACTAAGCAGTTTCTCAGAAAGCTTCTTTCCAGATTTCATCTGAGGATATTTCTTTTTTCACCATAGCCCTCTACGGGCTTCCAAATATCACTTTGCCAATTCCACAAGAACTGTCTTAGCGAAAGGCTTCTTGAGGGCAAAGCTGTAACTCTGTGAGATGATTTCACAGAACACAAACAAGTTTCTCAGAAAGCTTCTTTCTCTTTGTTATCGGAGGATATTTCCTTTGGCCCTATATTCTTCAAAGGGATCCGAAATATCTGTTATCAGATTCCACAGAAATAAGGCTAGCAAAGAGATCCACGAAATACAGTTGTAACTCTGTGAGATGAATTAACAGAACACTAAGGAGGTTCTTAGAAAGCTTCTTTCCAGATTTCATCTGAGGATATTTCCTTTTTCACCATAGCCCTCTATGTGTTTCCAAATATCACTTTGACAATTCCACAAGAACTGTCTTAGCGAAAGGCTTCTTGAGGGGAAAGCTGTAACTCTGTGAGATGATTTCACAGAACACAAAGAAGTTTCTCAGAAAGCTTCTTTCTCTTTGTTATCGGAGGTTATTTCCTTTGGCCCTATGGTCTTCAAAGGCATCCGAAATATCTGTTCTCAGAATCCACAGAAATAAGGCTAGCAAAGAGATCCACGAAATACAGATGTAACTCGGTGAGGTGAATTAACAGAACACTAAGCAGTTTCTCACAGCTTCTTTCCAGATTTCATCTGAGGATATTTCCTTTTTCAACATAGCCCTCTATGGGCTTCCAAATATAACTTTGCCAATTCCACAAGAACTGTCTTAGAGAAAGGCTTCTTGAGGGGAAAGCTGTAACTCTGTGAGATGATTTCACAGAACTCAAAGAAGTTTCTCAGAAACCTTCTTTCTCTTTGTTATGGGAGGATATTTCCTTTGACCCTATGGTCTTCAAAGGCATCCGAAATATCTGTTCTCAGATTCCACAGAAATAAGGCTAGCAAAGAGATCCAAGAAATACAGATGTAACTCTGTGAGATGAATTAACAGAACACTAAGCAGTTTCTCAGAAAGCTTCTTTCCAGATTTCATCTGAGGATATTTCCTTTTTCATCATAGCCCTCTATGGGCTTCCAAATATCACTTTGCCAATTCCACAAGAAGTGCCTTATCGAAAGGCTTCTTGAGGGGAAAGCTGTAACTCTGCGAGATGATTTCACAGAACACAAAGAAGTTTCTCAGAAAGCTTCTTTCTCTTTGTTATCGGAGGATATTTCGTTTGGCCCAATAGTCTTCAAAGGGATCCGAAATATCTGTTCTCAGATTCCACAGAAATAAGGCTAGCAAAGAGATCCGCGAAATACAGATGTAACTCTGTGAGATGAATTAACAGAACACTAAGCAGTTTCTCAGAAAGCTTCTTTCCAGATTTCATCTGAGGATATTTCTTTTTTCACCATAGCCCTTTACGGGCTTCCAAATATCACTTTGCCAATTCCACAAGAACTGTCTTAGCGAAAGGCTTCTTGACGGCAAAGCTGTGACTCTGTGAGATGATTTCACAGAACACAAAGAAGTTTCTCAGAAAGCTTCTTTCTCTTTGTTATCGGAGGATATTTCCTTTGGCCCTATGGTCTTCAAAGGCATCCGAAATATCTGTTCTCAGATTCCACAGAAATAAGGCTAGCAAAGAGATCCACGAAATACAGATGTAAGTCTGTGAGATGAATTAACAGAACACTAAGCAGTTTCTCAGAAAGCTTTTTTCCAGATTTCATCTGAGGATATTTCCTTTTTCACCATAGCCCTCTATGGGCTTCCAAATATCACTTTGCCAATTCCACAAGAAGTGCCTTAGCGAAAGGCTTCTTGAGGGGAAAGCTGTTACTCTGTGAGATGATTTTACAGAACACAAAGAAGTTTCTCAGAAAGCTTCTTTCTCTTTGTTATCGGAGGATATTTCCTTTGGCCCTATATTCTTCAAAGGGATCCGAAATATTTGTTATCAGATTCCACAGAAATAAGGCTAGCAAAGAGATCCACGAAATACAGATGTAACTCTGTGAGATGAATTAACAGAACACTAAGGAGGTTCTTAGAAAGCTTCTTTCCAGATTTCATCTGAGGATATTTCCTTTTTCACCATAGCCCTCTATGGGCTTCCAAATATCACTTTGCCAATTCCACAAGAACTGTCTTAGCGAAAGGCTTCTTGAGGGGAAAGCTGTAACTCTGTGAGATGATTTCACAGAACACAAAGAAGTTTCTAAGAAAGCTTCTTTCTCTTTGTTATCGGAGGATATTTCCTTTGGCCCCATAGTCTTCAAAGGGATCCGAAATATCTGTTCTCAGATTCCAGAGAAATAAGGCTAGCAAAGAGATCCACGAAATACAGATGTAACTCTGTGTGATGAATTAACAGAACACTAAGCAATTTCTCAGAAAGGTTCCTTCCAGATTTCATCTGAGGATATTTCCTTTTTCACCATAGCCCTCTAAGGGCTTCCAAATATCACTTTGCCAATTCCACAAGAACTGTCTTAGCGAAAGGCTTCTTGAGGGGAAAGATGTAACTCTGTGAGATGATTTCAAAGAACACAAAGAAGTTTCTCAGAAAGCTTCTTTCTCTTTGTTATCCGAGGATATTTCCTTTGGCCCTATAGTCTTCAAAGGGATCCGAAATATCTGTTCTCAGATTCCACAGAAATAAGGCTAGCAAAGAGATCCACGAAATACAGATGTAACTCTGTGAGATGAATTAACAGAACACTAAGCAGTTTCTCAGAAAACTTCTTTCCAGATTTCATCTGAGGATATTTCCTTTTTCACCATAGCCCTCTATGGGATTCCAAATACAACTTTGCCAATTCCACAAGAACTGTCTTAGCGAAAGGCTTCTTGAGGGGAAAGCTATAACTCTGTGAGATGATTTCACAGAACACAAAGAAGTTTCTCAGAAAGCTTCTTTCTCTTTGTTATCGGAGGATATTTCCTTTGGCCCCATAGTCTTCAAAGGGATCAGAAATATCTGTTCTCAGATTCCACAGAAATAAGGCTAGCAAAGAGATCCGAAATACAGATGTAACTCTGTGAGATGCATTAACAGAACACTAAGCAGTTTCTCAGAAAGTTTCTTTCCAGATTTCATCTGAGGATATTTCCTTTTTTACCATAGCCCTCTAGGGGCTTCCAAATATCACTTTGCCAATTCCACAAGAACTGTCTCAGCGAAAGGCTTCTTGAGGGGAAAGCTGTAACTCTGTGAGATGATTTCACAGAACACAAAGATGTTTCTCAGAAAGCTTCTTTCTCTTTGTTATCAGAGGATATTTCCTTTGGTCCTATAGTCTTCAAAGGGATCCGAAATATCTGCTCTCAGATTCCACAGAAAGAAGGCTAGCAAAGAGATTCACGAAATACAGATGTAACTCTGTGAGATGAATTAACAGAACACTAAGCAGTTTCTCAGAAAGCTTCTTTCCAGATTTCATCTCAGGACATTTCCTTTTTTAACCATAGCCTTCTATGGGCTTCCAAATATGACTTTGCCAATTCCACAAGAACAGTCTCAGCGAAAGGCTTCTTGAGGGGAAAGCTGTAACTCTGTGAGATGATTTCACAGAACAAAAAGAAGTTTCTCAGAAAGCTTCTTTCTCTTTGTTATCGGAGGATATTCCCTTTGGCCCTATGGTCTTCAAAGGGATCCGAAATATCTGTTCTCAGATTCCACAGAAATAAGGCTAGCAAAGAGATCCACGAAATACAGATGTAACTCTGTGAGATGAATTAACAGAACACTAAGCAGTTTCTCAGAAAGCTTCTTTCCATAGTTCATCTGAGGATATTTCCTTTTTCCCCATAGCCCTCTATGGGCTTCCAAATAACACTTTGCCAATTCCACAAAAACTGCCTTAGCGAAAGGCTTCTTGAGGGGAAAGCTGTAACTCTGTGAGATGATTTCAAAGAACACAAAGAAGTTTCGCAGAAAGCTTCTTTCTCTTTGTTATCGGAGGATATTTCCTTTGGCCCTATAGTCTTCAAAGGGATCCGAAATATCTGTTCTCAGATTCCACAGAAATAAGGCTTGCAAAGAGTTCCACGATATACAGATGTAACTCTGTCACATGAATTAACAGAACAATAAGCAGTTTCTCAGAAAGCTTCTTTCCAGATTTCATCTGAGGATATTTCCTTTTTCACCATAGCACTCTATGGGCTTCCAAATATCACTTTGCCAATTCCACAAGAACTGTCTTAGCGAAAGGCTTCTTTTGGGAAAGCTGTAACTCTGTGAGATGATTTCACAGAACACAAAGAGGTTTCTCAGTAAGCTTCTTTCTCTTTGTTATCGGAGGATATTTCCTTTGGCCCTATTGTCTTTAAAGGGATCCGAAATATCTGTTCTCAGATTCCACAGAAATAAGGCTAGCAAAGAGATCCTCGAAATACAGATGTAACTCTGTGAGATGAATTAACAGAACACTAAGCAGTTTCTCAGAAAGCTTCTTTCCAGATTTCATCTGAGGATATTTCCTTTTTTACCATAGCCCTCTAAGGGCTTCCAAATATCACTTTGCCAATTCCACAAGAACTGTCTTAGCAAAAGGCTTCTTGTGGGGAAAGCTGTAACTCTGTGAGATGATTTCACAGAACACAAAGAAGTTTCTCAGAAAACTTCTTTTTCTTTGTTATCAGAGGATATTTCCTTTGGCCCTATAATCTTCAAAGGGATCCGAAATATCTGTTCTCAGATTCCACAGAAATAAGGCTAGCAAAGAGATCCACGAAATACAGATGTAACTCTGTGAGATGAATTAACGGAACACTAAGCAGTTTCTCAGAAAGCTTCTTTCCAGATTTCATCTGAGGGTATTTCTTTTTTCACATAGCCCTCTATGGGCTTCATAATATCACTTTGCCAATTCCACTAGAACTGTGTTAGCGAAAGGCATCTTCAGGGCAAAGCTGTAAGTCTGTGAGATGATTTCACAGAACACAAAGAAGTTTCTCAGAAAGCTTCTTTCTCTTTGTTATCGGAGGATATTTCCTTTGGCCCTATGGTCTTCAAAGGCATCCGAAATATCTGTTCTCAGATTCCACAGAAATAAGGCTAGCAAAGAGATCCACGAAATACAGATGTAACTCTGTGAGATGAATTAACAGAACACTAAGCAGTTTCTCAGAAAGCTTCTTTCCAGATTTCTTCTGAGGATATTTCCTTTTCCACCATAGCCCTCTATGGGCTTCCAAATATCACTTTGCCAATTCCACAAGAACTGTCTTAGCGAAAGGCTTCTTGAGGGGAAAGCTCTAACTCGGTGAGATGATTTCACAGAACACAAAGAAGTTTCTCAGAAAGCTTCTTTCTCTTTGTTATCGGAGGATATTTCCTTTGGCCCTATGGTCTTCAAAGGCATCCGAAATATCTGTTCTCAGATTCCACAGAAATAAGGCTAGCATAGAGATCCACGAAATACAGATGTAACTCTGTGAGATGAATTAACAGAACACTAAGCAGTTTCTCAGAAAGCTTCTTTCCATAGTTCATCTGAGGATATTTCCTTTTTCACCATAGCCCTCTATGGGCTTCCAAATATCACTTTGCCAATTCCACAAGAACTGCCTCAGCGAAAGGCTTCTTGAGGGGAAAGCTGTAACTCTGCGAGATGATTTCACAGAACACAAAGAAGTTTCTCAGAAAGCTTCTTTCTCGTTGTTATCGGAGGATATTTCCTTTGGCCCTATGGTCTTCAAAGGGATCCGAAATATCTGTTCTCAGATTCCACAGAAATAAGGCTAGCAAAGAGATCCACGAAATACAGATGTAACTCTGTGAGATGAATTAACAGAACACTAAGCAGTTTCAAAGAAAGCTTCTTTCCAGATTTCATCTGAAGATATTTCCTTTTTCACCCTAGCCCTCTATGGGCTTCCAAATATCACTTTGCCAATTCCACAAGAACTGTCTTAGCGAAAGGCTTCTTGAGGGGAAAGCTGTAACTCTGTGAGATGATTTCACAGAACACAAAGAAGTTTCTCAGAAAGGTTCTTTCTCTTTGTTATCGGAGGATATTTCCCTTGGCCCTATGGTCTTCAAAGGGATCCGAAATATCTGTTCTCAGATTCCACAGAAATAAGGCTAGCAAAGAGATCCACGAAATACAGATGTAACTCTGTGAGATGAATTAACAGAACACTAAGCAGTTTCTCAGAAAGCTTCTTTCCAGATTTCATCTGAGGATATTTCCTTTTTCACCATAGCCCTCTATGGGCTTCCAAATATCACTTTGCCAATTACACAAGAACTGTCTTAGCGAAAGGCTTCTTCTAGGGAAAGATGTAACTCTGTGAGATGATTTCACAGAACACAAAGAAGTTTCTCAGAAAGCTTCCTTCTCTTTGTTATCGGATGATATTTCCTTTGGCCCTATGGTCTTCAAAGGCATCCGAAATATCTGTTTTCAGATTCCACAGAAATAAGGCTAGCAAAGAGATCCACGAAATACAGATGTAACTCTGTGAGATGAATTAACAGAACACTAAGCAGTTTCTCAGAAAGCTTCTTTCCAGATTTCATCTGAGGATATTTCCTTTTTCAAAATAGCCCTCTCTGGGCTTCCAAATATCACTTTGCAATTCCACAAGAAGTGCCTTAGCGAAAGGCTTCTTGCGGGAAAAGCTGTAACTCTGTGAGATGATTTCACAGAACACAAAGAAGTTTCTAAGAAAGCTTCTTTCTCTTTGTTATCGGAGGATATTTCCTTTGGCCCCATAGTCTTCAAAGGGATCCGAAATATCTGTTATAAGATTCCAGAGAAATAAGGCTAGCAAAGAGATCCACGAAATACAGATGTAACTCTGTGTGATGAATTAACAGAACACTAAGCAATTTCTCAGAAAGGTTCTTTCCAGATTTCATCTGAGGATATTTCCTTTTTCACCATAGCCCTCTATGGGCTTCCAAATATCACTTTGCCAATTCCACAAGAACTGTCTTAGCGAAAGGCTTCTTGAGGGGAAAGTTGTAACTCTGTGAGATGATTTCAAAGAACACAAAGAAGTTTCTCAGAAAGCTTCTTTCTCTTTGTTATCCGAGGATATTTCCTTAGGCCCTATAGTCTTCAAAGGGATCCGAAATATCTGTTCTCAGGTTCCACAGAAATAAGGCTAGCATAGAGATCCACCAAATACAGATGTAACTCTGTGAGATGAATTAACAGAACACTAAGCAGTTTCTCAGAAAGCTTCTTTCCAGATTTCATCTGAGGATATTTCCTTTTTCACCATAGCCCTCTATGAGCTTCCAAATATCACTTTGCCAATTCCACAAGAACTGTCTTAGCGAAAGGCTTCTTTTGGGAAAGCTGTAACTCTGTGAGATGATTTCACAGAACACAAAGAAGTTTCTCAGAAAGGTTCTTTCTCTTTGTTATCGGAGGATATTTCCTTTGGCCCTATGGTCTTCAGAGGGATCCGAAATATCTGTTCTCAGATTCCACAGAAATAAGGCTAACAAAGAGATCCACGAAATACAGATGTAACTCTGTGAGATGAATTAACAGAACACTAAGCAGTTTCTCAGAAAGCTTCTTTCCAGATTTCATCTGAAGATATTTCCTTTTTCACCATAGCCCTCTATGGGCTTCCAAATATCACTTTGCCAATTCCACAAGAACTGTTTTAGCGAAAGGCTTCTTCTAGGGAAAGATGTAACTCTGTGAGATGATTTCACAGAACACAAAGAAGTTTCTCAGAAAGCTTCTTTCTCTTTGTTATCGGAGGATATTTCCTTTGGCCCTATGGTCTTCAAAGGCATCCGAAATATCTGTTTTCAGATTCCACAGAAATAAGGCTAGCAAAGAGATCCACGAAATACAGATGTAACTCTGTGAGATGAATTAACAGAACACTAAGCATTTTCTCAGAGCGCTTCTTTCCAGATTTCATCTGAGGATATTTCCTTTTTCAAAATAGCCCTCTCTGGGCTTCCAAATATCACTTTGCCAATTCCACAAGTAGTGCCTTCGCGAAAGGCTTCTTGAGGGAAAAGCTGTAACCCTTCGAGATGATTTCACAGAACACAAAGAAGTTTCTCAGAAAGCTTCTTTCTCTTTTTTATCGGAGGATACTTCCTTTGGCCCTATAGTCTTCAAAGGGATCGGAAATATCTGTTCTCAGATTCCACAGAAATAAGGCTAGCAAAGAGATCCACGAAATACAGATGTAACTCTGTGAGATGAATTAACAGAACACTAAGCAGTTTCTCAGAAAGCTTCTTTCCAGATTTCATCTGAGGATATTTCCTTTTTCACCATAGCCCTCTAGGGGCTCCAAATATCACTTTGCCAATTCCACAAGAACTGCCTTAGCGAAAGGCTTCTTGAGGGGAAAGCTGTAACTCTGTGAGATGATTTCACAGAACACAAAGAAGTTTCTCAGAAAGCTTCTTTCTCTTTGTTATCATAGGATATTTCCTTTAGCCCTATAGTCTCCAAAGGGATCCGAAATATCTGTTCTCAGATTCCACAGAAATAAGGCTAGCAAAGAGATCCACGAAATACAGATGTAACTCTGTGAGATGAATTAACAGAACACTAAGCAGTTTCTCAGAAAGCTTCTTTCCAGATTTCATCTGAGGATATTTCGTTTTTCACCGTATCCCTCTACGGGCTTCCAAATATCACTTTGCCAATTCCACAAGAACTGTCTTAGCGAAAGGCTTCTTGAGGGGAAAGCTGTAACTCTGTGAGATGATTTCACAGAACACAAAGAAGATTCTCAGAAAGCTTCTTTCTCTTTGTTATCGGAGGATATTTCCTTTGGCCCTATAGTCTTCAAAGGGATCCGAAATATCTGTTCTCAGATTCCACAGAAATAAGGCTAGCAAAGAGATCCACGAAATACAGATGTAACTCTGTGAGATGAATTAACAGAACACTAAGCAGTTTCTCAGAAAGCTTCTTTCCAGATTTCATCTGAGGATATTTCCTTTTTCACCATAGCCCTCTATGGGCTTCCAAATATCACTTTGCCAATTCCACAAGAAATGTCTTAGCGAAAGGCTTCTTCTAGGGAAAGATGTAACTCTGTGAGATGATTTCACAGAACACAAAGAAGTTTCTCAGAAAGCTTCTTTCTCTTTGTTATCGGAGGATATTTCCTTTGGCACTATAGTCTTCAAAGGGATCCGAAATATCTGTTCTCAGATTCCACAGAAATAAGGCTAGCAAAGAGATCCACGAAATACAGATGTAACTCTGTGAGATGAATTAACAGAACACTAAGCAGTTTCTCAGAAAGCTTCTTTCCAGATTTCATCTGAGGACATTTCCTTTTTCAAAATAGCCCTCTCTGGGCTTCCAAATATCACTTTGCAATTCCACAAGAAGTGACTTAGCGAAAGGCTTCTTGCGGGAAAAGCTGTAACTCTGTGAGATGATTTCACAGAACACAAAGAAGTTTCTCAGAAAGCTTCTTTCTCTTTGTTATCGGAGGATATTTCCTTTGGCCCTATGGTCTTCAAAGGCATCCGAAATATCTGTTTTCAGATTCCACAGAAATAAGGCTAGCAAAGAGATCCACGAAATACAGATGTAACTCTGTGAGATGAATTAACAGAACACTAAGCAGTTTCTCAGAGCGCTTCTTTCCAGATTTCATCTGAGGATATTTCCTTTTTCAAAATAGCCCTCTCTGGGCTTCCAAATATCACTTTGCCAATTCCACAAGTAGTGCCTTCGCGAAAGGCTTCTTGAGGGAAAAGCTGTAACCCTTCGAGATGATTTCACAGAACACAAAGAAGTTTCTCAGAAAGCTTCTTTCTCTTTTTTATCGGAGGATACTTCCTTTGGCCCTATAGTCTTCAAAGGGATCGGAAATATCTGTTCTCAGATTCCACAGAAATAAGGCTAGCAAAGAGATCCACGAAATACAGATGTAACTCTGTGAGATGAATTAACAGAACACTAAGCAGTTTCTCAGAAAGCTTCTTTCCAGATTTCATCTGAGGATATTTCCTTTTTCACCATAGCCCTCTAGGGGCTCCAAATATCACTTTGCCAATTCCACAAGAACTGTCTTAGCGAAAGGCTTCTTGAGGGGAAAGCTGTAACTCTGTGAGATGATTTCACAGAACACAAAGAAGTTTCTCAGAAAGCTTCTTTCTCTTTGTTATCATAGGATATTTCCTTTAGCCCTATAGTCTCCAAAGGGATCCGAAATATCTGTTCTCAGATTCCACAGAAATAAGGCTAGCAAAGAGATCCACGAAATACAGATGTAACTCTGTGAGATGAATTAACAGAACACTAAGCAGTTTCTCAGAAAGCTTCTTTCCAGATTTCATCTGAGGATATTTCGTTTTTCACCATATCCCTCTACGGGCTTCCAAATATCACTTTGCCAATTCCACAAGAACTGTCTTAGCGAAAGGCTTCTTGAGGGGAAAGCTGTAACTCTGTGAGATGATTTCACAGAACACAAAGAAGATTCTCAGAAAGCTTCTTTCTCTTTGTTAGCGGAGGATATTTCCTTTGGCCCTATAGTCTTCAAAGGGATCCGAAATATCTGTTCTCAGATTCCACAGAAATAAGGCTAGCAAAGAGATCCACGAAATACAGATGTAACTCTGTGAGATGAATTAACAGAACACTAAGCAGTTTCTCAGAAAGCTTCTTTCCAGATTTCATCTGAGGATATTTCCTTTTTCACCATAGCCCTCTATGGGCTTCCAAATATCACTTTGCCAATTCCACAAGAAATGTCTTAGCGAAAGGCTTCTTCTAGGGAAAGATGTAACTCTGTGAGATGATTTCACAGAACACAAAGAAGTTTCTCAGAAAGCTTCTTTCTCTTTGTTATCGGAGGATATTTCCTTTGGCACTATAGTCTTCAAAGGGATCCGAAATATCTGTTCTCAGATTCCACAGAAATAAGGCTAGCAAAGAGATCCACGAAATACAGATGTAACTCTGTGAGATGAATTAACAGAACACTAAGCAGTTTCTCAGAAAGCTTCTTTCCAGATTTCATCTGAGGATATTTCCTTTTTCAAAATAGCCCTCTCTGGGCTTCCAAATATCACTTTGCAATTCCACAAGAAGTGACTTAGCGAAAGGCTTCTTGCGGGAAAAGCTGTAACTCTGTGAGATGATTTCACAGAACACAAAGAAGTTTCTCAGAAAGCTTCTTTCTCTTTGTTATCGGAGGATATTTCCTTTGGCCCCATAGACTTCAAAGGGATCCGAAATATCTGTTATCAGATTCCAGAGAAATAAGGCTAGCAAAGAGATCCACGAAATACAGATGTAACTCTGTGTGATGAATTAACAGAACACTAAGCAATTTCTCAGTAAGGTTCTTTCCAGATTTCATCTGAGGATATTTCCTTTTTCACCATAGCCCTCTATGAGCTTCCAAATATCACTTTGCCAATTCCACAAGAACTGTCTTAGCGAAAGGCTTCTTTTGGGAAAGCTGTAACTCTGTGAGATGATTTCACAGAACACAAAGAAGTTTCTCAAAAAGCTTCTTTCTCTTTGTTATCGGAGGATATTTCCTTTGGCCCTATAGTCTTCAAAGGGATCCGAAATATCTGTTCTCAGATTCCACAGAAATAAGGCTAGCAAAGAGATCCACGAAATACAGATGTAACTCTGTGTGATGAATTAACAGAACACTAAGCAGTTTCTCAGAAAGTTTCTTTCCAGATTTCATCTGAGGATATTTCCTTTTTCATCATAGCCCTCTATGGGCTTCCAAATATCACTTTGCCAATTCCACAAGAACTGTATTAGCGAAAGGCTTCTTGAGGGGAAAGCTGTAACTCTGTGAGATGATTTCAAAGAACACAAAGAGGTTTCTCAGAAAGCTTCTTTCTCTTTGTTATCAGAGGATATTTCCTTTGGCCCTATAGTCTTCAAAGGGATCCGAAATATCTGTTCTTAGGTTCCACAGAAATAAGGCTAGCAAAGAGATCCACGAAATAAAGATGTAACTCTGTGAGATGAATTAACAGAACACTAAGCAGTTTCTCAGAAAGCTTCTTTCCAGATTTCATCTGAGGATATTTCCTTTTTCACCATAGCCCTCTATGGGCTTCCAAATATCACTTTGCCAACTCCACAAGAACTGTCTTAGCGAAAGGCTTCTTGAGGGGAAAGCTGCAACTCTGGGAGATGATTTCACAGAACACAAAGAAGTTTCTCAGAAAGCTTCTTTCTCTTTGTTATCCGGGGATATTTCCTTTGGCCCTATAGTCTTCAAAGGGATCCGAAATATCTGTTCTCAGATTCCACAGAAATAAGGCTAGCAAAGAGATCCACGAAATACAGATGTAACCCTGTGAGATGAATTAACAGAACACTAAGCAGTTTCTCAGAAAGCTTCTTTCCAGATTTCATCTGAAGATATTTCCTTTTTCACCATAGCCCTCTATGGGCTTCCAAATATCACTTGGCCAATTCCACAAGAACTGTCTTAGCGAAAGGATTCTTGAAGGGAAAGCTGTAACTCTGTGAGATGATTTCACAGATCACAAAGAAGTTTCTCAGAAAGCTTCTTTCTCTTTGTTATCGGAGGATATTTCCTTTGGCCCTATAGTCTTCAAAGGGATCCGAAATATCTGTTTTCAGATTCCACAGAAATAAGGCTAGCAAAGAGATCCACGAAATACAGATGTAACTCTGTGAGATGAATTAACAGAACACTAAGCAGTTTCTCAGAAAGCTTCTTTCCAGATTTCATCTGAGGATATTTCCTTTTTCAAAATAGCCCTCTCTGGGCTTCCAAATATCACTTTGCAATTCCACAAGAAGTGACTTAGCGAAAGGCTTCTTGCGGGAAAAGCTGTAACTCTGTGAGATGATTTCACAGAACACAAAGAAGTTTCTCAGAAAGCTTCTTTCTCTTTGTTATCGGAGGATATTTCCTTTGGCCCCATAGTCTTCAAAGGGATCCGAAATATCTGTTATCAGATTCCAGAGAAATAAGGCTAGCAAAGAGATCCACGAAATACAGATGTAACTCTGTGTGATGAATTAACAGAACACTAAGCAATTTCTCAGAAAGGTTCTTTCCAGATTTCATCTGAGGATATTTCCTTTTTCACCATAGCCCTCTATGAGCTTCCAAATATCACTTTGCCAATTCCACAAGAACTGTCTTAGCGAAAGGCTTCTTTTGGGAAAGCTGTAACTCTGTGAGATGATTTCACAGAACACAAAGGAGTTTCTCAAAAAGCTTCTTTCTCTTTGTTATCGGAGGATATTTCCTTTGGCCCTATAGTCTTCAAAGGGATCCGAAATATCTGTTCTCAGATTCCACAGAAATAAGGCTAGCAAAGAGATCCACGAAATACAGATGTAACTCTGTGTGATGAATTAACAGAACACTAAGCAGTTTCTCAGAAAGTTTCTTTCCAGATTTCATCTGAGGATATTTCCTTTTTCATCATAGCCCTCTATGGGCTTCCAAATATCACTTTGCCAATTCCACAAGAACTGTATTAGCGAAAGGCTTCTTGAGGGGAAAGCTGTAACTCTGTGAGATGATTTCAAAGAACACAAAGAAGTTTCTCAGAAAGCTTCTTTCTCTTTGTTATCAGAGGATATTTCCTTTGGCCCTATAGTCTTCAAAGGGATCCGAAATATCTGTTCTTAGGTTCCACAGAAATAAGGCTAGCAAAGAGATCCACGAAATAAAGATGTAACTCTGTGAGATGAATTAACAGAACACTAAGCAGTTTCTCAGAAAGCTTCTTTCCAGATTTCATCTGAGGATATTTCCTTTTTCACCATAGCCCTCTATGGGCTTCCAAATATCACTTTGCCAACTCCACAAGAACTGTCTTAGCGAAAGGCTTCTTGAGGGGAAAGCTGCAACTCTGGGAGATGATTTCACAGAACACAAAGAAGTTTCTCAGAAAGCTTCTTTCTCTTTGTTATCCGGGGATATTTCCTTTGGCCCTATAGTCTTCAAAGGGATCCGAAATATCTGTTCTCAGATTCCACAGAAATAAGGCTAGCAAAGAGATCCACGAAATACAGATGTAACCCTGTGAGATGAATTACCAGAACACTAAGCAGTTTCTCAGAAAGCTTCTTTCCAGATTTCATCTGAAGATATTTCCTTTTTCACCATAGCCCTCTATGGGCTTCCAAATATCACTTCGCCAATTCCACAAGAACTGTCTTAGCGAAAGGATTCTTGAGGGGAAAGCTGTAACTCTGTGAGATGATTTCACAGATCACAAAGAAGTTTCTCAGAAAGCTTCTTTCTCTTTGTTATCGGAGGATATTTCCTTTGGCCCTATAGTCTTCAAAGGGATCCGAAATATCTGTTCTCAGATTCCACAGAAATAAGGCTAGCAAAGAGATCCACGAAATACAGATGTAACTCTGTGAGGTGAATTAACAGAACACTTAGCAGTTTCTCAGAAAGCTTCTTTCCAGATTTCATCTGAGTATATTTCCTTTTTCACCATGGCCCTCTATGGGCTTCCAAATATCACTTTGCCAATTACACAAGAACTGTCTTAGCGAAAGGCTTCTTGAGGGGAAAACTGTAACTCCGTGAGATGGTTTCACAGAACACAAAGAAGTTTCTCAGAAAGCTTCTTTCTCTTTTTTATCGGAAGATATTTCCTTTGGCCCTATAATCTTCAAAGGGATCCGAAATATCTGTTCTCAGATTCCTCAGAAATAAGGCTAGCAAAGAGATCCACGAAATACAGATGTAACTCTGTGAGATGAATTAACAGAACACTAAGCAGTTACTCAGAAAGCTTCTTTCCAGATTTCATCTGAGGATATTTCCTTTTTCACCATAGCCCCTTATGGGCTTTCAAATATCACTTCGCCAATTCCACAAGAACTGTCTGGGCGAAAGGCTTCTTGAGGGGAAAGCTGTGACTCTGTGAGATGATTTCACAGATCACAAAGAAGTTTCTCAGAAAGCTTCTTTCTCTTTGTTTTCGGAGGATATTTCCTTTGGCCCTATAGTCTTCAAAGGGATCCGAAATATCTGTTCTCAGATTCCACAGAAATAAGGCTAGCAAAGAGATCCACGAAATACAGATGTAACTCTGTGAGATGAATTAACAGAACACTAAGCAGTTTCTCAGAAAGCTTCTTTCCAGATTTCATCTGAGGATATTTCCTTTTTCACCATAGCCCTCTAAGGGCTTCCAAATATCACTTTGCCAATTCCACAAGAACTGTCTTAGCGAAAGGCTTCTTGAGGGGAAAGCTGTGACTCTGTGAGATGATTTCACAGAACACAAAGAAGTTTCTCAGAAAGCTTCTTTCTCTTTGTTATCGGAGGATATTTCCTTTGGCCCTATAGTCTTCAAAGGGATCCGAAATATCTGTTCTCAGATTCCACAGAAATAAGGCTAGCAAAGAGATCCGCGAAATACAGATGTAACTCTGTGAGATGAATTAACAGAACACTAAGCAGTTTCTCAGAAAGCTTCTTTCCAGATTTCATCTGAGGATATTTCTTTTTTCACCATAGCCCTCTACGGGCTTCCAAATATCACTTTGCCAATTCCACAAGAACTGTCTTAGCGAAAGGCTTCTTGAGGGCAAAGCTGTAACTCTGTGAGATGATTTCACAGAACACAAACAAGTTTCTCAGAAAGCTTCTTTCTCTTTGTTATCGGAGGATATTTCCTTTGGCCCTATATTCTTCAAAGGGATCCGAAATATCTGTTATCAGATTCCACAGAAATAAGGCTAGCAAAGAGATCCACGAAATACAGTTGTAACTCTGTGAGATGAATTAACAGAACACTAAGGAGGTTCTTAGAAAGCTTCTTTCCAGATTTCATCTGAGGATATTTCCTTTTTCACCATAGCCCTCTATGTGTTTCCAAATATCACTTTGACAATTCCACAAGAACTGTCTTAGCGAAAGTCTTCTTGAGGGGAAAGCTGTAACTCTGTGAGATGATTTCACAGAACACAAAGAAGTTTCTCAGAAAGCTTCTTTCTCTTTGTTATCGGAGGATATTTCCTTTGGCCCTATGGTCTTCAAAGGCATCCGAAATATCTGTTCTCAGAATCCACAGAAATAAGGCTAGCAAAGAGATCCACGAAATACAGATGTAACTCGGTGAGGTGAATTAACAGAACACTAAGCAGTTTCTCAGAGCTTCTTTCCAGATTTCATCTGAGGATATTTCCTTTTTCACCATAGCCCTCTATGGGCTTCCAAATATAACTTTGCCAATTCCACAAGAACTGTCTTAGAGAAAGGCTTCTTGAGGGGAAAGCTGTAACTCTGTGAGATGATTTCACAGAACTCAAAGAAGTTTCTCAGAAACCTTCTTTCTCTTTGTTATGGGAGGATATTTCCTTTGACCCTATGGTCTTCAAAGGCATCCGAAATATCTGTTCTCAGATTCCACAGAAATAAGGCTAGCAAAGAGATCCACGAAATACAGATGTAACTCTGTGTGATGAATTAACAGAACACTAAGCAGTTTTTCAGAAAGCTTCTTTCCAGATTTCATCTGAGGATATTTCCTCTTTCACCATAGCCCTCTAAGGGCTCCAAATATCACTTTGCCAGTTCCACAAGAAGTGCTTTATCAAAAGGCTTCTTGAGGGGAAAGCTGTAACTCTGCGAGATCATTTCACAGAACACAAAGAAGTTTCTCAGAAACCTTCTTTCTCTTTGTTATCGGAGGATATTTCCTTTGGCCCTATAGTCTTCAAAGGGATCCGAAATATCTGTTCTCAGATTCCACAGAAATAAGGCTAGCAAAGAGATCCACGAAATACCGATGTAACACTGTGAGATGAATTAACAGAACACTAAGCAGTTTCTCAGAAAGCTTCTATCCAGATTTCCTCTGAGGATATTTCCTTTTTCACCATAGCCCTCTATGGGCTTCCAAATATCACTTTGCCAATTACACAAGAACTGTCTTAGCGAAAGGCTTCTTGAGGGGAAAACTGTAACTCCGTGAGATGGTTTCACAGAACACAAAGAAGTTTCTCAGAAAGCTTCTTTCTCTTTTTTATCGGAAGATATTTCCTTTGGCCCTATAATCTTCAAAGGGATCCGAAATATCTGTTCTCAGATCTCTCAGAAATAAGGCTAGCAAAGAGATCCACGAAATACAGATGTAACTCTGTGAGATGAATTAACAGAACACTAAGCAGTTTCTCAGAAAGCTTCTTTCCAGATTTCATCTGAGGATATTTCCTTTTTCACCATAGCCCTATATGGGCTTCCAAATATCACTTTCCCAATTCCACAAGAACTGTCTTGGCGAAAGGCTTCTTGAGGGGAAAGCTGTGACTCTGTGAGATGATTTCCCAGAACACAAAGAAGTTTCTCAGAAAGCTTCTGTCTCTTTGTTATCGGAGGATATTTCCTTTGGCCCAATAGTCTTCAAAGGCATCCGAAATATCTGTTCTCAGATTCCACAGAAATAAGGCTAGCAAAGAGATCCGCGGAATACAGATGTAACACTGTGAGATGAATTAACAGAAAACTAAGCAGTTTCTCGGAAAGCTTCTTTCCAGATTTCATCTGAGGATATTTCTTTTTTCACCGTAGCCCTCTATGGGCTTCCAAATATCACTTTGCCAATTCCACAAGAACTGTCTTAGCGAAAGGCTTCTTGAGGGCAAAGCTGTAACTCTGTGAGATGATTTCACAGAACACAAAGAAGTTTCTCAGAAAGCTTCTTTCTCTTTGTTATCGGAGGATATTTCCTTTGGCCCTATGTTCTTCAATGGCATCCGAAATATCTGTTCTGAGATTCCACAGAAATAAGGCTAGAAAAGAGATCCACGAAATACAGATGTAATTCTGTGAGATGAATTAACAGAACACTAAGCAGTTTCTCAGAAAGCTTCTTTCCAGATTTAAACTGAGGATATTTCCTTTTTCACCATAGCCCTCTAGGGGCTTCCAAATATCACTTTGCCAATTCCAAAAGAACTGTCTTAGCGAAAGGCTTCTTGAGTGTAAAGCTGTAACTCTGTGAGATGATTTCACAGAACACAAAGAAGTTTCTCAGAAAGCTTCTTTTTCTTTGTTATCGGAGGATATTTCCTTTGGCCCTATAGTCTTCAAAGGGATCCGAAATATCTGTTCTCAGATTCCACAGAAATAAGGCTAGCAAAGAGATCCACGAAATACAGATGTAACTCTGTGAGATGAATTAACAGAACACTAAGCAGTTTCTCAGAAAGCTTCTTTCCAGATTTCATCTGAGGATATTTCCTTTTTCACCATAGCCCTCTATGGGCTTCCAAATATCACTTTGCCAATTCCACAAGAACTGTGTTAGCGAAAGGCTTCTTGAGGGGAAAGCTGTAACTCTGTGAGATGATTTCACAGAACACAAAGAAGTTTCTCAGAAAGCTTCTTTCTCTTTGTTATCAGAGGATATTTCCTTTGGCCCTATAGTCTTCAAAGGGATCCGAAATATCTGTTCTCAGATTACACAGAAATAAGGCTTGGAAAGAGTTCCACGAAATACAGATGTAACTCTGTCAGATGAATTAACAGAACACTAAGCAGTTTCTCAGAAAGCTTCTTTCCAGATTTCATCTGAGGATATTTCCTTTTTCACCATAGCTCTCTATGGGCTTCCAAATATCACTTTGCCAATTCCACAAGAACTGTCTTAGCGAAAGGCTTCTTTTGGGAAAGCTGTAACTCTGTGAGATGATTTCACAAAACACAAAGAAGTTTCTCAGAAAGCTTCCTTCTCTTTGTTATCGGAGGATATTTCCTTTGGCCCTATAGTCTTCAAAGGGATCCGAAATATCTGTTCTCAGAATCCACAGAAATAAGGCTAGCAAAGAGATCCACGAAAAACCGATGTAACCCTGTGAGGGAATTAACAGAACACTAAGCAGTTTCTCAGAAAGCTTCTTTCCAGATTTCATCGGAAGATATTTCGTTTTGCACCATAGCTCTCAATGGGCTTCCAAATATCACTTCGCCAATTCCACAAGAACTGTCTTAGCGAAAGGCTTCTTGAGGGGAACGCTGTAACTCTGTGAGATGATTTCACAGATCACAAAGAAGTTTCTCAGACAGCTTCTTTCTCTTTGTTATCGGAGGATATTTCCATTGGCCCTATAGTCTTCAAAGGGATCCGAAATATCTGTTCTCAGATTCCACAGAAATAAGGCTAGCAAAGAGATCCACGAAATACAGATGTAACTCTGTGAGGTGAATTAACAGAACACTAAGCAGTTTCTCAGAGCTTCTTTCCAGATTTCATCTCTGGATATTTCCTTTTTCACCATAGCCCTCTATGGGCTTCCAAATATAACTTTGCCAATTCCACAAGAACTGTCTTAGAGAAAGGCTTCTTGAGGGGAAAGCTGTAACTCTGTGAGATGATTTCACAGAACTCAAAGAAGTTTCTCAGAAACCTTCTTTCTCTTTGTTATGGGAGGATATTTCCTTTGACCCTATGGTCTTCAAAGGCATCCGAAATATCTGTTCTCAGATTCCACAGAAATAAGGCTAGCAAAGAGATCCACGAAATACAGATGTAACTCTGTGAGATGAATTAACAGAACACTAAGCAGTTTCTCAGAAAGCTTCTTTCCAGATTTCATCTGAGGATATTTCCTTTTTCATCATAGCCCTCTATGGGCTTCCAAATATCACTTTGCCAATTCCACAAGAAGTGCCTTATCGAAAGGCTTCTTGAGGGGAAAGCTGTAACTCTGCGAGATGATTTCACAGAACACAAAGAAGTTTCTCAGAAAGCTTCTTTCTCTTTCTTATCGGAGGATATTTCCTTTGGCCCTATATACTTCAAAGGGATCCGAAATATCTGTTATCAGATTCCACAGAAATAAGGCTAGCAAAGAGATCCACGAAATACAGATGTAACTCTGTGAGATGAATTAACAGAACACTAAGGAGGTTCTTAGAAAGCTTCTTTCCAGATTTCATCTGAGGATATTTCCTTTTTCACCATAGCCCTCTATGGGCTTCCAAATATCACTTTGCCAATTCCACAAGAACTGTCTTAGCGAAAGGCTTCTTGAGCGGAAAGCTGTAACTCTGTAAGATGATTTCACAGAACACAAAGAAGTTTCTCAGAAAGCTTCTTTCTCTTTGTTATCGGAGGATATTTCCTTTGGCCCCATAGTCTTCAAAGGGATCCGAAATATCTGTTCTCAGATTCCAGAGAAATAAGGCTAGCAAAGAGATCCACGAAATACAGATGTAACTCTGTGTGATGAATTAACAGAACACTAAGCAATTTCTCAGAAAGCTTCTTTCCAGATTTCATCTGAGGATATTTCCTTTTTCACCTTAGCCCTCTATGGGCTTCCAAATATCACTTTGCCAATTCCACAAGAACTGTCTTAGCGAAAGGCTTCTTGAGGGGAAAGATGTAACTCTGTGAGATGATTTCAATGAACACAAAGAAGTTTCTCAGAAACCTTCTTTCTCTTTGTTATCCGAGTATATTTCCTTTGGCCCTATAGTCTTCAAAGGGATCCGAAATATCTGTTCTCAGGTTCCACAGAAATAAGGCTAGCATAGAGATCCACGAAATACAGATGTAACTCTGTGAGATGAATTAACAGAACACTAAGCAGTTTCTCAGAAAGCTTCTTTCCAGATTTCATCTGAGGATATTTCCTTTTTCACCACAGCCCTCTAGGAGCTTCCAAATATCACTTTTCCAATTCCACAAGAACTGTCTTAGCGAAAGGCTTCTTTTGGGAAAGCTGTAACTCTGTGAGATGATTTCACAGAACACAAAGAAGTTTCTCAGAAAGCTTCTTTCTCTTTGTTATCGGAGGATATTTCCTTTGGCCCTATAGTCTTCAAAGGGATCCGAAATATCTGTTCTCAGATTCCACAGAAATAAGGCTAGCAAAGAGATCCACGAAATACAGCTGTAACTCTGTGTGATGAATTTACAGAACACTAAGCAGTTTCTCAGAAAGTTTCTTTCCAGATTTCATCTGAGGATATTTCCTTTTTCATCATAGCCCTCTATGGGCTTCCAAATATCACTTTGCCAATTCCACAAGAACTGTCTTAGCGAAAGCCTTCTTGAGGGGAAAGCTGTAACTCTGCGAGATGATTTCAAAGAACACAAAGAAGTTTCTCAGAAAGCTTCTTTCTATTTGTTATCAGAGGATATTTCCTTTGGCCCTATAGTCTTCAAAGGGATCCGAAATATCTGTTCTCAGGTTCCACAGAAATAAGGCTAGCAAAGAGATCCACGAAATACAGATGTAACTCTGTGAGATGAATTAACAGAACACTAAGCAGTTTCTCAGAAAGCTTCTTTCCAGATTTCGTCTGAGAATATTTCCTTTTTCACCATAGCCCTCTATGGGCTTCCAAATATCACTTTGCCAACTCCACAAAAACTGTCTTAGCGAAAGGCTTCTTGAGGGGAAAGCTGCAACTCTGGGAGATGATTTCACAGAACACAAAGAAGTTTCTCAGAAAGCTTCTTTCTCTTTGTTATCCGGGGATATTTCCTTTGGCCCTATAGTCTTCAAAGGGATCCGAAATATCTGTTCTCAGATTCCACAGAAATAAGGCTAGCAAAGAGATCCACGAAATACAGATGTAACCCTGTGAGATGAATTAACAGAACACTAAGCAGTTTCTCAGAAAGCTTCTTTCCAGATTTCATCTGAAGATATTTCCTTTTGCACCATAGACCTCTATGTGCTTCCAAATATCACTTTGCCAATTCCACAAGAACTGTCTGAGCGAAAGGCTTCTTGAGTGGAAAGCTGTAACTCTGTGAGATGCTTTCACAGATCACAAAGAAGTTTCTCAGAAAGCTTCTTTCTCTTTGTTATCGGAGGATATTTCCTTTGGCCCTATAGTCTTCAAAGGGATCCGAAATATCTGTTCTCAGATTCCACAGAAATAAGGCTAGCAAAGAGATCCACGAAATACCGATGTAACTCTGTGAGGTGAATTAACAGAACACTAAGCAGTTTCTCAGAAAGCTTCTTTCCAGAATTCATCTGAGGATATTTCCTTTTTCACTATAGCCCTCTATGGGCTTCCAAATATCACTTTGCCAATTCCACAAGAACTGTCTTAGCGAAAGGCTTCTTGAGGGGAAAGCTGTAACTCTGTGAGATGATTTCACAGAACACAAAGAAGTTTCTCAGAAAGCTTCTTTCTCTTTGTTATCAGAGGATATTTCCTTTGGCCCTATAGTCTTCAAAGGGATCCGAAATATCTGTTCTCAGATTCCACAGAAATAAGGCTGGCAAATAGATCCACGAAATGCAGATGTAACACTGTGAGATGAATTAACAGAACACTAAGCAGTTTCTCAGAAAGCTTCTATCCAGATTTCATCTGAGGATATTTCCTTTTTCACCATAGCCCTCTATGGGCCTCCAAATATCACTTTGCCAATTACACAAGAACTGTCTTAGCGAAAGGCTTCTTGAGGGGAAAACTGTAACTCCGTGAGATGGTTTCACAGAACACAAAGAAGTTTCTCAGAAAGCTTCTTTCTCTTTGTTATCGGAAGATATTTCCTTTGGCCCTATAATCTTCAAAGGGATCCGAAATATCTGTTCTCAGATTCCACAGAAATAAGGCTAGCAAAGAGGTCCGCGAAATACAGATGTAACACTGTGAGATGAATTAACAGAAAACTAAGCAGTTTCTCGGAAAGCTTCTTTCCAGATTTCATCTGAGGATATTTCTTTTTTCACCGTAGCCCTCTATGGGCTTCCGAATATCACTTTGCCAATTCCACAAGAACTGTCTTAGCGAAAGGCTTCTTGAGGGCAAAGTTGTAACTCTGTGAAATGATTTCACAGAACACAAAGAAGTTTCTCAGAAAGCTTCTTTCTCTTTGTTATCGGAGGATATTTCCTTTGGCCCTATGGTCTTCAACGGCATCCGAAATATCTGTTCTGAGATTCCACAGAAATAAGGCTAGAAAAGAGATCCACGAAATACAGATGTAATTCTGTGAGATGAATTAACAGAACACTAAGCAGTTTCTCAGAAAGCTTCTTTCCAGATTTAATCTGAGGATATTTCCTTTTTCACCATAGCCATCTAGGGGCTTCCAAATATCACTTTGCCAATTCCAAAAGAACTGTCTTAGCGAAAGGCTTCTTGAGGGGAAAGCTGTAACTCTGTGAGATGATTTCACAGAATACAAAGAAGTTTCTCAGAAAGCTTCTTTTTCTTTGTTATCGGAGGATATTTCCTTTGGCCCTATAGTCTTCAAAGAGATCCGAAATATCTATTCTCAGATTCCACAGAAATAAGGCTAGCAAAGAGATGCACGAAATACAGATGTAACTCTGTGAGATGAATTAACAGAACACTAAGCAGTTTCTCAGAAAAGTTCTTTCCAGATTTCATCTGAGGATATTTCCTTTTTCACCATAGCCCTCTAGGGGCTTCCAAATATCACTTTGCCAATTCCACAAGAACTGTCTTAGCGAAAGGCTTCTTGAGGGGAAAGCTGTAACTCTGTGAGATGATTTCAAAGAACACAAAGAAGTTTCTCAGAAAGCTTCTTTCTCTTTGTTATCAGAGGATATTTCCTTTGGCCCTATAGTCTTCAAAGGGATCCGAAATATCTGTTCTTAGGTTCCACAGAAATAAGGCTAGCAAAGAGATCCACGAAATAAAGATGTAACTCTGTGAGATGAATTAACAGAACACTAAGCAGTTTCTCAGAAAGCTTCTTTCCAGATTTCATCTGAGGATATTTCCTTTTTCACCATAGCCCTCTATGGGCTTCCAAATATCACTTTGCCAACTCCACAAGAACTGTCTTAGCGAAAGGCTTCTTGAGGGGAAAGCTGCAACTCTGGGAGATGATTTCACAGAACACAAAGAAGTTTCTCAGAAAGCTTCTTTCTCTTTGTTATCCGGGGATATTTCCTTTGGCCCTATAGTCTTCAAAGGGATCCGAAATATCTGTTCTCAGATTCCACAGAAATAAGGCTAGCAAAGAGATCCACGAAATACAGATGTAACCCTGTGAGATGAATTAACAGAACACTAAGCAGTTTCTCAGAAAGCTTCTTTCCAGATTTCATCTGAAGATATTTCCTTTTTCACCATAGCCCTCTATGGGCTTCCAAATATCACTTCGCCAATTCCACAAGAACTGTCTTAGCGAAAGGCTTCTTGAGTGTAAAGCTGTAACTCTGTGAGATGATTTCACAGAACACAAAGAAGTTTCTCAGAAAGCTTCTTTTTCTTTGTTATCGGAGGATATTTCCTTTGGCCCTATAGTCTTCAAAGGGATCCGAAATATCTGTTCTCAGATTCCACAGAAATAAGGCTAGCAAAGAGATCCACGAAATACAGATGTAACTCTGTGAGATGAATTAACAGAACACTAAGCAGTTTCTCAGAAAGCTTCTTTCCAGATTTCATCTGAGGATATTTCCTTTTTCACCATAGCCCTCTATGGGCTTCCAAATATCACTTTGCCAATTCCACAAGAACTGTGTTAGCGAAAGGCTTCTTGAGGGGAAAGCTGTAACTCTGTGAGATGATTTCACAGAACACAAAGAAGTTTCTCAGAAAGCTTCTTTCTCTTTGTTATCAGAGGATATTTCCTTTGGCCCTATAGTCTTCAAAGGGATCCGAAATATCTGTTCTCAGATTACACAGAAATAAGGCTTGGAAAGAGTTCCACGAAATACAGATGTAACTCTGTCAGATGAATTAACAGAACACTAAGCAGTTTCTCAGAAAGCTTCTTTCCAGATTTCATCTGAGGATATTTCCTTTTTCACCATAGCTCTCTATGGGCTTCCAAATATCACTTTGCCAATTCCACAAGAACTGTCTTAGCGAAAGGCTTCTTTTGGGAAAGCTGTAACTCTGTGAGATGATTTCAAAAAACACAAAGAAGTTTCTCAGAAAGCTTCCTTCTCTTTGTTATCGGAGGATATTTCCTTTGGCCCTATAGTCTTCAAAGGGATCCGAAATATCTGTTCTCAGAATCCACAGAAATAAGGCTAGCAAAGAGATCCACGAAAAACCGATGTAACCCTGTGAGGGAATTAACAGAACACTAAGCAGTTTCTCAGAAAGCTTCTTTCCAGATTTCATCGGAAGATATTTCGTTTTGCACCATAGCTCTCAATGGGCTTCCAAATATCACTTCGCCAATTCCACAAGAACTGTCTTAGCGAAAGGCTTCTTGAGGGGAAAGCTGTAACTCTGTGAGATGATTTCACAGATCACAAAGAAGTTTCTCAGACAGCTTCTTTCTCTTTGTTATCGGAGGATATTTCCATTGGCCCTATAGTCTTCAAAGGGATCCGAAATATCTGTTCTCAGATTCCACAGAAATAAGGCTAGCAAAGAGATCCACGAAATACAGATGTAACTCTGTGAGGTGAATTAACAGAACACTAAGCAGTTTCTCAGAGCTTCTTTCCAGATTTCATCTCTGGATATTTCCTTTTTCACCATAGCCCTCTATGGGCTTCCAAATATAACTTTGCCAATTCCACAAGAACTGTCTTAGAGAAAGGCTTCTTGAGGGGAAAGCTGTAACTCTGTGAGATGATTTCACAGAACTCAAAGAAGTTTCTCAGAAACCTTCTTTCTCTTTGTTATGGGAGGATATTTCCTTTGACCCTATGGTCTTCAAAGGCATCCGAAATATCAGTTCTCAGATTCCACAGAAATAAGGCTAGCAAAGAGATCCACGAAATACAGATGTAACTCTGTGAGATGAATTAACAGAACACTAAGCAGTTTCTCAGAAAGCTTCTTTCCAGATTTCATCTGAGGATATTTCCTTTTTCATCATAGCCCTCTATGGGCTTCCAAATATCACTTTGCCAATTCCACAAGAAGTGCCTTATCGAAAGGCTTCTTGAGGGGAAAGCTGTAACTCTGCGAGATGATTTCACAGAACACAAAGAAGTTTCTCAGAAAGCTTCTTTCTCTTTCTTATCGGAGGATATTTCCTTTGGCCCTATATACTTCAAAGGGATCCGAAATATTTGTTATCAGATTCCACAGAAATAAGGCTAGCAAAGAGATCCACGAAATACAGATGTAACTCTGTGAGATGAATTAACAGAACACTAAGGAGGTTCTTAGAAAGCTTCTTTCCAGATTTCATCTGAGGATATTTCCTTTTTCACCATAGCCCTCTATGGGCTTCCAAATATCACTTTGCCAATTCCACAAGAACTGTCTTAGCGAAAGGCTTCTTGAGCGGAAAGCTGTAACTCTGTAAGATGATTTTACAGAACACAAAGAAGTTTCTCAGAAAGCTTCTTTCTCTTTGTTATCGGAGGATATTTCCTTTGGCCCCATAGTCTTCAAAGGGATCCGAAATATCTGTTCTCAGATTCCAGAGAAATAAGGCTAGCAAAGAGATCCACGAAATACAGATGTAACTCTGTGTGATGAATTAACAGAACACTAAGCAATTTCTCAGAAAGCTTCTTTCCAGATTTCATCTGAGGATATTTCCTTTTTCACCATAGCCCTCTATGGGCTTCCAAATATCACTTTGCCAATTCCACAAGAACTGTCTTAGCGAAAGGCTTCTTGAGGGGAAAGATGTAACTCTGTGAGATGATTTCAATGAACACAAAGAAGTTTCTCAGAAACCTTCTTTCTCTTTGTTATCCGAGTATATTTCCTTTGGCCCTATAGTCTTCAAAGGGATCCGAAATATCTGTTCTCAGGTTCCACAGAAATAAGGCTAGCATAGAGATCCACGAAATACAGATGTAACTCTGTGAGATGAATTAACAGAACACTAAGCAGTTTCTCAGAAAGCTTCTTTCCAGATTTCATCTGAGGATATTTCCTTTTTCACCACAGCCCTCTAGGAGCTTCCAAATATCACTTTTCCAATTCCACAAGAACTGTCTTAGCGAAAGGCTTCTTTTGGGAAAGCTGTAACTCTGTGAGATGATTTCACAGAACACAAAGAAGTTTCTCAGAAAGCTTCTTTCTCTTTGTTATCGGAGGATATTTCCTTTGGCCCTATAGTCTTCAAAGGGATCCGAAATATCTGTTCTCAGATTCCACAGAAATAAGGCTAGCAAAGAGATCCACGAAATACAGCTGTAACTCTGTTTGATGAATTTACAGAACACTAAGCAGTTTCTCAGAAAGTTTCTTTCCAGATTTCATCTGAGGATATTTCCTTTTTCATCATAGCCCTCTATGGGCTTCCAAATATCACTTTGCCAATTCCACAAGAACTGTCTTAGCGAAAGCCTTCTTGAGGGGAAAGCTGTAACTCTGCGAGATGATTTCAAAGAACACAAAGAAGTTTCTCAGAAAGCTTCTTTCTATTTGTTATCAGAGGATATTTCCTTTGGCCCTATAGTCTTCAAAGGGATCCGAAATATCTGTTCTCAGGTTCCACAGAAATAAGGCTAGCAAAGAGATCCACGAAATACAGATGTAACTCTGTGAGATGAATTAACAGAACACTAAGCAGTTTCTCAGAAAGCTTCTTTCCAGATTTCGTCTGAGAATATTTCCTTTTTCACCATAGCCCTCTATGGGCTTCCAAATATCACTTTGCCAACTCCACAAAAACTGTCTTAGCGAAAGGCTTCTTGAGGGGAAAGCTGCAACTCTGGGAGATGATTTCACAGAACACAAAGAAGTTTCTCAGAAAGCTTCTTTCTCTTTGTTATCCGGGGATATTTCCTTTGGCCCTATAGTCTTCAAAGGGATCCGAAATATCTGTTCTCAGATTCCACAGAAATAAGGCTAGCAAAGAGATCCACGAAATACAGATGTAACCCTGTGAGATGAATTAACAGAACACTAAGCAGTTTCTCAGAAAGCTTCTTTCCAGATTTCATCTGAAGATATTTCCTTTTGCACCATAGACCTCTATGTGCTTCCAAATATCACTTTGCCAATTCCACAAGAACTGAGCGAAAGGCTTCTTGAGTGGAAAGCTGTAACTCTGTGAGATGATTTCACAGATCACAAAGAAGTTTCTCAGAAAGCTTCTTTCTCTTTGTTATCGGAGGATATTTCCTTTGGCCCTATAGTCTTCAAAGGGATCCGAAATATCTGTTCTCAGATTCCACAGAAATAAGGCTAGCAAAGAGTTCCACGAAATACCGATGTAACTCTGTGAGGTGAATTAACAGAACACTAAGCAGTTTCTCAGAAAGCTTCTTTCCAGATTTCATCTGAGGATATTTCCTTTTTCACTATAGCCCTCTATGGGCTTCCAAATATCACTTTGCCAATTCCACAAGAACTGTCTTAGCGAAAGGCTTCTTGAGGGGAAAGCTGCAACTCTGTGAGATGATTTCACAGAACACAAAGAAGTTTCTCAGAAACCTTCTTTCTCTTTGTTATTGGAGGATATTTCCTTTGGCCCTATGGTCTTCAAAGGCATCCGAAATATCTGTTCTCAGATTCCACAGAAATAAGGCTAGCAAAGAGATCCACGAAATACAGATGTAACTCTGTGAGATGAATTAACAGAACACTAAGCAGTTTCTCAGAAAGCTTCTTTCCAGATTTCATCTGTGGATATTTCCTTTTTCACCATAGCCCTCTAAGGGCTTCCAAATATCACTTTGCCAATTCCACAAGAAGTGCTTTATCGAAAGGCTTCTTGAGGGGAAAGCTGTAACTCTGTGAGATGATTTCACAGAACACAAAGAAGTTTCTCAGAAAGCTTCTTTCTCTTTGTTATCAGAGGATATTTCCTTTGGCCCTATAGTCTTCAAAGGGATCCGAAATATCTGTTCTCAGATTCCACAGAAATAAGGCTGGCAAATAGATCCACGAAATGCAGATGTAACACTGTGAGATGAATTAACAGAACACTAAGCAGTTTCTCAGAAAGCTTCTATCCAGATTTCATCTGAGGATATTTCCTTTTTCACCATAGCCCTCTATGGGCCTCCAAATATCACTTTGCCAATTACACAAGAACTGTCTTAGCGAAAGGCTTCTTGAGGGGAAAACTGTAACTCCGTGAGATGGTTTCACAGAACACAAAGAAGTTTCTCAGAAAGCTTCTTTCTCTTTGTTATCGGAAGATATTTCCTTTGGCCCTATAATCTTCAAAGGGATCCGAAATATCTGTTCTCAGATTCCACAGAAATAAGGCTAGCAAAGAGGTCCGCGAAATACAGATGTAACACTGTGAGATGAATTAACAGAAAACTAAGCAGTTTCTCGGAAAGCTTCTTTCCAGATTTCATCTGAGGATATTTCTTTTTTCACCGTAGCCCTCTATGGGCTTCCGAATATCACTTTGCCAATTCCACAAGAACTGTCTTAGCGAAAGGCTTCTTGAGGGCAAAGTTGTAACTCTGTGAAATGATTTCACAGAACACAAAGAAGTTTCTCAGAAAGCTTCTTTCTCTTTGTTATCGGAGGATATTTCCTTTGGCCCTATGGTCTTCAACGGCATCCGAAATATCTGTTCTGAGATTCCACAGAAATAAGGCTAGAAAAGAGATCCACGAAATACAGATGTAATTCTGTGAGATGAATTAACAGAACACTAAGCAGTTTCTCAGAAAGCTTCTTTCCAGATTTAATCTGAGGATATTTCCTTTTTCACCATAGCCATCTAGGGGCTTCCAAATATCACTTTGCCAATTCCAAAAGAACTGTCTTAGCGAAAGGCTTCTTGAGGGGAAAGCTGTAACTCTGTGAGATGATTTCACAGAATACAAAGAAGTTTCTCAGAAAGCTTCTTTTTCTTTGTTATCGGAGGATATTTCCTTTGGCCCTATAGTCTTCAAAGAGATCCGAAATATCTATTCTCAGATTCCACAGAAATAAGGCTAGCAAAGAGATCCACGAAATACAGATGTAGCTCTGTGAGATGAATTAACAGAACACTAAGCAGTTTCTCAGAAAAGTTCTTTCCAGATTTCATCTGAGGATATTTCCTTTTTCACCATAGCCCTCTAGGGGCTTCCAAATATCACTTTGCCAATTCCACAAGATCTGTCTTAGCGAAAGGCTTCTTGAGGGGAAAGCTGTATCTCTGTGAGATGATTTCAAAGAACACAAAGAATTTTCTCAGAAAGCTTCTTTTTCTTTGTTATCAGAGGATATTTCCTTTGGCCCTATAATCTTCAAAGGGATCCGAAATATCTGTTCTCAGATTCCACAGAAATAAGGCTAGCAAAGTGATCCACGAAATACAGATGTAACTCTGTGTGATGAATTAACAGAACACTAAGCAGTTTCTCAGAAAGTTTCTTTCCAGATTTCATCTGAGGATATTTCCTTTTTCATCATAGCCCTCTATGGGCTTCCAAATATCACTTTGCCAATTCCACAAGAACTGTCTTAGCGAAAGGCTTCTTGAGGGGAAAGCTGTAACTCTGTGAGATGATTTCAAAGAACACAAAGAAGTTTCTCAGAAAGCTTCTTTCTCTTTGTTATCAGAGGATATTTCCTTTGGCCCTATAGTCTTCAAAGGGATCCGAAATATCTGTTCTTAGGTTCCACAGAAATAAGGCTAGCAAAGAGATCCACGAAATAAAGATGTAACTCTGTGAGATGAATTAACAGAACACTAAGCAGTTTCTCAGAAAGCTTCTTTCCAGATTTCATCTGAGGATATTTCCTTTTTCACCATAGCCCTCTATGGGCTTCCAAATATCACTTTGCCAACTCCACAAGAACTGTCTTAGCGAAAGGCTTCTTGAGGGGAAAGCTGCAACTCTGGGAGATGATTTCACAGAACACAAAGAAGTTTCTCAGAAAGCTTCTTTCTCTTTGTTATCCGGGGATATTTCCTTTGGCCCTATAGTCTTCAAAGGGATCCGAAATATCTGTTCTCAGATTCCACAGAAATAAGGCTAGCAAAGAGATCCACGAAATACAGATGTAACCCTGTGAGATGAATTAACAGAACACTAAGCAGTTTCTCAGAAAGCTTCTTTCCAGATTTCATCTGAAGATATTTCCTTTTTCACCATAGCCCTCTATGGGCTTCCAAATATCACTTCGCCAATTCCACAAGAACTGTCTTAGCGAAAGGCTTCTTGAGTGTAAAGCTGTAACTCTGTGAGATGATTTCACAGAACACAAAGAAGTTTCTCAGAAAGCTTCTTTTTCTTTGTTATCGGAGGATATTTCCTTTGGCCCTATAGTCTTCAAAGGGATCCGAAATATCTGTTCTCAGATTCCACAGAAATAAGGCTAGCAAAGAGATCCACGAAATACAGATGTAACTCTGTGAGATGAATTAACAGAACACTAAGCAGTTTCTCAGAAAGCTTCTTTCCAGATTTCATCTGAGGATATTTCCTTTTTCACCATAGCCCTCTATGGGCTTCCAAATATCACTTTGCCAATTCCACAAGAACTGTGTTAGCGAAAGGCTTCTTGAGGGGAAAGCTGTAACTCTGTGAGATGATTTCACAGAACACAAAGAAGTTTCTCAGAAAGCTTCTTTCTCTTTGTTATCAGAGGATATTTCCTTTGGCCCTATAGTCTTCAAAGGGATCCGAAATATCTGTTCTCAGATTACACAGAAATAAGGCTTGGAAAGAGTTCCACGAAATACAGATGTAACTCTGTCAGATGAATTAACAGAACACTAAGCAGTTTCTCAGAAAGCTTCTTTCCAGATTTCATCTGAGGATATTTCCTTTTTCACCATAGCTCTCTATGGGCTTCCAAATATCACTTTGCCAATTCCACAAGAACTGTCTTAGCGAAAGGCTTCTTTTGGGAAAGCTGTAACTCTGTGAGATGATTTCACAAAACACAAAGAAGTTTCTCAGAAAGCTTCCTTCTCTTTGTTATCGGAGGATATTTCCTTTGGCCCTATAGTCTTCAAAGGGATCCGAAATATCTGTTCTCAGAATCCACAGAAATAAGGCTAGCAAAGAGATCCACGAAAAACCGATGTAACCCTGTGAGGGAATTAACAGAACACTAAGCAGTTTCTCAGAAAGCTTCTTTCCAGATTTCATCGGAAGATATTTCGTTTTGCACCATAGCTCTCAATGGGCTTCCAAATATCACTTCGCCAATTCCACAAGAACTGTCTTAGCGAAAGGCTTCTTGAGGGGAAAGCTGTAACTCTGTGAGATGATTTCACAGATCACAAAGAAGTTTCTCAGACAGCTTCTTTCTCTTTGTTATCGGAGGATATTTCCATTGGCCCTATAGTCTTCAAAGGGATCCGAAATATCTGTTCTCAGATTCCACAGAAATAAGGCTAGCAAAGAGATCCACGAAATACAGATGTAACTCTGTGAGGTGAATTAACAGAACACTAAGCAGTTTCTCAGAGCTTCTTTCCAGATTTCATCTCTGGATATTTCCTTTTTCACCATAGCCCTCTATGGGCTTCCAAATATAACTTTGCCAATTCCACAAGAACTGTCTTAGAGAAAGGCTTCTTGAGGGGAAAGCTGTAACTCTGTGAGATGATTTCACAGAACTCAAAGAAGTTTCTCAGAAACCTTCTTTCTCTTTGTTATGGGAGGATATTTCCTTTGACCCTATGGTCTTCAAAGGCATCCGAAATATCTGTTCTCAGATTCCACAGAAATAAGGCTAGCAAAGAGATCCACGAAATACAGATGTAACTCTGTGAGATGAATTAACAGAACACTAAGCAGTTTCTCAGAAAGCTTCTTTCCAGATTTCATCTGAGGATATTTCCTTTTTCATCATAGCCCTCTATGGGCTTCCAAATATCACTTTGCCAATTCCACAAGAAGTGCCTTATCGAAAGGCTTCTTGAGGGGAAAGCTGTAACTCTGAGAGATGATTTCACAGAACACAAAGAAGTTTCTCAGAAAGCTTCTTTCTCTTTCTTATCGGAGGATATTTCCTTTGGCCCTATATACTTCAAAGGGATCCGAAATATCTGTTATCAGATTCCACAGAAATAAGGCTAGCAAAGAGATCCACGAAATACAGATGTAACTCTGTGAGATGAATTAACAGAACACTAAGGAGGTTCTTAGAAAGCTTCTTTCCAGATTTCATCTGAGGATATTTCCTTTTTCACCATAGCCCTCTATGGGCTTCCAAATATCACTTTGCCAATTCCACAAGAACTGTCTTAGCGAAAGGCTTCTTGAGCGGAAAGCTGTAACTCTGTAAGATGATTTCACAGAACACAAAGAAGTTTCTCAGAAAGCTTCTTTCTCTTTGTTATCGGAGGATATTTCCTTTGGCCCCATAGTCTTCAAAGGGATCCGAAATATCTGTTCTCAGATTCCAGAGAAATAAGGCTAGCAAAGAGATCCACGAAATACAGATGTAACTCTGTGTGATGAATTAACAGAACACTAAGCAATTTCTCAGAAAGCTTCTTTCCAGATTTCATCTGAGGATATTTCCTTTTTCACCATAGCCCTCTATGGGCTTCCAAATATCACTTTGCCAATTCCACAAGAACTGTCTTAGCGAAAGGCTTCTTGAGGGGAAAGATGTAACTCTGTGAGATGATTTCAATGAACACAAAGAAGTTTCTCAGAAACCTTCTTTCTCTTTGTTATCCGAGTATATTTCCTTTGGCCCTATAGTCTTCAAAGGGATCCGAAATATCTGTTCTCAGGTTCCACAGAAATAAGGCTAGCATAGAGATCCACGAAATACAGATGTAACTCTGTGAGATGAATTAACAGAACACTAAGCAGTTTCTCAGAAAGCTTCTTTCCAGATTTCATCTGAGGATATTTCCTTTTTCACCACAGCCCTCTAGGAGCTTCCAAATATCACTTTTCCAATTCAACAAGAACTGTCTTAGCGAAAGGCTTCTTTTGGGAAAGCTGTAACTCTGTGAGATGATTTCACAGAACACAAAGAAGTTTCTCAGAAAGCTTCTTTCTCTTTGTTATCGGAGGATATTTCCTTTGGCCCTATAGTCTTCAAAGGGATCCGAAATATCTGTTCTCAGATTCCACAGAAATAAGGCTAGCAAAGAGATCCACGAAATACAGATGTAACTCTGTGTGATGAATTTACAGAACACTAAGCAGTTTCTCAGAAAGTTTCTTTCCAGATTTCATCTGAGGATATTTCCTTTTTCATCATAGCCCTCTGTGGGCTTCCAAATATCACTTTGCCAATTCCACAAGAACTGTCTTAGCGAAAGCCTTCTTGAGGGGAAAGCTGTAACTCTGCGAGATGATTTCAAAGAACACAAAGAAGTTTCTCAGAAAGCTTCTTTCTATTTGTTATCAGAGGATATTTCCTTTGGCCCTATAGTCTTCAAAGGGATCCGAAATATCTGTTCTCAGGTTCCACAGAAATAAGGCTAGCAAAGAGATCCACGAAATACAGATGTAACTCTGTGAGATGAATTAACAGAACACTAAGCAGTTTCTCAGAAAGCTTCTTTCCAGATTTCGTCTGAGAATATTTCCTTTTTCACCATAGCCCTCTATGGGCTTCCAAATATCACTTTGCCAACTCCACAAAAACTGTCTTAGCGAAAGGCTTCTTGAGGGGAAAGCTGCAACTCTGGGAGATGATTTCACAGAACACAAAGAAGTTTCTCAGAAAGCTTCTTTCTCTTTGTTATCCGGGGATATTTCCTTTGGCCCTATAGTCTTCAAAGGGATCCGAAATATCTGTTCTCAGATTCCACAGAAATAAGGCTAGCAAAGAGATCCACGAAATACAGATGTAACCCTGTGAGATGAATTAACAGAACACTAAGCAGTTTCTCAGAAAGCTTCTTTCCAGATTTCATCTGAAGATATTTCCTTTTGCACCATAGACCTCTATGTGCTTCCAAATATCACTTTGCCAATTCCACAAGAACTGTCTGAGCGAAAGGCTTCTTGAGTGGAAAGCTGTAACTCTGTGAGATGATTTCACAGATCACAAAGAAGTTTCTCAGAAAGCTTCTTTCTCTTTGTTATCGGAGGATATTTACTTTGGCCCTATAGTCTTCAAAGGGATCCGAAATATCTGTTCTCAGATTCCACAGAAATAAGGCTAGCAAAGAGATCCACGAAATACCGATGTAACTCTGTGAGGTGAATTAACAGAACACTAAGCAGTTTCTCAGAAAGCTTCTTTCCAGATTTCATCTGAGGATATTTCCTTTTTCACTATAGCCCTCTATGGGCTTCCAAATATCACTTTGCCAATTCCACAAGAACTGTCTTAGCGAAAGGCTTCTTGAGGGGAAAGCTGTAACTCTGTGAGATGATTTCACAGAACACAAAGAAGTTTCTCAGAAACCTTCTTTCTCTTTGTTATTGGAGGATATTTCCTTTGGCCCTATGGTCTTCAAAGGCATCCGAAATATCTGTTCTCAGATTCCACAGAAATAAGGCTAGCAAAGAGATCCACGAAATACAGATGTAACTCTGTGAGATGAATTAACAGAACACTAAGCAGTTTCTCAGAAAGCTTCTTTCCAGATTTCATCTGTGGATATTTCCTTTTTCACCATAGCCCTCTAAGGGCTTCCAAATATCACTTTGCCAATTCCACAAGAAGTGCTTTATCGAAAGGCTTCTTGAGGGGAAAGCTGTAACTCTGTGAGATGATTTCACAGAACACAAAGAAGTTTCTCAGAAAGCTTCTTTCTCTTTGTTATCAGAGGATATTTCCTTTGGCCCTATAGTCTTCAAAGGGATCCGAAATATCTGTTCTCAGATTCCACAGAAATAAGGCTAGCAAATAGATCCACGAAATGCAGATGTAACACTGTGAGATGAATTAACAGAACACTAAGCAGTTTCTCAGAAAGCTTCTATCCAGATTTCATCTGAGGATATTTCCTTTTTCACCATAGCCCTCTATGGGCCTCCAAATATCACTTTGCCAATTACACAAGAACTGTCTTAGCGAAAGGCTTCTTGAGGGGAAAACTGTAACTCCGTGAGATGGTTTCACAGAACACAAAGAAGTTTCTCAGAAAGCTTCTTTCTCTTTGTTATCGGAAGATATTTCCTTTGGCCCTATAATCTTCAAAGGGATCCGAAATATCTGTTCTCAGATTCCACAGAAATAAGGCGAGCAAAGAGGTCCGCGAAATACAGATGTAACACTGTGAGATGAATTAACAGAAAACTAAGCAGTTTCTCGGAAAGCTTCTTTCCAGATTTCATCTGAGGATATTTCTTTTTTCACCGTAGCCCTCTATGGGCTTCCGAATATCACTTTGCCAATTCCACAAGAACTGTCTTAGCGAAAGGCTTCTTGAGGGCAAAGTTGTAACTCTGTGAAATGATTTCACAGAACACAAAGAAGTTTCTCAGAAAGCTTCTTTCTCTTTGTTATCGGAGGATATTTCCTTTGGCCCTATGGTCTTCAACGGCATCCGAAATATCTGTTCTGAGATTCCACAGAAATAAGGCTAGAAAAGAGATCCACGAAATACAGATGTAATTCTGTGAGATGAATTAACAGAACACTAAGCAGTTTCTCAGAAAGCTTCTTTCCAGATTTAATCTGAGGATATTTCCTTTTTCACCATAGCCATCTAGGGGCTTCCAAATATCACTTTGCCAATTCCAAAAGAACTGTCTTAGCGAAAGGCTTCTTGAGGGGAAAGCTGTAACTCTGTGAGATGATTTCACAGAATACAAAGAAGTTTCTCAGAAAGCTTCTTTTTCTTTGTTATCGGAGGATATTTCCTTTGGCCCTATAGTCTTCAAAGAGATCCGAAATATCTATTCTCAGATTCCACAGAAATAAGGCTAGCAAAGAGATCCACGAAATACAGATGTAACTCTGTGAGATGAATTAACAGAACACTAAGCAGTTTCTCAGAAAAGTTCTTTCCAGATTTCATCTGAGGATATTTCCTTTTTCACCATAGCCCTCTATGGGCTTCCAAATATCACTTTGCCAATTCCACAAGATCTGTCTTAGCGAAAGGCTTCTTGAGGGGAAAGCTGTATCTCTGTGAGATGATTTCAAAGAACACAAAGAATTTTCTCAGAAAGCTTCTTTTTCTTTGTTATCAGAGGATATTTCCTTTGGCCCTATAATCTTCAAAGGGATCCGAAATATCTGTTCTCAGATTCCACAGAAATAAGGCTAGCAAAGAGATCCACGAAATACAGATGTAACTCTGTGTGATGAATTAACAGAACACTAAGCAGTTTCTCAGAAAGTTTCTTTCCAGATTTCATCTGAGGATATTTCCTTTTTCATCATAGCCCTCTATGGGCTTCCAAATATCACTTTGCCAATTCCACAAGAACTGTCTTAGCGAAAGGCTTCTTGAGGGGAAAGCTGTAACTCTGTGAGATGATTTCAAAGAACACAAAGAAGTTTCTCAGAAAGCTTCTTTCTCTTTGTTATCAGAGGATATTTCCTTTGGCCCTATAGTCTTC